>NC_053398.1:69227805-71627805 GCF_905171765.1 Bufo bufo | reverse complement strand
CTGCCCTACCTGCTCCAGGAATCTAAAAATAGGTTCTAACCCAGTATTATAATGTAGCTTTAAACAATAGTGCTCAGAAACTAGGCTTCGTCCATTCTGACTTCTGTGGTTGCAATCCAAACCCTTCCCAACATTTCTTATCCATTGAAATGACAGCTCTGTTTAACTGCAAATCACAATGGCTGCCTCCAGAAAATCAATATGGCAGCCTCCATGAAAATTTCAATAGACGGAACACTGAGCGTGTCATAATGGAACCCTTCAGCATCCATGGATAATGACACCACAAAGGGCCCTTGCTGTTTTAATCCCTGGCAGGCATCCGCCGAAACATGCGTCGGGGTTACGTGGCTCTCCTGAGGTGTATATCTCTATATTTATGGGTATGTAGATATGCTATATTGTTGTGGACTTTGAGGGATGTGTTCATTGGCTCTAGGTGCTCAGCTATACCCACTTGGGTTATCCACAGGTGGATGTTCACTGTGCACCTGAGGCAGTTTTGCATGTATTTGGAGGTTTAAGCTGTCACCACAGCTACAATTGTGGTATTTGACTATTGATATGGTGACTTCTTATGCACTTGCACTTTTACTTTGTATGTATTTGGAGGTTTAAGCTGTCACCACAGCTACAATTGTGGTATTTGACCATTGATATAGTGAATTCTTATGCACTTGCACTTTAACCTTCTGCTGGCTGTCATATGGTCCCATAATTTGGAACCATTAGACATCCATATGCCGCGGTGTAATCTGCAACCACTTTTTGATATGGTGTTTTGCTACTCAGCATTTGCACTTTAGCATTTTTATATCTGTGGTTACAGTTATACATACAGAAATCAGTGAGGTACTGTACTCCTTTTTTCTACCGCCTTTTGCACATTGCATACTCCAAACCCCCCCCATGTCTCATTTGTGTTAACATGCCTCCTCAGATGTAGCCATTTTTTATCTGTTGTCTCATGTCTCGTTTATGTGTCATTTATTCAATAAAGGATTTATTTTTGATGATATACCCGTTTAATGTCAGTTTATTCTCTTTGGTTGGTGTATTCATGTACACTGAGTGGGTTGTTACTTACTCTTTCCGGGTTTATTTAACATAGTATATTTAATTACTGTTTATGTGTATGTCTATGTTCTGTGTAACCTATTTGTAATATACCCAGTATTTTAATGTAGCTTGTGCTCGGATCGACTCATGATGAGAGGATCCCCTACCTAAGCCTATACTCCCCCCCCCCCCTACCTAGAAGCAGCAGAGTTATGCCGGAATTGCTTATCGAAGGGTAGCCTAAAGGGGGCCACACCAATGATGAGTCCTGAGAAGAAGGGAGGGCTTCTGGGTGGGTCGAAAGCATTCGAACCGACAAGTGGGGGCAGGAGAGCCAGGCTTATATAGTGAAAGTCCCGCCTCCCCTCACACAAATATGGCACTCTTAATTGCCTACCACTTGTGCTCGGATCGGCTCATGATGAGAGGATCCCCTACCTAAGCCTATACTCCCCCCCTACCTAGAAGCAGCAGAGTTATGCCGGAACTACTTATCGAAGGGTAGCCTAAAGGGGCCAAAAGAACCATGCATAGGAGTTTGAAAAGACTTTAATAACAGAAACTACAAAACCAAAACTCGGAAAGCCAGTGACATTTCGTATTAAGGATCCGGGATATAACGCATGTAACACGCGGAACTCCAAGGGCCCAACCGTTTGAGGACATGTACTGGCACCTTATGCATGGACGCCGCAGCTGCCGCGCCAATGCGGAAGGAATGTCCTGTGATCGAGAGAGGATTGACCCCTGAACCTGTCAACAAAACCCGAATGTACCTAAGAAAAGGCTGCGGTGGTTAGCCGGGCATTGCCTAGTTGGAGTACAGGAGAACATGCCGGCTTGGACTCAATACTACGCAGCCAAGCATTATCAGATATTAGCAGTATCTGACCTCCACCGATTCCCCCGGCCGTGACGTCTTGGACGAGGCCAAGGTGAGGACATACATGGACCCGCGCCGGGTGAGCCGACCCTTGCGCAAGCACCCAGCCGGCGTATTGGTGCCCCTGAGCTTGCCTGGCCTGAGGAATCCATGGAAGGCCAGGTACAAGGCTGTTTCTACCAGAGCGCTTACCTGCGGGCCAAACGGTTTACCCTGCAGTTTGTCTGTCACGGACCTGAACAAAGTACCGGTAAATGGCTGACGCACATGTCGTTTCACAACAGACATCTTGCGCAAACCATTCAACGCCGCTCTGATAGGTTGGGCGGAGAAGAGTGACGGTAGGTCCGGATGTAGCATGTACCAATGGTGCTGACTACCTGCCAGGTATCGTTTAACAGTGCTATAGGACAGGTTTAATTGAGAGTGGCAAAAACCAGACGAAGCCCAATAGGTGAGTGATAGGCCCCAGGCCAGCGGCCGGGTAGGTGTTCTCATATTTCTGAAACAGGCGCCAAGCTGTCTTGTAAGCGCTCAGAGTATACTGGCCAAGAAATTGCCCACCAGTCTCTCAGCTACGGTGAGATGAGAGACTAGTCAAAGCGCAGCTGGGACTGGTGAGGAATTGGCATTGGCAACCGATCTGCCCCATGACAAACCTGAAAGAAAAGTGGAATTTTAATTTTTTTTATTTTATTTTTTTCGGAAAAGCCATGCGTGAGAGACTCTAATGGCGGAGTCATATGTGTAAACCTAAACGGAGAAGCCATGCGTGAGAGACTCTAATGGCGGAGTCATATGTGTAAACCTAAAGCGGAGAAGCCATGCGTAAGAGACTAATGGCGGAGCCATGCGTGAGAAAATACTACTGGCGGAGTTATATGTGTAAAACTAAAACGGAGAAGCCATGCGTGAGAGACTCTAATGGCGGAGTCATATGTGTAAAACTAAAACAGAGAAGCCATGCGTGAGAGACTCTAATGGCGGAGTCATATGTGTACACCATTCACAAGAAAGGTAGTAGGGAGGAATCGGGCAACTATAGGCCAGTAAGCCTGACATCAATAGTGGGGAAATTAATGGAAACCATACTTAAGGAGAGGATTGTGGAACATCTAAAATCCCATGGATTGAAAGATGAAAAACAGCATGGGTTTACTTCAGGGAGATCATGTCAAACTAATCTTATTGATTTTTTTGATTGGGTGACTAAAATAATATATGAAGGAGGTGCAGTAGACATCGCTTATCTAGACTTTAGTAAGGCTTTTGATACTGTCCCACATAGAAGGCTTATCAATAAAGTGCAGTCTTTGGGCTTGGACTCCCATATTGTTGAATGGATTGGACAGTGCCTGAGGGACAGGCAACAGAGGGTTGTAGTCAATGGAGTATATTCAGACCAAGGTCTTGTTGCCGGTGAGGTACCTCAGGGATCTGTTCTGGGACCCATATTGTTTAATATCTTTATCAGCGAAATTGCAGAAGGCCTCGATGGTAAGGTGTGTCTTTTTGCTGAAGACAAAAAGATTCGTAACAGGGTTGATGTTCCTGGAGGGATACACCAAATGGCAAAGGACTTAGAAAAACTAGAGGAATGGTCAAAAATGTGGCAACTAAAATTTAATGTTGATAAGTGCAAGATAATGCACCTGGGATGTAAAAACCCAAGAGCAGAATATAAAATCAGTGATACAGTCCTAACCTCAGTATCTGAGGAAAGGGATTTAGGGGTCATTATTTCAGAAGACTTAAAGGTAGGCAGACAATGTCATAGAGCAGCAGGAAATGCTAGCAGAATGCTTGGGTGTATAGGGAGAGGAATTACCAGTAGAAAGAGGGAGGTGCTCATGCCACTCTACAGAGCACTAGGGAGACCTCATTTGGAGTATTGTGCTCAGTACTGGAGACCATATCTCCAGAAGGATATTGATACTTTGGAGAGAGTTCAGAGAAGAGCTACTAAACTGGTACATGGATTGCAGGATAAAACTTACCAGGAAAGATTAAAGGACCTTAACATGTATAGCTTGGAAGAAAGACGAGACAGAGGGGATATGATAGAAACTTTTAAATACATAAAGGGAATCAACAAGGTAAAAGAGGAGAGAATATTTAAAAGAAGAAAAACTGCTACAAGAGGACATAGTTTTAAATTAGAGGGGCAAAGGTTTAAAAGTAATATCAGGAAGTAATACTTTACTGAGAAAGTAGTGGATGCATGGAATGGCCTTACTGCAGAAGTGGTAGCTGCAAATACAGTGGAGGAGTTTAAGCATGCATGGGATAGGCATAAGGCCATCCTTCATATAAGATAGGGCCAGGGGCTATCCATAGTATTTAGTATATTGGGCAGACTAGATGGGCCAAATGGTTCTTATCTGCCGACACATTCTATGTTTCTATGTTTCTAAAACGGAGAAGCCATGCGTGAGAGCCTCTAATGGCGGAGTCCTATGTGTAAACATAAAACGGAGAAGCCATGCGTGAGACTCTAATGGCGGAGTCATATGTGTAAACCTAAAGCGGAGAAGCCATGCGTGAGAGACTCTAATGGTGGGTCATGTGTAAACCTAAAAAGGAGACGCCATGCGTGAGAGACTCAAATTGCGGATTATAATTATAATTTGTGCTCGGATCGGCTCTTGCTGAGAGTGTACCCTACCTAAGCCTATACTCCACCCCCCCAACCTAGAAGCAGCAGAGTTATGCCGGAACTGCTTATCGAAGGGTAGCCTAAAGGGGGCTACCCCAATGATGAGACCTGAAAGAAGGGAGGGCTCCTGGGTGGGTTGAAATAGTTCGAACCGACAAGTGGGGGGAGGAGGGCCAGGTTTAAATAGTGAACGCCCCGCCTCCCCTCACACAAATGCGGCACTCTTAATTGCCTACCACTTGTGCTCGGATCGGCTCATGCTGAGAGGGTACCCTACCTAAGCCTATACTCCACCCCCCCAACCTAGAAGCAGCAGAGTTATGCCGGAACTGCTTATCGAAGGGTAGCCTAAAGGGGCCAAAAGAACCATGCATAGGAGTTTGAAAACTTGATAACAGAAACTACAGACCAAAACTCGAAAGCCAATGATATTTCGTATAAGGACCCGGGATATTACGCATGGAACACGCGGAACTGCGACGACCCAACCGTTTGATGACATGTACTGGCACCTTATGCATGGACGCCGCCGCTGCCGCGCCCATGCGGAAGGAATGTCCTGTGATCCAGCGAGGACCGACCCCTGAACCTGTCAACTAACCTGAATTTACGTAAGAAAGGCCGCGGTGGTTAGCCGGGCATTGCCTAGTTCGAGTACGGGAGAACATGCCGCTTGGACTAAATACTACGCAGCCAAGCCTCCAAGGCCTGCACCGGACACCATCTGCTGTCCGTGGGAAAGTATCTGACCGCCACTGATTGCCCCGGCCGTGACGTCTTGGACGAGGCCAAGGTGAGGACATAGATGGACCCGCGCCGGATGAGCTGACCTTTCCGCAAGCACCAGCCAGCGTATTGGTGCCCATGAGCTCGCCTGACCTGAGGAATCCATGGAAAGCCAGGTACAAGGCTGTTTCTACCAGAGCGCTAACCTGCGGCCCGAACGGTTTACCCTGCAGTTTGCCTGTCACGGCCTGAACAAGCTACCGGTAAATGGCTGACGCCCATGTCGTTTCACAACAGACATCTTGCGCAAACCCTTCAACGCCGCTTTGATCGGGTGGGCGGAGAAGAGTGACGGTAGGTCCGGATGTAGCCTGTACCAATGGTGCTGAATACCTGCCATGTATAGTTAACAATGCTATAGGACAGGTTTAATTGAGAGTGGCAAAAACCCCGACAAAGCCCAATAGGTGAGTGATAGGCCCCCGGCCAGCGGCCGGGTAGGTGTTCTCATATCTCTGAAACAGGCGCCAAGCTGTCTTGTAAGCCCTCAGAGTATTACTGGCCAAGGAATTGGCCATCAGTCTCTTAGCTATGGTGAGATGAGAGACTAGTCCCGGCGCAGCTGGGCCTGGTGAGGATTTTTTTTTTTTTTTACCTCCATGCGTGAGAGACTCTAATGGCGGAGTCCTGTGTGTAAACCTAAAGCGGAGAAGCCATGCGCGAGAGACTAATGGCGGAGTCATATGTGTAAAACTAAAACGGAGAAGCCATGCGTGAGAGACTCAGATGGCGGAGTCATATGTGTAACCTAAAACGGGGAAGCCATGCGTGAGACTCTAATGGCGGAGTCATATGTGCCAACCTAAAACGGAGAAGCCAGGCGTGAGAGACTACTGGCGGAGTCGCATGTGTAAAACTCACACTGAGAAGCCATGCGTGAGAGACTCTAATGGCGGAGTCATATGTGTAACCTAAAACGGGGAAGCCATGCGTGAGAGACTCTAATGGCGGAGTCATATGTGTAAACCTAAAACGGAGAAGCCATGCGTGAGAGACTCTAATGGCGGAGTCATATGTGTAACCTAAAACGGGGAAGCGATGCGTGAGAGACTCTAATGGCGGAGTCATATGTGTAAACCTAAAACGGAGAAGCCATGCGTGAGAGACTCAGATGGCGGAGTCATATGTGTAACCTAAAACGGGGAAGCCATGCGTGAGACTCTAATGGCGGATCCGTATGTGTAAAACTAACACGGAGAAGCCATGCGTGAGACTCCGATGGCGGAGTCATATGTGTAAACCTAAAACGGAGAAGCCATGCGTGAGAGACTCTAATGGCGGAGCCATGCGTGAGAGACTCAAAAATGTGTGTATATATATATATATATATATATATATATTATTTTTTTTATTTTTTATTTTTTTCACTATCAACCACTTAAGCAGCTCCCGTATGGGCACAGCTCTGAGTACGAGCATGAAGAGCATGGTATAGCGCAGATCACCTGCACGGACTAACTAACATCCTGTGCCTAAATAACCCCCTTGGAACCTTATGTACGGCCGGCAGCAGGAAGCCAGCCACCGCCTATGATCTGCTCCCTCTGACCGAGCCTAGTACTCCTTCCCCTGATCCCTGCCTACCTAACGGCACGGCGGCCCGTGCCAGACTTTATTGAAGATGAGGAGCCTTACCCCCCAGCCGCGTGGGGAGCTCACGCTGCTCCCTGGCAGAATGCACCAGTGCGGGGGAGCCCCCCTCCTCAGCTAGGGCCGACCCACCGCCGGCTGGACACTCGTACCGCGTGGGGAGCAGCGCCACTCCCTGGCAATGTGCACCGGATCAGAGGGAGCCCTTCCTTTACCGTGGGCCCCGGCCCCCGCTGGTTTGAACCGTGTGCCGCGTGAGGAGCCGCACAGCTCCCTGGCATTGTGCGCTGGTGCGGGAGTGCCCCCCCTCACCTAGGGGCTGGTTATTGTGACTGGAACCCACTGGGAGACTGAAGCCTAACTGGACCTACCTGTGACCGTGAAGGCTGACCTCCCAGGCCGTGGCTGACCCACGTGCGTAGTCGTGACGCAACTACCCGTAGATGACCACCCAGTGCCTGTAGTTAACGGGAGTGCGACCGAGTCTGTGGATGTGACCGACTAGCCCCTGTAGTCGTGAGGGGACCCTACATCGAGAGTAGCAGTAACGGACCATCGCCTGTAGACGTGGTAGTATTACCTCATGAGTCTGTTTACATGAGACTAATGCCTGCAGTCGTGGCCGGTCTTAATAATGAGTCTGTAATCCTAACGGATTTGTGCCTGCAGTCGTGGCAGGGCTTTAGAGCGGGTCTGTAGTCGTGACAGACTGATGCCTGCAGTCGTGGCAGGACTTTATAACGAGTCTGTAGTCGTGACAGACTGATGCCTGCAGTCGTGGCAGGGCTTTATAACGGGTCTGTAGTCGTGACAGACTGATGCCTGCAGTCGTGGCAGGACTTTATAACGAGTCTGTAGTCGTGACAGACTGATGCCTGCAGTCGTGGCAGGGCTTTATAACGGGTCTGTAGTCGTGACAGACTGTTGCCTGCAGTCGTGGCAGGGCTTTAGAGCGGGTCTGTAGTTGTGACAGACTGATGCCTGCAGTCGTGGCAGGGCTTTATAAGGAGTCTGTAGTCGTGACAGACCTGGCAAAGCAACATTTCTATCTATACCATTAATTTTATTTTTATTTTTTATTTATTTATTTATTTATTTATTTTCCCCACCAAAGGCCACGACTGTAGGCGCCACCCTGTAAGAGATGCGCCAGAGGCCTGGACATAATAGTCCACCATCCCCCGTCCCCCAAGCCTATGCAGGAGAAAAGAGGGGGTTGGCACCCGCATGCACCACCCCTGACTCCCCTGGCGGCCATGACAGCCACGAACCCCACAGTCTCGTAAGTTAGCCCACCACCTGTGGACCTGAATAACCAAGGACAGACGTGTGAGTGAGCGCACGCCGGCTGGGCGACCCTTCACTCATGCCACCGCTCACTAGCTAACCACCGGATTATTGTGACTGCGCCCGAACCAACCCCCTGACTGACCGTATGGGCTTACGGGCGGCCCGGCTGCGTGCGCAAAGTGACGTGGCCAGCCCCCCTCCTTGAAGCCCTCTTTATTTTTGATCCTTGAACATATTCCAAATTTATTTAAATTTTTTTTTTTTTTTTTTTTACTCCTGCCTTAGTACCTAGCCACTGTGCCTGAGCAAAGGAGCCCTGCACCTGGACTGCAGTACCAGTATGGGCCTGTAGGTGTCGCCCTCTATCAAGCCAGGACCTGCTGGAGCGCAGCAAGCCAGTGATTCCCTTCTAGGTTAGAATTAACCATTGAAATCCTAACTTGTTATACAGTGCACATGTCTGAGTATCTGCTTATCTTGTCTTGCCTGAGTTTGGCGCAGTAAAGAAGACGAGTTTATTCTGCAGCGGATTCCTAGACATGACTGAAAGTCACATAAGCATGTCCACCTTCACTGCCTCGCTAATTGTAATTACCAGGAGAACGTGCATCAGGAGCGGCTGCGAGGGATTTGCGCTCCGCCATGTGGAACATTGCATCCCGTGCCCACCGCTATCGACTATTTGTACAGGGAAAGCCGCGGCGTATTAATCGCCTATAGGTTTCGGCTTCCGCCCCCTGATCCTGCAGCTGGACCTCCGCTTACTGATTGCAGCTAATGAATGGATCCCTGTGTGAGCGGACGGCGTTTTCCTCTACGGCGGAACGAATGTTTATGTTCTGATACGGGAGTGAGTGATATCTAACGCTGCGTCGTGGAGCCGACGGCCGGCGTGACCGATGCTCAGGGTATGCGAGCGGACGTCGGGACCCGTCGCTGCTGAGCCACAGGTGAGGGGTGCCCGCCTGGGGGATGCTGCATGTAGGAGCGGGGGTGCTTAGCGCAGGGCCTGGAGAGGATCGGGGTGCCTGTCTCGGGGTGCCGGAAGCGATCGGGAGTGCGGGCAGTCTCCAGCGCAGCTGGGGACCGGCGGCACGCTCGGCAGCCCCACATGTTATACATAGCAAGACGGGTGTGCAAGCCACCTTGCCTACCTAATCACCGTAGCGACGAGCCCGACGCAGCCGATCCCCCGATCCTCCAGTGACGCATGCCCTTCTCTGGCACCAACCCACAAGCCGATTCGAAATAGTTCGAACCGACAAGTGGGGGGAGGAGGGCCAGGTTTAAATAGTGAACGCCCCGCCTCCCCTCACACAAATGCGGCACTCTTAATTGCCAACCACTTATTTATTTTTATTTATTTTTTCTTCTAAACTATAAACCACTTAAGCAGCTCCAGTATGGGCACAGCTCTGAGTACGAGCATGAAGAGCATGGTATAAAGCAGATCACCTGCATGGACTAACTAACCCTGTGCCTAAATAACCCCCTTGGAACCTTATGATCTGCTCCCCCTGACTGAGCCTAGTACTCCTTCCACTGATCCCTGCCTAACTAACGGCACGGCGGCCCGTGCCAGACTTTATTGAAGATGAGGAGCGGGGACACGGTGTTCCCTGCACCTTTACACACCGCCGCGTGGGGAGCTCATGCTGCTCCCTGGCAGAGTGCACCAGTGCGGGGGAGCCCACCCTCAGCCAGGGGCCGACCCACCGCCGGCTGGACACTCGCACCGCATGGGGAGCAGTGCCGCTCCCTGGCAATGTGCACCAGGGCAGGGGGAGCCCTTCCTTTACCGTGGGCCCCGGCCCCCGCCGGTTTGAATCGTGTGCCGCGTGGAGCGCCGCACAGCTCCCTGGCAGAGTGCACCATTGCGGGGGTGCCCCCCGCCGGCTGGGCACCCATACCGCGTGGGGAGCTCCCTGGCATTGTGCGCCGGTGCGGGAGTGCCCCCCCTCACCTAGGGGCTGGTTGTTGTGACTGGAACCCGCTGGGAGACTGAGGCCTGACCGGACCTACCTGTGACCGTGAAGGCTCACCTCCCAGGCCGTGGCTGACCCGCGTGCGTGACGCAACTTCCCGTAGATGCCCACCAAGTGCCTGTGGTCAAAACAGGAGTGCAACCGAGTCTGTGGACGTGACCGACTAGCCCCTGTAGTCGTGAGGGGACCCTACATCGAGAGTAGCGGTAACGGACCATCGCCTGTAGACGTGGTAGTATTACCTCACGAGTCTGTTGAGGTGAGACTAATGCCTGCAGTCGTGGCAAGGCTTTATAACGAGTCTTTAGTCGTGACAGACTAATGCCTGCAGTCATGGCAGGGCTTTATAATAAGTCTTTAGTCGTGACAGACTAATGCCTGCAGTCGTGGCAGAGCTTTATAACGAGTCTGTAGTCGTGACAGACTAATGCCTGCAGTCGTGGAAGGGCTTTATAACGAGTCTGTAGCCGTGACAGACTAATGCCTGCAGTCGTGGCAGGGCTTTATAACGAGTCTGTAGTCGTGACAGACTAATGCCTGCAGTCGTGGCAGGGCTTTATAACGAGTCTGTAGTCGTGACAAACTAATGCCTGCAGTCGTGGCAGGGCTTTATAACCAGTCTGTAGTCGTGACAGACCTGGAAAAAATATATATATATTTTTTTATATATATATTTTTTATTATGCCAACTTCCCACCAAAGGCCACGACTGTAGGCGCCACCCTGCAAGACATGCGTCAGCGGCCTGAGCATAGATAGGCCACCATACCCAGTCCCCCAAGCCCACGCAGGAGTAAAGGGGTGGCCCACGCATGCGCACCACCCCTGACTCACCTGGCGGCCATGACAGCCACAAACCCCACAGTATCGCAAAGTAGCCAAGCACCTGCGAACCTGAATAAACAAGGACAGACGTGTGAGTGAGCAAACCCCGGCTGAGTGACCCCTCACCCACGCAACTGCTCCCTAGCTAACAACCAGCTTGTCGCGGCTGCGCCCCGAAACCGACCCACTAACTCCCAACGTACCGTATGGGCTATGGGCGGCCAGGCTACGTGCACGCGGCGTAGTGGCAATCCTAACGGAGACGCTGCTGACAAACCAGTGGGCTGTTACTAATTATGTCGCTCTGCATCTGTACATGTAATTCCCGCTTTTCACCTTAGGGTCAGGTTCCGGACTGGGCCACCCCTTGCGGGGACAGGACCCCGTGTTAGGAGGTTAGGGCATAACAGGCCAAGTAGGGCAATAACAGGGTTAGATTTTTCCCTGTGGCCGTCAGCCATCAAGACCTAACCCATTGACGGTCATAACCAGGTTCAAAGATTTCTTCTTTTGAACAGTGGACTACACGGTCCGGGCATCCTTTACCGGTAAGACCTACCCTGTTATTTTTGCCTATTGGCATATTAATAGACCTTGGGCATACCGCCAGGGTCTCAAAATAGTGCATATGTTTTTTGGTCACTTCCACTTTTGCACCAATCCATGGGCCTAAATGGACCTGACCTACAAGTGACCTAACAATTAGGGTTCCTTGTATTTGTTTGTCAATGTTTATGTGGTTTGTCTGGTAGGGGCTCATTATTCTTAGTTATTAATCGTCTTAATAAAATACAGATTTTAATACGTTACTGCCCCTTTTTCATACATATTTCGCTTCACAGAGCAGTACACCCAAGAGAGGTGCTTGTGCACCTTCTCATTCTAGGGACCACCCCCTTATTCCGCTTTTCACCTTAACCACCCCTTTTATTTATTTATTTATTTATTTTTTCATTTTAACGACTGACGCCTGCCCCAGTGTGCCTAGAACTAGTGCTGAGCAAGGAGCCCAGTTCCTAGACTGCAGTACCAGAATGGCCTGCAGGTGTCGCCCTCTCTTAAGACAAGAACCTGCTGGAACGCCGAAGGCCAGTAAGCCGCCCTGTGAAGCCGGTAAGCGCCGTGAACGCTGCGCTGCTCGCGATGGCATGAGTCCGGGAGTGCAACTCGCTGCAGAGGAGCCACAGGTGAGGGGTGACCGAGGAGGCTGTAGCACCGTTCGCCTGGGGGACGCTGCATGTGTGAGCGGGGTGCCTGAACAGGAGCGGAAAGTGTGGGGCAGACACAGGTGCGGCTGGGGACAGACAGCAACGCTCGGCAGCATCACATAACATAAATAAACGAGACGGGTGGGCAGCCACCCGGCCTACCTAATCTCCGCAGCGATGAGCCCGACGCACCCACCCACGCGAACTAATAAAGAGACACGCGACTTCTCTGGAACGGATAGCCAACCCACGAGCCGATTCGAAAGCGTTCGAACCGACAAGTGGGGGCAGGAGAGCCAGGCTTAAATAGTGAAAGCCCCGCCTCCCCTCACACAAATACGGCACTCTTAATAGCCTACCACTTTAAACAATAGTCCTCAGAAACTAGGCTTGTCCATGCTGACTTCTGTGGTTGCAATCCAAACCCTTCCCAACATTTCTTATCCATTGAAATGACAGCTCTGTTTAACTGCAAATCACAATGGCTGCCTCCAGAAAATCAATATGGCAGTTTCCATGAAAATTTCAATAGACGGAACACTGAGCGTGTCATAATGGAACCCTTCAGCATCCATGGATGATGACACCACAAAGGGCCCTTGCTGTTTTAATCCCTGACAGGCATCCGCAGAAACGGGCGTCGGGGTTACGTGGCTCTCCTGAGGTGTATAAGGCTCCAATGTGAGAGCTGAAACGTTGCTGATGAGTGAATAAACCGTCCACTTTTTTACTGCAATCTGGAGTGCTGCCTTCTTTTGCTACATTATCTATATTTATGGGTATGTAGATATGCTATATTGTTGTGGACTTTGAGAGATGTGTTCATTGGCTCTAGGTGCTCAGCTATACCCACTTGGGTTATCCACAGGTGGATGTTCACTGTGCACCTGAGCCAGTTGTGCATGTATTTGGAGGTTTAAGCTGTCACCACAGCTACAATTGTGGTATTTGACCATTGTTATGGTGACTTCTTATGCACTTGCACTTTAACTTTGTATGTATTTGGAGGTTTAAGCTGTCACCACAGCTACAATTGTGGTATTTGACCATTGATATAGTGAATTCTTATGCACTTGCACTTTAACCTTCTGCTGGCTGTCATATGGTCCCATAATTTGGAACCATTAGACATCCATATGCCGCGGTGTAATCTGTAACCACTTTTTGATATGGTGTTTTGCTACTCAGCATTTGCACTTTAGCATTTTTATATCTGTGGTTACAGTTATACATACAGAAATCAGTGAGGTACTGCACTCCTTTTTTCTACCGCCTTTTGCACATTGCATACTCCAAACCCCCCCTCCCCATGTCTCATTTGTGTTAACATGCCTCCTCAGATGTAGCCATTTTTTATGTTGTCTCATGTCTCGTTTATGTGTCATTTATTCAATAAAGGATTTATTTTTGATGATATACCAGTTTAATGTCAGTTTATTCTTGTTGGTTGGTGTATTCATGTACACTGAGTGGGTTGTTACTTACTCTTTCCGGGTTTATTTAACATAGTATATTTAATTACTGTTTAAGTGTATGTCTATGTTCTGTGTAACCTATTTGTAATATACCCAGTATTTTAATGTAGCTTTAACCACCTCCGGACCGCCTAACGCAGGATCGCGTTCCGGAGGTGGCAGCGCTGCGCAGAGTCACGCATATACGCGTCATCTCGCGAGACGCGAGATTTCGCTCAAAGCCGGCCCGCGCATGCGCATCGCGGGCCGGCAAAAGTTAAAGAAGAAGTTCGTCACCAGCCTGCCAGCAACGATCATTGGCTGGCAGGCTGGCGATTTTTAAAAAATCCAATCACTGGCCATATAACAGATCATATTAGTAAATATGATCTGTTATATGGCTTTTCTGCTTCTCTGCTGGTCCTTTTCGTCGGTTGGATCCAGCAGAGAAGCATACTGAACTGTGAGTAGCACCAAACACTTCACTGTAGCCCCTGATCACCCCCCTGCACCCCAATTAACCCTTTGATCACCCCTTTGATCGCCCCCTGTCAATCACTTAGTGAAAGACAAAAAGTGATCAGTGTAAACTGTCACATTTTTTTTTCACTAGTATTGGCTGTTAGGTTTTAGGGATAGTTTAGGCCCCTTGGTTAGGTAGTTAGCGTCAGTTAGCGCCCACCCCACCGCACCGCAGTCACTTTTATTCGCTGATTAGCGTATCGCTAATCAGCATTTGTACTTTTATAGTATCTGTAAGTGATCAAAACTGATCACGGTCAGATCTATAATAGTATTAGTGTCACCTTAGCTCGCCCTCCACTCAAAACGCAGTGTTTGCCCGACCAGGCCTGATCGGTCGCCCACACGTGCGTTCACCCACGCCCGCCCCACCGCAGTGACAAAAAAATATTTTTTTTTGATCACTGCACATTCACTTTACACGCACTGCGGCGATAAAAAAATCTGTTTTGATATTTTTTATCAACCGCAGCGGCCTCCGGTACTTCGCTAGCCTCCCCTTTGTAAGACAGGTTTGCTTTTTTTCTTGGGTAGTCTCAGGGAATACCCCTAAATTTAGTAGTCCAAAATGTCAAACAGGGGGTATTCTTCTGAAGAGGCCTACAGGATTCTGACCCAGTCGGATGAGGAGTGGGAACCCTCATCTGACGAATCTAGCGGGTCAGAATATGAACCTGTGGAAAGCAGTGGCTCTCTGACCCAAAGTTCGGACGAGGAGGTGGAGGTCCCTGGCAGCACCAGGCGTACCCGGCCCCATGTCGCTAGACCACAGGTTGCGCAGGATACGCTTCAAGAGCAGCAGAGTGGGGCTGTCGCTGCCGGATCACGTGGTGAGGCATACACCAGCAGCGCAGCCCTTCCTGGACCTAGTACCAGCACTGCCGTACAACATGGTGAAGTAGCGAGCACCAGAAGGGCAGTTAAAGCTGGTACGGTGGCACGTGCAATAGTTACCCCGTCGCAGCCACCGCACAGACAGGCCCGTAGACCCCCTAGAGTCCCTGAGGTGCTGGCAAATCCTGATTGGCAGTCACCAACTTCAGCCGCACCAGTAGTTCCCCCTTTCACCGCCCAGTCTGGAGTTCGGGTTGAGACGGCTCAAATCGGTTCGGCCCTGGGATTTTTTGAGCTGTTCTTGACTGCGGAGCTCTTGGACTTAGTCGTGGCAGAGACAAACCGGTATGCCACACAATTTATAACCGCAAACCCGGGAAGCTATTATGCCCAGCCTTTCCGGTGGAAACCAGTCCAAGTTTCCGAACTTAAAATTTTTCTGGGCCTTCTCCTCAACATGGACCTGACAAAAAAGCATGAATTGCGGTCATATTGGTCAACGCACCCGATTCATCACATGCCCATGTTCTCTGCTGCTATGTCCAGGACACGATTTGAGACCATCCTGCGTTTTCTGCATTTTAGCGACAACACCACCTCCCGTCCCAGAGGCCACCCTGCTTTTGACCGGCTCCACAAAATTCGGCCCCTCATAGACCATTTCAACCAGAAATTTGCAGATTTGTATACCCCTGAGCAAAACATCTGCGTAGACGAGTCCCTAATACATTTTACCGGGCGCCTTGGCTTCAAACAATACATCCCAAGCAAGCGTGCCCGGTATGGGGTCAAATTGTATAAGCTCTGTGAAAGGGCCACAGGCTATACCCACAAATTTCGGATCTATGAGGGAAAAGATCAGACCCTGGAGCCGGTCGGTTGCCCTGACTACCTGGGGAGCAGTGGGAAGACAGTCTGGGACTTGGTGTCACCCTTATTCAGCAAGGGGTACCATCTTTATGTGGACAATTTCTACACAAGTGTGGCCCTCTTTAGGCATTTGTTTCTAGAACGGATTTGCGCCTGTGGCACCGCGCGAACTAGTCGCGTGGGCTTCCCCCAACGGCTTGTAACCACCCGTCTTGCAAGGGGGGAGAGGGCTGCCTTGTGTAACGAAGAACTGCTCGCGGTGAAATGGAGAGACAAGCGTGACGTTTACATGCTCTCCTCCATTCACGCAGACACGACAATCCAAATTGAGCGAGCAACCCGTGTCATTGAAAAGCCCCTCTGTGTCCACGACTATAATGCGCTCATGGGAGGGGTGGACTTCAATGACCAGATGTTGTCTCCGTATTTAGTTTCCTGCAGAACCAGACGCTGGTATAAGAAGGTGTCTATATATTTAATTCAATTGGCGCTGTACAATAGTTTTGTTCTCTACAGTAAGGCTGGGAGAACACGATCTTTCCTCAAATTCCAGGAAGAGATCATCGAGAACCTCCTTTACCCAGGAGGTTCCGTGGCCCCATCCACCAGTGTAGTTAGCCGTCTACACGAGCGACATTTCCCCAGTGTCGTTCCTGGTACCTCAACCCAACCGTCACCCCGAAAAAGATGTCGTGTCTGTAGCAGGAGTGGAATAAGGCGTGACACCCGCTATTTCTGTCCTGACTGTGCTGACCACCCTGCCCTATGCTATGGAGAGTGTTTCCGGAAGTACCACACACAGGTACACTTAGCATAGGGATTGCATCTCACAGGACAGGCACACAGGGCTATTAGGGCCCTTTTACTCACAGCTGCTGCAAACCTCTCCTTTCACCTGGGATAAAGTGCATAACGTACTTTGCCACATCTTTGGGCGATTTGCGCTTTGCACATTGTCCCATGGGGAAGGAGAGGTTTGTTCTATAAAGGTAAAAAAAACTAAACAAAAAAAAAATTACCGGTAAGTAAAAAAGTTAAAAAAGTTAAAAAAAAGTTAATATGTTCTGTTCTAAAGTTAATAAAGTTATTGCTTTGCGGCCTGGTTTTTTCTTTTTTGTTTTGTTTTTTTTACCTTCCAGGTGGACCAACCGATCGACTAGCTGCAGCACTGATGTGCATTCGGACAGAAGCATTGCGCTGCTGTCAGATTACACGCAAGTCGGTGTATGCGGCGCTGCAAGACGAGATTTCTCCTCTGCAGTAAAAGATACGTTTGCCGAGGCATATGAGCTGAGGAGGTGGCGGTGTTCATATACTTTGGCAAACACTTTGTATATATATATATATAAAAAAAAAAAATCCCGGCAATGATTTATTCATCCACATCGATTGATGTGAATGGAGAAATCGGGTTTGCCAGGGCATACGAGCTAAGTGGGTATGGATGTTGGGCGGAGCTCCTATGTCCTGGCAGACGCCTTTCCCCTCCTTTTTCTTTTTTTGGCAGAGATTTTTTCATCCACATTGATCGATGCGAATGAAAAAATCTGTGCCGTTCATTTTTTTCTTTCAGCCCAGAGGCTGAACGGAAAAAAAAAAATCTCATTACCCGTATGCTCAATATAAGGAGAATAGCATAAACTCCTAATGCTGGGCATACATGTAATGATTGCGGAGACCCTCGAATGCCAGGGCAGTACAAACACCCCACAAATGACCCCAATTTGGAAAGAAGACACCCCAAGGTATTTGCTAAGGGGCTTATAGAGTCCATGAAAGATTGAAATTTTTGTCCCAAGTTAGCGGAAAGGGAGACTTTGTGAGAAAAAAAATAAATAAATAAATTTCCGCTAACTTGTGCCAAATTATTTTTTTTTCTATGAACTCGCCATGCCCCTCATTGAATACCTTGGGGTGTCTTCTTTCCAAAATGGGGTCACATGTGGGGTATTTATACTGCCCTGGCATTTTAGGGGCCCCAAAGCGTGAGAAGAAGTCTGGTATCCAAATGTCTAAAAATGCCCTCCTAAAAGGAATTTGGGCCCCTTTGCCCACCTAGGCTGCAAAACAGTGTCACACATCTGGTATCTCTGTATTCAGGAGAAGTTGAGGAATGTGTTTTGGGGTGTCATTTTACATATACCCATGCTGGGTGAGAGAAATATCTTGGTCAAATGCCAACTTTGTATAAAAAAATGGGGAAAAGTTGTCTTTTGCCAAGATATTGCTCTCACCCAGCATGAGTATATGTAAAATGACACCCCAAAACACATTCCCCAATGTCTCCTGAATACGGAGATACCACATGTGTGACACTTTTTTGCAGCCTAGGTGGGCAAAGGGGCCCACATTCCAAAGAGCACCTTTCGGATTTCACAGGTCATTTACCTACTTACCACACATTAGGGCCCCTGGAAAATGCCAGGGCAGTATAACTACCCCACAAGTGACCCCATTTTGGAAAGAAGACACCCCAAGGTATTCCGTGAGGGGCATGGCGAGTTCCTAGAATTTTTTATTTTTTGTCACAAGTTAGTGGAAAATGATGATTTTTTTTTTTTTTTTCATACAAAGTCTCATTTTCCACTAACTTGTGACAAAAAATAAAAAATTCTAGGAACTCGCCATGCCCCTCACGGAATACCTTGGGGTGTCTTCTTTCCAAAATGGGGTCACTTGTGGGGTAGTTATACTGCCCTGGCATTCTAGGGGCCCAAATGTGTGGTAAGGAGTTTGAAATCAAATTCTGTAAAAAATGACGAGTGAAATCCGAAAGGTGCTCTTTGGAATATGGGCCCCTTTGCCCACCTAGGCTGCAAAAAAGTGTCACACATCTGGTATCTCCGTATTCAGTAGAAGTTGGGGAATGTGTTTTGGGGTGTCTTTTTACATATACCCATGCTGGGTGAGATAAATATCTTGGTCAAATGCCAACTTTGTATAAAAAAATGGGAAAAGTTGTCTTTTGCCAAGATATTTCTCTCACCCAGCATGGGTATATGTAAAATGACACCCCAAAACACATTCCCCAACTTCTACTGAATACGGAGATACCAGATGTGTGACACTTTTTTGCAGCCTAGATGGGCAAAGGGGCCCATATTCCAAAGAGCACCTTTCGGATTTCACTCGTCATTTTTTTACAGAATTTGATTTCAAACTCCTTACCACACATTTGGGCCCCTAGAATGCCAGGGCAGTATAACTACCCCTCAAGTGACCCCATTTTGGAAAGAAGAGACCCCAAGGTATTCGCTGATGGGCATAGTGAGTTCATGGAAGTTTTTATTTTTTGTCACAAGTTAGTGGAATATGAGACTTTGAATGAAAAAAAAAAAAAAAAAAAATCATCATTTTCCACTAACTTGTGACAAAAAATAAAAAATTCTAGGAACTCGCCATGCCCCTCACGGAATACCTTGGGGTGTCTTCTTTCCAAAATGGGGTCACTTGTGGGGTAGTTATACTACCCTGGCATTCTAGGGGCCCAAATGTGTGGTAAGGAGTTTGAAATCAAATTCTGTAAAAAATGACGAGTGAATTCCGAAAGGTGCTCTTTGGAATATGGGCCCCTTTGCCCACCTAGGCTGCAAAAAAGTGTCACACATCTGGTATCTCCGTATTCAGTAGAAGTTGGGGAATGTGTTTTGGGGTGTCATTTTACATATACCCATGCTGGGTGAGAGAAATATCTTGGCAAAAGACAACTTTTCCCATTTTTTTATACAAAGTTGGCATTTGACCAAGATATTTATCTCACCCAGCATGGGTATATGTAAAAAGACACCCCAAAACACATTCCCCAACTTCTACTGAATACGGAGATACCAGATGTGTGACACTTTTTTGTAGCCTAGGTGGGCAAAGGGGCCCATATTTCAAAGAGCACCTTTCGGATTTCACTCGTCATTTTTTACAGAATTTGATTTCAAACTCCTTACCACACATTTGGGCCCCTAGAATGCCAGGGCAGTATAACTACCCCACAAGTGACCCCATTTTGGAAAGAAGAGACCCCAAGGTATTTCGTGATGGGCATAGTGAGTTCATAGAACTTTTTATTTTTTGTCACAAGTTAGTGGAATATGAGACTTTGTAAGAAAAAAAAATAAAAAAATCATCATTTTCCGCTAACTTGTGACAAAAAATAAAAAGTTCTATGAACTCACTATGCCCATCAGCGAATACCTTAGGGTGTGTACTTTCCGAAATGGGGTCATTTGTGCGGTGTTTGTACTGTCTGGGCATTGTAGAACCTCAGGAAACATGACAGGTGCTCAGAAAGTCAGAGCTGCTTCAAAAAGCGGAAATTCACATTTTTGTACCATAGTTTGTAAACGCTATAACTTTTACCCAAACCATTTTTTTTTTACCCAAACATTTTTTTTTTATCAAAGACATGTAGAAAAATAAATTTAGAGCAAAATTTATATATGGATCTCGTTTTTTTTGCAAAATTTTACAACTGAAAGTGAAAAATGTCATTTTTTTGCAAAAAAATCGTTAAATTTCGATTAATAACAAAAAAAGTAAAAATGTCAGCAGCAATGAAATACCACCAAATGAAAGCTCTATTAGTGAGAAGAAAAGGAGGTAAAATTCATTTGGGTGGTAAGTTGCATGACCGAGCAATAAACGGTGAAAGTAGTGTAGGTCAGAAGTGTAAAAAGTGGCCTGGTCTTTCAGGGTGTTTAAGCACTGGGGGCTGAGGTGGTTAAAGGGCTTCTGTCACCCCACTAAACCTTTTTTTTTTTTTTTTGCTTACTTATAATCTCCACACTGCGATTTATGCCTACATAATCAAATTAATCATTTTGGTCCTGTAGATTTTGTTTAAAACATGCTTTTAAAATATGCAAATTACCAGTAGGGCGTCTACTTGATGGTAACAGCCACATCCTCCGATCCTAAAGACGCCCCCTCCGCATTGAGATTGACAGGGCCAGGGAACATAATCGTTCTCTGCTGGCCCTGCCTGTTAGCATTCAAAATCTGGCGCCTGCACCCGCCGCAGGCGCATTGGAGGATGCACCCGGATCTGGCGCCTGCACCCGCCGCAGGCGCATTGGAGGATGGATCGGCCGCCTCTCAGTGCGCCTGCGCCGATTGAAGACAGGCAGTACCTGTCTTCAATCGGCGCAGGCGCACTGAGAGGCGGCCGCTGGCTCGGCCGCTCCATCCTCAATGCGCCCTCGCCGATGACGTCATATCTACACCCGCCGCAGGCGCATTGGAGGATGGATCGGCCGCCTCTCAGTGCGCCTGCGTCGATTGAAGACAGGTACGGCCGCGGCGCAGGCGCCAGATTTTGAATGCTAATAGGCAGGGCCAGCAGAGAACGATTACGTTCCCTGGCCCTGTCAATCACAATGCGGAGGGGGCGTCTTTAGGATCGGAGGATGCGGCTGCTACCAGCAAGTAGCCGCCCTATTTCCTGGTAGCAAGGTAATTTGCATATTTTAAAAGCATGTTTTAAACTAAATCTACAGGACCAAAATGATTAATTTGATTATGTAGGCATAAATCGCAGTGTGGGGATTATAAGTAAGCAAAAAAAAAAGGTTTAGTGGGGTGACAGAAGCCCTTTAAACAATAGTGCTCAGAAACTAGGCTTCGTCCATGCTGACTTCTGTGGTTGCAATCCAAACCCTTCCCAACATTTCTTATCCATTGAAATGACAGCTCTGTTTAACTGCAAATCACAATGGCTGCCTCCAGAAAATCAATATGGCAGCCTCCATGAAAATTTCAATAGACGTAACACTGAGCATGTCATAATGGAACCCTTCAGCATCCATGGATGATGACACCACAAAGGGCCCTTGCTGTTTTAATCCCTGGCAGCAGCCATGATTCTTCATTCTTCAATCAGGTGTGGATCCATGCACATCAACAGGTATGGTGCCAATCCACAGTTAAGGGCGCATTTTTGTTTATGTGAAACAAAGGTGTCATTTTATGGAAAGATTTGTTTCACGGAAAAATGGCATTTCTGTACTGTTGGGCCTTTTTATAGGTAAATGCATTGATATCCAATTCATTATTGTCAAAATGGATGTTCATTTCCTTTAAGAGCCATGCTCGACTATAGTTGCAATTTTGTATGTCTTGAGTAGGCCAATTTAAGGTCACACAAAGGTTTATACTTTTCAGTGTTATCCTTCCCATGAGTATACCAGTCTGAGAAGAGGCATCCTTGTTTACTTACTTAAATTTATGACGGGAGTAAAAGATAAGCTTTATGCAGCTGGTGATAATTACCTATACAATTAGGCATTTATAAATGAAGCAAAATACATAATATGTGTGTATTCATTTATTGAGCCTTAGTTAGTCCTTAGCATAAGACAATCAGTAGGACATATATATATTACTTTATATTATATTGTTATATGTTACGAAGACAACATGTATCCAGTATATTGTATATATTTCTCATTAGAAGAGTGTCTGTGAAGATGTGTGTTTTGTAAGAATTAATCACATCTTTGGTATGACAGAGGAGGTACTGATATCTCTGTGAGAAAACAAGCCATTTACGATCCATAAATTAAATGTGAGAAACCTTCAGAGAGACGCCTAGAGGTCTGTCTCTAATTGCTACGAGTGTCAGAATTAATCCCTATAGCTTTGAATTAAAGCTTCTAAGGTCAAAATGTATATTCAGACCTACATAAGTTAACCCTTTATACTATGATGCAGATAGCTTATACAGCAGTGCCACCTAGGTATCAGTAGGTGACATTACAACAGTAGCAAAAGTGCATTCTGGGTAAGGTTATGATGTCACATTTTTATCAATGGTCACGCCCATCCAACAATGATTGGAAAGCTCCAAACTAGGAAGGTGTGTCTAACTGATAAGTTTGTGATCATAAGCCATACACAGAGGGTGAAAGTGGAAAAAGAGAAGGAGAAAGAGAGGAGAAAAGAAGTTGAGGTCTATCAAGATGAAAGTCATGGTGAGATGCACTATGATGGACCACCCAGCTTTCCTAGGAGCAGAAGTGAGATTCCTACTAGGACTTGGTAAGAGACACAGAAAATGATATTTCATTTTATTAAGACTAATTTGATAGTGTGGGTGAAATTATACCATCTAGATTGGCGAATAAATAAATGATTAAATTAATTGATCATCTCCATATTGAGATGTAGTTTTAGGATATTGTGAGGCTTCATTCTACCTGCAGAAGAATCTAGACTCATAATCTAGCAAAGCATTAAATGATTGCTTATATATATATATTGATAGAACATTCTTCGCTAAGCTAAGTGATGGATTCCCACGGGAAAGACGTCAAATCCTTTCCATTTAAGATCCTAGATCCCTGTTATTTGTCTTAATAGTCTTACCAAAGTTATATATATTGAAAATAGTCCAGGATGGGGTGGAAGGATACAGTTATCTCTTCTAAGTTATATCCTTGGATGGATTTGCCCATGCCTGAAGTCATGTGATGTGTAGTTGGTTAGGGGGGCAGAATGTATTTAGCATTCTATATTGATGTCTAGGATTAGACATGCCCATCTTGATATCATGAGGTTTTCTCTGAACAGAAGTAATGTATATAACTTATGTTCCTACTTTGATATCCTAACCTAATAATAGCTTGTGTATAATGTGACAAGTTATTTCCACTCACATGTATTGTTAAGCTTGTAATGCTTTATATTAACGCTATATATATTCATTTGAATGTATCATTGTGTTTATTACTTATATATGTTTATAACCTTGTAACCAATAAATCTGCATATTTTTATAATACCTATGTATTATTGTATAATGTAGAACTACATTTTATCATTAACGTCATCTCACGTCAAAAAGAGCTTATTTATCTGAGGAAATAGTCGGACTCAGATGTGAATTGTATCAATTAGGTTGTCTACAATTCACCAGGTCATGATTTTAAGAATTTATGACAAATTTTATAAATTTAATTTTTTTATGATTAATTATTTTTATGACCATAATTAATAATTCTTAATTGAATTATTACCCACCGACAGTACAGATTGGATTATTGTCCAGGATCTATTAGCAGGCCCAGAATACAAAAACCTTCTTATCTGTTTCTGACGGTATGACCAAGTGAAATCCAAGAGTACCTCTATTTATCCGCTGTTGCAACTTGGAGGAAGGAAGCAGCCATCGACGGAGCTATGCCTTTTCTGGTTCTTGCTTTTTGGCCACTGCAATGCAGGTGCAGATCAGTGTAGCGTCTGCAACTCACCACCTATCATGAGATACTATATCTTTTATGGATTTTTGTATCTGGCAAAATTAGAATGCGCCTGTTGTCCAATCAAAGTTCTGTGCTAGTACTCAATGTACTTAGCACCTCTGCAACTGCCCTACCTGCTCCAGGAATCCAAAAGTAGGTTCTAACCCAGTATTTTAATGCAGCTTTAATAGTCCTCAGAAACTAGGCTTTGTCCATGCTGACTTCTGTGGTTGCAATCCAAACCCTTCCCAACATTTCTTATCCATTGAAATGACTGCTCTGTTTAACTGCAAATCACAATGGCTGTCTCCAGAAAATCAATATGGCAGCCTCCATGAAATTTTCAATAGACGGAACACTGAGCGTGTCATAATGGAACCCTTCAGCATCCATGGATGATGACACCACAAAGGGCCCTTGCTGTTTTAATCCCTGGCAGCAGCCATTATTCTTCATTCTTCATTCTTCAATCAGGTGTGGATCCATGCACATCAACAGGTATGGTGCCAATCCATAGGTATGGGCGCGTTTTTGTTTGTGTCAAAAGAAGGTGTCAGTTTATGGAAAGATTTGTTTGACGGAAAAATGGTATTTCTGTGCAGTAGATTCCTGACGGCGATTATTTATGGCAAACTCGGCTAACGGTAAATATGATGACCACACCTATTGGTTTTCAGACACAAAACATCTTAGATATGTCTCAAGGTTTTGGTTGGTACGCGCAGTCTGTCCATTCGACTGAGGATGGAAAGCTGAGGAAAAGGACAAGTGTACCCCCAAACGGGAACAAAAAGCTTTCCAAAATTTAGAAATAAACTGGATTCCCCGATCCGAAACAACATCGGAAGGGACCCCGTGAAGCTTCACGATTTCACTGATGAATACCTAAGCAAGAGTCTTAGCATTAGGTAGTGCGGGTAACGCAATGAAGTGTACCATTTTGCTAAACCTGTCCACTACTACCAAGATAACTGTTTTACCCGCAGACAAAGGTAAGTCAGTGATAAAATCCATTGACAGATGTGTCCATGGCCTATTGGGAATGACAAGTGGCATCAAAGACCCTGGAGGACGTGTATGAGAGACTTTCGCGCGCACAAGTAGAACAAGAAGACACAAAATCCATTACATCCTGACGCAACCTTGGCCACCAAAAACGACGAGACAATAGCTCCAAGGTTGCTTTACTACCCGGGTGCCCAGCAAGTGCCGAATTATGATGTTCCTTTAATAATTCGAGACGCAGGTTCAACGGTAAAAACAATTTCTCTGAGGGGCAAGAGACCGGGGCATCCCCCTGGGCCTCTAACACCTTCCCCTCCAGAACAGAGTGTACCGCAGAGACAACCACTCCTCTTTGTAGAATGGGTTCCTGGATCACTCACATTACCCCCTCCAGGGAAACAACGCGATAATGCATCTGCCTTGGTATTTTTTGCCCCAGGACGATAGGTAATAACAAAGTTAAACCTGGTAAAAAAATAGCGACCACCTAGCTTGTCTAGGGGTGAGACGCTTAGCTGATTCGAGGTACAGAAGGTTTTTGTGGTCCGTAATCACAGTGACGGGGTGGATTGCCCCCTCTAAAAAGTGACGCCATTCTTCAAACGCTAGTTTAATAGCTAATAGTTCCCTATTGCCAATATCATAGTTCTTCTCTGCTGCAGATAGTTTTTTAGAAAAGAAAGCACAAGGACGCCATTTGCCAGGAGACGGACCCTGAGACAGCACAGCCCCCACTCCCACCTCTGACGCATCTACTTCAACAATAAAAGGCTGGGAAACATCAGGTTGGATTAGTACAGGTGCCGAGGTAAACCTCTCTTTCAAAGAAGAAAAAGCAATTTTAGCGGCGACAGACCATTTAGAAAAATCTGTCCCCTTCCTAGTCATGTCAGTAAGGGGTTTTACAATCACCGAGCCCAAGAACCATTGCAGTGCTTTGAGGTTCTCCGGAAGATCCCAATCTAAAATTGCCTGGACCTTCCTAGGATCCATACGGAAACCTGAAGCAGATAATAAATACCCTAGGAACTGTATTTCCTGAACGGCGAAAACACACTTTTCAATTTTAGCATATAATTTATTCGTCCGTAGGACCTGCAGTACCTGTCTGACATGCACCTCATGTGTTTTCAGATCCGACGAATAAATTAAAATATCATCTAGGTATATCACCACAAACCTGCCGATAAGATGACTAAAAATGTAATTAACGAAATAATGGAAGACAGCAGGAGCATTGGTCAGACCGAAAGGCATGACTAGATTTTCATAATGCCCCTCAGGGGTGTTAAAAGCTGTCTTCCACTCATCCCCTTCCTTGATACAAATCAGATTGTAGGCCCCCCTAAGATCAAGTTTGGAGAACCACCTAGCACCCGCAATCTGATTAAACAGGTCAGGAATGAGAGGAAGAGGGTATGGGTCTCGGATGGTTATCCGGTTTAATTTGCGAAAATCTAGGCAAGGATGCAGGCCCCCCTCTTTCTTTTTAACGAAGAAAAACCCTGCAGCCACGGGTGAAGAAGAGGGTCTGATGTGTCCCTTAGCCAAGCTCTCGGAGATATAATCTTTCATGGCTTGTCTCTCTGGACCCGAAAGATTATATAACCTGGTCTTGGGTAATTTTGCACCGGGATTCAGGTTAACCGGGCAATCATAAGGACGGTGAGGGGGTAACTTCTGACAACCCTTTTCAGAAAAAACGTCCTCAAAATCCAAAAAAAAATGTGGGTAGGGTAGCTATGGAGGCGACTAAGCAATTGCTATTTAAGCAATTTTCTCTGCACTGCTCACTCCACTCCAATATCTCCCTGGCCTGCCAATCCACCACTGGATTGTGCGCTACCAACCAGGGAAGACCCAACACCACTGGAGTGGGAAGCCCCTCCAGAACATAACATGAAAGCAACTCGTTATGGTGGTCCCCTACCCGAAGGTGTAAGTTATGGACAATGTGAGTGAGGTTTCTCTGAGACAGAGGAGCAGAATCAATAGCGAATATGGGAATAGGTCTCTGTAGCGTACAGAGAGACAAACCCATAGTGTGGGCAAAATGGGCATCTATCAAATTTACTCCTGCTCCACTGTCTAGAAAAAAAGAAATAGTCTCCGTCTTAACGCCAAAAACAACAACCGCTAACAACACAAATTGTGATGTTCGTATGGGGGAAACGTATACCCCCCGGCTGACATCCTCCACACAGCCTGGGGTTAGTAGTTTTCCGAAGGTCTTTTGTTTTTGAGTAGGAAGGACAGACATTAATAAAATGACCCCTCTCCCCACAGAAAAAAAAAAACCCCATGCCTACGGCGAGCCTCAGGAGGATGGACCTGACGAGTAGTTCCTCCTAGCTGCATAGGCTCGTCTAAGTCCATACAGACTAACTGCTGCTTGAGAGGGGTTACCAATTGCTCAGGATTTTTCAATCTGTCCCTAAGACGTCTATCTATTCTGATAGAAAGGGACATCACCGCATCAAGGGAAAAGGGGGTCTCATACAGCGCAAGCACATCCTTAATCCTTTCGGATAACCCAGAGCAGAACTGACTCCTGAGAGCCGGGTCGTTCCACTGGGTATCCGTAGCCCACCTACGGAACTCTGCGCAATAGTCCTCTACTGGCCGCTCTCCCTGTAGGAGTCTCCGTAATTTTGATTCAGCCAGTGCGATTCGGTCAGGGTCATCATATATGAGACCCGAGGCCCCAAAAAATTCATCCACTGACCGGAAAGCCTGGGAATCAGTGGGTAAAGAGAACGCCCAGGATTGCGGGTCCCCCTGCAGCAGGGAAGTAACAACCCCCACCCGCTGTTCTTCATTACCAGAGGAGTAAGGGGCGCAGTTTAAAATATAATTTACAGGCCTCACGGAACGTCACAAATTTGTCTCTTCCCCCAGAAAATCTGTCAGGAAGAGCAACCTTGGGTTCCGCAACAACCTGGTTACCTGTAGCAACCGCTGGGCTTGCGGTCAGTTGCAATTGCTGCTGTTGCTGGAGGACCGACGCCTTCAATCCTGCCACCTCCAAAGACAGGCCTTGAAGTTGCTTTGACAAAGCAGCAATTGGATCCATACTGGATTCTAAGTAGGTAGAAAGAAAAAGTTTTATTTTCTTTTTTTTTTTTCTTTTATACCTACACAAAATAAGGGCCAGATATAATGTAATGACCGGCGTCACGCAAAGGGAGGGAAATGGGAAGGCCCTGTCCAAGGGAGAGGGAAAGGTGGTGACCCCTGACTCACCTTGCGGCTGGCACCTGACTGCCCTGACGTCCCTAGACGGGTTCCTCACCCGAACGCCGATCACGTGCATAAACCCTGGCTTTCCCTAAGATGAGCACTGTGTAGTGAACAGGGCGGTGGGATCACTAGTCCGCACCACTGACACTAAGAGGAAAACACCAAGGAGAGGACAGACAATACAGACAAACATATAATCCCAGGTGGGCGACAACAGAAGACCACCAAGGCCCAACAGGGATCCGGAGGGTAACGTTCTGGAACAACAACCAGGGAACACAGTTACACAGCTCCAGTGGGTCAGTATAGAAGTCCAGGCAGGAAGCTCTATATCTGGCAACCAGAGAAGTGGGAGATGGGAATATAAGGAGGTTGGAATTGCTGGACAAGAAACAGCTGAGGAGGAGAAGCTACAAATCCCTGAGTGAGCCAAAAAGGATTGCAAGGCAAACCCAGAAAGCTACCATTATGAAACAGCACTGTCTTTGTACATCGAACGCGCAGCCACCCGCTGCGACTTCCTGACCCCGGGTATAGCGGAGTCAGACGTGGCTCTTGACACCCTCGTGACACCTCCATGAAAATTTCAATGGACGGAACACTGAACGTGTCATAATGGAACCCTTCAGCATCCTTGGATGATGACACCAAAAAGGGCCCTTGCTGTTTTAATCCCTGGCAGCAGCCATGATTCTTCATTCTTCAATCAGGTGTGGATCCATGCACATCAACAAGTATGGTGCCAATCCACAGGTAAGGGCGCGTTTTTGTTTGTGTCAAACGAAGGTGTCAGTTTATGGAAAGATTTGTTTGACGGAAAAATGGCATTTCTGTGCAGATTGGTTTACTCTCCAGCATCTATTAGCAGGGCCAGAATACAAAAACCTTCTTATCTGTTTCTGACGGTATGGCCAAATTAAATCCAAGAGTACCTCTATTTATCCACTGTTGCAACTTGGAGGAAGGAAGCAGCCACCGACGGAGCTATGCATTTTCTGGTTCTTGCTTTTTGGCCACTGCAATGCAGGTGCAGATCAGTAAAGCGTCTGCAACTCACCACCTCTCATGAGATATAATATCTTTTATGGATTTTTGTAGCTGGCAAAATTAGAATGCGCCAGTTGTCCAATCAAAGTTCTGTGCTAGTACTCAATGTACTTAGCACCTCTGCAACTTCCCTACCTGCTTCAGGAATCCAAAAGTAGGTTCTAACCCAGTATTTTAATGTAGCTTTAACCACCTCCGGACCGCCGAACGCAGCGGCGCGTCCTGGAGGTGGTTGATTGTTTCCTCCTGGACGCGCCGGCGCGTCCTCTCGCAAGACGCGAGATTTCGGTCACAGCCGGCCCGCGCATGCGCATCGCGGGCCGGCAAAAGTTCGAGGAGTATTGCATCAGCAACCTGCCAGCCAATGATCGTTGCTGGCAGGTTGCTGATTTTTAAAAAACCGAATCAGAAGCCATCTAACACCTTATATTAGTAAATATAAGGTGTTAAATGGCTTCTCTGCTCCTCTGCTGGTCCTTTTCGACGGTTGGATCCAGCAGAGGAGCAGACTGAACTGTGAGTACCCACCAAACACTGCCCTTAGCCCCAGATCACCTTCCATCACCCCCATCATCCAAATTAACCCCTTGATCGCCCCCTGTCAATCACTTAGTGAAAGACAAAAAGTGATCAGTGTAAACTGTCACTTTTTTTTTTCACTAATATTGGCTGTTAGGTTTTAGGATAGTTTAGGCCCCTTGGTTAGGTAGTTAGCGTCAGTTAGCGCCCACCGCACCGCACCGCAGTCACTTTTATTCGCTGATTAACGTATCGCTAATCAGCATTTGTACTTTTATAGTATCTGTCAGTGATCAAAACTGATCACGGTCAGATCTATAATAGTATTAGTGTCACCTTAGCTCGCCCTCCACCCAAAACGCAGTGTTTGCCCGATCAGGCCTGATCGGTCGCCCACACGTGCGTTCACCCACGCCCGCCCCACCGCAGTGACAAAAAATTTATTTTTTTTGATCACTGCACAGTCACTTTACACGCACTGCGGCGATAAAAAAATCAGTTTTGATATTTTTTAGCAACCGCAGCGGCCTCCGGTACTTCGCTAGCCTCCCCTTTGTAAGACAGGCTTGCTTTTTTTCTTGGGTAGTCTCAGGGAATACCCCTAAATTTAGCTGCCCAAATGTCAAACAGGGGGTATTCTTCTGAAGAGGCCTACAGGATTCTGACCCAGTCGGATGAGGAATGGGAACTCTCATCTGACGAATCTAGCGGGTCAGAATATGAACCTGTAGAAAGCAGTGGCTCTCTGACCCAAAGTTCGGACGAGGAGGTGGAGGTCCCTGATAGAACCAGGCATACCCGGCCCCGTGTCACTAGACCGCAGGTTGCGCAGGATCCGCTTCAAGAGCACAGAGTGGGGCTGGCGCTGTCGGATCACGTAGTGAGGCATACACCAGCAGCGCAGCCCTTCCTGGACCTAGTACCAGCACTGCCGTACAACATGGTGAAGTAGCGAGCACCAGAAGGGCAGTTGAAGCTGGTACGGTGGCATGTGCAGTAGTTATCCCGTCGCAGCTACCGCACAGACAGGCCCGTAGAGCCCCTAGAATCCCTGAGGTGCTGGCAAACCCTGATTGGCAGTCACCAACTTCAGCCGCACCATTAGTTCCCCCTTTCACCGCCCAGTCTGGAGTTCGGGTTGAGACGGCTCAGATCGGTTCGGCCCTGGGATTTTTTGAGCTGTTCTTGACTGCGGAGCTCTTGGACTTAGTCGTGGCAGAAACAAATCGTTATGCCACACAATTTATAAACGCCAAACCGGGAATCTATTATGCCCAGCCTTTCCGGTGGAAACCAGTCCAAGTTTCCGAATTTAACATTTTTCTGGGCCTTCTCCTCAACATGGGTCTTACTAAAAAGCATGAATTGCGGTCATATTGGTTCACGAACCCGATTCATCACATGCCCATGTTCTCTGCTGCTATGTCCAGGACACTATTTGAGACCATCCTGCATTTCCTGCATTTTAGCGACAACACCACCTCCCGTCCCAGAGGCCACCCAGCTTTTGACCGGCTCCACAAAATTCTGCCCCTCATAGACCATTTCAACCAGAAATTTGCAGATTTGTATACCCCCGAGAAAAACATCTGCATAGACGAGTCCCTAATACATTTTACCGGGCGCCTTGGCTTCAAACAATACATCCCAAGCAAGCGTGCCCGGTATGGGGTCAAATTGTATAAGCCCTGTGAAAGGGCCACAGGCTATACCCACAAATTTCGTGTCTATGAGGGAAAAGATCAGACCCTGGAGCCGGTCGGTTGCCCTGACTACCTGGGGAGCAGTGGGAAGACAGTCTGGGACTTGGTGTCACCCTTATTCGGCAAGGGGTACCATCTTTATGTGGACAATTTTTACACAAGTGTGGCCCTCTTTAGGCATTTGTTTCTAGAACAGATTGGCGCCTGTGGCACCGCGCGAACTAGTCGCGCGGGCTTCCCCCAACGGCTCGTTACCACCCGTCTTGCAAGGGGGGAGAGGGCTGCCTTGTGTAACGAAGAACTGCTCGCGGTGAAATGGAGAGACAAGCATGACATTTACATGCTCTCCTCCATTCACGCAGACACGACAATCCAAATTGAAAGGGCAACCCGTGTCATTGAAAAGCCCCTCTGTGTCCACGACTATAATGCGCTCATGGGAGGGGTGGACTTCAATGACCAGATGTTGGCTCCCTATTTAGTTTCCCGACGCACCAGACGCTGGTATAAGAAGGTGTCTGTATATTTAATTCAATTGGCTCTGTATAATAGTTTTGTTCTCTACAGTAAGGCTGAGAGAACATGATCCTTCCTCAAATTTCAGGAAGATATCATCGAGAACCTCCTGTATCCAGGAGGTTCCGTGGTCCCAACCACCAGTGTAGTTAGCCGTCTACATGAGCGACATTTCCCCAGTGTCGTTCCTGGTACCTCAACCCAACCGTCACCCCGAAAAAAATGTCGTGTCTGTAGCAGGAGTGGAATAAGGCGTGACACCCGCTATTTCTGTCCTGACTGTCCTGACCACCCTGCCCTATGCTTAGGAGAGTGTTTCTGGAAGTACCACACACAGGTACACTTAGCATAGGAATTGCATCTCACAGGACAGGCACATAGGGCTATTAGGGCCCTTTCTCTCACAGCTGCTGCAAACCTCTCCTTTCACCTGGGATAAAGTGCATAACGTACTTCGCCACATCTTTGGGCGATTTGCGCTTTGCACATTGTCCCATGGGGAAGGAGAGGTTTGTTCTATAAAGGTAAAAAAAAAAAAAATCACCGGTAAGTATAAAAGTTAACGTTCAGTTCAATAACGTTTATATGATATGTTCAAAAGTTATTATAAAGTTAATAAATTTATTGCGTTGCGGCCTGGTTTTTCTTTTTTGTTTTGTTTTTTTTACCTTCCAGGTGGACCAACCGATCGACTAGCTGCAGCACTGATGTGCATTCGGACAGAAGCATTGCGCTGCTGTCAGATTACACACAAGTCGGTGTATGCGGCGCTGCAAGACGAGATTTCTCCTCTGCAGTAAAAGATACGTTTGCCGAGGCATATGAGCTGAGGATGTGGCGGTGTTCATATACTTTGGCAAACACTTTGTATATAAAAAAATAAATAAAATCCCGGCAATGATTTATTCATTCACATCGATTGATGTGAATGGAGAAATCGGGTTTGCCAGGGCATACGAGCTAAGTGGGTATGGATGTTGGGCGGAGCTCCTATGTCATGCTCCTATGTCATGGCAGACTCCTTTCCCCTCCATTTTTTTTTTTGGCAGAGATTTTTTTCATCCACATTGATCGATGCGAATGAAGAAATCTGTGCCGTTCATTTTTTCTTTCAGCCCAGAGGCTGACCGGAACAAAAAAATCTCATTACCCGTATGCTCAATATAAGGAGAATAGCAGAAACTCCTAATGCTGGGCATACATGTAATGATTGCGGAGACCCTCAAATGCCAGGGCAGTACAAACACCCCACAAATGATCCCATTTTGGAAATAAGACACCCCAAGGTATTCCTTGAGGGGCATATTGAGTCCATGAAAGAGCGAAAATGGAGACTTTGTGCGAAAAAACAAAAAAAAAATCAATTTCCGCTAACTTGTGCCAAAAAAAAAAAAATCTATGAACTCGCCATGCCCCTCATTGAATACCTTGGGGTGTCTTCTTTCCAAAATGGGGTCACATGTGGGGTATTTATACCGCCCTGGCATTTTAGGGGCCCCAAATCGTGAGAAGAAGTCTGGTATCCAAATGTCTAAAAATGCCCTCCTAAAAGGAATTTGGGCCCCTTTGCGCATCTAGGCTGCAAAAAAGTGTCACACATGTGGTATCGCCATACTCAGGAGAAGTTGGGTGAGAGAAATATCTTGGTCAAATGCCAACTTTGTATAAAAAAATGGGAAAAGTTGTCTTTTGCCAAGATATTTCTCTCACCCAGCATGGGTATATGTAAAATGACACCCCAAAACACATTCCCCAACTTCTCCTGAGTACGGAGATACCACATGTGTGACACTTTTTTGCAGCCTAGGTGGGCAAAGGGGCCCATATTCCAAAGAGCACCTTTCGGATTTCACCGGCCATTTTTTACAGATTTTGATTTCAAACTCCCTACCACACATTTGGGCCCCTAGAATGCCAGGGCAGTATAACTACCCCACAAGTGACCCCATTTTTGAAAGAAGACACCCCAAGGTATTCGCTGATGGGCATAGTGAGTTCATGGAAGTTTTTATTTTTTGTCACAAGTTAGTGGAATATGAGACTTTGTAAGAAAAAAAAAAGAAAAAAGAAATCATCATTTTCCGCTAACTTGTGACAAAAAATAATAAATTCTAGGAACTCGCCATGCCCCTCACGGAATACCTTGGGGTGTCTTCTTTCCAAAATGGGGTCACTTGTGGGGTAGTTATACTGCCCTGGCATTCTAGGGGCCCAAATGTGTGGTAAGGAGTTTGAAATCAAAATCTGTAAAAAATGGCTGGTGAAATCCGAAAGGTGCTCTTTGGAATGTGGGCCCCTATGCCCACCTAGGCTGCAAAAAAGTGTCACACATGTGGTATCTCGGTACTCAGGAGAAGTTGGGCAATGTGTTTTGGGGTGTCATTTTACATATACCCATGCTGGGTGAGAGAAATATTTTGGCAAAAGACAACTTTTCTTATTTTTTTATACAAAGTTGGCATTTGACCAAGATTTTTCTCTCACCCAGCATGGGTATATGTAAAATGACACCCCAAAACACATTGCCCAACTTCTCCTGAGTACAGAGATACCACATGTGTGACACTTTTTTGCAGCCTAGGTGGGCAAAGGGGCCCACATTCCAAAGAGCACCTTTCGGATTTCACCGGCCATTTTTTACAGAATTTGATTTCAAACTCCTTACCACACATTTGGGCCCCTAGAATGCCAGGGCAGTATAACTACCCCACAAGTGACCCCATTTTGGAAAGAAGACACCCCAAGGTATTCGCTGATGGGCATAGTGAGTTCATAGAACTTTTTATTTTTTGTCACAAGTTAGTGGAATATGAGACTTTGTAAGAAAAAAAAAATCATAATTTTCCGCTAACTTGTGACAAAAAATAAAAAGTTCTATGAACTCACTATGCCCATCAGCGAATACCTTAGGGTGTCTACTTTCCAAAATGGGGTCATTTGTGGGGTGTTTGTACTGTCTGGGCATTGTAGAACCTCAGGAAACATGACAGGTGCTCAGAAAGTCAGAGCTGCTTCAATAAGCGGAAATTCACATTTTTGTACCATAGTTTGTAAACGCTATAACTTTTACCCAAACCATTTTTTTTTACCCATTTTTTTTTAATCAAAGACATGTAGAACAATAAATTTTGAGAAAAATTTATATATGGATGTGGTTTTTTTTGCAAAATTTTACAACTGAAAGTGAAAAATGTCATTTTTTTGCAAAAAAATCATTAAATTTCGATTAATAACAAAAAAAGTAAAAATGTCAGCAGCAATGAAATACCACCAAATGAAAGCTCTATTAGTGAGAAGAAAAGGAGGTAAAATTTATTTGGGTGGTAAGTTGCATGACCGAGCAATAAACGGTTAAAGTAGGGTAGGTCAGAAGTGTAAAAAGTGGCCTGGTCATTAAGGGTGTTTAAGCTAAAGGGGCTGAGGTGGTTAAACAATAGAGCTCAGAAACTAGGCTTCGTCCATGCTGACTTCTGTGGTTGCAATCCAAACCCTTCCCAACATCTCTTATCCATTGAAATGACAGCTCTGTTTAACTGCAAATCACAATGGCTGCCTCCAGAAAATCAATATGGCAGCCTCCATGAAAATTTCAATAGACGGAACACTGAGCGTGTCATAATGGAACCCTTCAGCATCCATGGATGATGACACCACAAAGGGCCCTTGCTGTTTTAATCCCTGGCAGCAGCCATGATTCTTCATTCTTCAATCAGGTGTGGATCCATGCACATTAACAGGTATGGTTCCAATTTAAAGGTAAGGGCGTGGTTTTGTTTGTGTCAAACGAAGGTGTCAGTTTATGGAAAGATTTGTTTGATGGAAAAATGGCATTTCTGTGCAGATTGGAATACTGTCCAGCAAATAATAGCAGGCCCAAAACACAAAAATCTTCTTATGTATTTCTGACGGTATGGCCATATGAACTTCGAGAGTACCCCTCTTTGCATCCTGTTGCAACATGGGGGAAGGAAGCAGTCACCGACGGAACAATATCTTTTTTGGCTTTTGCTTTTTGGCCACTGCAATGCAGGTGCAGATCAGTGTAGCGTCTGCAACTCACCACCTCTCATAAGATACCATATCTTTTATGGATTTTTGTAGCTGGCAAAATTAGAATGTGCCTGTTGTCCAATCAAAGTTCTGTGCTAGTACTCAATGTACTTAGCACCTCTGCAACTGCCCTACCTGCTCCAGGAATCCAAAAGTAGGTTCTAACCCAGTATTTTAATGTAGCTTTAAACAATAGTGCTCAGAAACTAGGCATCGTCCATGCTGACTTCTGTGGTTGCAATCCAAACCCTTCCTAACATTTCTTATCCATTTAAATGACAGCTCTGTTTAACTGCAAATCACAATGGCTGCCTCCAGAAAATCAATATGGCACTCTCTATGAAAATTTCAATAGACGGAACACTGAGCGTGTCATAATGGAACGCTTCAGCATCCATGGATGATGACACCACAAAGGGCCCTTGCTGTTTTAATCCCTGGCAGCAGCCATGATTCTTCATTCTTCAATCAGGTGTGGATCCATGCACATCAACAGGTATGGTGCCAATCCACAGGTAAGGGCGCGTTTTTGTTTGTGTCAAACGAACGTGTCAGTTTATGGAAAGATTTGTTTGACGGAAAAATGGCATTTCTGTGCAGATTGGAATACTGTCCAGCAACTAATAGCAGGCCCAAAACACAAAAACCTCCTTATCTATTTCTGACGGTATGGCCACATGAACTTCGAGAGTACCTCTCTTTGCCCCCTGTTGCAACATGGGGAAAGAAGCAGTCACAGATGGAGCAATGTCTTTTCTGGTTTTTGCTTTGTGGCCACTGCAATGAAGGAGAAGATCAGTTTAGCATCTGCAACTCAACACCTATCATTAGATAACATACCTTTTATGTATTTTTGGAGTTGGCACAATGAGAATGCACCTGTTGTCCAATCAAAGTTCGGTGCTAGTACTCAATGTACTTAGCACCTCTGCAACTGCCCTACCTGCTCCAGGAATCCAAAAGTAGGTTCTAACCCAGAATTTTAATGCAGCTTTAAACAATAGTCCTCAGAAACTAGGCTTCGTCCATGCTGACTTCTGTGGTTGCAATCCAAACCCTTCCCAACATTTCTTATCCATTGAAATGACAGCTCTGTTTAACTGAAAATCATAATGGCTGCCTCCAGAAAATCAATATGGCAGCCTCCATGAAAACTTCAATAGACGGAACACTGAGTGTGTCATACCGGAACATTTCAGCATCCATGGATGATGACACCACAAAGGGCCCTTGCTGTTTTAAACCCTGGCAGCAGCCATGATTCTTCATTCTTCAATCAGATGTGGATCCATGCACATCAACAGGTATGGTGCCAATCCACAGGTAAGGGTGCGTTTTTGTTTATGTTATACAAAGTTGTAATTTTATGGAAAGATTTGTTTGACGGAAAAATTGCATTTCTGTGCAGATTGGATTATTGTCCAGGATCTATTAGCAGGCCCAGAATACAAAAACCTTCTTATCTGTTTCTGACGGTATGGCCAAATGAAATCCAAGAGTACCTCTAATTATCCGCTGTTGCAACTTGGAGGAAGGAAGCAGCCACCGACGGAGCTATGTCTTTTCTGGTTCTTGCTTTTTGGCAACTGCAATGCAGGTGCAGATCAGTGTAGCGTCTGCAACTCACCACCTCTTATGAGATACCATGTTGTTTATGGATTTTTGTAGCTGGAAAAATTAGAATGCGCCTGTTGTCCAGACATAGTTCTGTGCTAGTACTCAATTTACTTAGCACCTCTGCAACTGCCCTACCTGCTCCAGGAATCCAAGAGTAGGTTCTAACCCAGTATTTTAATGCAGCTTTAAACAATAGTCCTCAGAAACTAGGCTTCGTCCATGCTGATTTCTGTGGTTGCAATCCAAACCCTTCCCAACATTTCTTATCCATTGAAATGACAGCTCTGTTTAACTGCAAATTACAATGGCTGCCTCCAGAAAATCAATATGGCAGCCTCCATGAAAATTTCAATAGAGGGAACACTGAGCGTGTCATAATGGAACCCTTCAGCATCCATGGATGATGACACCACAAAGGGCCCTTGCTGTTTTAATCCCTGGCAGCAGCCATGATTCTTCATTCTTCAATCAGGTGTGGATCCATGCACATCAACAGGTATGGTTCCAATCCACAGGTAAGGGCGCGTTTTTATTTGTGTCAAACGAAGGTGTCAGTGTCACGACCGCTACCCCAGCAGCAGTCGTGTCGCACCAGACAGAGGTGAAGGGGGACCCTTATCTATGGATGGGAATAGTATGGCCACCCCTGACTAACCCTAAGCTGGCACCTGTCTGCCCTGATACCCTAGACGGGGTGTGAACCAGTGCGGCGAGCAGGATGCCTAAACCCTCAGCCACCCTATCAAGCCTAGAGTGGGGAAAGGCCGATGGGATCACTAGTCACCATCACTCATGTCTAGGAGAACAGCAGGGGAAGACAGCAAAAAACAAACTATATCAAAGATAGACTTATCCAGTCACGAGCAGAGAAGGCGATCCCAATCACGACAGTCCACGCCGGACAAGAGCTCCACAGCAACACCATCAAACGATCTCCTTCAAAGGTCAGAATAGAACTGGAAGTAAGGACTATATCTGGCAATGACTGCAAGTGAAAGTGAAACTAATATAGTAGCTGGGAGTGGCAGACAGGACTCACCTGAGAAGGATGCCTACAAACTCCCAGTCAGGACAAAAAGGTTCACAAGGCAAAACCCAGATGACATACCCTGAACCACGGAGCAAACTCACTAGCTATCGCGAGTAGCAAGTCGCTGCGACCTTCTCCTCCCAGACCTGTCTGGATCAGTCACAGTCGTGACAGTCAGTTTATGGAAAGATTTGTTTGACGGAAAAATGGCATTTCTGTGCAAATTAGAATACTGTCCAGTGACTATTAGCAGGCCCAAAACACAAAAACCTTCTTATCTGTTTCTGACGGTATGGCCATATGAACTTCGAGAGTACCCCTCTTTACCCCCTGTTTCAACATGGGGGAAGGTAGCAGTCACCGAAGAAGCAATGTCATTTCTGGCTTTTGCTTTTTGGAAACAGCAATGAAGGTGCAGATCAGTATAGCATCTGCAACTCAACACCTATCATAAGATAATATACCTTTTATGTATTTTTGGAGTTGGCACAATGAGAATGCACCTGTTGTCCAATCAAAGTTCTGTGCTAGTACTCAATGTACTTAGCACCTCTGCAACTGCCCTACCTGTTCCAGGAATCCAAAAGTAGGTTCTAACCCAGTATTTTAATGTAGCTTTAAACAATAGTGCTCAGAAACTAGGCTTTGTCCATGCTGACTTCTGTGGTTGCAATCCAAACCCTTCCCAACATTTCTTATCCATTGAAATGACAGCTCTGTTTAACTGCAAATCACAATGGCTGCCTCCAGAAAATCAATATGGCAGCCTCCATGAAAATTTCAATAGACGGAAAACTGAGCGTGTCATAATGAAACCCTTCATCATCCATGGATGATGACACCACAAAGGGCCCTTGCTGTATTAATCCATGGCAGCAGCCATGATTCTTAATTCTTCAATCAGATGTGGATCCATGCACATCAACAGGTATGGTGCTATTCCACAGGTAAGGGCGCATTTTTGTTTGTGGCAAACGAAGGTGTCAGTTTATGGAAAGATTTGTTTGATGGAAAAATTGGATTTCTGTGCAAATTAGGATACTGTCCAGCGACTATTAGCAGGCCCAAAACTCAAAAACCTTCTTATCTGTTTCTGACGGTATGGCCATATGAACTTCAAGAGTACATCTCTTTTTCCGCTGTTGCAACATGGAGGAAGGAAGAAGCCACCGACGGAGCTATGTCTTTTCTGGTTCTTGCTTTTTGGCCACTGCAATGCAGGTGCAGATTAGTGTAGCGTCTGCAACTCACCACCTCTCATGAGATACCATATCTTTTATGGATTTTTGTAGCTGGCAAAATTAGAATGTGCCTGTTGTCCAATCGAAGTTCTGTGCTAGTACTTAATGTACTTAGCTCCTCTGCAACTGCCCTACCTGCTCCAGGAATCCAAAAGTAGGTACTAACAAAGTATTTTAATGTAGCTTTAAACAATAGTGCTCAGAAACTAGGCTTCGTCCATGCTGACTTCTGTGGTTGCAATCCAAACCCTTCCCAACATTTCTTATCCATTTAAATGACAGCTCTGTTTAACTGCAAATCACAATGGCTGCCTCCAGAAAATCAATATGGCAGCCTCCATGAAAGTTTCAATAGACGGAACACTGAGCGTGTCATAATGGAACCCTTCAGCATCCTTGGATGATGACACCACAAAGGGCCCTTGCTGTTTTAATCCCTGGCAGCAGCCATGATTCTTCATTCTTCAATCAGGTGTGGATCCATGCACATCAACAGGTATGGTGCCAATCCACAGGTAAGGGCGCATTTTTGTTTGTGTCAAACGAAGGTGTCAGTTTATGGAAAGATTTGTTTGACGGAAAAATTGCATTTCTGTGCAAATTAGAATACTGTCCAGCGACTATTAGCAGGCCCAAAACACAAAAACCTTCTTATCTGTTTCTGACGGTATGGCCATATGAACTTCGAGAGTACCCCTCTTTGCCCCCTGCTGCAACATGGGGGAAGGAAGCAGTTACCGACGGAGCAATGTCTTTTCTGGATTTTGCTTTTTGGCCACTACAATGAAGGTGCAGATCAGTTTAGCGTCTGCAACTCACCACCTCTCATGAGATACCATATCTTTTATGGATTTTTGTAGCTGGCAAAATTGGCACAATGAGAATGCACCTGTTGTCCAATCAAAGTTCTGTGCTAGTACTCAATGTACTTAGCACCTCTGCAACTGCCCTACCTGCTCCAGGAATCCAAAAGCAGGTTCTAACCCAGTATTTTAATGTAGCTTTAAACAATAGTGCTCAGAAACTAGGCTTCGTCCATGCTGACTTCTGTGGTTGCAATCCAAACCCTTCCCAACATAGAAACATAGAAACATAGAATTTGTCGGCAGATAAGAACCATTTGGCCCATCTAGTCTGCCCAATATACTGAGTACTATGGATAGCCCCTGGCCCTATCTTATATGAAGGATGGCCTTATGCCTATCCCATGCATGCTTAAACTCCTTCACTGTATTTGCAGCTACCACTTCTGCAGGAAGGCTATTCCATGCATCCACTACTCTCTCAGTAAAGTAATTCTTCCTGATATTACTTTTAAACCTTTGCCCCTCTAATTTAAAACTATGTCCTCTTGTAGCAGTTTTTCTTCTTTTAAATATTCTCTCCTCTTTTACCTTGTTGATTCCCTTTATGTATTTAAAAGTTTCTATCATATCCCCTCTGTCTCGTCTTTCTTCCAAGTTATACATGTTAAGGTCATTTAATCTTTCCTGGTAAGTTTTATCCTGCAATCCATGTACCAGTTTAGTAGCTCTTCTCTGAACTCTCTCCAAAGTATCAATATCCTTCTAGAGATATGGTCTCCAGTACTGAGCACAATACTCCAAATGAAGTCTCACTAGTGCTCTGTAGAGCGGCATGAGCACCTCCCTCTTTCTACTGGTAATTCCTCTCCCTATACACCCAAGCATTCTGCTAGCATTTCCTGCTGCTCTATGACATTGTCTGCCTACCTTTAAGTCTTCTGAAATAATGACCACTAAATCCCTTTCCTCAGATACTGAGGTTAGGACTGTATCACTGATTTTATATTCTGCTCTTGGGTTTTTACGCCCCAGGTGCATTATTTTGCACTTATCCACATAAAATTTTAGTTGCCAGATTTTTGACCATTCCTCTAGTTTTCCTAAATCCTTTTACATTTGGTGTATCCCTCCAGGAACACCAACCCTGTTACAAATCTTTGTGGCATCAGCAAAAAGACACACCTTACCATCGAGGCCTTCTGCAATTTCGCTGATAAAGATATAAAACAATATGGGTCCCAGAACAGATCCCTGAGGTACCCCACTGGTAACAAGACCTTGGTCTGAATATACTCCATTTACTACAACCCTCTGTTAATTGTCCCTCAGCCACTGCCTAATCCATTCAACAATATGGGAGTCCAAGCCCAAAGACTGTAATTTATTGATAAGCCTTCTGTGTGGTACAGTATCGAAAGCCTTACTGAAGTCTAGATAACAGATTTCTACTGCACCTCCGCCATCTATTGTTTTAGTCACCCAATCAAAAAAATCAATAAGATTAGTTTGACATGATCTTCCTGAAGTAAACCCATGCTGTTTTTCATCTTTCAATCCATGGGATTTTAGATGTTCCACAATCCTCTCCTTAAGTATGGTTTCCATTAAATGCCCCACTATTGATGTCAGGCTTACTGGCCTATAGTTGCCCGATTCCTCCCTACTACCTTTCTTGTGAATCGGCACAACATTTGCTAATTTCCAATCTTCTGGGACGACTCCTGTTGCCAGTGATTGGTTAAATAAATCTGTTAATGGTTTTGCTAGTTCACCGCTGAGCTCTTTAATAGCTTTGGGTGTATCCCATCAGGCCCCTGTGACTTATTTGTATTGATTTTAGACAGCTGACGTAGAACCTCTTCCTCTGTAAAGACACATGCATCAAAAGATTCATTAGTCTTCTTTCCTAACTGAGGTCCTTTTCCTTCATTTTCCTTCGTAAAGACTGAACAGAAGTATTCATTGAGGCAGTCAGCTAGTTCTTTATCTTCTTCCATATATCTTCCTTCTTTTGTTTTTAATTTTGTAATTCCTTGTTTTAGTTTCCTTTTTTCATTTATGTATCTGAATAATGCCTTATCGCCTTTTTTCCCTGACTGAGCTAATTTCTCTTCTGCCTGTGCTTTAGAAGCTCTTATTACTTGTTTGTCCTCTTTTTGCCTAAGCTTGTAAATTTGATTGTCATCCTCTTTTTTTTTTTTATAATTCCTAAATGCTATCTTTTTGTTTTTAATGATTTTGGCTACTTCTGCTGAGTACCACAGTGGTCTTTTCCTTTTTTTGCTTTTACTGACAAGCCTAATGCAATTTTCTGTTGCCTTCAATAGTGCGTCTTTTAAGTAGTCCCATTTCTCCTGGACTCCAATGAAGCTGTTCCAATCTGATAGGGACTCGTATACCACTAATCTAATTTTAGAAAAGTCAGTTTTTCTAAAATCTAAAATTTTTGTTTTTGTGTGGTGTCAACATTTCTTATCCATTGAAATGACAGCTCTGTTTAACTGCAAATCACAATGGCTGGCTCCAGAAAATCAATATGGCAGCCTCCATGAAAATTTCAATTGAAGGAACACTGAGCGTATCATAATGGAACCCTTCAGCATCTATGGATGATGACACCACAAAGGGCCCTTGCTGTTTTAATCCATGGCAGCAGCCATGATTCTTCATTCTTCAATCAGATGTGGATCCATGCACATCAACAGGTATAGTGCCAATCCATAGGTAAGGGCGCGTTTTTGTTTGTGTCAAACGAAGGTGTCAGTTAATGGAAAGATTTGTTTGACGGAAAAATTGCATTTCTGTGCAAATTAGAATACTGTCCAGCGACTATTAGCAGGCCCAAAACACAAAAACCTTCTTATCTGTTTCTGATGGTATGGCGATATGAACTTCGAGAGTACCCCTTTTTTGATACCTGCTGCAACATGGGGGAAGGAAGCAGTTATCAACGGAGCAATGTCTTTTCTGGCTTTTGCTTTTTGGCCACTACAATGAAGGTGCAAATCAGTTTAGCATCTGCAACTCAACACTTATTATGAGATAACATACCTTTTATGTATTTTTGGAGTTGGCACAATGAGAATGCACCTGTTGTCCAATCAACGTTCTGTGCTAGTACTCAATGTACTTAGCACTTCTGCAACTGCCCTACCTGCTCCAGGAATCCAAAAGTAGGTTTTAACCCAGTATTTTAATGCAGCTTTAAACAATAGTGCTCAGAGACTAGGCTTCGTCCATGCTGACTTCTGTGGTTGCAATCCAAACCCTTCCCAACATTTCTTATCCATTGAAATGACAGCTCTGATAAACTGCAAATCAAAATGGCTGCCTTCAGAAAATCAATATGGCAGCCTCCATGAAAATTTCAATAGACGGAACACTAAGCGTGTCATAATGGAACCCTTCAGCATCCATGGATGATGACACCACAAAGGGCCCTTGCTGTTTTAATCCCTGGCAGGCATCCGCCGAAACATGCGTCGGGGTTACGTGGCTCTCCTGAGGTGTATATCTCTATATTTATGGGTATGTAGATATGCTATATTGTTGTGGACTTTGAGGGATGTGTTCATTGGCTCTAGGTGCTCAGCTATACCCACTTGAGTTATCCACAGGTGGATGTTTACTGTGCACCTGAGCCAGTTTTGCATGTATTTGGAGGTTTAAGCTGTCACCACAGCTACAATTGTGGTATTTGACTATTGATATGGTGACTTCTTATGCACTTGCACTTTAACTTTGTATGTATTTGGAGGTTTAAGCTGTCACCACAGCTACAATTGTGGTATTTGACCATTGATATAGTGAATTATTATGCACTTGCACTTTAACCTTCTGCTGGCTGTCATATGGTCCCATAATTTGGAACCATTAGACATCCATATGCCGCGGTGTAATCTGCAACCACTTTTTGATATGGTGTTTTGCTACTCAGCATTTGCACTTTAGCATTTTTATATCTGTGGTTACAGTTATACACTCGTGGCCAAAAGTTTTGAGAATTACATAAATATTGGAAATTGGAAAAGTTGCTGCTTAAGTTTTTATAATAGCAATTTGCATATACTCCAGAATGTTATGAAGAGTGATCAGATGAATTGCATAGTCCTTCTTTGGCATGAAAATTAACTTAAACCCAAAAAAAACCTTTCCACTGCATTTCATTGCTGTCATTAAAGGACCTGCTGAGATCATTTCAGTAATCGTCTTGTTAACTCAGGTGAGAATGTTGACGAGCACAAGGCTGGAGATCATTATGTCAGGCTGATTGGGTTAAAATGGCAGACTTGACATGTTAAAAGGAGGGTGATGCTTGAAATCATTGTTTTTCCATTGTTACCCATGGTGACCTGCAAAGAAACGAGTGCAGCCACCATTGCATTGCATAAAAATGGCTTCACAGGCAAGGATATTGTGGCTACTAAGATTGCACCTCAATCAACAATTTATAGGATCATCAAGAACTTCAAGGAAAGAGGTTCAATTCTTATTAAGAAGGCTTCAGGGCGTCCAAGAAAGTCCAGCAAGCGCCAGGATCGTCTCCTAAAGAGGATTCAGCTGCGGGATCGGAGTGCCACCAGTGCAGAGCTTTCTCAGGAATGGCAGCAGGCAGGTGTGAGCGCATCTGCACGCACAGTGAGGTGAAGACTTTTGGAAGATGGCCTGGTGTCAAGAAGGGCAGCAAAGAAGCCACTTCTCTCCAAAAAAAACATCAGGGACAGATTGATCTTCTGCAGAAAGTATGGTGAATGGATTGCTGAGGACTGGGGCAAAGTCATATTCTCCAATGAAGCCTCTTTCCGATTGTTTGGGGCATCTGGAAAAAGGCTTGTCTGGAGAAGAAAAGGTGAGCGCTACCATCAGTCCTGTGTCATGCCAACAGTAAAGCATCCTGAGACCATTCATGTGTGGGGTTGCTTCTCATTGGGCTCACTCACAATTTTGCCCAAAAACACAGCCATGAATAAAGAATGGTACCAAAACACCCTCCAACAGCAACTTCTTTCAACAATCCAACAACAGTTTGGTGAAGAACAATGCATTTTCCAGCACGATGGAGTACCGTGCCATAAGGCAAAAGTGATAACTAAGTGGCTCGGGGACCAAAACGTTGACATTTTGGGTCCATGGCCTGGAAACTCCCCAGATCTTAATTCCATTGAGAACTTGTGATCAATCCTCAAGAGGCGGGTGGACAAACAAAAACCCACTAATTCTGACAAACTCCAAGAAGTGATTATGAAAGAATGGGTTGCTATCAGTCAGGAATTGGCCCAGAAGTTGATTGAGAGCATGCCCAGTCGAATTGCAGAGGTCCTGAAAAAGAAGGGCCAACACTGCAAATACTGACTCTTTGCATAAATGTCATGTAATTTCGATAAAAGCCTTTGAAACGTTTGAAGTGCATGTAATTATATTTCACTACATCACAGAAACAATTGAAACAAAGATCTAAAAGCAGTTTAGCAGCAAACTTTGTGAAAACTAATATTTTTGTCATTCTCAAAACTTTTGGCCACGACTGTACATACAGAAATCAGTGAGGTACTGCACTCCTTTTTTCTACCGTCTTTTGCACATTGCATACTCCAAAACCCCCCCTCCCCATGTCTCATTTGTGTTAACATGCCTCCTCAGATGTAGCCATTTTTTATCTGTTGTCTCATGTCTCGTTTATGTGTCATTTATTCAATAAAGGATTTATTTTTGATGATATACCCGTTTAATGTCAGTTTATTCTTGTTGGTTGGTGTATTCATGTACACTGAGTGGGTTGTTACTTACTCTTTCCGGGTTTATTTAACATAGTATATTTAATTACTGTTTATGTGTATGTCTATGTTCTGTGTAACCTATTTGTAATATACCCAGTATTTTAATGTAGCTTGTGCTCGGATCGGCTCATGATGAGAGGATCCCCTACCTAAGCCTATACTCCCCCCCCCCCTACCTAGAAGCAGCAGAGTTATGCCGGAACTGCTTATCGAAGGGTAGCCTAAAGGGGGCCACACCAATGATGAGTCCTGAGAAGAAGGGAGGGCTTCTGGGTGGGTCGAAAGCATTCGAACCGACAAGAGGGGGCAGGAGAGCCAGGCTTAAATAGTGAAAGCCCCGCCTCCCCTCACACAAATACGGCACTCTTAATTGCCTACCACTTGTGCTCGGATCGGCTCATGATGAAAGGATCCCCTACCTAAACTGTTGGGCCTTTTCATAGGTAAATGCATTGATATCCAATTCATTATTATCAAAATGGATGTTCATTGCCTTTAAGAGCCATGCTCGACTATAGTTGCAATTTTGTATGTCTTGAGTAGGCCAAATTAAGGTCACACAAAGTTTTAGTGTTATTTTTACCAGTCTGAGAAGAGGCCTCTCCTTGTCTACTTTTAAATTTATGACGGGAGGTAAAGATAAGCTCTGTGCAGCTGGTGATAATTACCTATACAATTAGGCATTTATTAATGAAGCAAAATATATAATATGTATGTATTCATTTATTGAGCCTTAGTTAGTCCTCAGACATAAGACAATCAGTAGGACATATATATATATATTTGTTTATATTATATTGTTATATGTTACGAAGACAACATGTATCCAGTATATTGTATATATTTCTCATTAGAAGAGTGTCTGTGAAGATGTGTATTTTGTAACAATTAATCACATCTTTGGTATGACAGAGGAGGTACTGATATCTCTGTGAGAAAACAAGCCATTTACGATCCATAAATTAAATGTGAGAAACCTTCAGAGAGACGCCTAGAGGTCTGTCTCTAATTTCTACAAGTGTCAGAATTAATCCCTATGGCTTTGAATTAAAGCTTCTAAGGTCAAAATGTATATTCAGACTTAAATAAGTTAACCCTTTATACTATGATGCAGATAGCTTATACGGCAGTGCCACCTATGTATCAGTAGGTGACATTACAACAGTAGCAAAAGTGCATTATGGGTAGGGTTATGATGTCACATTTTTTATCAATGGTCACGCCCATCCGACAATGATTGGAATGCTCCAAACTAGGAAGGTGTGTCTAACTGATAAGTTTGTGGTCATAAGCCATACGCAGAGGTAAGAGAAAGAAAGAAAGAGAGGAGAAGAGAAGTTGAGGTCTATCTAGATGAAAGCCATGATGAGATGTGCTATGATGGACCACCCAGCTTTCCTAGGAGCAGAAGTGAGATTCCTGCTAGGACTTGGTAAGAGACACAGAAAATGATATTTCATTTTATTAAGACTAATTTGATAGTGTGGGTGAAATTATACCATCTAGATTGGCGAATAAATAAATAATTAAATAAATTGATCATCTCCATATTGAGATGTAGTCTTAGGATATTGTGAGGCTTCATTCTACCTGCAGAAGAATCTAGACTCATAATCTAGCAAAGCATTAAATAATTGCTTTTATATATATATATTAATAGAACATTCTTCGCCAAGCTAAGTGATGGATTCCCACAGGAAGGACTTATATCAAATCCTTCCCATTTAAGATATGGACTGGCAAAATCCTAGATCCCTGTTATTTGTCTTAATAGTCTTACCAAAGTTATATATTTGAAAATAGTCCAGGATGGGGCGGAAGGATATAGTTATCTCTTATAAGTTATATCCTTGGATGGATTTGCCCATCTTGAAGCCATGTGATGTGTAGTTGGTTAGGGGGGGGGGGGGCAGAATGTATTTAGCATTCTATATTGATGTCTAGGATTAGACATGCCCATCCTGATATCATGAGGTTTTCCCTGAACAGAAGTAATGTATATAACTTATGTTCATATTTTGATATCCTAACCTAATAATAGCTTGTGTATAATGTGACAAGTTATTTCCACTCACATGTATTGTTAAGCTTGTAATGCTTTATATTAACGCTATATATATTCATTTGCATGTATCATTGTGTTTATTACTTATATATGTTTATAACCTTGTAACCAATAAATCTGCATATTTTTATAATACCTATGTATTATTGTATAATGTAAAACTACATTTTATCATTAACGTCATCTCACGTCAAAAAGAACTTATTTATCTGAGGAAATAGTCGGACTCAGATGTGAATTGTATCAATTAGGTTGTCTACAATTCACCAGGTCATGATTTTAAGAATTTATGACAAATTTTATAAATTTAATTTTTTTATGATTAATAATTTTTATGACCATAATTAATAATTCTTAATTGAATTATTACCCACCGACATAAATGGAGGTCCGCACCGAGATCGAGTAATTCTTTAATTGATTGTGCAAATAGTGAAAGGTTCCACATTTCTTCTTGGCTAAGCCAGTGTGGTGCTACATCTGTGTATTGATTATTGATCAGAAAGATGGGTGTTACAGGCAGTGACCCGGGTAGTGACTATGCTACAGCAGGCAGTCCACCCAGCCCAACGCAGCTCATCCATAATGTTGTTGAATATATACACTCACGGAACAAAATTGATAAAGATATAAATGAATGGATTGATGAGCTACAGGAAAAAGCCAAGGAAGAACGTGGGGATATATGGCAGTTAGGTGGCATGATTGAAAGATACCTGACATATATTGATGTGTTGCAAGATAAAAACAAAAAGGACCAACACCTTTTATGCACATTGCCACCTGTATTATATGCATTACTGGCGGTCAGTACTCACTCACAAAAGAGAAGTGAATCTGTGCAGGAAATGGAGATCTATGTAGCCCAGCTAAAAGCAAATCTCAAAGTCGCAGAGACCGAGATTAAGGACTTAAAATACAACCTTGATCTCAGCCATGATGCATATCAAAGGGCAAAAAGTGACTTAGAGAAGTTACATCTCCGGCATTCCAAAATTCAGCAGGCAGACAAATCAAGCCATACTATAATTGATATTGATCAAGATCCGTCTGATACTGAGGGATTTCCAGACCCCCCAAATCTCACGCCCCAACATCTAGACATGTCGTCATATGCTCTTAAAGTAGACTACATTCCAGACCACAAGCCACCAAGAAATGATGGCATGATTAGACAGGAGGCATTAACCCAATTAAAACGGGCATTCCAAACTGTAACCACCTTACTAGGTGTCAGCGACATAGAAACCCCTAGAAGTTTCTCTCCACACATTTCTCTGGAGAGAGATGCAAGGGTTAAATCCCCTGCACCATATGTGTCTCATGGAAGTGATCAAAGTGCATATAATTCTGATAGTGATACGGGAAAGCGTGTGTCTTATTCCCTACCACGCAAGCATGAGTTTGCCCATAAGAAAGATCAGGGTCCCAGGCGACCAACATATGCTGAAGTGGTCTCTAGAAAGAAAAATCCTCAGTATTCAGAAAAAGATCAGAGTTCCTCAAGCATCATTAAGTTTCTGAATGCCACTGTACCCAAGTTCTCTAAGAAAGGTTCTCCTCAAATAGCAAACCACTTAGAACTGTATGAATCCACTATGGATTCTTTAAAGTTGTACTCCGATGTTGATAGGATCAGATTCCTACCATGGGCATTTGATGATAGGTACCGTCATTATTTTACTTCCTTTAGAGATAGAGGAATTCAAAATTGGCAAGATGTTTTGCATGAAATTAAACTAGAATTCGGACCTTACCGAACCATTACTGCTGCAAAACGTGAGATATATAAGCTTACATGTAGGCCCAATCAGAGCCCCCGTGAATTCCTCTCTGTCCTTAAGAATGCCTATGGATTAGCATATAGGTCCCTAAATTGGGAATCTGAAGAGTTTAAGCAGCTGTTCTATGATGCAATGACAACCCAAATCAAACTTAGCCTAGCTAGAGATCTTGATATTGCAGCTCCCTTGGATAGGTTGGTGACAGCTGCCACCACACTGTATAATATCACTGAGTGCCATGAAACAGGTGAGAGGAGGTTCAAAAAGTCCCCAGAGCAAAATGTAGCTGAAGCTAAGGTAAACCCTAGCTTGGGATTTGAAACGCAGCCACGTAAATACCCTCAATCAACAGGACCTGTCCAACAAACCCAGCAACAACAGGTAGGACCCAAACAGATAAAACCCCAAAACCTCAATGGGTCAGAGGGAGATGATTCTGGTGCTGAAAGGTCTAACTACCGTCCCTATTACAATAGAGGCCCCCAGGGGTCTAGGCCCTTTAACAATAGAGGGGGGTATGGGAACTGGAACAACAGGCCCAGACAACAAAGGGAAGATAGGCAGGAACCCTCAAGTTCACCTAGAAGTGGGTCACCCACCAATAACCAGGCCGCCCCACAAAATCAAAATGTACGCAGACCAAACAGGTTTGATCAACTGGCTGAACAAATGACCCAGCTGTATGACATAGTAAGTAAGTTGTCCCAGGGGTCCCAAGGGAAACAGCCTGAAACTTTTTTAGGGGCAACTCCAGGTCCCAGCTCAGCCCCATAAAACAAAAAGGGCAGGGTCAGAGCCCAGGCCAATGCAAGGTAACCAAGGTGGTTGATGAAGAATCTAAATTGACTTCTAATCATATTTTGCCTTGCAGTGCTCCTGACCCTAAAGTTGGGGCTAGGGAGGAGGTGTCTAATATGTTATCTATTTTGCAGACTAATCTTGTCAATCCATACAATCCTGTGTCTTCTCCAACAAGTGATCCTATCGTATCAGCGTCAGGCTGTGAACCGTCTATAAACTATGACTTAGTCCAGTTTTCCCCTAAGGTGGGGGCTACTACTCCTGCTCTCTGCAGCAGGAATGTGAAGGATTCACCAGAGGTCGCGACGCTGCAGAGAGGTCACGCTCTCAGAAAACAGGAAAAGAACACTCACCCTAACTTTTTATGTGATTTGTTTCAGGTCAAAGGTCGATATTTTGTGGACTCCTACCTTCAAGATGAACATATCGGGCCGATCAGGGGTTTAATTGATACAGGATCACAGGCAACTATCTTATCACATAGCTATTTCAAACAAGTTATGAATTTAACAGCAAAGAAACCGAGATTGAAATCATTCGATGGCTCTCTGATAAGTGTAGGTGGAGACACTTTGCAGGTAAAAGGTACATCATGGTTGACATTCAAAATTGGCAAGAAGACAATTAAACACCCCACACTGATTGTGGACCTTCCATATGATCGGCTGATCATAGGAATTGACCTTCTGAAAAGGTTGAGCTCCATAATAGACTTCATTAACGAAGCAGTCTGGACTCAGGTAAAGGCACCCATTGCCTATGATTATTCTTGCAATGCACAAACACAACACAGTTGTCATGTGATTGAAGAAAGGCCTAACTCTGTTGAAGTTCATTTTAGGAACAGTCAAACGCCGGATGTCACGATCCTGAAAAATGGTAAGCCCGAGGAAGCTGTCAACGGTGCCGCTCATATCATTACTATCCAGAAGGACAGAATCGAGAAGATAACCCTGGATGAGGATGTATTGACTATTTCCCTTGAAGGGGGAAGTCACAAAGTCGCGGACCTGGCCAAATATACTCAATCCATGGTACAGATTGAAAGGGTCAATGACAATTTATTGATTCCCATACAGGTGAACAATATAGCCCGGGTGAAATATGCCAAGTTGGATCTGAAATCCGAAGCCAGCTACATAAGCTTAGGACTCTCAAAACAGGTCACCAATCCTAAAATGATAAAAAATTCCTCTCCACAGGAACAATGGGTTCATGATCTGGATGGAGATTCCCAGAGTCATAATGTGGTTGCAAAATGTCTTTTGTCTATCTCCATAGGAAGTAAGACTACAGAACACGTTTTCATCGTGTTGAATGAACCACGGCATCAGATATATATGGGTAATGACCTTCTACACCGATTTGCCGTGCAGATTGATCTGGTAAATAATACCCTCTGGTCCAGATTACCGGGAGACCCAGAGGGATTCCAGGATGTGAAGCAAGCCTTGAGATGGGGACAACAGATGCCCTATGCCGTGAGTATCATGGTTGCCGAGGAGGTTAAAATCCCTGAAGGATGTAAACCATTTCTTCTTCCCATTCAAGTGAAAAGGGGACAAACTCTGAAGAACGCAAACGCTTTGATCTGTTTGTCCAACCGGATGCAGAAACTCGGCCTACAGGTAAAACCCACTCCTATAATTAACATCCATCAGGATCCATTGCACATGATAATCCATAACATGGCTCCCCATAGCATATCCCTGCAGAAGAACACAGTAATTGGTCTGGCTATGGATTCGGAATACTATACTTTTGGGTTCCAGAATGATGTAATTGGACTTATTCCTGATGAATACCTAACAGAAGAACAAATACTGGAACAATGTTTTGCCTCAACACCTGAGGGGTTATTCAATATCCACTCTGTTTATCCTTTCAGTTCTGAAGAAGGTACATGCCACATCGAAGAGTCATCATTGGTTTTCAACCAGGAGATCGATGAAAAGGAGTACGAGTCATGCCAACAAGGAAAGGATAAGGTATGCTATACCCAAAATGATTTAACCAGTGAGCTTGAAGAAACTTACGAGTTAAGTCAACCTGAAATCTTTCCAGAATTTCAGGAACGGGTGGAAGAGCAAATCTCTATAGCTAACGCGTGCTCCAATGAGTCAGAGCGTCAACAGCTAAAGGAGCTCTTCACAGAATTCCAGGACATGTTTGCCAAGGATTCTTATGATTGTGGGAAAACAGACCTGCACGTCGCAAGAATCCAGACAGATCCTAATGCACCCCCTGTCTTTGTCAAACAATACCGACTTCCGCTGGCGGCTTATGAGTCCCTATCGGAAATCGTCAAAGACCTGGAGAAGAGGGGCATCATCCGTCCGATACATAGCTCGTTCAACCATCCTATACTTGGAGTCCTCAAACCCAACGGTCAATTTCGTCTCTGCTCGGACCTAAGACAATTGAACAAGCGTGTTTACATGTCCGGATGGCCCGTGCCATACATTGACCAGTGTTTGGCGCAAATTCAAGGATCCAAAATTTTCACCGCCCTTGACTGTGCACAAGGATATTGGACGATTAAAGTGGACGAAAGGGATCAGTACAAACTGGCCTTTACATTTGGAAAGACACAATATGCATGGACCCGACTACCCTTCGGGTACATAAATGCGGGCCATGAATTTGCTGTGTTCATGCATAAGGCAATGCCTGATGCCACTGAACGAGGTACCTTATCCTATGTGGATGACATTCTAATCAAAAGCACAACTTTTGAGGAACACATTGTAGAACTGAAGCATGTACTAACCCAACTTAAAAAAGCTGGTGTGAAACTTTCTTTGCAGAAGGCTCAATGGTGTCGTGCCAAGGTAAATTTCTTAGGTCATGAAATCACTGCTGATGGAATCAACCCACAGAAGAAGAAGAGAAAAAAAAAGGAAGCTAGAGAAAAGATCCATTGATCCATCCATTCATTCAATCAAAAAGAAAACTTTACCAGAAGAAACTTGGATTACTCTTTTTGGATTACTAGGAAAGTTCCTCAGAACTGGTCCCATCTGAACTCTGTCTACCTTTGACCCGGTAACGTATATTTTGCCTACTACTCATGATATTAATAAGATATTTCTCTCGGTATATAGTCAAGAGTTCCCATATTGTGGGAATATATAGTGTTAGGTGCCTCCATAATGCTGATTATTCTCTTAGCAAAGATGCATATTGTTAATGGAAGATCTGACATTATTTGAAAAGAGGACCAAATCCTTGGGAAGTTATTTTCCTTAGTCTGTTTGCCGAGCTGAATATTTTATCATATTAATATCATATATTTTTGATTGGTCATAGGAAAACAGAGTCAAGGGATAACAGTTATTTTCCTGTAAATCCGTGTTTTTATTGTTATAGCCTGTTTGATAACAGAAGATCCTAAGTTTCTCTTGGTATATGAGTCCGTTTGTTAAAAGTATGACACAGGTGGTCATGTATCAATAAATCATACTGTGCTGATCAGATAGGGGTGTGTGAACACCACCGTGTGGTACATTTCGGATGTTACGTTGTAACTTCATCATTTGTTTTGCAGTTGTATTGTTTTTATATTCTTTGTTTTTATAATAAACGATTATATATTTTGCATATACAATTGTTCCTTTGTTTCACTGCTTGCACAAATCAAATTAAGATACTTGATAAAAGAACTTAGAGGCGTTTTTATGTCCGCCTGAAGGATAATATATTTTTACATTTTTTTTTTATCCTCTCTTTTATATGAAAATTCTTTTCATATAGAAGATATATGACATAAACTATACCCCCCCCCCCTACCTAGAAGCAGCAGAGTTATGCCGGAACTGCTTATCGAAGGGTAGCCTAAAGGGGCCAAAAGAACCATGCATAGGAGTTTGAAAAGACTTTAATAACAGAAACTACAAAACAAAACTCTAAAAGCCAGTGACACTTTTTTTATTAAGGATCCGGGATATAACACATGTAACACGTGGAACTCCAAGGACCCAACCGTTTGAGGACATGTACTGGCACCTTATGCATGGACGCCGCAGCTGCCGCGCCAATGCGGAAGGAATGTCCTGTGATCGAGAGAGGATCGACCCCTGAACCTGTCAACAAAACCCGAATGTACCTAAGAAAAGGCTGCGGTGGTTAGCCGGGCATTGCCTAGTTGGAGTACGGGAGAACATGCCGGCTTGGACTCAATACTACGCAGCCAAGCATCCAAGGCCTGCACCGGACATCATCTATTGGCCGTAAGGAAGTATCTGACCTCCACCGATTCCCCCGGCCGTGATGTCTTGGACGAGGCCAAGGTGAGGACATACATGGACCCGCGCCGGGTGAGCCGACCCTTGCGCAAGCACCCAGCCGGCGTATTGGTGCCCCTGAGCTCGCCTGGCCTGAGGAATCCATGGAAGGCCAGGTACAAGGCTGTTTCTACCAGAGCGCTTAACTGCGGGCCGAACGGTTTACCCTGCAGTTTGTCTGTCATGGACCTGAACAAGCTACCGGTAAATGGCTGACGCACATGTCGTTTCACAACAGACATCTTGCGCAAACCATTCAACGCCGCTCTGATAGGGTGGGCGGAGAAGAGTGACGGTAGGTCCGGATGTAGCATGTACCAATGGTGCTGACTACCTGCCAGGTATAGTTTAACAGTGCTATAGGACAGGTTTAATTGAGAGTGCCAAAAACCAGACGAAGCCCAATAGGTGAGTGATAGGCCCCAGGCCAGCGGCCGGGTAGGTGTTCTCATATTTCTGAAACAGGCGCCAAGCTGTCTTGTAAGCCCTCAGAGTATACTGGGCAAGGAATTGGCCATCAGTCTCTCAGCTACGGTGAGATGAGAGACTAGTCCCAGCGCAGCTGGGACTGGTGAGGAATTGGCGTTGGCAACCGATCTGCCCCTGGACAAACCTGAAAGAAAAGTGGATTTTTATTTATTTTTTAAATTTTTTTTCCGGAGAAGCCATGCGTGAGAGACTCTAATGGCGGAGTCATATGTGTAAACCTAAAACGGAGAAGCCATGCGTGCGAGACTCTAATGGCGGAGTCATATGTGTAAACCTAAAACGGAGAAGCCATGCGTGAGAGACTCTAATGGCGGAGTCGTATGTGTAAACCTAAACGGAGAAGCCATGCGTGAGAGACTCTAATGGCGGAGTCATATGTGTAAACCTAAAACGGAGAAGCCATGCGTGAGAGACTCTAATGGCGGAGTCATATGTGTAAACCTAAAGCGGAGAAGCCATGCGTGAGAGACTAGTGGCGGAGCCATGCGTGAGAGACTACTGGCGGAGTCATATGTGTAAAACTAAAACGGAGAAGCCATGCGTGAGAGACTCTAATGGCGGAGTCATATGTGTAAATCTAAAACGGAGAAGCCATGCGTGAGAGACTCTAATGGCGGAGTCATATGTGTAAACCTAAAACGGAGAAGCCATGCGTGAGAGACTCTAATGGCGGAGTCATATGTGTAAACCTAAAGCGGAGAAGCCATGCGTGAGAGACTAATGGCGGAGTCATATGTGTAAACCTAAAACGGAGAAGCCATGCGTGAAAGACTCTAATGGTGGGTCATGTGTAAACCTAAAAAGGAGACGCCATGCGTGAGAGACTCAAATTGCGGATTATAATTATAATTTATTTATTTATTTTTATTAATTTTTTCTTCTAAACTATAAACCACTTAAGCAGCTCCAGTATGGGCACTGCTCTGAGTACAAGCATGAAGAGCATGGTATAAAGCAGATCACCTGCATGGACTTACTAACACTCTGTGCCTAAATAACCCCCTTGGAACCTTATGTACGGCCGGCAGAAGGAAGCCAGCCACCGCCTATGATCTGCTCCCCCTGACCGAGTCTAGTACTCATTCCCCTGATCCCTGCCTAACTAACGGCACGGCGGCCCGTGCCAGACTTTATTGAAGATGAGGAGCGGGGACACACCTTTACACACCGCCGCGTGGGGAGCTCACGCTGCTCCCTACAGAGTGCACCAGTGCAGGGGAGCCCCCCCTCAGCCAGGGGCCGACCCACCGCCGGCTGGACACTCGCACCGCGTGGGGAGCAGTGCCGCTCCCTGGAAATGCGCGCCGGTGCGGGAGTGCCCCTCCTCACCTAGGTGCTGGTTGTTGTGACTGGAACCCACTGGGTGTCACGGCTGAGGATGGGGAAAATCCTCAGCCGTGCGATGTACAGAGATGATGGTCGCTGCTCCACCCGGACGACAGGATTAGGGAGTAGGTCACCTCCTAAACGCATCCCTAACCTGACCCTGAATCCTAGCTACATGAGCCAACCTTGATGGTAGGAGGGCTCATGCTCCGGAACCTAGAAGTCCCTGCTAGCCCTCAAGATGGCCCTCACCTAGGAGCAGGGTAAGACGACCTGTTCCTTCTGGACACGAAGGAAGAGGAGTCTCACTGGCCAAGCTGCTGGGAAAAAGGGGAACACAAACAGTCCTATGGATATGGCAGGTAATGTAAACTAGTTCCACTTACCTGCCACAGCCTTGCTGACTGGATCCCTGTGCAGGCAAGCTGAAGTCCACACAACATTCAATGAACCCAGCAAACACACAACCACACACAGGAACCCAGATCCATAGCTGCACCAATATACAACAGGAAAATATTAACTAAACATCACATAGCATGGTGTATCACAATTTATGACCACAAGGGTGGCCCTCAGTGGCAGATGGAAATGTGACCAGGAGAGTTCCTCCAGCTTACAACAAGGCTGGAGTACCCCTCAGACATCATGTCTTAACTGAGGCATTATAGCCCATGCAGCCACACCCACAATCGGACACACCCAGTGCACACACACACTAGGAAGGAAGTAAACCCTTCCAAAACCACAGAAGGGAAGACATAACTTAAAGGGGAAGTGTCCAAACAACAAACACACTGTGGCTGTTGCCGCAGGCAACGACATGGGTGGCAAGCGTGTCCTGGGAGTCAGCCCGAAGGCCGGGACACTGCCACCACATGTACATCATACCACCAAACGTTGCCACGGACAGCCACAGTGCAGGGAAAATGTCAGTGCACACCAAACATAAACAAAGTGCACACAGACATACAAAAGTGCTTACAAACGCACACACAACTCCGAGGGAACCGCACACATAGCTGTTTTCCGCGGCAACCGCACTTGAGGCTAACAACCTTATGCCTCAAGCTGCGGCTGACACTACAACCCAAAACCGCGGACAACAGTATGCGGCTCCCAAGGAGTCACGGCCAAAACCGTGGCCGTGACACTCCCACCCCTCAAAGCCCCCCCCACCAAAAAAAAAACACGTGAGGGACTCACACAAGGGGATGGGAGAAGGGGACGTCCACTCTCAGACACAGTTCCCAAAAAGTCGCTGTCAGCTGCATCCTCTCCCAGCACACAACACAGCCAGTCCGACGAGGCCTGCAGCCCGCACCAGCGACACAGGGAAGAGAACCACTGAGAGATGGACGAGGGGACTCTCCACACACGTCCCCACTCCAGTCGCTGCCAGCAGACACTCCAAACCAGCACGCAGCCGGACCACTTACGGAGGGCTGCCAGCAAATGACCAGAGATGGGAACATGGAGAGGGACGAGGGATCACCAACACGGACACGGAAGGTAAGGTGGCGGGGAATAAGCCACCAACCGTGCCGTTAACTATGATCCCCCCGGAACGCTCTCCCTCCGGAGAACGCGCATGCAGGCCACAATGGGATGGCACTGCATGCTGCACCCTCTTTCGAAGGTATGCATACCGCATACCAAACAAACACCACGTGTAATAAAATCAGAGGGATGCCTGGCACAGCCAGACAGCTGAGAAGTGCTCACAGGAGCTTCTCAGATCCTCCTCCTTGAATTTCTTTGTTTTGGTTTAGTTTCTCATCTCGTTAGTCTATCTCAGCTGTCATGCAGTTGGACTGATCGCTACCCTTTAAGTTCCTCCCCATAATGCAGTAGTGTGCGGCTGATACAACTTCCTGGAGTGTGTGTGCATGCTGTTCCCAGTTCCCAGTTCCCAGTTCCCTGTTCCCAGTCGTCAGTCGTCATTCGTCTGCAAGATAAGTGCTGTTTATGTATTTATGATTTTGTCTTTTCTGGATCCAGGTGACCCTGACTCCCTCCGTGTCAGTGTAGGGAGCCGGTGGTCGTGTCCCTTCACTATTGTAGGGTCTTCAGGTAATAGTTAGCCGAGGAACGTGGATATGTGGCCATCCACCTTTGGGGTGTTCGCATAGGCTGAGCAGTGAGGGAGAGCGGCAGGTCCATTGCAGGGGTCTCCCTTTGTTCCTTAGTTGTGGATCCAGAGAGACATTGTTTATATGGTATTGTCTTGTTTCCTGTACACCATCCGTGACATTATCAGCCGCCAAAACCGTCTCAAGCATGGATCCGGTTTCACTTTTGGCTGAACGCTTTCAGGGTCTTTCTTTGGAGGTAGCTGATCTCCGTAAGACTTTTTCTCAGTTTCAAGTGACCGGTTCAGCTTGCGTTCATGGAGTTTGTGCTGAGCCTAAGATCTCGCTCCCGGATACGTTCTCCGGGGGTAGTGAGAATTTTGTGCGTTTTAGAGAGGCTTGCAAACTCCATTTTCGCCTTCTTCCCCATTCTTCTGGTGATGAAGAATGGAGGGTGGGGATCATTATATCGCTGCTCAGGGGTAACGCTCAGTCCTGGGCCTTTTCGCTGCCGGAGGGGGCACGGCCCCTTCGTTCAGTGGATGAATTCTTTTTAGCCCTGGGTCAGATATATGATGATCCGGATCGTATTGCTCTGGCTGAGTCTAGACTATGTCTGTTATGCCAGGGTAAACAATCCGCAGAGATATACTGTTCAGAATTTCGGAGATGGGCAGCAGATACGGGTTGGAATGATGCTGCACTCCGAAGTCAATTTTGCTATGGTCTTTCAGAGGGATTGAAAGATGCATTTGCCTTTCATGAAAGACCTACCTCCTTGGATTCTGCTATGTCTCAGGCTGTTCGTATTGACAGGCGTCTTAGAGAGAGAGGAGAGATCTCTCCTTCCTGTCATACTCAGTCCCGGGACAGTGCAGCGGTCTCATTCTGTGCACAGGGGTCTCAGTCGCTGTCAGCCCCTTCTGAGCAGGAGTCCATGCAGCTGGGGTTGATTGCCTCTGACAATAGAAGATTCAGCCTGCATGGGAGGGTTTGTTTTTGTTGTGGAGGTATAAATCATCTGGCAAATGTTTGTCCCTCTAGGAGATTCAGGCAGTTTTCTGGGAGTAATAAAGAGACAAAAAGGAAAAAAGCTTTTAAAAATGTTCCGTCTGTTACTATTGGCAGGGTTGAGGCGTAAATTGAAGGTTTTCCGTTTGCTTGTAGTTCCCGTTTTGTCCTGCCTGCTAGGGTGGCGCTAGAGAGCAAGATCATTTTTTGTGAGATTTTTGTGGATAGTGGAGCAGCTGTCAACCTCATTGATAGTCAATTTGCGGTAACTCATGGTTTCCAGGTATGCACTTTGGGAAAGGATATTCCTGTTTTTGCTATTGATTCAGCTCCACTTTCTCAGAAATCATTAAAGGGCATAGTTCACAATATCCGTTTAATTGTGAGTGATGCTCATGTTGAGGATGTGTCATGTTTCATCCTTAGCGGTTTGCCTACTCCTCTAGTGTTGGGGCTACCCTGGCTCACTAAACATAACCCCACCATTGATTGGCAAGCGAGGCAAATAAATGGTTGGAGTAACTTTTGCAGAGAGAATTGCCTCATAACATCTGTTTCTGAGGTTTCTACTAAGACTGTACCACCTTTCCTCTCTGAATTTTTGGATGTCTTCTCTGAGAGTGGAGTTCAGGGTTTACCTCCGCACAGGGAGTATGATTGCCCTATTAATCTCATCCCAGGCGCCAAGCTGCCTAAATCTCGTTTATACAATCTCTCCCAACCTGAGAGGGTCGCTATGCGGGCTTATATCTCTGAGAGTCTGAGAAAAGGACACATACGACCCTCGAAGTCACCTGTTGCCGCTGGTTTTTTCTTTGTTAAGAAAAAAGATGGTTCTTTAAGACCTTGTCTGGATTTCAGGGAGCTGAACAGTATCACTATTCGTGATCCTTATCCGCTTCCTCTGATCCCGGACCTGTTTAACCAGGTTGTTGGGGCTAAAGTCTTTTCCAAATTAGACCTAAGAGGGGCATACAACCTGGTTAGGGTCAGAGAAGGAGACGAATGGAAGACGGCTTTCAATACCCCTGAGGGCCATTTTGAGAATTTGGTTATGCCTTTTGGTTTGATGAATGCCCCAGCCGTTTTTCAGCATTTCGTCAACAGCATTTTTTATCATTTAATGGGAAAATTTTTATTAGTGTATTTGGATGACATTTTGATTTTTTCTCCTGATTTCAAGACTCATAAGGAACACTTACGTCAGGTCTTGCTCATCCTGCGGGAGAATAAATTATATGCGAAACTGGAAAAATGTGTGTTTGCGATTCCAGAAATCCAATTTCTGGGGTTTCTTGTCTCCGCTTCTGGTTTTCGCATGGACCCCGAGAAGGTCCGCGCTGTGCTTGAGTGGGAGCTTCCTGAGAATCAGAAGGCGCTGATGCGTTTTTTGGGCTTTGCCAATTATTACAGGAAATTTATTTTGAATTATTCCTCTGTTGGTAAACCACTCACTGATATGACCAGAAAGGGGGTAGATTTTTCTTCCTGGTCGGTAGAGGCGCGTAAGGCCTTTTCTAATATCAAGGAGAGTTTTGCTTCCGCTCCCATCCTAGTACAACCTGATATTTCGTTACCCTTCATAGTTGAGGTTGATGCTTCTGAGGTAGGGGTGGGTGCGGTCTTGTCTCAGGGTTCCTCTCCTGCCAAATGGCAACCGTGTGCCTTTTTCTTGAAGAAACTCTCCTCCGCAGAGAGAAATTATGATGTGGGAGATAGGGAATTGTTGGCCATCAAGTTGGCTTTTGAGGAATGGCGCCATTGGCTAGAGGGAGCCAGACACCCTATTACCGTGTTTACTGACCATAAAAATCTGGCCTACTTGGAGTCAGCCAAGCGTCTGAACCCGAGACAGGCCAGATGGTCTTTGTTCTTTTCAAGGTTTAATTTTGTTGTCACGTTCCGCCATGGGGTTAAGAATGTGAAGGCAGATGCCCTGTCACGTTGTTTTCCGGGAGGTGGGAATTTTGAAGACCCGGGTCCCATTTTGGCTGAAGGTGTGGTGGTCTCTGCTCTTTTTCCTGAATTGGAGGCAGAGGTGCAGGCAGCCCAGTCAGAGGCTCCTGATCTTTGTCCTCCTGGGAGGTTGTTTGTGCCTCTCGCTTTGAGACACAAGATTTTTAAAGAACACCACGACACGGTCCTTGCTGGGCACCCGGGGGCAAGAGCCACACTGGATCTCAACGCTCGGAGATTCTGGTGGCCTGCACTTCGTAAGTCGGTTGAGGGTTTTGTGGCAGCTTGCGAGACTTGCGCTCGTGCCAAGGTCCCTCATTCACGGCCATCAGGTCCTCTCCTTCCTTTGCCCATTCCTTCCCGTCCTTGGACACATCTGTCCATGGACTTCATAACGGACTTGCCTCGTTCCTCGGGGAAGTCTGTGATTCTGGTGGTGGTGGACCGTTTTAGCAAAATGGTGCATTTTATCCCTTTTCCTGGTTTGTCCAATGCTAAGACGCTGGCGCAGGCATTTATTGACCACATTGTCAAATTGCATGGGATTCCTTCAGACATAGTCTCTGATAGGGGCACGTAGTTTGTTTCCAGATTCTGGAAGGCTTTCTGTTCTCGCTTGGGGGTTCGGTTGTCATTCTCTTCTGCTTTCCATCCGCAGTCGAATGGCCAGACAGAGCGCGTCAATAGGAATCTGGAGACATATCTGCGCTGTTTTGTGGCGGAGAATCAGGAGGATTGGTGTTCTTTTTTGTCCCTTGCTGAGTTTGCTTTAAATAACCGTCGTCAGGAGTCCTCTGATAAGTCACCATTTTTTGGTGCATATGGGTTCCATCCGCAGTTTGGGACTTTCTCGGGAGAGGGCTCTTCTGGTTTGCCTGATGAGGACAGATTCTCCTCGTCTTTGTCATCTATTTGGCAAAAGATTCAGGATAATCTAAAGAGCATGAGTGAGAGATATAAGCGTGTGGTGGATAAGAGACGTGTGCCTGGTCCGGACCTGAATGTTGGTGATCTGGTGTGGTTGTCTACCAAGAATATCAAATTGAAGGTTCCCTCCTGGAAGTTGGGTCCTAGGTTTATTGGGCCTTACAAGATCCTGTCTGTCATCAATCCTGTTGCCTAACGTCTTGATCTTCCTCAGACTTGGAAGATCCATAATGTTTTTCATAAGTCCTTATTGAAACCTTATGTTCAACCTATTGTACCCTCGCCTTTGCCTCCTCCTCCGATTATGGTTGATGGAAATCTTGAATTTCAGGTCTCTAGGATTGTGGATTCTCGTCTTGTCCGCGGTTCCCTCCAGTACCTCGTTCATTGGGAGGGTTATGGTCCTGAGGAGAGGATGTGGGTCCCAGTGACGGACATTAAGGCCTCTCGTCTCATCAGGGCTTTCCATAGGTCCCATCCTGAGAAGGTGGGCCCTGAGTGTCCGGAGTCCACTCCTAGAGGGAGGGGTACTGTCACAGCCAGACAGCTGAGAAGCGCTCACAGGAGCTTCTCAGATCCTCCTCCTTGAATTTCTTTGTTTTGGTTTAGTTTCTCATCTCGTTAGTCTATCTCAGCTGTCATGCAGTTGGACTGATCGCTACCCTTTAAGTTCCTCCCCATAATGCAGTAGTGTGCGGCTGATACAACTTCCTGGAGTGTGTGTGCATGCTGTTCCCAGTTCCCAGTTCCCTGTTCCCAGTCGTCAGTCGTCATTCGTCTGCAAGATAAGTGCTGTTTAAGTATTTATGATTTTGTCTTTTCTGGATCCAGGTGACCCTGACTCCCTCCGTGTCAGTGTAGGGAGCCGGTGGTCGTGTCCCTTCACTATTGTAGGGTCTTCAGGTAATAGTTAGCCGAGGAACGTGGATATGTGGCCATCCACCTTTGGGGTGTTCGCATAGGCTGAGCAGTGAGGGAGAGCGGCAGGTCCATTGCAGGGGTCTCCCTTTGTTCCTTAGTTGTGGATCCAGAGAGACATTGTTTATATGGTATTGTCTTGTTTCCTGTACACCATCCGTGACAACGCCAAAACGAGGCAACGATGAAGGGATGGCGGGGAAACGCCACTCACCGCGCCGTCAGAGGCGAAACCCCCAGAACGCTCTCCCTCCGAAGAGCGCGCATGTACCCCTTCCGCAGACAGCGGTACATGCTTCACCCTCTTTCGAGGGAAGGATACTCCCACCCCTCAAAGCCCCTCTTAACAACAAAAGGGGAAGGTTGGTGAGGCACAAAAAACAATGGGAGGGGGGGAGGGGAATGACAAATAAGGAGACACCAACACGGACACGGTGAGAAAGGAATGGCGGGGAAAGCCACTCACCGCGCCGGAACCGGTGATACCCCTATAACGCTCTCCCTCCGGAGAACGCGCATGCACCCCTTCCGTAGATGGCAGTACATGCTACACCCTCTTTCGAGGGTAAACCACGTGAGGAGCCGTTGTGGTCATACTGTCACGGCTGAGGATGGGGAAAATCCTCAGCCGTGCGATGTACAGAGATGATGGTCGCTGCTCGACCAGGACGACAGGATTAGGGAGCAGGTCACCTCCTAAACGCATCCCTAACCTGACCCTGACTCCTAGCTACATGAGCCGACCTTGATGGTAGGAGGGCTCATGCTCCGGAACCTAGAAGTCCCTGCTAGCCCTCAAGATGGCCCTCACCTAGGAGCAGGGTAAGACGACCTGTTCCTTCTGGACACGAAGGAAGAGGAGTCTCACTGGCCAAGCTGCTGGGAAAAAGGGGAACACAAACAGTCCTATGGATATGGCAGGTAATGTGAACTAGTTCCACTTACCTGCCACAGCCTTGCTGACTGGATCCCTGTGCAGGCAAGCTGAAGTCCACACAACATTCAATGAACCCAGCAAACACACAACCACACACAGGAACCCAGATCCATAGCTGCACCAATATACAACAGGAAAATATCAACTAAACATCACATAGCATGGTGTATCACAATTTATGACCACAAGGGTGGCCCTCAGTGGCAGATGGAAATGTGACCAGGAGAGTTCCACCAGCTTACAACAAGGCTGGAGTACCCCTCAGACATCATGTCTTAACTGAGGCATTATAGCCCATGCAGCCACACCCACAATCGGACACACCCAGTGCACACACACACTAGGAAGGAAGTAAACCCTTCCAAAACCACAGAAGGGAAGACATAACTTAAAGGGGAAGTGTCCAAACAACAAACACACTGTGGCTGTTGCCGCAGGCAACGACATGGGTGGCAAGCGTGTCCTGGGAGTCAGCCCGAAGGCCGGGACACTGCCACCACATGTACATCATACCACCAAACGTTGCCACGGACAGCCACAGTGCAGGGAAAATGTCAGTGCACACCAAACATAAACAAAGTGCACACAGACATACAAAAGTGCTTACAAACGCACACACAACTCCGAGGGAACCGCACACATAGCTGTTTTCCGCGGCAACCGCACTTGAGGCTAACAACCTTATGCCTCAAGCTGCGGCTGACACTACAACCCAAAACCGCAGACAACAGTATGCGGCTCCCAAGGAGTCACGGCCAAAACCATGGCCGTGACACTCCCACCCCTCAAAGCCCCCCCCCCCACCAAAAAAAAAACACGTGAGGGACTCACACAAGGGGATGGGAGAAGGGGACGTCCACTCTCAGACACGGTTCCCAAAAAGTCGCTGTCAGCTGCATCCTCTCCCAGCACACAACACAGCTAGTCCGACGAGGCCTGCAGCCCGCACCAGCGACACAGGGAAGAGAACCACTGAGAGATGGACGAGGGGACTCTCCACACACGTCCCCACTCCAGTCGCTGCCAGCAGACACTCCAAACCAGCACGCAGCCGGACCACTTACGGAGTGCTGCCAGCAAATGACCAGAGATGGGAACATGGAGAGGGACGAGGGATCACCAACACGGACACGGAAGGTAAGGTGGCGGGGAATAAGCCACCAACCGTGCCGTTAACGATGATCCCCCCGGAACGCTCTCCCTCCGGAGAACGCGCATGCAGGCCACAATGGGATGGCACTGCATGCTGCACCCTCTTTCGAAGGTATGCATACCGCATACCAAACAAACACCACGTGTAATAAAATCAGAGGGACGCCAAAACGAGGCAACGGTGAAGGGATGGCGGGGAAACGCCACTCACCGCGCCGTCAGAGGCGAAACCCCCAGAACGCTCTCCCTCCGAAGAGCGCGCATGTACCCCTTCCGCAGACAGCGGTACATGCTTCACCCTCTTTCGAGGGAAGGATACTCCCACCCCTCAAAGCCCCTCCCAACAACAAAAGGGGAAGGTTGGTGAGGCACAAAAAACAATGGGAGGGGGGGAGGGGAATGACAAATAAGGAGACACCAACACGGACACGGTGAGAAAGGAATGGCGGGGAAAGCCACTCACCGCGCCGGAACCGGTGATACCCCTATAACGCTCTCCCTCCGGAGAACGCGCATGCACCCCTTCCGTAGATGGCAGTACATGCTACACCCTCTTTCGAGGGTAAACCACGTGAGGAGCCGTTGTGGTCATACTGTCACGGCTGAGGATGGGGAAAATCCTCAGCCGTGCGATGTACAGAGATGATGGTCGCTGCTCGACCAGGACGACAGGATTAGGGAGCAGGTCACCTCCTAAACGCATCCCTAACCTGACCCTGACTCCTAGCTACATGAGCCGACCTTGATGGTAGGAGGGCTCATGCTCCGGAACCTAGAAGTCCCTGCTAGCCCTCAAGATGGCCCTCACCTAGGAGCAGGGTAAGACGACCTGTTCCTTCTGGACACGAAGGAAGAGGAGTCTCACTGGCCAAGCTGCTGGGAAAAAGGGGAACACAAACAGTCCTATGGATATGGCAGGTAATGTGAACTAGTTCCACTTACCTGCCACAGCCTTGCTGACTGGATCCCTGTGCAGGCAAGCTGAAGTCCACACAACATTCAATGAACCCAGCAAACACACAACCACACACAGAAACCCAGATCCATAGCTGCACCAAAATACAACAGGAAAATATCAACTGAACATCACATAACATGGTGTATCACAATTTATGACCACAAGGGTGGCCCTCAGTGGCAGATAAAAATGTTACCAGGAGAGTTCCTCCAGCTTACAACAAGGCTGGAGTACCCCTCAGACATCATGTCTTAACTGAGGCATTATAGCCCATGCAGCCACACCCACAATCGGACACACCCAGTGCACACACACACTAGGAAGGAAGTAAACCCTTCCAAAACCACAGAAGGGATGACATAACTTAAAGGGGAAGTGTCCAAACAACAAACACACTGTGGCTGTTGCCGCAGGCAACGACATGGGTGGCAAGCGTGTCCTGGGAGTCAGCCTGAAGGCCGGGACACTGCCACCACATGTACATCATACCACCAAACGTTGCCACGGACAGCCACAGTGCAGGGAAAATGTCAGTGCACACCAAACATAAACAAAGTGCACACAGACATACAAAAGTGCTTACAAACGCGCACACAACTCCGAGAGAACCGCACACATAGCTGTTTTCCGCGGCAACAGCACTTGAGGCTAACAACCTTATGCCTCAAGCTGCGGCTGACACTACAACCCAAAACCGCGGACAACAGTATGCGGCTCCCAAGGAGTCACGGCCAAAACCGTGGCCGTGACACTGGGAGACTGAGGCCTGACCGGACCTACCTGTGACCGTGAAGGCTGACCTCCCAGGCCGTGGCTGACCCGTGTGCGTGACGCAACTTCCCGTAGATGCCCACCAAGTGCCTGTGGTCAAAACAGGAGTGCAACTGAGTCTGTGGACGCGACCGACTAGCCCCTGTAGTCGTGAGGGGACCCTACATCGAGAGTAGCGGTAACGGACCATCGCCTGTAGACGAGGTAGTATTACATCACGAGTCTGTTGACGTGAGACTAATGCCTGCAGTCGTGGCAGGGCTTTATAACGAGACTGTAGTCGTGACAGACTAATTCCTGCAGTCGTGGCAGGGCTTTATAATGAGTCTGTAGTCGTGACAGACTAATATCTGCAGTCGTGGCAGGGCTTTATAACGAGTCTGTAGTCGTGACAGACTAATGCCTGCAGTCGTGGCAGGGCTTTATAACGAGTCTGTAGTTGTGACAGACTAATGCCTGCAGTCGTGGCAGGGCTTTATAACGAGTCTGTAGTCGTGACAGACTAATGCCTGCAGTCGTGGCAGGGCTTTATAACGAGTCTGTAGTCGTGACAGTCTAATGCCTGCAGTCGGGGCAGGGCTTTATAACGAGTCTGTAGTCGTGACAGACCTGGAAAAATATTATTATTATTTCTTTTTTTTTTATTATGCCAACTTCCCACCAAAGGCCACGACTGTAGGCGCCACCCTGCAAGACATGCGTCAGCGGCCTGAGCATAGATAGGCCACCATACCCAGTCCCCCAAGCCCACGCAGGAGTAAAGGGGTGGCCCACGCATGCACACCCCCCCTGACTCACCTGGCGGCCATGACAGCCACAAACCCTGCAGTATCGCAAAGTAGCCAAGCACCTGCGGACCTGAATAAACAAGGACAGACGTGTGAGTGAGCGAACCCCGGCTGAGTGACCCTCACCCACGCAACTGCTTCCTAGCTAACAACCAGCTTGTCGCGGCTGCGCCCCGAAACCGACCCACTAGCTCCCAACGTACCGTATGGGCTATAGGCAGCCAGGCTACGTGCACGCGGTGTATTGGCAATCCTAACGGAGACGCTGCTGACAAACCAGTAGGCTGTTACTAATTATAAACCACAGATTAGTGAGACGCACAGGACTGAGGAAAAATTAGGACGAGGTGCTGCCAGTAAAAGAGGATCCGCCCTTCCTCTCAAGTGAATAAATAATGTTAAAAAATATATATACTGGGCACACTCACTTATGTAGACTCATATATTTTATTTGTAGTGTAAAGTACAATCAATTATTCTAAAACACATATACTACAATCAAGCAATATAAAAACACATTAGTACAATAAAACCCATAAATATAGAATAAAAAGTTGGACCAGTGGTAAATAGGGTGGGGATGGTGTATATCAGTCCATACAAAAGTTTAGAAAAAATGAATAAATAGATAAAATGGAAGTATATCTCCACTGATAGCTTGAGCTAATGTGGTGGCTGGCTCCACAAGTGCTACCAGGGTCACAGTCCTGATTCGCTGGAAGAAAATGCAGCTATAGTCAAACAGAATTCACTTGAGTGGGTATGCTTGCGGCGTCCCGCTACTACTCACTGTTCAGTGCGATTCCTTCTGCAGGTAAAGTTGGAAACAAATTGTCTTTATCGGCTGCTACTGCAAAGCCTGAAAGATACTGTGTCTTTTTCTCTGTGCCTTTACGGTCCTCTGACTGCCGTTCCGTGATAACAAGAAGCCGGTCAGCACTGGGACTCAAGAATGCTTTTTCCCTCGTCGGTTTAATGTGCGACACACTCCTCGTGTGTTTGCACTTGTAGATCCCGGCGTCTCAGGGATTTGGTCAGGCACGGAGTTCACAAAGACTTCAAATTGCCGCACGGCTCTGGATAATACAAGCACGTACTCCTTGGGGTTGTTCCGGGGGGCTCCTCACCAAACGCGTTTCGGGGTACTTGCCCCTTCTTCAGTGGTACAGGTTCCCCCACAACTGCCTGTTTTTATAGTGTCTTGCAAATGGTAATTGTTCAAACACATGATGAACTTCCTCATTTAGCTCAAAAGCTGGTACGGAGTCAGGAGTCCCTTCCATTCACCTCCACCCAATTATCCACACATAAAAACTTGAAATTCAAACAATATACTGTTTAGTACACATTATAGTTGTCCGATTCCTATAGATGCTAATACAGTCACTTCCCATCTCTGTATGTTATATTAATTTCGTTTCTTTCCCCATCAAATAGATTTATTTGTACACTTCATTAAATCTATTCAACTTCAAAAAAATCCCTTGCGGTATCTGTGCGATTTTGGTTATTAATCTCAGGGTTATAACTGAATAACAAACATTCCCTACAGTCCCCTGTCATTCATATATGGCTACAATTGCAAATAAAACTAAAAATATATAAATAAGAGTTCTTCTAAAACTTTTTTTAAAAAAAATTTTTTTGTATATAAAATTTCATAAAAAACTTTATTTCATGCATTATTAAAAGTGTATAATTTATTACAATACTTCCATTTTTCTTCATACTTTGTACACCAGGGTAGATTGTAGCACCCCACTGGGGTTAAGATGGTGGGTGGAGGCCCCCCATGAAGGGCCGAACCCCCCAGAATGTTACATAATCTGCAGGGGTTTTGCCGTCCATAGGGGACATCCACCAATTTACAAGAATCCGAATAACTCGAATTCTGCATTCAATCCCCCCGGCATCAAAGTATTCAGTTCATAAATCCGTTGAGATTCTAATCTGGACATTTTACTGATATGGTCTCCCCCTCTCCATCCTTTCTCTATTTTGTCAATTGCCGCAAATTTTAAACCTGTCGGGTTTTTGTCGTGCATCAGTTTAAAATGTTTGGACAGGGTGTGGGTTTCTAGGCCCTTTTTAATGTTGGTGATGTGCTCTGAGATACGTTTTTTTAAAAGTCTTTTTGTTCTCCCAACATATTGGCGTCCACATGGGCACTCAATAATGTAAATGACATTGTCAGAGTTGCACGTTAAAAAGTCCTTTATCGTATGTTTGTACTTATTGACCGTTGAAACAATTTCACTCGTTTTCCGAGGAAAAGAAGTGATCCTACAATTCGCACACTTCCCGCATCTGTGAAAACCCTCCATATTCAACCAATTATGTAAGGCGGTGTTCCCGGGATTTCCTCTCTTAACCGTTGGGGCCACCTTATTCCCTAAATTAGGAGCTTTCGTAAAGGTTATCCTAGGTTTAGTTGGAATTAGGGAGCCTATGGTTTTGTCTTTTTGTAGCCAACTCCAATGTTTCCCTATTATTTTTTGTATTTTCCTATACTCGTCATTAAAGGGTAGGATAATCCTTATCTCCTCCTTTTCTTCATTTGAATTTTTCACCTTTTCTGCAAAAAAATCTTCCCTTTTCATCTTCCTTATTTTATTTAGGGATCCAGTAATCAGTTCTTCTGGGTAATTTTTCTCTAGAAATGCCTTTTTCATCTTTTTAGCCTCCTCTTCAAATTGATCCTCTAACGTGCAATTTCTCTTTAACCTTTGGAATTGGCCTTGCGGTATATTTATTAACCAACTGGGTAGGTGACAACTGTTATATAGTATATAACTGTTCCTCATAGTCGGTTTCATAAAGGTACAACTCTTGATTGTACTATCTTCTATAAAAAGTTTTAGGTCTAAAAATTCCAATGTTTTATTACTAATACTTTGAGTAAATTTTAAATTTAAATCATTTTGGTTAATAACTCCTAAAAACTTCTCCAAAGATTCCTTTCCTGATTTCCAGATAAAAAGTACGTCATCTATATATCTTTGCCATAACACCAGGTCCACCCCCAGTAGGGGGATAATGTTTCGTTCTTCCCAATCCGCCATAAATAAATTTGCATAGCTGGGGGCGAACCTGGTGCCCATGGCTGTACCCTGGGTTTGGAGATAAAAGTCCGTTTCAAAATTAAAATAGTTATGTGTCAATATAAAATCTATGCTTTGTATTAAAAAATTGATTTGTTCCTCTTTCAACCTACCTTCTTGCTTTAGTTGGGACTCTATTGCTCGTTTACCTTGTTCGTGGTTGATAATGGTATATAAAGATTGGACATCCAGTGTACCCATCCACCAGTCCTCCTCAAATGCCATGTTTTCTACAATTTTGATTATTTGTGTCGAGTCCTTGGTATAAGAGGTAGTTTTTTTAACTGTCGGCTGCAATAGTACATCAATATATTTTGAAAGATTACAGGTCAGGGACTCTATCCCTGAAACTATGGGACGGCCTGGTGGATTATTCATATCTTTATGCACTTTCGGTATGCAATAGAACACCGGAATTCTGGGATATTTGTTCAATATAAAATTATATTCGTTCTCCGTCAAAATCCCTCTCGTTTTTCCGTCTTCTACTAGATCTATTAGTTCCATGAGGAAGTCACTGGTTGGATCTTTTGATAATTTTTTATACGTGTCCTCATCTGACAGTTGTCTATAACATTCTTGTTTGTATTTATCAACATCTTGTACAACAATTGCCCCCCCTTTGTCGGCTGGGCGAATAATAATCCTATTATCTTTTTGTAATTGCTTTAGGGTCCCAATCTCTCCCTTCGTTAGGTTCTTACGTCTGTATTTATTAGTATCTTTAATTTTCCGTAGGTCATTTTCCACACTTTCTTTGAATGTTGCCATTTCATGGCTAATCTCGTTCCTCGGGTATTTTTTGGAACGATTTTTAAGTTCAGTGTGTGTATATTTTTCCCTCTGGCTGTTATTTCCTAATTCTTTCTCAATTGGATTTTTCGCAAAATATTTTTTAAGGCATAGCCGCCGTATGAATTTCTCCACCCCTATAAAGGTGGTGAATTTATTAAGTTTTTCAGTCGGGGCAAATTTTAAGCCTTTGTTTAAGAGATGTTTTTGGACATTGGTTAGTGGGATAGAACTTAAATTGATAATGGAGTCATTAGTCACTTCCAACTCCACTATCTGTGATGTCTTACTCTTCCTCCTTCCTCTGCGTACCTTCCCCTTTTTTCGTCGTGATATCTCGTGTTGTGATTGTATTGGTTGTGAGGTGATCGATATTTCCCTATGTGTTGTGGGTTGGGATCCTGTTGCTCCCTGTGCATCTGTGGCCTGTCTCTCAGGTTGTATTGGTGATCTATTTGTGGTTTGTGATAAGGTTTTTGTGTGACCCTTAGAGGTGATGGTGGTCTGGTCCGTATTCGGTGGTGCGGTGGAGTCCGATCTAAAAAAGATTCCCGTTCATCAAAAACTTCGAATCTATTATAGGTCGGTATAGTGAAATTACTCTGTGTGTTCGTGTTTTTAATGTGTTTGTGCCGTGAATTAGTGATATTTTCTATCTGTTCCTCTTCCCTAATGTCCTCTATTCTCTCTCTATCCTCACGCTCGGTTCCCCTATATCTCTTATCCTTTTTATTTTGAATAAAGAACATTTTCTTTAATTTTTTCTCCATAATTTCTCGTTCTATCTTATCCAAGTTGCTACATAATCTAGATTGTAGCATATTTAGTTCCTCTGTTATGGGAAATTTATCAGTGATTGATTTAATAGCTGTGATTTTTTGAGCAGTTTCTTCTAAAATTGCAGTGCGTCTTTTTATAATCAATCTAGTTAATGCTACCGATTGTTCATATAGCAAATTGCCCCATTCCATGTCAAAGTCTTTATTACAAAGATCCTGAGCTGGGACTTTGTTATACGATAGGCCTTTAGGGATCTGATTGACCTCTATACACCTTGTGAGGGTTTTAATTTCCCATTTTTGTTTCAACTGACGTATCAGGAGTCCCTCTAGTTCTCTAAAGGTCTTATTCATACTCATTTCTTCCATATTTTCACAAATATCATTTGTTTCAAAGATAAAGTTATCAACCTTTTGATTTTTAGATTCAACATGATTCCACATATCCATATTTCTCAACGGTCCGTGCAGTCACCAGGACGAATTTGTAAAATAAACCACAGATTAGTGAGACGCACAGGACTGAGGAAAAATTAGGACGAGGTGCTGCCAGTAAAAGAGGATCCGCCCTTCCTCTCAAGTGAATAAATAATGTTAAAAAATATATATACTGGGCACACTCACTTATGTAGACTCATATATTTTATTTGTAGTGTAAAGTACAATCAATTATTCTAAAACACATATACTACAATCAAGCAATATAAAAACACATTAGTACAATAAAACCCATAAATATAGAATAAAAAGTTGGACCAGTGGTAAATAGGGTGGGGATGGTGTATATCAGTCCATACAAAAGTTTAGAAAAAATGAATAAATAGATAAAATGGAAGTATATCTCCACTGATAGCTTGAGCTAATGTGGTGGCTGGCTCCACAAGTGCTACCAGGGTCACAGTCCTGATTCGCTGGAAGAAAATGCAGCTATAGTCAAACAGAATTCACTTGAGTGGGTATGCTATTTACCACTGGTCCAACTTTTTATTCTATATTTATGGGTTTTATTGTACTAATGTGTTTTTATATTGCTTGATTGTAGTATATGTGTTTTAGAATAATTGATTGTACTTTACACTACAAATAAAATATATGAGTCTACATAAGTGAGTGTGCCCAGTATATATATTTTTTAACATTATTTATTCACTTGAGAGGAAGGGCGGATCCTCTTTTACTGGCAGCACCTCGTCCTAATTTTTCCTCAGTCCTGTGCGTCTCACTAATCTGTGGTTTATTTTACAAATTCGTCCTGGTGACTGCACGGACCGTTGAGAAATATGGATATGTGGAATCATGTTGAATCTAAAAATCAAAAGGTTGATAACTTTATCTTTGAAACAAATGATATTTGTGAAAATATGGAAGAAATGAGTATGAATAAGACCTTTAGAGAACTAGAGGGACTCCTGATACGTCAGTTGAAACAAAAATGGGAAATTAAAACCCTCACAAGGTGTATAGAGGTCAATCAGATCCCTAAAGGCCTATCGTATAACAAAGTCCCAGCTCAGGATCTTTGTAATAAAGACTTTGACATGGAATGGGGCAATTTGCTATATGAACAATCGGTAGCATTAACTAGATTGATTATAAAAAGACGCACTGCAATTTTAGAAGAAACTGCTCAAAAAATCACAGCTATTAAATCAATCACTGATAAATTTCCCATAACAGAGGAACTAAATATGCTACAATCTAGATTATGTAGCAACTTGGATAAGATAGAACGAGAAATTATGGAGAAAAAATTAAAGAAAATGTTCTTTATTCAAAATAAAAAGGATAAGAGATATAGGGGAACCGAGCGTGAGGATAGAGAGAGAATAGAGGACATTAGGGAAGAGGAACAGATAGAAAATATCACTAATTCACGGCACAAACACATTAAAAACACGAACACACAGAGTAATTTCACTATACCGACCTATAATAGATTCAAAGTTTTTGATGAACGGGAATCTTTTTTAGATCGGACTCCACCGCACCACCGAATACGGACCAGACCACCATCACCTCTAAGGGTCACACAAAAACCTTATCACAAACCACAAATAGATCACCAATACAACCTGAGAGACAGGCCACAGATGCACAGGGAGCAACAGGATCCCAACCCACAACACATAGGGAAATATCGATCACCTCACAACCAATACAATCACAACACGAGATATCACGACGAAAAAAGGGGAAGGTACGCAGAGGAAGGAGGAAGAGTAAGACATCACAGATAGTGGAGTTGGAAGTGACTAATGACTCCATTATCAATTTAAGTTCTATCCCACTAACCAATGTCCAAAAACATCTCTTAAACAAAGGCTTAAAATTTGCCCCGACTGAAAAACTTAATAAATTCACCACCTTTATAGGGGTGGAGAAATTCATACGGCGGCTATGCCTTAAAAAATATTTTGCGAAAAATCCAATTGAGAAAGAATTAGGAAATAACAGCCAGAGGGAAAAATATACACACACTGAACTTAAAAATCGTTCCAAAAAATACCCGAGGAACGAGATTAGCCATGAAATGGCAACATTCAAAGAAAGTGTGGAAAATGACCTACGGAAAATTAAAGATACTAATAAATACAGACGTAAGAACCTAACGAAGGGAGAGATTGGGACCCTAAAGCAATTACAAAAAGATAATAGGATTATTATTCGCCCAGCCGACAAAGGGGGGGCAATTGTTGTACAAGATGTTGATAAATACAAACAAGAATGTTATAGACAACTGTCAGATGAGGACACGTATAAAAAATTATCAAAAGATCCAACCAGTGACTTCCTCATGGAACTAATAGATCTAGTAGAAGACGGAAAAACGAGAGGGATTTTGACGGAGAACGAATATAATTTTATATTGAACAAATATCCCAGAATTCCGGTGTTCTATTGCATACCGAAAGTGCATAAAGATATGAATAATCCACCAGGCCGTCCCATAGTTTCAGAGATAGAGTCCCTGACCTGTAATCTTTCAAAATATATTGATGTACTATTGCAGCCGACAGTTAAAAAAACTACCTCTTATACCAAGGACTCGACACAAATAATCAAAATTGTAGAAAACATGGCATTTGAGGAGGACTGGTGGATGGGCACACTGGATGTCCAATCTTTATATACCATTATCAACCACGAACAAGGTAAACGAGCAATAGAGTCCCAACTAAAGCAAGAAGGTAGGTTGAAAGAGGAACAAATCAATTTTTTAATACAAAGCATAGATTTTATATTGACACATAACTATTTTAATTTTGAAACAGACTTTTATCTCCAAACCCAGGGTACAGCCATGGGCACCAGGTTCGCCCCCAGCTATGCAAATTTATTTATGGCGGATTGGGAAGAACGAAACATTATCCCCCTACTGGGGGTGGACCTGGTGTTATGGCAAAGATATATAGATGACGTACTTTTTATCTGGAAATCAGGAAAGGAATCTTTGGAGAAGTTTTTAGGAGTTATTAACCAAAATGATTTAAATTTAAAATTTACTCAAAGTATTAGTAATAAAACATTGGAATTTTTAGACCTAAAACTTTTTATAGAAGATAGTACAATCAAGAGTTGTACCTTTATGAAACCGACTATGAGGAACAGTTATATACTATATAACAGTTGTCACCTACCCAGTTGGTTAATAAATATACCGCAAGGCCAATTCCAAAGGTTAAAGAGAAATTGCACGTTAGAGGATCAATTTGAAGAGGAGGCTAAAAAGATGAAAAAGGCATTTCTAGAGAAAAATTACCCAGAAGAACTGATTACTGGATCCCTAAATAAAATAAGGAAGATGAAAAGGGAAGATTTTTTTGCAGAAAAGGTGAAAAATTCAAATGAAGAAAAGGAGGAGATAAGGATTATCCTACCCTTTAATGACGAGTATAGGAAAATACAAAAAATAATAGGGAAACATTGGAGTTGGCTACAAAAAGACAAAACCATAGGCTCCCTAATTCCAACTAAACCTAGGATAACCTTTACGAAAGCTCCTAATTTAGGGAATAAGGTGGCCCCAACGGTTAAGAGAGGAAATCCCGGGAACACCGCCTTACATAATTGGTTGAATATGGAGGGTTTTCACAGATGCGGGAAGTGTGCGAATTGTAGGATCACTTCTTTTCCTCGGAAAACGAGTGAAATTGTTTCAACGGTCAATAAGTACAAACATACGATAAAGGACTTTTTAACGTGCAACTCTGACAATGTCATTTACATTATTGAGTGCCCATGTGGACGCCAATATGTTGGGAGAACAAAAAGACTTTTAAAAAAACGTATCTCAGAGCACATCACCAACATTAAAAAGGGCCTAGAAACCCACACCCTGTCCAAACATTTTAAACTGATGCACGACAAAAACCCGACAGGTTTAAAATTTGCGGCAATTGACAAAATAGAGAAAGGATGGAGAGGGGGAGACCATATCAGTAAAATGTCCAGATTAGAATCTCAACGGATTTATGAACTGAATACTTTGATGCCGGGGGGATTGAATGCAGAATTCGAGTTATTCGGATTCTTGTAAATTGGTGGATGTCCCCTATGGACGGCAAAACCCCTGCAGATTATGTAACATTCTGGGGGGTTCGGCCCTTCATGGGGGGCCTCCACCCACCATCTTAACCCCAGTGGGGTGCTACAATCTACCCTGGTGTACAAAGTATGAAGAAAAATGGAAGTATTGTAATAAATTATACACTTTTAATAATGCATGAAATAAAGTTTTTTATGAAATTTTATATACAAAAAAATTTTTTTTAAAAAAAGTTTTAGAAGAACTCTTATTTATATATTTTTAGTTTTATTTGCAATTGTAGCCATATATGAATGACAGGGGACTGTAGGGAATGTTTGTTATTCAGTTATAACCCTGAGATTAATAACCAAAATCGCACAGATACCGCAAGGGATTTTTTTGAAGTTGAATAGATTTAATGAAGTGTACAAATAAATCTATTTGATGGGGAAAGAAACGAAATTAATATAACATACAGAGATGGGAAGTGACTGTATTAGCATCTATAGGAATCGGACAACTATAATGTGTACTAAACAGTATATTGTTTGAATTTCAAGTTTTTATGTGTGGATAATTGGGTGGAGGTGAATGGAAGGGACTCCTGACTCCGTACCAGCTTTTGAGCTAAATGAGGAAGTTCATCATGTGTTTGAACAATTACCATTTGCAAGACACTATAAAAACAGGCAGTTGTGGGGGAACCTGTACCACTGAAGAAGGGGCAAGTACCCCGAAACGCGTTTGGTGAGGAGCCCCCCGGAACAACCCCAAGGAGTACGTGCTTGTATTATCCAGAGCCGTGCGGCAATTTGAAGTCTTTGTGAACTCCGTGCCTGACCAAATCCCTGAGACGCCGGGATCTACAAGTGCAAACACACGAGGAGTGTGTCGCACATTAAACCGACGAGGGAAAAAGCATTCTTGAGTCCCAGTGCTGACCGGCTTCTTGTTATCACGGAACGGCAGTCAGAGGACCGTAAAGGCACAGAGAAAAAGACACAGTATCTTTCAGGCTTTGCAGTAGCAGCCGATAAAGACAATTTGTTTCCAACTTTACCTGCAGAAGGAATCGCACTGAACAGTGAGTAGTAGCGGGACGCCGCAAGCATACCCACTCAAGTGAATTCTGTTTGACTATAGCTGCATTTTCTTCCAGCGAATCAGGACTGTGACCCTGGTAGCACTTGTGGAGCCAGCCACCACATTAGCTCAAGCTATCAGTGGAGATATACTTCCATTTTATCTATTTATTCATTTTTTCTAAACTTTTGTATGGACTGATATACACCATCCCCACCCTATTTACCACTGGTCCAACTTTTTATTCTATATTTATGGGTTTTATTGTACTAATGTGTTTTTATATTGCTTGATTGTAGTATATGTGTTTTAGAATAATTGATTGTACTTTACACTACAAATAAAATATATGAGTCTACATAAGTGAGTGTTACTAATTATGTCGCTCTGCATCTGTACATGTAATTCCCCCTTTTAACCTTAACCACTACTTTTATTTATTTATTTATTTATTTTCATTTTAACGACTGACGCCTGCCCCAGTGTGCCTTGAACTAGTGCTGAGCAAGGAGCCGAGTTCCTAGACTGCAGTACCAGAATGGCCTGTAGGTGTCGCCTCTCTTAAGACAAGAACCTGCTGGAGCGCCGAAGGCCAGTAAGCCGCCCTGTGAAGCAGGTGAGCGCCGTGAACGCTGCGTTGCGCGCGATGGCATGAGTCCGGGAGTGCAACTCGCCGCAGAGAAGCCACAGGTGAGGGGTGACCGAGGAGGCTGTAGCACCGTTCGCCTGGGGGACGCTGCATGTGTGAGCGGGGTGCCTGAACAGGAGCGGAAAGTGCGGGGCAGAAACAGGTGCGGCTGGGGACAGACGGCAACGCTCGGCAGCATTACATAACATAAATAAACGAGACGGGTGGGCAGCCACCCGGCCTACCTATTCTCCGCAGCGATGAGCCCGACGCACCCGACCACGCGAACTAACAAAGAGACACGCGACTTCTCTGGAACGGATAGCCAACCCACGAGCCGATTCGAAAGCGTTCAAACCGACAAGTGGGGGCAGGAGAGCCAGGCTTAAATAGTGAAAGCCCCGCCTCCCCTCACACAAATACGGCACTCTTAATTGCCTACCACTTTAAACAATAGTGCTCAGAAACTAGGCTTCGTCCATGCTGACTTCTGTGGTTGCAATCCAAACCCTTCCCAACATTTCTTATCCATTGAAATGACAGCTCTGTTTAACTGCAAATCACAATGGCTGCCTCCAGAAAATCAATATGGCAGTCTCCATGAAAATTTCAATAGACGGAACACTGAGCGTGTCATAATGGAACCCTTCAGCATCCATGGATGATGACACCACAAAGGGCCCTTGCTGTTTTAATCCATGGCAGCAGTCATGATTCTTCATTCTTCAATCAGATGTGGATCCATGCACATCAACAGGTATGGTGCCAATCCACAGGTAAGGGCGAGTTTTTGTTTATGTGAAACGAAGGTGTCATTTTATGGAAAGATTTGTTTGACGGAAAAATGGCATTTCTGTGCAGATTGGATTACTGTCCAGGATCTATTAGCAGGCCCAGAATACAAAAACCTTCTTTTTTTTTTTTTTAAGATCTCTTTATTGAAATGAGAAGTCACATACAATAAATAACCAAATGAAAGTCACACTTGTCATAAATTGCATCAAAAAAAAATATTGTACAGGCAGATGGTATTGCTTGACTCCTCAAATCACATTTTCACATTTTATTATCCCAACTCCCTACCCATCCCTCAGTCCTTATCCCAAACTCATCCCCCCCCCCCAATATGACCCACCCCAGAACACCAATCTAAGACCATGATTATTGAAGTGGTTTAGCTCAAAGCAGTGCCTCTCACACCTAGGGTTTTACTAATCCGCATGCCAAGTTACATCTCCAATTTTCCTAGCCTATTCGCAAGTTGTGCTTCCAAATACCATTTAGTCAGCTTAAATGGGGCAATAAGCTCCTGGATTTCGCCACTAGACAGTCGCTTCTCAATGAATCCTCTCCATTTTTTGAAGAATTTCTCAACCAATCGTTCTTTATCTTGTTCTACCTCTAATCTTTCCAGATAGAGAACATTCTTCATTGTCCCAATTACCTCTTCCCATGATGGTGTTTCCCTTCCTAACCAATGCCGTAAGAAAGACTTCTTTACTGACATCAGTAGAAGGTGTATGCCTGGCTTGGCGACCACCGTCCCTATCTCCTCATCTTGGTTTATAGGTATATAATGAAATATACATTGCTGGGGCGTGAGTCCAACCCTTTCTCCCCAGATTTCATCTACTGACTTTATTGTCTGCTTCCATAACGGTTGTACTTTCGGGCATTCCCATAAGGCATGAAGCAATCCAGCTTCCGGAAGCTCACACTTAGGGCATTCGCGCAGGTAATGAGCAGGGGCATCTCGATAAGATAAATTAAAGGCGTACGTCGCTCTATGCATAAGCCTTAATTGTGACTCCCTCCACTGTTTATTGTACGTCGCCCGCCTAACCAGCTCAAAACCTACCCTCATTTTCTTTGCTATGTTTTGATCAGACAGTTCTCTCTCCCAGGGTTTGTAGGCCCCCTTCACCAAACCAATAGTCTGGATGTTATGTAGTTTGTGATGTAATTCTGAGAGGGACATGTGGGAACCATCCCTGCCTAGCAGAGCCGCAAACCATGCCAGTCTCTCCGAATCACCAACAGTATTCGCCTGAGCCTTACAATAGCTTTTAATTTGCTGATAGGGGAGATAATGGGCATCATGTAACTCATACTGTATTTTTACTTGGTCCCAGAGCAACCAATGGAGTTCAGTTGTGTGTAGTAGATCTTTAAGTCTCATTATGTTTTTGTCCCTCCATGACCTGAACAAAATATTCTCTCTGCCCTGGGGGAACGCCAGTAGCGACCACAGTGGCAATCTGGGTGATAGATAATAGGGGAGTCCATAAATCTTTATAATCGCCTTCCAAACCATTATAGTATCTTTTAATAGGATAGACTGCTTCACTAACACTGGGATGTCTCTTAGCTTGGAATGTAATAGAGCCTCAAGATTTTTCTGACCCACTAGTTCTTTTTCGATCGTAATCGCCGAACAGTGACCAGTGTCCCACACCCAGTCTCTCACATGTCTGAACAGCGATGCCAAGTTATAGTGACGGATATTCGGTAGCTGTAACCCCCCTTCATCCTTCAGCATCGTCAATTTAGCATAGGCAATACGGGGCCTCAGTTTTCCAAAGGAAACGGTTAAAAGCTCTCTGCATCCTCATGACGTCTGTTTGTTTTAGTAGCAGTGGAATTGTCTGGAGTGGATAAAGTAGCTTTGGAAAGCTTACCATTTTAACCAAGTGTGCCCTACCGCACAAAGACAGGGGTAGATCCTGCCACTTCTCTAGCTCGTTCTCTATTTTTAGGAAGAGAGGGGGATAATTCAAAGTATATATTGACTTCGGAGTACGTCCTATCTTAATACCCAGATAAGTCAGATAATCTTTCCGGAGTTCTACCCTGTTTTGCAAATGACTCACTGCAAGGGGCCTTTGGCCTAGGGGCAGTAGCTGACTTTTCTCCACGTTGACTTTATAGCCTGTGACCTTCCCATAGAGGTTCAGAGCTTCTAGAGTCCTATCTAGCTGAAGCTCAGGGGACCCAAGATATAATAGGATATCATCTGCGAAGCAACTTACTTTGAGCACTTTGTTACCTATTTTGATTCCTTCGAAGATATCCGATTTTATCAACCATCTCGCCAGGGGTTCCATTGCCAAATTGAAGAGTAACGGGGACAAGGGGCAGCCCTGTCGCGTACCCTTACTAAGTGTAATTGGTTTGGATAAAAAACCCGGTACATTCACTCTTGCCTGGGGATTTTCATAGAGTGCCTTCAGGAAATTCCTAAAGTGTCCTGTAATATTGAACCCTATCCAGTACCATATCCAGCCATTGCCAGCTAACATTGTCGAACGCCTTTTCGGCATCAACTGCCAACAACGCTGGACAGGACTCATTTTAAGATCCCTATCTGAACTTAGAGTATCTAAGACTTTGCGTATATTGGTTACTGCTGATCTGCCCCTCATGAACCCTACCTGATGTGAGCCAATCAGGTCAGGAACACAAATTGCTAACCTATTAGCTAAGATTTTGGACAATATCTTGATATCCTGATTAATTAGGGAGATTGGTCTATATGCACTGGGCTGGGTTAAATCTCTTCCCGGTTTCGGAAGGATTATAATATAGGCCATCTTGCCCGAGTCAGGTAGGTTTCCCTCGGTCATAATGTTATTAAACAGTCCAGTCAACGTCGGGGACAATTCTGGGATCATTACTTTGCAAAATTCCGCCGGGAATCCATCGGGTCCCGGAGCTTTACAGTTTGACAGGGATTCGTCCCTAACTCCTCCTCACTTACAGCCCGATTCAGCGTTTCCAACGCATCCATGGGCAATCGTGGTAGATCCACCTTGTCTAAGAGACTCTTTGCTTCCTGAGGCTGGAAGGGATCACCAGAATACAATGTCTGAAAGTAATCACCAAGTAGCTCCACAACATCTTTCGGTTGGGAACATACTTTGCCCGACTTGTCCTTCAGGGGGTGTAAAAACGATTGTTTGATAAATGGGCGTGTTAAATTGGCCAGCAAGCGACCCGCCTTATTACCCAAACAAAAGAACTTTGCCCTTTGATTGTCCCCGAACCACTTTTCCTGTCGTTCCTGACAGTAGTCGAAACTATGTTTGGCAGTAACCCAGAGAACTTTGTTAGTTTCTGTGGGATTCTGTAGGAATTCGGTGTACGTCTCCCGCACCCTCTTGGTGGCCTCCTCAAACTTTTTTCTCACTTCTTTCTTTTTCCCTATCGAATAGGACATTATTCGGCCGCTCAGTACTGCTTTGGCTGCATCCCAAAGTAGGCCTTGATTTGTTGCATGTTCCATATTGTCTTGTGAATATTCCCACCACCACCCTTTTAGCTTATCTATAAATTCCTTGTCTATAGACAAGTGCTGAGGCATTCTCCAAGTAAAATCTTGTCCCCTGGGGACGGTATCCATGATTTCCATAACCACTGGGGCATGGTCCGAGATTAACAGATCTGAAATTTCTACCGATTTGACTCTAGACAGCAATCTCGGTGATGTCAGAAGGTAGTCAATCCGAGACCATGACCCCTGGGCATGGGAAAAATGGGTGTATTCGCGATCTACTGGGTGGTGGTAACGCCATGTTTCACACAACCCTGTATTTTGCAATAGAGGGAGTAACATCTGGGCCCGATTTTGCTGAGAAATGATCCCAGGATTCCCTCGCCTCCTGTCTTCTTGCTTACTATGCACCTTATTAAAATCTCCCGCCACCAAGAGCATTTGTGAATCCTCTGCCAAGATGTCTCTCTCTAAGGACTTGTAGAAGTCTGTCTGGGAAGTGTTGGGGGCATAGACATTATGCATAACTATCCGACCTTCCGGTGAATCTACACTTATTCTCATCCATCTCCCCTGTTTATCTGTTGACATTGCTAATATCTCATACCGTAAGCGTTTGTGAAACAGGATCATGATTCCCGCCTTCTTACCCTCTGGGGGCGAACCCACTAACTGTCCCACCCATAATCTGCGCATCCTACAAAAATCTGCCTCTTCCAAATGGGTCTCCTGCAGGAACGCCACATCTATCTTGAGTTTTTTGAGATGGCGTAAAACCGCCATACGTTTAGCGGGGGACCGAAGGCCCTTAACGTTCCAAGTGACTACTCGCATAGTTGTTTCTCTATTTTAGCGTTCTCTGCAGGGAGATCCACCCGGAACAGATTACCACGGTATCTCATATAATGGCACCAAAACATCAGCACTCCAACCAAATCCAGATTAGTGTTCACATCCCTCCCACTCCCTCCCCCCATCCCATACCTCCCAGCCCAAACCCACAACATAAACAAAAAATTGTCGACTTCGCTTTTTTCACACATCTTATGGTGTAGCAGTTGTCACTACAAACATCTAACTAAATCATTTACTTTCTCCTACTTCACTTCGCCCACCAGCCCGTATCTGTAATGACCGGCGTCACACACAGGGAGGGAAAAGGGAAAGCCCTGCCCAAGGGAGAGGGAAAGGTGGTGACCCCTGACTCACCTTGCGGCTGGCACCTGACTGCCCCGACATCCCTAGACGGGTTCCTCACCCGTGCGGCGATCACGTGCCTAAACCCTGGCTTTCCCTAAAATGAGCCCTAGATAGTGAACGGGCCGGTGGGATCGCTAGTCCGCGCCACTGACACTAAGAGGGAAACACCAGGGAGAGGACAGACAATACAGACAAACACATACACCCAGGTGGGCGACCACAGCAGACCACAAAGGTCCAACAGGGATCCGGAGGGTAGCGTTCTGGACCAACAACCAGAGAACGCAGCAACACAGCTCCAGAGGGTCAGAATAGATGTCCAGGCAGGAAGCTCTATATCTGGCAACCAGAGAAGTGTGAGAGGGGAATATAAGGAGGTTGGGAGTGCTGGACAAGGAACAGCTGAGGAGAAGGAGCTACGGATCCCTGAGTGAGCCAAAAGGGTTTGCAAAGCAAACCCAGAAAGCTACCATAAGGAAACAGCCCTATCTTACATAGAGCGCGCAGCCAACCGCTGCAACTTCCTGACCCCGGGTATAACGGAGTCAGGCGTGGTTCTTGACACCCTCGTGACAGTACCCCCCTCTCTACGAGGGGCCTCCGGACACTCAGGACCAGGTCTCTCAGGATGAGAGGCATGAAAAACCCAAACTAGTCTGTCGGTGTGTACCTCAGACGCAGGAACCCACATTCTTTCCTCGGGACCGTAACCTCTCCAATGCACCAGATATTGAAGAGAGCAGCGGACCCGACGAGAATTAACAATTTTGGATATCTGAAATTCTAGATTACCATCCACAACAACAGGAGGGGGTGGCAGCGGTGACGGTTCTAGAGGTGGAACATATTTTTTGAGTAACGACTTATGAAAGACATTATGGATTTTAAAAGTCTGAGGTAACTCCAGGCGAAAAGCCACGGGGTTGATGATGGCTACAATTTTGTAAGGACCAATAAACCTAGGACCCAGTTTCCAAGAGGGAACCTTCAATTTAATATTCCTAGTAGACAACCACACATAGTCATTCACTCCTAGGTCTGGACCTGGCGACCGTCTCTTATCAGCCATGCATTTGTATTTACCTCCCATATTTTTCAAGTTAGCTTGCACCTTCTGCCATACCGATGAAAGAGATGACGAAAACCGTTCCTCTTCGGGAACCCCAGAAGACCCCCCCTCTTTGAAAGTACAGAATTGGGGATGAAAACCATATGCACCAAGAAATGGTGACTTGCCAGTGGATTCCTGACGACGATTATTTATGGCAAACTCAGCTAACGGTAAATATGATGACCACAACTCTTGGTTTTCAGACACAAAACATCTTAGATATGTCTCCAGGTTTTGGTTGGTACGCTCAGTCTGTCCATTCGACTGAGGATGGAAAGCTGAGAAAAAAGGACAAGTGTACCCCCAAACGGGAACAAAAAGCTTTCCAAAATTTAGAAATAAACTGGGTACCTCGATCCGAAACAACATCGGAGGGGACCCCGTAAAGCTTCACGATTTCACTGACGAATACCTGAGCAAGAGTCTTATCATTAGGTAGTGCGGGTAACGCAATGAAGTGTACCATTTTGCTAAACCTGTCCACTACTACCAAAATAACTGTTTTACCCGCAGACAAAGGTAAGTCAGTGATAAAATCCATTGACAGATGTGTCCATGGTCTATTGGGAATGACGAGTGGTAATAGAGACCCTGCAGGATGTGTATGTGAAACTTTTGCGCGCGCACAGGTAGAACAAGAAGACACAAAATCCAATACATCCTTACGCAACCTTGGCCACCAAAAGCGACGAGACAATAGCTCCAAGGTTGCTTTACTACCCGGGTGCCCAGCAAGTGCCGAATTATGATGTTCCTTTAATAATTCGAAATGCAGGTTCAACGGTACAAACAATTTCTCTGAGGGGCAAGAGACCGGGGCGTCCCCCTGGGCCTCTAACACCTTCCCCTCCAGAACAGAGTGTACCGCAGAAACAACCACTCCTCTTTGAAGAATGGGCACCGGATCACTCAAATTACCCCCTCCAGGGAAACAACGAGATAGTGCATCAGCCTTGGTATTCTTTGCCCCAGGACGATAGGTAATCACAAAGTTAAACCTGGTAAAAAATAGCGACCACCTAGCTTGTCTAGGGGTGAGACGCTTAGCTGATTCGAGGTACAGAAGATTTTTGTGGTCCGTAATTACAGTGACGGGGTGGACTGCCCCCTCTAAAAAGTGACACCATTCTTCAAACGCTAGTTTAATAGCTAATAGTTCCCTATTGCCAATATCGTAGTTCTTTTCTGCTGCAGATAGTTTTTTAGAAAAGAAAGCACAAGGACGCCATTTGCCAGGAGACGGACCCTGAGACAGCACCGCCCCCACTCCCACCTCTGACGCATCTACTTCAACAATAAAAGGCTGAGAGACATCAGGTTGGACTAGTACAGGTGCTGAGGTAAACCTCTCTTTTATAGAGGAAAAAGCAACTTTGGCGGCGTCAGACCATTTAGAAAAATCAGTCCTTTTCCTAGTCATGTCAGTAAGGGGTTTTACAATAAGTGAATAATTTTTAATGAACTTTCTGTAGAAATTCGCGAAGCCCAAGAACCGTTGCAGTGCTTTGAGGTTCTCAGGAAGATCCCAATCTAAAATTGCCTGGACCTTCCTAGGATCCATACGGAAACCTGAAGCAGATAAAAAATAACCTAGGAATTGTATCTCCTGAACGGCGAAGACACATTTTTCAATTTTAGCATATAATTTATTCAACCGTAGGACCTGCAGTACTTGTCTGACATGCACCTCATGTGTTCTCAGATCAGACGAATAAATTAAAATATCATCTAGGTATATTACCACATACCTACCGATTAGATGACTAAAAAAGTCATTAACGAAATGTTGAAAGACGGCAGGAGCAATGGTCAGACCGAAAGGCATAACTAGATTTTCATAATGCCCCTCAGGGGTGTTAAAAGCTGTCTTCCACTCATCCCCCCGCTCAATACGAATCAGATTGTAGGCCCCCATAAGATCAAGTTTGGAGAACCACCTAGCACCCGCAATCTGGTTAAACAGGTCAGGAATGAGAGGAAGAGGGTATGGGTCTCGGATGGTTATCCGATTTAATTCGCGAAAATCTAGGCAAGGACGCAGGCCCCCATCTTTCTTTTTAACGAAGAAAAACCCTGCAGCCACGGGTGAAGAAGAGGGTCTGATGTGTCCCTTAGCCAAGCTCTCGGAGATATAATCTTTCATGGCTTGTCTCTCTGGACCTGAAAGATTATATAACCTGGTCTTGGGTAATTTTGCGCCGGGAATAAGGTTAACCGGGCAATCATAAGGACGATGAGGTGGTAACTTCTGACAACCCTTTTCAGAAAAAACGTCCTCAAAATCCGAAATAAATGTAGGTAGGGTAGTTATGGAGGCGACTAAGCAATTGCTATTTAAGCAGTTTTCTCTGCAATGCTCACTCCACTCCAATATCTCCCTGGCCTGCCAATCCACCACTGGATTGTGCGCTACCAACCAGGGAAGACCCAGCACTACCGGAGTGGGAAGCCCCTCCAGAACATAACATGAAAGCATCTCGTTATGGTGGTCCCCTACCCGAAGGTGTAAATTATGAACAATGTGGGTGAGGTTTCTCTGACACAGAGGAGCAGAATCAATAGCGAATATGGGAATAGATCTCTGTAGCGTACAGAGAGACAAACCCATAGTGCGGGCAAAATGGGCATCTATCAAATTTACCCCTGCTCCACTGTCTAGAAAGAAAGAAATAGTCTCCGTCTTATCACCAACAACAATAACCGCTGGCAATACAAATTGCGATGTACGTATGGAGGAAACGTATACTCCCCGGCTGACATCCTCCACACAGCCTGGGGTTAGTAGTTTTCCGACGGTCTTTTGTTTCTGAGGAAAAAAAGACAGACATTAATGAAATGACCCCTCTCCCCACAAAAAAAACAAACCCCACGCCTACGGCGAGCCTCAGGAGGACGGACCTGACGAGTAGTTCCTCCTAGCTGCATAGGCTCGTCTAAGTCCATACAGACTAACTGCTGCTTGGGAGGGGTTACCAATGGCTCCGGTCTTTTCAACCTGTCCCTAAGGCGTCTATCTATTCGGATAGAAAGGGACATAACCGCATCAAGGGAAAAGGGGGTCTCATATAATGCAAGAGCATCCTTAACCCTTTCGGATAGCCCAGAGCAGAAGTGACTCCTGAGAGCTGGGTCGTTCCATTGGGTATCTGTAACCCACCTACGGAAGTCAGAGCAATACTCCTCTACTGGCCGCTCTCCTTGTAGGAGTCTCCGTAATCTTGATTCAGCCAGTGCGACTCGGTCAGGGTCGTCATATATGAGACCGAAAGCCCCGAAAAACTCATCCACTGACCGAAGAGCCTGGGAATCAGTAGGTAAAGAGAACGCCCAGGACTGCGGGTCCCCCTGCAGCAGGGAAATAACAACCCCCACCCGCTGTTCTTCATTACCAGAGGAGTAAGGGGCGCAGTTTAAAATATAATTTACAGGCCTCACGGAATGTCAAAAACTTGTCCCTTCCCCCAGAAAATCTGTCAGGGAGAGGGACCTTGGGTTCCGCAACAACCTGGTTACCAGTAGCAACCGCTGGGCTTGCGGTCAGTTGTAATTGCTGCTGTTGCTGGAGGACCTGCTTCAATCCTGCCACCTCCAAAAACAGGCCATGAAATTGTTTGGACAGAGCAGCAATTTGATCCATACTGGATTCTAAGTAGGTTAAAAAAAAAAAAAAAAAATAATAATAATTTTTTTTTTTACCTACACAAAATAAGGGCCAGATATAATGTAATGACCGGCGTCACACACAGGGAGGGAAAAGGGAAAGCCCTGCCCAAGAGAGAGGGAAAGGTGGTGACCCCTGACGCACCTTGCGGCGGCACCTGACTGCTCTGACGTCCCTAGACGGGTTCCTCACCCGTGCGGCGATCACGTGCCTAAACCCTGGCTTTCCCTAAAATGAGCCCTAGATAGTGAACGGGCCGGTGGGATCGCTAGTCCGCACCACTGACACTAAGAGGGAAACACCAGGGAGAGGACAGACAATACAGACAAACACATACACCCAGGTGGGCGACCACAGCAGACCACAAAGGTCCAACAGGGATCCGGAGGGTAGCGTTCTGGACCAACAACCAGAGAACGCAGCAACACAGCTCCAGAGGGTCAGAATAGATGTCCAGGCAGGAAGCTCTATATCTGGCAACCAGAGAAGTGTGAGAGGGGAATATAAGGAGGTTGGGAGTGCTGGACAAGGAACAGCTGAGGAGAAGGAGCTACGGATCCCTGAGTGAGCCAAAAGGGTTTGCAAAGCAAACCCAGAAAGCTACCATAAGGAAACAGCCCTATCTTACATAGAGCGCGCAGCCAACCGCTGCGACTTCCTGACCCCGGGTATAACGGAGTCAGGCGTGGTTCTTGACACCCTCATGACAGTATCATTAGGTAAAAGCAAAGAACTAAACACTCTAATAAGAATGAACCATGAGTCCATTATTATCTCACGTGTCCCTTCAGGGCTTCTTGATCAGACACTGACAGCATTCGGATATGTCCATTCTCATATAGGATCTTCTTCCTGCTGAGCTGGCTCCATGGATCTGGGTGTCAGTCTCCCCGACTTCTGGCTAGCTCCTCTTCCTCTGCCCGAAACTGTTGACCATTGGGAAGATGGCGGGATCATATCAGAATACAGCGGGTCAGATTCAAGCGCCTCCATAGCTTCTCCAGGTGAGAGAAAGGTATCAACCGACCCATCCTGACGAAAAATCCTCAGGGTTGCAGGATACAGTAAGGCAAACTTGACTTTATTTCGTGCTAGTGCAGAGCAGACTTGAGTAAATTCCCTCCTGCGCATCGCCACTTCCGCAGAGTAATCGCTGAATAATAGGATCTTATTGCCCCGAATTATTAAGGGCCGAACGTTACGCCTGAATTTTGCCAGTATGGCCTCCTTAGCGGCATAGTTCAGATACTATCGCGGCTCTAGGCCGTGTATTGTTGGATAGCATACCTGCCGATATTGGCGGTCCTAAGCGGTGTGCTCTCTCCACTGTGCAAGTGCCCTTTAGCCCCAAGGCTTGCAGAATCTCCACTTCACAGATGTCCGCTAACTGGTTCGGCGGGATCGATTCTGGGAGGCCGATGATCCGTAAGTTACTCCTCCTGGATCGGTTCTCCAAATCGTCGATCTTCTCCTTCAAGTACTGATTATTGCGCAGGAGGTCGCTGATATTGCTCTGGGCCTTCTCCAATTCCCCCTCGACCAGCACCACTCTTTTCTGCACAACAGTGATCTGGGAGGTATGATACGCCACCTCGGATTGCAGCTGTTGTAGGGCCATCGATACCGTGGCTTGTAGGGAGGCTAATATCCGGCGCAAGGAGTTTAGCCACTTCTAAGGCCATGGTTTTGCATGAGGCCGTTAACTCATCTTTCGAGGTGAGTCCACTGTCCACCTCTTCATCCTCTGAACCAGAGGCCTCGGTACTCCTCTGTGTCGAATGCGAGGTCGAGCGGGTAAACCTGTGGTGTTTCTCAGCTGCCGGCGCCATCTTGCCCCTTACTTTCAGGTCGTCACCTGGTGGGAGTGTTGTCTGAAACTCCTTCTGCGAACCGCCTCTGACCACAAATTTTTCCATGGGTGACCCACTTTCCCTGTTAGGGGGTTTGAGGGTACTTTTCAGTCCCGATAAGCGGCGGTTCTATGGAATTCGGGACCTCTCACTAGCGGCTATCCATGTGCGCACCGGAACCGGAAGTCACAAAAACCTTCTTATCTGTTTCTGACGGTATGGCCAAATGAAATCCAAGAGTACCTCTATTTATCCGCTGTTGAAACTTGGAGGAAGGAAGCAGCCACCGACGGATCTATTACTTTTCTGGTTCTTGCTTTTTGGCCACTGCAATGCAGGTGCAGATCAGTGAAGCGTCTGCAACTCACCACCTCTCATAAGATACCATACCTTTTAGTTATTTTTGTAGCTGGCAAAATTAGAATGCGCCGGTTGTCCAATCAAAGTTCTGTGCTAGTACTCAATGTACTTAGCACCTCTGCAACTGCCCTACCTGCTCCAGGAATCCAAAAGTAGGTTCTAACCCAGTATTTTAAAGTAGCTTTAAAGAATAGTGCTCAGAAACTAGGCTTCGTCCATGCTGACTTCTGTGGTTGCAATCCAAACCCTTCCCAACATTTATTATTCATTGAAATGACAGCTCTGTTTAACTGCAAATCACAATGGCTGCCTCCAGAAAATCAATATGGCAGCCTCCATGAAAATTTCAATAGACGGAACACTGAGTGTGTCATAATGGAACCCTTCAGCATCCATGGATGATGACACCACAAAGGGCCCTTGCTGTTTTAATCCCTGGCAGGCATCCGCCGAAACGTGCGTCGGGGTTACGTGGCTCTCCTGAGGTGTATATCTCTATATGTATGGGTATGTAGATATGCTATATTGTTGTGGACTTTGAGAGATGTGTTAATTGGCTCTAGGTGCTCAGCTATACCCACTTAGGTTATCCACAGGTGGATGTTCACTGTGCACCTGAGCCAGTTGTGCATGTATTTGGAGGTTTAAGCTGTCACCACAGCTACAGTTGTGGTATTTGACCATTGTTATGGTGACTTCTTATGCACTTGCACTTTAACTTTGTATATATTTGGATGTTTAAGCTGTCACCACAGCTACAATTGTGGTATTTGACCATTGATATAGTGACTTCTTATGCACTTGCACTTTAACCTTCTGCTGGCTGTCATATGGTCCCATAATTTGGAACCACTAGACATCCATATGCCGCGGTGTAATCTGTAACCACTTTTTTAAATGATGTTTTGCTACTCAGCATTTGCACTTTAGCATTTTTATTTCTGTGGTTACAGTCATACATACAGAAATCAGTGAGGTACTGCACTCCTTTTTTCTACCGCCTTTTACACATTGCATACTCCAAACCCCTCCCCATGTCTCATTTGTGTTAACATGCCTCCTCAGATGTAGCCATTTTTTATGTTGTCTCATGTCTCGTTTATGTGTCATTTATTCAATAAAGGATTTATTTTTGATGATATACCCGTTTAATGTCAGTTTATTCTTGTTGGTTGGTGTATTCATGTACACTGAGTGGGTTGTTACTTACTCTTTCCGGGTTTATTTAACATAGTATATTTAATTACTGTTTAAGTGTATGTCTATGTTCTGTGTAACCTATTTGTAATATACCCAGTATTTTAATGTAGCTTTAAACAATAGTGCTCAGAAACTAGGCTTCGTCCATGCTGACTTCTGTGTTTGCAATCCAAACCCTTCCCAACATTTCTTATCCATTGAAATGACAGCTCTGTTTAACTGCAAATCACAATGGCTGCCTCCAGAAAATCAATATGGCAGCCTCCATGAAAATTTCAATAGACGGAACACTGAGCGTGTCATAATGGAACCCTTCAGCATCCATGGATGATGACACCACAAAGGGCCCTTGCTGTTTTAATCCATGGCAGCAGCCATGATTCTTCATTCTTCAATCAGATGTGGATCCATGCACATCAACAGGTATGTGCCAATGCACAGGTAAGGGCGCGTTTTTGTTTGTGTCAAACGAAGGTCTCAGTTTATGGAAAGATTGGTTTGACGGAAAAATTGCATTTCTGTGCAAATTAGAATACTGTCCATCGACTATTAGCAGGCCCAAAACACAGAAACCTTCTTATCTGTTTCTGACTGTATGGCCATATGAACTTCGAGAGTACCCCTCTTTGCCCCCTGCTGCAACATGGGGGAAGGAAGCAGTTTCCGACAGAGCAATGTCTTTTCTGGCTTTTGCTTTTTGGCCACTACAATGAAGGTGCAGATCAGTTTAGCGTCTGCAACCCAACACCTATCATGAGATAACATACTTTTTATGTATTTTTGGAGTTGGCACAATGAGAATGCACCTGTTGTCCAATCAAAGTTCTGTGCTAGTACTCAATGTACTTAGCACCTCTGCAACTGCCCTACCTGCTCCAGGAATCCAAATGTAGGTTCTAACCCAGTATTTTAATGCAGCTTTAAACAATAGTCCTCAGAAACTAGGCTTCGTCCATGCTGACTTTTGTGGTTGCAATCCAAACCCTTCCCAACATTTCTTATCCATTGAAATGACAGCTCTGTTTAACTGCAAATCACAATGGCTGCCTCCAGAAAATCAATATGGCAGCCTCCATGAAAATTTCAATAGACGGAACACTGAGCGTGTCATAATGGAACCCTTCAGCATCCTTGGATGATGACACCACAAAGGGCCCTTGCTGTTTTAATCCCTGGCAGCAGCCATGATTCTTCATTCTTCAATCAGGTGTGGATCCATGCACATCAACAGGTATGGTGCCAATCCACAGGTAAGGGCACATTTTTGTTTGTGTCAAACAAAGGTGTCAGTTTATGGAAAGATTTCTTTGACGGAAAAATTGCATTTCTGTGCAAATTAGAATACTGTCCAGCGACTATTAGCAGGCCCAAAACACAAAAACCTTCTTATCTGTTTCTGACGGTATGGCCATATGAACTTCGAGAGTACCCCTCTTTGCCCCCTGCTGCAACATGGGGGAAGGAAGCAGTTACCGACGGAGCAATGTCTTTTCTGGCTCTTGCTTTTTGGCCACTACAATGAAGGTGCAGATCAGTTTAGCGTCTGCAACTCAGCACCTCTCATGAGATTCCATATCTTTTATGGATTTTTGTAGCTGGCAAAATTAGAATGTGCCTGTTGTCCAATCAAAGTTCTGTGCTAGTACTCAATGTACTTAGCACCTCTGCAACTGCCCTACCTGCTCCAGGAATCCAAAAGTAGGTTCTAACCCAGTATTTTAATGTAGCTTTAAACAATAGTGCTCAGAAACTAGGCTTCGTCCATGCTGACTTCTGTGGTTGCAATCCAAACCCTTCCCAACATAGAAACATAGAAACATAGAATGTGTCAGCAGATAAGAACCATTTGGCCCATCTAGTCTGCCCAATATACTGAGTACTATGGATAGCCCCTGGCCCTGTCTTATATGAAGGATGGCCTTATGCCTATCCCATGCATGCTTAAACTCCTTCACTGTATTTGCAGCTACCACTTCTGCAGGAAGGCTATTCCATGCATCCACTACTCTCTCAGTAAAGTAATACTTCCTGATATTACTTTTAAACCTTTGCCCCTCTAATTTAAAACTATGTCCTCTTGTAGCAGTTTTTCTTCTTTTAAATATTCTCTCCTCTTTTACCTTGTTGATTCCCTTTATGTATTTAAAAGTTTCTTTTTTTAAATTTAGAATATTTTTATTTTTACCATTTCAACATATAAAAATCAGAAAAGAGGACATGAAAATAGACAATAATGCAAAAGGACATAAGCGATAATATTTCCTGAGTATACACATACATTTGTTACTCACTTAACATTTAACATCAGGAATCTATCCCAATCCTATTTCTCTTCTCATATCTTACCTATATATGTAAATGTGACCCCCCCTTCCCCCCCATGGTTGTCTTGATGGTTGCTGCAACAAAACCAAAACCGTAAAGAAGAAATTGATTTCATGATCTCATATCAGGGGTTTCGCTCATATCTCATTCCTTTATTTACCACTTCCTTCCTGCTCCTTAATCCCCTCTTTTCTACTGTTCATTTCTATTTTCCTTATTTATTTTTGGGTACAGGCAAGTTCATATCTACGCACCCTCCCGCATCAGTTCTTCCACTCTTCAATATTTGGTGGTGAGTCCGCCCCCCACTCTCTAGCCACTACAACCCGCGCCAGCATTAATCCTTTGGCCCATTTCATTTCAATTTCTCTGTCGAGGCCTATTTTCCTGAAATATACGAGCACCGCTATAGAGATCTCCAATTTTTTAAAAGTTTCTATCATATCCCCTCTGTCTCGTCTTTCTTCCAAGCTATACATGTTAAGGTCCTTTAATCTTTCCTGGTAAGTTTTATCCTGCAATCCATGTACCAGTTTAGTAGCTCTTCTCTGAACTCTCTCCAAAGTATCAATATCCTTCTGGAGATATGGTCTCCAGTACTGAGCACAATACTCCAAATGAAGTCTCACTAGTGCTCTGTAGAGCGGCATGAGCACCTCCCTCTTTCTACTGGTAATTCCTCTCCCTATACACCCAAGCATTCTGCTAGCATTTCCTGCTGCTCTATGACATTGTCTGCCTACCTTTAAGTCTTCTGAAATAATGACCCCTAAATCCCTTTCCTCAGACACTGAGGTTAGGACTGTATCACTGATTTTATATTCTGCTCTTGGGTTTTTACGCCCCAGGTGCATTATTTTGCACTTATCCACATAAAATTTTAGTTGCCAGATTTTTGACCATTCCTCTAGTTTTCCTAAATCCTTTTCCATTTGGTGTATCCCTCAAGGAACATCAAGCCTGTTACAAATCTTTGTGTCATCAGCAAAAAGACACACCTTACCATCGAGGCCTTCTGCAATTTCGCTGATAAAGATATTAAACAATATGGGTCCCAGAACAGATCCCTGAGGTACCCCACTGGTAACAAGACCTTGGTCTGAATATACTCCATTGACTACAACCCTCTGTTGCCTGTCCCTCAGCCACTGCCTAATCCATTCAACAATATGGGAGTCCAAGCCCAAAGACTGCAATTTATTGATAAGCCTTCTGTGTGGGACAGTATTGAAAGCCTTACTGAAGTCTAGATAAGCGATGTCTACTGCACCTCCGTTATCTATTGTTTTAGTCACCCAATCAAAAAAATCAATAAGATTAGTTTGACATGATCTCCCTGAAGTAAACCCATGCTGTTTTTCATCTTTCAATCCATGGGATTTTAGATGTTCCACAATCCTCTCCTTAAGTATGGTTTCCATTAATTGCCCCACTATTGATGTCAGGCTTACTGGCCTATAGTTGCCCGATTCCTCCCTACTACCTTTCTTGTGAATCGGCACAACATTTGCTAATTTCCAATCTTCTGGGACAACTCCTGTTGCCAGTGATTGATTAAATAAATCTGTTAATGGTTTTGCTAGTTCACCGCTGAGCTCTTTTAATAGCTTTGGGTGTATCCCATCAGGCCCCTGTGACTTATTTGTATTGATTTTAGACAGCTGACGTAGAACCTCTTCCTCTGTAAAGACACATGCATCAAAAGATTCATTAGTCTTCTTTCCTAACTGAGGTCCTTTTCCTTCATTTTCCTTCGTAAAGACTGAACAGAAGTATTCATTGAGGTAGTCAGCTAGTTCTTTATCTTCTTCCATATACCTTCCTTCTTTTGTTTTTAATTTTGTAATTCCTTGTTTTAGTTTCCTTTTTTCATTTATGTATCTGAATAATGCCTTATCGCCTTTTTTCCCTGACTGAGCTAATTTCTCTTCTGCCTGTGCTTTAGAAGCTCTTATAACTTGTTTGGCCTCTCTCTGCCTAATCTTGTAAATAAGCCTGTCATCCTCATTTTGTTTTTTTTTATAATTCCGAAATGCTATCTTTTTGTTTTTAATGATTTTGGCCACTTCTGCTGAGTACCACAGTGGTCTTTTCCTTTTTTTGCTTTTACTGACAAGCCTAATGCAATTTTCTGTTGCCTTCAATAGTGCCTCTTTTAAGTAGTCCCATTTCTCCTGGACTCCAATGAAGCTGTTCCAATCTGATAGGGTCTTGTATACCACTAATCTAATTTTAGAAAAGTCAGTTTTTCTAAAATCTAAAACTTTTGTTTTTGTGTGGTGTGACTCAGTCAACATTTCTTATCCATTGAAATGACAGCTCTGTTTAACTGCAAATCACAATGGTTGCCTCCAGAAAATCAATATGGCAGCCTCCATGAAAATTTCAATTGAAGGAACACTGAGCGTATCATAATGGAACCCTTCAGCATCCATGGATGATGACACCACAAAGGGCCCTTGCTGTTTTAATCCCTGGCAGCAGCCATGATTCTTCATTCTTCAATTAGGTGTGGATCCATGCACATCAACAGGTATGGTGCCAATCCACAGGTAAGGGCGCGTTTTTGTTTGTGTCAAACGAAGGTGTCAGTTTATGGAAAGATTTGTTTGACGGAAAAATGGCATTTCTGTGCAAATTGGAATACTGTCCAGCGACTATTAGCAGGCCCAAAACAAAAAAAAAATTCTTATCTATTTCTGACGGTATGGCCATATGAACTTCGAGAGTACCCCTCTTTACCCCCTGTTTCAACATGGGGGAAGGAAGCAGACACCGACGGCTCAATGTCTTTTCTGGCTTTTGCTTTTTGGCCACTACAATGAAGGTGCAGATCAGTGTAGCGTCTGCAAATCACCACTTCTCATGAGATAACATACCTTTTATGTATTTTTGGAGTTGGCAAAATTAGAATGCATCTGTTGTCCAAACAAAGTTCTTTGCTAGTACTCAATGTACTTAGCACCTCTGCAACTGCCCTATCTGCTCCAGGATTTCAAACGTAGTTTCTAATCCAGTATTTTAATGCAGCTTTAAACAATAGTGCTCAGAAACTACGCTTCGTCCATGCTGACTTCTGTGGTTGCAATCCAACCCTTCCCAACATTTCTTATCCATTGAAATGACAGCTCTGTTTAACTGCAAATCATAATGGCTGCCTCCAGAAAATCAATATGGCAGCCTCCATGAAAATTTCAATAGACGGAACACTGAGCGTGTCATAATGGAACCCTTCAGCATCCTTGGATGATGACACCACATAGGGCCCTTGCTGTTTTAATCCCTGGCAGCAGCCATGGTTCTTCATTCTTCAACCAGGTGTGGATCCATGCACATCAACAGGTATGGTGCCAATCCACAGGTAACGGCACGTTTTTGTTTGTGTCAAACGAAGGTGTCAGTTTATGAAAAGATTTGTTTGACGGAAAAATGGCATTTCTGTGCAAATTAGAATACTGTCCAGCGACTATTAGCAGGCCCAAAACACAGAAACCTTCTTATCTGTTTCTGACGGTATGGAAATATAAACTTCGAGAGTACCCCTATTTGCCCCCTGCTGCAACATGGGGGAAGGAAGCAGTTACCGACGGAGCAATGTCTTTTCTAGCTTTTGCTTTTTGGCCACTACAATGAAGGTGCAGCTCAGTTTAGCGTCTGCAACTCACCACCTCTCATGAGATACCATATCTTTTATGGATTTTTGTAGCTGGCAAAATTAGAATGTGCCTGTTGTCTAATCAAAGTTCTGTGCTAGTACTCAATGTACTTAGCACCTCTGCAACTGCCCTACCTGCTCCAGGAATCCAAACGTAGTTTCTAACCCAGTATTTTAATGCAGCTTTAATTAATAGTCCTCAGAAACTAGGCTTCGTCCATGCTGACTTCTGTGGTTGCAATCCAAACCCTTCCCAACATTTCTTATCCATTGAAATGACAGCTCTGTTTAACTGCAAATCACAATGGCTGCCTCCAGAAAATCAATATGGCAGCCTCCATGAAAATTTCAATAGACGGAACACTGAGCGTGTCATAATGGAACCCTTCAGCATCCTTGGATGATGACACCACAAAGGGCCCTTGCTGTTTTAATCCTTGGCAGCAGCCATGATTCTTCATTCTTCAATCAGGTGTGGATCCATGCGCATCAACAGGTATGGTGCCAATCCACAGGTAAGGGCGCATTTTTGTTTGTGTCAAACAAAGGTGTCAGTTTATGGAAAGATTTGTTTGACGGAGAAATTGCATTTCTGTGCAAATTAGAATACTGTCATGCGACTATTAGCAGGCCCAAAACACAAAAACCTTCTTATCTGTTTCTGACGGTATGGCCATATGAACTTCGAGAGTACCCATCTTTGCCCCCTGCTGCAACATGGGGGAAGGAAGCAGTTACCGATGGAGCAATGTCTTTTCTGGATTTTGCTTTTTGGCCACTACAATGAAGGTGCAGATCAGTTTAGCGTCTGCAACTCACCACCTCTCATGAGATACCATATCTTTTATGGATTTTTGTAGCTGGCAAAATTAGAATGTGCCTGTTGTCCAATCAAAGTTCTGTGCTAGTACTCAATGTACTTAGCACCTCTGCAACTGCCCTACCTGCTCCAGGAATCCAAAAGTAGGTTCTAACCCAGTATTTTAATGTAGCTTTAAACAATAGTGCTCAGAAACTAGGCTTCGTCCATGCTGACTTCTGTGGTTGCAATCCAAACCCTTCCCAACATAGAAACATAGAAACAGAGAATGTGTCGGCAGATAAGAACCATTTGGCCCATCTAGTCTGCCCAATATACTGAGTACTATGGATAGCCCCTGGCCCTATCTTATATGAAGGATGGCCTTATGCCTATCCCATGCATGCTTAAACTCCTTCACTGTATTTGCAGCTACCACTTCTGCAGGAAGGCTATTCCATGCATCCACTACTCTCTCAGTAAAGTAATACTTCCTGATATTACTTTTAAACCTTTGCCCCTCTAATTTAAAACTATGTCCTCTTGTAGCAGTTTTTCTTCTTTTAAATATTCTCTCCTCTTTTACCTTGTTGATTCCCTTTATGTATTTAAAGGTTTCTATCATATCCCCTCTGTCTCGTCTTTCTTCCAAGCTATACATGTTAAGGTCCTTTAATCTTTCCTGGTAAGTTTTATCCTACCATCCATTTTGACACTTCAACCATCAGCTTTTTGGACACGACAGTCATCATAACACCCACAGGCACACTGACCACCGATCTCTACAAAAAACCAACAGATCGCAATAATATTTTACATTACACCAGTTTCCATTCACTCAACACAAAAAAATCACTTCCCAATTCCCAGTATTCCCGCTTAAAACGGATCATGTCCAACAGCTCACAGCGTGAAATCCAACTCTCTGAAATGAGGGACAGATTCAGAGAACGAGGCTACCCTGAACATGTTCTTGGAGACACCAGTCCCACAACCCCGCGGTCCACTAAGACTACCACTAAAACCACCCTAAACCACATCCCATTCGTACATACTTACCATCCCAGTATCAAGAAGGTTCTGAACAGCATCCGTAACCATCGGCCCATATTAAAGAAGGCATTTCCCAAGATACACTAATTCACTAATCCCATTCTGGCGTGCAACCGTAGACCCAAAAATCTCAGAGATGATCTGGTAAAAGCTGACATTGGCCCATTACTCAATATACCTGTCACAACTGTGACTGATCCAGACAGGTCTGGGAGGAGAAGGTCTCAGCGAATTGCTACTCGCGATAGCTTGTGAGTTTGCTCCGTGGTTCAGGGTATGTCATCCGGGTTTTGCCTTGTGAACCTTTTTGTCCTGACTGGGAGTTTGTAGGCATCCTTCTCAGGTGAGTCCTGTCTGCCACTTCCAGATACTATATTAGTTTCAGTTTCACTTGCAGTCATTGGCAGATATAGTCCTTACTTCCAGTGCTACTCTGACCTTTGAAGGAGATCGTTTGACGGTGTTGCTGTGGAGCTCTTGTCCGGCATGGACTGTCGTGTTTGGGATCGCCTTCTCTGCTCGTGACTGGATAAGTCTATCTCTGCTGTTGATTGTTTGTTTGTTGCTGTCTTCCCCTGTTGTTCTCCTAGACGTGAGTGATGGTGACTAGTGCTCCCATCAGCCTTTCCCCAGTCTAGTCTTGTTAGGACGACTGAGGGTTTAGGCATCTTGCTCGCGCACGGGTTCACACCCCGTCTAGGGTATCAGGGCAGACAGGTACAAGCTTAGGGTTAGTCAGGGGTGGCCATTCTATTTCCCATCCGTAGATAAGGGTCCCCCTTCCCCTCCGTCTGGTGCGACACGACTGCTGCTGGGATAGCGGTCGTAACAATACCCAAACAGAGATTCCTAGGCACACCTAAGTTTGGCACCTTTCCATGCCTCCACTGTTTCCAGTGTTCTAACATTCTCAAGGGCTCTTTTTTCCACCACCCCCAGTCTGGCCATCGTTTTCCCATCAAAGATTTCTTCACGTGCGACTCCTCTTTTGTCATTTACCTGCTAAAATGTCCATGCGGCAAAATATACATTGGAGAAACCACACAAAAAGTGAGAGATCGAATATGCCAACATAAGTCATCCATCTGACGCCAGAATCTCCTACTTCCAGTCCCATTCCATTTTCACCAAGCGGCCCACAACATTTCCCAGCTCAGATTCCAGGTTATTGAACATATCCCCTTACACAGACGTGGATACGACCGCATTGCACAACTCAAAAAAGAGAATCCTTCTGGATACACACATTAGATTGTTTGGAACCCAAAGGTTTGAACAGGGATTACGAAGTTCAGAGCTTTATTTAACCCTTTTCATCTTACGTCCATCATTGTCCTCTGAGCCGCTTATTATTACATATATTTCTACACCCACCATCATTATCTTTCTTTCCCCTGTACCCATACTTGCATTATGCCACTATTGCCATTTTTATAGCTATTTAGCCCTATTGATTTTTCATAGTTTACTGTATTTTTTATTTACCTTATAGGTACCATAGCAGCATTATCTACACTGGAGATCTGTATCCTTTTATAGTAGTATTTATCCTCTTATATATATAATCTTTTATAGCTGACCATTATAGAGTTCGTGACATAGTGTTTACCTATAGAGTTTATGACATTATACATATATATATATATATATATATATATATATATATATAGACTGTTCCCTTTTCTTTCCCCCTGCTCTCCTCCCTCCGTTTTTCCTTTTTTTCACATCTACAATGTATTTATATGGGTCCAACACCTCTGAGTGCACAATACCATCCATTTCCTGTTGGTGGAACGCTCATGGAACACACTTCCTGTCTGTGGAACGCAGATGAACAGCACAGTACACTTCGATGTCACTTCCTGTGCGTGAACCGCATTTGGAACGCACGACTTCCGGTTTCGCGATATCGGACGTGCTGTTCCCGCACTTTGGCCCTATATATGCACCTCCTCTGCCTCAATATGGTGCGCTCCTATCCATTGCATGCAGGGGCATGCTATATACTCCCTCAGCGCAGCATTGACTGGCTACCTCCTCCAGAGCGGCTTTTGGTAAGTGGCACCTCCAGATTTCACCCCATTGCCTACTATTTATACTGTGCTCCATCTCTTTTAATGCTCCCCCTGCACCTCCTACTAGCTAGCTATATATCTAATGATACCCCTGACTCCCATGTAATGTCATATGCAAGGGGGCTATTTCTGGAGCTCTCTTCATTGTGTGAACATTTTGTTTCATTTGATATCTGGTATACTGTATGATAATTAGCGCTGTACCCGTGTTACATGACAAATTTTCTTAACCATGTTCCATAAGAAAGTAACTCTTCAGCCTATACCTGGACGCGTGATCAAGACCCTGCGAGTTTATTATTTCTATGCGTATGGACTCTCACCTTGTTTGGATTTATGTATATCTTTTGTCTGTTATCATGTCATTTTGTTGATTTTATCACAGTCATTGATTGTATCTTTCTGTATTTTTCTGTATTTACACAGTTTGATAAAGTCTATTTAGCCGAAACGTCACAAAGTGTTATTTTGCCGCGTTACAATAAATACCAAGATTCTCAACGCAATTTTTTGCTGAAGTTTACTTTATCAGGTTCCCTTTAATATAATTTTATTTTTAAAGATATTAAAACGTAATTAAATTACGTAATATCAGATCTAATAGAATAAGGGGCGTTGAATGGACGGTATTTAGGCGTGGTTTCGGTCGGTATTTAGGCATGGTTTGGAGGGACTGGGAGGGGTTGTGGGCGGAATGGGCTGAGTTATGGGCGGGAAAGGGGCATGTCTACCTGTCACACTTAGTTTGACGAACCATCCAGAGGTAGAGATGTCCCGAATAGTTCGCCGGCGAATAGTTCCCGGCGAACATAGCTTGTTCGCTTTCGCTGCGGCGGGCGAACATATGCCCCCTATACATCATCATTGAGCAAACTTTGACCCTGTACCTCACAGTCAGCAGACACATTCCAGCCAATCAGCAGCAGACCCTCCCTCCCAGACCCTCCCTCCTCCTGGACAGCATCCATTTTAGATTCATTTGGAAGCTGCATTCTTAGTGAGAGGAGGGACAGTGCTGCTGCTGCTGCTGATTTAATAGGGAAAGCGTTAGCTAGGGCAGTGTTCTGTGTCCACAGACTCATCTGCTGTAAGGACAGCGTCCTGACAGCACCCCAAAAAGCCCTTATTAAGGATGGTACATCAGTCTGCTTTTTTTTTAAAATATATATATATATATATATTGCTGTTGCCTGTCTGTGTGTGAGAGGCTGCAGGCTCACAGACAGTACTGTGTGCACACCATTCATACAGGGTGTCACAGACAGTACCTTGCAGATAAAACAAGTCCATTTATTATTTCTCTATGATATAATCCCAGTTGCATGCCCGTGAGTGTCTGGCCCACAGACTGTACTGTGGCCACTGGCTAGGCCACCACTCATACCATTACTGGGTGTCACTCACAATACCTTGCAGATAAAAAAAAGTAAATTTATTATTTCTCTGTGATATAATCCCAGTTGCATGCCCGTGAGTGTCTGGCCCACAGACTATACTGTGGCCACTGGCTAGGCCACCACTCATACCATTACAGGGTGTCACTCACAATACCTTGCAGATAAAAAAAAGTCCATTTATTATTTCTCTGTGATATAATCGCAGTTGCATGCCAGTGAGTGTCTGGCCCACAGACTGTACTGTGGCCACTGGCTAGGCCACCACTCATACCGTTACAGGGTGTCACTCACAATACCTTGCAGATAAAAAAAAGTCAATTTATTATTTCTCTGTGATATAATCGCAGTTGCAAGCCAGTGAGAGGCTGCAGGCTCACAGACAGTACTGTGTCACAGACAGTACCTTGCAGATAAAAAAAAGTCCATTTATTATTTCTCTGTGATATAATCGCAGTTGCATGCCAGTGAGTGTCTGGCCCACAGACTGTACTGTGGCCACTGGCTAGGCCACCACTCATACCATTACAGGGTGTCACTCACAAAACCTTGCAGATAAAAAAAAGTCCATTTATTATTTCTCTGTGATATAATCCCAGTTGCATGCGCGTGAGTGTCTGGCCCACAGACTGTACTGTGGCCACTGGCTAGGCCACCACTCATACCATTACAGGGTGTCACAATACCTTGCAGATAAAACTCAAGTCAATTTATTTTTTCTCTGTAATAAATATAATCGCAGTTGCAAGCCAGTGAGTGTGTGAGAGTAAATTGCACGGCGCAGACGCAGTGACCGTGGATTCAAACAAAGGGGAGGGAGCCAGCGTTTTTTTAACCATCTCCCCGTTCGAAAAATCAATTCAATAAATGGACCCTAGATTGGGGACGTAACAGGGATTAAACTGATGAGAAGAGAACTACAGAAAATAACACTCATATCGGGTGTGAGAGTAAATTGCACGGCGCAGACGCAGTGACCGTGGATTCAAACAAAGGGGAGGGAGCCAGCATTTTTTTAACCATCTCCCCGTTCGAAAAATGAATTCAATTCACCTTTCGGGGACCCTTGGTGTTGTACGTGGCTGGGTGGAGGAAGAAACCTTCAATGACATCAACGGGACATGGCTAGCTTGGTATCCAACTTTGTGCAAATGGGGAGTTTGCGGTTCGGCAAATGGACTGTTTGCGGTTGTTTGCGGTGCATTAAAAGGGGAGTTTGGTCTGTCAATGTCTGTGAAGCGGGCGTAACCCTTACACTACCTGATCGATACAACATCATACCTGATTGTATACACACACTGGATGTTTTAAACCACGTTGTTCAAAAAAATGTAGGATTGTTAGGTGATTTATGCCCTTTATGGATTAAAACCCGACTCTGCGTCAACTACGTAATTTTCCATGGGAGTTTTGCCATGGATCCCCCTCAGGCATGCCACAGTCCAGGTGTTAGTCCCCTTGAAACAACTTTTCCATCACTACTGTGGCTAGAAAGAGTCCCTGGGGGTTTTAAAATTTGCCTGCCTATTGAAGTCTATGGCGGTTCGCCCGTTCGCAAACATTTGAGGAAATTCGCGTTCGACGTTTGCGAACAGAAAATTTTATGTTCGCGACATCTCTATCCAGAGGTTATACTACTATTGTTTTTTCTGTCTCTACACTGTATGTACCTTTACATCCCTTTCATGTATTTTCTTTTTAGCTCACTACATCTGTTGTTTCTCCCCTTTTCTATTCTTTCCTTCTCCTCTCATTTTTTTTTGGGGGGGTCTTCACAGGGATGACTCTTTTGAAATTTGGGTCCCTGAATGTCTGGGGATTCTGCACTCCTCAAAAAAGGTCACATATTCTCTATCACTCGATCCACTCTTGGACTCTACTACTGGTCAGAGCAACGCCGGCAACTGAGATCTTTACTTTTTCACTTCCACTCCTTACAGATTGTAGATGTTTGCCGGATTCTCCATTCACAAGGTAAAGATTACACATCCCACCCCCCCCCCCCCCCCCCAATTCTGACAGTCGTAGCGACCTTTTTCTCGTCAGCAACCACACTCTAGAGTGGAAACCTCAGGTCTCTATCAGAGATATTTTGTTTTCTGATCATGCCCCGACCTATTTTTTGGTGGAGGTGCCCGATGCTGCCCCTGGGCCATGGAATTGGACGTTGAATTATAACCTTCTTAAGGACACTGTTTGTGTTGCCGACATTCGGAATACAGTGGGTGATTTTTTACACATACACGCCACTGACCATACTTCCCTACCAATGCAATGGGAGGCACTTACCGGTAAATGCATCCTTCGACTTTAACCACCTCCCGACCGCCTAACGCACGGATGCGTCCGGAAGGTGGTTGATTCATTCCTCCTGGACGCATCCGTGCGTCATCTCGCGAGACGCGAGATTTCCTGTGAACGCGCACACACAGGCGCGCGCGTTCACAGGATCGGAAGGTAAGAGAGTGGATCTCCAGCCTGCCAGCGGCGATCATTCGCTGGCAGGCTAGAGATGTGTTTTTTTTAACTCCTAACAGGTATATTAGACGCTGTTATGATAACAGCGTCTAATATACCTGCTACCTGGTCCTCTGGTGGTCCCCTTTGTTTGGATCGACCACCAGAGGACACAGGTAGCTCAGTAAAGTAGCACCAACCACCACTACACTACACTAAACCCCCCCCCCGTCACTTATTAACCCCTTATTCACCCCTGATCACCCCAGATCACCCCATATAGACTCCCTGATCACCCCCCTGTCATTGATCACCCCCCTGTCATTGATAACCCCCTGTAAGGCTATGAATTTTACGGATCCACTGATCCACTGATAGATGGATCGGATCCGCAAAACACATACGGACGTCTGAATGGAGCCTTACAGGGGAGTGATCAATGACGGAGGTGATCACCCCATATAGACTCCCTGATCACCCCCCTGTCATTGATCACCCCCCTGTCATTGATAACCCCCTGTAAGGCCCCATTCAGAGGTCCGTATGAATTTTACGGATCCACTGATAGATGGATCGGATCCGCAAAACACATACGGACATCTGAATGGAGCCTTACAGGGGAGTGATCAATGACTGTGGTGATCACCCCATATAGACTCCCTGATCACCCCCCTGTCATTGATCACCCCCCTGTAAGGCTGCATTCAGACGTCCGTATGAATTTTACGGATCCACTGATAGATGGATCGGATCCGCAAAACACATACGGACATCTGAATGGAGCCTTACAGAGGAGTGATCAATGACGGAGGTGATCACCCCATATAGACTCCCTGATCACCCCCCTGTCATTGATCACCCCCCTGTAAGGCTGCATTCAGATGTCCGTATGATTTTTACGGATCCACTGATACATGGATCGGATCCGCAAAACACATACGGACATCTGAATGGATCCTTACAGGGGGGTGATCAATGACAGGGGGGTGAACCCCCCATATAGACTCCCTGATCACCCCCCTGTCATTGATCACCCCCTGTCATTGATCACCCCCCTGTCAGGCTGCATTCAGATGTCCGTATGATTTTTACGGATCCACTGATACATGGATCGGATCCGCAAAACACGGACATCTGAATGGAGCCTTATAGGGGGGTGATCAATGACAGGGGGGTGATCACCCCATATAGACTCCCTGATCACCCCCCTGTCATTGATCACCCCCCTGTCATTGATAACCCCCCCTGTCAGGCTGCATTCAGATGTCCGTATGATTTTTACTGATCCACTGATACATGGATCGGATCCGCAAAACACATACGGACATCCGAATGGAGCCTTATAGGGGGGTGATCAATGACAGGGGGGTGATCACCCCATATAGACTCCCTGATCACCCCCCTGTCATTGATCACCCCCCTGTAAGGCTCCATTCAGACATTTTTTTGGCCCAAGTTAGCGAAAAAAAAAATTTTTTTTTCTTACAAATTCTCATATTCCACTAACTTGTGTCAAAAAATAAAATCTCACATGAACTCACCATACCCCTCACGGAATCCAAATGCGTAAAAATTTTTAGACATTTATATTCCAGACTTCTTCTCACGCTTCAGGGCCCCTAGAATGCCAGGGCAGTATAAATACCCCACATGTGACCCCATTTCGGAAAGAAGACACCCCAAGGTATTCCGTGAGGGGCATATTGAGTCCATGAAAGATTGAAATTTTTGTCCCAAGTTAGCGGAAAGGGAGACTTTGTAAGAAAAAAATAAAAAATATTAATTTCCGCTAACTTGTGCCAAAAAAAAAAAATTTCTATGAACTCGCCATGCCCCTCATTGAATACCTTGGGGTGTCTTCTTTCCAAAATGGGGTCACATGTGGGGTATTTATACTGCCCTGGCATTTTAGGGGCCCCAAAGCGTGAGAAGAAGTCTGGTATCCAAATGTCTAAAAATGCCCTCCTAAAAGGAATTTGGGCACCTTTGCGCATCTAGGCTGCAAAAAAGTGTCACACATCTGGTATCTCCGTATTCAGGAGAAGTTGGGGAATGTGTTTTGGGGTGTCATTTTACATATACCCATGCTGGGTGAGAGAAATATCTTGGTCAAATGCCAACTTTGTATAAAAAAATGGGAAAAGTTGTCGTTTGCCAAGATATTTCTCTCACCCAGCATGGGTATACAGTCTTGTGAAAAAATTAGGACACCCTTTGAAAGCATGTGGTTTTTTGTAACATTTTTAATAAATGGTTATTTCATCTCCGTTTCAACAATACAGAGAGATTAAAGTAATCCGACTAAACAAAGAAAACTGAAGAAAAGTCTTTTCAAGATCTTCTGTAAATGTCATTCTACAAAAATGCCTATTCTAACTGAGGAAAAAGATAGGACACCCTTGCCCCTAATAGCGAGTGTTACCTCCTTTGGCTGAAATAACTGCAGTGAGACGGTTCTTGTAGCCATCTACCAGTCTTCGACATCGGTCTGAGGAAATTTTACCCCACTCCTCAATGCAGAACTTTTTCAGCTGTGAGATGTTTGAGGGGTTTCTTGCACGTACAGCCCTTTTCAAGTCACCCCACAGCATCTCAATGGGATTCAAATCTGGACTTTGACTTGGCCATTCCAGGACTCTCCATTTCTTCTTTTTCAGCCAATCTTTGGTTGATTTACTAGTATGTTTTGGGTCATTGTCATGTTGCATGGTCCAGTTCCGCTTCAGCTTTAATTTTCTAACTGATGGTCTCACATGTTCTTCAAGCACCTTCTGATACACAGTAGAATTCATCGTGGATTCTATGATGGTGAGCTGACCAGGTCCTGCTGCAGCAAAGCAGCCCCAAACCATGACACTTCCACCTCCATGCTTCACAGTTGGTATGAGGTTCTTTTCTTGGAATGCTGTGTTTGGTTTACGCCAAACATGTCCTCTGCTGTTGTGTCCAAATAATTCAATTTTGGACTCATCTGTCCAAAGAACATTATTCCAGAAGTCCTGGTCTTTGTCAACTTTATCGCTGGCAAATGTCAGTCTGGCCTCGATGTTTCTCTGGGAAAGCAAAGGTTTCCTCCTTGCACACCTCCCATGCAAGTTAAACTTGTACAGTCTCTTTCTGATTGTAGAGGCATGTACTTCTACATCAACAGTAGCCAGAGCCTGCTGTAGTTCTCGAGATGACACTTTAGGGTTTTTGGATACCTCTTTTAGCATCTTGCGGTCTGCTCTTGGGGTGAACTTGCTGGGGCGACCAGTCCTGGGCATGTTGGCAGTTGTTTTGAAAGCCCTCCACTTGTAGACTATCTTCCGGACAGTGGAAAGGCTGATTTCAAAATCTTTTGAGATCTTTTTAAATCCCTTCCCAGACTCATAGGCTGCTACAATCTTTTTTCTGAAGTCCTCTGACAGCTCTTTTGCTCTCACCATGGTGCTCACTCTCACTTCAACAGTCAGGAGCACACCAAACTAAATGTCTGAGGTTTAAATAGGGCAAGCCTCATTCAACATGCAGAGTAACGATCTACTAATTATGTGCACCTGGTGTGATATACCTGTGTGAGATCTGAGCCAATTTAAGAGGGAATACGTGTGAGGGTGTCCTATCTTTTTCCTCAGTTAGAATAGGCATTTTTGTAGAATGACATTTACAGAAGATCTTGAAAAGACTTTTCTTCAGTTTTCTTTGTTTAGTTGGATTACTTTAATCTCTCTGTATTGTTGAAACGGAGATGAAATAACCATTTATTAAAAATGTTACAAAAAACCACATGCTTTCAAAGGGTGTCCTAATTTTTTCACATGACTGTATGTAAAAAGACACCCCAAAACACATTCCCCAACTTCTCCTGAATACGGAGATACCACATGTGTGACACTTTTTTGCAGCCTAGGTGGGCAAAAGGACCCACATTCCAAAGAGCACCTTTAGGATTTCACAGGTCATTTACCTACTTACCACACATTAGGGCCCCTGGAAAATGCCAGGGCAGTATAACTACCAAAAAAACAAACATAATGACACCGTAAGCACAAAAGTTATAAAAATAGGTAAACAGAGAATAAAGGATAAATAATTATTTATAGCCCGGAGATGCGGAGCTGAAAATAAGCACTAGCTACCCCTAGAGTCCCTAGAGGTCTGCTGTGCCCAGGGCAACCCCCTAAAGGTGGAGGTTCCCTGTCCCTGTACCTAGTGCTAACCGGTCCCTGGAATTCCCTAGTTACAAAAGTTCCAGGAAAAAATATCTTTTAAATAAAATGACGAATAAATGGTGCTCTATATAGATGTGTGTCACCGTTATTCTCAGGTGAACAAAATCCGTTGGTCACTAATTTGTTCCCAACAGAAAGATGGTCACCAATAGACCCCAGAGCTGCTTCAAAAAGCGGAAATTCACATTGTCGTACCATAGTTTGTAAACGCTATATCTTTTACCCAAACCATTTTTTTTACCCAAACATTTTTTTTTTTATCAAAGACATGTAGACCAATAAATTTAGAGCAAAATTTATATATGGATCTCTTTTTTTTTGCAAAATTTTACAACTGAAAGTGAAAAATGTCATTTTTTTGCAAAAAAATAGTTAAATTTCGATTAATAACAAAAAAAGTAAAAATGTCAGCAGCAATGAAATACCACCAAATGAAAGCTCTATTAGTGAGAAGAAAAGGAGGTAAAATTCATTTGGGTGGTAAGTTGCATGACCGAGCAATAAACTGTGAAAGTAGTGTAGGTCAGAAGTGTAAAAAGTGTTATGCCTGGGAAATCGACTGCTATAAATATCCGTAGAGTATATGCTAGTCTGAATATTCCAGCAGATAATGGAGGAGATAGGGCCTTACTTGCGTTAGACGCCGCCAAGGCGTTCGACAGTGTTGAATGGAACTACCTATGGGAAACATTGAGAGTCATGGGCTTTGGTACTCGATTTATTCAGTGGGTGAAAGTGTTGTATTCAAGCCCAAAAGCACGGATCAGAGCTAATGGGGGGCTGTCAAATGGCTTCTCTTTGGCCAGAGGCACCAGACAGGGGTGCCCATTGTCACCCTTGTTGTTTGCGTTAGCAATTGAACCACTTGCAGCCCTTATCCGCCTGTCACCTCATATTGTGGGGTTTAGATATGGTGAGACGCAAAATAAAGTGGCAATGTATGCTGATGACACTATGTTATTTCTGGGTGACACTGGGGGCTCTCTGGATGCGGCCATGGCTTTGATAGATAAATTTGGTGGCTTCTCTGGGCTTCAGATAAATTGGCAGAAGTCTGCCTTGATGCCGGTAGATGGACAGGCACTCTCTGGTGTGCAGGCAGATAGTTTGATTCCCTGGGTGGGCAAGTTTAAATATCTGGGGCTATATATAACACCTAGACTGCTAGATTTTGAAGAGCTTAATTTAACTCCTTTGCTAAATACCTTCAGGCTTAAGGCAAGGACATGGGGTAGACTCTTTTTGTCAGTAGTGGGCAGAGTGAATCTCCTAAAAATGGTAATGATGCCTCAGTTACTATACATATTGAATAATGCACCTGTATGGATCCCAGTGGAAAGATTTAGGAAAATACATTCGATATTTAGAGATCTTATCTGGAAATATGGTCAAGCTAGGATTAAGCTGGAGACGCTGCAATATCCCAAGGCTGAAGGTGGCTTAGCTGTCCCTAACGCCTGGATTTACCAGGTGACGGGGAAGATACTGCAACACTGGTTGGGTAGTAGGGATCTTATGGGTATTCTGGAAGGTGCAGGGATGCATGGGGGGAGAGAGAAAGTGACGCTTATAGAGCTTATGAAAAAAGTGTGGGCAAAGGTGAAATTGATCAGGGGAGTTGGTGGGGTAGGAGAGCTTTCCCCAATATGGAACAATAACTTGATGCCAGAATTCATTTCTCTATCAGGAGTCCGAAATTGGGAATCCCATGGAGTAATGAGGATAGGTCAATTGATTGAGACTAGTGTATTTAAATCATTTCAAGGTCTACAGCAGGAATTCAACATTCCCAAAGTGTGGTTCTATCAATATCTGCAACTGAGACACGCCTATGAGGTCACGATAAGGAAGGGATGCATTATTGCAAAAATGGATGTGGTCCATAAACTGGTTCTCCCAGCTGGAGGAAAGAGAGGTTTGATATCACAGGTGTATACTCTGCTTTTAGACAAATTTCTGATAGAATTCCCCCTTACTAGGATGAGAAAATGGGAAAAGGATCTGGGGGACATCCCTAAGGAACAGTGGGAAGATATATTGGAGGCAATTCCGAGAGTGTCTGTAAGTGAACAGGGCAAGTTATCACAACTGTTTATCATCCACAGAGTCTACAAAACTCCAGTGTTTTTACGGAAAATTGGGATTAGAACTGATGACAATTGTCCAAAATGTATGGCGGAAGGTGCAGATCTATATCATATGCTTTGGTCTTGTCCAGTGCTAAGTAGATATTGGGACGAGGTGTTGACTTTGATTAATCGTAACCTGGAGTTGAGGGTGCAGAAGGACCCCAAGATATGTGTGCTGGGATATGTGAAGGAGATTGGTGGGGGAGAGGCGGTCAAGGTGGCAGTTGGGAGACTACTGTATGTAGCCAGGAAATTGATTGCCTCTAGGTGGATCCAGGGGAGTCCGCCAACTGTGGATGAATTTGTGAGAAAGGTGCATGATATGTTAACATTAGAGAAGGGAGTGTTTGTTAGGAGGGGATGTCCTTTGAAGTTTGAAAAGTTGTGGAATGAATGGTTGTCTCACACTCATGTTGTAATATAAAAGGTCTTGGAAATTCATGCTCTGATCTGGGGGGGGGATGTTGGCAGTTGGGGGAGGGGGGGTGGGTGTTGTTGGGGTTATAACAGTCAAATGACTCTGTAAATGATTTGTCTTTATCTTGGTATATTCATTATGTACAATGACTGTAGAAGATGTAACAAATATATGGACATATGATAATGTTTTTATAATTGTGTGTATTTGAGATGTGGAGGGGAGAAAACACCAGGAAAATTGTGATGCAAATTGTATTGTGATATACCAACTTTATTTGAACAATAAAAAACGATTTGATTGAAAAAAAAGAAGTGTAAAAAGTGGCCTGGTCTTTCAGGGTGTTTAAGCTATGGGGGCTGAGGTGGTTAATTAAACATGGCACTAGATTGAAAAGAGAGAGGGCTCATAATATCACCAGGCTCCTTACCCAGACCCATAATCTGGAAATGTACCATAAATAAACACTTTCCCCTACTGTATATGTTGAATTGCTTAAAGTTAGGGATTCCATTAAGGCATTGGTAGACCAGCAGTACAAAAGGTATCGGGGTAAGAGGAGATGCTTTTTCTACAAATACTCCAATAAATGCTGAGGGTCCTCGCTCTTCTTTTACATCCTAGATCCTCACAAATCTTTATTTCCCATATCAAGAAACCTAATGGCACTATTACACACAATCCTATAAAGATTGTAGAGGTGTTTCATTTCTATTATTCCCAGCTTTACAACATCAAAGGCCAATTTTCTGATATGGCGCCTACTTCCCTTGGTGCCAATATAGATGAATACATCTCGGAGACAGCATTACCTCTCGGAGATTACCTATCTCTGTCCAGGATAAGGATATTTTGGATACTGATTTCTCTGACACAGACGTAAAGGCCATTATTAAGGACTTGCCTTCAGGAAAGATCCCTGGCCCTGATGGCTTCACACCGTCCTTTTACAAATGCTTTAATGACCTTATATCCCCTTTTTTGACCGATATTTTTAATAGTATTGGCCCAGAGTCCCTATTTGCTATAAAAGTCCCTGGAGGCACATATTAGCGTATTACCCAAACCCGGCAAGGATCCTTCTCTTTCCTCAAACTATCACCCTATCTTGCTAATCAATATTGACATTAAACTATACTCTAAGATTCTTGCAGATAGGTTGGCCCCTTTGCTTCCACATATTATCCATTCGGACCAAGTAGGCTTTGTGCGTTGGAGAGAGGCGCAGGACAAATCGATTAAAACCTTGCTGCTTACAAATGTAGCGCGGTCTAATGCCTCGCCCTTATGTCTGCTATCAGTAGACGCCAAAAAGGCATTTCACAGGGTCCACTGGACTTTTCTAGACTCTACCCTGAGACAAATTTTGATAGGCCCCAGATTCCTAGATAGGATCAGAGCCTTATACAGCCAGGTCCAAAAATATTGGGACATCAACACAATTCTAACATTTTTGTCTCTATACACCACTACAATGGATTTGATATGAAACAAACAAGATGTGCTTTAACTGCAGACTGTCAGCTTTAATTTGAGGGTATTTACATCCAAATCAGGTGAACGGTGTAGGAATTACAACAGTTTGCATATGTGCCTCCCACTTGTTAAGGGACCAAAAGTAATGGGACAGAATAATAATCATAAATCAAACTTTCACTTTTTGATACTTGGTTGCAAATCCTTTGCAGTCAATTACAGCCTGCAGTCTGGAACGCATAGACATCACCAGACGCTGGGTTTCATCCCTGGTGATGCTCTGCCAGGCCTCTACTGCAACTGTCTTCAGTTCCTGTTTGTTCTTGGGGCATTTTCCCTTCAGTTTTGTCTTCACAAAGTAAGAAACATGCTCAATCGGATTCAGGTCACGTGATTTACTTGGCCATTGCATAACATTCCACTTCTTTCTCTTAAAAAACTCCTTAATGCTTTTGCAGTATGCTTTGGGTCATTGTCCATCTGCACTGTAAAGAGCCATCCAATGAGTTCTGAAGCATTTGGCTGAATATGAGCAGATAATATTGCCCGAAACACTTCAGAATTCATCCTCCTAACACATCATCAATAAATACAAGAGAACCAGTTCCATTGGCAGCCATACATGCCCACGCCATGGCACTACCACCACCATGCTTCACTGATGAGGTGATATGCTTAGGATCATGAGCAGTTCCTTTCCTTCTTCATTCTCTTACCATCACTCTGGTACAAGTTGATCTTGGTCTCATCTGTCCATAGGATGTTGTTCCAGAACTGTGACGGCTTTTTTAGATGTCGTTTTGCAAACTCTAATCTGGCCCTCCTGTTTTTGAGGCTCACCAATAGTTCATAGTGCATCTTGTGGTGAACCCTCTGTATTCACTCTGGTGAAGTCTTCTCTTGATTGTTGACTTTGATACACCTACCTCCTGGAGAGTGTTCTTGATCTGGCCAACTGTTGTGAAGGGTGTTTTCTTCTTCTAAATACCCTCAAATTAAAGCTGACAGTCTGCAGTTAAAGCACATCTTGTTCGTTTCATTTCAAATCCATTGTGGTGGTGTATAGAGCCAAAAATGTTAGAATTGTGTTAGAACACTCTCCTGTTTTGCGGTCCACTGGGGCATCCAGGAATTCTCGTGGGGCCCGGCCTGCGGGGGACCCCATTGGAGTATCAGGACAGATCACACATGTGCCTGCGGAATCTTCAGTTCTGACTCCTTTGCGGGCGGGCGGATGCGGTTCTGGAGTCCGTGCTGAAGCAATCGCGTGTCCATGCTGGGCCACTTGAGCATCCGCGTGCATGCTCGAGATGAGGTTCGCAAAGGGTTATGCAGCCGAATGTACGCGCACCTTATTCGCTATGCCGCCCACTGACGGGGAATATACCTGTACATAAACTCTAGTAGATTAGAAGGCAGGCATGGGTTAAGTGATCAATGACCAGCCAAGGCTGGACAAGTGTCAGGGATTAGGATAATCATATGGCCTATGAGGAATAGACACATGGCACTCAGTGATTGGCTAGCAGGTGTTTAAGAGGTGATCTCCCTGGCTGGTCAGTGCCCACTGTTGTTTTGACAACCCGGGTGTATGTTGCTGTTCACATTCTTCCAGACTACCTGTGCATGACCTCTGACTTTCTCATTCCATCTCTAGAGGCTGCCTGTGGGAAACTTCTATGCTAAACAATTTGTCTCGTGTTGGACCTTGGAAATGTCTCATCCCTATGTACTATGTTACACGGACTATTTCTTTGCATATGAACTTTGGCCTGGTCTGGCTGTACCTTGTGAGTTTTCCTGCACAAGTTATTATTTGGATTGATTACCTGCATATGATTTCTGGTATGGACTGTACTGCCGTCATTCAATAAATCCACCATTGTTTCAACTCTGTCTGGTTGTTTGGGGGTTCTGCACCATTACAGATACTAAGTGAATTTTAATGATTTGGCCATTTGAGCAACTTTAAAGTTAATCATACGAAGTCTGAAATTCTCAATATCTCCATCCCCCAACTGATTTTGCAAGACTTCTTGCCTCGTATCCGTGTAGGCACCAACCATCTTCAAATAAATATTTCGGGATACAAATTCCAGTGGATCTGAATAGTTTATTTAATCTGATTTATCTTCCCTTACTGGAACATACATTGAGAGATCTTGCCGCCTTTAATAAAAAGGTCTTATCTTTGTTCAGTCTAGTAAATGTCCTAAAAATAGATATCCTACCCAAATTCCTATACATCTTCCAGGCCGTCGGTGTGGGAGCAGGAACTGGGAACTGGCATAGAGCATGCAAATGAGAAAAAAGCTTTCATATTTTCTCACAAGCTCTTTATGGCGTGTTCTGCTCAGGAAAAAAATATAAGATTCTGTTGCGATGGTACAGGTATCCTGTTACATTACACCGAATTTTCTCCTCTGTCTTTGAGACATGCTGGAGATGTGATAAGGAGAGAGGTGGGGTTATGACTTGGTTAAACCTTTCTGGGAAGAAGTTTTTGAAGTATACCATAGCATCTCACAGAAAACAGTTCGCAATTCTCCTCAGGTAGCACTCCTCTCCATTCTGCCTGGCTCTATCATGTCTCAAAAGAAAAGCTTATTGAGATTTTGCATCTCCGCAGCCAGATTGGTAATACCTCGACACTGGCTCACGACACATGTCCCTACTATGATGGAATGGTACAAGGAAATGCTGTATATTGCTCGGATGGAAGAGATTTGTTCAGAAGCTTATGATGAGTCCTCCAAATACCTTGAGATTTGGTCGAAATGTGTCGAACTTCCAAGAATCCCGGGACTTTCACTCCTTACTTACAGTTTGAGTGCAGGGGTTTATCATGGGCAGAGTTTAGCCTTAGAAGAGTACTCCGGCTGAGAATTATATAACTTTCCACAACTGCGAAGGCCAAAATAAACAGGAGTGGACCCAAAACAGAGAAGGCACGTGATTGGAAAGTTTGCATGTCTTCTGTGTTTTGTACCCACTCCTGCTTTTGGCTTCCAAATCATGATCTAATCCTGAGGCAATATAGGGGCCGTGTGATACAGGCCTTATGGCTGCTCCACCGACAGGATCCATTGTGAGTCTAATTTTTCCATCCTTCTGACAGATCAGAAGAATGATAAAATAAATGGTGATGTCAAGAAGGCAAAACGGGGACAATGGCAGCCCAGTAACAGAGTAGTGAGGTGATAACAGCATGAGGGGTCAACACAGTGGCCCAGTGACAGAGTGGTGAGGTGGCAACAGCATGAGGAGTCAACACAATGGCCCAGAGACAGAGTGGTGAGGGTAGCAACAGCATGAGGAGTAAACACAGTGGCCCAGTGACAGAGTGGTGAGGTGGTGGGCAAAAGCAGTGGCAGTAACAGCACAAGATAGTGGGTGGCAGAAGGAGCACATGGCAGCAGATGTCGCAGCAGGTGGGCAGAAGAAACGGGTTTCTTTTCACAAAGTTTGGGTGTGGCACCCAGAATGATCTAGTCTGATGCAGTGGCGTGTGGACATCTTGGTTGATCCACTCCTGATTAATCTTCACAATGGTCAGTTTCTCCACATTTTAGGTGCAAAGGCTAGTTCTCCTTGGGGTATGCCGCCAATCACACTAAACACCCACTCTGATGCCACACTACTGGCCAGGCAGGAAAGCTTGTCCAGGGTAAACTTGGCCAGTAGCAGCCACAAATCAAGTTTGGCTGCCCAGTAGTCCAGGGGATCTTCCATGTAGGATGGTAGGGTGCCGTCCAAGTATGCAACAACCTGCTAGTTCAAGTTTTGCTCCATGTCTTGCTGCTGCTGGAGGGTGGTTTCCTCACTGGGTGGGTGAAGAAAAGTGCTCATCAGAGACTCTAGACTTAAGTTGCTGCTCATGAAGCTGGTACTGCTCTTGCCCCCTCCCTCCTCCAGCAGCAATGGCAGTGGAACATGAGGGCCCCCCGGTCAAACCTTTGTGAGGGTGGGCAATAGTGCACATAGGCAGTGGCCAACTGACTAAATAGGATGTCTTGATACAGCCGATGTAAAAAAGGCCCCCATTTTGGACTGGTATTGAAGGTCTAACATTGTGGAGAGCCAGTAGTCAACCCTCTGACGAATTGTGACAATTCGTCTGTCACTACCCAAGCAACCGAGCATGCATTGGGCCATTTGCGCAAGTGACTCGGAGGGACTCCCTGCTTCCATCTCCACTGCATACTGCTACAGTGTTTTGGGAGTCATCTGCCTGGTCTTCCTCATCGCCCTCTACCTCGTCCTGCTCCTCCTCTGTCACTTGTGAGGAAAAACCACAGATTTCTGTATACATTGCTTGTGCGTGAATGTCCTCCACCTCCTCAGCCCCCACAGGGCTCAGATGGCCGTGAGATGTAGGCGCCATGTCTTCTGTCCCCTGGTCAGACAGAGTTAGCAGCATCTTTTCCAGGACATGAAGCAGTGGAATGACGTTGTTCATCCCGTAGTCCTGGTGACTAACAAATAAAGTGGCCTCCTCAAAGGGACTGAGCTAACAGCAATTGTCACGCATTAGCTGCCACTGGCTAATGTCAAAGTTACACAGGGGAGTGCTCCTGTCCGCCTGCATCATCAAGAAATTGTTTATGGCCTTCTGCTCATATAGTAGGTCCAACATGTGGAGGGTGGAGTTACAATGGGTGGAAACGTAGCAGCATATCAGGCTTTGCAGCTCAAGAAAGGTGTGCTTTGCAGTGTAAAAGTGGCTGAAGTGCATGCACAGTTTCCTGGCCATTTTCATGATGTCTTGCAGATGGGTGGAAGACATTAGGAACCGCTTTACAATCAGATTAACCATGTGCACCATGCAGGGCGCATGGCTCAGTCCTCCTTGACGCAGCACTGACACAATGTTCTTCCCATTGTCTGTGACCACGGTTCCGATCTTAAGTTAGTGAGGAAATAATGGTCACGGGGAGAGAAAGGTGCTCATAGGGTGAGTATATAAAAAACAGTGTCCTCCAAACATAGGCGGATTAATTATGCTCACCTGTTCAGGTTGCACCAATATTGGGCGCAACCACAATGAAGGCCAACCGGAGAAGCTACTGGTGACTGGTTGGTGCTGCCGATTCTTTCCGAAATCTCCTTAGGCGGGGCCAGACCGTTAACTGGGTCAACAATTGTACTGAAGCTTCACTGGACCATAAGAGTCAAGTGGGCACAAGGCGCAAAATCACAACCAGATGAAGAATGTCATACAGTTTATTGGAAGACAATGCATTTCGGGGTTGTACGGACCCCTTTATCAAGTCTAAAAAGAGTATAAAATAGAGTGGTGTGCAAATAAAAAATGATAATAAAATAAATGCAATAATCTAATCGTTAGAAAAGGTACTCACATGTAATTGAGATAGGAAAAGGCAATGCATAATAAATATGAGAGAGATTAGAGAGTAAAAATAATATATATATATATATACACTGCTCAAAAAAATAAAGGTAACACAAAAATAACACATCCTAGATCTGAATTAATTAAATATTCTTCTGAAATACTTTGTTCTTTACATAGTTGAATGTGCTGACAACAAAATCACACAAAATAAAAAAATGGAAATCAAATTTTTTAACCCATGGAGGTCTGGATTTGGAGTCACCCTCAAAATTAAAGTGGAAAAACACACTACAGGCTGATCCAACTTTGATGTAATGTCCTTAAAACAAGTCAAAATGAGGCTCAGTAGTGTGTGTGGCCTCCACGTGCCTGTATGACCTCCCTACAACGCCTGTGCATGCTCCTGATGAGGTGGAGGACGGTCTCCTGAGGGATCTCCTCCCAGACCTGGACTAAAGCATCTGCCAACTCCTGGACAGTCTGTGGTGCAACGTGACGTTGGTGGATAGAGCGAGACATGATGTCCCAGATGTGCTCAATTGGATTCAGGTCTGGGGAACGGGCGGGCCAGTCCATAGCATCAATGCCTTCGTCTTGCAGGAACTGCTGACACACTCCAGCCACATGAGGTCTAGAATTGTCTTGCATTAGGAGGAACCCAGGGCCAACCGCACCAGCATATGGTCTCACATTGGGTCTGAGGATCTCACCTCGGTACCTAATGGCAGTCAGGCTACCTCTGGCGAGCCCATGGAGGGCTGTGCGGCCCTCCAAAGAAATGCCACCCCACACCATTACTGACCTAATGCCAAACCGGTCATGCTGGAGGATGTTGCAGGCAGCAGAACGTTCTCCACGGAGTCTCCAGACTCTGTCACGTCAGTCACATGTGCTCAGTGTGAACCTGCTCTTATCTGTGAAGAGCACAGGGCGCCAGTGGCGAATTTGCCAATCTTGGTGTTTTCTGGCAAATGCCAAACGTCCTGCACGGTGTTGGGCTGTAAGCAAAACCCCCACCTGTGGACGTCGGGCCCTCATATCACCCTCATGGAGTCTGTTTCTGACCGTTTGAGCAGACATATGCACATTTGTGGCCTGCTGGAGATCATTTTGCAGGGCTCTGGCAGTGCTCCTCCTGTTCCTCCTTGCACAAAGGCGGAGGTAGCGGTCCTGCTGCTGGGTTGTTGCCCTCCTACGGCCTCCTCCATGTCTCCTGATGTACTGGCCTGTCTCCTGGTAGCGCCTCCTCGCTCTGGACACTACGCTGACAGACACAGCAAACCTTCTTGCCACAGCTCGCATTGATGTGCCATCCTGGATAAGCTGCACTACCTGAGCCACTTGTGTGGGTTGTAGACTCCGTCTCATGCTACCACTATAGTGAAAGCACCGGCAGCATTCAAAAGTGACCAAAACATCAGCCAGGAAGCATAGGAACTGAGAAGTGGTCAGGTCACCACCTGCAGAACCACTCCTTTTATTGGGGGTGTCTTGCTAATTGCCTATAATTTCCACCTGTTGTCTATCCCATTTGCACAACAGCATATGAAATTGATTGTCACTCAGTGTTGCTTCCTAAGTGGACAGTTTGATTTCACAGAAGTGTGATTGACTTGGAGTTACATTGTGTTGTTTAAGTGTTCCCTTTATTTTTTTGAGCAGTGTATATATACAGTACAGACCAAAAGTTTGGACACACCTTCTCATTCAAAGAGTTTTCTTTATTTTCATGACTATGAAGGCATCAAAACTATGAATTAACACATGTGGAATTATATACATAACAAACAAGTGTGAAACAACTGAAAATATGTCATATTCTAGGTTCTTCAAAGTAGCCACCTTTTGCTTTGATTACTGATTTGCACACTCTTGGCATTCTCTTGATGAGCTTCAAGAGGTAGTCCCCTGAAATGGTCTTCCAACAGTCTTGAAGGAGTTCCCAGAGATGCTTAGCACTTGTTGGCCCTTTTGCCTTCACTCTGCGGTCCAGCTCACCCCAAACCATCTCGATTGGGTTCAGGTCCGGTGACTGTGGAGGCCAGGTTATCTGGCGCAGCACCCCATCACTCTCCTTCATGGTCAAATAGCCCTTACTTTCAAAGTTTTCCCAATTTTTCGGCTGACTGGCTGACCTTCATTTCTTAAAGTAATGATGGCCACTCGTTTTTCTTTACTTAGCTGCTTTTTTCTTGCCATAATACAAATTCTAACAGTCTATTAAGTAGGACTATCAGCTGTGTATCCACCTGACTTCTCCTCAACGCCACTGATGGTCCCAACCCCATTTATAAGGCAAGAAATCCCACTTATTAAACCTGACAGGGCACACCTGTGAAGTGAAAACCATTTCAGGGGACTACCTCTTGAAGCTCATCAAGAAAATGCCAAGAGTGTGCAAAGCAGTAATCAAAGCAAAAGGTGGCTACTTTGAAGAACCTAGAATATGACATATTTTCAGTTGTTTCACACTTGTTTGTTATGTATATAATTCCACATGTGTTAATTCATAGTTTTGATGCCTTCATAGTCATGAAAATAAAGAAAACTCTTTGAATGAGAAGGTGTGTCCAAACTTTTGGTCTGTACTGTATATATATATATATATATATATATATATAAAAATAAAAATAAAAATACTAATAAAAATGAATAATAATAATAATAATAATAAAAAATAAAAATAAAGATAAATAGATATAAATAGAAATGAAAATAACAATGAAAATAGAAAAAAAAATAATAATAAAGACAACTGCTGAATGTGTGATGGGATGATTAAACTAGAGCTTATGGGTGAGAGTGACTGAGGGTAAATGAGTGTGATGTGCTATGAATATGAGATATAATGCAGATACGGTATTATATGAAATATAAATGGCCATGGCTTCATAATGCTTTAAAAGCGGCGATAAATATGGAGAACCAGGACTGAACAAGAGAATTGGCCTCAATAGCGTGAAAGAGATCTATTGGGTGCATCGGTCAATAGCACTTGCTCTCGAGGCTCTCATTGAGACCATATGGTTCGAGCATCTGTAATTTAAAGATCCAGAACATTTCTCTCCGTTGGAGTGTTCTAAATCTATCTGAACAACTGTCAGAGATATATTCAATAGGTATAATGGACATCCCAGTGGGATCTTTATCATAAATAGCGGAAAAATGTTGCAATACGCTGTGCTTCGGGTATCCCCGTGTAATATTCCATCGTTGTTTGTTCAGGTGTTCTCTCAGGGCCTGAATTGTGCGGCCAACATTTTGCAGTCCACAATCACATTCCAAAAGATAGACCACATAGGATCAGGAGCAGTTCACAAAGCCTTTTATGGGGAACTCTTCACCCGTGACATTGCTTCTGAAGGTCGTAGTATGATGGGCAATGTTGGTGCAGCATTTACACTGGGTGTGGCTGCATTTATAACTTTCCACAGGATCAGGAAACCAATTTGCCGCAGTGGTGGTGGTGGTGGTTTTCTTATTTTTCAGTTTGCTTTGGGCTAATACATTTTTTAAGGTTCTCGCCCTCGTGAACGTAATACGCGGCCTGGATGGGATAGTCTCTTTAAGATAAGGATCATCAAAAGTCAAAATGCTTCTTAGAACCTCATGATTCGAGTTTTATGTGGTAATAAAAGAGGACTTGTACTTCTTCGGATCTACCATTTTCTTTGGCTTCTCTTTCATCACTAAGCACTCTTCTTGGCTTTGGCTACTTGCTCGCATAAAAGCACCATCAATAATCCCTCTAGGATATCTCTTATTTAAAAATCTGGATAGTAAAATCTGGCTCTGTGCAATAAAATCGCTCGTCGTCGAGCAGTTCCTTCGTATCCGTTTGAATTGGCTAAAAGGTATGTTGTCCTTCCATTTCTTGTACATTACTTTTATAGTCCAGATAGCTATTGCCATACACTTTTTAAAAAAAAAGTCTTGGTCATAACTCTTTCATTTTCTGAATATAGGATTAGCTCCAGGTATTCAATTGAAGTGCTTGAGCTGTTTGCTGTGAAAGTGATGTTCCAAGTATTATCGTTGAGATAGGAAATGAAGGCCTGGGCCTCTTCTTCACTACCTTTCCAAATCAGGATCAGATCATCAATATACCATTTATAAAAAGCAATCATATCCTTCCAATGGTGTTCGATAAAAATGAATTCCTCTTCAAACCGGCCCATATAAAGGTTTGCATAATTTGGTGCGAAACGCGTCCCCATCGCGGCTCCCTTGCGCTGTCTGTAGATCTTACATTGTGTGTCAAGATGAACCAGATCGCATCTAAAATAAACAGTTTGTGTTTTGGTGAAAGTTGGTGATCTGTTTCCAGATAGTGGCTCACCGTGCTGATGTCTGCCTCATGTGGGATGTTGGAATATAGAGCCGCTACATCCAATGTCAACCAACAGTATAAGGGTTCCCAATAAATTCTTTTGATAGTGAGATGAGTTGGGCCGAATCCCTTAGTAAAGAACGAAGATTCGTAACGTGTTTATGTAAAAAAAACATCTACATAATGTGAGAGGTTTGTGGTCAGGGAATTGATGCCTGAAATAATGGGTCTTCCTGGTGGATTCTTCACATCTTTGTAGACCTTGGGTAGATGGTAAAAAGTTGCCATATTAGGATGATCGATTATTATGTATTCTTGTTCTTTTTTGGTGAGAATGTCGTTCTCTTCAGCTTCTTTTAACAACATGAGATTTCTCTCATCTTCATTGAGTGGGTTGAAGGGGGGAGGTTAGTAGTAAAGAGGATCATCTAGGATCCTATTAGCCTCTGTGATGTACTCTTCTTTCTTTTGAAGCACTATCCCCCCTCCTTTATCTGCACCTCTTATGACCAGAGTGTAATTTTTACTTAGCTCCAATACAGGGAGTGCAGAATTATTAGGCAAATGAGTATTTTGACCACATCATCCTCTTTATGCATGTTGTCTTACTCCAAGCTGTATAGGCTCGAAAGCCTACTACCAATTAAGCATATTAGGTGATGTGCATCTCTGTAATGAGAAGGGGTGTGGTCTAATGACATCAACACCCTATATTAGGTGTGCATAATTATTAGGCAACTTCCTTTCCTTTGGCAAAATGGGTCAAAAGAAGGACTTGACAGGCTCAGAAAAGTCAAAAATAGTGAGATATCTTGCAGAGGGATGCAGCACTCTTAAAATTGCAAAGCTTCTGAAGCGTGATCATCGAACAATCAAGCGTTTCATTCAAAATAGTCAACAGGGTCGCAAGAAGCGTGTGGAAAAACCAAGGTGCAAAATAACTGCCCATGAACTGAGAAAAGTCAAGCGTGCAGCTGCCAAGATGCCACTTGCCACCAGTTTGGCCATATTTCAGAGCTGCAACATCACTGGAGTGCCCAAAAGCACAAGGTGTGCAATACTCAGAGACATGGCCAAGGTAAGAAAGGCTGAAAGACGACCACCACTGAACAAGACACACAAGCTGAAACGTCAAGACTGGGCCAAGAAATATCTCAAGACTGATTTTTCTAAGGTTTTATGGACTGATGAAATGAGAGTGAGTCTTGATGGGCCAGATGGATGGGCCCGTGGCTGGATTGGTAAAGGGCAGAGAGCTCCAGTCCGACTCAGACTCCAGCAAGGTGGAGGTGAAGTACTGGTTTGGGCTGGTATCATCAAAGATAAGCTTGTGGGGCCTTTTCGGGCTGAGGATGGAGTCAAGCTCAACTCCCAGTCCTACTGCCAGTTTCTGGAAGACACCTTCTTCAAGCAGTGGTACAGGAAGAAGTCTGCATCCTTCAAGAAAAACATGATTTTCATGAAGGACAATGCTCCATCACACGCGTCCAAGTACTCCACAGCGTGGCTGGCAAGAAAGGGTATAAAAGAAGAAAATCTAATGACATGGCCTCCTTGTTCACCTGATCTGAACCCCATTGAGAACCTGTGGTCCATCATCAAATGTGAGATTTACAAGGAGGGAAAACAGTACACCTCTCTGAACAGTGTCTGGGAGGCTGTGGTTGCTGCTGCACGCAATGTTGATGGTGAACAGATCAAAACACTGACAGAATCCATGGATGGCAGGCTTTTGAGTGTCCTTGCAAAGAAAGGTGGCTATATTGGTCACTGATTTGTTTTTGTTTTGTTTTTGAATGTCAGAAATGTATATTTGTGAATGTTGAGATGTTATATTGGTTTCACTGGTAAAAATAAATAATTGAAATGGGTATATATTTGTTTTTTGTTAAATTGCCTAATAATTATGCACAGTAATAGTCACCTGCACACACAAATATCCCCCTAAAATAGCTAAAACTAAAAACAAACTAAAAACTACTTCCAAAAATATTCAGCTTTGATATTAATGAGTTTTTTGGGTTCATTGAGAACATGGTTGTTGTTCAATAATAAAATTAATCCTCAAAAATACAACTTGCCTAATAATTCTGCACTCCCTGTAATGCCTCCCTCTCTTTGTTAGTGAGGTTACTCTTGATCTTCAAGTCTTTATTAATATCTCTCACATCTTTTGATACTAAAGAGAAAAAAGTATTAATATGGTTCCCTTTATGGTAAGTGGTTTGAATGTAGATTTTGGTTTCAGATCGGTGTGGACCGAAGTCATAGCTTTTGTATCTCCTGGGTGGTCCCCTTGTTTATATGGAGTCGGTTATCTACTCTCAATGGCAAAATGCCTCTGTAGTGTGATGTTTCGAATGAAAGTGTTGAGGTCGACAAAAAGTTTGAATTTGTTGAATTTTTCCACTGGACAAAAAGATAAGCCCCTCTGGAGTACTGATATCTAAGCTGAAGTCAGACTAGCCAGAGAGGTTAAAAATCTTTACTGTTGCATGGTTTTGTTCCTTTTGAGGTTCTGGAGGCCCTGTGGGGTCTTCTGCATCTGTCTCTGTTCTTATGGCCGGGGGTGGTGTGTCTCCTGATCGCTGGTTGGTATCCCCACAGCTGTGTCCATATAATAGTGTAGAGTAATATAGTGTTGGGGACTTGTTGTTGGCATTCCCAGTTGGGGGTGCAGGTACTTGTCTCTATTACACAGTTAGGCATTATGCCTTCTGAGATGGAGTGTTATTGATGGATGCTGGGTGGGTGTAGGATTCAGGCAGTGTTTGTTACTTAACCATGATGGTTATAATTTGTTGTTATTGCCTTTGTGTCCTTACCAGTTCAGTGTAATCAGGGGACACACATTGTTTCCATATTCTCTCCTGCATAATCTGTCCCTTATGGGTTTTATTGTGTCTACAGTGTAATCATGGTATATATAAAAAAAAATATTTTTAATATGTGTGCTCTTGAATTGGTGTTTGTTACCACTACAATAGAACCACGGTTTTCCCAGGCCACTTTATGGTGATGCTGCCTGTGTTGACGCAGGGCAGTGGTGCCAACATTGGCACCCTGGCTACGCTTCACCTTCTGCCAACAGATTCTGCAAATGGCCATGCTGACGTCCTCCGGCGGCTTTATAAAACATTGCCACACTGCCGAGTATGGCATCTTCCCCCACCACTCTGTGCTGACTGCCCGCTACCGCTGCCTCCGTGAACCCATGTACCGCTACTTCTTTCCGGAAAGGTAGGCTACTGCATAGCGGGCAGTCTACCCCGGGCATGATTGGTTCCCAACCTCCCACTACTGCCACCCTGCTGACTCACGGCCACGCTTCCACTCGGCTGGCTCAGCCGCTGCCTCATGTGGTAGCTGTATCCTCTTCTCCTGATGATGAAGAAGGCCCTACTTCACCTGGCTCCCACGTGTGATCATCATCGGCTACTGTCTGCACGTCACTAATGTCACCCTCACCAGTCTCAGGGACATGTGCCTGACCGCTCGCAGCACCAGCTCCCAGCTACTTGCCCGCCTACCGGAGTATGCAGCAGGTCTCTTCTCCAGATCTTGGCTGGGCAGTAGCTGCTGACTGTCCTCTAGAATCTCGTCCTCACTGAAAAGTGGAGTCGAGCCAACGGCATACAAAACTTCTCGAACTGGGGGAACAGAAAATGACAGAGGCAGGTTGAGGACAGGTGGGGGCAAAGAGCTTGTTCCCGGGTGTGACGGTATCATCCGTTTCACCGTCTAGTATTCCCTTCTCCCCTTGAAATAGCACTGCCAAGTAATCCACAGAGCCATAGATTGCTATTATCGCTAGTATCGCTGGTATCGCCAAATAAGTCTACACATTAGCCCAAGCTGAATGCTAGAAATACTTTACTGGGAGGCTTCACATTGAAAAATACAATTGCTTTTATACCCTGCTCCCCTGCAAGGGAGACACCCACAACAAACATACATTAACCCATAACACAAAGGTTACAACCCACATAGACACCATGGTTAACATAATCAACACAGGCAGGAGAATACACATTGCCCTCTGTCCTGAGAGACAATCGAATTACAACTCGGTTGTCTCCAGGACAGAGGACAATCGCCAATACACACAGAGAGACAATGGAACAGACATCACTTACTCAAACATACAATGTCCCACCCTTTACAATACACATAGACATTTAACACATCCCAAAATGACACGAATTAGACCAGGAATTCAAAGGTTAGTACAAGTCTCTTTGGCCTGGCTGTACTCATGGCTTTTCTGCACAAAACCGGTGCATACAACATGGGACCATAATCGCATGGTAAGAGGCTGGCAAGTAGTCCTCTCCAAGCACTCGTGGCAACCTCAAAAGAGGGGAGTTTGTCACATATCTTCCCTTTGGGGTTAAGACTAAACAGGTATCTGACCTCCTGTCGGTCAGTACCTAGATTAGTCGGGAAGCCCACCCACACAGAAACATTAGCAGAGTTGCCCACCCACGGTAAATAGTTAACAGGGTAGCTCACCCACCAGGGACAGTACTGGTCTGTAGGTCCCAGGTTGTGGTGAAACAGTTCCGCATCCTCAGTCTCCCTGGTGCAGCTAGGCAAACCGCTGGGGCTACTTGGGGAAAAGCGGCCAGCGGTGTTCTGCACTGATGCCAGCACTTCTGCTGGGGCGAGTGGGGTGCACGCCAGTCCTGTAACAAGGGGGTCGGTGGAGCAGAGGCCAGCTCTTCTGCTGGGGCGAGTGGGGTGCAATCCAGTCCTGTAACAAGGGGGTCGGTGGAGCAGAGGCTAGCGGCGCTCTGCCCGGATGCCAGCTCTTCCGCTGGGAAGGGATCAGTGGGTATCGCAGGCTCATCCCCTGCCAACAGAACTCGGCTGGAGGGATCAGTGGGCATCGCAGGCTCATCCCCTGCCCCCAGAACTCGGTTGGGAAGTAGCTGGGAAGGGGAGGGCTCGCTTACCTCCTCCTCCTGGTATCCCTGCGGAGGTGGCTGGGGATCTGGACCGACCGTCCAGCATCCCTGTAGGACTGGCACAGAGCCTGCGGTCTCATCTGCACCCGTGTAGAGGGGTTTGTGTTCCCCTTTTCCCGGTATCTCCGGCTTCTGTTGGAAGGTGAGGCCGGTTGCCTCTCCTCCCCAGGACTCTGGTTGCTGTAGGGCAGAGGGACCCAGCATCTCCTCCCCCTGGAACTTAGGTTGCCGCTGGGGAGAGAGACCGGTTGTCTCCTCTCCCTGTGATATGCACTGCCGCTGGAGATCTGGGCAGGCAGCCCAGCATCCCTGTAGGGCTGGTAGAGAGACCTCGGTCCCATCTCCACCTGCCATCTGTGGGTCCTCCCAGGACAAGTCTATGAGGTTGCTCACCTCTGAGGTTGGTTGGGCAAAAGAGGGTATAATTTCCAGGCAATCCTCTGGGCTGAGGGATGGTGGTTGAGCTAGGTTGAACAGTTGACGGTAGCTCTGCTCCAGCTCCCACTCCATGGTGACTAGATGAATCAGGTCTGGCCCAACTCGGTTGTCTCCAGGACAGCGGACAATCGCCAATACACACAGAGAGACAATGGAACAGACATCACTTACTCAAACATACAATGTCCCACCCTTTACAATACACATAGACATTTAACACATCCCAAAATGACACGAATTAGACCAGGAATTCAAAGGTTAGTACAAGTCTCTTTGGCCTGGCTGTACTCATGGCTTTTCTGCACAAAACCGGTGCATACAACATGGGACCATAATCGCATGGTAAGAGGCTGGCAAGTAGTCCTCTCCAAGCACTCGTGGCAACCTCAAAAGAGGGGAGTTTGTCACTCCGGGTTATGCCAACTACGGGTCGTGTCAGAGAAACCCACCGACTCCTGGCTTCAGGTGTCTGATGTCATTTGCGACTAAGTAGAAGACTGAGTCAACCAGAGTTCGAAATAACGCCTGTACAAGCTGTTTTACTCTCTGAAAAAAGTCTAAGGCGTAACAATACGCCTTAGACTTTTCCCCTACATTCAGCAATACAGGGAAAGGCACAAGCAGCGCAGCAATGCTGCCTGTGCCTGAAATAACCAATAGCAAAGCTCCATACAGTAAGGAGCTTTGCTATTGGTTAGTTTTGGTGGGCGCCAGAGCGATACAGAGCCCGACAGCAGGGGAAGCCGGCGGGAGCTGAAAGGAGGAGGGGCTAGCTCTTGAGTCCCGATGTATGAGGAGAGCACGTGCAGCACTGCACCGGAAAACATAGCGTGGAGCTGAAGAGGAATGGAGTGCTGGACCACTGCAGGGGAGCTCGGACATCCAGTCTGACCTGCACCACAATGCATCCAAATGTGTAATGTATGTAGTGCAGTGTGTGATCTACACACTGCACCACATACATCTCACGCTGCACTACAATTTTTGTCACCTCATACTGGAAAAAATGAGCCCCTACATAAGAAAATCGCTCAAAAAATTCATAAAAATATAGCTCTCAGAACATGGACACATTAAAACATAATTTTTTTGTTTCAAAAATGCTATTATTGTGTAAAACTTAAATAACATAGTAACATAGTAACATAGTACATAAGGCCGAAAAAAGACATTTGTCCATCCAGTTCGGCCTGTTATCCTGCAAGTTGATCCAGAGGAAGGCAAAAAAACCCTGTGAGGTAGAAGCCAATTTTCCTCACTTTAGGGGAATAAAAAATTCCTTCCCGACTCCAATCAGGCAATCAGAATAACTCCCTGGATCAACGACCCCTCTCTAGTAGCTATAGCCTGTAATATTATTACGATCTAGAAACACATCCAGGCCCTTCTTGAATTCCTTTATTGTACTCACCATCACCACCTCCTCAGGCAGAGAGTTCCATAGTCTCACTGCTCTTACCGTAAAGAATCCTTTTCTATGTTTGTGTACAAACCTTCTTTCCTCCAAACGCAGAGGATGTCTCCTCGTCACAGTCACAGTCCTGGGGATAAATAGATGATGGGATAGATCTCTGTACTGACCCCTGATATATTTATACATAGTAATTAGATCTCCCCTCAGTCGTCTTTTTTCTAACGTGAATAACCCTAATTTTGATAATCTTTCAGGGTACTGTAGTTGCCCCATTCCAGCTATTACTTTAGTTGCCCTCCTCTGGACCCTCTCCAGCTCTGCTATGTCTGCCTTGTTCACTGGAGCCCAGAACTGTACACAGTACTCCATGTGTGGTCTGACTAGTGATTTGTAAAGTAGTAGGAATATGTTCTCATCACGGGCATCTATGCCCCTTTTGATGCAACCCATTATCTTATTGGCCTTGGCAGCAGCTGCCTGACACTGTTTTTTGGAGCTTAGTTTGCTGTTTATTAAAATTCCTAGATCCTTTTCCATCTCAGTGTTACCAAGTGTTTTATCATTTAGTATGTACGGGTGACTTGCATTATTTCTTCCCATGTGCATAACCTTACATTTGTCAGTGTTAAACCTCATCTGCCACTTATCTGCCCAAGCCTCCAATCTATCCAGATCCCTCTGTAGTAGTATACTGTCCTCTTCAGTGTTAATTACTTTACACAGTTTAGTGTCATCTGCGAAAATTGATATTTTACTATGCAAGCCTTCTACAAGATCATTAATAAATATATTGAAGAGAATAGGGCCCAATACTGACCCCTGAGGTACTCCACTAGTGACAGTGACCCAATCTGAGTATGTACCGTTAATAACCACCCTCTGTTTTCTATCATTGAGCCAGTTACTTACCCACTTACAGATGTTTTCTCCCAGTCCAAGCATTCTCACTTTATATACTAACCTTTTATGTGGTACAGTGTCAAATGCTTTGGAGAAGTCCAGATATACGACATCCATTGATTCGCCGCTGTCAAGTCTAGAACTTACCTCTTCATAGAAACTGATTAAATTAGTTTGACATGACCGATCCCTCACAAAGCCATGCTGATATGGCGTTATTTGCTTATTTCCGTTAAGATGCTCTAAGATAGCATCTCTCAGAAAACCTTCAAACAGTTTACCCACAACAGATGTTAAACTTACCTGCCTATAGTTTCCAGGCTCTGTTTTTGGACCCTTTTTGAATATTGGCACCACATTTGCCATGCGCCAATCCTGTGGGACATTCCCTGTCAGTATAGAGTCTGCAAATATCAGAAATAAGGGTCTGGCTATGACATTACTTAATTCCCTTAGGATACGGGGGTGTATGCCATCCAGTCCTGGCGATTTGTCTATTTTGATCTTTTTAAGTCGCTGTTGTACTTCTTCCTGGGTCAGACAGGACACTTTTAATGGTGAATTTATTTCAACATTCAGCATTTTCATCTGTTTATATTCCTCAGTGAATACACTGGAGAAAAAAATATTTAACAGCTTTGCTTTCTCCTCGTCGCTCTCTGCGAATCCCCCCTCATTACTCTTTAAAGGGCCGACACCTTCAGATTTATACTTTTTAACATTTATATAATTGAAGAACATTTTAGGGTTAGTTTTACTCTCTTTGGCAATTAATCTCTCGGTCTCTAGTTTGGCCGCTTTTATTTGTTTTTTACATGTTCTGTTTTTTTCCTTATAGTTTTTCAGTGCTTCCGTGCTACCCTCCTGTTTTAGTATTTTATATGCTTTCTTTTTGTCATTTATTGCTTTCTTTACAGTTCTGTTTATCCACATTGGTTTCTTTTTGTTCCTTAACCTTTTATTCCCATACGGTATGTACCTCTCACAATGAAATTTTAGGATGTTTTTAAAGATATCCCATTTTGTGGCTGTATTTTTATTTTTGAGGACTTTGTCCCAGTTAGTTAGGCCTATGGCCTAAATAAGAAAAAGTATACATATTAGGTATTGCCACGTCCGTAACGATCTGCTCTATAAAAATGTCATTTGACCGAAGCCCTCAGGTGAATGCTGTAAAAATAAATTCATAAAAACTGTGCTAAAAGAACCAATTTTTTTGGTCACCTTGCCCCATACAGTGTTATAATGAATGATCAAAAAATCATATGTACTCAAAATAGTACCAATAAAACTGGCACCTTATCCCCTAGTTTCCAAAATGGGGTCACTTCTTGGGAGTTTCTACTGTAAGGGTGCATCAGGGGGGCTTCAAATGGGACATGGCATCTAAAAACCATGTGGCGCTCCTTTTGTTCTGTGCCCTGCCGTGTGCCCATACAGCAGTTTATGACTACATGTGGGGTGTTTCTGTAAACTGCAGAATCTGGGTAATAAATATTGAGTTTTGTTTGGCTGTTAACCATCGATGTGTTAAAGAAAAATTGGATTAAAATGGAAAATCTGCCAAAAATCTCAATTTTCCTTTAATTCTTGTGGAACGCCTAAAGGGTTAACAAAGTTTGTAAAATCGGTTTTAAGTAACTTAAGGGGTGACGTTTCTACAATGGGGTCATTTATGGGGGTATCCACTATGGGGGTATCCACTATGTAGGCCCCACAAAGTGACTTCAGACCTCAACTGGTCCTTAAAAAGTGGGTTTTGGCAATTTTCTTAAAAATTTTAATTTTGCTTCTAAACTTCTAAGCCTTCTAACGTCCCCAAAAAATAAAATGACATTTCCAAAATGATGCCAACATAAAGTAGACAGATGGGGAATTTTAAGTATTAAATATTTTATGAGGTATTACTTTCTGTTTTAAAAGCAGAGAAATTGCGAATTTTTCAAAATTTTTGGTAAATTTGTGATTTTTTCATAAATAAAGGTAAAATATATTGACTCAAATTTATGACTAGCATGAAGTACAATGTGTCACGAGAAAACAATCTCTGAATGACTTGGATAAGTAAAAGCGTTCCAAAGTTATTACCACATAAAGTGAGCTATGTCAGATTTGCAAAATTAGGCCTGGTCAGGAAGAGGGCAAATGGCCCAGATGTGAAGTGGTTAACAAAGTCTGTGCAGATGTGAACAAGTGCAGGCTATGTATTATCTATTTAAAATGACTTCAACTTTCGTACTCCTCCTCGGCTAAAAACACTCCTCAAAAATGGTAAGAGGAGTATTTTTACTCTTCCGGAAAAAATGTAACGCGACCTCTGGAGTCAACCATTCAAGGACTGCTGGGTTGCTGGTCAAGACACGACCGCTAGATGGCCACTCAGGCCTGTTGCTGCGACTGCTGCTGCCACCCATCCTTTCTTCTGCTGCTACTTCTGCCTGCTCCAGAAACATTTTGGCCACTGTTCGTTCCCTTAGAAGGGCCTGTTACCTGTCTGATATACTGTAAATTAAAAGAAATTGCAAGGGAAAAAGAGCAATAGTATCAGGCCACAATTTCACCCCAGAAGCAAGAATGAATGGAAGTACTTTTATAAATGAAATAAACACCCCAAAACTGTATCAGGTCGCAAATTCACCCCAAAAGCAAGGATGAATTGACATACTTTTATATATATTAAATTAATACACTCCTAAACTGGTTGTTTCAAATTGCACTTTCACCCCAAAAGCAAGGCTGAATGGAAGTACTTTTAGATGTGATATAAATACATCCCAAAACAGTTTGTATCAGACCACACTTTCACCCCAAAAGAATGGATTATTGGAAGCACTTTTATATATATATGAAATAAACAAAACTCAAAACTGGTTATATCAGACTGAAAATTCACCCCATAAGCAATGATGAATGGACATACTTTTATATATTTAAAATAAATACACCCAAAACTGGTTGTGTCAGACAGCACTTGTAACTCAATAACAGATGCTAGGATTACTGCAATTACTGTTTAAAGGGAGTTTTTCACCTAAAATCACCATTATGCAACACTAACATCAGGATCTCCATTACATTCCCCATATTAGAATGCTACTGTCACGACAGGTGGGTAAGCGGGGAAACAACCAAACACAGGGAAAACCAACAGAACAAATGACTAGGCCCAAAAGCTAGGGAGAAAAGGGTCACCTCCTAGTGATCCCTAAAAGCTTTCCCTAGACTGCTGTGCCCATGTGCATACCAGATAGATGATCCAGTCCCAGAAAAAGTACCAAACTGTGGGTGAAAACCATATGCGCCAAAAAAGGGCGACTTACCAGTGGACTCCTGTCTACGGTTATTCAAGGCAAACTCGGCTAGAGACAAGTACGAGGACCAGTCATCCTGGTTCTCAGCAACTAAACACCTCAAATAGGTCTCCAGGTTTTGGTTAGTGCGCTCTGTCTTACCATTCGACTGGGGATGGAAATCCGAGAAAAAAGACAGTTGAATTCCCAGGCGAGAGCAGAACGCCCTCCAAAACCTGGAAACAAAGTGTGTCCCCCTATCAGACACCACATCAGAGGGAATGCCATGTAGTTTCACAATGTTATCGACAAAAACCTGAGTGAGAATCTTGGCATTGGGCAAGCTAGGCAACGGTACAAAGTGGGCCATCTTACTGAAGCGGTCCACTACCACCAAAATGACAGTTTTCCCAGAGGAACACGGTAAATCAGTAATAAAGTCCATGGACAAATGTGTCCAAGGACAAGACGGGATGGATAAAGGAAGAAGGGATCCTGAAGGCCGAGTGTGAGCCACCTTCGCGCGTGCACAGGTCTCACAAGCTGTCACATAACCCTCCACACTCATGCGCAACCCTGGCCACCAGAATACTCATGAAAAGCAAGGGCATCTTTCAACCTCTCAGATAGCCCCTGACAAAACTGACTCCGGAGTGCAGGATCATTCCACCCCGAGTCAGTTGCCCATCTTCTAAATTCTGCACAATACGACTCCACAGTACGTTCTCCCTGTAACAAACTGGCAGCTTAGATTCAGCCATAGAGACACGGTCTGGGTCATCATAAATCAAACCCAAGGCTCTAAAAAATTCATCCACCGACCGGAGGGATGGTGAACCGGTCGGCAGAGAAAAAGCCCAGGACTGCGCGTCCCCTTTGAGCAGAGATATAATGATCCCCACTCTTTGATTCTCGTCACCAGATGACATCGGCCGCAGACGAAAATACAACCTGCAGGACTCCCTAAACCGTATAAAGTCATAACCACCCCCTGAGAACCTATCAGGGAGAGCGACTTTAGGCTCTAAGCAGACATGATTTCCTCTAAAGGCGTCAGACGCCAGAGCATTTGGACACTGTGCAACAGAACTGCGGAGATCAGCAACCTCCAGCGATAATCCCTGCAAGCGATCAACCAAGGCATCCATAGTCTCCATTTCGCAAACAGCAGGAAAATGACAGTTTTTTGGAAGGTTATAATGTCCCGACAGGTGGGTAAGCGGGGAAACAACCAAACACAGGGAAAACCAACAGAACAAATGACTAGGCCCAAAAGCTAGGGAGAAAAGGGTCACCTCCTAGCGATCCCTAAAAGCTTTCCCTAGACTGCTGTGCCCATGTGCATACCCTTAGGGTGGATATGCACATGCCCTCGTGCCTAAATCTGAACACACTGGGCAAACCCTAAGCAGCAGGGAAAAGGCAACCTGCTTCTTCCAACCAGAAAGAAGCAAGCATCTCCCTAAAGGCCTAGATAACACACACAAAGGGAAAGGAAGGAGAGGACTTATCTTGAGCAGAGCTGGAGCAGACGATCCACCACAAATCTAGAGCTCCTAGAAAAGTACTATAACCCGCACAGGCCACTTGGGGGAAGGAGGGATAAATAGCCTCACTAACGATGAAACCCAGTACACCTGAGGGAAGGTGGATCCAGCTCAAATCCAAATCAAAACAAACCAAGAAGTCAGACATGTGCAGCCAGTCTGACAGATCTCCGCACATTCACAGGGCAAGGCGTGACAGCTACCTTTCATATTGCTGTCCATCACCGATTTTCTCAGAAAAACGCTTTTATTCAATATGTTAATTCGCTTCTATAGGTGCCCAGGGGCGGCGTTCATGCGGCCGGTGCCCAGGCCCCTCGACGCTTTTCATACCAAACTCCTCACTTTTCACCCCTCTGGCCTGCCCTAGGTTCTTCTGATTACCTCCTCCCTTCAGTGAGAAATCCCGGCTAGATCGGGATGTACGGGCTGGTGCGTGCACTTTAAATGCTCTGGTGCCTCTGCCCATAATGGGGAAGGAAGTGTGCAGGCGCGGCAAATCTGTTGAACGGCGCTTCTATAGGTGCTCAGGGGCGGCGTTCATGCGGCTGGTGCCCAGGCCCCTCCTCTTAGTGAGAAATCCAGCGCCAGTGCCGTTCAACAGATTCGCCACGCCTGCGCATTTCATTCCTCATTATGGGCAGAGGCACCAGAGCATTTAATGTGCATGCGCCAGCCTGTACATCCCGATCTAGCCGGGATTTCTCACGGTAATCAGAAGAACCTAGGGCAGGCCAGAGGGGTGAAAGGTGAGGAGTTTGGTATGAAAAGTGACGAGGGGCCTGGGCATCTACCGCATGAACGCCGCCCCTGGGCACCTATAGAAGCAAATTAACATATTGAATAAAAGCGTTTTTCTGAGAAAATCGGTGATGGACAGCAATATGAAAGGTAGCATTCTAATATGGGGAAGGTAATGGAGATCCTGATGTTAGTGTTCTATAATGGTGATTTTAGGTGAAAGACTCCATTTAAAACAACCTAAAATCTGTAGTAATAGATCACTTTTAGTAACCCCAATTAGTGCCGCAAGGTGTAATAGAATAGCTCCTATTATCCAAGCTTTACACTCTCCTATTGGTCACTGATCTCTCCCTACTGTGTGGATAATGCCTCTCTAACCTTTCCCTACACTATGAATAATCTTTTCCTAAACAGCTCAATTGTTTTTGTTTTTTTTTTATAAAGTCTTTCCTAATCACTCCCCTGCATAACGGAAACGGGACAGATCCGTTATGCAGGCCATAGACTGCTATTGTGACGGAATGAATAACAGAATGCCTTGAAAGGCATTCCTTTATACATTCCATCATAGAATTGCCTTATGGTCCGTGGTAACGGAATCCATAACACAATTCTGCTTTTACCACCAAACGAAGTGTGAACAAATTTCGAAATATTAAATTCACTCATCTCTACTCCCAACTTTTGAAAATAGCAAAAGAGTGACAATATATGCTGGCATGCATCGCAGCAATTTTTTTTCATACTAGGCCATGCCTCTCACTCCGCCCAAAGCATAATTACTGACCCCCCATCACAACTGCAGCAGCTGGGGATTGGTTTGGTGCGTGTAAGTTCTTAACCCCTTCTACCCCGTGCCAGTTTTCGCTCTTCTGCCCAGGCCATTTTTTTGAAAATCTGACATGTGTCACTTTATGTGGTAATAGCTTTGGAACACTTTTACTTATCCAAGCCATTCTGAGATGTACTTAATGATAGTCATAAATTTGAGTCAATATATTTCACCTTTATTTGTGAAAAAAAATCCAAAATTTACAATAAATTTTGAAAAATTCCCAAATTTTCTAATTTCCATTTCTCTACTTTTATAATAGATACCTCATATAATAGTTATTACTTTACATTTCCCATATGTCTACTTCATGTTTGGATCATTTTTAAAATGACATTTTATTTTTTGGGGATGTTAGAAGACTTAGAAGTTTGGAAGCAAATCTTGAAATTTTTCGGAAAATTTCCAAAACCCACTTTTTAAGGACCAGTTCAGGTCTGAAGTCACTTTGTGGTGCTTACATAATAGAAACCACCCAAAAATGACCTCATTTTAGAAACTACATTCCTCAAGGTATTCAACACAGATTTTACAAATTTTGTTAACCCATTAGGTGTTCCACAAGAATTAATGGAAAATGGAGATGAAATTTCAGAATTTCACTTTTTTGGCAGATTTTACATTTTAATCCATTTTTTCCAGTAGCAAAGCAAGGGTTAACAGCCAAACAAAACTCAATATTTATTACCCCAATTCTGCGGTTTACAGAAACACCCCACATGTGGTCGTAAACTACTGTATGCCCACACGGCAGGGCACAGTAGGAAAGGAACGCCATATGGTTTTTGGAAGGCAGATTTAGCTGAGCTGGTTTTTAGATGCCATGTCCCATTTGAAGCCCCCCTGATGCACCCTTACAGTAGAAACTCAAAAAAGTGACCACATTTTGGAAACTACGGGATAAGGTGCCAGTTTTGTTGGTATTATTTTGGGGTACATATGATTTTTAATTGCTCTATATTATATATTTTTTTAAACAAATCTTTATTATCATTGTGCCATATTTAATTCGACAAATACATAACATTTGTAATAAACAGGAATCATGTATCACATCCCGAGTACATCCTTAATTATTACAGTCATATGCAGCGAAATAATGTGATGACACAACAATTTTTTTATTGTTTACACCCTTACCTCCTAACCCCCCACCCTTCCTCAAGCAACCCTATAACAAAACCTCTCTGAGTATCCCTTATCTCCTAACAGGTCCCCTTCTACAATACATCCTAGACCTGTGGTGTAATTCAACTTCTAACTCCCCTCAGCAGTTTAACATCGCCCCAGCTTCAACCTGCCTAACTGACCCTTAAGGTCTTCTTGTAAATACCATGCTGTCAGCTGGAAAGGTTCCATTATAGTAGCATACTCTGATTCCTGTATGTATTTTAAAATGAATTTTTATGTGTGGCTCATGGCTACCGCCAAATAATGTCTTTATTATGTTGTTTTTCAAACTTATAGTATGCTAAATGCTTGAAGGGTATATACTGGTATATAAGCTGATTGATGGAAAAAAGTGAAGTCCTAAAAGAAAGATTATCCAGTTCTGCCTTGGGGGGGGGGGGGGGGCAGCAATGGGAGGGAAGTTTTCCCCCAGCTGCTCCTTAACAAGGCTACAGTTTAAGGTTCAAGTTAAGTTACTAGTTATGGGAGGGGGGGGGGGGTTCACATGCTATCCTCATTAACACCACAAGGCAGTTGAAGTCAAATAGAACAGGAACGAATGGCTGACTCTTTAAAAATTATTTCCTGGAACATAAAAGGGCTGAGATCACCATAATGGGAAGATTCAGACTCCAGCACTCACTTTTTTGAAGTGTCAAATTCTCCGTCTTTATTTAGCAATTGTGCACAGACAATACATGACTCAAATTCTTTCTGATGTAGGCTGTTGACGCGTTTCGAAAGGTTCTTATTCGTAACAGTAGTGTGCGTCTGATGTTTTCAGGTATAAGTAAGAGCAAGGGTGAATGTAATTAGCGCTGGGGTCACTCCCACCTCCCACATGCAAAGGGTGGGGGAGGGGAGCCGCACAAGGAATTGGATTCCTCCCTTTTGCGCAGCACTTGTCTCTAATAATTATCACCTGGAACATCAGATTCATTCCATACGAATATCTGACATACAGAGATTTACATAATGTTACTTTAAAAACAAACTTGGTTCAATACATACAGATTGTCTCTTCTAATATAGTAAAAGTTATGTAACATACAGATAAAACGATAGGAACAAGAAATCAAGAAAACTCTGCTGGCTAATCTGCTGCGTTTAGTAGGTACCTGTTCACATAGGAGTTGCGTTACTTCTAGATTTGACTCCTGAAGCAATGCTACTGGATTTTGGGATGGAAGATGTACATGATTGTGGGGCATACATAATACACCTGTTTCTACATATATCTGCGTATATATACACATAAATAATAGAAAATAGAAACAAGAGGAGAGAGAAAGGAAAGGAAAAACCTTTAATAAAAGTGCATGATTTCCTTTCTCATATTTAATCCTTTTGGATATCTTGTCTCTAATTTAAATATCCAAAAGGCCTCTCTCAGATTTACTTGTTTGTGTTTTATATCCCCTCCTCTGATGGAGGTTTTTACATGTTCTATGGCATATGTTTTAAAATGCTTGGGGCATGTTTCTCTATAAAATGTTTTGCCACATTTGATATATTAGTATAAGAGGGATTGTCTATATAGTTTAAGTGTTCTAAGATTCTATTTTAAAATTTTCTTATAGTACACCCTATATACATTTTGTCGCATTGTTCACACCTGATCACATAAACTACTGCTCTTGTATTGCAGTTAATGTAAGACTTGATATTATAAGTCTGTGCGTGATCCGTGTTAGGGAACGTCTTTGTATTTTGCACATAATTACATGTGCGGCATCGCTGACTACCGCAGCGTGTGAACCCCTTATATGTCAGCCATGTGTCTGTTTGTGGACTAATTTCCCGTACAAACATGGACGGGGACAGGGAATTTCCTATTGTCGGAGGTCTTTTTGATACTATCCTACAGCCTTCTTTTAACACAATATTTAATATATTATCTTCATACAACACCGGAAGGTATTTTTTTTTATTATAGATTGAATCGCATTGTATTGTCGGCTGTACGTAAGTACCAAAGTTGGTTGTGTTGTTTTGTTCTTATTTTCTTCCATTATGTCCCCCTTTGTACATTTGTGTTCATTATTGTTATTTCTGATAACATGTTTTAGATGTTTATTTGTCATTATATTTTTAGGGTTATTTTCCCTGGTTTTATTTTTTGCTATTTGGAGGCCTCTTGAGATCATCCATTCTGGATATTTTCTTTCTAAGAGGCGCTCCCCTATTGCATGACATTCTTTTTTAAACACTTCTAATGTATTACAATTTCTCCTGGCTCGTGTGAATTCACCCACTGGGATAGATTTAATGGTATGATGTAAATGATGTCTGTCTGCCCGTAAGATTGTATTCCCTGCAATCTCTTCTGTATGTTTCTGTTTGGATAATTTTATCCGGAATACCTGTAAGCTTTAAACCCAGAAAATGTATCATACTGGAATCCTCACTATATGTGAATTTGAGATTGTAGGTGTTATTTTGTAAGTACTGCATGAACTCTTGTACGGCAGGCACATCGCCGCTCCAAATTATGAGCAAATCGTCGATGTACCTGCCGTACCAGTTCAAACAGTTGACAAAGGGATTATCAGTACTATAAATATATTTTTGCTCCCAGTAGATCATAGTTAAGTTGGCCAGGGCTGGGGAATATTTAGCCCCCATTGAAACTCCCTGCGTTTGGAGGAAAAACATATTATCAAATGAAAAATAATTATGGGACATGAGGAAGCGGGTTACATCAAGGACATAATCTATGAAGTCATCTCCATATCCACTATACTTATTGTAAAATAATAAACTAACATTTTTTATCAGGCTAGGGTTATTTTAGAGGACCATGAAAGGTCAGCACTTGTGTTGAATGTCAATTTTTGACAGGTTGAGACGACAATAGCATTTGGGAAGATTAGGAATCCTCCTTCTCAGCATATTATTGTTAGCTTTACAAATAAGGTATACTTAGAAAACCATGATGTAAGGGATTTTACTTGTTAACCATATATGTCTGTTAGAATGGTAAATTTAGGAAACAATGTAACTCTATGAAGAACCACCCTCTAAAATGGCTTTTTTTCATGACATAGGCAGAGCATTCTTTGACCAGACACCTGTTGCTCTCACACACACACACAGACTCACACATACACGTTACTTTGGGGAGATAAGCTTTTTCACTCATTTTAATTGTTTAATTGCTTGCTTGTAACCTTTCAAGACTTATTGCTGTGCTATATTTTTCTCTTTCTAAACTTTGTAACTTTCTTTTTATGAGAATTAAATCCTTCTAACTTATCTTTCATCACGAACTTTGCACATTTTGTTGGGCTCCTTCTAAAGCATTTCTTGAAAAATAGAGAAATGCTGGACGTTATTCTACATTGGCGAGCCAACGGATTTTTGTTGAATTCCTTCAGTTTGTAAAGAGGTGGGCCCAAGAGAGTAATTATTATTATTACAAGCTTCAGGAAAACAACAACAACGAACCTACAGAAGAAGAGTTGAGCCACACATCTGTTGCAAGTGTCACTTCCCAGACGTATTACAGACGGAGGCTTGTGAAGAAACTACACAGAGATCCTTCCATAGACTGTGGGAAGAAGACGTAAGAAGGAGATATCAAGGACTGTACCTGAGTAAGTAATGGAATTTCTTAATTCTTATTCAGATAAAAGTAAATTGGAGTTTAAAGTTGTAAGTAGTCATACTAATGCACAATTATGGGCAAGTTTATATAATCAATGTGAAGAAGAAAACATAAGAATTGACAAACAGTTGTTGTGTATGGATAAATTGCAGAAGAAGCTCAGGAATGTATTACATATGGTGAAAATATTCAATACATTAGTTCTTGAAGATAGGCAGCCACAGACTCAGACACATAGTATATGTGTGAATAATAAGGACACACATGATACAGACACACAGGAACACATAGAAGAGGATGATTTTAATGATTGTCCAAAGTGTCAAATTTTGGCACAACACATTGAAGATCTGGAAGATCAGATGGAAACTAGGACACAGCTCATATCAAAATTATGCCATCGTACGAAAAAAGTTTCTATTATTACAAAAAGTGGCATAGATACGGGTGCATCCTACATTCCAGACACTAGTCCAGCTGATGCAAATGAAGATATAGAGGCTGAGGAAGTCAGGAGGAGGAAATTACATGACAGGGCAGCCAAGTTAAATTTAAAAATACATGATCAGTTAATAAAAATTTGTAAAGATATCCCAGCTTATACTGATAAGATGGATGCATTTCACAATGCTGATATCTTTGAATCTAATACTGATAAGTTCAATCTAAATAATGAACAGAAAAACAAAGTATTTAAATTATGGCTTCCCTCACATATGGCAAGGAGATTAGAGACCACACCAAGAGTAAATGATGAGCGTGAAATAATACATAGTTCCCCAGCAGATCGATTGAGGCAACTACTTTTATTTACTACTGGAGAATCTACTCCTACATTTGAAATCCTTGACATGTTAAAGCCCACTTTACAGGATGATCCATTTGCATTCTTGATAAAATTTGAACAGGCGTATAGAATGGTCATGGAAATTGAGGATGATTCTGAACCCACTGCAATGATAAAGTCATTTGTAAAACGGTTCAAATATCTTGATCCAGTCTCCAGGGAGTTATCACTAGGAAAGCCTACGTTACAGGAAGCGGCAACATTTATTGATCAAATAAGGAGATCGATAAAACAAAGTAGTATAAGGGTCAAAGTTGCTGCAGTCCAAAAAAAGGATGAAAAACAGGTAACAAATTCAAATCGTCCTAAATCAAACCCTCCCATGAAAAGAGACCAATATAAACAGAAAGGAAAGGTGTCATTTCAAAGAGGACAAGTTACTTGTTATTATTGTGGAAAAATAGGACATTTAAAATGGCAATGTAGGAAATTCCTAAATGAGACACAGAATGCAGGGAAAGAAAATGGTTTTGTGCCAACTGCTCCTTCTCCAGAGCAGGATCAGTCACAATCACCATATGCACCTTTAATAAGACAAATTAGAGAATTAACATGGAATAATTCGTACAAGGGGAAATCTTATGGTAATGAGAGTGAGGAGACAACTGGTTTATTACCTTCCCCATGACTAGGACGAACTATGACCTCTCGTCCTTTGGAATTAGTAGCTCCAGTTTCATTAGATGAGTGTGGGAGACCATTTGTAAGGGGATCTTTACAGGGCAAAGAGGTGACATTTCTCATTGACACAGGAGCTCAATTAAGTGTGACTAATCAGGATTTGCCTCTAACTCCAAATGCACCTGTTTGTACAATTGTTGGTTTTAGTGGAAAGAGCGGAACTAAAGCAACTTTAGCACAGAATGTTAATTTGGAAATACCAGGCTATCTGAAAACTAAAATAGACATTTGGCATAGTACTAATTCTGAAAACATCATAGGAACTGACCTAATGAAAAAAAGGGGTTGGGTCATTGACTTAGGAAATAAGGTGATCTGGAAAGATGTTGATGGATCTAAACCTGTAGTCATTGATCCCACTGAATACAGTCATGTTGGTACTGTTTGCCTAACCGAAGTTGTTTCTTCTGAACAATTGTGGCCAGAAACTGGTGATGATGAAGTTCTAAAAGAAATTGTACAATGTACTCCTTCTTTGTGGGCACAATTCAGGAATGATGTGGGCACAATGAAGGATATATTAGTCAATGTCGAGGGGAGAGACCCTCCTCCCCAAAAGCAGTACAAATTGCCACCTGAATCAATTGGTCCCATGTCTAAAATCATACAGGAACTGCTTGATTAAGGTGTCATTAGAAAAGCTAATTCAGTAACAAACAATCCACTGTGGTGTACTGTGAAGCCTGATGGTTCATACCGAATGTTATTGGACGTAAGATTGCTGAATAAGTATACCCCAAATGTGGCACCCATTGTTGCAGATACTCATGACATAATGGCACGACTGAATGCTAAGGCAAAGTTTTTCTCTGTTTTAGACATCAGTAATGGTTTTTTCAGCATACCTCTTGCAAAGAGCTGTCAATACAAATTTGCATTTTGTTTCATGGATGAACAATATGTATTTTGCAGATTACCTCAAGGAGCACATTTATCACCTAGCATATTTCATCAGGCAGTTGCAAAAGTATTGTCCAAATTTTCAAGACCCGATTGTCTGTTGCAATATGTTGATGATATTCTTTTAGCCACTGAGGATAGAGAGTTGCATTTATCTCTCTTAGCAGAATTATTTTCGTTGATGCACGAAGCAGGTTTGAAATTGAACACCAAGAAAGTCAATCTGTTACAGACTGAAGTGAGATATCTTGGAGTGTTAATCAGTCATGGAAAGAGACAGTCTCTTCAAGAAAGGGTTGAAGCTATTGCTTCTCTTCCCATTCCAACATCACACAAGGCTCTGAGACATTTCTTGGGTCTGGTAAACTTTTCCAGAGAATTCATAGAAGGCTTTGCAGAAAAAGCTAAACCTCTTTATGATCTCTTGAAAAATAATGATGATGACTCTTTTGGACCATGGGAAGAGGAACAACAGAAGGCATTTGAACTTTTAAAGCGAAGTATGCAAAACTCTCCAGCATTGTCAACAGCTATGACTCAGGCACCTTTTGCTTTGCAGGTTCACACCTCAGACACGGCTGTGTCAGCTGTACTCTTGCAGTTGCAAGGGGGAGAATGGCGGATTTTGGGCTATTTCTCTAAGCTTCTCACACCTGTGGAAAAAGGGTTTGAAATTTGTGCAAAACATTTGGTGGGTGTTTATTTTGCTGTTAAGGCAACAGAACACATTGTTGGATTTAACAAAATCATTCTGCAGACTCTTCACTCCACACTAAAACTTCTCCTTGAGAAAAACCTCCCAGGTGAGTCAAATCAAAGATTTGCACATTGGTTGTTGTCCTTATCATCAAAACAAATTGAGATTGATCACAAGGCCAAGTATGTACTTCCTCAATTAATGCAGTATGAAGGGAAAACTCATGAATGTTCAGAAACATTTTATGAATCATATCCTAGCTTGTTTAGGAGAGATGCAGAGAACAGTGATGAACCAGTATTTGTTGATGGTTCAAGATATTGTTCAGGGGGAAAGTATTATACAGGTTATGCTATCTGGTATCCTGATAGAGGATATGTAGTTCAGCATAGACTGCCAGGACATTATTCAGCTCAGAGAGCAGAGTTAGAAGCAGTCAAGACTGTACTGACAATGGATGAGAAAGAAAACAAGAGTCCATTGGTCATTTATAGTGACAGCTCATATGTCGTGAGATCACTGACAGACTATTTACCAGTGTGGGAGAGGAGAAGATTTGTAGATTCCTCTAACAAGGTCCTAGTGCATAGTGATACACTCAAGGACATATTCAAAATAGCTTCAAAAAATCCTAATAGCTATGCTATAGTCAAAGTCCCAGCACATAAAAAAGGCAAACATGAGTTAGTTATTGGAAACAACACTGTAGACACATTGGCTAAGGAAGCAGCTATGACAGGAGAGTTGAAGGAAGAAATTGAATCTTTGAAAGCTTTACCAGTGAGGAAAACAGACACGCATTTTCCTTCTTTTGCAGAAGAACAAGCGAAGGATTCGTCCCTTGCTGCTTCTCAGGTTGATCCAAAACCTCCCTTTGTTTGTGAAAACTGGGTTTTGTGTCATGACTGTCAGGGGGAATTGCGTCCTGTTGTCCCAAAACATTTACAAATGGAATTCACCAAATACAATCATGAGAGTTTAGGTCATTTGGGTCAGGAAAAATTGTCAGGAGTTCTCAAAGAGAAATTTTATTGGGACAAAATGGAGAGGACTGTCCAAGATGTTGTTCAGTCATGTCTCATTTGTGCTCAAGTCAACCCACGACCTAAAGGACAAAAACCGAATTGCACCTGCTGATGGTCCTTGGTCTACATTACAGATAGACTACATTGGTCCTCTACCTTCAGGTAAACATGGACTCAGGTATGCATTAGTGGTGGTGGATGTATTTTCAAAATGGGTAGAGATCTTACCTGTCAGGAAAGATGATGCTCTGTCTACAGCAAGGGCATTGGTAAATCATGTGTTTTGTACTTGGGGGATCCCAAGAATGATTACCTCTGACAGAGGAAGTCATTTTACAGGAAAAATCATGCGGACAGTTTGTGCTATTCTAGGAGTACAACAACAGTTCCATGTAGCGTATCACCCACAATCTGCAGGTATTGTGGAAAGAATGAACCGAAATATCATCAAAATATCCTAAATGTGGAAAGCATCTTGCTAATATGGAGGAAGGTTTAGAAAGATGGTTTAAAAAGAGTGTTTCCAAGCAAACCAGAACTAAAAGAGGTATAGTAGAAGGTATTTTAGGAGGAATAGGTACCTTTGGAAGCTTGATAATTACAATGAATGTAAAATCATTACAATCAGATTTAAAAACCATAGGTTATCTGGAAAAGAAAGGAATTAAAGTACAGAAAAGTCTAAACCAACTTTTAGAGAAAATGATTGTTAATTCTGTAGTTGTTTTAGGATCTTCTGTTTCACATCTTCAAGATGTTACTTTAGGTTTGATCCAAAGTGAACAAGAGTCAGAAGTAGCCAGGGCATGTATGGAAATCCAAATAGAATATTCTACGAATTTAAAAATAATGGCTCAGGCTTTACAAAGTGGAATTACTCCACTTGGTTTATTGGAAAATTTACCTATGGAATATAATTATAGTATGAGACACATAGATTTATGGGTAAATAAGTGGTTAGGATGTAATAAGAACACATGTATAGCTACCTCATTGATTCCAGTAGCTGGAAGAGAACAAATGGTAGTTCCAGTAACTGTTTTAGGAGTTCCCGTGAGTGAAACACAGTTGATTTTTTATCAATTGCAATATACGGAATTTGCATATGATGGTACTCATATAGAACAATTGGATCTTTCTTCATGTTTACACTTTGCTTCTAAAATAATCTGTTTACCGGAACAAGATAAGGAAATTTATCATTCTTGTTTCCATAATCAAACTTCTTGCCATGCACGAATTGAGAATGTATACTCAATTCATGATTTGGTAACTCAAGTTGGTCCAAACAAAGTTTGTGTACAAGTGATGTCTAAGAAAGAAAAGGTTGTAGCATTCTTTTCTTCTTGTGTACATCACGAGAATTTAACCAAGGGTTTATATTGTTTGGAAGGAGACTGGAGAGCAATCTCTATGAATTTAGGAAGACTCAATATTTCTTCCATAAATACAACCCAATTGAAAATCCTTCCAATGAAATTTAATCTCACTCAAATTGACAAATTTCCGTGGGATGAGTGGACAAAAGAAATTAAAAAAGATAAAGGTCTTTTAAAAATATTAAGTGAACAAATAAAAGAAGCAGAAATTGCATTTAATCATAAACAAGGACAATTATCAGAAATAGAACATGAATGGAATATCATGTCTGGAACATCTTGGTGGGGAAAATTGAAGAAATCTGTAAATATGTGGTCAAAATCTTCTACACAAACAGCAGTTGAGAATACGTTATCCCATCCTATTATTATTATATTTATTATTATATTTTTGTGTATTATCTATCAAGTTTTTGTTATGTATAGGATTAAGAAAACATATAGTAATATAAAGAAGGAAATTAACAAAGGAGATAACATTTTGAAAGAAATGTTAAAAAGAACTCAGTATACCAATTCTATATGGAATACTGAATCAAAAATGGATCAAACAACCAAGTGCTATAACATGGTCAATGAGTGAATGTGATACGAATGATGAGTAATTGCGTTAGATTAGGAGGTTATGATTGAAGATTTATATTTCAAATCATAATCAGGGGGAAATGTAAAATAATAAACTAACATTTTTTATCAGGCTAGGGTTATTTTAGAGGACCATGAAAGGTCAGCACTTGTGTTGAATGTCAATTTTTGACAGGTTGAGACGACAATAGCATTTGGGAAGATTAGGAATCCTCCTTCTCAGCATATTATTATTAGCTTTACAAATAAGGTATACTTAGAAAACCATGATGTAAGGGATTTTACTTGTTAACCATATATGTCTGTTAGAATGGTAAATTTAGGATACAATGTAACTCTATGAAGAGTCAACCTATAAAATGGCTTTGTTTCATGACATAGGCAGAGCATTCTTTGACCAGACACCTGTTGCTCTCACACACACACACACAGACTCACACATACACGTTACTTTGGGGAGATAAGCTTTTTCACTCATTTTAATTGTTTAATTGCTTGCTTGTAACCTTTCAAGACTTATTGCTGTGCTATATTTTTCTCTTTCTAAACTTTGTAACTTTCTTTTTATGAGAATTAAATCCTTCTAACTTTTATCTTTCATCACGAACTTTGCACATTTTGTTGGGCTCCTTCTAAAGCATTTCTTGAAAAATAGAGAAATGCTGGACGTTATTCTACACTTATGGAGATGAAATTCCAAAGCTTCTAATGCAATGGAGTGTGGAATTGAGGGATATAATGCTACCACGTCTACCGTAAGCCATCTATATTGTGATTTCCATTTTTTGTTGTAAAATGACCTGAGGACCTCTGATGTGTCCCTGATGTAACCCGGTGTCCTCTTGACCATCGGTTGAATTATGCAGTCCAGCCAGTTACCAAGTCTTTCTGTTAAAGACCCTATACCGCTGACTATAAGGCGCAAAGGTGGTGGGTTTAATTTTTTATGAATCTTAGGGACTGCATGCATAATCGGGGTAATTGGATAGTCTACATTCATATAGTCATATTGTTTTTGTGTTATAAATGCATGATTTAAACCTACCCCTAGAATTTGTTTATATTCCATTTGATATTTTACAATAGGGTTTGAGGGAAGTTTGATGTATGTATCAGCTTCTCCCAAAATTTTCATTACTTGGTTGTAATATACATCTTTGTCAAGGACGACAACAGATCCCCCTTTGTCTACGATTTTTATTATTATTTTTTTATTATCTAATAGCTCTTTCAGAGCTTCTTTTTGTTTTTTGGAGACATTGTGGGATATGTTGGCGTCCTTGAGAGTATCATGCACTTGTTTTAATTCCTTCTCGACTAGTTCCTGAAACAGATCCATATTCGGGGTGCGAGACATTAATGGATAGAAATGAGGGTTAGGCATTTTAAACCTTTGCATGATAGGAGAAGGTGTCTCCTGTTCACTCTCCCCCTGAAGATCCTCCAAGCATGTCAGAGTTAACTGCTCCTGGAATATGAGATCACCATACAAACGCATGATGGTACTAAAGCATCTAAAGAGGTTGAGGGCTGATGTAGCCTTATTACAGGAAACACATAGAACGCAAGATGATTTTGTACGCATGAAACGTTTGTGGGTGGGAGAGGTTTATGGATCACTGGCCATAGGGAAGAAAGCAGGTGTCATCACTTTGATTAAGAAGGGATTCCCTTACTCAGTAGTGGCTCATACTGCAGATGATGCTGGGCGTATATCACACTTACACCTAACGTAGCCCAGAGGAGACATCAGTCTATATAATGTATATGGGCCGAATGAACCTGATACACGATTCTTCACATCACTAGGCCAACGCATTATACGTGATCCAATAGAATTAAGAATCTTAGGAGGCGACTTAAATGAGGTAGTCAACCAGGAGGAAGATAGGATAAAAGATTGAGGCGCAATATAATAAGCCCCAAAGAAACTAGACTTTCACAATTTATGAAAGACGCAGATCTAATAGATGCTTGGAAGACAGATAATCCTGAAGGCAGGGAGTTTACATACTTCTCTCATACACACCATTCTTGGTCGCGGATTGATTATATCTTAATCAATAGAGGGTCGTTTATGTGATCCCATGATTGAAGACATGGTAATTTCCGACCATGCACCAATCTGAATCTTATTACAAGACAAAACCCCAAAGGGGTCAGACTTCCTTTGGTGCTGCCCTTCAAATATGTTGAGGGATGAGAATTTCAGAGACCTACTGCAAGGTTGGTGGCTGGAATATAAACAAGATAATGAAAACTCAGCAGGCCCCCAACTTTTATGGGATGCGGGGAAAACTGTGCTTAGAGGTAGAATTATGGCTCACATGTATACCACGAAGCAGGGGACTAAAAAGAAACTTGCCCAGATGAGTGATACACTGAGGGCGGCTTACACCGCTTTCCGTACAGCTCCATCACCCCTCTTACAGAAACAATGGCAAATTGCTAAGTTAACATACGAAAACTGCCTCTTGACTTGGGAAAAGATATCGCATTTTAAGTGGGAAGCTCAATTATATCGACATGGAAATAAAGCAGGAAAATTATTGGCTAGATTGGCTCGAGGGCAGCGACCAACAACTAAAATAACAGCTCTTAAAGATAGCTTGGGACGTTTAAAAACCCACCCAAAAGATATCAACAAGATTTTAATGGACTTCTACACTAAACTTTATGAAAGCCCGGGATGCTCCTCTTTAGGGAGACAAATATGGATGGGTAATAACGCAATGCCAAAGTTGGGAGGAATAGACAGGGAACTGTTAAATGCGCCAATCACACCAGATGAAGTAGCTAGTGTCACCAAATATATGCCTTTGGGAAAAGCCCCTTGCCCGGACGGGTTCACAGGAGAATTCTTCAAAACATTATCAAAAGATATAGCCCCAATGCTTTCCCAAATTTACAATGGCTACTTGCAGGGTCAGGGTATACCACAACAAATCATCACGGCATACATTAAAGTGCTACCAAAACCAAACAAAGATCCCACCTCTGCATCCTCATATCGCCCAATATCTCTAATTAACATAGATCTTAAAATTGTCTCAAAGATCCTGGCCAATAGACTAGCAAGCATTCTACCAAAATTGATCTCACAGCGCAGGTAGGGTTCATTCAAGGAAGAGCTGCTGTTACAAATATACACAAAGTACTAGCGGTCCTAGACGTGGTTAAGATACGCCCGGCGATCCATCCATCCCCAGCCATAATATCCATTGACGCTGAAAAAGCATTTGACAATGTTGACTGGGGAAGGATGGATTATGTTTTGGACAACGTGGGACTAACAGGTCCTTTCAGGGTATTTCTTAAGGCATTATATACATGTCTAAAGGCTAGAATAAGTACACCAGGTTATATCTCAGCACCATTTGCACTACAAAAAGGGACAAGACAGGGATGTTCTCTATCCCCGCACTTATTCAATCTTGCTATAGAACCCCTATCTCGCAGACTGGCCTCATACAAAGCAATCAACGGTATAAAAGTAAGCAACTCACAGATAAAGCATGCCCACTTTGCGAACTTTTGATCTCCTTGAGGAGTTTGGCAGGGTGTCAGGTTTCAGGATCAATTTAAATCAGAGATATTGTTCCTCAACGGTAACATTGCTAGAAAGGATACCCCGCAACTAGAGGTCCCTAATTCAAATCGCACAAGTATCTATAAAATACTTGGGCATTCACATAGGCAAACGTCCTGAGTCTCTCTATTTATTAAACTACCGCCCGCTTTGTAAGAAAATACAGTCGGAAATAGATAGGTGGATGAGCCTCCCGCTGTCATTGGGAGGTAGATGTCAGCTTTTAAAGATGATTTCTATCCCAAAACTATTATACCCCATCCAAACCATACCCCTGCTTATTAAACATGCAGATATCAACAAGCTTGAGTCAGCATTTAGAGCTTTTCTTTGGGAAGGAAAAAAATCCAGAATAGCTCTAAATAAATTGCAGCTACCCAAAAATATGGGGGGACTGAATTTCCCCAGTATACGCCTTAACAATCTGGCGGGTGTCGCCCGTCATTGTATAGATTGGATCTTTAGTTCCGGCTTTTACTCAAATATCACACTAGAATCTCACCCATGGTCATTAGGAGCACTGCTGCATACGAAACTGGTGGCGATACCTATATCTGTGAGAAACAGTTTATTAGTAAAAGATACACTTGCCACATGGAAAGAAATATGCAAAATATGCCATCAACATTCTAGGTTATCAAATCACATGAATATATGGGGACACCCAGAGTTTCTGGCAGGATTGGAGTCACAATTCTTTGTGCATTGGCGGGGAAAGGGGGTGAGAACGGTGAGAGATATGTGGAACTCACAGGAACGACGACTTTACTCATACCTTGAAATCCAGGAAAAATATGGCTTAAGTCACACACAACACCTACTCTCCTATCTTCAAATCACTGGTTTTCTTAAGGGAAGGGGACACGACATGCGGGAGTGTTTATCCTCTAACAAACGAAATCAGCTGATAAGCAGGGGTGAGCGGAGACGAACCCTATCAGAGATTTACCAGGGACTCAGGGAATTCAGACTGAAAAAGGTTCCGGAAAACCTCTTTTGCCACTGGCAGAAGGATTTTCCCCACATTACAGTCGAACAAATTATCCCACAAGGGTGGGACAAAATACGAAAGGTAGTCTGAATGAAGTATGGAGAGAAACGCATTTTTGCATGATCCATAAAGCTATATACGGTTTCCAATTCTCGAGTCGCAATGCAATCAAGAATTAGGGGATGTCCGAAATGCCATTTAACAGGGTCAGATATGCTACACGGAATATGGTCCTGCCCGGAGACACAAAAATTTTGGAAGCAAATTAAAACCCAAATTAAGAACCACCTCAAGGTGAACATACCATTGTCACCTGATCTTATTCTATTCCATGCTCCCATGAAAGGGACTTATTTCCCTCCGGTGGTCCATATAACATTACTAGCAGCCAAGAGATGTCTCTTTAAGGAATAGCTTCAGCCACGACTCCCATCAATGACAGAGGTGTTCAATCACCTAAAAAAATGTTTTGATATGGAGAGAGTCGAGGCAGAACAAACTAAAGGAAGACAGATTTCCACTTTTTTTGTCAGATGGGAAAACTTTATTAAGGCAGTCTATTCGGGAGCAGAGTTGGAGAAGGTGATGAAGCCTTTCATACATTCGGAATGGTATCTGAAAAGGAAGGTAGCAGGAACACTAGATAAACTTCAGATAGACTGAGGCTGTGTCGAAGATTTAGCTATTTTTGTTCGAGTGTCGATGGTATAGCATAATTTGGGGAATGGGGGATGGGTGGGGGAAAGGTTTATAGTACAAAATATTGATATTGTACATCTATTGAGTAAAGATTGTTAACATGTCAATATTCTCTGAACATGTACAAAATGAAACATAATTGATTGTACTTCAGTTACTATTGAGTATGATTGCGGAAAACTGAATAATAACTATATTAAAAAAAAAAAAAGAATTTTTTTCACATCATGTATAATTTTTTCCCCAGTTTTTTTGTTTTGTTTAGTGCGTCGAGCCATTCTAAATGGAAAATATGACGCAGTTGTCTCAGTAACACCTCTACAGTCGGGAAGTCTGACTCTAACCACTTCGATAGCAAACACCGTTTAGCTCCCAGCAACACTTTGTGCCCTATCGCTGTGAGACCCATCTCCTTCGCTTTCCCATCTCCTACGGTTCCCCGCGTACTATCAGTGTGGAGAATAACTACAAACCGGATTCCAAAAAAGTTGGGACACTATACAAATCGTGAATAAAAACTGAATGCAATGATGTGGAGGTGCCAACTTCTAATATTTTATTCAGAATAGAACATAAATCACGGAACAAAAGTTTAAACTAAGAAAATGTACCATTTTAAGGGAAAAATATGTTGAATCAGAATTTCATGGTGTCAACAAATCCCAAAAAAGTTGGGACAAGGCCATTTTCAACACTGTGTGGCATCTCCCCTTCTTCTTACAACACTCAACAGACATCTGGGGACCGAGGAGACCAGTTTCTCAAGTTTAGAAATAGGAATGCTCTCCCATTCTTGTCTAATACAGGCCTCTAACTGTTCAATCGTCTTGGGCCTTCTTTGTTGCACCTTCCTCTTTATGATGCGCCAAATGTTCTCTATAGGTGAAAGATCTGGACTGCAGACTGGCCATTTCAGTACCCGGATCCTTCTCCTACGCAGCCATGATGTTGTGATTGATGCAGAATGTGGTCTGGCATTATCTTGTTGAAAAATGCAGGGTCTTCCCTGAAAGAGATGACGTCTGGATGGGAGTATATGTTGTTCTAGAACCTGAATATATTTTTCTGCATTGATGGTGCCTTTCCAGACATGCAAGCTGCCCATGCCACACGCACTCATGAAACCCCATACCATCAGAGATGCAGGCTTCTGAACTGAGCGTTGATAACTACTTGGGTTGTCCTTGTCCTCTTTGGTCCGGATGACATGGTGTCCCAGATTTCCAAAAAGAACTTCGAATCGTGACTCGTCTGACCACAGAACAGTCTTCCATTTTGCCACACTCCATTTTAAATGATCCCTGGCCCAGTGAAAACGCCTGAGCTTGTGGATCTTGCTTAGAAATGGCTTCTTCTTTGCACTGTAGAGTTTCAACTGGCAACGGCGGATGGCACGGTGGATTGTGTTCACTGACAATGGTTTCTGGAAGTATTCCTGAGCCCATTCTGTGATTTCCTTTACAGTAGCATTCCTGTTTGTGGTGCAGTGTCGTTTAAGGGCCCGGAGATCACGGGCATCCAGTATGGTTTTACGGCCTTGACCCTTACGCACAGAGATTGTTCCAGATTCTCTGAATCTTCGGATGATGTTATGCACAGTTGATGATGATTTTCGCTGGGTAACACCTTTCTGATATTGCTCCACTATCTTTCTGCGCAACATTGTGGGAATTGGTGATCCTCTACCCATCTTGGCTTCTGAAAGACACTGCCACTCTGAGAAGCTCTTTTTATACCCAATCATGTTGCCAATTGACCTAATTAGTGTTAATTGGTCTTCCAGCTCTTCGTTATGCTCAAATTTACTTTTTCCAGCCTCTTATTGCTACTTGTCCCAACTTTTTGGGGATTTGTTGACACCGTGAAAATTGGAATCAACGTATTTTTCCTTTAAAATGATACATTTACTCGGATTAAACGTTTGATCTGTCATCTACGCTCTATTACAAATAAAATATTGACATTTGCCATCTTCACATCATTGCATTCAGTTTTTATTCACAATTTGTTTAGTGTCCCAACTTTTTTGGAATCCGGTTTGGACCATTGGTAACAGCTCTTTCTGGTAATTGCTGGTCCTTCTCAGGATTTTGTTTACCTGTCGCCAAAACTCCTCTAATCCTGAGCAGTTCCACAGACCATGAAGAAGGTCAGTCTGTAATTCTATCATCCTTTGGCTGTGCGGGCATGCTGGGAGTTGTAGTTTTGCAACAGCTGGAGGCACACTGGTTGGGAAACACTGCTCTAACTTAGCATTCCCCAAATACCACTCAGCTCTTTATCTTTTCTTTAGCCCATTCCCCAGCCGCTTCTGCTGTATCAAAAAAACACGTTTTATTTTCCCAATCAATCCTCAACTTAGCCGGAAACATCATTGAATAGTTCACATTTTTTAAACGCAGCATTTTTTTTCACATCGGTAAACCGACTTCTTTCATTTGCCGTTTCCTTTGCCTAGTCGGAAAATAACATTACTGTTGTACCTGAGTATTCCAGCCTCCCTCTCTTCCTTGACCTAAGTAATATCTCCTCCTTATCCCTAACTGATAATAAGCTAAGGATAATTACTCTCGGTCTCATACCTAGAGGAGGTATCTTTGCTGACAGTCTATATGCCTGCTCCACAATTATAATCAGAGATGTCCTGACCCAATTGTTCCCTCAACCACGTTTGCATAAAGGCGCGGGGGTCTTGCCCCTCCGCGCCCTCTGGGATTCCCAGACATCTCAGATTGACCCTCCTAGACCTGTTTTCTAAATGTACTAATTTGTTTTTCAGTTCCCTATTTTCTTACTTTAAACATTCTTTTTCTTTAACCGTTATCTGCAATAGGTCCTCCACTTCCGATGTTCTTTTCTCAACTTCTATCAGCCTATCTTTATATTTTTGTAGATCAGCTCTAAGAAACCCCACCGACTCCCTAATGTTTCCAGTCTGGAGAGAGAGGTCCTGTATCGCCATATTGCATTTTTTTATTTCTTGAAATATATCTTGCAGGCTGGGAGCCTGCTCCTCTTTTTTAGAGGCATTTCCTCTATCTCCTTTAATTGTTTATTGCCTCTCTCCCCAGGCTGAAAACTCTCCCCAAACGACGCCAGGCCAGGGTTCTCCTCCAAAAAAGATTCGCCCTCCTGACCTAGAATCGCAGCCTCTCTTTTTTTCTTTGTGGGGCTAGTCTGACCACGCATATTGGTCAAGAGCAATTGCTTGGATCTTTCAGGCTTTATTTGCATTGGGGAAACTGAAGTATTAAGCTCCAGTTGCCCCTTAGCCCTGTTCCCTGTCTCGCCATCCTCTCACCCTATCGCTATCTATACCCTCCCCCTCTGCTTCCCCTCCTCCTCTCCCCCCTCCCCCTGACAATCCAAAAATTTTACTATTATAGAAACGTGCAAAGGGGGAAATTTAACATACAGCCCCCAAGAACAACCAAATATTAATCAGCACTTAAGGCGGGGGATAAACCACTTTTAGTTGTGGGGGACTTAATAACGTAATGGATGTAAGATTAGACAGATGTAGAATAGGTAACACTCAAGTTTCTTGTATGGGATCTAAATTAAAAAATATTACAGAGGAGATGGGTTGGATTGATATTTGGAGAGTTATATATCCAAAACTAAGAAAATATTAGTGTTTTTTTCAAAGACCCATAGGAGTCTATCACAAATTGATTTAGTTTTCACAAATAATAAAGGTTCACTAGATATTGAAGGGGTTAAATATGGACAATGTGGAATTTCGGATCACAATCCAATTAATATAAATATAAAAACAATTTAAAAAAAGAGGGATGAATATAAATATAGGATGGATAAGTATGATGGGTACACACAGAAAGATCCTGAAAGAGATAAGAGTTTTTTTATATGAATGATGGTGCAGCGGCAGTTAATATAGTATGGGAGGCCGCAAAGGCCTTTATCAGAGGGATTATTACAAAATATACAGTAATATATAAGAAAGGAATAAGAGAGAAAATAAATAATCTGGAAAAAGAGATGGAAAAAAATGAAAAAAAGTATATTGAGAATCCCACAGAACAAAATTATACTGCGTGGATAGAGAAAGCTTCCAAATTAAAAGACGAATTATTCTTGCTGGCAGAACATCAAAAAGAAAACTATGTAAGGGATAATTACATTTATGCACACATACCGGGAAACAAGTTAGCGGCCTTTGTAGCGGCTCAAACAAAAAAAATTATTATATCCATTGTCTAGTTGATGAATTGGGACATAAAATTACTGAACAAATGGCTAAAATAGAACTGCTTAAAGAATATTTTGCAGATATACAGTACAGACCAAAAGTTTGGACACACCTTCTCATTCAAAGAGTTTTCTTTATTTTCATGACTATGAAAATTGTAGATTCACACTGAAGGCATCAAAACTATGAATTAACACATGTGGAATTATATACATAACAAACAAGTGTGAAACAACTGAAAATATGTCATATTCTAGGTTCTTCAAAGTAGCCACCTTTTGCTTTGATTACTGCTTTGCACACTCTTGGCATTCTCTTGATGAGCTTCAAGAGGTAGTCCCCTGAAATGGTTTTCACTTCACAGGTGTGCCCTGTCAGGTTTAATAAGTGGGATTTCTTGCCTTATAAATGGGGTTGGGACCATCAGTTGCGTTGAGGAGAAGTCAGGTGGATACACAGCTGATAGTCCTACTGAATAGACTGTTAGAATTTGTATTATGGCAAGAAAAAAGCAGCTAAGTAAAGAAAAACGAGTGGCCATCATTACTTTAAGAAATGAAGGTCAGTCAGTCAGCCGAAAAATTGGGAAAACTTTGAAAATAAGGGCTATTTGACCATGAAGGAGAGTGATAGGGTGCTGCGCCAGATGACCTGGCCTCCACAGTCACCGGACCTGAACCCAATCGAGATGGTTTGGGGTGAGCTGGACCGCAGAGTGAAGGCAAAATGGCCAACAAGTGCTAAGCATCTCTGGGAACTCCTTCAAGACTGTTGGAAGACCATTTCAGGGGACTACCTCTTGAAGCTCATCAAGAGAATGCCAAGAGTGTGCAAAGCAGTAATCAAAGCAAAAGGTGGCTTTGAAGAACCTAGAATATGACATATTTTCAGTTGTTTCACACTTGTTTGTTATGTATATAATTCCACATGTGTTAATTCATAGTTTTGATGCCTTCATAGTCATGAAAATAAAGAAAACTCTTTGAATGAGAAGGTGTGTCCAAACTTTTAGTCTGTACTGTATATAGCAGTAAGATAAATAAAAGCTCGGAACAGATACAACATTTTTTGGATGAAATTATTATCTCTAGGCTAACAATAGATCAATGTAAGTCCCTGGAAGCTACTTTAACTCCTTTAGAAGTGAATGATACATTATCTAGGATAACAAAGAACAAGGCCCCAGGAATAGATGGTATTTCGTTTGAGGTTTATGCCCAATATAAAGAAATATTAATACCGAAATTGCTTATGATGTGGGAGTCCTCGAAGCAGATAGGGAAATTGCCAGATACCTTGCGAGAAGCTTTATTTTTTAATAGCGTTTATTTAACATTTTTCAAGTTAATACAACAATCCCATAGGGAAAAAACAATTCTGCATGACAGTCACACGCGTAAGCAAGACCAGACAATTCCATCAATGTCATAATGTACGACAGTAAGAGACATAAATGTATTTAGTTACAGAACATCCTTGTTGTCGCAAAAAAGGAAGGAAATAGAGGTCTGCACACACTTACTCACATCCGCACACACAAACACACACTTGGGTGACGCAGTCCCAACCAGTAATGGGCCTCAAACCGTACCCTCCGCCTGCACCCATATACCCCAGATTTTGTCAAACCGACAGGGGTCCCTCTCGCTTCATAAGTCAATTTGTACATCTGAAGATCTTTGTTAATAAGTTGCAGCCATTGGTTTACCGTGGGACACTTGGGAGGTTTCCAGTTCAAGAGTATGTTCTTCCTACCATAGAACATTAAGAGTCGTAGCAGTATTCTACAATATTTGGATGGAGTCGCATCAGCAACTAGCCCCATAACACAAACAATAGGATCACAGATCCCTGGTAGACCCAGCTTAACATTAATGAAATTGCACACCCCCTTCCAATATATTTGTAAAGACGGACATGACCAAACCATGTGGAAAAAGGATCCGCTATCACTTCCACACCTGTCGCATCCAGGATTTGGTATCTGCCGCATCTGATATAGATGCACCGGAGTCAAATATACCCTATGCATCCATTTGACCTGAATGAGTTGATCTCGAGAGCTCACGACAGACCTCCTCCACCCCAGACGCCATTCCTCCAAATGAGAGTCCTCCAACTCTGGGATATCCGCCGACCATCTAACAAATGATCGCTGGATAGGAGAGTCCTGCATCTTAATGATTTCACCATAAAAGGAAGAAATTGGTTTATATGATTGTTTCCTCCTAGCTACCGATTCCAGAGGACCACACTCCAAGCTCAGGGTCAAGGAGTGGAACTGCTTATCACACGCGTGTCTCAGTTGGAGGAACCGGTAAAAACTCGTCCGAGGTAACAGGAAGTCCGACCGCAAACTCTCAAAGGAGCGAAAGACCCCATCCTGGAATAGCTGCGTCAAATACTTAAGCCCCTTCCCAGGCCAAAATTCAAAATCTGGCAAGTGTAAAAGCTCAGGGAGATGCTTGTTACGCCATAGTGGGATATACGGAGACCAAATGTCCCCTGCTTGAGTATCCATATGTGTATTCACAAACCTCGCCCAAGCTTCTATGACCGTCACCATAGCTTCTGTGTATCTCCCACTGAACAGAACTCCACCTCCCCTATAAACCAAGTTCGTTAGAGCTTCATATGAACCAACTAGCTCAGCCTCCAGCACCACCGCCGGATTATTGGAATCTGCTCTAATCCACCAGGAAGCATACATCAGGCGTGTCGCTATATAATAGACATATAAGTCAGGAAGTTGCAAACCTCCCTGTAAGTAGGAGGCTTTCAACGTCTTTCTTGCTATCCTAGGGATCCGATGGCACCATAGGAATTGGGACATAACTTTATCTATGACATCAAAATGGGACTTCGGGACCCTCACTGGAGCCGCTCTATATACATATAACAGTTTCGGTAGCAGCACCATTTTGAAGATGTTGATCCTGCCTATTAAGGTCAAGGGGAGATTTTCCCAGGCTTCCAACTTGCGTGTGACATATTCCATAGTGGTTTCAAAGAAGAAGACCGGCACTTCGCAGATGTAGATCACAATGTAGATTTATTCAGTCACATATTCAAGTGGCATAGTGACGCGTTTCAGCACAAGTGTGCTTTCATCAATGATGAAAGCACACTTGTGCTGAAACGCGTCACTATGCCACTTGAATATGTGACTGAATAAATCTACATTGTGATCTACATCTGCGAAGTGCCGGTCTTCTTCTTTAAAACTTTAGTCTGGACGCCATTCCACGGACACGTGCACCGCGAATTCAAGAAGGTAGTGCCGCCCTGTCTTCACTAGAAAATATTCCATAGTGGGTCTCAGATTCAGATGGCAGAATTGCCGAGGGTCTCTATGTATGTGAATCCCCAAATAAAGAAAGCTGTCTACCACCTTCAAGGGGGATACCGGAGAGATATCCATCCCTTCCTCCATGTCCACTATACATAGACTTGATTTAGCCCAGTTCACTCGCAATCCTGAATACCTACCATATCCATTCACCACGTCTAGCAAGGTTTCTAAGGAGGGGCCAGGGTCAGCTAAGTACACCAACAGGTCGTCCGCGTACAGCGATACTTTCTCTTGTATCCCAGCTACCGTCCACCCCTCTATCAAGGAGCTATTATTAATCAATTGAGTAAGAGGTTCCATTATCAGAGTGAACAACAACGGGGACAGGGGACAACCCTGCCTTGTACCTCTGTATAACCTAAATGGCCGGGAAAGAGAGCCATTTACTCTGATGCGAGCTGTAGGCGCCTGATACAATAATTGGACCCATTGAATGAAGGAGGGAGGGAAGCCAAGGCGGGACATTGTCTCCCAAATAAAGTGCCACTCTACCGAGTCAAAGGCTTTCTCATTATCGAGAGATGCCAGGACCCTTGAACCCGCATTATCATGCCTGACCTGCAAGTTCGTAAATAATCTCCCAAGGTTGATATCAGTTGTTTTCCCAGGCATAAAGCCAGATTGGTCAGGGTCAATAATGGATAAGACTACCCTACTAAGTCTCTTGGCTAAGATTTTAGCCAAGATCTTGGCGTCAGTATTCAGTAGGGAAATGGGTCTATATGATGCACAGTGGTCCGGAGACTTCCCAGTTTTATGAATTACCACAATGGTAGCCTCTCCAAAGGATAAAGGCAACCCACTGGAGTCATATGCATAATTAAAAAGATTCAGTAGACGTGTAGAATGCAACTCAACATCTAATCTGTACCATTCGACTGGGAACCCATCCGGACCAGGTGATTTCCCTACTGCCATATCTCCAATCGCAGCTTTAATTTCTTCCACATCAATAGCTGCCTCTAAAAACTTACTGTCCGCCCTTGCCAATGGTGTGAGGGTGATGTTCTGAAGGAAAGATCGGATCTCATCCGGGGACATCACAATTTTGGAGCTATAAAGGTCCGCATAAAATTGAACAAATTGCTCACATATGCCCTCCGGTCGATATACCCTTGAGCCATCCCCGCAGGTGATGTGTGGGACCACTGTCTGAGGCGACTCAGTCCTGGCCAGGAACGCCAAAGCACTCCCATTCTTATCCCCATCAGCAAATATTACACGCCTTTGATACAATAACTTCTTCTGGGTATATTCTGTTAGGTGTAAACTAAGTTTCATCTGAGCCTCATCCCATAATCTACGACCCTCTCCATCCGGATTTGTAATAAAAGCCTGCTCTCTCTCTACCACCTCCCCCTCTAACTTAGTCCTAGTAGCACTCATCTCCTTCCTATACGTAGCTATCGCATGAATCAGAGTACCCCTCATCACAACTTTGAAGGCTTCCCACTCTATCAACGGGTTAGTTGAGCCCTCATTGAAGTCCCAATAGTCCTTCACACCTTGCTGTACAGCCCAAACAACAGGCAGGACCTCTAGCCATTTACTATTGAGTCTCCATATTCTCTCAACCGGTGCCAGGGGTTGTTTCAGAATTACTAACAGAGGGGCATGGTCAGAAATACCTCGTGGCAGGTAGTCAGCCACCACCAGAGAGGGCAATAGATCTCTACTAAGGAATACTAAATCTATCCGTGAGAGCGTAACATGTGAAGCAGAGTAACAGGAATATTGGCGCAATCCCGGATGCAAGTACCTCCAACCCTCCGTTAAATCGAATACATCAGCCCAGGAGCTTAACGCCTCATTATGGGTATCACTAGGGCGAAGTCGATCCAACGACTGGTCCAGAGTCGCGTTGTAATCCCCAAATGCAATCAGAGGCACCGGGGGCATAGATGCTACCATTCTCATAACCTCATCCAATATATCTCTCCGAAAAGGGGGGGGGACATAAAGACCCACCACAAGATAGTCAATGCCCCTGATTGCAACGTGGAGAATCACAAAACGCCCCATCGTATCCGTATGCACAGAATATGATCGGAAGGGAAGGGACTTCGCTACCAGAACCGACACACCTCTGGCTCTAGAATTATATACAGCGTGGTATGCTGAACCCACCCAGGGCCTCTTTAACGCTAAAAGCTTCCGCCCCTGCAAATGTGTCTCCTGCAATATCAGAACATCAGGATTATGATTTCGTAGAAAATTAAAGACCAGAGATCGTTTAATTTTGTCATTGAGACCCCTGACATTCCAGGAGACAAACCGACAGACCGACATTATGGCGGTTTGTTGAGACAATAATCCCAGAAGTAACTGCACCACCCAAGCCATACACTCACACATTCATACCAACTTCCAAACTTTAGAGCAAGAGCTCCTAAATATGCCCGTAACATCAGGCAATACCCCCCACCCTGCCCAGATGACCCCAACATATCCAAGCCTAAAAACCCTCCCCCCATTTACCTCATTAGTAGAAAAAAGGGGAACGGAGAACCCGTTCTTAACCCCACTGCTCTAGGTAAACCTAAAACTGAACCTATGCAGCAGGTTACCACAACAATCACACATTCAGCTCCGTTAATATTACTATCATCTGAAACATATGGTGAGACACCCAAAACATTAGATATGTGGCTCTCAGCCCCTGCGGTCAAGCCAGTCCGATGCCTCTTCAGGGGTGGCAAAGAACTTCACCTGCTCTCCCTCCTGGACTCTGAGCCGTGCCGGATACATCATGGCATAGATAAGTCCCTTCTCTCTTAGCCGGGTTCTCACCGCCGTGAACTGTCTACGTTGCTTCTGCACTTCTGTAGAAAAGTCCGGGTAGAAGGAGATCCGGGTGTTATCAAAATGAATATCCTTTAGTCGGCGAGCTGCTGCCAGAATAGCATCACGGTCTCTGTAATTTAGGACCTTAAAGATGAAAGGACGAGATGGGGCTCCAGGAGGCAGGGGGCGAGTGGGAATCCTGTGAGCACGTTCAACTGCAAAAGTCCCTGATAGATTTATAGGATCAAAGAGTTGTTTTATAAGACGTTCCACAAACTCTTCAGGAGAGGGCCCTTCTGCTCTTTCAGGTAAACCCATAATGCGGATGTTGTTCCGTCTGTTACGGTTCTCGGCATCATCTACCTTCGCCATCAGAGTCTTGACTTGATTCTGCAGCGCATTTATCGCAGAGTCATCACACTGAACTCTGTCCTCCACATCACTCACCCTCCTTTCCACCTCAGTTGTTCTCTCTCTAATCTTATCAATATCATGTCTGAGAAGAGTAAGATCAGCCTGGACATGGTCGATTTTGACCGTAAGCGCCGTTTGGCAGTTAGTGATGGCCGCCATAACTTTTGCAAGGTCCACTTCTGGGCGCTCAGAGGAGGTCCCAACCTCTCGATCCTCTGTCTGGCTCATATTGTCCAGCATTAGTTTAGGTGGATTAGCTGGCCCTGAGGTGCCCGTTTTCCGGCCCATAAGGTGATCTCCCCTTCACCAGTAATAGGAACACTGGCCCTTTAATCAGCACCCTCACTCAGGGGCAACAGAACAGTAGTGGCACCACTCTCTAGAAAGATCCTTTTCCTGGAGTCAGGATGTACTTGCCCTACAACTCAGTTGAGGCGCACTCTCCACCCAATATAGTTGTCAGATGGATGCAGACAGGAGAGCCAAGATCCCGCGCCAGTCCTGGGGCATGAAGATGACTGTTCACAGCGTCACAGGTAAGATGGCGCCCGCACCGCCAGACACGTGGGGGACTTCAAGCCGGCAGCCCAGCAGGGAGAGAGCCGGGGGGGCCACACCGATCAGCAGCTCCAGGTCCCACCCGACCACCACCACCGGTGAGTAAGATGTTCGTGCGTCCCCACCTCTCCCACTCTCACCGAGGGGTCCGCAGTGCTGGATAACGCTCCGCTCACAGGCCTCGCTCAAAAGGATCCAGCAGACAGTGACCGCAGCAGTCACAGAGCAGAAACTCCGGTTACCGGTAAACCGTGAGTTGCGGATCACATAGGGGTGTTTCTATCAGGCCAAATGCTCAGACAATCAGGATACTGCAGGATAATGTCGGAGCTGAAACGACTTGTGTCCTCACACCATGACGGCTAGGCCACGCCCCTTGCGAGAAGCTTTAATTACACTTATTTTAAAATCCGGAAAGGATCCAGCTTTTCTGGACTCATATCGTCCTATTTCATTAATTAATACTGACAATAAAATATTAGCTAGGATTTTGGCAACTAGACTCAGGAGTGTGGTTTCGGTTCTTGTTCATGAGGATCAAGCGGGGTTCACGTCAGGAAAAACTACAACTAACATCATGAGATATTTTGTGAATACCCAGTTTGAACCTACAAATTGAGAATGGATGATTGTAACCATAGACGCCTCAAAGGCTTTTGATACTAAAGAATGGCCTTTTTTAATTGGTACATTGAGGAAAATGGGATTTGGCGACAATTTTGTCTCTTGGATAAAGCTATTATACACTGAAATTTCCGCAAGGGTGAACGGAGAATATTCAGATAACATATATATTGACAGAGGGGTTAGACAGGGATGTCCCCTTTCTCCTCTGCTATTTGCTATAGCTATGGAGCCGCTCGCCGATATGATCAGGCAAGATAAAGATATTGTGGGGTTTAGGTATGGCACTCATGAGGAAAAAGTTGCTTTATATGCAGATGATATTATGCTGTTTGTGGGTTCACATGGATCACTTTCTAAGATTTTTCAAGAATTTGATCAGTTTGGTAAACATTCCGGTCTTAGTATAAACTGGTCTAAATCAGCTTGTGTCCCGATTGATCCTCTGAACAACTTCAGACCGGGATTACTGGAAATTAAGATGATTAACGAACCTGTTAAATATTTGGGTATCCAGATCACTCCTAACCCCAGGGATTATGGACAGTTGAATGTGGTCCCAAAAATTGTATTCTTGTAAGAGTGTATTTCTCTGGTGAAAATGTGTTTATTACCCGCTCTGAACTATATTTTGTGGAATACACTGGTGATAATCCCCAAAAGATTTTTTTAAAATAATAACTAGTTTACTAACGGATTTAATATGGCGTGGGAAAAAACGAGGATAAAGGCACAAATATTGTGCATTCAGGAGAAGGAGGGTGGATTATCAGTACCAGACTTGGAACTTTATTTCATTTCTGGTTATATAAAAAATATTATATTATGGAGCAACACGCAAAGATATAAGAATATAATAGCAGGGATTAATAAAAGATTGGAAAAATGTAATATCTTTCAAATATTGGAAGCAGGCATCTTGACGCAACAGGAATGCAATAAGATACTTCTAATTGTGTTGATGGCTAAAACTTGGAAGGTGGCAAGAGAATTGTGGTCCCAGAGTGGTTTCCATGCTGACACCATACTGTGGGATAATATCTATCTCACAGAATTAAAGTCGATTAAACAAAAAAATTTGGTGGAAACATGGAATATATAAACTAGGCCAGGTATGGGAAGAGGGGGATATAATTCCCTATGAAAAACTTTAAGATAACTGTCAACTGAAAAATACAGAGTTGAGTTTTTTTTTATTTTCAACTAAAGCAAGCACTGAACAAGATGCTAGGAAAAGGTACACAAATAATTGCCCTACCACAGCCTTTAGTTAATATCATTAAATTAACAACAGGGAAGAAACTGGTTTCAAGAATATATCAATGCTTGCTATATCAAAAGACCAAGAGAAGAGCAGTTGATAGTCTAATGTACAAATAGCGGAGGGACTTAAATTCTCAACAGGAAGATTTTTGGGAGCTGGCCATACAGGCAAAAAATAAGGTCTCAAGGAATTTTTCTCACAGAATTACTCAATTTAATATACTGTACCGCCTCTACTACTCTCCCAAGATGTTAATGAAGTGTTACAAGTCTAAAGAGTTTATTTGTCCAAAATGTGGTGAGGTACGAGTGGACGAAATACATGTATTATGGAGATGTGTAAAAATTCAAGAGTACTGGGAAAAGGTTAATGAAAAAATAGAGGAATACCACCGGTTTAAAGTGCCAAGGCAATTTAAAAAATGTATTTTGGGGGTGATGGATGGAATGGATGTCCCCCAACACCGAGAGATATCATCTAAACTTCTATTCCAGGCCAGGAAATGTATTGTTGGACACTGGGAAGGGGGGGGGGGGGGGGGGGGGGGGGGGGGGGGGAGTTGTGCTCCCACGGTCAAAGAATGGGAGAGCTCCGTTAGAGTCTTGCTTGCCAGGGAGGAATTTCATCTGGTAGGTAATAAGAAAAAATATAGATTCGCTAGGTTATGGCAGAAATGGTTAAATAAAAATTGAGCGGTCTTGGGGAGGGAGAGTAGGGACCAGGGGATGTGGGGGAGTTGAAGAGATGGGGAGATTGGGGATGGTGAAGAGAAGAGAAATTTTTATTTATATATATATATTTTTCTTTTAGAAGGAGCATTCGGCGCGCAAAGGGAGGGGGGTGGGGTAATTGTATATAAATGCAATAATTGAATAATGAACAATTTTTGTAATGGTTGTAAAAACGTTACCAAATGAAATTTTGTAAATGGTTGTAAAAACGCAATAAAGATTTATATATAAAAAAAAGTGCTATATAAGAGCGAAATGGAAGTTCTACTTTTATTCTCGAGAAGGGAATCAAATTTCTTTCGTTGCAACTCATTGGTTATGTCCTTTACCAGACTCCTGCTGTAACTCCTAACTTGCATGTAGGGAAACAAGTTGGGGCCCTGTAAGCTCCACTTATCCTCCAATTCTGATAAGGTTGCCCATCTAGCCTCCTGTTCATGGAAGAGATCCCCAATTTTTCTCACTGCCCAGGAATAAAGGTTGGGTTGTTATGGATGGGGAGATGTTTGGAGAATTGATATGATAGACCAAAAAGTTTCCTGAGAATCTTCCAAGTTATGATGGAGTCTCTTAAAATTAGTGAACGTCTAGCTAAGTACGGGAGACGGTGCGGACTGGTGTGCACAAGTGCCCTCAAGTCCCAGGGTGCAGCTAATTGTCATTCTAGGTGTATGTTAGAGTAGTAGGCCGTACCATTAAACCAGTCTAATATGTGTCTACTGAGGCAGGCTATATTGTACCCCCGAACGTCGGGAAAATTAAGACCCCCGTGCTCTTTCCACATCCTTAATTTTCGCAAGGAGATTCTCGGCTTCTTTCCGTTCCAAATAAATCAAACAAATTTACTTTCCAGCCCTGCAACATCCGCATGTCGTAAGAGTAAATGTATAGTTTGGAAAGGGTACAGTAACCGAGCCATCCCCATCATTTTGACTAGGTGGCACCTTCCCATCAACGACAAAGGCAACCTTTGGCACCTATCAAGGTCGTTCTTGATTTTGGTGATCAGTGGTGGGTAATTCAGTTGGTAGATGGAGTGTGGCGTCTTCCCTATTTTAATGCCCAGGTAAGTAATTTGGGATTTAGCTTGCGACAGACCTATCCCAGGAGAAGAGACCCAGGAGTATTTATTGTCCTGGCCAAGAGGCAGCAGCTCACATTTAGAGGCATTCACTTTGTAACCAGAGTACCTCCCAAACCCTTCCAAAGTCTTGAATATCTTCCCGATATGTTCCCATGGCTTCGCCAGAAATAATATGACATTGTCTGCGAATAACGCGGCTTTTACCTGAGTGTTTCCCACTCGGATGACTTCAAATACATTAGAGTTACATAATTCTCTGGCTAGTGGTTCTAGTGCTAGGTTGAACGAAAGGGGGGACAGGGGGAAACCCTGGTGGGTCCCCTTCTGCAAGCCAAAAGGTCTAGATAAGAAGCCCTGCGTGTAAACCCTAGCTGTTGGTTTATGATACAGCTGGGACAGAAAGACTCTGAAAGTGCCAGTGAATCCCATTTTATCCAGAACCACCTCCAGCCATGCCCACTTGACATTATCAAAAGCTTTTTCGGCGTCTAATGTGAGCATGGCTGGAGACTCTCCCCCCTCACGGACATGTTGTATTCTGTCCAAAACTATTAGCACTGTCCTAATATTTGTCACCGCGGACCGTCCCTAAACAAATCCCACTTGTTTGGGCCCTATGAATTGGGGTAACATTCTGGCCAGACGATCAGCTATGATTTTAGATAGGATTTTCAATACTAGAGAGCGGGGGGCACACCAATAATAATCAAGCGGAGTGCTGGCCTGGTATATAAAAAGCAAACATGAATGAAACTAGACAAAGAAATACCATACCACACCTCCAAAATAAAACACAATTTATTGAAACATATGAGTTAAAACCAGCGTTTACATGGAGCAAACCCCATGGATGGGACAATTCGGGTGTAACATGATAAAAGATACCACAGAATAGACAATCCAAAAACAGGTAGACAATCAAAATCCCTGCAAAGATCTGGGTACTATACTAGTCACAAGAAATAATGGTAACACATGAGACATACAAAACCCATCCAAGAGGAGAGCAAAAAGCCCTGACGCGTATCGCTAGTGCATGGACTAGCTTCCTCAGAGGTCCATGTACATCTGAATCATAGGGTCTAATCCTATATAGTCAGTAAAATCAAATAGTTAATCAATTAATATGAAAAAGCTGTGGTCATACCTATCAAGAAAAGATTAGGGAGGGAGCCAGAGAGAAGCGCCAATGAGTGTCACCTGGATATGTCCCGGTGCATGGTCCACGCACAACTGAAGACGCCAGTATGATCCAGCATGTTGACTGAACAAATGCGCATGCGCAAGATGGCGTCCGGAACAGAAGTCGGCGCCATGATGCGTTCCATGATGCGTAATTTTTTATTGTTTTTATCGGACAGGGTGGATCATGTGATATATTTATAGAGACGGTCATTACGGACGTGGCGATACCTAATATGTATTGTTTTTTATTGTTTTTTAATGTTTTTTATTATAAAATAAGGGGAAAGGGGCGTTTTTTTTTCTTTTTTACTATTTTATTAAAAACACTTTTTTTTTCTTTACTTTATTTCTGATGTTCACTTTTGGGGGTCTGGTCCCCCTCTGCAATGCATTACAATACATCTGTATTGTAATGCATTGCCTGTTTGTGTACTACAGTGAGTAGTACACTAACAGGTTGCCTAGGAGATGCAGCCTGAGGCTGGATCTCCTTGGCACCCGTAGAAGGTAGGTCCCGATGCCATGCAAGGCATTGGGCAGCCTCTGCAAGGCATCGGGCTGCCTTCTGACACATCGAGTCCCCACCACAGCAGAGAGGGGACTCGATGAGCTCCCTCACCCGACACAAACCCCTTCTATGTCGCGGTTAGCGTGGACCGTGGCTTAGAAGGGGTTAATCCGCCGGCATCGGCTTTCACAGCGATACCGGCTGATACAGCAGGGGCCTGGCTACCAGAGACTGCCGGGCCCCTGCAGTGATCGCACGCTCACCACTCCGGTGCCCACCTAATCACCATGACGTACTATTACGTCAAATTGCGGGAATGCAGTGGCTTCCATGATGTAATAGTACGTCATGTGTCGGGAAGGGGTTAATAAAATAGATGCAAGCATTATATATGGACAAAGTCCTCACTCTGATGTAATAAAATCTGAGACAGCCAATATATTTTGATCAAAACACATCTGTGCCCGCGTACCAAGCTCCAAGGTGGTCTCAGGTCAGGCGGGTCCTACGCTAAACCTACCTAAGCCATTGCGCTTCTATGTTCAGGAGCGCAGACGCCGCACATATGGTGTGCTGCTCCTAGTCACCTCCATGTGCATCAAGCAGCCGATGGGAGGAGGAGCAAGAAAACCTATATGTACTACCTAATCAAAACGCTCTATTAGGAAGGGCAAAAGTGCAAAGGAATGCTGCTCCAAGATAAAATAGGAGCGCATTCACACTTGAAGGTGCCACTCCCTCAAGCATATACTGCATAAACAAAATCCCAGAAAAAACTTAAATAAAAACATCCTGCACGGTATGATTAATAAATGTGCAGATGTCCCTGGCCACATTTATGAAATAAAATCATAGAACAAAGGTAATAATGCACTTAATAAAATAGATGCAATCATTATATATATCTGTGATTTTTTTCATGAATGTGGCCAGGGACATCTGCACATTTATCATACCGTGCAGGATGTTTTTTCTGTGATTTTGTGCGTGTAAGTTCCTTTTTAAACCTCGCGCTTTGTATTTAGCCCCTCCCACCTGCCGCACATGATCAGTCATGTGACGCCTGACGTGAAGCGATATTTAAGCGACCAAACTGCGATAACTGGATCCATTCCCCCCCCCCCCCTCGTTCTCCATACCCACTGTTCTCTCTCTACGTCTGGGCACCCTTCACGGGGAGTCTTCAACTAAAGTCTATTATACATTATCTTTGCTAAACTTTGATTTTCCACTGTCCAGCATGTTTCTCTTTTTATCTGTCATTAAATATCCTGGGGGGCGTCTCCTGTGACTATATGGAGTGACGTACCTCTAACAGGCTATACTAGCCGAATTTAGGTTGGCTGAGGTGAGTGGATTGGGCCCATCCCCACATCGCTATTAGCATATCCTAACTTAGTACCCCTCCCCTCTACTGTTGTACCTGCTAGATATATTAAAGACAGGCTCAACAGTGGATGGGATCGCTTCACCGCCGCATCCGATCACGTGATTCTTGTGAATGAGGCAACGCTACACGTCAGGCGTCACATGACTGATCATGTGCGGCAGGTGGGAGGGGCTAAATACAAAGCGCGAGGTTTAAAAAGGACGCCAGCGCCAGTCACTCGCTCCCACTGCCATACGCAGGAGAGGTGCGGACCGCGGACATCGGCTGTATACATGGGCAAGCTAAGTACATCCAGTTACACTCTGTGGATTGTTTTAGTTAACTGCCGCAACCTATGATTTAGGATATAACAGGCATATACTGCATTGTTGTTGCCAGCCTATGTCCCGATTTGTTTACATTCTGGTCCCCTGATGATCTGACTAAGGTCAGTGAAACGCGTAGGGACGCTTTTTGTTATTTTTGTGATTTTGTTACTTCTTTGTCTGCCTGCCCTATGGAGTGACTGGTCCTTTTTGCTTCTGACGAAGCTGGGCAGTCATTAGGATAAGCTTAAGGGCCATCTAGGGGCAGTCAGAGAGGGTTTATCTTACAGTTAGGATATAGGGATTTTTGAGGGGTTGAGTCCCAGCATCTGTCTCCCTCTCATATCTCTATCCCTATATTTCCTAACTCACCCTCTGAGTGAACCAGAGTACACACCGCCTGGCTCATTTATTATTTTTCCCTACCAGTTCACTTCTGGTTGGCAGATGGTACCTCTTGATTGGGGTGTTGTATTCTTACATACCTTATCGTTGGGCCTACTATTTTATATAATTTAATAAAAATATATATGTTTTAAGGCTATCCAGTATTCAATTTTTCAAATTCTTTATTAATTGGGCTCCATTTACTTTCTAATTGCTTGACCGGCATTCATTTTGGTTGTGTTCTCTCATATTCCACTGATGGGAATAACCCTTTAATATAGGCGTCTGATATTAACCACCTCAGCCCCCATAGCTTAAACACCCTGAAAGACCAGGCCACTTTTTACACTTCTGACCTACACTACTTTCACCGTTTATTGGTCGGTCATTCAACTTACCACCCAAATGAATTTTACCTCCTTTTCTTCTCACTAATAGAGCTTTCATTTGGTGGTATTTCATTGCTGCTGACATTTTTACTTTTTTTGTTATTAATCGAAATTTTAAGATTTTTTTGCAAAAAAATGACATTTTTCACTTTCAGTTGTAAAATTTTGCAAAAAAAACGACATCCATATATAAATTTTGCTCTAAATTTATTGTTCTACATGTCTTTGATAAAAAAAAAATGTTTGGGTAAAAAAAAAAATGGTTTGGGTAAAGTTATAGCGTTTACAAACTATGGTACAAAAATGTGAATTTCCGCTTTTTGAAGCAGCTCTGACTTTCTGAGCACCTGTCATGTTTCCTGAGGTTCTACAATGGCCAGACAGTACAAACACCCCACAAATGACCCCATTTCGGAAAGTAGACACCCTAAGGTATTCGCTGATGGGCATAGTGAGTTCATAGAACTTTTTATTTTTTGTCACAAGTTAGCGGAAAATGATGATTTTTTCTTTTTTTTTCTTACAAAGTCTCATATTCCACTAACTTGTGACAAAAAATAAAAACTTCCATGAACTCACTATGCCCATCAGCGAATACCTTGGGGTGTCTTCTTTCCAAAATGGGGTCACTTGTGGGGTAGTTATACTGCCCTGGCATTCTAGGGGCCCAAATGTGTGGTAAGGAGTTTGAAATCAAATTCTGTAAAAAATGGCCAGTGAAATCCGAAAGGTGCTCTTTGGAATGTGGGCCCCTTTGCCCACCTAGGCTGCAAAAAAGTGTCACACATCTGGTATCTCCGTATTCAGGAGAAGTTGGGGAATGTGTTTTGGGGTGTCATTTTACATATACCCATGCTGGGTGAGATAAATATCTTGGTCAAATGCCAACTTTGTATAAAAAAATGGGAAAAGTTGTCTTTTGCCAAGATATTTCTCTCACCCAGCATGGGTATATGTAAAATGACACCCCAAAACACATTCCCCAACTTCTCCTGAGTACGGAGATACCACATGTGTGACACTTTTTTGCAGCCTAGGTGGGCAAAGGGGCCCATATTCCAAAGAGCACCTTTCGGATTTCACCGGTCATTTTTTACACATTTTGATTTCAAACTTCTTACCACACATTTGGGCCCCTAGAATGCCAGGGCAGTATAACTACCCCACAAGTGACCCCATTTTGGAAAGAAGACACCCCAAGGTATTTCGTGATGGGCATAGTGAGTTCATGGAAGTTTTTATTTTTTGTCACAAGTTAGTGGAATATGAGACTTTGTAAGGAAAAAAAAATAAAATAAAAAATCATCATTTTCCACTAACTTGTGACAAAAAATATAAAATTCTAGGAACTTGCCATGCCCCTCACGGAATACCTTGGGTCTTCTTTCCAAAATGGGGTCACTTGTGGGGTAGTTATACTGCCCTGGCATTTTCCAGGGGCCCTAATGTGTGGTAAGTAGGTAAATGACCTGTGAAATCCTAAAGGTGCTCTTTGGAATGTGGGCCCCTTTGCCCACCTAGGCTGCAAAAAAGTGTCACACATCTGGTATCGCCGTATTCAGGAGAAGTTGGGCTATGTGTTTTGGGGTGTCTTTTTACATATACTCATGCTGGGTGAGAGAAATATCTCGGCAAAAGACAACTTTTCCCATTTTTTTATACAAAGTTGGCATTTGACCAAGATATTTATCTCACCCAGCATGGGTATATGTAAAATGACACCCCAAAACACATTGCCCAACTTCTCCTGAGTACGGCGATACCAGATGTGTGACACTTTTTTGCAGCCTAGATGCGCATTTGGATCCCAGACTTCTTCTCACGCTTTAGGGGCCCTAAAATGCCAGGGCAGTATAAATACCCCACATGTGACCCCATTTTGGAAAGAAGACACCCCAAGGTATTCAATGAGGGGCATGGCGAGTTCATAGAAATTTTTTTTTTTTTGGCACAAGTTAGCGGAAATTGATTTTATTTATTTTTTTCTCACAAAGTCTCCCTTTCCGCTAACTTGGGACAAAAATTTCAATCTTTCATGGACTCAATATGCCCCTCACGGAATACCTGGGGGTGTCTTCTTTCCGAAATGGGGTCACATGTGGGGTATTTATACTGCCCTGGCATTCTAGGGGCCCTAAAGCGTGAGAAGAAGTATGGAATATAAATGTCTAAAAAATTTTACGCATTTGGATTCCGTGAGGGGTATGGTGAGTTCATGTGAGATTTAATTTTTTGACACAAGTTAGTGGAATATGAGACTTTGTAAGAAAAAAATAATAATTCCCGCTAACTTGGGCCAAAAAAATGTCTGAATGGAGCCTTACAGGGGGGTGATCAATGACAGGGGGGTGATCAATGACAGGGGGGTGATCAATGACAGGGGGGTGATCAGGGAGTCTATATGGGGTGATCACCCCCTGTCATTGATCACCCCCCTATAAGGCTCCATTCAGATGTCCGTATGTGTTTTGCGGATCCGATCCATGTATCCGTGGATCCGTAAAAATCATACGGACATCTGAATGCAGCCTGACAGGGGGGGGTGATCAATGACAGGGGGGGTGATCAATGACAGGGGGGTGATAAGGGAGTCTATATGGGGTGATTACCCCCCCCCGGAAGGCTCCAGGGAGACGCCTGTATGTGTTTTGCGGATCCGATCCATCTATCAGTGGATCCGTAAAAATCATGCGGACATCTGAATGGAGCTTTACAGGGGGGTGATCAATGACAGGGGGGTAATCAATGACAGGGGGGTGATCAGGGAGTCTATATGGGGTGATCACCACAGTCATTGATCACGCCCCTGTAAGGCTCCATTCAGACGTCCGTATGCGTTTTGCGGATCCGATCCATCTATCAGTGGATCCGTAAAAATCATGCGGACATCTGAATGGAGCTTTACAGGGGGGTGATCAATGACAGGGGGGTAATCAATGACAGGGGGGTGATCAGGGAGTCTATATGGGGTGATCAAGGGTGAATAAGGGGTTAATAAGTGACAGAGGGGGGGGGGGTGTAGTGTAGTGGTGCTTGGTGCAACATATTACTGAGCTACCTGTGTCCTCTGGTGGTCGATCCAAACAAAGGGGACCACCAGAGGACCAGGTATATTAGACGCTGTTATCAAAACAGCGTCTAATATACCTGTTAGGGGTTAAAAAAATCACATCTCCAGCCTGCCAGCGAACGATCGCCGGTGGCAGGCTGGAGATCCACTCTCTTACCTTCCGTGCCTGTGTGCGCGCGTTCACAGGAAATCTCGGCTTGCGCGAGATGACGCATATATGCGTGACTCTGCGCAGGGCTGCCGCCTCCGGAACGCAAATCTGCGTTAGGCGGTCCGGAGGCGGTTAATAGAGGGTGAATAAACCTGAAAAGTGTGACAAAACTCAGTTATGGTGGAACAGTGAGAAACACTCTCCCTATATCGAAGTTCTCAATCATACACAACCCATAAAACATGTTGAATGAATGTAACACGAAGCTACGATTACACTTTACATTTCATATACAGGTTTGAACATCTATTCACAGAATCGATCAAAGTTCCGAGATGTGGAAGATTGGTGGTTCAATCTTTGCACCGCCATTGAATTGTGTGTGTGATGAACAAGTACTGGAGCACAGTGGGTGGGAGCCTTTCCCTCTATCTCGGCCGGTACTTTATCCCGAATTCATGCGCGCTCTTCGCCTCAGACACGGCGAACCAGCTGCAGTCCCAGCTAGGCGGAAGTAACCGGCCCTGTATAAGGAGACACGAGGTGGACCGTTGGGACCTTGCACTGGGAAAAGGTAACACGTTAGAACGTTTTTTTTTTGTCACACTTTCCTTGTTCTGGCTTTAACATTACCGATCTCGTGTCAGCGGGTATCAACGGCGGAAGGACACGTACGTGTTTAGGTACTATTTGGCACGCTGCGACTCGGCCTGGCCGCCATCTTGAATGTTAATATTTTCTTAAAAATACGTGTGTGTGTATATATATATATCTATATATAGATATATATATCTATATAGATATATATATCGCCCCATCACTCCCGGTTCATCATTTGGGACATTAACCATTTCCATCTCGGCGTGTATCTGTTTCTGTCTAAAAACAAAAAAACTGAAAAACACACGTTCAGAGCAGTTATTCTCATGCAAAACCTAATTTTGACTGCATCCCCATACACAGTTTCTTTGATTGTAGAGGGTTCTGTTGCTTCCAGGATTTGTCCCGGCGTGGTGACTCATCCTACAATCTCCACCCAGGTACTATTTTACCTTATTATTTTTTTGTGCATTGGTTATGTTGCTGTTTTTCTTTAACTTTGGGATTGTTTGCAGTAACGATGGAGTTAAAGCTTGCATAGTCCGTGTTAGTATTTTCTTACTGTGCCCCTTCCCATAGACAGGCCTTCTCTGTTTACACTGCTACAATGGATCAGGGCCTGGCCCTCCATTTTCCATTGTATGTCAGCCAAGGGTTATGTTTTATTCAGTCTGGATGATCAGTTTATTTTATTTAATACCAAACTGTCTCACTACCAGTTCATATTGTGATAATTCATGTTACATTTATTAAAAAGTTAAAATGATGAAAAAGAAGCCCCCCACCCTGGTTTTATAGGGCGCTTATCTGTCCAGTATAGTATTAGTATGCGTCCTATACCTCATTTGTGATCCTTGGTTCCATCACTACTTTGTCCTTTGCTGTATAATCCAGATTATTTCCAGTAGTTACCATGCTACAATAGTGTGCATGTCCCTCCTGAGGCCCCACACTGCCTATTCTGAGAAGGGAGAGGGACTCATTCTCTTATTAGCTAATTGGTGTGTTTACGCGTTATCTGCCAGGAAATATCGGCTTTATGGTATTAAAGGGGTTGTCCGGGTTCAGAGTTGAACCCGGACATACCTCCACTTTCACCCAGGGAGCATCAGAGCAATTCATGCACATTTTTTTTTTTAGATCTGGTGACGTATCGGGGCTCTCCATGGGACTGCCAGGAAGCCCGGTGCTGTCACCGGCACTGATGGGCAGGATTTAGTGCTTCCCTAGCCAGTAAAACGGCTAGGGCAGCGCTAAAGCCCGCCCATCAGTGCCGGTGATGTCACCAAACACACTGCCGGGCAGAAGTTTCTGCCCGGCAGTGTGCTTTTGTAAATAAAAGATCGCTTGCCCTGCGCAATTCATCTCTGAACCCGGACAAGCCCTTTAACACTTAGGCTGGGTTCACACCTGAGCGTATTCGATAAGCGCTGTTTACAGGCGTTTTTATCGGGCGTATTTGTATTTTGGAAACGCGCGTCGTTGCTTTTGAACACAGAGAAGTACAATGAAAAACAGTGGTGTGACGCGCGACAATATGCCCCAAAGAAGCTCCTGTACTTCTTGGGGCGTAGGGCGTTTTACAGCGCGTTCGTACGCGCTGTAAAACGCTCAGGTGAGAACCATACCCATAGGGAATCATTGGTTTTTGCCCGTTGAGCGTTTTACAGCGCGTAGGAACGCGCTGTAAAACGCTCAGGTGTGAACCCAGCCTAATGATGAAGTATTTGTAGCACGTTTGATATTGAGGTCTCATCTGGAAATATATTCGCGTAGGAGAATTTAATGTGTTTTCTCTTGGTATGTAGGTTAATTAACTGGTTGAACTGGGGCTTAAGTTTTTTCATTGCTCACTGATTTCCAGTGGAACTGCAATCTTTTGTAGGTGGCATTTAACAGTAGCAAAGGGTTAATTGTTGAGCATCTGCTTTTTCATCTTATTTCTATGATTATATCTGGACTTTTGCATTCCACAGTGTAGCAGCCCCAAATATCTGGGTGTGGTGTTTGAGGACATCATCGTATGTAATTGGCTGATGAGCCAGTGAGGTGGGAATTTTGTTGTTCACCACCCCTAATGTCCTTATCACTTTCCGGATTTGATGCGTACTTAGCTTCCTAGTGGAAAAGTGGCGAATAGTAGATCATTTAGTGAGAATACTGCTAGATAAACCAGTTGGTCAAGTTAGTGATGGAAGTATGAATTTTTTGTCTATAGTGCACAAATGTGTGGGTTGTACTCCACAATGTGAATATTACTATAGAGATTTTGCTTTCCTTAAAAGATTTGCAACATTGTAGGAAAATCATACTTATGGAATTACCTTGTTAGGCCTCATGCACACGAACGTATTTTCTTTCTGCGTCCTCAGTTTTTTTTTTTTGCAGACTGTATACGGAACCATTCATTTCAATGGGTCCGCAAAAAAAAACCCCGAAAGTTACTCCGTGTGCATTCCGTTTCCGTATTTCCGTTGCGCAAAAAAATAGAACACGTCCTATTATTATCTGCATTACGGACACGGATAGTACTGTTCTATTAGGGGCCAGCTGTTCTGTTCCGCAAAATATGGAATGCACACGGACGTCATCCGTATCTTTTGCGGACCGCGAAATACATACAGTTGTGTGCATGAAGCCTTAGGCTGTGTTCACATCTCCGGCGAGCATTTCCAGCAGGCTGTTCCAACAGATATTCACTAGTTCTTTGCCAGATCCCCATTGACTGATGTCTGGCGGGGATCTGGCTGCTTTCCGGCATAAATGCCTACTGTCGGCAGCAAAGAAAAACCAGTATTGCAGTATTTGTCTGGCCAATACCCGTCATTTATGCCGGAAAGCAGTCAGATCACCTCCAGACCTTATTACAGTCAATGGGGATTCCGCGTGTTCTATATTTTTTTGTGGAACGAACATATGGAAACGGAATGCACACGGAGTGTTTTTTTTTTTTTTTTTTGCGCACCCTTTGAAATGAATGGTTCCGTATACGGACTGCAAAAAAACGACACGGAAAGAAAATATGTGTTATAAGTCCTTAGTTCATATTCATACCTTTTCTGTCTGTGATACTGCTCTGTATGCATGGTACTTTTTTTTTTTTTTTTTTTTTTTTAAGTTTCCCATAGTAGAAATGGCTATTGTCCACAAAACGGACAAGAATAGGACATGTTAATATAATTAGCACATTTTTTGCAGTACTGAATGGACCCATGTCCGAATCGCACAAATGCAGATCGGAGGTGGCCCAAAATTATAGTTGTGTGCTTGAGACTTACTGATGTAAGGAGATACTGTTTAGCTGCTGTTATATAATTCAGATCTAATAAAGACACAAGATGTAGGTTTTTCAGATCATGGGGGACATTTATCAAGAACAGTGTTTTCATCGCTGGCCTTGATTCCCCTGTGCAGCTGGAGGACGTGCCATAGATTCGGCACATCCTCCCGCTGGCCATACTACAGACTAAAATCTATGGCAGCCTCCTAGCTGCCCTAGATTTCTGTCTTAAAGGGGTTGTCTCATCATGGGCAATGGGGGCATATCGCCAGGATATGCCCCCATTGTCTTATAGGTGCAGGTCCCACCACTGGGACCCGCACCTATTTCGAGAACGGAGCCCTGCACAGTGGTGGCTGGAGGACTCCTGTCCAGTCACCACCAAGAAGTGAATGGGAGTGTACTGCGCATGCGCGGGGGCCCCCGCTTTCATTCATTTCTATGGGGCAGACGAAAATAGCCAAGCCAGCGCTCGGCTATTTTCGCTGGCCCCATAGAAAATGAATTGATGGCGGCTGCGCATGCGCAGTGTGCCCTCCTTCACTTGCGGGCTACGTTCTCAATATAGGTGCGGGTCCCAGCGGTCAGACCCGCACCTATAAGACAATGGGGGCATATCCTAGCGATATGCCACCATTGTCAATGATGACACAACCCCTTTAAAGGGTTTTTGTCACCCCAATTTTTGCTATTAAACAGGCTGACATCATAGATGTGAAAATGTCACCTGAATTTAACTCTGCATTTCTTTTATTTTAGGCTACTTTCACACGAGCGTTCAGGTGTCCGCTCGTGCGCTCCGTTTGAAGGGGCTCACGAGCGGTCCTGAACGCATCCGTCTGGCCCTAATGCATTCTGAGTAGAGGCGTATCCACTGAAAATGCATCCGCCTGCCAGCGTTCAGCCTCCGCTCCGCTCAGTGAGCGGACACCTGAACGCTGCTTGCAGCGTTCGGGAGTCCGCCTGGCCGTGCGGAGGCGAGCGGATCCGTCCAGACTTATAATGGAAGTCAATGGGGACGGATCCGCTTGAAGATGACACCATATGGCTCAATCTTCAAGCGGATCCGTTCCCCATTGACTTTCAATGTAAAGTCTGAACGGATCCGCTCAGGCTACTTTCTGACTTAGAAAATTTTCTAAGTAATAATGCAGACAGATCCGTTCTGAACGGATGCAAACGTCTGCATTATAGGAGCGGATCGGTCTGATGAAACATCAGACGGATCCGCTCCGAACGCTCGTGTGAAAGTAGCCTAAGTATGCCCCCGTTTTCGTGTAATTTTAACTTTTATTATGGGCAAATGAGCCTCTAGGTGCAGGGGGGGCATTGCACCTGCTCCTAGAGGTTCTGTTCGTCTGCCTCGTTTCCACGCCCTTCTGTCTTGATTGACAGGGCCAGGCCAGCGTTGGTTCTCCTGCTGGCCCCGTCTGCCATGTAAATCTCACGCCTGCGCCGTCCCGTTCAGTATTCGGCGCAGGCACATTGAGAAAGCCGGCATTCTCACTGCGCCTGCGCCGAATACTGAATGGGATGGCCGTTTGGCTCAGTTTCGTTAAGCGGACAGCAAAACGCTGCAGGCACAGCGTTTTGGTGTCCACCTCCAGAGCGGAATGGAGACTGGACGGAGGCAAACTGATGCATTCTGAGCAGATCCTTTTCCATTCAGAATGCATTAGGGCAAAACTGATCCGTTTTGGACTGCTTGTGAGATCCCTGAACGGATCTCATAAATGGAAAGCCAAAACGCCAGTGTGAAAATAGCCTTAGTAATAATAAAAAAAATGGTAAAGTATCAAGTAAATTACTTATGAGCTACATCCTTTGAAATGTGGTATTTATGAAATAATGGTAATCTAATGTGAGAAAAATTATTTGTAAGAACAATGCTGTATAGAAGGCCACAGAGTGAATATCCACAGTCAGAGATAAGTCTATGGTGTTGAAATTGTTGGTCTGTAGTTGGGGGGTGGGGAGTGTTTGCTTTATACCTTGAAGACTAGACTGTATGGAAAATTAAAGGGTTTGTCCAGGCTTTTACTATTGATGACCTATCAGATTGGCGGGGTCGGGCTCCCCCCACCGATCAGCTGTATGAGGAGAGGTGCATGCAGTGCGCACGTGATGTCTCCCTTCTCTCTTCCTGTCCGCTGCTGCTGTCTACAGCAAAGATTATTTATATTTACAAAGTCTGGGTTTTGATGCCGATCTTTGTTTCCCCTCTGCCCTGCTGGAGGATTGCCTGATTTATGACTAGGTCTGCGCCTCTTCATAAATTAGTTGCACCTCTGGCGGTCGGTGAAGCTGGAGTTAAGGGTACTTTCACGCGTTATTCTTTTCCGTTATTGAGTTCAGTCACAGGGGCTCAATACCGGAAAATTTTGATGACTTTGCATTCCCCATATGTCTACTTCATGTTTTGTATCATTTTGGGAATGTCATTTTTTTTTTTTGGGGGATGTTACATAGCTTAGAAGTTTAGAAGCAAATTTTTTAATTTTTCTGAAATTTTCCAAATCCCACTTTTTATGGACCAGTTCAGGTCTGAAGTCACTTTGTGAGGCTTACGTAATAGAAACCCCCCAAAAATGACCCCATTTTAGAAACTACACCCCTCAAGGTATTCAACACTGATTTTACAAACTTTGTTAACCCCTTAGGTCTTCCACAAGACTTCATGGCAAATGGACATAAAATTTAACCCCTTAAGGACATAGGGCGTACAGGTACGCCCTTGTGCCCTGGTACTTAAGGACACAGGGCGTACATCAGGGCTTGACAAATTTCCTTGGAATCTAGGAGCCAGCTAAAAAAGTTAGGAGCCAGGCGGAGCCGCGTCATAAAGCCCCTAGTAGGTGCCCCCCCCCCCCACTTCTCCATAGAGCCCCCCCAATAATGCTGTATACCATGTTACATATACCACCGCTCCGTCCCCGGACCCTATTGACTATAATGGGGACGGGGGTGGAGCTCCGACGCAGCATGGCAGTAAGCGGTGAGAGGCCGCCGGACTAAAAAGTTGGACATGCAGTACTTTTAGTCCGGCGGCCTTTCACCATGCACTGCCGTGCTGCACCAGAGCTCTGCCCCCATTATAGTCAATGGGGACGGGGCGGTGGTCCGGCGAAACAGCGGAAGGACGGATCCGACAGGGTGAACAGCCTGCCAGATCCATCCTGCTGCAAGTGTGAAAGTACCCTTAGTTCTATAGCTACTGAATGAGACAGAAGAAGGGAAGCCTTTAACATATAGATCTCCTTGAGAAGCCAATTTGATCCTAAAGGGTTAATTCAAACTGTAATCTAAACTGTTTCCTGTCACTGTCTTATCACTGCTCCTGTCCCTTAATCTGATCACTGCTGCAAAAGCATCAGAGACAGCCTCAGTGTAACCTGTTCTAGAGTCTGACTGTTTTTTTTTAATCAAAGAATCGAATGAGTCACTAACTAATCGGATCTTTAGATTCTTTTAACCTGTGACTCATTCGATTCTTTCTTACTTAGACTCCCTCCTGTACTTGTGTCAGTGACTCGGCTCAGAGCTGCTAGTGCTTGCCTTGCCTCAGCTCTGATTGGTTGGTGGGCGGGGAGGGGAGGGGCTGGCAGAAGCAGCTTCCACTCTAGGATCAGATTACACTCCTCCCGAGTCCCTCCCCTCCCTGCTGCCAGCGTCTCTGCTATTGTGTGCTGTGACGGAGCTGTTTCAAACTGTGCTGCCTCATGACAGAACGGCAGCTCCGCACCCATCGCCCGGGCACCTTTAAAAACGGGCTGACAAATACCCAAGCGCCAGGACTAAATTCCTGGTCGCCATGGCGACCTGGCGCCTGGGATTTGTCGAGCCCTGGCGTACATGTACGCCCTGTGTATTTTCGATCACTGCCGTGCAGGCTGGCAGTGATCGGAACCCGGTGCCTGCTCAAATCATTGAGCAGGCACCTAGGCTAAATGCGCTGGGGGGGTCCCGTGACCCCCCCATGTCGGCGATCGCGGCAAACCGTAGGTCAATTCAGACCTGCGGTTTGCTGCGATTTCTGCAGTTTCTGATCCAGAAACTTTTTAGTATTCCTAAAATATATCTGTATCCCCCCCCCCCCCTGCACCCCTGAGTGATTTTAGCCCTGTGGGAGGTGCAGGGGGAGGGTTGCGGGAGGCGGGCGATGCGGCAGGCGGGATCGCGATTCCCTCGCCCGCCTCCCCTAGAAAAATTGTTGGTGGTTAGTGGGTATACCAGGGTGCCAGCACATTGCTGACACCCTGGTATAAACGGCTGACATCTGCGATGCGATGTCAGCCGTTTAACCCTTTCCATACCGCGGTCCGTACGGACCGCTGTATGGAAAAGGTTAACAGCTCAGGGAGCTCCCTCCCTCTCCCATCGGGGGGCTGCTGTGCCTTTGCAGCCCCCCCGATGGAGAGGGAGAGAGCCCCCGGACAGCCCCGTCCTTACCCTTCCCCGTCTGCGCAGTTCTGACCACTACTGAGCAGACGGGGAAGGTTCCCATGGCAACAGGACGCCTTCTCAGGCATCCTGCTGTCCATGGTGCTGAACAGATCTGTGCTAAAAGGCATAGATCTGTTCAGACAAAGTGTAAAATACAGTACAGTACAATATATATTGTACTGTATTATACAGGCATCAGACCCACTGGATCTTCAAGAACCAAGTGGGTCTGGGTCAAAAAAAAATAAAGTAAAAATCCAAAAACACATTTATCACTGATTTAAAAATGCAAAAAAATTAAATTCCCTACACATGTTTGGTATCACCGCGTCCGTAACGACCTGATCTATAAAACGGATATGTTACTTTACCCGAACGGTGAACGCCATAAAAAATAAAAAACTATGATAAAATTTAAATTTTGCCCACCTTACTTCCCAAAAAAGGTAATAAAAGTGATCAAATAAGTTGTATGTACGCCAAAATTGTAACAATCAAACCGTCATCTCATCCCGCAAAAATCCTACCCTACCCAAGATAATCGCCCCAAAACTGAAAAAACTATGGCTCTTAGACTATGGAAACACTAAAACATGATTTTTTTTATTAAAAAAATTAAATCATTGTGTAAAACTTACATAAATAAAAAACAAGTATACATAATAGGTATCGCCGCGTCCGTATCGACCGGCTCTATAAAAATATCACATGACCTAACCCCTAAAATAAAAACGGTGTAAAAAAAGCAATTTTTTGTCATCTTGCGTCACAAAAAGTGTAATAGCAAGCAATCAAAAAGTCATATGCACCCCAAAATAGTGCCAATCAAACCGTCATCTCATCCCGCAAAAAATGAGACCCTACTTAAGATAATCGCCCAAAAACTGAAAAAACTATGGCTCTTAGACTATGGAGACACTAAAACTTATTTTTGTTTTAAAAATTAATTCATTGTGTAAAACTTACATAAATAAAAAAAATTGTATACATATTAAGTATCGCCGCGTCCGTGACAACCTGCTCTATAAAATTACCACATGATCTAACCTCTCAGATGAATGTTGTAAATAACAAAAAAAAAAAAGTGCCAAAAAATCAATTTCTTGTTACCTTGCCGCACAAAAAAGTGTAATATAGAGCAACCAAAAATTTATATGTACCCTAAACTAGTACCAACAAAACTGCCACCCTATCCCGTAGTTTCTAAAATGGGGTCACTTTTTTGGAGTTTCTACTCTAGGGGTGCATCAGGGGGGCTTCAAATGGGACATGGTGTCAAAAAAACCAGTCCAGCAAAATCTGCCTTCCAAAAACCGTATGGCATTCCTTTCCTTCTGCGCCCTACCGTGTGCCCGTACAGAAGTTTACGCCCACATATGGGGTGTTTCTGTAAACCACAGAATCAGGGCCATAAATAATGAGTTTTGTTTGGCTGTTAACCCTTGCTTTGTAACTGGAAAAAAAAATATTAAAATGGAAAATCTGCCAAAAAAGTGAAATTTTGAAATTGTATCTCTATTTTCCATTAAATCTTGTGCAACACCTAAAGGGTTAACAAAGTTTGTAAGATCAGTTTTGAATACCTTGAGGGGTGTAGTTTCTTAGATGGGGTCACTTTTATGGAGTTTCTACTCTAGGGTTGCATCAGGGGGGCTTCAAATGGTACATGGTGTCAAAAAACCAGTCCAGCAAAACCTGCCTTCCAAAAACCATATGGCGCACCTTTCACTCTACGCCCCGCTGTGTGGCCGTACAGTAGTTTATGGCCACATATGGGGTGTTTCTGTAAACGGCAGAGTCAGGGCAATAAAGATACAGTCTTGTTTGGCTGTTAACCCTTGCTTTGATAGTGAACAAAATGGGTTAAAATGGAAAATTAGGCAAAAAAATGAAATTCTCAAATTTCATCCCCATTTGCCAATAACTCTTGTGCAACACCTAAAGGGTTAATGAAGTTTGTAAAATCAGTTTTGAATACCTTGAGGGGTGTAGTTTATAGAATGAGGTCATTTTTGGGTGGTTTCTATTTTGTAAGCCTCGCAAAGTGACTTCAGAGCTGTAGTGGTCCCTAAAAATTTGTTTTTTGTAAATTTCTGAAAAATTTCAAGATTTGCTTCTAAACTTCTAAGCCTTGTAACATCCCCAAAAAATAAAATATCATTCCCAAAATAATTCAAACATGAAGTAGACATATGGGGAGTGTAAAGTCATCACAATTTTTAGGGGTATTACTATGTATTACAGAAGTAGAGAAACTGAAACTTTTGTTAAATTAGGTATTTTTTTTGTGCAAAAAAAAAATAATTTTTTTGACTTCATTTTACCAGTGTCATGAAGTACAATATGTGACGAAAAAATCAATCTCAGAACGGCCTGGATAAGTCAAAGCGTTTTAAAGTTATCAGCACTTAAAGTGACACTGGTCAGATTTAAGGGTCAACTGCCAAACAAAACTCAATATGGGTTGCCCTGATTCTGTAGTTTGCAAAAACACCCCATATGTGGTCCTAAACTACTGTTTGGCCAAACGGGAGGACATAGAAAGAGGGGAACACCATATGGGTTTTGGAAGGCAGATTTTGCAGGACTGGTTTTGTTTATACCATGTCCCATTTCAAGCACCCCTAGAATAGAAATTCCAAAAAAGTGACTCCATCTAAGAAAGTACACCCCTCAAGGTATTCAAAACTGGGTTTACAAACTTTGTTAGCCCTTTAGGTGTTTCACAAAAGTTAATGGCAGATGGAGAAACAATTTTGGAATTTCTATTTTTTGGAAAATGTTCAGTTTTAACCCTTACTTTATTACTGGAAAAAATGGGTTAGCTGCCAAACAAAACTCAATATGGGTTGCCCTGATTCTGTAGTTTGCAGAAACACCCCATATGTGGTCATAAACTACTATTTGGCTAAACGGCAGGACATAGAAGAAGGGGAACGCCATATGGTTTTTGGAAGGCAGATTTTGCTGGACTGGTTTATTTACACCATGTACCCTTTCAAGCCCCCTGATGCACCCCTAGAGTAGAAACTCCATAAAAGTGACCCCATCTAGGAAACTACGGGATAAGGTGGTTGTTGTTTTGGGACTATTTTAGGGTAAATACACTGCTCAAAAAAATAAAGGGAACACTTAAACAACACAATGTAACTGTGAAATCAAACTGTCCACTTAGGAAGCAACACTGAGTGACAATCAATTTCACATGCTGTTGTGCAAATGGGATAGACAACAGGTGGAAATTATAGGCAATTAGCAAGACACCCCCAATAAAGGAGTGGTTCTGCAGATGGTGACCACAGACCACTTCTCAGTTCCTATGCTTCCTGGCTGATGTTTTGGTCACTTTTGAATGCTGGCGGTGCTTTCACTCTAGTGGTAGCATGAGACGGAGTCTACAACCCACACAAGTGGCTCAGGTAGTGCAGCTTATCCAGGATGGCACATCAATGCGAGCTGTGGCAAGAAGGTTTGCTGTGTCTGTCAGCGTAGTGTCCAGAGCATGGAGGCGCTACCAGTAGACAGGCCAGTACATCGGGAGACGTGGAGGAGGCCGTAGGAGGGCAACAACCCAGCAGCAGGACCGCTACCTCCGCCTTTGTGCAAGGAGGAACAGGAGGAACAGGAGGAGCACTGCCAGAGCCCTGCAAAATGACCTCCAGCAGGCCACAAATGTGCATGTGTCTGCTCAAACGGTCAGAAACGGACTCCATGAGGGCCCGACGTCCACAGGTTTGGCATTTGCCAGAGAACACCAAGATTGGCAAATTCGCCACTGGCGCCCTGTGCTCTTCACAGATGAAAGCAGGTTCACACTGAGCACATGTGACAGACGTGACAGAGTCTTGAGACGCCGTGGAGAACGTTCTGCTGCCTGCAACATCCTCCAGCATGACCGGTTTGGCATTGGGTCAGTAATGGTGTGGGGTGGCATTTCTTTGGTGGGCCGCACAGCCCTCCATGTGCTCGCCAGAGGTAGCCGGACTGCCATTAGTTACCGAGATGAGATCCTCAGACCCCTTGTGAGACCATATGCTGGTGCTGTTGGCCCTGGGTTCCTCCTTATGCAAGACAATGCTAGACCTCATGTGGCTGGAGTGTGTCAGCAGTTCCTGCAAGACGAAGGCATTGATGCTATGGACTGGCCCGCCCGTTCCCCATACCTGAATCCAATTGAGCACATCTGGGACATCATGTCTCGCTCTATCCACCAACGTCACGTTGCACCACAGACTGTCCAGGAGTTGGCAGATGCTTTAGTCCAGGTCTGGGAGGAGATCCCTCAGGAGACCGTCCACCACCTCATCAGGAGCATGTACAGGCGTTGTAGGGAGGTCATACAGGCACGTGGAGGCCACACACACTACTGAGCCTCATTTTGACTTGTTTTAAGGACATTACATCAAAGTTGGATCAGCCTGTAGTGTGTTTTTCCACTTTAATTTTGAGAGTGACTCCAAATCCAGACCTCCATGGGTTGAAAATTTGATTTCCATTTTTTTATTTTTGTGTGATTTTGTTGTCAGCACATTCAACTATGTAAAGAACAAAGTATTTCAGAAGAATATTTAATTAATTCAGATCTAGGATGTGTTATTTTTGTGTTCCCTTTATTTTTTTGAGCAGTGTATGATTTTTGGTTGCTCTATATTACACTTTTTTGAGGCAAGGTAACAAAAAATTTAAATTCTAAAATTGTTTCTACATTCGCTATTTAGTTTTGTGGAACACCTAAAGGGTTAGCAAAGTTTGTAAAGTAACTTTTGAATACCTTGAGGGGTGTCGTTTCTTAGATGGGGTCACTTTTTTTTTTTTTGGAGTTTCTAGTCTAGGCTACATCAGGGGAGCTTCTAATGGGACATGGTGTAAATAAACCAGTCCATCAAAATCTGCCTTCCAGAGACCATATGGCGTTCCCTTCGTTCTATGCCCTGCCGTGTGGCTATATAGCCATTTACGACCACATATGGGGTGTTTCTGCAAACTACAGAATCAGGGCAATAAATATTTTGTTTTGTTTGGCTGTTAACCCTTGCTTTATTACCGAAAAAAAAGGATCAGGAAATTTTGCCCAAAAAATGGGTGTTTTGGCACAGTTTTTATTTTATTTTTTTAACGCTGTTCATCCGGGGGGGTTGGGTTAAATATTGTTTTTATAGAGAAGATTTTTACGGACGCGGCGATGCCCAATATGTATGGCTCTCAGACTTTGGAGACACTAAGCAGGCATCCTCAAACTGCGGCCCTCCAGATGTTGTAAAACTACAATTCCCACCATGCCCTGCTGATGGCTGTAGATTGTCTGGGCATGCTGGGATTTATAGTTTTACAACATCTGGAGGGCCGCAGTTTGAGGATGCCTGCACTAAAACAAATATTTTTGGGGAAAAATTGTTTCCGTGTCTCCAAAGTCTGAGAGCCATAGTTTATGTTCTCTAGGGCAGTGTTTCACAACCAGTGTGCTTCCAGCTGTTGCAAAATTTCAACTCCCAGCATGCCCGTACAGCCTTTGGCTGTGTGGGCATGCTGGGAGGTGTAGTTTTGCAACAGCTGGAGGCACACTGGTTGGGAAACACTGCTCTAGGGGACTGTTGGGGATTATAAAAATTTAGTACTCCATGGAAGTGTGATACTCCCTGAAGCAATCGATAACGCAGAGGCCCGGATGATCGGGGCAAGTGTCACATTGAGTGGTGGTGTCCTTCCGTATCCCCCTCCTGTGACACACTCTGCACTTTTTTTGGGTTCGTCCCTTCTTTCCAGTATGGGGGACCACACCTGGAAAATGTTGGCCATGGACGATCCGGCCGCCTCCAATTCCCGAGGTACTCCGGCCTGCTCTTTCCCGGTCTGAAAAGATCAGGTCCTTGAGGACTGCCTCATAGAATTGGAGGAATGTCCCTGTGCTGCCAGCGCTTCGGGATAGTACAAAAGCGTTGTACAAGGCAACCTGTACCAAGTAGACCACAACTTTTTTGTACCATGCCCGGGTTTTGCGCATGGCATTATATGGCTTGGTCAGAGAGATCAACTTTTCCCATATACCGATTGTAGTCGACGATACAATCGGGCTTGAGGACCGTTGCCGCGGTACCTCGCACAGGGACAGGGGTGATGCTGTTACCGTGGATTGTGGACAGTATAAGGACATCCCTCTTGTCCTTATACCTGACCAGCAACAGGTTTCCACTGGTAAGGGCACGGGTCTCACCCCTGGGGATAGGTACCTGGAGGGGGTAGGTAGGGATGCCTCATTGATTTTTCCGCACGGTCCCACAAGCGGATGTGGATCTGGCGGCAAGGGACCTGAACAAGGGAATGCTAGTATAAAAGTTATCCCCGTACAAGTGGTAACCCTTATCTAGCTGTGGGTACATAATGTCCCACACGAGTTTCCCGCTAACACCCAGAGTGGGGGGACATTCTGGGGGTTCAATACGGGAATCTCGCCCCTCGTACACACAAAATTTGTAGGTACTCTCACAAATTTTGTACATTTTCACGCCATACCTCGCCCTTGAACGCAACGAGAGACTCATCAACCGCGACCTCCCTTCCAGGTACGTAGGCCTGCGCAAATTTGGCCCCTTGTGACAGGATGCCCGCTGAATGATTTCAGCGGACATCCTATTGCGATTAACCCCTGCCGCTCTGCAATCGCGTTTTAAAGTTAGGACGTACCGGTACGTCCTGATTCCTTAACCCCTTATTTCACCTTAAAGGGTCGCTATTTGAGCCTCCCCCTGCAGCAGCTCTGCATTTCACTTCCTGCTTTCCAAGCTGCTCAGGCTGGGCGGGCTTAGGCAGTTTAAGTGAAGGACAGCCACGCCTCCTTATGACATCACTCAGAGCTCAGTCCTTGCGTGCTCGTTCATGAGGAATTGTATCACTCTGGCAGCCTGCTGTCTATGTGAAGCAGCTTCTGCTGTTCAATCCTCACTCTCAGAGCAATGCTAATGCACCATGAAGGAAGTGCCCTAGACAAGTGCAGCCCCCAATATGCCTCCATCAGCCACCCCCAGTGCCTTCAATACCCCCGCCTGCCCCTGCAACAAGCCCCGCCCCCACAACAAACCCCGCCCCTCCCGAGCGGCAGCTCCGATCCTCTCCCTATCTGATGCGGCATGAATGTTCTAATGCGCATGTGTGGGTGCCGGCGTGCGCGCTCCTGAGCAACAGACTGGCTGCCTGGGTGCAACAAAGGTCCTCTCTGCGAAGCCGCGGCTCAGAGATGCGGCAGAGGAGCGGGCCGTATCCTTTGGATACAGGATACAACTGTGGCACTACATAAACAGAATAATTAGAACATGGGTGAGTTTTTTTTTTTTTATGACATAAAATTAGAAAAATGACGGAGGGCATCAGTTGGATCATGAGATATGATCTTAAAGATGAGAATACCCCTTTAAGGACCAGGCCATTTTTTTGCAAATCTGACCAGTGTCACTTTAAGTGCTGATAACGTTAAAACGCTTTGACTTTTCCAGGTCATTCTGAGATTGTTTTTTCGTCACATATTGTACTTCATGACACTGGTAAAATGAAGTCAAAAAAATATTTTTTTTTTGCATAAAAAAAATATCTAATTTACCAAAAATTTCGAAGAATTTGCAAATTCCCAAGTTTCAGTTTCTCTACTTCTGTAATACATAGTAATACCCCCAAAAATTGTGATGACTTTACATTCCCCATATGTCTACTTCATGTTTGAATTATTTTGGGAATGATATTTTATTTTTTGGGGATGTTACAAGGCTTAGAAGTTTAGAAGCAAATCTTGAAATTTTTCAGAAATTTACAAAAACACAATTTTTAGGGACCACTACAGCTCTGAAGTCACTTTGCGAGGCTTACATAATAGAAACCACCCAAAAATGACCCCATTCTATAAACTACACCCCTCAAGGTATTCAAAACTGATTTTACATACGTTGTTAACCCTTTAGGTGTTGCACAAGAGTTATTGGCAAATGGGGATGAAATTTGAGAATTTCATTTTTTTTGTCTAATTTTCAATTTTAACCCATTTTTTCCACTAACAAAGCAAGGGTTAACAGCCAAACAAGACTGTATCTTTATTGCCCTGACTCTGCTCTTTACAGAAACACCCAATATGTGGCCGTAAACTACTGTACGGCCACACAGTAGGGCGTAGAGCGAAAGGTGCGCTGTTTGGATTTTGGAAGGCAGATTTTGCTGGACTGGTTTATTTACACCATGTCCCATTTGAAGCCCCCCTGATGTACCCCTAGAGTAGAAACTCCCTAAAAGTGACCCCATCTAAGAAACTACACCCCTCAAGGTATTCAAAACTGATTTTACATACGTCGTTAACCCTTTAGGTGTTGCACAAGAGTTATTGGCAAATGGGGATGAAATTTGCGAATTTCATTTTTGTTGTCTAATTTTCCATTTTAACCCATTTTTTCCACTAACAAAGCAAGGGTTAACAGCCAAACAAGATTGTATCTTTATTGCCCTGACTCTGCCGTTTACAGAAACACCCAATATGTGACCGTACACTACTGTACGGCCACACAGCCGGTGGTTTTTGGAGGGCTGATTTTTATGGACAGGTTTATTTACACCGTGTCCTGTTTCAACCCCCCTGATGCACCCCTGGAGTAGAAACTCACTAAAAGTAACCCCATTTTGGAAACTACGGGATAAGGTAGCATTTTTTTTTGGGACTATTTTTAGGTTGCTCTATATTACATTTTTGTGAGGCAAGGTTACCAAAAATTGAAATTCTGAAATTTCATCTCCATTTGCCATTAACTGTTGAGGAACACTTAAAGGGTTAATAAAGTTTGTATAATCAGTTTTGAATACCTTGAGGGGTGTAGTTTCTTAGATGGGGTCACTTTTAGGGAGTTTCTACTCTAGGGGGGCATCAGGGGGGCTTCAAAAGGGACATGGTGTCAATAAAAAAGGCCATCTAAATCGGCCTTCCAGAAACCATGTCGGTCCTTTCCTTTTGCGGCCTCCCTTTTACTGATACAGCAGTTTACGACCACAAATGTGGCATTTCTGTAAACTGCAGTATCAGGGTAATAAATATTAACTTTTGTTTGGTTGTTAACCCTTGTTTTGTTACCGAAAAAAAATGGATTGAAATGGAAAAGTGGCAAAAAATAGCGGTTTTGGCACCGTTTTTTTTTTTTTTTTTTTGACCGTGTTAATCTGGGGGGTTGGGTCATGGGGTATTTTTATAGAGGAGATTCTTACGGACGCGGCGATACCTAATAAGTCTACTTTTAAAAATTTTTTATTTAGGTTTTAGACTATATTATCCTCTTTAGAGATACAAAATAATTTTTTTTGTATCTCTAAAGTCTAAGTCTGGAAAGTGTTGGCCAGGGACGATCCGGGTGCCTACAGTTCCTGAGGTACTCCGGCCTGCTCTTTCCCGGTCCGAAAAGATCAGGGCCTTGAGGACTGCCTCATAGAACTGAAGGAATGTCCCTGTGCTGCCAGCGCCACCGGGCCTGGCCAAAAAGGAGCCCGGGTGTTGAGCAACGAACTGTTGGGCGTACAGGTTCGTCTGCTCCACCATCAGATTTACCAGGGAGTCACTGAAAAAATAAAAAAAAGTCATATTCAGTGTAGCCTACTGTGGAAATCTGGATTCCTGATTGGCCTATAAAATCAGGAATCACGGGCTCGTATCGCTCTGGGCTACAACAGACTAGTTCACCGGCAGGGTGCTCTGGTGGGCCGGGAAACCAGTACGAGCCCCAGAGCTACTCGTACTAGTGTGGGCCACAGGGTCCCTAACATGGCGGTCCCCTTGCTCCGCCGCCTTGGGGGCTCATCATCGCTAGATGAGGAGGAGGACGCGGATGACAACAGGAATGTGGGGTCACCCTTGTCCTCACTGGGACTCTCTGTGTCGGAGGTAAGCTGGGCGTATGCCTCCTCGGCCGAGAACGTCCGGCGGGCCATAGGGGAGTGTGTGTCTGCGTGTGTACAGTCGTGGCCAAAAGTTTTGAGAATTACATAAATATTGGAAATTGGAAAAGTTGCTGCTTAAGTTTTTATAATAGCAATTTGCATATACTCCAGAATGTTATGAAGAGTGATCAGATGAATTGCATAGTCCTTCTTTGCCATGAAAATTAACTTAATCCCAAAAAAAACCTTTCCACTGCATTTCATTGCTGTCATTAAAGGACCTGCTGAGATCATTTCAGTAATCGTCTTGTTAACTCAGGTGAGAATGTTGACGAGCACAAGGCTGGAGATCATTATGTCAGGCTGATTGGGTTAAAATGGCAGACTTGACATGTTAAAAGGAGGGTGATGCTTGAAATCATTGTTCTTCCATTGTTAACCATGGTGACCTGCAAAGAAACGCGTGCAGCCTTCATTGCGTTGCTTAAAAATGGCTTCACAGGCAAGGATATTGTGGCTACTAAGATTGCACCTCAATCAACAATTTATAGGCTCATCAAGAGGTTCAATTCTTGTTAAGAAGGCTTCAGGGCGTCCAAGAAAGTCCAGCAAGCGCCAGGATCGTCTCCTAAAAAGGATTCAGCTGCGGGATCGGAGTGCCACCAGTGCAGAGCTTGCTCAGGAATGGCAGCAGGTCTGGTGTGAGCGCATCTGCATGCACAGTGAGGTGAAGACTTTTGGAAGATTGCCTGGTGTCTTGACAGCAAAGGGCAGCAAAGAAGCCACTTCTCTCCAAAAAAAACATCAGGGACAGATTGATCTTCTGCAGAAAGTATGGTGAATGGACTGCTGAGGACTGGGGCAAAGTCATATTCTCCGATGAAGCCTCTTTCCGATTGTTTGGGGCATCTGGAAAAAGGCTTGTCCGGAGAAGAAAAGGTGAGCGCTACCATCAGTCCTGTGTCATGCCAACAGTAAAGCATCCTGAGACCTTTCATGTGTGGGGTTGCTTCTCATCCAAGGGAGTGGGCTCACTCACAATTTTGGGTCCATGGCCTGAAAACTCCCTAGATCTTAATCCCATTGAGAACTTGTGGTCAATCCTCAAGAGGCGGGTGGACAAACAAAAACCCACTAATTCTGACAAACTCCAAGAAGTGATTATAAAAGAATGGGTTGCTATCAGTCAGGAATTGGCCCAGAAGTTGATTGAGAGCATGCCCAGTCGAATTGCAGAGGTCCGGAAAAAGAAGGGCCAACACTGCAAATACTGACTCTTTGCATAAATGTCATGTAATTGTCGATAAAAGCCTTTGAAACGTATGAAGTGCATGTAATTATATTTCACTACATCACAGAAACCACTACATCACAGAAACAACTGAAACAAAGATCTAAAAGCAGTTTAGCAGCAAACTTTGTGAAAACTAATATTTGTGTCATTCTCAAAACTTTTGGCCACGACTGAATGTGTGTGTGTAAAACTTTTATTTGGTGTGCGTGGGGGCACGGGTGTTCACAAATTCATCCTAAAACTAACAGAAAAAAAAAAAAAAAACGAACTAAAAAAAGGGCAAAAATTAATTTTTATTTTTTTTTTAAAACCGCTGATCAACCGTCCGAAGTTGATCAGCGGTGGGGTGTGCGATTCGCTAACAGTGGCTGGACGCAAAGAGTGCCGGCCACAGTCAGCGTACACAAAAAAAACAAAAGCAAAAAAAAAAACCTGCTCCCAAAAAAAGTGTGGGGTGGGGGGGGGGGGGGCGGCAGCACCCCTGGGGGGTCTAGGGTCACAAGACCCCAGACACCATAACTTAGGGTGATGCAATAAAAGTTTTCAAACTAACTTTTCCTTTATTTTCCCTGCCTAACCCAAACTTTTCCTATGTACCTGAAGTTCAGATGGGGGGTGCTGGGGCACAGATGGGGTGATGCTGGCAGCGATGGACGACGTGCAGGCAGCTCCTCTCTCCTCCGGCTCTGGAACACAAAAGGAGGATGAGAGGAGCGCTTGCATCATTTGAATCTGCCGCCGGCCCGCCCACAGACCAATCAGAGGCGATCCTTAGAGGTGATGTCACCATCACCTCTCAGGATCGCTGGATGGTGATTGGTGGGGTGAAATCACACCACCATCACCATCCTGTTCCGGGTTATCAGGTCTTCAGAGACCCGGAAACGCAGAAAACCGCAGGTCTGAATTGATCTGCGGTTTTCTGCGATCGCCGACATGGGGGGGTCACAGAACCCCACGGCGCATTTAGTCTAGGTGCCTGCTCAATGATTTGAGCAGGCACCCGGTTCCGATCACCGCGCGGCGGTGATCGGAACCATACATGACGTACCGGTACGTCATGTGTCCTTAAGTACCAGGACATCATGACGTACCGGTATGTCATGTGTCCTTAAGAGGTTAAGGAATCGGCAAACGTGGTGTACCGGTACGTCCTAAGTCCCTAAGGGGTTAAAAATGCCCAAAAAATAAATACTGGATCTGTTTTTCCAGATGACACCGGAGAGACGGATCCGGAATCTCAATGCATTGGTCAGACGTATCCGCATCCGGATCCATCTACAAATGATATCCGTTTGCATACAGTTTTCCGGATCCGGCAGGCAGTTCCGGCGACGGAACTGCCTGCCGGATCCTCACAACGCAAATGTGAAAGTTCCCCTTAAAACTACTCCAGTCCTTGAATGAAGTAGTTTCTGCTCCGCTTTTATGCCTCTTTCCAGGCGTAAAAAATATTAAATGTGTCGGCCCCTGTCAGTTCCTTCCGTGCAAAGACGGAATAAAACTGCCTGTGCTACAAATTATTGTTGCACAGATGTTAAAATAGTCGCGAAAAAAGGTTATTGCGACTATTTTTATACCAAAAACTGGCGTACAAGTTTAGTTTGTTGTAACTTTGAATGCCGGCCTACTTGTATATTTTGTAGTAAAAGCAGCACTATCTAATATAGGTTTGCATCGGGTATCACATTTTCGATACCTAATTGATACTTTTGTACCCGGATCGATCCGATGCTGGGATTTGCTATATTCTGATAGTGCAGCCTATTATCTTTTGGAGAACATGGCGTGTGCTGCCCTCAGCACACACCATGTTCTCATCAGCTGGCACAGTGTAGAAGGAGGGAGTCTCCTTACTCTCCTCCCTCCCACTGTGACGTGGCTGCCGTTGGCCACCAATGAGCAGATAATACTGAGGAGGAGAGGGACTGTTAACACTGCGCCACCAATGAATATAATTAACCCCCTTAATACAAATGTGGGCGGTATTACACAACTGGCACCCGGCCTCATTGACAGGGAGCGGCGATCTGCCGAACTACGTCAATTAACCCCCCAGCTGCTGCACCTGAGTGGTTAATTGACGGCGTTCGTGGGATCACCATGTCCTGTCATTGAGGCTGGGTGCCGGCTGTGTGATAGGGCCAGCACCTGCCGCCCACATTTGTATTTAGGGGTTAATTATATTCATTGGTGGCACAGTGGACAACCCCCCCTTCCCCAGTATTATTATAAATAAGGAAGGGGGGGGCGATATGGCCTAAAATCTATATTGCAATATAATTTGAAGCACGTGTTATATAACGATATATCGCAATATATTATTTTCTTCTGTATGTATACAAATTACAAAACGCCATCAGCCGCATGCCATTGCCATCATCATCATGTCCCACAGACAACGCCAAGAGACTCGTACCATTGCCACCATAATCATGTCCCACAGCCGGCGCCATCAGCCCCATGTCCATTGCCACCATCATCGTGTCCCACAGCCGGCGCCATCAGCCCCATGTCCATTGCCACCATCATCGTGTCCCACAGCCGGCGCCATCAGCCCCATGTCCATTGCCACCATCATCGTGTCCCACAGCCGGCGCCATCAGCCCCATGTCCATTGCCACCATCATCGTGTCCCACAGCCGGCGCCATCAGCCCCATGTCCATTGCCACCATCATCGTGTCCCACAGCCGGCGCCATCAGCCCCATGTCCATTGCCACCATCATCGTGTCCCACAGCCGGCGCCATCAGCCCCATGTCCATTGCCACCATCATCGTGTCCCACAGCCGGCGCCATCAGCCCCATGTCCATTGCCACCATCATCGTGTCCCACAGCCGGCGCCATCTGCCCCATGTCCATAGCTATCTCCCCACCCACCATCGGTAGATTCGGGCCCCTGCTAATATACTTATCTTTCCTGCATGGTGCCCGGCTGGCTGATGGAGTCCGCAGGAGACTGACCCCGTCTTCTTCCCAGCATGCACTGGGAGGGACCTGACCTCACATACCCACATCGTCAGCGCGCTGGCTGATGCGGAACGCAAGGCCCTGCAGCGCGGTGCAGAGTTGAGAGGCCACGGAGCGGGGAGTGAGAAGCTTCTTCAATTCACTACCGCTCCGTGGTCATCTATCGCAATATAACTAAAATCTATTTAGTTGCCCGAATTTATGACGATATCGTATATCGCCCACTCCTATTCTAAATATTCATTATTTTCTTTGGTGGTGCAGTGGCCACAGGGTCCCCTCCCCTCCTCAGTATATTCATTGGTGGCAGTGGCAACTTTCGATCAGAGCCCCAGCAGTAAAATTATGGGGCTCTGATTGGTTACCATGGCTGCCAGGACGCTACTGAAGCCTTCCATGGCTGCCATGGTAAGGGTTAGGAAAAAAAAAAGTAGAGGGTTAATCAAAGAAACCCCTGGGTAGATCTCCCGGGGGATCAAGGAATAACTCTCAGGGCACCAACGGGTGGTCTGAGGGAGAGGTGAGAGAAAGGGGGGGGGGAAGGCTGCATGCAGTGGTTACTTATGTACGGAAAGCCATTACATCAGTGTATATAGGGGAGTAAAAAAAGGTGCGTAACCACAAGATTAGTGCCGTCCCCTTGTCATTAAAAGGGTAGTTTGTAGTGATAGAGGAAGTAGGTAGTGCTTGGTCAGTGGGTGCTAATTGTTTATATTCATCATAACATCCATCAGTGAGAGGACGACTATAAAGACATAGTGATGGAAAGAAAGACCCAGAAATAAACTCCCTTCACCAGGGAGGTGTTTTGTGGGATAAAGCTCAAGACACCCAGAAAACTAACCTCCCTCGCATGGATCGCTTGTAGAATCTTAGGAAGAAACGGCAGTTCCACAATGGATACTTCTTGTTAATCTCTTTTATTGATAAAGCAGGTTTGGGTCTCACTGGTCCCCTTTCAGGAGCAGTCATAAAAACGATGGTGTATACATGGTATATAACAGTGTGTATGTATGTATATGTGTGTGTGTGTGTGTGTGTGTATATATATATATATATATATATATATATATATATATATATATATATATATATATATATATATATGTGAAAGATAATTACCGCCTGAAATCCGGTCCCGGTTGTACGGGAAGTGATGCGTTTCCACTCTGGAACACATACTTCATTTAGTGTCTCCCAAAAAGTATATATACATTTAAAGTTTGGGAAAACATTAAAGGGAACCTGTCCATTTTAAGTTCAGTGTCAATGAAGCGGCGCAATGCTCCGCCAATATGTAGAGAGAAAAGACGGGCTTAAATTTGAGGAGAGGCCGATGCCTTCCCCGGAGTATACAAGACTGGAAGTGAGGTCACTTCCGGTCTGGACCCAGTGGAACGCATTGCTGGAGCGCACGGGAGCCACTGCACAGGGGCACAAGTACCGCTCCTTGCAGTGTGGGAGCGCATGAGTAAAACAGAGCTGCGCTTCATACGGGGGCAAATCAATCAGCCCTAAAGTGTGGGATAACAGTTTATTCCTGGGGGCATAACAGGAGTAAATTTAAATACAGAACGATGGGTGTTGAGTCATTATTGGGTATGAATAGAATTATAGGAAATAATTTAAAGAGGATATACCTTTCAGATGTAAAAAGAAAACATAAACATACATATAGATGTAAATAAATGTGTACAGTGGGATGTGAAAATTTGGGCAACCTTGTTAATCGTCATGATTTTCCTGTATAAATCGTTGGTTGTTACGATAAAAAATGTCAGTTAAATATATCATATAGGAGACACACACACAGTGATATTTGAGAAGTGAAATGAAGTTTATTGGATTTACAGAAAGTGTGGTGCATCAGGCTGTAATAAACTGTATATACAGATACGTATGCGAGGTACTAGATGCTGGATGAGGATACAGTTGGATTAATTCTTATATTTGTAACTCACGGTTGGTTGAATAAGAAATAGACGGTCCTTCTTTCCGGATATCCAGGCGTATAGATGGCTCTATGCCAGGGCTCGACAAATCCCGGGCGCCAGGTCGCCATGGCGACCAGGAATTTGGTCCTGGCGCTTGGGTATTTGTCAGCCCGTTTTCAAAGATGCGCTCTCGGCGCGCACCATGGTTTCCTGAGCGGCACAGTGGAGGAGAGGAGTCCCTCCCTCCCCACTGTGCGCGGCTGCCGCTGGCCACTAAGAACAGGGTAGGAGGAGGAGGGGAGGGACTGTGGCCACTGCGCCACCAATGAATGTGCCGGCCATATCCCAGCCCCTATGACTGCACGCTGTGATCCGCGCGATTAACCCCTCAGTTGAGGGGTTATTCGCGCGGATCACAGCGTCCTGTCAGAGGTCGGGGGCCGGGTTCTTCAGTTTCGACTCTCTGCATTGGTGGCAGTGGGCAGTTCCGATCGGAGTCCCAGCAGTGTAATGCTGGGGCTCCGATCGGTTACCATGGCAGCCAGGAGTCACGCTACTGAAGTCCTGGCTGCGATGGTATGTTAGTAAGCAGCATTATACTCACGTGCGCCGAGGCCGCCGGGCGCTCTTTCTTCTGTCTGTGCGGCTCATTGCTAATGCTTATAGCATTAGCAATGCGCCGCACAGACCTATGAGAAGAAGGAGCTCCCGGCGATCACGGCGCACGTGAGTATAATGCTGCTCACTAACATACCATCGCAGCCAGGACTTCAGTAGCGTGACTCCTGGCTGCCATGGTAACCGATCGGAGCCCCAGCATTACACTGCTGGGACTCCGATCGGAACTGCCCACTGCCAGTGCCACCAATGATGGGGGGAGGAGGAGGAGGGGGACCCTGTGGCCACTGCCACCAATGATTAATACTGGGGAGGGAGGCAGGGTGGGTTTGTTACCAGAGGGGGCTGATAAGAGGGGGGGGGAGGGGCTGATAAGAGGGAGGCTGGAGGGGCTGATAAGAGGGAGGCTGGAGGGGCTGATAAGAGGGAGGCTGGAGGGGCTGATAAGAGGGAGGCTGGAGGGGCTGATAAGAGGGAGGCTGGAGGGGCTGATAAGAGGGAGGCTGGAGGGGCTGATAAGAGGGAGGCTGGAGGGGCTGATCAGAGGGAGGCTGGAGGGGCTGATCAGAGGGGGGCTGATCAGAGGCTGGAGGGGGGCTGATCAGAGGCTGGAGGGGGGCTGATCAGGGGCTGGAGGGGGGCTGATCAGGGGCTGGAGGGGGGCTGATCAGAGGCTGGAGGGGGGCTGATCAGAGGCTGGAGGGGGGCTGATCAGAGGCTGGAGGGGGGCTGATCAGAGGCTGGAGGGGGGCTGATCAGAGGCTGGAGGGGGGCTGATCAGAGGCTGGAGGGGCTGATCAGAGGCTGGGGGGGGCTGATCAGAGGCTGGGGGGTGCTGATCAGAGGCTGGCTGCCATGGTCAGCTCCCTGCTGTTGTGTGCACAAAGCACAGGACAGCAGGGAGAGTGTAAAGTCCTATTCACCCTAATAGAGCTCTATTAGGGTGAATATGACAAGGGTTCTAGCCCTTAAGGAGGCTAATAGTTATTAAATAAAGTAAAAAAAAAAAAAGTTTGAACACCCCCCCACCCCCCCCAAATATAGAAAACGATATATTGCGATATACATGCTTAAAATTATATCGCAATATAGATTTTATGACGCGGCTCCGCCTGGCTCCTAACTTTTTTAGCTGGCTCCTAGATTCCAAGGAAATTTGTCAAGCCCTGCTCTATGCGGTCCCCAGAGGCGGCTTGGTGTGCTGGAAGGTAACGTCAATTGTTGTTAGGTAACACACACTCTGGGTCCTGGGACACTAGGACAGGAGGACTATCCCTATACAGCTAGTGTGGCCCTGCCTGAAAGCGGAGAGGTCTCCCGCCTAGATGCGGGAGAATCACACCAGAAGGAGCGACCCCACTTATCGGTGGCTATCCCTATTTTTCTCACCCTATAGAAGAGTCCTCCAAATATCAGCAGCCAGATGTCGTTTTATCCTTTAGAACCCGACGCGTTTCCTCTGACAGTAGATACTGTCAGATTCATCAGGGGTATGTAATCTGATAAGGTAACGGCTAGATAACCGTCAAGCACAATCGCTTTTCTTTTTCTTTTTGATAAACCCACTGGATAGATGCAGTCCAGGACGAGTGTCTAGGACTGTCCCCTTAAATACCCTTTACATTAGCCTAAATTAGATAGCGGTGAGTCGCTTACCGCATGTTGTGGCGTGCGTTCCAACTGATGTGTCCGGAAGCGGAAAGGCCTTAAGCGCGCATGCGCGGCGGCCCGGGAAGTCCGCTGTGGAACGCACAAAATGAAAACGTGCGCTCCACCCGGCGCATTCTCAATGATGCATCTGGAGACGGAAGTGTTCAGTTCACGCAGGCGCATAGACCAGGAGGGTCCACTGTGGACCGCATAAGATAAGGTCCTGCGTTTCAGCCGGCGCATGACCGGAAGTACCATACTAAATCAGATGTAGTAAAGAGCTCCAGCCCGGTATTCAAAGTGGCTTAGTGGGAGCATGCGCAGAATATATGATACTTTTTAGCCCTAAGGGAAATCAGTCCCCCAGGCTTAAAGTTTGCTGCATACAATATATTACGAAATACCAATAGGTTTTCTTGGGTATTTATTCAATGGATTAGAGAATACATCCCTTTTGGATTGCTGGTTCTTCCTATTTTTATGGTGCTATCTATAATACGAGCTGATTGGTACCTATATGGAGAAGTTAGGGTACATTATATTGGGGTACAGTGGTTTATATAGGCAGGACATAGTGAACATTACATTATATATAGGGTAATTACAGGAATATCTGGATAAACCCTATTAAGATATTGTCTTTCACATATTGATATCAAGGAATGTGACCTATCACGGTCAATGTATTATGTTCCTGCTTGGCCCATTTTTCTGATATATGTATTAATCAGTATTTTAGACACCACCAAATTTTAAATGAAGCATGCAAAAGACAACATTTCATTGAGGCCCAGCAGACTCACAGTTTTTAGCCTGTGAGTCCACTCCGCCTCCTTCTGCAGGATTTTTTTAACGGATGGGCGAATCACCTCAATTACACAGAATCTCAGTGACATGCTATTCCCATCGTGAAAATTCTGTATATGTCTTGCTATGGGGGTGTCACGTTTATGTCGCACGTCACCAAGATGATCCCCAATCCTCCTTCTGAGTTCTCTTTTAGTCTTACCCATGTATTGTAGGTTACATGAGCAAGTACACAGATACACAACTCCTGTGGTTTTGCAATTTGCAAAATCCTTGATGGTGTAGGTTTTCTTGGTGGTATTGCTTGTAAATGTTTTTGTTTGGACAATATGTGGGCAGGCTATACATGAACCACATTTAAAGGTACCAAGAGGCCGTCTGTCCAGCCACGTGCCTGTTTTTTTGACGGGGGTGTAGTGACTGTGAACAAACCTGTCCCCCAGTGACCGTCCCCTGCGATATGTTATTGCTGGATATGTGGGGAGGATATCTTTCACGTCAGCATCCGTCAAGAGCATGTCCCAGTATTTTTGAAATATCTCCCTCACTTCTCTGCTCTGATTATCGTAAGTTCCTATAATACGGAAGATGGGGTCTGTTTCTGATCTTGTCCCTTGTTTTGAGGACAGGAGTAACCTTCTATCAGTATTTAGGGCAGATTTAAAGGCTTTCTGTAGTGGACGGTCGGGGTATCCTCTTTCATTGAATTTGTTCTTTAGGTCTCTGGCCTGTTTATAAAAATCTGAATTGCTGGTACAATTTCTGCGGATCCTAAGGTATTGTCCTTTTGGGATTCCGCATTTGAGGTTCACTGGGTGATGACTCTCCCATCTAAGTAGATTGTTTGCAGCTGTTGGTTTCCTGTACGTTTTTGTAGTTATTACACCATTATTCAAGGTAATATGTAAGTCTAGGAAAGCCAGGCTGCACTCGTCAATCTCTGAAGTAAAATGCATACCTATCTCGTTATTATTGAGATATGCCACAAAATCCGAGAATTGTCTTCTGGAGCCGCTCCAAAATATTAGAATATCATCGATATAGCGGCCCCAGAACACAATTCGCGGTGTCCACACACTCTCTTCCGTAAAAAACAGTGTATCCTCCCACCAGCCCAGGAACAGGTTAGCATAGGTGGGGGCACAAGGGCTCCCCATTGCCGTGCCCCTGAGCTGGTGGAAGTACTTGGAGTCAAAAAGAAAATAGTTGTGCCTTAGGATAAACTCGGTTAACTTGAGAATAAACAGATTATGGGCTGTAAATTGAATACCCCTCATTTTTAAGAAGTGCTCAATTGCATATAGCCCCAGGTTGTGTGGTATATTGCTGTAAAGAGCCTCTACATCTATGGAGGCCAGCAATATGCCATCCTCAAGCTGCAGACCGTCAATTTTGGTAAGTAGGTCCGACGTGTCTCTGATGAATGAAGGTAATGCCGAGACATAGGTCCTCAGAATCTTGTCGATGTATATGCCTGTATTTTGGGTTAAGGAGTTAATCCCCGAGACTATGGGGCGTCCCTTGAGGGGCGTAAGTCCCTTATGAATCTTAGGGATGGTGTAGAACGTAGCAGTTTGGGGTTAAGGGGTAAGCATGAATTTGATTTCATCGCCTGATATCAATCTATTTTCAAAGGCTTCTATAAGGAGGGCCTCTAGATCCTTATTGAATTCAGGTGTGGGGTCCCTCCCTAGGATATGATAACAGTTTTTGTCACTCAGGATAGATAGACACATATGTTTATAGGTGTTATGGTCCAGGACCACCAGATTCCCTCCTTTTGTCTGAGGGCTTTAATATTATGTCATGATCTTCCTGAATTTTAATCATGGCCTCTATTTCCTCTTTTTTCAGATTTGGTTTTTCTTTAGCTGCTTTTAGTTCAAGTTTCTCCAGTTCCTTGCTAACCATATTAAGAAAGAGATCTATGGTATTAGTTTCCATTGGGGGGGGGGGGGGGTGATTTTATGCTCTTCGGTTTTAAGTTAGTAAAAGGTCCTTCCCCCATGTTTCTTTCTCCTTCCTGAAGAAGTTCGGCCATGCTCCTGACTAGTGGGAGAAGACCTCTTAGAATTTAGAGAAAAAAGGGCATACCTGCATTTAAACGATAAAACAAAAGGGCCCACAAGAGAAGTCTCCTCATCTGAATTAGAATCATCAGATACGGAAAGATCAATAGATAGCATCTCCTAAGGGAAGCCCAGATATAGAGGTAATAAGGGACAAGGAGCCTCTAGGTCTAGAAACCAAAAATGGGGAAACCACACCCGGGGCAATCAAAGAGTCACATATCCAGATGGCCCTTCCTCCTCTGGATCATCTGCCTTACCGCCCAATTTTTTAGAAACAGGGGGGATCCCATACCATCTCAGGGACCGCCCCAGACAAGAAAAATAGACCACGATCAGAAAGGACAGATAATTAACCTGACTAATAAAACATTTTCTGAAACAGAATTATCAGTCCTTACTAGGGGCATTTCTTTTATACCCACTACTAGATTCAACTCCTTTCTATGGATTAAAGGTCTTAACCTTTTTTGCTGTAAGCTCAAATGGCACAAATTTTTTAGGCACAATGATCTGGAGGAGAGTCTTAAATTGGGTATCCCCCTAAACGAACTCCCACTAGTCAGGAGCATGGCCGAACTTCTTCAGGAAGGAGAAAGAAACATGGGGGAAGGACCTTTTACTAACTTAAAACCGAAGAGCATAAAATTCCCCCCCCCCAATGGAAACTAATACCATAGATCTCTTTCTTAATATGGTTAGCAAGGAACTGGAGAAACTTGAACTAAAAGCAGCTAAAGAAAAACCAAATCTGAAAAAAGAGGAAATAGAGGCCATGATTAAAATTCAGGAAGATCATGACATAATATTAAAGCCATCAGACAAAAGGAGGGAATCTGGTGGTCCTGGACCATAACACCTATAAACATATGTGTCTATCTATCCTGAGTGACAAAAACTGTTATCATATCCTAGGGAGGGACCCCACGCCTGAATTCAATAAGGATCTAGAGGCCCTCCTTATAGAAGCCTTTGAAAATAGATTGATATCAGGCGATGAAATCAAATTCATGCTTACCCCTTAACCCCAAACTGCTACGTTCTACACCATCCCTAAGATTCATAAGGGACTTACGCCCCTCAAGGGACGCCCCATAGTCTCGGGGATTAACTCCTTAACCCAAAATACAGGCATATACATCGACAAGATTCTGAGGACCTATGTCTCGGCATTACCTTCATTCATCAGAGACACGTCGGACCTACTTACCAAAATTGACGGTCTGCAGCTTGAGGATGGCATATTGCTGGCCTCCATAGATGTAGAGGCTCTTTACAGCAATATACCACACAACCTGGGGCTATATGCAATTGAGCACTTCTTAAAAACGAGGGGTATTCAATTTACAGCCCATAATCTGTTTATTCTCAAGTTAACCGAGTTTGTCCTAAGGCACAACTATTTTCTTTTTGACTCCAAGTACTTCCACCAGCTCAGGGGCACGGCAATGGGGAGCCCTTGTGCCCCCACCTATGCTAACCTGTTCCTGGGCTGGTGGGAGGATACACTGTTTTTTACGGAAGAGAGTGTGTGGACACCGCGAATTGTGTTCTGGGGCCGCTATATCGATGATATTCTAATATTTTGGAGCGGCTCCAGAAGACAATTCTCGGATTTTGTAGCATATCTCAATAATAACGAGATAGGTATGCATTTTACTTCAGAGATTGACGAGTGCAGCCTGGCTTTCCTAGACTTACATATTACCTTGAATAATGGTGTAATAACTACAAAAACGTACAGGAAACCAACAGCTGCAAACAATCTACTTAGATGGGAGAGTCATCACCCAGTGAACCTCAAATGCGGAATCCCAAAAGGACAATACCTTAGGATCCGCAGAAATTGTACCAGCAATTCAGATTTTTATAAACAGGCCAGAGACCTAAAGAACAAATTCAATGAAAGAGGATACCCCGACCGTCCACTACAGAAAGCCTTTAAATCTGCCCTAAATACTGATAGAAGGTTACTCCTGTCCTCAAAACAAGGGACAAGATCAGAAACAGACCCCATCTTCCGTATTATAGGAACTTACGATAATCAGAGCAGAGAAGTGAGGGAGATATTTCAAAAATACTGGGACATGCTCTTGACGGATGCTGACGTGAAAGATATCCTCCCCACATATCCAGCAATAACATATCGCAGGGGACGGTCACTGGGGGACAGGTTTGTTCACAGTCACTACACCCCCGTCAAAAAAACAGGCACGTGGCTGGACAGACGGCCTCTTGGTACCTTTAAATGTGGTTCATGTATAGCCTGCCCACATATTGTCAAACAAAAACATTTACAAGCAATACCACCAAGAAAACCTACACCATCAGGGATTTTGCAAATTGCAAAACCACAGGAGTTGTGTATCTGTGTACTTGCTCATGTAACCTACAATACGTGGGTAAGACTAAAAGAGAACTCAGAAGGAGGATTGGGGATCATCTTGGTGACGTGCGACATAAACGTGACACCCCCATAGCAAGACATATACAGAATTTTCACGATGGGAATAGCATGTCACTGAGATTCTGTGTAATTGAGGTGATTCGCCCATCCGTTAGAGGCGGGGACCTCAATAAAAAAATCCTGCAGAAGGAGGCGGAGTGGACTCACAGGCTAAAAACTGTGAGTCCGCTGGGCCTCAATGAAATGTTGTCTTTTGCATGCTTCATTTAAAATTTGGTGGTGTCTAAAATACTGATTAATACATATATCAGAAAAATGGGCCAAGCAGGAACATAATACATTGACCGTGATAGGTCACATTCCTTTATCAATATGTGAAAGACAATATCTTAATAGGGTTTATCCAGATATTCCTGTAATTACCCTATATATAATGTATGTTCACTATGTCCTGCCTATATAAACCACTGCACCCCAATATAATGTACCCTAACTTCTCCATATAGGTACCAATCAGCTCGTATTATAGATAGCACCATAAAAATAGGAAGAACCAGCAATCCAAAAGGGATGTATTCTCTAATCCATTGAATAAATACCCAAGAAAACCTATTGGTATTTCGTAATATATTGTATGCAGCAAACTTTAAGCCTGGGGGACTGATTTCCCTTGGGGCTAAAAAGTATCATATATTCTGCGCATGCTCCCACTAAGCCACTTTGAATACCGGGCTGGAGCTCTTTACTACATCTGATTTAGTATGGTACTTCCGGTCATGCGCCGGCTGAAATGCAGAACCTTATCTTATGCGGTCCACAGTGGACCCTCCTGGTCTATGCGCCTGCGTGAACTGAACACTTCCGTCTCCGGATGCATCATTGAGAATGCGCCGGGTGGAGCGCACGTTTTCATTTTGTGCGTTCCACAGCGGACTTCCCGGGCCGCCGCGCATGCGTGCTTAAGGCCTTTCCGCTTCCGGACACATCAGTTGGAACGCACGCCACAACATGCGGTAAGCGACTCACCGCTATCTAATTTAGGCTAATGTAAAGGGTATTTAGGGGACAGTCCTAGACACTCGTCCTGGACTGCATCTATCCAGTGGGTTTATCAAAAAGAAAAAGAAAAGCGATTGTGCTTGACGGTTATCTAGCCGTTACCTTATTAGATTACATACCCCTGATGAATCTGACAGTATCTACTGTCAGAGGAAACGCGCCGGGTTCTAAAAGATAAAACGACATCTGGCTGCTGATATTTGGAGGACTCTTCTATAGGGTGAGAAAAATAGGGATAGCCACCGATAAGTGGGGTCGCTCCTTCTGGGGTGATTCTCCCGCATCTAGGCGGGAGACCTCTCCGCTTTCAGGCAGGGCCACACTAGCTGTATAGGGATAGTCCTCCTGTCCTAGTGTCCCAGGACCCAGAGTGTGTGTTACCTAACAACAATTGACGTTACCTTCCAGCACACCAAGCCGCCTCTGGGGACCGCCTAGAGCCATCTATACGCCTGGATATCCGGAAAGAAGGACCGTCTATTTCTTATTCAACCAACCGTGAGTTACAAATATAAGAATTTATCCAACTGTATCCTCATCCAGCATCTAGTACCTCGCATACGTATCTGAATATACAGTTTATTACAGCCTGATGCACCACACTTTCTGTAAATCCAATAAACTTCATTTCACTTCTCAAATATCACTGTGTGTGTGTCTCCTATATGATATATTTAACTGACATTTTTTATCGTAACAACCAACGATTTATACAGGAAAATCATGACGATTAACAAGGTTGCCCAAATTTTCGCATCCCGCTGTGTGTATATATACAGCATAATCGTACTTTATATTCGTAATGGAACAAAAGTCTGGCTATCTGAATGATTGAACGGCCATTGTGTAGAAGTGAATCTAAAAGATATATATTATTACTGTCACATAAATTGTAATATTCAGTGGGGGGATATGTACCAGAAACAGTACAAAAATAGTATACCTTCTTGGCGCAAACACGACTTCAATGGATGTTTATAAAACTCTCTTATTTTTTTTTAAGAGTTTTATAAACCTCTATTGAAGTCGTGTTTGCACCAAGAAGGTATCCTATTTTTGTACTGTTTCTGGTAATATACCCCCCCCCCCCCACTGAATCTGCCACTCCACTTACGAGGATTGAGAGGTAGCTGCAGCATCGGCCTACCGCTATCCTGAGTATTGTGCCTTTTTGATGCACAACATTAAAAGGTGAGCACAATAATTGGCACATTTTGTTCCTAAATACCTTTTTAATTTCATACTACCCTATGAGCGCCTCTCCCTTTCTTGAAAAACGTACCATAAATGATAATATATGATTAGCCATTATATTAAAATAAGAACCAAATGTATCCAAAAAAACATATATACAAGGCTATTGATCAAAAAAATTAATGTAAAATGGAAACCAATCAATGGCCATTAAATTAAGATAAAGCTGTAGATAAGACTGTGAATATGGCTATACATATACCTCTGTATATAAAAAAAAAATCTATTTACTAGAACTATCAATGATATAGATAAAATCCCGCTGATGGAATTGTAAAAAGTTTAAAAGTGCTTGGTCTTGGATGGCCAGAAGGACTAGACGAGGTGTATAAATCACGATAAACTATATGGAATCTATATGTGCGTCATTGTGTGAGGTGATGATATGTACCGAAATTTGCGGGAAAATATAAGTCTGTTTAAAAGGTGGGGGTGAGACAAACAAAGGACGAGGGTCCGAGGTAGGGGTCGTCCAGACAGAAGTGATTGTTCTAAATAATCAAGACTGGAAACAAGGATATAGTTGTGGGAGAGAGCGGGTAGAACTAATCTATTGGGTGAAACTGGTATGACTCAAAGATAATTTAGAACATTGGGGCTAATAGTTGGTGTACCCCAATGCTTCGTTCAGTCCAAAGGGGGATAGCGTGTTGAGTCGGTATATCCAGTACATTTCTTTTCGGGCAAGTTGCTGGTAGGATTATGAAATCCATTCTATGGGAGTTACTGCGAGAAGGGAGGAGTTGCTTTCATGATATTCTGTAAAATGTCTCGGGATGCTATGTGTTAGTGATTTGTGATTTATTATTTGACCGGTGTTCATTCATCCTTTCTCTGAGAGTTTGAGTGGTCCTACCTACTGCACGGGCACTGTAGTAGATAAATTACATATCTGGTGCCGCAATTCATTGTGTGTTTGAGGGCATATTTATCCTTTAGAATTAGGAATATCAATATCTTTTCTGTTGTGGGTAATCATCTCGCAGCATTTACACTTTTTTTAGGCTACTTTCACACTTTTAATTAATTAGGAACATCTCAATTCCCTTTGAAGACTCAGCACAACTGAAGGACCCCATGGATAAAAAAGCAGAAGGTCTGATTAAAAAAAACCTGGGAGATTGCTACCTCTGTCAGGGCTCCAGACTAAAAAAAATACCTAGTAGCCATTGGCTCCTGAACTGAAAAATTTGCAGAAGAAGAAAGAAGATGAACCTTTGGATGGCGCTGTCAGCAGGAGTCGGAAGCAGGTAGGTATTGGTAACAATACTTATTTATTTTCAGTCAACGCGTTTCAGGGGCGGAGAGCCCCCTTCATCAGGACAGTATATAATACTGTCCTGATGAAGGGGGCTCTCCGCCCCTGAAACGCGTTGACTGAAAATAAATAAGTATTGTTACCAATACCTACCTGCTTCCGACTCCTGCTGACAGCGCCATCCAAAGGTTCATCTTCTTTCTTCTTCTGCAACTTACTTCTCCCCGACGAATTCCTCCAAGGCACGGGGCTGGAACCTAGGCAGCAGCGCAGGCACCCCGCACGCTGATCGGGAAAATCAGCACAAGCTTCATATAGGTGTTGTGACTCTTCACAACATCCTCCGGTAAGAGTTTTTTATCTATCTCTTGCACTCATTACGAGACAATACCACACATGAGGCGCTGCCTCCTATCTCTCTTTTATCTCCGAACTGAAAAATTTAGGAGCCAAATTAAATTTTTAGTCGCCAAATCAAAACCGAATAAAAATTTTGGTATCGTGACAACGCTAGGCCGATCAGATTGGCGTAGGGTTGTTTCGATACCAAAGTTTTGATTCGCTTTTGTCACCAGAAAAAAAACAAAAACACCAAAAAAAAGCTGCGTGCATTTCGCATTTTATGAAACGTTTGGCCCATAATAGAACAGTCCTATCCTATTTTTTGGGGTGACAAGGTGACTAAAAATGGTGAATGCTCACCGCATAGGAGAAATTTTTTAAAAAGTAATAGTTTGGACTTTTTGGACACAGCGCTATGTAATATGTTTATTTATTGTTTATATATTTTATATGTAAAATTGGGAAAGGGGGAATTTAAACTTAATATTTTAGGGTACTTTCAAACTAGCGTTTTTCATTTCCGGCATAGAGTTCCGTCACAGGGGCTCTATACCGGAAAAGATGTCTTCAGGTCAGTCTTTTTGACTGATCAGGCAAAAGATAAAACCGCAGCATTCTACGGTTTTATCTCTGGCGAATAAAACTGAAGATTTGCCTGAATGCCGGATTCGCCATTTTTCCCCATAGGAATGTATTAGTGCCGTATCCGGCATTCAAAATACCGGAATGACGGATCCATCCTTCCGGTTGAACCGTGCGATTTTCACGCATGGTTGCTAGGATGAAAGTCTATTCACTGTATTACTTTCCCTTATAACAACATGGTTATAAGGGAAAATAATAGCATTCTTTAATGCAGAATGCGTAGTAGAAGGTCAATATAATAATCATTATATACACCCCAATATAATAAACATTGGTGGCGCAGTGCCCCCCCCCCCCCAACACCCCAGTATAATAAACATTGGTGGTGCAGTGCGCCCCCCCCCCCCAGTATAATAAACATACAGTGGGGGAAATAATTATTTGACCCCTCACTGATTTTGTAAGTTTGTCCAATGACAAAGAAATGAAAAGTCTCAGAACAGTATCATTTCAATGGTAGGTTTATTGTAACAGTGGCAGATAGCACATCAAAAGGAAAATCGAAAAAATAACTTTAAATAAAAGATAGCAACTGATTTGCATTTCATTGAGTGAAATAAGTATTTGAACCCTCTAACAAAAAAAGACTTAATACTTGGTGGAAAAACCCTTGTTTGCAAGCACAGAGGTCAAACGTTTCTTGTAATTGATGACCAAGTTTGCGCACATTTTAGGAGGAATGTTGGTCCACTCCTCTTTGCAGATCATCTCTAAATCCCTAAGGTTTCGAGGCTGTCTCTGTGCAACTCTGAGCTTGAGCTCCCTCCATAGGTTTTCGATTGGATTAAGGTCCGGAGACTGACTAGGCCACTCCATGACCTTAATGTGCTTCTTCTTGAGCCACTCCTTTGTTGCCTTTGCTGTATGTTTTGGGTCATTGTCGTGCTGGAACACCCATCCACGACCCATTTTCAGTTTCCTGGCAGAGGGAAGGAGGTTGTCGCTCAGGATTTCACGATACATGGCTCCGTCCATTTTCCCGTTTATGCGAATAAGTTGTCCTGTGCCCTTAGCAGAAAAACACCCCCAAAGCAAAATGTTTCCACCCCCATGCTTGACGGTGGGGACGGTGTTTTGGGGGTCATAGGCAGCATTTTTCTTCCTCCAAACACAGCGAGTTGAGTTAATGCCAAAGAGCTCTATTTTGGTCTCATCAGACCACAGCACCTTCTCCCAGTCACTCTCTGAATCATTCAGGTGTTCATTGGCAAACTTCAGACGGGCCTGCACATGTGCCTTCCTGAGCAGGGGGACCTTGCGAGCCCTGCAGGATTTTAATCCATTGCGGTGTAATGTGTTTCCAATGGTTTTCTTGGTGACTGTGGTCCCTGCTAATTTTGAGGTCATTAACTAACTCCTCCCGTGTAGTTCTAGGATGCTTTTTCACCTTTCTCAGAACCATTGACACCCCACGAGGTGAGATCTTGCGTGGAGCCCCAGAGCGAGGTCGATTGATGGTCATTTTGTGCTCCTTCCATTTTCGAACAATCGCACCAACAGTTGTCACCTTCTCTCCCAGCTTCTTGCTAATGGTTTTGTAGCCCATTCCAGCCTTGTGCAGGTCTACAATTTTGTCTCTGACATCCTTGGACAGCTCTTTGGTCTTTCCCATGTTGGAGAGTTTGGAGTCTGCTTGATTGATTGATTCTGTGGACAGGTGTCTTTTATACAGGTGACTAGTTAAGACAGGTGTCCTTAATGAGGGTGACTAATTGAGTAGAAGTGTCTAACCACTCTGTGGGAGCCAGAACTCTTAATGGTTGGTAGGGGTTCAAATACTTATTTCACTCAATGAAATGCAAATCAGTTGCTATCTTTTATTTAAAGTTATTTTTTCGATTTTCCTTTTGATGTGCTATCTGCCACTGTTACAATAAACCTACCATTGAAATGATACTGTTCTGAGACTTTTCATTTCTTTGTCATTGGACAAACTTACAAAATCAGTGAGGGGTCAAATAATTATTTCCCCCACTGTATAAACATTGGTGGGCAGTGCCAATGAGGGTTAAAAAAATTAATAAAAATGAACTCCCCTCCTCCAATTGATCGCGTAGCAGCCGGTCTCCTGTTCTTTCTTCAGGACCTGTGGTGACATCACATGATCCATCACCATGGTAATGGACCATGTGATGGAGCTCAGTGACGTCACCACAGGTCCTGAAGAAAGAACAGGAGACCGGCAGCTACGCGATCAATTGGAGGAGGTGAGTTCATTTTTTTTTTTTTTAACCCTCATTGGCACTTCCCACTGCGCCACCAATGTTTATTATACTGGGGGGGGCGCACTCTATGTTTATTATACTGGGGTGTTGTGGGGGGGGGGGGGGTGGGCGCACTGCGCCACCAATGAAAATAACGGACCTGTTAATACAAATACAGGAGGCGGGTGCCGGAATCAAATAGCGGCACCCGACCTCTATGACAGGGAGCGGCACCTGAGGAGTTAACTGCCGCTGATCGCAGCTCCCTGTCATAGAGGTCAGGTGCCGCTTCATGTCATAGAGGTCAGGTGCCGCTATTTGATTCCGGCACCCGCCTCCTGTATTTGTATTAACAGGTCAGTTATTTTCATTGGTGGCGCAGTGGCCACAGCCCCTCCCCCTGTCCCTCTTCTTATTGGCCGCGGCGGCAGCAGCACAGGGGGGAGGGAGAGACTCTTCCACTGCGCTGCTGATAAGAACGTGATAGTTCAGAGCCGCTGTATTCAGAGCTGCGGCGCGGCTCTAGTCGCAAATGGCGACAAGACTAAAAAGTCTTGTCGCCATTTGTAAATTCTAAGTCGCATTGGCGACCATTTTGGTCGCCATCTGGAGCCCTGTCTGTGTTTAGGCCTAATGTGTCTGCAACCTGTGTCGCCTGGGCACTCTGCATCTGGCTTGATCAGCTTGAATTTCACCTGAAAGAGAAAACACCTAGGGATCAGAACTTATCCTCCATTCCATTATTAAAAATGGCAGCAGGTTTCCTGGCGGTTTCTATTGCAAAATCTGTTTCTATGGCGGCTAGAACATCTGTTCTGGCAAATTCGGTTAGTAGAGTTTTATGATTGAGATCCTGGAAAGGAGATGTAACGTCAAAAAAATAAGGCCAATAAGATAATGGGTTGCATCAAAAGGGGCATAGATTCCCGTGATAGGAACATAGTCCTACCACTTTACAAATCACTAGTCAGACCACACATGGAGTACTGTGTACAGTTCTGGGCTCCTGTAAACAAGGCAGACATAGCAGAGCTTGAGAGGGTCCAGAGGAGGGCAACTAAAGTAATAACTGGAATGGGGCAACTACAGTACCCTGAAAGATTATCAAAATTAGGGTTATTCACGTTAGAAAAAAGACGACTGAGGGGAGATCTAATTACTATGTATAAATACACTCCCCTAAAGAATTATTAGGAACACCATACTAATACGGTGTTGGACCCCCTTTTGCCTTCAGAACTGCCTTAATTCTACGTGGCATTGATTCAACAAGGTGCTGATAGCATTCTTTAGAAATGTTGGCCCATATTGATAGGATAGCATCTTGCAGTTGATGGAGATTTGAGGGATGCACATCCAGGGCACGAAGCTCCCGTTCCACCACATCCCAAAGATGCTCTATTGGGTTGAGATCTGGTGACTGTGGGGGCCATTTTAGTACAGTGAACTCATTGTCATGTTCAAGAAACCAATTTGAAATGATTCGAGCTTTGTGACATGGTGCATTATCCTGCTGGAAGTGGCCATCAGAGGATGGATACATGTTCTCATTCTGTTTAAGCCAAATTCGGACTCTACCATTTGAATGTCTCAACCGAAATCGAAACTCATCAGACCAGGCAACATTTTTCCAGTCTTCAACAGTCCAATTTTGGTGAGCTCGTGCAAATTGTAGCCTCTTTTTCCTATTTGTAGTGGAGATCCATCCGCCTCAAGGTTGTGCGTGTTGTGGCTTCACAAATGCTTTGCTGCATACCTCGGTTATAACGAGTGGTTATTTGTCAACGTTGCTCTTCTATCAGCTTGAATCAGTCGGCCCATTCTCCTCTGACCTCTAGCATCCACAAGGCATTTTTGCCCACAGGACTGCCGCATACTGGATGTTTTTCCCTTCTCACACCATTCTTTGTAAACCCTAGAAATGGTTGTGCGTGAAAATCCCGGTAACTGAGCAGATTGTGAAATACTCAGACCGGCCCGTCTGGCACCAACAACCATGCCACGCTCAAAATTGCTTAAATCACCTTTCCACTTCACCACCATGACGGCCCAGAGAGATTGACCCCTGACCTCTGTAGGGGCAGGAACAGAGATAGGTTTAAAAGTACCCCTCCCTCCACCATTCACCAGTGTGTTCCTGCCCCTATAGCGGCCAGGACAGAGTAAAGTCCTCTCTGGCTTCAGGGAGGTGAAGTGGACCTCGTTTTTTATTTTCAAAGGTACCTGGGTGACCGCATCGGCGGTCCTTGTGGCCTCCCTTACGGGTCCATCATCCAGGAAAGCGTCCCCTGCTCTCCGGCGGACTAGTTCCAAAGCTGGCAGGGTGACGCCGGGGTAAGCTGCCGCAGGTCGCCTACCTCCCTGTGGGGGAGCCGACCGGAAGGACGTTCTGCGCAGTCGCGCGCGTCTGACGTCACTTCCGGGTTGCCGGCAAAACCCGGAAGTAGACGGGGCCTCTACAATAAAATGCTCCCAGCACTCTTCCCCGCCGCGCTCTCTGCATCGCTCGCCCACCGGACATGTCGGACCAGGAGAGGGAGAAAGAGAGCCGCAGCAAAAGGAGCTGCAGCTGAAGGAGCAGACCGCTTCAGAGCGCCCCTGCATGAGTAGCCCACCTGGGCAGCCGGCAGCTTCACAGATGGCAGGGGGAAGGGGTGTATGTATGTGTGCACACCCTAGTGTATTCACTGTTCCCTCCCCCTGGGGGTCTGCGGGTATACTGCATCGAAGTTATGCTCCTATACCTGACTGGCATAAATGTAATGGACTGCCTCTCTCCCTTTAGGCCAAACTACCTTTAAAAAAGTCAAAGAAGACCACCAGATGCATTCAGTGCTCCGTCCGGCTTCCTGATGACTATACAAAAAAACTTTGCATGGATTGCATCGGTAAATTAGTGAGAGAAAAACAGCCCTCAATTATGCAGGAGTTCAGATCCATGATTCAGGAAGAGGTTAAAGGGGTTATCCGAGTTAATAAAAAATAAAAAACACTTAAAATCCATCTGGATATACATATAATTTGGTTAAACTAGATTTCATCAAGTTAAAACCCATATGTCCACCTTTTCATGGTTCTGTCATTGTTTGTTTACATGCTGAAGTACATGCTGAGGGGGCGTATACCAACAAAGCCTGAGCTCTGCCTCATGAATATTTCTGGGCGTGAACAACCTGACCTTCCCCTCACCCTGCTCTGCACTTTGCAAAAAAAAAAAAAAAATACACACACAGCGCAGAAGATCTTCCTGTCACATTGCAGCTGTACAGTACACCGCGTGTGTGCACTTAGGGGTAGGTAGAGGTAGATTTTCAAAAGAAACATGTTCCACAAGATCTCCCTACTCCTGAGTGGAGCAGTTCATCCTTACCGCAAAGCTGAGTTCAGAAACTCGAGGTAACAACATAGCGGAGCTGAGTGCGGGATATTGTGGTAATATCCAGCACTCAACTCTGCTATGTGGTGACCTCGATATTCTGCATTCAGCTCTGCGGTAAGGATGAACTGCTCCTTATGATTTCTGGTCGCGTTTGCACTCAGGGGTACGGAGATCTGATGGAACATTTTTGGTTGGAAAATCTACCTACACCTAAGTGCGCACGCGCAGTTTCGAGCATGTGCATAAAGTGCTTTTCCCACAGCGCTTCCATGAATTTTTGATAATCAAGTGGATGTGTGCTTGCAAAATGCCGCACAAACCCTCATCCAGCTGATTTTTGTGTGGCCACATCACTTGCAGTGCAGCCTCTTCACTTCCGGTATAGAGCTCTGGCAAGGTATAGAAATTTTCCAGAACACCGGCAGTGTAAAATAACTAAAGGACGGACCCGTCCTTCCAGTCTGCGCATGCGCAGACCGGGTAAACGGAGAAAAAGACTGCCAGAGGGATCCGTCCATCCGCATGGCAAGTGGATCGACGGATCCATCCTTTCGGTGCATTCGTAGACGGATCCGTTCTTGCAATGCATTTTTAGACGGATCCGCACACGGATTCGTCTACAAATGTTGTCAGTTGACAAACCGATCGGCAGATCCGGCAGGCAGCTCCGACTACGGAACTGCCTGTCGGATCACACTAAGGCTCCATTCACACGTACGTTGTGTGTTGCGGACCCGCAAATTGCGGATCCGCAACACACCCGCCCAGCACCCCTATAGAAATGCCTATTCTCGTCCGCAAGCTGCGAACAAGAATAGGACATGTTCTATCTTTTGCGGAGCTGCGCACCTGAAGATCGGGGCCGCGCTCTGCAAATGCGGATGCGGACAGCACACTGTGTTCTGTCTGCATCCATTCCGTCACCATAGAAAATGAATGGGTCCGCACCCGTTCTGCAAAATTGCGGAACGAATGCGGACCCATTTGCGGATGTGTGAATGGAGCCTAAGGGTACTTTCACACTAGAGGCAGGATCGATCCAACACGCTGTTCGCCCTGTCGGATCCGCCCTGCCGCTATTTGGCCGTGCCGCTGGACTGCCGCTCTGTCCCCATTGACTATAAAGGGGACGGTGGTGGAGCTATGGCGCAGCACGGCAGTGCACAGCGAGCTGCCGCTTGACTAAAGGTACTGGATTTCCGACTTTTTAGGGTACTTTCATACTAGCGTTAGTGTGATCCGGCAGGCAGTTCCATCGTCGGAGCTGCCTGCTGGATCCGCCGATCAGTATGACAACTGACAGCATTTGTAGACGGATCCAGGTGCGGATCCGTCTAGAAATGCATTGCAATAACGGATCTGTCTATCTGCTTGTCATGCGGATGGACGGATCCCTCTGTCAGTCTTTTTCACAGTATTCCCGGTTTGTGCATGCGCAGACCGGAAGGACGGATCCGTCCTTCAGTTGTTTTGCAACGCCGTATCCGCAAGGCAGCTCTGTCGTCGGAGCTGCGTGCCTGCTGGATCCGCCAATCAGTGTGACAACTAACAGCATTTGTAGACGGATCCAGGTGCGGATCTGTCTAGAAATGCATTGCAATAACGGATCCGTCTGTCAGTCTTTTTCACAGTTTTCATGGTCTGTGCATGCGCAGACCGGAAGGATGGATCCGTCTATCCGCTTGCCATGTGGATGGACTGATCCCTCTGGCAGTCTTTCACAGTTTTCATGGTCTGTGCATGCGCAGACCGGAAGGACGGATCCGCAAGGCAGCTCCGTCGTCGGAGCTGCGTGCCTGCTGGATCCGCCGATCAGTGTGACAACTAACAGCATTTGTAGACTGATACAGGTGCGGATCCGTCTAGAAATGCATTGCAATAACGGATCCGTCCAGCGGCACGGCCAAATAGCGGCAGGGCGGATCCGACAGGGTGAACAGCCTGTCGGATACGTCCTGCCGCTAGTGTGAAAATATCATTAGCATTATCTGTATCTAAGCAATATCTATATTATTCAAATATATATTCAATATGGATATTGCTTAGATAAATACATATATTGGTGGCAGATAAGGATTTTATATAGCTGAATAATGATGATGATAATAATGATGGCCAATTATTTATTTATATTTCCCAGGGGGTGTTCAATGTGTACTAGTGGGGGGGCAGGGCTGTAATAACTATCCCCAGATGCAGAGGGGAACGTTTACAAACTGCCACCTCTCGCCCCAGTGAATGCAGGAGGGAATAACATACCCTGCTGCCAGAGAAGAGATCGCCTCGGCTCTGGTATGAGCGCATGAGCGATCAGAGCCGAGGCAGTGTGAGAAGAGCTGGAGGGGGGAGGGCACCAGAGGCTCTGACGTTTAGTTTACAGAGCCTGGCCACTCCCTCAAGCAGGGAGAAGCCTGTAAACGAGACGTCATCAGCAGAGCAGGCTTACTGACGTCGAGGGTCACATGACCCAGAACTGAACTGGCCAAATAGTGATAGGTGATGAAAGTGATTTTAATAAACTTTCACTGGACTACAATAAAAGCAATTAGAATAGATTTATTTAAGTCGGATAACCCCTTTTAAGTCTTCCCTGGCCTCCCTCCGTGAGGATATCCGGGGGTCTCGCCCACCTAAACGGCCCAGGATGGCGGATATTTCTGACTCCGAGGATTTAGAGGACGATGCCTCATCCTCTAAAAAAGAGGACGACGACCCCCTATCTGAGGGTGAAATCGTCGAGGACACTAAGAAATATTTCTTTACCTCCAGTGAGATGAGTGACCTTTTAAAGGCTGTCAGGGATACCATGGGGGTGAAGGATATCCAGCGACCCCATACGGTTCAGGAGGAGATGTTTGGTGGATTGAAGATCAAACGCTCCAGGGTCTTCCCCATAAATGAAAACATTAAGGAAATGGTGATAGATGAATGGGCCCATCCTGAAAAGAAACTGGGAATTTCCAAAGAGTTCAGGAACCGCCTTGTGTTTGACCCGTCAGATTCTAAGATTTTTGACGAGGTTCCTAGAATTGACGTCCAGGTGGCCAAGGTCAATAAAAAAAACCTCACTTCCATTTGAGGATTCCTGTCAGTTAAGGGACACTATGGAAAGGAAGGCTGACAGTTTATTAAAAAAGTCTTGGGAGGCAGCCATGTTTAGCGTCAAGACAAACATAGCTGCTACTTCAGTCGCCAGGTCTATGTACCTATTGCTGAATGAATTAGAAAGTCATCTAGTTAACAAGACATCTAGGGACCAGATACTCGATACTATTCCCCTACTAAAATCCGCCACAGGTTTTCTAGCGGACGCCTCTGCAGAGACAATTAGGTTCTCAGCCAAGTACGCCGCTTTGTCCAATGCTGCCCGACGGGCACTTTGGATGAAATCTTGGTCGGGCGACATCTCTTCCAAGCTGAAGTTATGTTCTATAGCCTTCTCAGGGGAATATGTGTTTGGTCCTGTACTGGACAGGATCCTTGAGAAGGCTACAGATAAAAAGAAAGGGTTCCCTGAAGAGAAGACCGCTAAAAGGAAAACTTCCTTTCGTAGTCAATTTTCCCAAAATAGCTCCTTTCGTGGTAGGGGTAAATCCGGGCGTTGGAGTTACCCAAAAGGGGGGAGGGTTAGAGGTTTCCTCCTTAATCCCCAAAACAAGGGAGGTGAGAAACAGTGACGCCAGGATGGGGGGAAGACTATCCCAGTTTTTTGCTCAGTGGCAACAGACTTCTCTCAGCCTCTGGGCTCAAAATCTTGTCAGAAACGGTTACAGGATAGAGTTATCTTCCCTCCCCTCCAAATGTGTTTCTGGTTTCTCACCACCCATCTCCTTGTCAGCACAGCCAGATCTGGATGGAGGTTCAGAATCTCCGGGACTTGGGAGTGGTGATTCCTGTTCCCGAGCTAAAACGGGGACAGGGTTTCTACTCCAGCCTTTTCTTAGTAAAGAAACCGGGGGTTCCTTCCGTATGATCATAAACCTCAAAAGGCTAAACAAATTTGTTACCTACAAAAAATTCAAGATTTAATCTCTAAATTCCACCATTCCTTTAATTAAAAAAGATGCGTCCCTCTGTACAATATACTTAAAGGACGCATACTATCATGTTCCTATTCACTTCCAGTCTCAAAGGTTCCTGCGGTTTGCAATAAGGGATCACAGAGGGTCTGTTCACCACTTCCAGTTCGTGGCTCTCCCCTTCGGGCTGGCCTCAGCCCCAAGGATTTTCACGAAGCTGGTGGTAGAGATGGTCGCCTCCATGAGGTCTCTGGGTGTGACGGTCGTTCCTTACCTAGACGACTTTCTACTAATTTCCAACTCGGTAGATCAGTCTATAGCAGACCGAGACATCTTCTGCTCCCTTCTGACATCTCTGGGGTGGGTGATAAACCTAAAAAAGTCATCCATAGTTCCAAATACCAGGGTAAAATTCCTGGGGGTTCTGTTAGATTTGGAAAAATTAACAACCTTTCTTCCAGCAGAAAGAATTCAGAACCTGCAGTCAGCTATCAGGGCCTTCCTGGGACGTCGATCCTTCTCGTGCAGAGAGGCGATGAGTCTCTTAGGTCAGATGACAGCCTGCATAGTAGCAGTCCCTTGGTGCCAGGCCCATTACAGAGCCCTTCAGTCCTGGCTTTTAAGGAAGTGGGACAAAAATCTATCCTCTTTGGACAGGAAAATCCTGATCCCAGGCCACATAAAATCCTCAGTACGGTGGTGGCTTCAAACAAAAAACTTAACGAAGGGCATGGTCTGGTTCAGAACCCCAGCTGTGCTTATTCATACCGACGCCAGCGTAAAGGGGTGGGGCGCAAAAATTTCTTCCGATCTCTACCAGGGAGACTGGCCTCAAAGTATTGCAGCTCAGTCTTTAAACTACAGGGAGCTCAGGGCAGTTTGGGAGACAATACAGGTAGCCGCTCCAAAATTAAGAAACCAACATATAAAGGTCTATTCAGACAATGTAACGACTGTGTCCTACCTCAAACATCAGGGGGGCACACGGTCTCAAAAACTAGAAGATCTGTCAAAAAAAATCTTCCTCTGGGGGGAAAAGAACGTAAAGTCGATATCTGCGATTCATTTAAAAGGAAACCTAAACTGTGCAGCGGACTTCCTCAGCAGGACTACCATAGACCAGGGGGAATGGTCTTTAAACATGGACGTCTTCAATCTGATTGTCCAGAGGTGGGGCCTCCCTCTGGTAGACCTATTTGCTACAAGAATAAACGCAGAGGTATCAACCTTTTGCTCCCTAAACCCAAGGGACAGGCCCCTAGCGATCGACACCTTCTCCCTACACTGGAACTGGGACATTGCATATGCCTTCCCTCCGTTCCCATTAATCCCAAAAGTTCTCCAGAAAATCATCAGGGACAGAGCCAGAGTAATCTTGGTCACTCCGTACTGGCCCAAGAGGAGCTGGTTCTCGGTTCTCACCAAACTCTCCTCTCAGGAAGCTTTTATTCTCCCAAAGAGGAAGGATGTCCTGATCCAGGGGCCGGTTCTCCATCCCCATCCGGAAATCCTCAGTCTCTCGGCTTGGATCCTGAGTCCAACCTTCTAAGACGTAGAGGTCTCTCTGAGGGGGTTATTCCTACCTTGAAGGCCAGCAGAAAGAAGGTGACAAATGCCATTTATTTTAAAATCTGGAAAAGGTTCTGTACCTAGTCAGGCGACGAAGCCCCAGACCAAACCAGACCGAATATACTGAAGATTTTAGATTTTCTGCAGAAGGGCCTAGAGTCTGGGTTAAGTCCTTCTACCCTTAGAGTCCAGGTCTCAGCGCTTAGTGCATATTTCGATTCCGAATTAGCCAGCCATAGATGGATCCAAAGATTACTGAGATCTGCAGCCAGACTAAGACCTTCTCTCAAATCAAAGCTGCCTATCTGGGACTTAAACACTGTCCTTAACGGACTCACAGGTCCGCCTTACGAACCCTTGGACTCAAGTTCTCTGAAGCATCTTTCCCAGAAGGCGGCTTTTCTTATTGCTATAACATCAGCAAAAAGATTGAGCGAGATCCAAGCATTGTCAATAAGACAACCATACCTCACAATACAGGACGACCGTGTCACCTTGAGGCTAGACCCGACGTTTTTACCAAAGGTAGTAACTGACTTCCATAGGAACCAGGAGATCATTCTTCCCTCTTTCTGTGAAAACCCTAAGAATTCTGGAGAAGAACGTTTCCATACCCTGGACGTTAAATGAACAGTGCTAAAATACCTAGAGGTCACTAGAGGCCTAAGGGAAGTGGACAACTTACTAGTGCTCTTTTGTGGTAAAAATAAGGGGAAGGCAGCTTCCAGATCTACCATTGCCTGATGGGTAGTACAGACTGCTACAAGATCGAAGGCATCAGTTGTCCAGAGGTCATTCGGGCTCACTCTACGAGAGCCATGTCGGCCTCTTTTGCTGAAAGAGCAGGAGCTTCCCTAGATCAAATATGCCGGGCTGCAACCTGGTCTAGTGTAAATACCTTCACTAAACATTACAGACTTGACTTATTCAGGTCCTCAGACCGGGCTTTTGGTCGCAAGGTCCTACAGGCCATTGCCCCACCCTAAGACGTATATAATTTATGTCTCTCTGGGCCGTCATGGTGGTGAAGTGGAAAGCCGGAATTAGACTTACCGGTAATTCATTTTCCACGAATCCACCATGATGGCATGATATCCCACCCCGAAAATACATTTTACTCCAAAATTTGGTATGACTTAATACCAAAAAAAAAAAAAACACTTTGTGGTTTCACCTGTTAATTGGTGATTGTGGTACTATAATCTGGAACTCACTGGTGAATGGTGGTGGGAGGGGTCCTTTTAAACCTATCTCTGTTCCTGCCCCTACAAAGGTCAGGGGTCAATCTCTCTGGGTTGTCATGGTGGATTAGTGGAAAATGAATTACCGGTAAGTCTAATTCCGGCTTTCTTTCCCATTCTGACATTTAGTTTGGAGTTCAGGAGATTGTATTGACCAGGACAAGCTCTTTCAGAGGCTTGCTCTACTAAGTGGCTTCTTATTAGGTGGAGTTAAAAAACTAGGAGTTCTAGAGCTGTGTGTGGTTTTGTGGGAGTGATTGCAGGTGGCTGAGTGTGGATTGCAGCAGAGATCATTGAAAGTTAAGTGTTTGTATTCTAGTACTTGCATTTAAACTAGATTTATATTTTTTTATTATTTTTTTTTCTCTCTGCTTAATTAAGGCGAGTGCCTGGGGCAACCAGGTGCTATAAATTGAACCACTTGCACTCTTCAGAGCCTGCTCTTTCTGAGGCTTGCTCTACTAAGTGGCTTCTTATTAAGTGGAGTTAAAAAACCATGAGTTTAAGAAAAGGAGTTTGGGAACTAGGGTTGGATATAATTTCCTTGTGTGTTGTTGGCTTAATTTTACGTGGTCCTTCGACTACAGCAGACAGGATCTAAATCATTTATACTGTTTTACTTTTTTGCTGTTGTAATCCCCATTTAGTATGTGTTGCACAATTTACAACGCAGTCCAGTGCACATCTTGCATGATGTATGCAGTCCTGGAACAGGAGTTCAAGGGTGTATATCTTTGTTCTAGATGTGAGCAAATTACCCGTTTGGAATCGCAGATCGAGTCTCTAAATGGGCAAGTTGCAACACTGAGAGGCATTGATAATTTGCAAAAGAGTTTGCTTCTCACCGAGCAAGCACTCTTTGGGGTAGATGAGGGGGAGGGTGACAGAGAGGAGGCTGAGGAAAGTGAGGTAGCTAGCTGGGTAAAAGTTAGAAAGCGGGGTAGAGGAAAGAGTGCCAGGGAGGCTAGCCCTGATCTGACACACCCCAACAAGTTTGCACGTTTGGCAGATATGGGGGATGTCAGTCCGGGGACGGCACTGCTGCAGCCAGACACTTCCTCTGCCAGTCAGGGGAATGTCAGCTCCAGTAAGCAGGGAACCAGGAGAGCAGGGCAGGCCAGACAGGTGCTGGTAGTGGGAGACTCCATTATTAGGGGAACAGATAGGGAAATCTGTCACAAAGACCGTGATCGCCGAACAGTGTGCTGTCTTCCTGGCGCTAGAGTTCGACACATCGCGGATCAGGTTGACAGATTACTGGGAGGGGCTGGAGACGATCCAGCGGTCATGGTCCATATCGGAACCAATGACAAAGCTAGAGGTAGGTGGAGAGTCCTTAAACATGATTTCAGGGATTTAGGTCAAAAGCTGAGGACAAGGACCTCAAAGGTAGTATTTTCCGAAATACTGCCTGTACCACGAGCCACACAAGAAAGGCAATGGGAGATTAGGGAGATTAACAAGTGGCTCAAGAACTGGTGTAGGAAGGAGGGGTTTGGGTTCCTGGAGAACTGGGCCGATTTTTCAATCGGCTACAGGCTCTATCGTAGGGACGGGCTGCACCTCAATGGGGAAGGGGCAGCTGTGCTGGGGAGAAAGATGGCTAGAAGGTTGGAGGAGTGTTTAAACTAGGGACTGGGGGGGAGGGTAATTACGTTATAGGAGGGGAAGATAGTGCAGATAGAGACCGGGGGCAAGGTAATAAGAATGGGGGAGGAATGGAAGGAGGGACTAGAACAGTTCAGAAGGAAAGGTGTAGGGTAAAAAATATACATAAACCTCTCAAATGTATGTATACTAATGCCAGAAGCCTGACTAATAAAACTGGTGAACTGGAATTAGTGATGTGTGAGGAGGACTATGACATAGTGGGAATAACTGAGACATGGCTGGATGAAAGCTATGACTGGGCGGTTAATGTACAGGGTTACAGTCTGTTTAGAAAGGATCGTCAAAACCGGAGAGGGGGAGGGGTCTGCCTTTATATAAAGTCCTGTCTAAAGCCCACAGTCCGAGAAAATATAAGTGAGGGACATGAACATGTGGAGTCACTGTGGGTAGAGATACATGGAGCTAAAAACAACAATAAATTACTAATAGGAGTTTACTATAAACCACCGAATATACCAGAGTCCACAGAAAATCTACTACTAAACGAGATAGACGAGGCGGCAAATCATAATGAGGTGGTTATTATGGGGGACTTCAACTACCCAGATATAGACTGGGAAACTGAAACTTGTATATCTCATAAGGGAAACAGGTTCGTGGCAATAACCAAAGACAATTACCTCTCCCAACTGGTTCAGGACCCGACTAGAGGGACGGCCATACTGGACTTAGTATTAACCAATAGGCCTGACAGAACAACAGACGTGCAGGTTGGGGGACACCTGGGAAATAGTGACCATAAAGTAATAACCTTCCAATTATCATTCAAAAGAGCGTTTCTACAGGGAGGAACAAAAATACCAAACTTCAAAAAAGCTAAATTTAGCCAACTAAGAGAGGCCATAGGCCTAACTAACTGGGACAAAGTCCTCACAAATACAGACAAAATGGGATATCTTTAAAAACATCCTAAAAACTCATTGTGAGAGGTACGGTATGTACCTCTCACAATGAGTTTTTAGGATGTATGGTAATAAAAGGTTAAGGAACAAAAAGAAACCAATGTGGATAAATAGAACTGTAAAGAAAGCAATAAATGACAAAAAGAAAGCATATAAAACACTAAAACAGGAGGGTAGCACGGAAGCACTGAAAAACTATAAGGATAAAAATAGAACATGTAAAAAACAAATAAAAGCGGCCAAACTAGAGACCGAGAGATTAATTGCCAAAGAGAGTAAAACTAACCCTAAAATGTTCTTCAATTATATAAATGTTAAAAAGTATAAATCTGAAGGTGTTGGCCCTTTAAAGAGTAATGAGGGGGGAGTCGCAGAGAGCGACGAGGAGAAAGCAAAGCTGTTAAATATTTTTTTCTCCAATGTATTCACTGAGGAAAATAAACTGTCAGATGACATGCAGAATGCAAAAATAAATTCCCCATTAAAAGTGTCCTGTCTGACCCAGGAAGAAGTACATCAGCGACTTAAAAAGATTAAAATAGACAAATCGCCAGGACCGGATGACATACACCCCCGTATCCTAAAGGAATTAAGTAATGTCATAGCCAGACCCTTATTTCTGATATTTGCAGACTCTATACTGACAGGGAATGTCCCACAGGATTGGCGCGTGGCATATGTGGTGCCAATATTCAAAAAGGGGCCAAAAACAGAGCCTGGAAACTATAGGCCGGTAAGTTTAACATCTGTTGTGGGTAAACTGTTTGAAGGTTTTCTGAGAGATGCTATATTAGAGCATCTCAACGGAAATAAGCAAATAACGCCATATCAGCATGGCTTCGTGAGGGATCGGTCATGTCAGACTAATTTAATCAGTTTCTATGAGGAGGTAAGTTCTAGACCTGACAGCGGCGAATCACTGGATGTCGTATATCTGGACTTCTCCAAAGCATTTGACACTGTACCACATAAAAGGTTAGTATATAAAATGAGAATGCTCGGACTGGGAGAAAACATCTGTATGTGGGTAAGTAACTGGCTGAGTGATAGAAAACAGAGGGTGGTTATTAACGGTACACACTCAGATTGGGTCACTGTCACTAGTGGAGTACCTCAGGGGTCAGTATTGGGCCCTATTCTCTTCAATATATTTATTAATGATCTTGTAGAAGGCTTGCATAGTAAAGTATCAATTTTCGCAGATGACACTAAACTGTGTAAAGTAATTTACACTGATGAGGACAGTATACTACTACAGAGGGATCTGGATAGATTGGAGGCTTGGGCAGATAAGTGGCAGATGAGGTTTAACACTGATAAATGTAAAGTTATGCACATGGGAAGGAAAAATGCAAGTCACCCGTACATACTAAATGGTAAAACACTCGGTAACACTGACATGGAAAAGGATCTAGGAATTTTAATAAACAGCAAACTAAGCAGCAAAAACCAGTGTCAGGCAGCTGCTGCCAAGGCCAACAAGATAATGGGTTGCATCAGAAGGGGCATAGATTCCCGTGATAGGAACATAGTCCTACCACTTTACAAATCGCTAGTCAGACCACACATGGAGTACTGTGTACAGTTCTGGGCTCCTGTAAACAAGGCAGACATAGCAGAGCTGGAGAGGGTTCAGAGGAGGGCAACTAAAGTAATAACTGGAATGGGGCAACTACAGTACCCTGAAAGATTATCAAAATTAGGGTTATTCACTTTAGAAAAAAGACGACTGAGGGGAGATCTAATTAATATGTATAAATATATCAGGGGTCAGTACAGAGATCTATCCCATCAGCTATTTATCCCCAGGACTGTGACTGTGACGAGGGGACATCCTCTGCGTCTGGAGGAAAGAAGGTTTGTACACAAACATAGAAGAGGATTCTTTACGGTAAGAGCAGTGAGACTATGGAACTCTCTGCCTGAGGAGGTGGTGATGGTGAGTACAATAAAGGAATTCAAGAGGGGCCTGGACGTATTTCTGGAGCTTAATAATATTACAGGCTATAGCTACTAGAGAGGGGTCGTTGATCCAGGGAGTTATTCTGATTGCATGATTGGAGTCGGGAAGGAATTTTTTATTCCCCTAAAGTGGAGACAATTGGCTTCTACCTCACAGGGTTTTTGGCCTTCCTTTGGATCAACTTGCAGGATAACAGGCCGAACTGGATGGACAAATGTCTTTTTTCGGCCTTATGTACTATGTTACTATGTTACTAGGACCACCCCCCTAAATGCATTGAAGCAACTGCCATGTGATTGGTTGACTAGATAATTGCATTAATGAGAAATAGAACAGGTGTTCCTAATAATTCTTTAGGTGAGTGTATATCAGGGGTCAGTACAGAGAGCTATCCCATCATCTATTTATCCCCAGGACTGTGGTGAGGGGGCATCCTCTGCGTCTGGAGGAAAGAAGGTTTGTACACAAACATAGAAGAGGATTCTTTACGGTAAGAGCAGTGAGACTATGGAACTCTCTGCCTGAGGAGGTTGTGATGGTGAGTACAATAAAGGAATTCAAGAGGGGCCTGGATGTATTTCTGGAGTGTAATGATATTACAGGCTATAGCTACTAGAGAGGGGTTGTTGATCCAGGGAGTTATTCTGATTGCCTGAGTCAGGAAGGAATTTTTTATTCCCCTAAAGTGGGGAAAATTGGCTTCTACCTCAGTTTTATTTTTTTTATTTTTATTTTTGCCTTCCTCTGGATCAACTTGCAGGATGACAGGCCGAACTGGATGGACAAATGTCTTTTTTCGGCCTTATGTACTATGTTCTATTCCCTTTCATGGTAGATGTGTTTGGACCAGATCTTGATAAAATCTTAGAAAAAGCATCTGATAAGAAAAAAAGGTTTTCCATTTCGTCCACCATCATGGACGCTCTACTGTGAGATTGACCCCTTGACCTCTGTAGGGGCAGGAACACAGTTTAAAAGGCCACCACCCATACTCACCCTCAGTGTTTCCTGTCCCTATGGGAGCACCTCACAGAGAGTCCTCCTGATGGAGGTGAAGACTTTTATTATTTTAAAATACCTTTGGGATCTGTGTCCCTTACCTCTGCCCTCCTGCGGTTGAGTCCAAAGCTGGGCAGAGGATATCAATGGAGCTGATCTCGTTCCTGTCAGCAGGGGCCTGTATCTCTCCTCACAGCTTCGGTCCCCCTTCCCTACATTGAGGAAGCTGACCACGCGCCACAGTGACACGCTGCACGCCGACTCCTGGTTGAATAGCCTCAGCGCTGTACTCTGCTATGGACCCGCAGGAGGTTGAAGGGGCGGAGCTTGGACCGGATGCGCGCACCGTGATGACGTCAGACACCGCTCTGGATATTTAGAAGCGACAGTTTTGAATATGCGGTGGAACACAACCTGGTTTTCCTCTTAGTGCTCCAAGCTACAGATGTCTGTCCCTGACGCCTCTGCAGTCCAGATGGAATCTTCTGAAGCCCCCTCGGCTACTCCAACTGCGAGTTCCCCTGTGGGGAAAAAGAAATTATGTATCATATCGACCTGCTATACTTATCATGTCTACTGATACCTGGTTACTCCTCTCTTATAGGGAGTAAAAGTGCCCAGAACCAAAACTAAAATTCATAGGTGTGCAACTTGTAGCAAGAGACTTCCAGAAAATCACAAAAAGAAACTGCCAAGTTTGCATCAATGATCTTGTAAAAGAGGAGCAACCATCCATACTGATGGAGGTCAAATCATTAATTCAGAGGAAAATAAAGTCCTCCCTGGCCTCTCTCAGATATGTCCCTCCTACACCACTGGCGAAAAAACCTAGGGTGTCTGTTCCAGCCTCCTCTGATTCAGAGGACATGGACTAGGAGGCCTCCACCTCTAGACAGAGCATCAATGTCAACGTTGTATCTGAGGGAGAAATTTTGGAGGATAGTAAGAAGTGCTTCTTCTCATCTGAGGACATGGAGGAATTATTGGGCGCTGTTAGAGCAACCATGGGCATTGAGGAGGTGAAAAAAAACAGGATCTGTCCTGGATGAGATGTTTTGGGGACTCTGAGACAAAAAACGAAAAGTATTTCCGGTGAACGAAAACATAAAAGATATGTTCCTGGATGAATGGACAGATCCTGAGAGAAGACTGGGGGTATCCAGTGAATTTAGGAATAGGCTAATGTTCGATCCGGCTGATGTTAAGTTGTTTAATGAGACTCCAAAAATTGACGTCCAGGTGGCTAAGGTAGTCAATAAGACCTCCCTCCCATTTGAGGGCTCGTCACAATTGCAGGACCCTATGCAGAGGAAGGCCGACTCACTTCTAAAAAAAAATCCTGGGAGGCGTCCATGTTTGGTATAAAAACAAACATAGCTGCGACATCGGTATCTAGGTCCATGTGTTTCTGGCTCAATGAGTTGGAAAACCATATTAAAAATAAAACCCCAGGGGGGCGGGGCTAACAGCCGGCATGTAAGCACGCGTTTGAGAGGAGCTCCGCTTACCCTCAACGATCCTGCACCATCCTGACAAACTGCCGACTCCAGGCACAGAGTGGACCGTGTGTAGACGCAGGAGGAGACCCCGCACACCGAATATGGCGCCCAACAAAGCGCAAATTGCCACTGAGAAGCTAAAAGAGTTCGCCTGATCAGAGGCCCAAAATGGCGCCGCCGCAACTCAACTCCAACGCGCGCGGCTGTTACCCGCGGGCAGGCCGCCCAGCAGGCGGAAGCTGAAGACAGCACAGAGCCTTAGTTTACCCTCAAAGCCGCTTATGAGCAGCTGCTGGTGGCGGCGATATCATCATGCCAGTCCTCACTCACCGGGAAGCTGGAGGCGGTGAGAGTGGATGTGAGCCTGCTCCGCCATGACATGCAACAGCTGAGAGACCGGGTCAAGAATACTGAAGACCATGTGTCTGCGCTGGAAGACCTGACCAGACCAATGGCAGGGAAAATGCAAGATTTGGAGCGATCCGTGGGTCAGTGGCAACAGAAATGTGACAACCTAGAAAATAGATTGCGTCGCAATAATGTGAGGATCCTGGGCTTACCAGAGAAGGCTGAAGGCAGAGATCCTGCAGCCTTCTTAGAGGCCTGGTTCAAAGAGCAATTTCCTGAGGCGCCCTTCTCTCCTGCGTATGCTGTGAAGAGGGCACATCGTGTTCCAGCCAGATATCCCCCACCTGGGGCTCCCCCAAGACCCCTGTTAGCGCGTCTTTTGAACTGGAGAGACCGGGATCTTATCCTTAGTCAGGCCAGAAGCAAGCAAGACATCAGGCATGATAATGCACGGGTCTCCCTTTTCCCGGATTTCTCTGCTGATCTCCAGAAGAGGAGAGCCACATTTGTTGCGGTTAAACGCCGCCTCCAGGATCTAAATCTTCAGTACTCAATGGCTTACCCGGCTCGCCTCAGAGTCATAGATGGCGATAAAGCCGTTTTCTTCAGTGATCCCCGGGAAGCTGAGGACGGGGCCTCAAGGAATTCTGCGCGCCCCGGACCACGCTGATCTCCTTACTGTTTGTTCACAGCAAGTATTAATCACCCCCTCATGCCTGTTTCTAATGGGACTTGATCGAGGACCCCCTGAGTGTGATTATGTTTAATATGTTGTATAATTTATTCTCGGCCACATTTTAATGATGTCGTTCATTTTTGTTGGACTTATGGGAGAACTCACTTAATCATAAGGGGGTTTCCCTGTGTGCAGCCCCGGACGTTTTATTAATATATCCCACTGTCATGTATCAATACTAGCAGTTTATCATATCTCTGCTGAAAAGAGGGGAGGAGCACAACCTGTATGGTTATAACATCTATCTACACTATGCAGGTCCCCGGGTTAAGGGCCACCAAGTTAGTCTGTTATGGTTCCGACCACTTTCAGGTTATCAATGTTAATGTTCTGCATTATGTTTTTGTATGCTCAAGCTTATATGTCTCAAGTATGGTCATCTCTCTTCACGATAGCAGCAAGGGAGTCTTTGCTTCATATAGATCAAATATCTGAACCGCCAGTACACGCATTATGGGTATATGTCCTTGATTCAAAACTAGCGCTATAAGAGTGATGTCATGGAATGTGAGGCGACTGGGTGATCCTAAAAAGAGGATTGCGGTGTTCTCCCAAATTCGTTCCTTTAACCCACATATACTGGGCCTCCAGGAAACTCATCTCACCCCGGAAACGGGCAATAGGCTAAAGAAGCCCTGGGCCCAGCATTTATTCCAGAGGCGTCGCCCTGTTGCTCCATAGAAGCCTCAGGTGCGAGATTCACTACTCAGCTGTGGATCGAGGGGAACAGTACATCTTCATACATGCTCATATCAACTGCGTCCCATATGTGATTGTTAATTTGTATAACTCCCCTCCTGCATCTCTTTCCCTGCTACAAGCAGTCGCGGGCTTCGTGGCTAACTACCCCACTGCCCGTTTCCTATGTATGGGGGATTTCAATCAAGTAGTGAGTGAGGACTTACAGTCTTGTGAAAAAATTAGGACACCCTTTGAAAGCATGTGGTTTTTTGTAACATTTTTAATAAATGGTTATTTCATCTCCGTTTCAACAATACAGAGAGATTAAAGTAATCCGACTAAACAAAGAAAACTGAAGAAAAGTCTTTTCAAGATCTTCTGTAAATGTCATTCTACAAAAATGCCTATTCTAACTGAGGAAAAAGATAGGACACCCTTGCCCCTAATAGCGAGTGTTACCTCCTTTGGCTGAAATAACTGCAGTGAGACGGTTCTTGTAGCCATCTACCAGTCTTCGACATCGGTCTGAGGAAATTTTACCCCACTCCTCAATGCAGAACTTTTTCAGCTGTGAGATGTTTGAGGGGTTTCTTGCACGTACAGCCCTTTTCAAGTCACCCCACAGCATCTCAATGGGATTCAAATCTGGACTTTGACTTGGCCATTCCAGGACTCTCCATTTCTTCTTTTTCAGCCAATCTTTGGTTGATTTACTAGTATGTTTTGGGTCATTGTCATGTTGCATGGTCCAGTTCCGCTTCAGCTTTAATTTTCTAACTGATGGTCTCACATGTTCTTCAAGCACCTTCTGATACACAGTAGAATTCATCGTGGATTCTATGATGGTGAGCTGACCAGGTCCTGCTGCAGCAAAGCAGCCCCAAACCATGACACTTCCACCTCCATGCTTCACAGTTGGTATGAGGTTCTTTTCTTGGAATGCTGTGTTTGGTTTACGCCAAACATGTCCTCTGCTGTTGTGTCCAAATAATTCAATTTTGGACTCATCTGTCCAAAGAACATTATTCCAGAAGTCCTGGTCTTTGTCAACTTTATCGCTGGCAAATGTCAGTCTGGCCTCGATGTTTCTCTTGGAAAGCAAAGGTTTCCTCCTTGCACACCTCCCATGCAAGTTAAACTTGTACAGTCTCTTTCTGATTGTAGAGGCATGTACTTCTACATCAACAGTAGCCAGAGCCTGCTGTAGTTCTCGAGATGACACTTTAGGGTTTTTGGATACCTCTTTTAGCATCTTGCGGTCTGCTCTTGGGGTGAACTTGCTGGGGCGACCAGTCCTGGGCATGTTGGCAGTTGTTTTGAAAGCCCTCCACTTGTAGACTATCTTCCGGACAGTGGAATGGCTGATTTCAAAATCTTTTGAGATCTTTTTAAATCCCTTCCCAGACTCATAGGCTGCTACAATCTTTTTTCTGAAGTCCTCTGACAGCTCTTTTGCTCTCACCATGGTGCTCACTCTCACTTCAACAGTCAGGAGCACACCAAACTAAATGTCTGAGGTTTAAATAGGGCAAGCCTCATTCAACATGCAGAGTAACGATCTACTAATTATGTGCACCTGGTGTGATATACCTGTGTGAGATCTGAGCCAATTTAAGAGGGAATACATGTGAGGGTGTCCTATCTTTTTCCTCAGTTAGAATAGGCATTTTTGTAGAATGACATTTACAGAAGATCTTGAAAAGACTTTTCTTCAGTTTTCTTTGTTTAGTTGGATTACTTTAATCTCTCTGTATTGTTGAAACGGAGATGAAATAACCATTTATTAAAAATGTTACAAAAAACCACATGCTTTCAAAGGGTGTCCTAATTTTTTCACATGACTGTAGGTTTAGCTGTAGAGCCGACAGAGGGGGGTTAGGAGGGGACAGAACAGTCCTTGCCAGAATTTCTCAGGAGATGGGCTGGATAGACATGTGGAGAGCCAGGAATCCACACACAAGGGAGTACTTCTGCTTCACCCCCGCCAGAGGAGCTCTATCTAGAATTGACTACCTGTTCGGTAACGCCACAGTGTATACTGACCTGGTGGATATCTGTCACGGACCTTCCGATCATGCCCTAGTCTTGGCGGAACTGGCCCTGTCTGATTATGTTAGCACTGGCAGTAAGATGCGTATACACCCTTTCTGGCTGTCCCTGTTCGGTTTAAATGACAGAATTCCTGATCAACTGAAGATGTTTTTTGAGGTACAGAGCGAATCTACTGACGCTCTGTTGCTCTGGGAGACATTAAAGGAGTACCTCAGGGGGTGTATCAAATCCTCCATTTCTTATGTTAAGAGGGACTCGCAGCGTAAGGAGAATGACCTGCATGCCAGCTGTAGGGAGGCCGAGAAGGCGTTTACTGAGTCCCCTTCTGAGGAGCGCAGAGTGGAGTGGTTGTCCAGAAGGAGAACGTACATGCTGCATTTGGAAGTAAAGAGCAAAAGGAAGCTCTCTTTCCTTAAGCAGCAGGCGTTTGAAACAGGTAACCAGACAGGGAAGCTACTTGCGCATATTGCACGTACCAACAATATGGCTCCTTCGGTATTCCGCATACAAGAGGTCGATGGTCATATAGTGGAGTCGGTGCAAGACATATTGAAATGCTTCCATAACTTTTACAGGGACCTATATAAGTCGGCAGTTACTTACTCAGGGCAAGATTTAGAGTCTTACCTCGGTGAAGTGTGTCATCCTCGGCTAGGAGACCTGGATAAAGGTCTTATGGAGGAGGATGTTACGCTAGAGGAAGTGGAGCGAGCTATCAAGGATTTACCGCTAGGGAAAGCTCCCGGCCCGGATGGCATCCCGGTAGAGGTATATTCTAGATATGGGGAAAATCTGAGCCCTCAGCTATTGAATTTATACCGGGCGGCGCATTCCCGTGGCTCCTTGTCGGATTCCATGTACGATGCTTCAATTGTTGTGATCTTGAAGCCCGGCAAGGACCCGTTGGACTGTGGATCTTATTATCCAATTTCTCTTTTGAACTTGGACTATAAAATCCTGACCAGAATTCTAGCCAACAGGTTGAACAAGGTAATCACGTCAGTAATCCATTCTGATCAATCGGGCTTTATGCATGGAAGGTCAATATTAGGAGAGCTCAAGTGGTTGCGCAGGTGGGTGCTGCTGAGAAAGCGAGGTGGGTACTGGCCTCTCTAGACACTGCTAAAGCTTTCGATTCACTAGAATGGCCCTTTTTGGTAGATGTGCTGGGGAGCTTTGGCTTTGGTCCCGAATTCATTAAATGGATAGAAATTCTATATAAGAACCCCACTGCCAGTCTTCAGCTTAATGGTTCTCACTCTGACAAGCTCCCTTTACTTAGAGCAGGCATCCTCAAACTGCGGCCCTCCAGTTGTTGTAAAACTACAACTCCCACAATGCCCTGCTGTAGGCTGATACCTGTAGGCTGTTCGGGCATGTTGTAGTTTTGCAACAGCTGGAGGGCCGCAGTTTGAGGATGCCTGACTTAGAGGCACAAGGCAAGGCTGTCCGCTCTCGCCCTTGCTGTTTGCGATAGCAATAGAGCACCTGGCCATCAGATTTAGACAGGATCAGGTCTATACAGGGGTAAGTGTGGGAGGTAGAGAGGATAGGATAGGACTGTATGCAGATGACTTGATCTTGTTTATGTCGGATCCGGAAGTGTCTCTCCCAAGAGCAATTGAAATCATAGAGCGCTTTCGGCAATACTCCGGACTACACATAAATTGGGGCAAGTCTGCCATCATGCCCCTCTGGATGCATGATTGGCCTGAATGTCGTCATAATTTGCCTGTAGTTGACCGGTTTAAGTATCTAGGGGTAATAATCACCAAAGAGCCTCAGCTCTCCTATGTTTTGAATATTGAACCCTTAGAGTCCATATTTCAAGATAAGTTGAAAACATGGGAGGCTCTCCCATTGTCGGTTATGGGAAGACTGAATCTGGTAAAGATGGTGCTGTTGCCCAAAGGTCTGTACCTGTTGTCCCACGCTTGTACTCCGGTCCCCCGGGGCTTTTTCAAGCGCATCCATGCTCTGATAACCTCTTTTTGTTTGGGGTAAATCCAGGAGGAAGCTCTCACTGTTGGTTCTGCAAAGATCGAAGCTGCAGGGAGGCGATTCCCTTCCTGACTTTTTCCTTTATTTTATAGCAAGCCAGTTGAGATTTCTGAGATACTGGATCACTGAGGCTTCAAGGCCAAACGCAGAATCCTATTTACTATAGCTTTTTCTGGGGAATACGTTTTTGGACCTGTGTAGACTCCATCCTTGAGAAAGCAGCAGACAAAAAGAGAGGTTTTCCGGAGGAAAGTAAAAAGAAGCCCTTTCGTTCCTTTATTTCCCAGACTAGATCCTATAGGGGCAAAGGGAAGTCTGGCAGGTGGAGTTACCAGAAAGGGGGGGAAGGCAGAGGATTCCTTCTCAACCCCCAGAATAAGCAATCAGATAAACAATGATGCCAGAGTAGGGGGAGACTGAGGAATTTTCTGTCCCGTTGGGAAACTGTCACTGAAAATCCGTGGGCCTTAGACATCTTACGGAATGGCTACTGGATAGAATTTTCCTCAGTCCCTCCAAAAAAGTTCAGAATAACCTCTCACAGCCAAAAGACTCTAAAAAAAAAATCTGGCAGGGGGTCCTTCAACTTAGATTCAGGAGTGGTGGCAGAAGTTCCCAGCGCGGAAAGAGGAAGAGGTTACTATTCCAATTCATTCCTGGTTCAGAAACCAGACTGTTCCACCCGCACTATCACATAAAGTAAATTCAAGATGGAATCCATAACATCCATCATTCTTTTGATTAAAGCCGGAGATTTCATGACGTCCATAGACTTAAAGGACGCTTACTATCACGTCCCCATAAACAAAACATCTCAGAAATACCTCAGATTTGCCCTAGTAGACAACTCGGGAGAAGTAAAACACTTCCAGTTAACCGCGTTACCCTTTGGAATTTCCTGTGCTCCAAGGGTATTCACGAAGCTCTTAGTGGAAAGTATTTTCCTACCTAGACGATTTCCTAGTTCTAGGGTCCTCTGAGCTGGCTACAACCAGCCTTACCAACGACCTAATACGGAGGTTCTCAGACCTAGGCTGTATAATAAACCTAAAGAAATCGTGCACAATTCCATCAACCAGAATGACATTTTTGGGAGTGATCCTGGATTCAGTTTCCCAGATTACATCCCCCCCTCAGGAGAAAATAAAATCCTTTTATAGACAAAACAAGAAAGTTCCAATGTCAGTCTCAGTGCTTCATCCGCAGTGCCTTGAGCCTCTTGGGAATGATTACCTCCTGTATAACGGCAGTATCTTGGTCCCAAGCTAATACCAGGATAGTCCAGTCGTGGATCCTGAAGAATTGGGACAAGAGGCAGTGCTCTCTAGAAAAAAGAATCACCATCCCAAACCACGTAAGATCAGATTTAAACTGGTGGACGGAGAACAAAAACTTGCTAAGAGGTGTACCCTGGATAAAGAATCCAGAAATACAAATATATACGGATGCAAGTGGCACAGGATGGGGAGCAAAGGTAGACTCGCCAAAGCGACCAGGGCACTTTGTCGGACATCATAAGAATAAAGTCATCAAACCACAGAGAACTGAGGGCAATCTGGGAGGTTCTGAAGGCATCACAGGACAAAGTATCCGGAAGACACTTGAAAATTCTTTCAGACAATGTAACAGCAGTCGCATATTTGAAGCACAAGATCCCCAAGCTTAAAAAAATCTGTCGGAAAAAATAATCTTCTGGGCAGAAAGAAATATTCCCTCCATCACAGCTATCCATTTAAAGGGTACAGAAAATATACAGGCGGACTTCCAGCAGGAAGACCATAGATCCAGGAGAATGGTCCCTAAACTCGGAGGTATTCCATCAGATCACCAGGAGATGGGGGACCCCCCAGATAGACCTGTTTGCGTCAGGAAAAAACGCAAAAGTCCTTCCTTCTGCTCCCTAAATCTCTGGGACAACCCTTGGGCAGTGGATGCATTCTCAATCAGGTGGACTTGGGGTCTAGCCTATGCCTTTTTTCCCTTGGGCGCGAATACCCTGAGTACTGCAAAAAATAAGATCGGACCCAGTAACAGTAATTCTGGTTGTTCCATACTGGACAAAAAGAAATTGGTTCCCAGTATTGAGGGAACTAGCTCTGGAAGAACCCTGGAGAATTCCCCCACAGGGGAACATCCTTTCTCAGGGTCCAATCTTTCATCAGAATCCAGGACTATTCAAGTTATCAGCCCAGACCTGGAGAGCGAGGTCCTAAAAAGCAGAGGGCTGTCTGAAAAGGTTATAAATACCCTCAAATCCATCAGAAAAGAAGTCACCTCTGCAATCTATCTTAAAATCTGGAAGAAGTATTGTAGATTCTGCACCAAACATTGAGAAAATACTTGATTTTCTTCAAAAGGGATTAGATTTGGGCCTGAGACCAAGTACACTTAAAGTGCAGGTCTCAGCCTTGGGGGCTTGCTATGATACAGACTTAGCCAGTCATAGGTGGATAAGAAGGTTTATAAGAGCTGCCTCAAGGTTAAGACCATCCTTAACCTCTAGGACGCCTCAATGGGACTTGAACTTGGTCCTGAGAGGACTTACAAAATCACAATTTTCTCCTATTCAGGATATTTCACTTAAACACCTGTCATTAAAAGCGGCCTTCCTAGTAGCCATAACTTCAGCCAGACGATTGGGCGAGATCCAGGCGCTGTCCTTCCGGGAACCATACCTCACTATCTTTCCAGACAGAATAGTATTAAGTTTTGGATCCTGGTTTCTTTCCAAAGGTCGTATCGGACTTTCACAGAGATCAGGAAATTGTCCTTCCATCTTTTCCCAGGGATGGTCCATCACACGATCAGTTTTAGCTCCTGGATGTTCGGGATACTATCATACAGTATCTAGCTGCAACATAGGAATTTAGAAAGGATGATAATCTTCTTGTTCAATACGCAGGTCCAAACAAGGGAAAAAAGGCATCCAAAGCCTCCATTGGACGATGGATTAAATCTACCATTGCCTGTTGCTACCAAAAGTCAGGTCTAAACAGCCCCAGAAATATAAAAGCCCACTCTACAAGAGCTATGGCTTCTTCGTGGGCAGAAAAAGGGTGTGTCTCCTTAGACAAAATTTGTAGAGCAGCCACCTGGTCAAGTATAAATGCCTTTTTATCAAACATTACCGCATTAATGTTTCGGCTTCTGCTGACTTGGTCTTCGGTCAGAAGGTTCTGCAAGCAGTTGCCCACCCTATTTAGTAATCTGGTAGCTCATAGTACAGCCGTCATGGTGGACGAAATGGAAAAATCGTAATTTAGACTTACCGGTAATTGTTTCCTTGAGTCCACCATGACGGCCCAGATTTCCCCCCTGAGGATTAAGGAGGGGTTGAGTAAGAATTAATACTCAAAGAAAAGAAAAAAAAGAAAAAAAAATATATTTTGCCTAAATTAAGGCTGCACCCACTTAGTAATTTGGAAAGCACTGAGGATGAGAGTAGGTGGTGGCCTTTTAAACTGTTTCTGCCCCTACAGAGGTCAAGGGGTCAATCTCATAGTAGAGCCGTCATTGTGGACTCAAGGAAACAGAATTACCAGTAAGTCTAATTACGGTTTTTCCAGAGGAGTATAGATATTGCAATGGCAGACCCTATAAAAGACGTAGTTTTCAAGGCCGAAACAAATATGATAAAAGCAAAGCAGGAAGGTGGATCTATAGGACAGGAGGAAAAGGCAGATCATTGTTTATTTAAATCTAAACAGCTTGCTTCCAAAAATTTTGCCTTACTTCCAATCCTCTAGGAGGTATAGAGGAACTCTTGCAGTTAGGAGCTATAGAGCCAGTACCAAAATAACAATTGTATCTAGGTCACTATTCTCACCTTTTCTTGGTCAAAAAACCTTATGGTTCCTTCAGGACAATTTATAAACCTAAAACCTTTGAACAAATTCATAATTTACAGGAAGTTCAAGATGGACTCTTTAAAAACGGCAGTGCCGTTAATTTCCGAGAATGGTAACCATAGAACTCAACTTATCGAAGGTTTCTTAGGTTTGCAATACCGAGGAAGGGGAAAGTGGTAAACTACCTGTTCAATTGCCTCCCTTTTGGAATATCCTCTGCACCCAGATTATTTACAAAAATAATGGCCGAGGTAGTCGCTTACCTAAGAATCTAGGGGGTTCTTATTTTGGCTTATTTGGACGACCTTTTTATAGTAGATTCCCAGAATCACAATTTTCAGTCCCAAATCCAGTTGGTAATAAAGGATTTGGGGGTGAATCATGAATTGGAAGAAATCAGACTTGTCAATCTCCCAAAGCATAAGGTTCTCGGGAATGATACTAGATTTAAGGGAACAAAAAACATTTCTCCCTCAGGACAAAATGGAGAACCTGGGACAGATGATCAAACATTTCAGGAGTTAGAAAAGAGTTTCTATACGACAAGCTAGGACATATGACGTCCTGCATTCCGGCTGTTCCATGGGGCCAACACCATTCCAGAACACTTCAGGATTTGACTCTGAAAGTATGGAACAGGAATCTGCTGCACTTAGACCACATTTCCAGTCTCTCCTTGATGGTAAAGAGATCCCTAGGTTGGTGGCAAATCAAGAGTCATCTTTCAGCAGGTATAGAGTGGATACTAGAACCCTCTTGTCTAATGACAACAGATGCAAGCTGCAAAGGTTGGGGGGCTCATGTGCAACAGTTTTCCTTTAAGGGGCTCTGGAACAATGCAATAAGGGAGGCATTCTCAAGCCATCGAGAGCTGAGAGCAGTCTGGGAGGCAATGAAGGTGTCGGAGGATAATATTCAGGTCTCATTTAGTAATCTACTCGGACAACACGACTACGGTGGCTTTTCTCAGACATCAAGGTTGAACGAGGGGTCGTTCTTTAAAAAAATTGACAATCAGGATCTTTCAGTGGACAGAGGAAAATCTATTGTCCCTGACAGTGGTGTTTCTCAGAGGTCAGGAAAATGTATGGGCGGATTTTCTGAGCCGGAATTAGGTAGTTGCGAGGGGATGGAGTCTAGCGACACAAGCATTCGAATTAATAGTGCAAACCTGGGGGTGTCCAACAATGGATCTGTTCGCAAGAAGAAAAAACGGGAAACTTCAAAACTTCTGCTTGCTACACCCAGAGGACAATCCAACCTATGTGGACGCTTTTTCAATCAATTGGACTCCAAATCTTCTTTACGCCTTTTCCTCCTGTGAGCATTCTACTCAAGGTGTTGCACAAGATAAGGAGAGAGGAAGGCAAAGTTTTTTTTCTCCCTCTCCAGCTTTCACATTTTCCAATGTTCTAATGCAAGGTCCGGTTCCATACCCGAATCAATTTTTTTTAGATCTTATTGAATGTGTCAGCCTAGAGAAAAAGGGTTTCTCTTTTAAGGTAGTCAATACGTTACTTCATAGTAGGAGAACTAGTACTAAGAATAGTTATAAAAAAGTATGGAGAAAATTAGCATCTTGGAAGATTCGATTTTTTTATTTTTTTTTTCTTCCTCAGGAGCGACTAGACCTTGGACTAAGATCTAGGACTCTTAGAGTCCAGTCTTCAGCTTTTAAGTGTGTTCTATAATTATGAGTTAGACTAGTTTCACATTAGCGTCAGGGGACTCCAGCAGGCTGTTCCGGCGGGTGAACAGCCTGTCGGATCCGTCCTGCCGCTAGTTCACGTGTGCCCCCGAACTGCCACTCGGTCTTCATTGACAATAATAGGGGAAGGGGCGGAGTTCAGACGGTGGCCCGGCGGCGCACACAGAGAGGCAGCCGGACTAAAAGTACTGCATGCAGTACTTTTAGTCCGGCTGCCTCTCGGTGTGCGCTGCCGGAACTTCGCCCCCGCCCCCATTATAGTCAATGGAGACGGAGCTGCACTCCAGGGGCACACGTGAACTAGCGGCAGGAGGGATCAGACAGGCTGTTTACCCGCCGGAACAGCCTGCTGGAGTCCCCTGACGCCAATGTGAAAGTACCCTTATCAGAAGATTAAATTCATTTCTAGATTCCTTTTGGCAGCAGACAGGTTGCGGCCAAATATTCGCAACCTTGTCCCTCCTTAGAATCTAAATTTAGTTCTGAAGGCTTCTATAGACCCGCCTTTACTTGGGGGGGGGGGGGGGGGGGGTTTATGAAGGCGCAGGATCCCTCCCTGTGGAAGGGACAGCAACTCTTTGCCGTGTACTTGATGACCTGGCATTCACTTCTTCTACTACTATTGGTCTTTAGGATCTACTGAGCAGAGCTTGTGTAACCACTATCTGATATTTCCAACTCTGGAGAGGTGTCCGTTTCACTATCTGAACTGTCGGAGCATAAAAACTCATATGCCTGCATCACACTGTACACCCTTCAAGTCAATTTTGTTACAAAGCCTACTGACCGACAGTAACTGTTAGACAGACCGTATCGATTGCCTACTGACCGACAGTAAGGCCTCTTTCACACAAGCGAGTTTTCCATACAGGTGCAACGTGTGATGTGAACGCATTGCACCCGCACTGAATCTGGACCCATTCATTTCAATGGATCTTTGTACATGAGCGTGGTTTTATACGTGTCATCTCTATGTTCCAGATAAATTGCAACATGTTCTATATTCGATTTTCATGCAGGCCTTCATCAATAGAAATCGGTGGGGCTGCATGAAATACGCAATGTATATGGATGTAATGCGTTGCGTTAAGTTTTTAACAGATGTTACTTAGTAACAGCGAAGGCAGATGCAACGGGAAGTTGCTTTTTCAAGCGTGTGCATTGTGTTTGTCCTTTTGAGGTTCTGTTTGATATATTAGTTCCTGCACTTGCTGTGTGTCTGAGAGAATGCCAAAACCACCACGAGCAATGGATGTGGAGAAGATGATTGTCCTTGTTCAGGAGAGGCCCTGTATTGGGGACACCTGTTCTGGGGACTACCTTGACCGTTTCAAGAAAGATGCAGCCTGGTTGGAAATAACCCAGTTGTTGTTTGCAGAATCGCCAGAGTTTGGGTAAGTGAAAAATGTTTGTGTGAGCATTACCATATAGTAACTATCATAGCACATGTCAAACGCTGTAGTAACTAGCATAGCACAGGGCAAAATGTATAAATGTTTTTAATGATACAGTATGTGAAAGTTGTTTTACATAGTATTTTTTTATTTTTTTTTGTAGTGGATGGAAAACAGATGGAGATGCTGCTGGGACCAGTTCCAGAAGGAAATGCAAGTGTAATATCCGGTGGTACCACAATATGTATAGTTTTTCTTGCATTTTGATACTGAAAAAAAAAAAAATAATAATAATAAAAAAATATATTTTTATTTTCTGACCACTATAACATTTTTGTAGTTATCTGTGTGGGGCTGTATGAGGGCTCATTTTTTGAGGGGCGATCTGTACTTTTCATTGATACCATTCTGGGGTGTATATGAATTTTTGATCACTTTTTTATTTAATTTTTTGTGGTAGAAGACATGACCAAAAAATGGCGACTCGGCCATTTTGACACTTTTTTTCATTTTAGCTTTTTCCGTATGGAAATAATACTATATTTTGATAGTACAGGCTTTTTGCATGCGACGATACCCATGATGTGTATTTTTATCTTATTTTATTTTTTTCTCATTTTGAGGAAAGGGGGGAGATTTACATTTTTATATAAAAACAAAATAATTTTATATATATAAACATATTTAAAAATATTTTTTTTGTTACACTTTTTTTAAATTTATTTTTTATTACCGGTAGGGCCTGCTTCCAGTATTTAGCGCGCTCACCTGATGGCCTCTTCTAATCCCACATATCATGGTACTCAGTCAGAGCTCCCCCCCCATCCACACCTCAGCGTTTCTTTTCATTTGTGATCTTGTTAGATCTTATTTTGTGTTTATTTGTTTTAACATAACACCACGAAAATGTGTTTTCATATTGTATGAAAATTAAAATACATTTATTGTGTATTTTTTATTTGCTTACTAAAGAGTGTATTACACATTCATCATATCCATGATGATTGTTTTCTTTTGTACACATATTACACTTGGGGTCCATTCACACGTCCGCAATTTTGTTCCGCATTTTGCGGAACGGAATTGCGGACCCATTCATTTCTATGGGTCCGCACGATGTGCTGCCCGGATCTCGAAATGCGGATCTGCACTTCCGGGTCCGCATTTCCGTTCCCAAAAAAAATAAAATAGATTATGTCCTATTCTTTGCGGATCTGCACTTCCGCATCTGTGCTTCTGTTTCCGCAAAAAAATAGAACATGTCCTATTCTTGTCCGCAATTGCAGACTAGATTAGGCATTTTCTATTAAGTGCTGGCGATGTGCGGTCCGCAAAATGCGGAACGCACATTGCCGGTGTCTGTGTTTTGTAGATCTGCAAAACACACATGGATGTGTGAATGGACCCTTAGGACGTCCATGACTACAACACTCTCTACATAAAAACACACACACACCATTATAGAAATAGTTAACCAATAAGCCTTTATTAAACCTTGACATGTCACTACAGACCAGTGGTTAATGCATATGTGCCCAAACAGTTTATGTTTATGTTGACAAAGTAGGAACACAGATGATAATTAGAAATGTGCAACTTGGGAATATACACTAAAATTAAACATGATAGTTTATTTCTACCAATTTATAACAAAAAAGTGAGTTGTTTGTTGATATTTGCCACACAAATAAGAAAAAAAATATCCTGGAGAATACACCTTCCGAGTCATCTTCGCTTGAGATGATATGTTATAGGCAAATGGCTATTTGCCGCATTTGTGTGAGGGAGGCGGGGCTATACTGCTTATAAGCCACAGCCTCCTCCTCACCTTATCGGCGGCTCGTTTTTGCATCACTGCCGGGCGCCTTTACGCACGTGAGTTTACGGTCTCTGCCTCTCATCGGCATCTATGTCTACATCCCAGCGTTTACGTCTTCTAGCGGTAAGATCGGGGCCTTGAGGCTTCATTCCTGGGCAGGGGGGAGGGATCGGCACCGACACTCCGCACGTTGTTACCTGCACATCTCGGCGGGCGGCAGAGCCGGCTTTCATGTGTTCAGAGCTGCGCTGTGTTGTCTTAGGTTGTCCCAGCATGCCCTCTGCTGGTCGGTGGTGTTAATACAGCTTACATTTGCCTGTCATGTCTTGATACATTCTGGTTATGGTTGTGTAGTATTACAGTGGTTAAAAAAAAAAAAAAAAAAAAAAAAAAAAAAAAGGGGGAAAAAGGTGTGATACAGGAAAAAAGAAAAAAATAATAAATTAAAGGGGTTGAAAATGATGGAGTGTTTTATTTGTATATCCGGTATTACATCATAGGATGGGGCAGTACATAGGCTATATTCAGTCCCATCAGGCTTATGTCTGGCTGCACAGGGACCTTGGTTGCATTGCTTTTCCTGAATCATGAATGTAAGTGACTTACTGCGGTCTTTTGTCCTCTCAGTCTGGCCGGCGGTGTTTCGGCTCCTTTAGGTAAGGGAGCACCACCGCATCGGAACGTTTCTGCCTGGCAGCGTCGGCTTCCCACGCGGCAGTCTCTCAGGTTGCAGGAGTCAGCTCGATTCCGCTCTCGACACATTGTAATGTATAGCACGGGCCGCCGTGCTCGTAGTGAGGCAGGGGTGCTTGCAAGGCTGTTTTGCTTCTGGTAGGCTCTTGATTCATCTGGTCTGCTGGAGCCTCCAGGCAGCAGGTGATAGTGGTTCAAAAGAAAAAAAATAAGAAAAAATTGGGTGTGGGTTGGGAAAAAAATAAGTGCCAGTTTAATGAAAAAAATTTAAAATAAAAATCGTCTCCTCACGTGGCAGTCTCTCAGGTTGCAGGAGTCAGCGCGACTCTGCTCTCGACACATTGTAATGTATAGCATGGGCCGCCGTGCTCGTAGTGAGGCAGGGGTGCATGCAAAGCTGTTTTGCTTCTGGTAGGCTCTTGATTCATCTAATCTGCATGTGATAGTGGTTCAAAGGAAAAAAAATAATAATTGGGTGTGGGTTTAAAAAAAAAAAGGGTCAGTTTGTAGAGAAAAAAATAAAATAAAATCAAATACAAGGGGACTCTTTAAGGTTCCGCAGCGAGTGTCGCAAGTTGATTGCCCATCATCTTCTCTAGTGGGGTCATCTCAAGCAGTGCGTTACTTATCAATTATTGGGTCAATTGTCTACAGGTTTTTCTTTCATATATGCGTCCATAGGTTCGTGGCTTCTTATATCCACCTGATGCATGGCTTCGTACCAGCAGACTCAGCTATTCTTAGTAGACACATTTAGCATCAGGGTCAAAGTAAGCTATTGTGCATCACGGGAGTAGATTTAAGACTAGGGGGTTGGTACAGTTGCTAATACTCTGTTTTTAACATGTTCAGCTACGTTCAGTCATTTCATCAGCAAGGTAGCAGTTGCCAAAAATAAAAAAAACGGGAAAAAAAAGTGAAAGGTTCTCTTTAAGTCCTGTCACGACTACAGGTATGAATTCGATAGGTCTTGTGGCATGAATTCGATACGTCTGTCACATCTACAGACACGTTTAAAGAGGACCTTTCACTAGATTAAAAAATCTAAACTAAGTATACAGACATGTAGAGCTGCGCCCAAGGATCTCCCTGCACTTACTATTATCCCTGGGCGCCGCTCCGTTCTCCCGGTATAGCCTCTGGTATCTTCACGTGTTAGGCTCCACCCAGGGGAACCTGCCAGCGTCTTTCTCCCATGCTGTAGCGCTGGCCAATCGCAGCGCTCAGCTCATAGCCTGAGAGAAAAAAAAACCTCTCAGGCTATGAGCTGAGCGCTGCGATTGGCCAGCGCTACAGTATGGGAGAAAGACGCCGGCAGGTTCCCCTGGGTGGAGCCTAACGTGAAGATACCGAGGCTATACCGGGAGAATGGAGCGGCGCCCAGGGATAATAGGAAGTGCAGGGAGATCCCTGGGCGCCGCTCTACATGTCTGTATACTTAGTTTAGATATATTTTTTTTATCTCGTGAAAGGTTCTCTTTAAGTCCTGTCACGACTACAGGTATGAATTCGATACGTCTGTCACATCTACAGACACGTTTAAGTCCTGTCATGTCTACAGGCATCAATTCAATATGTCTGTCACGTTAAGTCCTGTCACGACCACAGGATATTGTCCTACACTGTATGCCTTGTCCACTCTCATGTCTCAGTCTACACTCGTTCGGGGCTTGCAAGGCTACTTAGGTCACATTCTATTCTGCTATGTACACATCTTCTCATATTCAGTCACTTCGTTGAAGGGGTGCTCCGCATGCTGGACGGCATCTCGTGGGCTGGTACGGCGGTTCTTGGCACATCGTGGTCCGTGATACTGGTGAATGGCACAAACTTGTGTTGGGTATTCATCTTCTGCATTAATCATGTTGTATTTTAGTAGGATGTCTCAAGAATCATTGATGGGTGATACATCATCCCGTGGGAGTGTGGTGTCACATTCTGCAAGAGACTCCACACCATCATTAAGGTCATGGACTGTGCCCAAGTTGATGGTAGAGTTATCCAAAAGAGGCATTCCATTTCCAGCTTCTGCAAGGAAGGCGGAACTGTTCTGTCTTCAGTTTCGGAGGTCCAAAATCCGCAGGCGGTGTCCATGGATACTATTCAGACCTCGCTTACGCAACTGCACGCGGCCATCAACTCCATGGCGTCATCAATGTTGAACTTTCAGGCCAGGCTAGAGTCGGTCGAGGCAGGCGATACAGCTGCCCGTTTGGTGTGCCAAAGTCCAGCAGGTTCTTCTAGCCTCCAGGCTAGTGTTGCTGGTGGGTCAGGTTCTGTACCCCCTATCGCACCGTTCACTTCGTTCCAGCCAACATTCGACAGGAAATAATTGACGGCAAGGACGTGAACTTAGTGTCCTTACTCATAACAGCTCATGAGGCGCCAGACAACAAGATCATAGTCTGTGGGGAGGTCTCGGTGGTCCTCAAATCTAAGGACGTGAGGTTGAATAGAAACTCAGCATACCAGAGTTTGTCTTGGCCTTTAGTCTGTACAGGGATGTTGTCTTTTCCTGTTAGGGTCCCATCCACATGCAGACTGGTTATACAGGGTGGGCCATTTATATGGATACACCTTAATAAAATGGGAATGGTTGGTGATATTAACTTCCTATTTGTGGCACATTAGTATATGTGAGGGGGGAAACTTTTCAAGATGGGTGGTGACCATGGCAGCCATTTTGAAGTTGGCCATTTTGTATCATCTGAAGGCAATCGTCTATGCTGTGAAGATACGAGATGTGCAGCACCTGAAACTACGGATACTGGAAGCCTGTGCTAGCATTTCTCCTGCGGTGTTGCTATCAGTGTGTGAAGAGTGGCAGAAGAGGGTTGCATTGACAATCCAACACAATGGGCAGCACATTGAACACATTTTATAAGTGGTCAGAAACTTGTAAATAACTCATGAAAGAATAAAGTTACATTAAAACCAAGCACACCATTGTTTTTCTTGTGAAATTCCCAATAAGTTTGATGTGTCACATGACCCTCTTCCTATTGAAAAAACAAAAGTTGGATTCAAAATGGCCGACTTCAAAATGGCCGCCATGGTCACCACCCATCTTGAAAAGTTTCCCCCCTCACATATACTAATGTGCCACAAACAGGAAGTTTAATATCACCAACCATTCCCATTTTATTAAGGTGTATCCATATAAATGGCCCACCCTGTAGTATGTTATCAATGGTCTTTCCGCAGGTTTCCATACAGGGCTATTGGCTCTTCTCTTTTTGCAGGTCTCTCCACAAGCAGACTGCGTACCATCACCAGTGCCCAGGCTCGACCAGCTAGTGATGGATTAACTGTTCATCTCGACACTGCCAGGTCCCTTATGACTAAAGCCCTGTCCTGTAACACCCTGAGGATATATAAGAAGGCATGGACCTCGTTCTGTAATTTTAAGAGAACCCATTCTTCGGCAGGAGTGGGCAACATCTCTTACCTCCTGGCCTTTGCCGCATTTTTTGCCACTCACCAAAAGCTGTCATTTAGCACTATTAAGTTATACTGGGCTGGGATTCAACATCATTTGTATCTACGGCATCCTAATCAACCCTCCTTGTTTTCAGCCCATCAAATTAGAATGCTACTGAAGGGTATCCAGAAGGGGTCCGCTGTGGCAAAACCCCTTCAGTAAGCACACTAGTTTATTGATCAAGACAACCATGAACCTAGCCTGCTGCTTCCTCAGACCAGGCGAGTTCACCTGCGTCACAACAGGCAAGAGCTATCTGTGGAAGGATCAGCTGTCATGGGATGGGTCATGCTAAGTTCTTACTTTAACGTCCACAAAGACTGCCCGAGCGTGTCAGCTCACATAGGTTAGATACTTCCCCACTGGTAATAAGTGGTGCCCAGTTATGGCAGTGCAGGATTGGACAAGCTTTACCGAAGCAACCCCAGGGGATGCTCTTCTGCTAAAGCTGGGTTCTGTGCCTTTGTCAAATTCATCCGAATATTATTGAGGAATGTTGAAGTCAGTCCCAGTTCCATCACAGGGCATTCCTTTCACACTGGTGCGGCTTTGCCGCCTCCAAGCACAACGTCTCAGTGCATGTTATTAAGAAGTTGGGCAGATGGCAGTCGGCTTGCCATGCACGATATATACCAAATCCGCAGTGTGAAATGTTTAATGCTTTCAGGAATCTGGTATTGTAATTTTGTTAATAACACACTTGCCCTGAGCTATGTTTGTTATTTTTGGCCCCTTTAGCCTACCCTCCATACAGCAGTCTCGGCATACCCCTACTGCTTACCATAGTAGGTAGGTAGGCGTACTTATCTTGAGCCGACCCGAATACAAGTTATAGGCAAATGGCAATTTGCCACATTTGTGTGAAAGGAGGCGGGGCTATACTGCTTATAAGCCGCAGCCGCCTCCTCACCTTACCGGCGGCTCGTTTCTGCCCCACCCTCCCAAGTCCCCTTTTATTCTAACTACTCAATGGGGTGGTGCTTAGCATAGTAGGTAGGTAGGCGTACTTATCTTGAGCCGACCCGAATACAAATAGAAGTTATAATGCTCCACGTGTAGAGTACTGTTGCTGGAAAGGAACAGGACCTACAGGGAGCATCAAATAATCTGAAAATAATTTGTTCACTCTGTCCTGCTGATCCAGCTCTTCCGAGGTGTAAAGGGTCTCCTTGGGAAGGTTAGCTGGCTGTGGTATGTGCAGTTGGTTAGACTGAAGCCACCAACCGATTCTGGAAGCCCTGAAGATGCAAGCATCTGCAGAACTTCAATAGGACCCAATATATATTATTATAAACCTGTAGTCTGTCTGCCAAGGCCAACAAAACTACAGAGGAAAACTGTTTAAAATCTCGGGACCCTGAGTTTGTGGCTCCTTCACCTGTATGTGCTTCTCATCAAGGGAACCAATTTGGGAGTTGTGCCCTCTCCAGGACGCTCTGGCCAATATCAAGCCACTGCTGCCTTTTTGGCTTTGGCAGCACTGCAGCTCGGAGTTGCAACCAAATGGTGGTACAGGTTGCCCTCACAAAACGAACAGAACACCACCCAGTGTAAAAGAACATGGTCAGTAGTAGATAAGGGGAAATTGGATAATCCTGTAAGGGAAAAATAACCACCACACTCCACAAACTGCAACCAAGAAGCGCCACACAAATCAGAGCTTTCCCAATCTGAAGAGCATGCTGGTAGTATTTATATGTGTTTTTAGTGCACATGTGATTAGAGGATGGTTCTGTTTTTCTGATTTAAATAGCATTTCATCCGCACAGTAAAAGCGCATGCAAAATCATGGGCGTTTCACTGAACGCAGCCTGGGACAATCCATAAAAAGCCTAATGGATGCCCCTGACAGACCGTTAAGGGTGGACACTAACGGACGCCTAGTGATGGACGCTCGCTGACTGACAGTTACAGACTGACATTAATGGACGCCTACTGACCAACAGTTACGGACGGACACTAATAAATGCCCACTGACTGACAGTTATCAACAGACACTGACTGGCCGGTATGAATGGACAGTTTATGAATTGATTTGTGTGATTTTGTGTGTTTGTTTTTTTAACTGTGAAGCGCACTGCATGGACAGTAGTCTTATATCTCTCTGCTCCAAGAAAAACTGCGCTGAGGGGGTGAGAGAAACACAGCACCTTTCCTGGCTGTGTTTAGAAATTATAATTAATTTCATCACCATGACAATGGTATCATGGAGATGACATGATCAGGGACCAATAGTATTGCTTCCTAATTGTTACTGTGTGGAGTCCTGAGCACAGTAACTAATACAGTACAGTTACTGCGCATGACTGTGCCGTTTTTAAAAAAAAAAAATTTGGGAGGAGTGGAAGGGGGGTCCCAACTTTTCCTAGTCAGGATACTGAGGAATCCGATCCTGGCTTCGGAGGCATTTTCATTTTAATCTTATATGAGAGGGGAGAGAATTTCTGTGTATCATACACTGTATCACAGCAATCATGCCATCAGAACACTGCTTGATATTAATTCTACGTAAAAAGTTGAGTAACATTGTAAAGCTATACTTATGCCTGAGAGTTGCATTTAGGCCTCATGCACATGACTGTTTTTCGGGTCTGCATCCGAACCGCAGTTTTTGCGGCTCGGGTGCGGACCCATTTACTTCAATAGGGCTGCAAAAGATGCGGACAGCACTCCGTGTGCTGTCCGCATCCGTTTCTCCTTTCCGAGGCCCCACAAAAAAAATATAGCATGTCCTATTCTTGTCCGTTTTGCAGACAAGAATAGGCACATCTACAATGGGCCGCCCGTTCCGTTCCGCAAATTGCGAAAGGCACACGGGCGGCTTCTGTTTTTTTGCGTATCCGTGGTTTGCGGACTGCAAAAACCGTCACGGTCGTGTGCATGAGGCCTTACACTTGAGTCTATAGAACTGAAAATTTCTATTATTCCTTGCTCACTTTGTGTCTTATTAGCATTTTGGAAAGTTGCAGGGTTATAACAGATGCTTCATTGTATGTTCACATGCCAATTTTTTTTTTTTTGTGTGGATGAGCTGCATGTAAATGCAACTCCACCTACGTTTGGGAGTAAGCATTTATCGGGAAGCAAACCTTTGTTCCCGATAATGGCTTTCTCCATCGAGCTATGTAAATCTAACATGCTTTTATTATTTAATCTGACCCCAAGAAGTTTTCAAATGGGCATCCCTATTAAGTATTGTATCTAACAACAGTTGTTTTATGGCTGTTTCCAATGGCAACCAACTTAAATGTGAATGTTGGTGGATACACAGGCTGCAAGTAAGGACCTTTACATAAATAGTACAATTTATTGTACATTCTGTATATGTACTATGAAATGTAATCTGTTAAATGATCACTGTTTATTAAAGTACGAATTAAAATACGAAAAAATATTCAGCAGTTTCCAAACCAGCACCTGGATCTGAATACTTTTGTATTGTATCTGTACCACACCACCTGGTGTGTGTGTGTGTGTGTGTGTGTTTTTCCTTATTTCTTTGTCTTGCTCACTGAGCAGGCCACATATGTTTAGTTTAATCCTTCTACTGCCTCCTGAGTTGATAGTAAGAGCATGGACAGGCCCCCTAAGCTGAAACCAGAAAAGACACCCCACTTGAGTTAGCTTGATATAAATCTAACAGCAATGGATGGGGGGATCTTTGATCAATGTGAGCTACAGGGCTGGTTCTAGCTTTACATAGTACATAAGGCCGAAAAAAGACATTTGTCCATCCAGTTCGGCCTGTCATTCTGCAAGTTGATCCAGAGGAAGGCAAAAAAAAAAACTGAGGTAGAAGCCAATTTTCCCCACTTTAGGGGAAGGAATTTTTTATTCCCCTAGACTCCAATCGGGCAATCAGAATAACTCCCTGGATCAACGACCCCTCTCTAGAAGCTATAGCCTGTAATATTACGCTCCAGAAATACATCCAGGCCCCTCTTGAATTCCTTTATTGTACTCGCCATCACCGCCTCCTCAGGTGGTGATGGTTAGAAAAGAGGTTGCCATGTACTATATTTTGCTTTGTTAGAAAGAGGTTGCCATGTACTATATGATGTGTGATTTTCATGTTTTACATTAGTTATAGGATGACCCTTTTAAAGGGTTTCTATCACTTCACCGAATACAGCCGCGCATGCGCATTGAATGTCTGACCGCTCCGAGCTGAGATCTCAAATGCGCCGAATACAGCCGCGCACGGCGCATGCGCGAGAACTCGTCCGCTGCGTCACACGGAGGAGGACATGGGCGGGCTGGAGGGACGCGCTGGGCGGCGGCTGTGTATGAAGTAGGGTGGTTGCGGGTATCGAAATTTCGATACCCAATCGATACTTTTGTCCCGGTATCGATACGATACCGGGATTTCCGTTTTTTCGATACTGGGCTGCGCTTCTGCGCAGTCTAGTATCTCTGAACATGAGCGCGCTGCTGTCGGCGCGCTCATGTTCTCTCAGCAGCACGGGGAGAAGGAAGCTGTCCTCCCTCCCCCCTGTGCTGCTGCCGCTGCTGCCGCTGCCACCAATGAGAAGAGAGGGGCGGAGGAGGGGCGGCAATGAGAAGAGAGGGGCGGAGGAGGGGCGGCAATGAGAAGAGAGGGGCGGAGGAGGGGCGGGCGCACTGCGCCCCCAATGATAGGATTACTATCGGAGCGATGGGAGGAGACATCAGCTTCACTAGTGGGCGTTCCTTTTCCCTGCGCTGCGATTGGACAGCGCTACAGCCAGGGAGAAGGAACGCCCACTAGTGAAGCTGATGTCTCCTCCCATCGCTCCGATAGTAATCAGCAGCATGTGGAGCAGGAGAGGAGACAGTAATGGGGCACTGCGGGCGAACGGAGCGGCGCCCAGGACTAAATGGTGAGTGCTGAGACATCGCTGGGCGCCGCTCTGTGTGGCCTAATAGTGAAAGTCTGGACTCATATACAGTAGTCAGTCTTTAACACATACAGGAGGCGGGTGCCGGCAGCAGAATCGCATTGCCGGCACCCTGCCCCTGACAGGGAGCTGCGATCAGCGGCAGTTAACTGCCGCTGATCTGCTAGTACCCGCCTCCTGTATAAAGGGGTAAAATCATTGGTGGTGCAGTGTGCCCCCCCCCCCCCTCAATCCCCCCATCCCATTAAAATCATTGGTGGCACAGTGCGCCGGCCCCTCTCAACCCTCCAGTATTAAAATCATTGGTGGCAGTGGCCACAGGGACCTCTCCACTCCCCCTCATTGGTGGTGCAGTGGCAGCTTCTGATCGGAGCCCCAGCTGTGTAAGCCTGGGGCTCCGATCGGTTACCATGGCAGCCAGGAAGCCCTGGTTGCCATGGTAACATCCCTGATGCTGTGTGCACAAAGCACAGAGCAGCAGGGACAGTGTGGAGTCCTATTCACCCTGATAGAGATCTATCAGGGTGAATAGGAAAAGGGATGAAAGATCCCAGGTTCTAGCCCCTAAGGGGGGAAATAGTTATTAAATAAAAAGTGAAAAAAAAAAAAACACTAAAATATGAAGTATAAATCACCCCCCTTTTCCCAATTTCACATATAAAATATATAAATAAACATATTACATCGCCACGTCAGAAAAGTCCAAACTATTAAAATATAAAAAAAAAATCTAGGTGGTGAATGCCGGAACAGAAAAAATAAAATAAAAACTGCGCGATTCGCCATTTTTAAAAATGAGGAATGCACGTGGCTTTTTTTGTTTATTTTTTTCGCGTGGTATCGAATGGTATCGAGTATCGCAATACTTTTTCATGGTATCGAAACCGAATCAAAAATTTGGTATCGCAACAACTCTAGTATGAAGGTAGACTGAGCCTCTAGGTGCTAATGACGCCCACATAGCACCTAGAGGCTCATTAGCATATTTATAAAAGTTAGTTTTTTAGCAAAACCGCTGCCCCACAAGTGATTATAGTAGGATGGTTGGCCAGAGCAGACACTAGCAGATCGCTAGTGTCTGACAGCTAATTATGTCATACGAAGTGATAGAAACCCTTTAAGATCTACAGTTTAAACAATTGTCATTATTTTTAGGTATTTACCATGTAAAGTCTTTATTTTGCCTAAAAAAAAGTAGAATTTATTTTATTTATTTTTCCTTTCAGGTATCTATATTTGTCTTATTTCAGGACCCGATAAGAGAGGGACTAAATGCAACTAGGCCAGAACCAATGTTGCTATGAAGTGGTTGGGAGAATCCAAGAACATGGTATTGAATGGCAGGAGGCCTTGCAGCAGGTTGTCCAGTGAACGACATCGGAGTCGGAGCAAGCCAAGGAGTTCAGGAAGAGAAAATTTGAGAGCCAGCAAAAGTGTTTCTGATCGAAGATCTAGCAGATGTAGGTATTCATATCTGTCATGGTATTCATGTCATGTATATTTTCAACATCCTTGACCTTACCTTCATTGTGAATGAAATGGATAAAGCTCTGTACAAGAACTTTATCCATACATGTTGTGCTTATCCATCACACAAAATACATTGGTAGTGGCCAAGGGACCCTTTTGACTTAAAATTTACTCTGGTTTGCAGAGTTGCTTTTCATTTTCACAGGAAAAATATTGCGGCATCCTTCAGATGCTGTAATCTAATGGCCTTTCTGTGTGTTTGCTATTGGCTAAGAGTGTGTTATTATTTTAACATCTGAAAGTGGTTGTCTTAACTTGGCAAATGAAATTCATTATTATTGTTGATCAAGGACAATCACAATATATTAGTAAGTGCCTTGAATTAACTTTATTTACATGATAAATACCATTGCAATCAGACAACCCCTTTAAACAAGCTTATTCATCTGCCACTTTTATGGTGGCCATACATGTGAAGTCTAATGTATAGGGACATCTCAACGGTCTACCTATGTCCTCTGTCAAGGTATTTGGACCTGATAAATTTTATGTGAAATAATTTGTTCACTCCAGAAAAATGTTGCGCTTGAAATGTCAAATCAAACTCTCTCAATTTATTTAATCCCATCCCGACGTCTGCTGCAGTGGGCAAGCAGTTCCCACCAAGTGCTGTGAGTCTACAACGCAGAAGGAAATGGTCACTGTTTCTATTGCCATGGACATCTTAACCACTTCATGACCGCCCATAGACTATAAACGTCCTATGGGCGGGGGGAGAGAAGGAAGGGACAGTTCACAGGTGTCCGTGCCTTCTATATCGCTGTATACACAGCGCTCAATGAGCACTGTGTATACAGATCAGCTTCCTGGCCTGGTGATCATGTGACCGTCGGGGCCGGGTGAGTGCAGGAGCTGTCGGGTCTTCCACAGACCTCGATCAGCCCTGCACTGATGCTGTACAGCACTGTATACTGCTGTACAGCCTCTCTGGGGGGTGTAATTCCCCTGTAACTGGGGCTACTAGGTCAGCGCCAGTTACAGGAGAAATTAAAAGTGTCCTCCAGAAGTCTTGTATGACCTTTGTGGAGGACACAAAGTGTAAAATAAAAAAGTGTATATAAGCTTATCTATAATTGTAGGCATTGTTAATATATACAAATTCAGGGTAATCAGCGCCTGTATTACGGTACTTACAAGCGCTCAGTAGAAGAGAGAAGGGAGGAGGCAGGCCGGGAGGACGGGCGCTGGCAGCGTGAGTTACTACGTCACGCGCCTGCGCCGCCCACTTTTCTGAATGAAGCAGGCGGCGTGGGCACATGACGTAGTGACTTACGCTGCCAGCGCCCGTCCTCCCGGCCTGCCTCCACCCTCCTCTCTGCTACTGAATGTAAGTAATACAGGTGCTGATTACCCTGAATTTGTATATATTAGCAATGCCTACAATTCTAGATAACGGTATATACAGTGAGCGGAGCCCGTGTAGTAGAATACAGTCACTGCACGGACCCCGCTGTCATTATAAAACCAGATGCGACCCCGACCCCCTGTATTGGGGGTCATTCACACTACAGGGACACTGTTATGGAGGGGATCTGTGGATGACACATAGCATAAGATGCTATATATGTGTCATCCACAGATCCCCCCCCCCCCCCCCCATAAGTGTCATCCACAGATCCCCATAACAGTGCCATCCAGAGATCAAAATAACTGTGTCACCCACAGATCCACCATAACTGTGTCACCCACAGACCACGATTAGTTCAAAAGCACACCTTTTGGTTCAAAATATTTATTTTTCTTATTTTCTCCTCAAAAACCTAGGTGCGTCTTATCTGCAGGTGCGTCTTATAGGGCGAAAAATACGGTAAATAGACATATTTGGTATTGACGCAGCCGTGATGGACAGCTCTATAAATATATCACATGATCCACCGCAACATCAAGTAATCAAAAAGACATATGTCCCACAAAATGAGCCCCTACCTAAGACAATCTGTCAAAAAATAAAAAAACTATGACTCTGACAATGGAGACACTAAAATAGGATTTTTCCTTTTTCTTCAAAACTGCTATTATTGTATTAACCGCCTCCGGACCGCCTAACGCAGGATCGCGTTCCAGAGGCGGCAGCCCTGCGCATATATGCAACATCTCGCGAGACGCAAGATTTCCTGTGAACGCGCGCACACAGGATCGGAAGGTAAGCGAGTGGATCTACAGCCTGCCAGCGGCGATCGTTCGCTGGCAGGCTGGCGATGCGATTTTTTTAACCCCTAACAGGTATATTAGACGCTGTTTTGATGACAGCGTCTAATATACCTGCTACCTGGTCCTCTGGTGGTCCCTTTTGTTTCGATCGACCACCAGAGGACACAGGCAGCTCAGTAATAAGTAGCACCAAACACCACTACACTACACCCCTCCCTGTCACTTATTAACCCCTGATCACCCCATATAGACTCCCTTATCACCCCCCTGTCATTGATCACCCCCCTGTCATTGATCACCCCCTTGTAAGGCTCCATTCAGACGTCCGTATGTTTTTTACGGATCCACGGATACATGGATCGGATCCGCAAAACACATACGGACATCTGAATGGAGCCTTATAGGGGGGTGATCAATGACAGGGGGGGTGATCACCCCATATAGACTCCCTGATCACCCCCCTGTCATTGATAACCCCCCCTGTAAGGCTCCATTCAGACATTTTTTTGGCCCAAGTTAGCGGAATTTATTTTATTTTTTCTTACAAAGTCTCATATTCCACTAACTTGTGTCAAAAAATAAAATCTCACATGAACTCACCATACCCCTCACGGAATCCAAATGCGTAAAATTTTTTAGACCTTTATATTCCAGACTTCTTCTCACGCTTTAGGGCCCCTAGAATGCCAGGGCAATACCTTGGAGTGTCTTCTTTCCAAAATGGGGTCACATGTGGGGTATTTATACTGCCCTGGCATTCTAGGGGCCCTAATTTGTGGTAAGTAGTTTGAAATCAAAATGTGTAAAAAATGACCTGTGAAATCCTAAAGGTGCTCTTTGGAATGTGGGCCCCTTTGCCCCCCTAGGCTGCAAAAAAGTGTCACACATGTGGTATTGCCGTACTCAGGAGAAGTTGGGCAATGTGTTTTGGGGTGTCATTTTACATATACCCATGCTGGGTGAGATAAATATCTTGGTCAAATGCCAACTTTGTATAAAAAAAATGGGAAAAGTTGTCTTTTGCCGAGATATTTCTCTCACCCAGCATGGGTATATGTAAAATGACACCCCAAAAAACATTGTCCAACTTCTCCTGAGTACGGCAATACCACATGTGTGACACTTTTTTTGCAGCCTAGGTGGGCAAAGGGGCCCACATTCCAAAGAGCACCTCTCGGATTTCACCGGCCATTTTTTACAGATTTTGATTTCAAACTACTTCGCACGCATTTGAGCCCCTAAAATGCCAGGGCAGTATAACTACCCCACAAGTGACCCCATTTTGGAAAGAAGACACCCCCAGGTATTTCCTGATGGGCATAGTGAGTTCATGGAAGTTAGTGGAATATAAGACTTTGTAAGAAAAAAAATGAAAAAATCATCATTTTCCGCTAACTTGTGACAAAAAATAAAAAGTTCTATGAACTCACTATGCCCATCAGCGAATACCTTAGGGTGTCTACTTTCCGAAATGGGGTCATTTGTGGAGTTTTTCTACTGTCTGGGCATTGTAGAACCTCAGGAAACCTGACAGGTGCTCAGAAAGTCAGAGCTGCTTTAAAAAGCGGAAATTCACATTTTTGTACCATAGTTTGTAAACGCTATAACTTTTACCCAAACCATTTTTTTTTTTTACCCAAACATTTTTTTTTTTTTATCAAAGACATGTAGAACAATAAATTTAGAGAAAAATTTATATATGGATGTCGTTTTTTTGCAACTGAAAGTGAAAAATGTCATTTTTTTGCAAAAAAATCGTTAAATTTCGATTAATAACAAAAAAAGTAAAAATGTCAGCAGCAATGAAATACCACCAAATGAAAGCTCTATTAGTGAGAAGATAAGGAGGTAAAATTCATTTGGGTGGTAAGTTGCATGACCGAGCAATAAACGGTGAAAGTAGTGTAGTGCAGAAGTGTAAAAAGTGGCCTGGTCATTAAGGGTGTTTAAGCTATGGGGGCTGAGGTGGTTAAAGTGAAATAAAAAAAAATAAGTACACATTAGGTATTGCCGCGTCCGTAACAACCTGCTCTATAAAAATATCACATGACCTAACCCCTCAAGTGAACGCTGTAAAAAGAAATAAAAACTGTGCTAAAACAACCAATTTTTTTTGGTCACCTTGCCCCATGCTCAAAAAATCATATGTACCCAAAAATGGTACCAATAAAAACGGCAACTCTTTCTGCAAAAAAAAAGAGCCCCTGCACAATACGATCGACAGAAAAAAATAAAAATAAGGCGTTTAGAAAATGCAGACACACAAACATAATTTTTTCCCCAAAATGCTTTGTTTTGTAAAACTGAAAGACAAACAAAGAAAGTAGACCTATTTGATATAATTGCGTCTGTAACTACCAGCTCTATAAAAATAGCACATGATCTACCCTGTCAGATGAATGTTGTAAAAAATAAAAACCGTGCCTCACAAAAAACGTCATTATAGAGTAATTAAAAATCATATGTACCCCAAAATAGTATCAATAAAACTGGCACCTTATCCCCTAGTTTCCAAAATTGGGTCACTTTTTGGGAGTTTCTACTGCAAGGGTGCATCGGGAGGCTTCAAATGGGACATAGCATGTAAAAACCAGTTCAGCAAAATCTGCCTGCCAAAAACCATATGACGCTCCTTTTCTTCTGTGCCCTGCCCTTACATCAGTTTATGACCACATGTGGGGGCTTTCTGTAAACCGCAGAATTAGAGTAATTAATTATTAAATTTTGTTTGGCTGTTAACCCTCGATGTGTTTAAAAAAATATAATTTGATTAAAATGGGAATTCTGTCAAAAAAGTGAAATTTTGAAATTTCATCTCCAATTTCCTTTAAAGGGATTCTGCAGCTTTTTAAAACTGATGATCTATCCTCTGGATAGATCATCAGCATCTGATCGGCGGGGGACCCCTGCTGATCAGCTGTTTGAGAAGGCAGCGGCGCTGGCAGTAGCGTCGCGGTCTTCTCGCTGTTTACCGCAGGCCAAGTGACGTCACGACTAGTATCAATGGCCTGGGCGGGGCTAAGCTCTGTTCACTTGAATGAAGCTTAGCTCCACCCAGGCCATTGGATACTAGTTGTCATTGGGCCTGTGGTAAACAGCGAGAAGACCGCAGCACTACTGCCAGCGCCGCAGCCTTCTCAAACAGCTGATCGGCAGTGGTCCCGGGTGTTAATTAAAACTGCACGATTCGCCATTTTCTAAATGCGGAATGCACGTGTTTTTTTGGTGTTTTCATTTTTTTCGCGTTTTATCGAGTATCTCAATACTTTTTTATGGTATCGAAATCGAATCAAAATTTTGTTATCGCAAAAACCCTATTTGTGGAACACCTAAAGGGTTAACAAAGTTTGGTTTGTAAAATCAGAAAACAGTCTCAGAATGGCTTTGATAAATAAAAGTGTTCCAAAGCTATTACCACATAAAGTGATACATGTCAGATTTGCAATATTAGGCCTGGTCAGGATGGGAGTAAATGGCCCTGTCTGGAAGTGGTTAATTAATTGCCCAGGGATGTTTAAAAACTCCCTAGCATCAGCCAATAATAACATTCTCACTATAACAGCTGAGGGGGCTGCAGGTAGCCAAAAATGGAGGTGATTGGTGCTGTATAGGACGGCACCAGAGTGGCTTTAGGGGTAGTGCCATCCGTCTATGAGCTGTGATTAGTCGGTTTGTCCTCTCTGCACGCCTCCATTTCAGTTCGGATTGGCATACAGAGAGGCTGTGTGTCTGTGGCCACAGGACAAACACAGAAAAGCTGGTGCAGGGTCAAGAAAAAAAAAAAGACAAAACCACAGAGAAGCAAAGATTAGTGATGTAGATCACACATCAGCATCAGTGCTCAATTTCTGATTTATTTTTTTATTTTATTATTTGCACCCATGCACTAACTTTCTTGAGTGCTGATTAGTGACGTATATTACCAAATCAGGGAGAAGCTGTCAGGGAGGAAAGACACCGGCGTCTCCTCCTCGTTGCCCTGAATGTTGAAAATACCGGAGGACACAGCGGGCGAATGGAGCCGCGCCCAGGAATAATAGTAATAGATCCCTGGGCGCCGCTCTATGCAGCCTGCTACTAAGTTCATATTCTTTGGACCCATGAAAGGTCCTCTTTAACTCATTTATACAAGTGTCTGCAGCGGTATCACACACTCTGCACCCGGTCTCAATAACAGGGCATGCGATCCGCGGCAATTAACCCCTCAGATGTGGCACCTGGGGTGTTAATTGCCGCGGATCGCATGCCCTGTTATTTAGGCCGGGTCTGTGATACCGCTGCTGACACTTATTTTAATATGTTTTTCATTCATTGGTGGTGCATTGGCCACAGCTCCTCTCCTACTCTTCCTTCCTGCTATCTCCCCATTGGTGATATTAGCGGTCGCATCACAGTGGGGAGGGAGGGACTCTTACCTTCTCCACTGTGCTAGTGAAGAGAACGTAGGCTGTGCAGGAGCCCAGCGGTACAGTTGCAAATGCCGACAAGACTAGTCTTGTCGCTGTCTGCAAATTTTAAGGCCCATTGGCGACTGTTTTGGTTGCCATCTGGAGCCCTGTGTTGCTTCATAGTCCCTCGGTCCATTGCGATACTCGCGCATGCACGCCGACTTGGAAAAATCCTCCATTGGGAACTACCTAAGGCATATGACAGCGGACTTTGTCTTTGGCAGTTTTTGCTATTCTTGACTGTGTCTCTTAGGTCTCAATGTTTTCTCCCCTCTATAATTATATCTGTCCTTTTTAGATAGTTTATTTCCAGCTCATTACTTATAACATATGTAGTTCTTATATATACAAATGTTTTGGGATATTGAGAATACCTATGTATGCAATATATTGTATATTACTTATACTTGGCTACATATAATTTTTTCGAGGGGAGGAACAGAGAGAAGGGGAAGGAGGAGGTTGGGGGGGGGGGTTGTGGAAAAAGTCAAGATGGAGAAATGTAAGGGAGATATTACTCCTATATTTTCATATTATTTTTATTATTTTTTATATTTATCTCCATTTCTCTCTCTATTTTCATCATCTTTTTCATTCCATTTATTAGGACCATCTCTCCAATATTGATCTTCCATTAACTTGCAACCCCACCTCTCCCTCTTCTTTTTTTTTTTATTTATTTTTATTTTATTAGTTTTGCAAAAATAATAGCCCCTCAATTAGTGGGGTTTCATTCTTGTTTTATCTTTTAATTACTTATCATGGTTTCATTTATACTGAAATCGATTGTTCCTAGTTATGAAGCGTTATTTATCATTTCTCCCATATATTTCTTCTTATATACAATGTATAGCTATTTTTTATTTTCAATTTTACAAAAGGGGATTAATCAGAGGGTAATAAGTATCTTATTCTTATTGGTGGTCCCTTTCTCTTTTCCAGTCTTTTTTTCTTTAGTTGTTACTTATATATATCCTATATATTGTCATAATTATTAACTTCTTTTTCTGTGGTGCCAATTTACAGAAATGATGCATATGTAAATCCTACATTTAAACCCAGGGGAGCAAGAGATTTCAAGCAGTATATGCACCTTTTTTTTTTTTTTTTAACTAATTACTAATAAACATTACACTTTAATTCAAAGGAGGCAAAAGTAAAACAAAGGCATCTAGTGGTGAACTGACTAATTGTAAATAAAAAAATTCCTTGGGACTACGCCATTGCATTTGCCAAGGGGTCAGCTTGTAAATTAACTGATATTAAAAAGGGAGAAAATCCCTAGTGATATGACCCCAAATTAAAAATATAGTGGAGCAAAAAGAGAAAATTAATTTAGAAAAGTAACTGCAGGATTCTTGTCCAATCAACTGGAAAGTCAGACATTTCTAGCTGAAGCAGGAAAAGTCTTCTCAACTGAGAATTTACCAGTCAATACTTGATATAAACCGAGCCTTTAAAGAAATTAATAAAACATATAAACGTTATATATTGAGGAACGGAAGTATTTGAACACCCTGCGATTTTGCAAGTTCTCCCACTTGCCTGAGAGACAGAATAAAAAAAAAAAAAAATTCAGGAAATCACATTTTATGATTTTTTAAAAATTATAGCTTGCTGCATTCTCAAGTGCTGCATTTATAAGTGCATCTGAGATATTCAGGAGACTAACGTAGATCTTTTCCACTGTAGCAGAACATCAGCTGTGTTTTCGGTGGATACTCAGGCACTGTGCTTCAAAACAGCAGAACTTCAGCTGTGTTTTTGGTGGATACTCATTGTGCTTCAAAACAGTTAAGGAATTCGTTAGACATGTTCTTGCTATTGTCTGATTTGCAAATGAGCATAGGTGATTAAGGTGTTAAATTTGTTGTTGGGGGAGGAGCTTTTGTGGGAGTGTGTGTATCTATAGCAACATAGTATTAGCTTGCCTAATTATAGCTTGCTGCATTCTCAGGTGCTGCATTTATAAGTGCATCTGAGATATGCAGGAGATACTCAGGAGGTAATCTGGAGGTGGATACAATCTAAAAAAGTAAGATTTTTTTTTTTTTTAATCTTTCCCTTCTTTAAAATGGCAGACCTGGTTCTGTGCAGGAATTGTGCTTTTATTCCACTCTTTTTGGAGGTTTGGATGATGTCTGATCTGTAGACAGCTCTCCATAATGCAGCAGGAAATAGCATTTTTGAAATCTGAGATTTGTAAATTAACTGTTAAACAAACTCAGGCTGGGAATGTAGCAATGCCACTGCCACAGAAGCCCCCTAGAAATGGAAGATGGGTTACTGCAAGTTCTGGTAGACCGAGAGTTGTTGATAGAAGACATGCCCCACAGTCTGTGGCTCTCCATAATTAATTTGCAGCACTTTCAGAGCGCAAGAGCAACATGGAGGATGGCTCAGGCACAGTGGGTGAGGAACAATCGTCTCCCATGCCTAAAGTATGCAAGACTGCAGCCAAAGACAAAAAGGATAAGGTGAGGACTGATAGTAAGCAGCTGTTGGTGGGCAATTCTATCATAAGAGGTGTGAAGTTTGAGGAAAAAGGGTTTTGCGAGATGTCTCCCTGGTGCTGCCTCTAGCAGGGATAGACGACTTATCCTTTATATTGTTAGGCAAGCAAAGCAGGAAAAGGAGGTGGATGTTATTGTCCATCTTGGGACAAATGATCTGGCTTGCAATGAGGTTGCGAAGGTGAAGGAAGCTTTTCACACACTTGGAAATGATATACGAGAGGTTGCATCAACTGTTTCATTCTCTGCAGTTTTGCCTGTTCATAACCTTCATCATGACAAGAAGATGCGCATTAAGGAATTCAATGTATGGCTTGGTGAATGTTGTGTGAACCAAGGGTTTGGCTTTGTCTCATGTTAGCTCTCGTTGGAATGGAAAAGAACTGTACAAGAAAGATGGTTTGCATCTTTCTCTCAAGGGAACGAATGTCCTCAGTGAACAGTTCAAAGTATTTGCTAAGGAGCATTTAAACTAGGAAAGGGGGGCAAAAGAGTGATAATCCAGCAGTCTGACTGCCCCCCGGAACAATGCCAGAAAATGCCAGTAGCACATAGGTTAAGAAATGACAAGCTCAGAGTGTTGTCTACAAATGCTCGCAGTTTAGGGAATAAGATCAATGAACTTGATGCTATAATGACATCTGAGAATATAGATTTAGTGGCTGTTACTGAGACATGGTTCAATGGGAGTAATGACTGGGATATAACAATACCAGGGTTCTCTCTATATAGGAAAGACAGAGAAGGCAACAAAGGGGGAGGGGTGGCCCTGTATGTGAAAGATAGCATAACATCTAATTTAATACAAGTTAGCGAGACCAATTTAGAGTCAGTTTGGGTTACCTTGCAGCTTGATAATCATAAGGTAACTCGTGTAGGTATGATATATAGACCACCTAGCCAAGTCAAAGAATTAGATGATCTACTGTAAAACCAAAATAGCTAGTTCTGCCAGAAGTACAGATATTCTAAATTCCCTACTGGGATTATCTCTACAACAAGTAGTTGAGGAGCCAACCCGGAAGGAGGCCATTTTAGATTTAGTATTCACAAATGGGAATTTGGTATCTGATATTACTGTAGGGAAAAGCTTGGAATCTAGTGATCACCAGTCAGTGTGGTTTACTATGAGTACAGTGACTGAGTCACACCACACAAAAACAAAAGTTTAAGATTTTAGAAAAACTGACTTTTCTAAAATTAGATTAGTGGTATACGAGTCCCTATCAGATTGGAACAGTTTCAATGGAGTCCAGGAGAAATGGAACTACTTAAAAGTGGCACTATTGAAGGCAACAGATAATTGCATTAGGCTTGTCAGTAAAAGCAAAAAAAGGAAGTCAACACTGTGGCAGAAGTGGCCAAAATCATTAAAAACAAAAAGATAGCATTTAGTAATTAATATAATTTTTTTTTTTTTTTAAAAGAGGATGACAGGCAAATTTATAAGATTAGGCAGAAAGAGGCCAAACAAGTTATAAGAGCTTTTAAAGCACAGGCAGAAGAGAAATTAGCTCAGTCAGTGAAAAAAGGTGATACGACATTCTTCAGATACATAAATGAAAAAAGGAAACTAAAATAAGGAATTACCAAATTAAAAACAAAAGGACGGTATTTGGAAGAAGATAAAGAACTAGCCGACTGCCTCAATGAATACTAATGTTCAGTTTTTACAAAGGAAAATGAAGGAGAAGGACCTCAGTTAGGAAGGAAGACTAATGAATCTTTTGATGCATGTGTCTTTACAGAGGAAGAGGTTCTAAGTCAGCTGTCTAAAATTAATACAAATAAATTACAGGGGCCTGATGGGATACACCCAAAGCTATTAAAAGAGCTTAGCGGTGAACTAGCAAAACCATTACCAGATTTATTTAACCAATCACTGGTAACAGGAGTCGTCCCAGAAGATTGGAAATTGGCAAATGTTGTGCCCATTCACAAGAAAGGGTAGTAGGGAGGAATTGGGTAACTATAGGCCAGTAAGCCTGACATCAATAGTGGGGAAATTTAATGGAAATCATACTTAAGGAGAGGATTGTGGAACATCTAAAATCCTATGGATTGAAAGATGAAAAACAGCATGGGTTTACTTCAGGGAGATCATGTCAAACTAATTTTACTTATTTTTTATTTTTTGATTGGGTGACTGAAATAATAGATGGCGGAGGTGCAGTAGACATTGCTTATCTAGACTTTAGTAAGGCTTTTGATACTGTCCCACATAGAAGGCTTATCAATAAATTGCAGTCTTTGTTCTTGGACTCCCATATTGTTAAATGGATTAGGCAGTGGCTGAGGGACAGACAACAGAGGGTTGTAGTCAATGGAGTATATTCAGACCATGGTCTTGTTACCAGTGGGGTACCTCAAGGATCTGTTCTGGGACCCATATTGTTTTTATTGAATGCCTCGATGGTAAGGTGTCTTTTTGCTGATCACACAAAGATTTGTAACAGGGTTGAAGTTCCTGGAGGGATACACCAAATGGAAAAGGATTTAGGAAAACTAGAGAAATGGTAAAAAATCTAGCAACTAAAATTTTAATGTTAAGTGCAAGATAATGCACCTGGGGCGTAAAAACCCAAGAGCAGAATATAAAATCGGTGATGCAGTCCTAACCTCGGTATCTGATGAAAGGGATTTAGGGGTCATTATTTCAGAAGACTTATAGGTAGGCAGAAAATGTCATAGAGCAACAGGAAATGCTAGCAGAATGATTGGGTCTATAGAATGCTTGGTTGCATTACCAGTAGAAAGAGGGAGGTGCTCATGCCGCTCTACAGAGCACTAGTGAGACCTCATTTGGAGTATTGTGCTCAGTACTGGAGACCATATCTCCAGAAGGATATTGATACTTTGGAGAGAGTTCAGAGAAGAGCTACTAAACTGGTACATGGATTGCAGGATAAAACTTACCAGGAAAGATTAAAAGACCTTAACATGTATAGCTTGGAAGAAAGACGAGACAGAGGGGATATGATAGAAACTTTTAAATACATAAAGAGAATCAACAAGGTAAAAGAGGAGAGAATATTTAAAAGAAGGAAAAACTGCACCTCTAATTTAAAACTATGTCCTCTTGTAGCAAAGGTTTACAAGTAATATCAGGAAGTATTACTTTACTGAGAGAGTAGTGGATGCATGGAATAGCCTTCCTGCAGAAGTGGTAGCTGCAAATACAGCGAAGGAGTTTAAGCATGCATGGGATAGGCCATCCTTCATATAAGATAGGGCCAAGGGCTATTCATAGTATTCAGTATATTTGGCAGACTAGATGGGCCAAATGGTTCTTATCTGCCGACACATTCTATGTTTCTATGTGCATTAAAAATACCACAATGCCGGATCCGTACATCCGGTCTGCGCATGCGCAGACCGGTAAAAATGTGAAATAAAAAATATAACGGTCCATTTCTCCAGATGAAATCTGGAGAGGCGGTTCCGTTCTTGCAATGCATTTGTAAGACTGATCCGGATCAGTCTACAAATGCTGTCCGTTTGCATGCAGATTGCCGGATCCGGCAGGCAGTTCCGGCGTCAGAACTGCTTGCCGGATCGCTCTACCGCAAGTGTGAAAGTAGCCTTAATAGCACCTGTCTGAGCTCTTTAAAGACACCTGTCCCCCCCCCCCCCCCCCCCCCCCCCCAGTCAGTCAGACGCCAACTACTACCATGGGCAAGACAAAAGAGCTGTCAAAAGACACCAGAGACAAAATTGTGGACCTGCACAAGGCTGGAAAGGGCTACGGGCAATTGCCAAGCAGCTTGGTGAAAATGGATAAACTGTTGGAGCAATTGTTAGAAAATGGAAGAGGCTAAAGACAACTGTCAGTCTCCCTCGGACTGGGGCTCCATGGAAGATCTCACCTCATGGGGTATTACTGTTAAGAAAGGTGAGGAATCAGCCCAGAACTACAAGGGAGGAGCTGGCTGGTCAATGATATGAAGAGAGTTGGGACCACAGTTTCAAAGGTCACTGTCGATAGAACACTACGCTGTCATGGTTTCAAATCATGCATTGCACGGAAGGTTCCCCTGCTTAAATCATCACATGTCCAGGCCCATCTGAAGTTTGCCAATGACCATCTGGATGATCCAGAGGAGGCATGGGAGTAAGTAATGTGGTCAGATGAGACCAAAGTAGAACTTTTTGGTCTAAACTTCACTTGTCGTGTTTGGAGGAGAAAGGATGAGTTGCATCCCAAGAACACCATCCCTACTGTGAAGCATGGGGGTGGTAACATCATGCTTTGGGGGTGCTTTTGTGTGAAGGGGACAGGACGACTGCACCCCAAAACACATTCCCCAACTTCTCCTGAGTACGGCGATACCAGATGTGTGACACTTTTTTGCAGCCTAGATGCGCAAAGGGGCCCAAATTCCTTTTAGGAGGGCATTTTTAGACATTTGGATTCCAGACTTCTTCTCACGCTTTAGGGCCCCTAAAATGCCACGGCAGTATAAATACCCCACGTGACCCTATTTTGAAAAGAAGACACCCCAAGGTATTCAATGAGGGGCATGGCGAGTTCATAGAAGTATTATTTTTTTTGGCACAAAGTCTCCCTTTCCGCTAACTTGGGACAAAAATTTAAATCTGTCATGGACTCCTCAGCGAATACCTTGGGGTGTCTTCCAAAATGGGGTCATTTGTGGGGTGTTTGTACTGCCCTGGCATTTGAGTGTCTCCGCAATCATTACATGTATAGCCAGCATTAGGAGTTTCTGCTATTCTCCTTATATTGAGCATACGGGTAAGGATATATATTTTTTCCTTTCAGCCTCTGGGCTGAAAGAAAAAAATGAACGGCACAGATTTCTTCATTCGCATCGATCAATGTGGATGAAAAAATCTCTGCCAAAAAAAGGAGGGGAAAGGCTCTGCCAGGACATAGGAGCTCCGCCCAACATCCAAACCCACTTAGCCCGTATGCCCATCAATCGATGTGGATGAATAAATCATTGCCGGGATTTATTTATTTTATATATAAAGTGTTTGCCAAAGCATATGAAGACCGCCGCCCCCTCAGCTCATATGCCTCGGCAAACGTATCTTTTACTGCAGAGGAGAAATCTCGTCTTGCAGCGCCGCATACACCGACCTTTGTGTAATCTGACAGCAGCGCAATGCTTCTGTCAGAATGCACATCAGTGCTGCAGCTAGTCGATCGGTTGGTCCACCTGGAAGGTAAAAAAAAAAAAAAAACAGGACGCAACGCAATAAATTTATTAACTTCATAATAACATTTGAACGGAACATATAAACTTTATTAAACTTTTTGAACAGAACGTTAACTTTTTTTGCTTACCGGTGATTTTTTTTTTTTACCTTTATAGGACAAACCTCTCCTTCCCCATGGGACAATGTGCAAAGCGCAAATCGCCCAAAGATGTGTCGAAGTACATTATGCACTTTGTCCCAAGGAGAGGTTTGCAGCAGCTGTGAGTGAAAGGGCCCTAATAGCCCTGTGTGCCTGTCCTGTGAGATGCAATCCCTATGCTAAGTGTACCTGTGTGTGGTACTTCCGGAAACACCCCCCTAAGCATAGGGCAGGGTGGTCAGGGCAGTCAAAACAGAAATTGCGGGTGTCACGCCTTATTCCACTCCTGGTACAGACACGACATCTTTTTCGGGGTGACGGTTGGGTTGAGGTACCAGCAACGACATTGGGGAAATGTCACTCGTGTAGACGGCTCACTACACTGGTGGATGGGGCCACGGAACCTCCTGGATACAGGAGGTTCTCGATGATCTCTTCCTGAAATTTGAGGAAGGATCCTGTTCTCCCAGCCTTACTGTAGAGAACAAAACTATTATATGCAGCCAATTGAATCAAATATACTGACACCTTCTTATACCAGCGTCTGGTGCGTCGGGAAACTAAATAAGGAGCCAACATCTGGTCATTGAAGTCCACCCCTCCCATGTGAAGGTTATAGTCGTGGACTGAGAGGGGCTTTTCAATGACACTGGTTGCCCATTTTATTTGTATTGTCGTGTCTGCGTGAATGGAGGAGAGCATGTAAACGTCACACTTGTCTCTCCATTTCACCCCGTGGTTACACAAGTCAGCCCTCTTGGTTCTTGGTTACACAAGTCAGCCCTCCCCCCCCCTTGCAAGACGGGTGGTAACGAGCCGTTGGGGGAAGCCCACGCGACTAGTTCGCGCGGTGCCACAGCAGCCAATCTGTTCTAGGAACAAATGCCTGAAGAGGGCCACACTTGTGTAGAAATTGTCCACATAAAGATGGTACCCCTTTCCAAATAAGGGTGACACCAAGTCCCAGACTGTCTTCCCACTGCTCCCCAGGTAGTCAGGGCAACCAACCGGCTCCAGGGTCTGATCTTTACCCTCATAGATCTGAAATTTGTGGGTATAGCCTGTGGCCCTTTCACAGAGCTTATACAATTTGACCCCATACTGGGCGCGCTTGCTTGGGATGTATTGTTTGAAGCCAAGGCGCCCGGTAAAATGTATAAGGGACTCGTCTACGCAGATGTTTTGCTCAGGGGTATACAAATCTGCAAATTTGGTGTTGAAGTGGTCTATGAGGGGCTGAATTTTGTGGAGCCGGTCAAAAGCTGGGTGGCTTCTGGGACGAGAGGTGCTGTTGTCGCTAAAGTTCAGGAAACGCAGGATGGTCTCAAATCGTGTCCTGGGCATGTGATGAATTGGGTTCGTGGACCAATATGACCGCAATTCATGCTTTTTGGTTAGACCCATGTTGAGAAGGCCCAGAAAAATTTTAATTTCGGAAACTTGGACGGATTTCCACCGGAAAGACTGGGCATAAAAGCTTCCCGGGTTGGCGGCTATAAATTGAGTGGCATACCGATTTGTTTCTGCCACGACTAAGTCCAAGAGCTCCGCAGTCAAGAACAGCTCAAAAACCCCAGTGCCGAACCGATCTGAGCTGTCTCAACCCGAACTCCAGACTGGGCGGTGAAAGGGGGAACTATTGGTGCGGCTGAAGTTGGGGACTGCCAATCAGGGTTTGCCAGCACCTCAGGAACTCTAGGGGCTTTACGTGCCTGTCTGTGCGGTGGTTGCGACGGGGTAACTATTGCCCGTACCAGCTTCAACTGCCCTTCTGGTGCTTGCCACTTCACCATGTTGTACGGCAGGGCTGGTACTAGGTCCAGGATGGGCTGCGCTACTGGTGTATGCCTCACCACGTAATCCGACAGCGCCAGCCCCACTCTGCTGCCCTTGAAGCGGATCCTGCGCAACCTGTGGTCTAGCAACACTGGGCCGGGTACGCCTGGTGCTATCAGGGACCTCAACCTCCTCGTCCGAACTTTGGGTCAGACTGCCACTGCTTTCTACAGGTTCATATTCTGACCCGCTAGATTCATCAGATGAGGGTTCCCATTCCTCATCCGACTGGGTCAGAAGCCTTTAGGCCTCTTCAGAAGAATACCCCCTGTTTGACGTTGTCTCGCGAGATGACGCACGGATGCGTCCAGGAGGAATGAATCGACAGCCGCCAGGATGCATCCTTGCGTTAGGTGGTCGGGAAACAGTTGAGGAGAGGATGAATGGGGCCATTTATTGTGAGATTTTGAGCAACAACCTCCTTCCCTCAGTCAGAGCATTGAAGATGGGTCGTGGCTTGGTCTTCCGACATGAAAACGACCCGTAGCACACAGCCAGGATAACCAAGGAGTGGCTCCGTAAGAAGCATATCAAGGTTCTGGATTGGTTTAGCCAGTCTCCAGACCTAAATCCAATAGAACATCTTTGGAGGGAGCTAAAACTCTGTGTTGCTCAGCAACAGCCTCGAAACCTGACAGATCTAGAGGAGATTTGTGTGGATGAGTGGGCCAAAATCCCTTTTGCAGTGTGTGCAAACCTGGTCAAGAACTACAGGAAACGTTTGACCTCTGTAATTGCAAACAAAGGCTTCTTTGCCAAATATTTAACCCTGATTTTCTCAGGTGTTCAAATACTTATGTTCAGCAGTGCAAGACAAATACATTCTTTAAAAATCATACAATGTGATTTTCCTGAATTTTTTTATTTTATTCTGTCTCTGAATGGGAATGCACCTACAATGTGAATTTTAGACCCCTCCATGATTTCTAAGTGGGAGAACTTGCAAAATCTCAGGGTGTTCAAATACGTCTGTTCCTCACTGTATATTAGATCTATCTGGGAAGTGACAAGCCTGAAAACATACTTTCAACAGCGTATTGTATGTTGGGGAATCAGAATAAATATCACCCCCCAATTCACATGAAGAATTTCTTAAAGGCTGGGAAACTCTTCTTACTGAAAATTCCCTTTGTACGCAAGCATATATTCTCGATTATGAGGAAAAGTTACTCGCAAAAATATCAACACAATTAAAGATTCAGGATATACAGGTGTTTAGAACACAATCAGAATTTACTCTATTGGAGGCAAAACTCCCAAAAAATATAGACAACTTACAAGGGGAAATTAAAGGGGTTGTTCGGGTTCAAAGCATTTTCACCCAGGCAGCCCCCCTTGACTTGAGCATCGGAGCAGTTCATGCTCCGATGCTCTCCTTTGCCCTTCATTAAATCGCACAGGGCAAAGGCATTTCCTGGAGTTCCGTTGACGAACCGGGCTCTCCATAGGGCTGCCAGGTGGAGGCTTCAGCGCTGCCCTAGCCTGTAAAACGGCGAACACACTGCTGGGCGGAAGCCTCCACCCGGAAGTTTGTTATTGTAAATAAAATTGCCCTTGCCCTGCGCGATCCAGCGCAGGGCAATGGAGAGCATTGGAGAACGGAGCCTCTAGGAGCAGGGGCAACGCCACCCCTGCACTTAGAGGCTAATTAGCATATTATAAAAGTTATATTTCTGGAGTAACGGGGGCATAGATAAAAGTAGGAATAGGCTAGTTAGGTTCAGCTGACATTAGCACATCACTAATATCAGCTAGTTTAATAGGGTTAATTCTGGTGACAGAAACCCTTTAACCAAAGGAGAAAAAAAGGCGATTAAAGAGCTAGCAGATATACATGATTTAATAATAAAGCCCTCAGACAAGGGAGGAAATGTCGTTTTAATGAATAAGACAGATTATGGAGCTATGGTAATATCATTACTAAATGAAAATCCGACAGCTAACTTTACAAAAGAACTTAAAACCTTACTCCTTGATGCAAAAGAAAAACTAATATATATTAGTGTACAGGACAGCAGTATATAGTGTCTGTGTGTGTATATATATATATATATATATATATACTGCTGTCGTGTGTGTGTGTGTGTATGTATATGTGTGTGTGTGTATATATATATATATATATATATATATATATATATAATCCTGTATACTGCTGGAGATATATATTACATAATACATGTACGACAGCAGTATATAGTGTGTGTAATTAATATATATATATATATATATATATATATATATATATATATATACACACACACACTATATACTGCTGTCCTGTATACTGCTACTGGGAAAAAAAAAAAAAAAAAAAAAATATATATATATATATATATATATATATATATATATATATATATATATATATATATGGAAAATCAGCCAGCAGCACTCCAGATTAGCAAAGAAAACGTGTGGTTTATTGACCCAAAGTCAAGCAAAGCAACGTTTCAACAGCTTGTTGCTGTCTTTATCAATCCTAGTGCACATGTGTTACAAGCGTGCTTTATATAAGGACATTGATCAACTAAAAATTAACATCGATTAATGAAGTACAATCAAAAACAATAAATGTAGTGATACATACAGTTACATAAATACATATAAATGACTGCCACAATCTGGAAAGTATAGTGCATCTAAATGATGAATCATTATTACAACATCCTTTACATTGTGTGAAAAAGATCTTAACAAGTGCAGGTGAATACAATAATCACATAAAATTAAAAACACTCACTGTCAGCTGGGTGACTGTATGTAACTTGAATCGTGTGCTCAGTGGCGTTCCCATTCACTAACCGCTCATGCGCGAGAGGGACAAGTATCGCGTTTTTTCCGGCGCCTGGGGACTGACTGGCAACCACAACCAGGATGGCCGAGACAGCCCCACAAGTGATATGCGCATGTCCAGACCGTAGTAGGGGCCGCCCATCAGTCACTACGTGATCGTAATTGTATACATGAATAATTAAATGAATATAAGGAACAGGATTATAAAAATATAGTTTATTAAAGGATTTTATATTAATAACAGGGTCTAGGACACTGCCAACCCTCGACCTACATGAAAATACATATATAATCACTAGATTCAGCGTCTTGTCAACCCATTGTAGCGGCTATAAGGAGACTATACAGACGGTGAAGAGAGAATGTCACCCAACACTGACAGGTCAGGTTAGTGATCCATCAGTGTTAGAATGGCAGAGAAGTTGGCGTCGCCAGGATAACCCCACGAACCGCCCCTAATCCCACATAGGGGTGCATCACTCTATCGCCAATGCATTTCAGTCTCCAAGCCATAACTGTATATAGAAATAATGAAGATAATCCAAGTTCCTTAAAAAATATTTATAAAATATTTATTAGAAATATAAAGACTGCTTGGGCAGACACCTAGCACAGTATGGACAGAATTCCGCAATAATGTTGCAGCAGCAGTCCAAACATCATGGTGTGGATACAAAGTACACAATATGGGTAGCCAACTAGAACCGCAATAAACTTCGCATCATACAGCACCTCAGTCATGACCTTGAGAGTATTTGGAATCTAAAAACAAAAAGAGAAAATTTTTGTAAAATTCTCATGAAAAATTACGCTTGGTTAAACGCTTTAGTGTGTATACATGTGCATTCACCATACAGTTGGGAATACGGATCAGATGATTAACGGAATAAGACAGTACTAATCAACCCTAAAATCGACATTTAACCCATTGGGCTTTAAAGTCTTTAAAGTATATATCCAGTATAACTCACGTTTTTTGAGGAGAGCTTGTCTATGTCCCCCCCCGTCTCCCCAATTCTATCTGTTCCAAAATGCGAAATCTCAGATCATTCTGTGTATGTCCTGCATTTTTAAAATGTTTAGACACAGGCAAATCCATTTTCTCCTTCCTAATGGAATAGCGGTGCTGGTTGAGCCGTGTCTTTACATCCCACGTGGTCTCACCAACATACCACTTCCCACAGGGACAGGTCAGCTGGTAGACCACGTAGGATGAGTCACAAGTAAGAAATTGAGTGATTTTAATCACTCCATTGGTGGCCGGATTGAAAAATGTATCTCCTTTGATCATAAGTTTACAGTTTATGCAGTGATAGCAAGGATAACATCCAGTGCGAGTGGAACCGCACATTGCTCTCACACTTGTCTTGGCACTACCCACATCCGCTTTTACCAATCTATCTCCCAAATTTCGCCCTCTCCGATAGGAAAACAGAGGGGGTGTATTGAATTCTACAATCTGATGAAAGCTATTCCCTATCAAACTCCAATGCTTCCGAATGATAGTAGCAATTTGAGAGCTATCAGTGGAAAAATGGGAGATAAATGGAATGCGTGGATTTTTGGGGGCAACCTTAGGCTTGATGTCAGTGGAGTGATTCTCCACTGTCATAATGGTTTCCTTGACCAATTTTTTTTGGGTATCCACGTGTGGCAAATTTGTGGCCCATTTCATTAAATCTGATATGTCTCATTTGTCCATCCTTAACTATCCGCTGAACACGGAGGAACTGGCTGAAAGGCAAGGACCGGATCATGGAACGAGGGTGATGACTATCATATCGCAACAGAGTATTCCTGTCAGTGGGTTTCACAAATAAATCTGTACTCAAACCTCGTCCCATGATCCGGACCTCCGTATCGAGGAACTGCAATCTATCCGTGGAATGAACCACGGTAAATTTCACGGTCGGATCGACTTCGTTGAGGTATGCGTGGAACGCGAGGAGGCCCAACGTGTCGCCCGTCCACACCAAGAAGATATCGTCAATATAGCGCCACCACCCCAGAACGTGTCTATTTATGGCAGCCACCACTTCAGACGACTCCTCAAGGTGGGCCATGTAGATGTTAGCATAGGTGGGCGCCACGTTGGACCCCATCGCCGTCCCACGCAACTGAACAAAGAAGTCGTCCTGGAACAAAAAGTAGTTTTTAGTCAAAACAAATCTGAGCAATGAAAGCAAAAAGGCCTGACAAGATTCGGAGTATTCAGAGTTAACAAGACATGCCTCAACCGCCCGTAGACCCAGTTCATGGTCGATCGACGTGTATAGGCTACACACGTCGAACAAAACAAGAACTGCGCCCACAGGGACCTCAAGATCATTGATCTTAGACAAAAAGTCACCTGTATCTCTAATGAATGATTTAGTAGAGATGGCAAAACAGCGCAACATCTTATCAAGAAAGATTGCCACATTATAAAAGAGGGACTCTCTACCCGACACAATTGGACGGCCGGGAGGGGGCATCACCCCCTTGTGGACTTTAGGCAGGGTGTACAATATGGGTGTGATAGGTTTATCACAATATATAAATAACAAAACAATTTGTCGTCGATTATGTCGGCCTCATCACGGGCCTGATTTAAAATATCTCGCAGTTCCTTTAGCAAACCAAATTTGGGATCCTGTGCTACCCGTTTGTACACCTGTGAGTCCTCAAGTTGGCCATAGATCTCCCGGATGTACTCACTGGTGTCCATGACCACAACCCCACCACCCTTGTCCGCAGACTTAATGGTGAGGCTGTGGTCGGAGGCCAGAGAGCACATCGCGGCTATCTCGTCAGATGTAATGTTACCAAATCTGAGACCATTATTCTCAAAAACACAATTTAATTCATCGAGGTCCCTACGTATGGCTAGATAAAATGCTTCAACAGCAGGATGATCAATTACATGGTTAAAATTGCTTTTAACATATAATCCAGTATTATACAAAGATAATTCTGTTGACTTATCACCATCACATCTAGAGGTTTGACTCTGTGTTGAGAACCAAATCTTGAGTTTGACACTCCGTAAAAATCTATGCAAGTCCAGCTCCATGCTAAACCAATCCGTTTTAGACACGGGGCAAAAAGAAAGGCCCTTGTCCAAGACGGATTGTTGTGCTTCATTCAGGATAGTAGAGGAAATATTTACCACTATGTCCTCTTTCTGTTCACCATTTTCTGACGCTGAGGTCTGAGATTTTTGTTTCTTTCCTCGCCATTTGCGGTGGCGCTTACCGCCCCTCCTGGTTCTATTGGATCCGTACCCAGTCCTAAAAAAGATTTCTGGACTGTTGCTTGTGAGTCAGCCTCTCCCCGTTCCTGGCTCTTACTTTGGGATTGTGATCGTGTGTATCGTAGTGACTGATGGGCGGCCCCTACTACGGTCTGGACATGCGCATATCACTTGTGGGGCTGTCTCGGCCATCCTGGTTGTGGTTGCCAGTCAGTCCCCAGGCGCCGGAAAAAAAACGCGATACTTGTCCCTCTCGCGCATGCGCGGTTAGTGAATGGGAACGCCGCTGAGCACACGATTCAAGTTACATACAGTCACCCAGCTGACAGTGAGTGTTTTTAATTTTATGTGATTATTGTATTCACCTGCACTTAAGATCTTTTTCACACAATGTAAAGGATGTTGTAATAATGATTCATCATTTAGATGCACTATACTTGCCAGATTGTGGCAGTCATTTATATGTATTTATGTAACTGTATGTATCACTACATTTATTGTTTTTGATTGTACTTCATTAATCGATGTTAATTTTTAGTTGATCAATGTCCTTATATAAAGCACGCTTGTAACACATGTGCACTAGGCTTGATTAAAGACAGCAACCCCTCGCATCTATAGTGTGCTGCATCCTCGTTTTCCAAGGTATGTGTATATATGTGTATATATGTGTGTGTGTGTGTGTGTGTGTGTGTATATGTGTATGTGTATATATATATATATATATATATATATATATATATAAATATTTCACCTAAAGAATTATTAGGAACACCTGTTCTATTTCTCATTAATGCAATTATCTAGTCAACCAATCACATGGCAGTTGCTTCAATGCATTTAGGGGGGTGGTCCTGGTCAAGACAATCTCCTGAACTCCAAACTGAATGCCAGAATGGGAAAGAAAGGTGATTTAAGCAATTTTGAGCGTGGCATGGTTGTTGGTGCCGGACGGGCCGGTCTGAGTATTTCACAATCTGCTCAGTTACTGGGATTTTCACGCACAACCATTTATAGGGTTTACAAAGAATGGTGTGAAAAGGGAAAAACATCCAGTATGCGGCAGTCCTGTGGGCAAAAATGCCTTGTGAATGCTAGAGGTCAGAGGAGAATGGGCCGACTGATTCAAGCTGATAGAAGAGCAACGTTGACTGAAATAACCTCTCGTTACAACCGAGGTATGCAGCAAAGCATTTGTGAAGCCACAACACGCACAACCTTGAGGCGGATGGGCTACAACAGCAGAAGACCCCACCGGGTACCACTCATCTCCACTACAAATAGGAAAAAGAGGCTACAATTTCCACAAGCTCACCAAAATTGGACTGTTGAAGACTGGAAAAATGTTGCCTGGTCTGATGAGTCTCGATTTCTGTTGAGACATTCAAATGGTAGAGTCCGAATTTGGCGTAAACAGAATGATAACATGTATCCATCCTCTAATGGCTACTTCCAGCAGGATAATGCACCATGTCACAAAGCTCAAATCATTTCAAATTGGTTTCTTGAACATGACAATGAGTTCACTGTACTAAAATGGCCCCCACAGTCACCAGATCTTAACCTAATAGAGCATCTTTGGGATGTGGTGGAACGGGAGCTTCGTGCCATGGATGTGCATCCCTCAAATCTCCATCAACTGCAAGATGCTATTCTATCAATATGGGCCAACATTTCTAAAGAATGCTATCAGCACCTTGTTGAATCAATGCCATGTAGAATTAAGGCAGTTCTGAAGGCAAAAGGGGGTCCAACACCGTATTAGTATGGTGTTCCTAATAATTCTTTAGGTGAGTGTATATAAAATTAGGCCTGCAGAAAACGATTATTTTAGAAATTGAGTATTCCTTCGATTATTTTTACGATGAATTGAGTATTCTAATCAGAAAACTCATAAGACCCCTGCCATCAGTCCCCAACATCCTTCGTTTCCCCCACTGTGCGATCAGCACAAGTGCATCCGTTCCCCCCAGTGCCACCAGCTTCCCCCCCCCCCACCCCCAGTGCCACCAGCTGCCATCCCAGTGCCACCAGCTAAAACTAAAACTCTCATCAGATGAAATGATGATCGGACACGTCCAGCATCCACCTCACATCAGGTCAGAGAAGTATGTGGACAGATCTCAAAAATCGAGAGGATCTAGAAAGCATCCTAAGCCCTTTGGTACTGCTTAAGGATTGCTGACACCATTCCTAGCATATTTCCATAGGGCTTAGTGGCCTCTGCATGGGCTGTGGTTTCAGGTAACCTATAGACAGGGCCAAACAGGTTTAATGGGGAACTCCAGGAGAGCGATCATGCAGTGATGGCCTGGAGCCACACAATAAACTCCATTCATTCTGTAAGTCAGGTTGTCACACTGGAGCCCTGTGCTCCTGCGCACATCTATGTCAGAAAGTCGTTCAATCTGGAGCACCCCTTTTATTAGGAGGCTCTGAGGAGCCATCAACATGTCAGACCCGGTCCTCCGGCAATGTGCAGGGAGGAGGATACAGCCTTCTTCCATGGCTGGCCTCTGGTTTCCAGTCTCCGGTCCGGTGTCCCAGAATCTCGGCCGGCTTTGTCTCCGTTAACCCAGCTAGCCAGCCGTGCCAGTCAATGGTGGGCTCAGGTGTGGACCGCGTCCTTCCCAGTATAAGCCCCCAATGCACGGGCCGCACATCCCTGTAGATGTGTATTTTCTTTCAGGTTGCGGTTGTCAAGCGGAACTGCCAACCAATCACAATCCGGAGCGCCAGGACCCCACCCAGAGCTGGCTTCAGATTTGCCTGAGAAGGTGTGGTATAAATGATGGCGATGTGAGGCAGGTCACGTGACCACTGGAGTGAGACGCTGAGAGCGGCACAGTTATTATACTATCCGGGAGAAGCGGGTGACCACGGAGCGGTGAGTTTAATAGCAAGCGCTTCACTCACTCACACACACACACACACACACACACACATATATTCTGCTGGGGGTTCGCTCTGGTAGTTGGGATAAGCGAGTGTAGTACAGAGGCAAAGTACAATTTCGTAATTCAAATGTCCGTGTTTATTCACATATAAGGTCAAACAAAAAACACTCTGCTGGTGTTTGATCACACCGAGTAGAAAGTTTGTGCATAACAAAAGTCACTTTGTCGGCGGTTCTGCCTCCAGCAGTCCAAATGCAGGCTTTAGGTGGCCTGCTCTCCCAACACAAAGGTGTCAGCTTTTCAGCCCAGCACAGGGCTCAGTTTCCCCACCAGCGATTGCCAGAGCTACTCTGTCAGAGAGAGTTAATCACTCCCATCTGACACTGCAGGCTGTTTTTTTTTTTTTTTTTAAAGGCCTGTCAAGACACGGCCTGGAACGTGGGGAGTAGTCACCCACCCAGCACTTTGACTTACTCCCAGTAATAGCCGTCCCGGATCAGCTATACAGCCATACTAAAATAGCAAAGTGTCAATCAGCATTAGCTACCACTGACACCTGAATACCGGCTCTTACTTCACCGAGGCCAGCAACCTCGTGACACATACCTTCCGTCAATGACGGACCCTTGCGCCTTCCTACATACCTTCCCCCTTTGTGCAACCCTGAGGGGGTGAAGACTTGCCTGTGTACCTGGGACAGGGCATTCGTGTTTCCTTGCAAGCGGCCTGCCCTGTGTTCCACTGAGAACTTGAAGTTCTGTTATGACCAGAACCATCTGGTGACCCGAGCATTCCTCTCTTTGGCCTGGCTCATCCACTTGAGAGGGGAGTGGTCAGTCACCAGACGGAACTTTCTCCCTAACAGATAATAGCGGAGAGACTCGAGTGCCCACTTAATGGCCAGGCATTCTCTCTCTCTACTATACTGTACCTTGTCTCGGCTGGGGTGAGTTTATGGCTCAGGAAAACAACGGGCAGCCCTTTGTGAGATCCAAAACAGAGTACTAGTGAGACCTCATTTGGAGTATTGTGCTCAGTACTGGAGACCTTATCTCTAGAAGGATATTGATACTTTGGAGAGAGTTCAGAGAAGAGCTACTAAACTAGTACATGGATTGCAGGACAAAACTTACAGGAAAGATTAAAGGACCTTAACATGTATAGCTTGGAAGAAAGACAAGACAGAGGGGATATGATAGAAACTTTTAAATACATAAAGGGAATCAACAAAGTAAAAGAGGAGAGAATATTTAAAAGAAGAAAAACTGCTACAAGAGGACATAGTTTTAAATTAGAGGTGCAAAGGTTTAAAAGTAATATCAGGAAGTATTACTTTACTGAGAGAGTAGTGGATGCATGGAATAGCCTTCCTGCAGAAGTGGTAGCTGCAAATACAGTGAAGGAGTTTAAGCATGCATGGGATAGGGATAAGGCCATCCTTCATATAAGATAGGGGCAGGGGCTATTCATAGTATTCAGTATATTGGGCAGACTAGATGGGCCAAATGGTTCTTATCTGCCGACACATTCTATGTTTCTATGTTCCTCACCATTGATTTCCTGAGAGTGTACAGCTCTGAGGCCTACTTCACAGGCATCGGTCTGTACCACAAACTCCCTTTTGAAGTCGGGTGTCACTAAAACCGGTGACCTGCACAGGACCGACTTAAACGCGGAAAAAGCCTCTTCTGCCTGGTCATTCCAGCGGACCATCACAGACTTCCGCCCTTTCAAAAGCCCTGTCAACGGAGCCGCTAAAGTGGCAAAATGGGGAACGAACCTCATATAATAGCCCACCATTCCCAGGAATGACTTTACTTGCCTCGTGGTGACAGGTCGTGGCCAATTCCGAATCGCCTCTGTTTTATTCACTTGGGGTTTGATAACTCCACGTCCAATTACGTACCCCAGGTACTTAGTCTCCTCTAACCATATTGCGCATTTCTTTGGGTTAGTGGTCAGTCGCTCCTTCCTAAGGGAGTCCACTACAGCCTGTACTTTGGGTAGATTACTTTCCCAGTCGGTACTGTGGTTGACTATATCATCCAGGTAAGCCGATGCATATCGACGATATGGACGAAGTACAATGTCCATGAGTCGTTGGAACGTGGGGGGCACCATGCAGACCAAGGGGTAACACTTTATACTGATACAGCCCCTCGGGGTGACAAAGGCAGTTTTCTCTTTGGCAGCCCTTCGTGAGGTCCAAAACAGAAAAATATCTGGCTTGTCCTAACCTCTCGATAAGCTTATCTACCCGGGGCATGGGATACACATAGAACTTTGAGATTTCCTTTAGTTTGCGAAAATCATTACAGAACCGTAACGTCCCGTCCGGCTTGGGTAATAAGACTATCAGACTGGCCATTCACTTTTAGACTCCTCAATGACGTCTAGTTGCAGCATTAGCTGCACTTCCTCCGCTATGGCTTGTCGCCAAGCCTCGGGTACCCGGTATGGTTTTAACCGCACTGTTGCCTGAGGCTCAGTGACAATGTCATACTGGATTATGGAAGTGCGTCCATGGAGGTCCGAGAACACCTCAGTGTTCCGACTAATGGCTTCCTGAGCCTGTTTAGAGGAGAGGCTGTCAGTAATATTTACTGTGGCAACTGCTTCTCTTGCATCAGACCAAGGAGCCTGAACCTTTTCTTTTACAAAACCTGGCCGCGGGCTGTCTTCAGTAGAGGACTCCCTTTCTTTCCATGGTTTTACTAAATTCACATGGTACACTTGCTCCGGCTTTCGTCGCCCCCTGCTGGTATACCTTGTAATTTAAATTCTCTTTATTGAACACACAAAGTCAAGTATAATGACAATCATTGTATACAGTCTATGACACAATGCACTTCAGCAGACTCCAATAGATGCATATATATTACATGACAATGCATAACAAACAAAACGGTAAACACCTGTGCTGTATCTACATGTTTGCGTTTTCTTGTCCAGACAAGAAGTATTTGTATTAATGATTAAAATACTCTATAAGTAATTCACATCTCGTGGCCCATCTTTTTCACAGAGATCCCCTGTTTCCCACCTACCTAGCTGTACGACTATCAAACTTGTTCTACTCTTAAAGCTTCGGTCAGCCTTTGGACTGAATAAGCAGTTCTGGGAGACGCACACCATGCCCCCCACACCTTTTGAAATTTGGGCGAGCAGCCTCTGTTTTTAAATACTATGTTCTCATATGGTATAACAGTGTTAACCAGTTGTTTCCATTGGGTTAAGGTAGGTGCCCTATCACCCATCCATCTCATGGCTATTGCCTTACGCGCTAAAAACAATGTTTCTCTCAAAAATATCCTAGTGTGATGAGAGTACACCGTTTCATCCAATATTCCAAATAGGCAAGTCTTCGGGTGTAATGGAACTGTGTTTTCCAAGAGATCTGAGAGTAGATTTATTACCTTACCCCAAAATGTTTGTATAACTGGACACTCCCAGACGAGATGCCAGAAGTCAGCGCCCTCTGACGTGCATCTGTGGCACTCAGAATGAGTACGCCTGCCCATCCTATGTAATCTAAGCGGGGTTAGGTAGCTTTGATGTATTATGCACACTTGAATAAACTTGTTATTTATGGCTGGTGATACTAGTTTGGGGGATTCCAGCACGTCCTCCACATTTTCATTAGATAAATCAGGAATCATAGTCTTCCATTTATTTAATGCTAACATCGGGGTACCTTTCAGTTTGACATCTAAGAGGTGGGTATATAGTGCTGATATGAAGCCACGCGGTCCTTGAGAGCGTATAACACCAATCATTGGAAATGAGGACAAAAGGACTGGGATGTCCCGGTAGTGTGTCTGCAGGGCATGTCTCAACTGTAGGAACCTATAAAATGCCTGTCTTGGGAGTCCACATCTGCGACTCATTGATTCATAATCATTGAAAACATTATTACTGTATAAGTTTCCCAACGTGATAACCCCATGTTCCTTCCAAAATGTTCCGTCCCGCAGTGCCATGAAATCGGGGAACATGGGGTTATCCCAAATCGGGGTTTCCAATAGATCCGCCTCCACATTATGTAGCCGCTTACAAGCTGTCCATACCTGGACTGCCACTCTATGAATTGGTAATAGCTTACGTGGAAACAGTTTCGGTTGCTCTAGAACCGGCCATAGGTTAGTGAGGCCTAAGTAATCGGCGAGTTGTTTCTCCTGTCTATAGAGAGAGCCTCCCGGATATAACCATGACTTAATATTCCTCAATTGCCCCGCTAGGTAGTATGTGTAGTAAGTGGATGTCAGGCAAGGACATGCCCCCTTCCCTTTTAAAGCGAGTCAGGTTCACCATCGACAACTTGGGCCTATTTGCACCCCAGATAAAAGGTGAGAGCAAGGAGGTAAGTTTCTGAAAAAATGCTTTTGGTACTAAGTATGGAGCGTGCTGCAGGACATGTAGACACTTCGGCAATATAATAAATTTTATCAGATTTATCCTTCCTGATACTGACAAAGGTAGTCCCTGCCACACCCTACATTTTTCTTTACAGTATATTATGAGTGGCTGAGTATTCAGGGTATGAAAGGATGTGACATCCTTTGTTATGTATATACCTAGATATTTATAACTGTTCACAATGGGTAGCTCTTCTCGGGTAAAAGTATCTTCCATCTGATATAGCGGACACAGGGTCGATTTGGACCAATTTATCCTTAATCCGGAGAACTGGCCGAATATTTCTATTATAGTAATTGCCCTAGGGAGTGTAGATTCTGTCTGTGACATGAAGAGCACCATGTCATCAGCTTATAGGCCTACCCTATCTTCTTGCTCCCCTATTTGGATTCCACGGAATTGCGAGTCCGCCCTGATCCGCATAGCCAGTGGCTCTATAGCCAAAGCGAACAGTAATGGTGACAGAGGACACCCTTGTCTAGTCCCACGTCCCAGACTGAAACTATCTGACAGAATCCCATTCACCAATATATCCGCCCTGGGATGTTTATACAGCATTTCCACCCATTGTATAAAGTTAGGGCCAAAACTAAATTTCTTAAGAACCATAAATAGATAGGGCCATTCAACAGAGTCAAATGCCTTTGCTGTATCCAAAGACGCTAAGGCCCATTTCTCCTGCCTCTGGAGTCCTATCTGGGTCACCACTTGCACCCTTCTAATATTGTCAGTGGTGGACCTACCTGGCAAAAACCCGGATTGATCCGGATGCACCAAAGAGCTAGCTACTTTACCAAGGCGTATGGCCAAAATCTTTGCTATGATCTTATAGTCAATGTTTAATAAGGATATCGGACGATATGATCCACACTCATCCGCATCCTTGCCTGGTTTCAGAAGCACAACTATAGTCGCATCATATAATGATGGTGGGAAGCATCTATTCCTAAATGCGTCTCCATACATGCGTAGCAGAAGCGGGTTGATGTGGGACGCATATTTAATATACACTTCCAGTGGAAGTCCATCAGGACCGGGTGTTTTCCCTCTGGCTAACTGTGCTATGGATTCCTGCAGCTCTAGAACAGTTAGTGGGGCTTCCAGGTCCTCCGCCGCCTCCTGCGTCAAAGTAGGGAACTCCAAATCCTCAAGATATTGCATGACATCATCTATCTCATAGTCTACTTTGGACTCGTACAAATCCCTGTAGTACTCTTGAAATCTAGTAGCTATTGTCTCCGGATCAGACAGTATCTGTCCATCTATTGCTTTGACTCGCAGTACGGCGGGGGAGGTCTGGTTTTGTTTAACAATATGGGCCAGAAGCTTGCTAGATTGATTGCCCAATTCAAAATACGTTTGGCAAGAAACATTTTCCTTTGGGCTTTTTCTTTAAGTAAGGCTAGGTATTGCCTCCCTGTTGTTAGCCAAGACTCTCTATTTACATCACTGGGGTCGGTTATATATGCTGCTTCTAACCTGGAACATTCTGTCGCTAATCCTTCCTCCTGTCTAGCCGCTGATTTTTTAATATACAATATAGTGGATCGCAGGCAGCCTCTGAGGTATGCCTTCATATTTTCCCACAACAATGTACTATCAGCTTCTTCTTCATGACCCTCCAGAAAAACCGCTAATTGATCGGGAATGCGATCAGACGGTCCAAACAGGGTCAACCAAAAAGGATTAATCTGTGTTGAGCGTCTGATCACACCCCCACCTAGCATCAGCTTTAGTTGCACTGGCGCATGATCGGATATACCCCTAGACCCATATTCTATATTATATGCTAAGGAGCACATATGTGAATTGCCCAGGGCATAATCTATTCGTGATAACGTATTGTGACTGGCTGAATGATATGAGTACTGTCTGACGTCGGGATATTTAAGGCGCCACATGTCTGACCAACCAACCTCCTCCAAAAGTGCTGCAAGGGACGTCTTATTATTAAGTCGATTATCAGCAGCCTCAGCCTGATTGTGTCTATCCAGTTCCCTGTTTAGAGTCATATTAAGATCTCCAAGACCTACTATATGAGCTGACTGATAGGAGGCTGCGAAACTCACAGCCTGTTGTAGCACCTGCAAGGAGAAAGGCGGTGGGACGTACATACCTAGAATAACATACAATGTACAATTGATATACGCCGCTACAAACACATATCTCCCCGCTGAGTCTATCTGACACTTTTCCAGTTCCCATCTAAGGGACTTATGCACCATTAGAGACACTCCCCTGGACAGATTCGTATAGTATGAATGTTGCGCCCATTGAGCCCAGGGCTTTTGTATTCGCCTTGTATTCTCGGCTGTCAAGTGGGTCTCTTGCAGGCATAGAATGTGTGGATTGAAACTCCTGACAGCCGAGAATACCATGGTGCGTTTCCTTGCAGTTCCCAATCCTCTGACATTCCAGGACATTATACGCAATTCTGAAATGTTAATTTGACATTAAGGACCTCATTTACCTCTCGTCTCTCCTCCATCACTACTTCATGATTGATACAGCACAGGACAAATAACAATTGAACTGTCAGGCTCTCCCTGACATGAACTGTGAGTGCTCGCATGATGTATCTGAGGACCATACACTGCACTCTCGGTACATAAAGACAAAATACCACGTTTGTTGGGTGGCACTTCAATTAAACGGGGTGTGCATATGGCAATTTACCAGTAGCACAATAGATCTTGTAACTGATATGAAGGTAGATTGCAACTAAACCAGGAACTCAATCCCTAACTTCTAACGGGGAGCCGGTACATGTCCCGGATAACTAGGCCAGCGGGAGACTCCACACCCATCTGGATTTCTCAGCTCTCACTTAACAACCTTTATAACATGTGAAGCTATAATCCTGTCCAACCCACTCTTCTCCTATCACTCTTCTTTGTCCCTATCTGACTATGAACATATACAGATATTCATATAGGAGAAGCAGTATAACCGGGACTGAGATCAACCGAGCTTCCAAAAGACTGAGTACATATTCATTTAAAACGTTACCGCTGGTCACAGGTTCAAGTCCCCGAGTCCCCTTGTCATGCCGTCAGCAAAACTTAACTGTCCACAACTTTATCTTGGAGCTCTTGCGTTTCTTCCTCTTCCATCCAGCCAGTCAGTGGCTTCTTCAGGGTTGTTAAAGAACGAACTCACTTCCCCATCCACTACTCTTAAACGGGCCGGATACACCATGGAGTATGGCAGATTCTTCTCTCTCAGCCTCCTTTTCACTGTGCCAAACGTCGCCCTTCGTTTCTGCAGTTCAGATGAAAAATCTGGGAATATCATGATTTTACTATTCTCATATTTGAGTTCCCGCTTAGTGCGCGCCATCTGTAGCACATGATCTCTGTCCATAGAGTTCAGGAGTCTTGCAAGCAGAGGTCTCGGTGGGGTCCCCGGTGGCAGGGGTTTGGCGGGTACTCTATGTGCGCGCTCTATAATAAACGCTGCTGAGAAAGTCGCCTCTGGAAAGGAGCTGCGCAACCAAGTAGTGACGAATTTGCACGGATTATTGCCCTCTGCTTTTTCAGGCATTCCAATTATCCGCAAGTTATTGCGACATGTGTGATTCTCATAATCGTCATTTTTGTTGCTAAAAGTTAACCTTCCGCTCCAGCTCCTGTATTTTCGTAGGAATTGGCTCTAAGCGATCTTCCACATCAGAGATCCTGTTCTCGGTCTCTTTCACGCGATCCCGTATAGCCTGCATATCATGACGGAGTAGGCCTATGTCCACCTTCACCTCCTCCAGCTTACCAACCATTGACGTGCGGCAGGTAGCTATTGCTTGTAATAGCTGCTCAGTGACCTGCTTGAGAGACGGTTCAGCAGTTGTATGTTCCTCTCCCATATGCGCAGAATTCTCCATTGCCCCTTCTAATGATGAAGAGCGTGTGCCCGCGCCATCTTGGTCTTCCACGCGGGCAAACTCTCGTAACCGGTCTGCAGCGGACTGCGCTTTATTCCGGGACATATTTACGTTGCGGGTCTTTCCCGACCTCCTGCTCGATCTGGAGGTAATTTTTGCGGCAGATAAGTGTCAGGATAAAGTAGAAGTTAGGGATTTGGGTCCGGAGCTCCTCTACATGCGTCCGCTCATACCAGCTTCCGGCCACGTTCCCCCTGTATACCTTGTAATTTACCTCTCCCACTTACTCGAGTACCTCGTAGGGCCCCTGACACCTAGCTAGGAACTTGCTGTCTACGGTTGGTACCAGAACCAAAACCTGATCACCCGGATTAAAGTTTTGGACCTGAGCCGGCCGATTATAGACCCTACTCCGGGCTCCCTGCGCTGCCTCCATATGCTCATTGACCAGAGTCAACACTGTATCCCTCCGTCCTTGCATCTGGGTGACGTACTCAATAACACTTGTGTGCGGTGTGGGTTGTTGTTCCCATGCTTCTTTGGCTATGTTCAACAGACCGCGAGGGTGTCTGCCATATAGCAGTTTGAAGGGCGAGAACCCAGTAGAGGTCTGGGACACCTCTCGCACTGCGAACACTCTGCTGAAGTTACCCCTGACTCAGGGGCATCAACAACTCTCACAGCCGGCCACAGGCCTGGAAGCCCAGAAAGTCTCTACCTATTATTAGTTCATAAGGTAAAGTGGTGGCAACGACCACCTCGTGGGTCCACCTGCTGCCTAACGTGGAGAGAGACACCAGGGCGGAGGGATAGTACTTTAAATCTTCATGTATGCACACGACCCAGATTTTTCGCCCAGTATACTCGTCGGGCCGCACCAGGGTAGCTCTTACCAGGGACACCAGACTCCCTGAGTCCAACAAAGCCACTGCCAGAGTGTCTCCCACTACTACCTGGCATAGGTGGTTATTGTCTATATGATACCTGATGCACACAGCTTCCTGGCGTACAACAAGTTGCGGTATCCATAGTTAGTCTCCATGGGTTAGCCCCGATGGGGACAGTTGTCCCTTACGTGGCCAGGCTCCTGACACTGCCAGCATACTATCGGAGCCGGGTCTACACCCCGGGCGGGCTTGGTTGGCACAAGTCTCTGGGTCTGGGATGGAGATTGCTGGGGTTTGGCTGCCTTCTCCCAAACTAACACCCTTTCAAATTTCTGGTAGCCTCATAGCATTCCACCAGGTCCACCATCACAAGGGCATTACTAGGTGACATCTGTCGGATCTAGTGCTTGAGGGGGTACGGCAAAGCCCTCCACAACACATCAGCCAACAGACGGTCCAACATAGCAGTGGGACTCAGCACGTCAGGTGGCAGCCATTTTTGCAACAGGTGTAATAGGGTATAATACTGGGGCCTCGCGGGCTCAGCCGGGTTAAACTCCCACTGATGCAGCCGCTGGGCCCGGACAATAAAGGGCGAGAGACAGTAAAGGATCTCGCCCTTTACTGTCGGGTAATCAGCAGCATGATCATTCGGTAAGTCAAAATACACCTGCTGGGGTCCAGACGCCAGGAACGAAGCGACGACATCATCCCATTGCTCTCGGGGTAGCTTCTCTCTCACAGCTACCTTCTCGAAGATTGCCAAATAGGTCTCAACGTCATCTGCGGGGGTCATTTTGGGGATCGTCACATGGACTGCTTTCCGGGCATGGACGCTCTGGGATGCTCTTGTTGCTTGTAAAGCCATCACATGTTGTAACAGCAGCTGGTTTATTTCCTCTGTTGCTTATTGGCCTCCTGCTGTTGCAGGTTAGCCTCCAAGAGGGCTTTCACGACAGCTTCCATTTTGTCGAGGGACATGGATTGTAATCTCGCTGGTTTGTGAGACATACAACCGTGCCCGGAAAAACTTAAATATTTCAGCCTTCACACCAGCCTCACTGCAATGCCCGCATCCTCCACCAATTGTGGTGGTTCGCTCTGGTAGTTGGAATAAGCGGGTGCAGTACAAAGGCAAAGTAAAAGTTCGTAATTAAAATGTCTGTGTTTATTCACACATAAGGTAAAACAAAAAACACTATTTGCAGGGTTGGTGTTTGTTCAAACTGAGTAGAAGGTTTGTGCATAACAAAAAACTTCACCTTGTCGGCGGTTCTGCCTCCAGCAGTCTAAATGCAGGCTTTAGGTGGCCTGCTCTCCCAACACCCTGTCAGCTTTTCAGCCCAGCACAGGGCTCAGTTCCCACACCAGCGATTGCCAGAGCTTCTCTGTCAGAGAGAGGTAATCACTCCCATCTGACACTGACGGCTGGTTTTTATTTTTATTTTTATAGGCCAGTCAAGACCCAGCCTGGAACGTGGGGAGTAGCCACCCACCCAGCATTTTGACTACTCCCAGTAATAGCCGTCCCGGATCAGCTATACAGCCATACTAAAATAGCAACCGAGGCCAGGAACCTCGGTGACGCTTAAATACATCTTCACATCGTGACAAGTTAATTCGTCAACCAATACAACAGCAGTGCACTCCCCTTCTAGGATAAGCTACAATTCATATAATTAACTCCACATGTTAACATACGTACCAATAAGTCTCAGTGCGTATTACTGGTACTTTCAATGGTGATTATTCATAATCATGATAAATATATAAAAGTGCATGTATTAAAGTGAACAGTGCGGTTAAAAACTTAAATACTATACTACCTTGCTGGGGATTTATGTATAGAAGTACAAGGAGAAGGCGTCTTTACTTCTATGGAGGCACTACACTCTTCCGCGTCTACTCCTCCTCAATGCGCATGTGTCAGTCCTTCCTCCCTTGTGACGCAGTACATAACCAACATGCGTCACCCATGGGCGGAGACCCAACGTGATGACGCCCGATCAACCGCACCAGCGCCCACCACGCACGTCATGCATGCGTCAGTGCGCTGCACCAGTCGTCCGCGCCACCCCAAAGGTCTAAACCGCCATTTTAAGTTAGGGCACTTATTAGGGCAATGCCTTGCGCCTCTTTTTCTCCTTATAATTCCTATTACAAAACCTATCACCCAGCATAGGTAAAAGTCTGAATAACGATTCAAACAATACACACATACAAACACGTCACATATTTGACGTGGACACAACCCTGTAGCTTCCATTGGATCCACCCAATACAGTATGCGAAATACATCAGAACACAGACACTACAGACGGATATTAGCTGACCATTCCTCCTGTCACCCTGAATTCGACATTTAACCCTTTTAGGTTTCAAAGTATCTAGCCGGAAGATCCACCTAAGCTCAATTTTCTTTAATATATTTAATCGATCCCCTCCTCTATCTAATGGTTTAACATGGTCTAAGATCATAAATCTCAGGTCATTTTCTTTATGATTTTTTTCCACAAAGTGTTTCGACACGGTCTGTGGTTATTTAACCTGGTTTTCATATCGCATGTGGTTTCACCAACATAGAGCCTTTTGCAAGGGCACCACAGTACATATATCACCCATGATGAATCACAAGTGAGATAATGCTTTATGTTAAAGATCTCTCCCGTGTCTGGATGTGCGAACACCGATCCTTTATCCATCAGTTTACAGTTCACACATCCAGACATGGGAAAGAGCCTGTGCGCCTTGTCTTAAAAAACGTCTGTCTTAGTTGACCCTTTTCAGGCATTCTGGAAAGTACAATCTTTTCCCTGATGTTCCCTGCTCTTTTATATGCCATCATGGGCGGATTTTTAAAGGCAGCTATATTGGGGTGACCACTACTTAGTAGCCCCCAATGCCGCCTCACTATCCTTTAGATATTTGGACTCAACTCATATGATGACACAAAAGGTAATCTATTACTAGCCTGTCTATGTTTAGAGGCCAACAACTCCTCTCTCTAGGGGTTTCTCTTGCTCTGTCAGCATATTTTTTCACTAACCTTCTAGGGTAACCCCTATTTATGAAGGATTGTTCTATATTACTCATTGCCAAAATCATATTATCATCCTTATCGACTATTCTCCGTACTCGAAGCATTTGACTGAACGGCAGAGAATCTACCATCCTTCTTGGGTGACCACTCGTAAAGTGCAATAATGTGGATTTAATATTCAAATCCATGTGTACCTGGTCATCCTCAATGTATACTTGAGTATCCAAGTACTGCACCCGGTCAACCGATGCCGTTAACGTAAATTGGATCTCCCCATCCAGAGAGTTCAAAAATATGTGAAAGTCCATCAGCTGCTCCATGGTGCCAGCCCAAATGAGGAAAATATCGTCTATGTACCTCCACCACATCAAAACCTGGTTGAAGTGGGGAGATACATAGACAAGACGTTCCTCAAATATATTTGCATAAGTAGGCGCGGCATTGGAACCCATTGCCGCGCCCATCGCCTGCAAGTAAAACTGTCCCTGGAACACATAATAGTTGTTCCTCAAGGACAGCTCCAACAATGTCAATACAAACTGACGTACTGGAGCGGAGTAATCTGAGTGTTGCAACATCTCCGCTACAGCCGACAGGCCCTTTCCATGGTTAATCGAGGTGTATAATGACACAATGTCGAAAGATGCCAAGATCGCCCCCTCCGGAACCCACATTCCTTTAATCTTGGTGATGAAGTCTCCAGTGTCCCTAATATATGATTAAGCACCCATAGCGTACTCCCTCAGGATTTTATCCAGAAAGACATTAATATTCAAGAAAATCGAATTCCTACCTGAAATTATTGGCCGCCCCGGGGGGTCAACCAACCTTTTGTGTATTTTGGGTAATACATATATAGTGGGTGTAACTGGAGACTTCACCACCAAAAATACAATTTTTCACCCTATAAGACGCACCTAAGTTTTAGAGGAGGACACTGATCGGACCCCCAATGTTAATCAGACCTCAGCTCACAGCCCCAATCAGACCCTCAATGTTAATAAGACCCTCAATTAGACCCCCAATGTTAAAAATACCCCAATAAGACCTAAGATCAGACCCACAATGAGACTTCAGCTCACACCCCAATGTGAATGATCCCCAATGAGACCTCAGATCAGCCCTCTGCCTCTGATCAGCCCCGCGCATAATTACAATTAAAATTAAACAACACTTACCTTTCCTGCTCCAGACGGCACCACTCCTTTCCTCCAGCATTCCTCCTGCTTTTCCTGCTGTTGGTTATACTGTGACCCAATGTGCACAACGTGAGGTCACAGATCACCCTGGCGCAGCCACAGCACAGCTGACGGCAGAGGACCAGGAAGCAGTGAGTACTGAGCCTTCACCGCTTTCTGGTCCTCCGGTACTAATGAGTGCTTCCATAATGGAAGCGCTCATTAGTATTCGACCCATAAGACGCAGTGACATTTTCCCCCCCACTTATGGGGCAAAAATATGATGACAAAATATGATGGTCAGATATGACCACGGCATTTGGGAGCTAAAAAACCTGGCAGCGCGCGCTCTTGAGTCTGCAACGGCTCTCCCAGGGATCCAGGGGAGCTGGATACTGTGTGTGGCAGCCTCAGTTCTCCTGAATGATCCAAGGCTGCCGTCTGTGGTAGGGCTCCATAGGAACATAGTGAAATTCTCATAGACTCCAGTGCTAATTGCAGTGACTTCTGAGAGAAGCAATCTAATGATTGCATGTTCAGGTTCCTTAGGGGAACTACTTTTTAAAGGGAATAACTTAATTTACATATACAGTTACTGTTATCGTACAATATGTCCAACAAAGTGGTGTCAGGGCCATCCAAAGGAGCAGCAATGGAAAAAATGTTGCAGGATCCAGCAGAAGTAGTAACAGAAGAAGGGTTGGTAGTAGCAGCAACAGACCAGAGCTGCCAGAGTCATCCAACGGTCATGTTTTGACGACCAATCCTGCTGTTCTGTAATGGTTCTCTGTCTTAAACATCATAAGACTGACATAAGACACTCAACTGACTTAGGACACCCACAGCCAGGAGTCTGTGGGTACCTTTGACACTATACTTGTGCCTTCACCTGTCCTGAACCTGCCTCTTTCCTTTTGCTGCTCCTTTTGCCAGTCACGTGACGTATGCCGCTCACTCTGTCCTCAGTAATATCTTCCTCGCTGAAAAGCAGAGCTGTCAGCAGCTACTGCCCAGCAATAATTTGGTGGAGACGTCCGCTGCTGCCTCCTGTAGGCGTGTAAGTAGCGGTGTCGCATGGGAGCAGGTGTTGCAAGCGGTCAGGGACATGGGCATGAGACTGATAAGGGTGACATAAGTGATGAGCAGACAGTAGTGGATGATGATGATGTAGACGATCCCACGTGGGAACCAGGTGAAAGGGGGGCTTCATCTTCATCAGGGGCGAGGGTGGTAGCTTGCCTGTGAGACAGCGGCAGGGTGGCAGTGTTCCTCTGGGCCAGCAGGATGCAAGCTTCGTTTTGAGCCAGCAGAATAACAGCAGTATGAGATCTCTACCCAGCCCGGGGTAGATCGCCTGCTAATCAGAAGCCGACCTGCCTGTCTCTTCTGCTTCTGTGAAGCTGTGCGCAGCTAGTTATCACGTAGTGGTGGGGGTAAAATGCCATTTTCACCGGTGTGTAGGAATTTTTTATCACCTGCACCTGGCCAGCCTGCGCAAACCGAGTCACACTGGGAAGGAACTGTTCGGCGTCATCAACTAAGAAATCGAATCCTAGCTGTCTCCTCACCAACCGAAGATCGTAACCATGGTCACAGATAACAGGAAGAACATTGTGTTGGTGCTGCTTCAAGGAGTGCTGACCCATGTGTCCTGCATGGAGCACGTCTTTTAATCTGTTTGTAGACCGGTTCCTGAAGTCTTCCGCCCAACTGCAAAAAGTATTGAAAATGACCAGGAAACTGTGTGCATTTGTGGCCGCAACTGGCCGAGTTTGCCCTGGACAAGCTTTCCTGCCCAGCCAGTAGTGTGGCATCAGAGGGGGTGTTTAGTGCGGCAGGGGCATATTTACCCAAAAGAGAACTTGTCTTTCCACCCAGAATGTTGAGAGACTGACTTTTGTGAAGATGAATCAGGCATGGATAAGCCAGGATTTCCACATGCCAGTGCCTGATGCATCAGACTAGATCATTCTGGGTGCCACACCAACTTTGTGAAAAAATACCTTTTTCTTCTGGCCACTTGCTGCCACCCACCATCTTGTGTACTGCCACTGCTGTGTTTTTTGCGGTGGAGGGCATAGTTACCCCAAAGAGAACTCAACAGGAAACAGCCTTTCAGCAGGAAATCTTGATAGATTAATCAGGTGTGAATCAACCAGGATTTCCACACACCGGTGGCTTATGCATTAGAGTAGATCATTCTGGCAGTAATTTTCTCACTGAAGTGTGCTGCCACACCAGAACATTGTGAAAACTGGCCTATAACTACTGACTGTGCTTTAGCCACTATACTGATGCTGCCACCCACCTGATGCCACACACCTGCTGCTTCCGCTGCCATCTTCTCCTACTGCCACCATCTTGTGGTGTTACTGCCACTTCTTTTGCCCCCATCTCCCCACTCTGTGGCTGGGCCACTATGTTGACTCCCAACTCTGTTGCCACCCTCACCGCTCTGTGATTGGACCACTATGTCGACTCCTCTTGCTGTTGCCATCTCACCACTCTGACAGGGCCACTAGTGTCCCTTTTTGGCCTTGTTGACATCATGTCTATTTTACCCTTCTTATGATCTGTCAGAAGAACCAACAAATAAGAATCCTGTCTTTCTAGCATCCATATGGCCTCTAGCACACAGTCAGTATTTTGCATCAGGATTTGATCGTAATTTGGAAGCCAAAAGCAGGAGTGGGTCCAAAACACAGAAGACATTAAAGTATTTCAGTCACATGTTATCTGTTTTTTGGACCCACTCCAGTACTGTGCAATAATACTGATGCAAAAACTGACCAAATACTGACCGTGTGATAGAGGCCATTAACCCCTTCTATCCCGGGCCAGTTTTCACCTTCCTGCCCAGGCCATTTTTTTCGACATATGTCGCTTTATGTGGTAATAACATTGGAACACTTATTTATCTAAGCCATTCTGAGATTGTTTTCTCGTGACACATTGTACTTAATGATGGTCATAAATTTGAGGCAATATATGTCACCTTTATTTATGAAAGTCCCAAATTTACCAAACCTTTTGAAAAATTCACAATTTTCAGAATTTCTATTTCTCTGCTTTTAAAACGGACAGTGATACCTTATAAAATATTTATTACTTAACATTCCCCATATGTCTACTTTATGTTGGCATTATTTTGTAAATGTCATTTTATTTTTTTAGGACTTTAGAAGGCTTAGAACAGGCATCTCAAACTCGTGGCCCTCCAGCTGTTGCAAAACTACAACTCCCAGCATGCACGGACAGCCTACAGGTATCAGCCTACAGCAGGGCATTGTGGGAGTTGTAGTTTTACAACAGCTGCAGGGCCGCGAGTTTGAGATGCCTGGCTTAGAATTTTAGAAGCAATTCATAAAATTTTTAAGAAAATTCCCCAAACCCACTTTTTAAGGACTAGTTCAGGTCTTAAGTCACTTTGTGGGGCTTACATAATGGAAACCTCCCATAAATGACCCCATTGTAGAAACTACACCCCTCAAGCTACTCGAAACTGATTTTACAAACTTTGTTAACCCTTTAGGTGTTCTACAAGAATTAAAGGAACTTGGAGATTAAATTTCAAAATTTCTGTTTTTTGACAGATTTTCAATTTTAATCCATTTTTTTTTTTGCACACCCAGGGTTAACAGCCAAACAAAACTCAATTATTATTACCCTGATTCTGCGGTTTACAGAAATACCCCACATGTGGTTGTAAACTGATGTAAGGGCACACAGCAGGGTGCAGAAGGAAAGGAGCGCCATGTGGTTTTTGGAAGGCAGATTTTGCTGGACTGGTTTTTAGATGCCATGTCCCATTTGAAGCCCCCCTGATGCACCCTTACAGTGGGAACTCCCAAAAAGTGACCCCATTTTTGAAACTAGGGGATAAGGTGCCAGTTGGGGTACATATGATTTATAATTGCTCTATATGAAATTTTTTGTGAGGCGATGTAACCTGAAAATTGCTGTTTTGGCACAGTTTAAATTTTTTCAAGATTCATCTGACGTGCTATTTTTATAGAGCAGGTTGTTACGGACACCATGATATCAAATATGTCTACTTTTTTTCTTTCTTTGTTTCAGTTTTACATAATAAAGCATTTTTGAAAATAAATTGGTTTTGGGTCTCCATTTTCTGAACACCTTATTCTTATTTTTTTGCCGATCGTCTTGTGCAGGGGCTCGTTTTTTGCAGAAAGAGTTGATGTTTTTATTGGTACGATTTTTTGGGTACATATGATTTTTTTTGATCATTCATTATTACAATTTATGGGGCATTCTGACCCAAAAATGTGTTGTTTTGGAACAGTTTTTATTTATTTTTACAGCGTTCACCTGAGTGGTTAGGTCATGTGACCTTTTTATAGAGCAGATCGTTACAGACGTGGCAATACCTAATATTGTATACTTTTTTAATTTATTTAAGCTTCACACAATAATAGCATTTTTGAAGCCTGAGAGCCATAGCTTTTTTATTTTTTGACCTATCGTCTTAGGTAGGATCTAATTTTTTGCGAGATGAGGTGACTGGTAATATTTTAAGGGGCATATGTCTTTGATTGCTTGGTGGTCCAATTTTTATGAAGTAAGGTGACAAAAAAGGGCTTTTTTTTTTTTTTTTAACTGTGTTTAGCTGAGGGGTTAGGTTATGTGAAATTTTTATAGAGCTGGTTGTTACGGACGCGGCGATACCTAATATGTATACTTCTTTTAATTTATTTAACACAATAATAGCATATTTAAAACAAAAAAATTATGTTTTAGTGCCTCCATGTTCTAAGAGCTATAGTTTTTTTTTTTTTTATTATTTTTAAGCGATTTTCTTATGTAAGGGCTCATTTTTTGTGTTTATCGGACAGGGTGGATCATGTGATATATTTATAGAGCCGGTCGTTAAGGACGCAGTGATACCTAATATGTATAGTTTATTATTTTCATTTTTTTTTTATCTCTTTTATAAATGAGCAGATATAGGAAAAGGCAATTTTTCGTTTTTTTAACTTGCATTTTTTTTTTCATACTTTTTTTTTTATCAAGTCCTACTTGGGTCTTGAAGATCTAGTGGGGCTGATGGCTGTACTATACTTTGCAATGCTCTTGCATTGCAAAGTATATTACTATCAGTTTTACACTGATAGATGGCAACACTGGACGCCTTTGCAGGGCGTATGGTTGCCATGGCAACAATCGGGCTGCAGCCATCGCAGCACCGCAGCCCGATGGTTGAGAGAGGGAGCCCACTGACAGCGGCATCTAAGGGGTTACAGCAGAGTGTCAGCATAGAGCTGACAGTCGCTGCTGCTGATGGTGGCGGCTTAGGAACAGAGAGGCTGCAATCAGATACAGAAGGGGGACCACATAAGGGGGCACAGATGAGGGCTCGGGAGGGGACATGGATGGATGGGGGCAGGCGCAGAGGACAGGGATGCGGGCAGGGCTGCTGCACAGACTAACCAATCAGAGCGATCGTCAGCAAGGGACCACTTTGTCCGTGACAGCAGCAGTGCAAGGGAAGAAGCTTTAATTCAAGCGCTATGCAGCGCTTGGATTAAAGAGGTGCCATAACGTTTATATATGTGCTAGCTGCACAGGGCATGTGTAATTAGCACGTATATAGCCGTATGGCAGTCATGAAGGGTTTAAAAAAGATTTTAGGGAACTAGTAGAGAAGCTCAAGTCAAGACCTCCAAGGTAGTGTTTTCAGAATTACTACCAGTGCCACAAGAGTAACTTGAGAGACAGCGGGAGCTTAGGGAGTAGGGTTGCATTTTGTATAGAAGTCTTGATACTTTTTCCGTTCTTTGGTACCCAGTTAGATAAGATCCTGAGACAGACATTTTTCGGATACTAAGCTGCGCTATTAGTATTAGTCACCATCAGAGAACATAGAGCGTGCGCACATTGCAGCGTGTGCTGGGCTCTGATGGGCTACTTTGATATCTGCGTTTTTGCTGGATCCGTCATGGATCAGCAAAAACGCTTCCATCTTGATTATACAACCGTCTGCATCTGTTTTGAACGGATCCGGTTGTATTATCTATAAAATGGCCAAGACGGATCCGTATCTAAATCCATTGTGAGTCAATAGGGAACGGATCTGTTTGGGGCTTTTTTTGTGTTTGAGAAAAGGGATCCGTCTCCTTTGACTTACATTATGAGTCAGGACAGATCAGTCTTGCTCCGCCTCCCAGGACGCACTCAAATGCTGCTTGCAGCGCTTTTGTGTGTGCCATGAGAACGCAAAGAACAGAATGAAATGCATTCTGGTGCACTATGTTCCCTACAGTTCAGTTTTGTCCACTGCACGGGTATCAGAGTGTCTACAAAAGCAAAATGGCAACGGAAAATTGTTCCAATGAAATCTGCGCTCCAAAAGCCATATTGTGCATTTTTTGTAAAATTCGGCGAAGCAGCCAAATCGAATGTTTGCATACTAAACTCATCTCTAATCACGATCTATCTTAAGCCTCATGCACATAACCTTTGCCCGCCGTGGCCATATTGCGGCCTGCAAACAGCAGGTCCGCAATATGCGGTCACCGGTCGTGTGCTCCCCGCATCACAGATGCAGACCCATTCACTTGAACTTGAACATGTTCTATTTTTTGTGGTGCAGAAGGATCCCGGACCGCCGCATGTACTCTGCCTGTGCATTGCAGTCCCCAATGCATGGAACGGCCGTGTGCATGAGGCCTTAAAAGTAGAAAAATTCTAATTTAGAAAATTGCTAATTTTTTTACATTTTCAAATTGATTTTTAATAAATAAAGCTAAAACATAAAGACCCAAATTTACAACTGAAATATGAAAAATGTAATATGATGTGTCACAAAAAAGTGTCTTAGAATAGCTTGGATAAGTAAAAAAAAAAACATTTCAAAGTTATTAAATCATGAAATAGCACATGTCAGATTTGGAAAATAAGCCTGTGACAAGAAGGTGAAAACTGTAAGGGGTTAATCTATGTATTATCTTTTTCTTCCAAACATGAAAAAATGAACTATACAATGTGCTAGACTTGCCATTCCTATATGGATACTGCTCCTTTCGTCTATGCGTGCTGGGTTGTCATTCACTGTGATGGTGTATCAGATGACAATAGCAACAGATTGTATTTCAGAATTTCCCTTGAAGTAATTCTCCCTTTATACACATTTATATAATTGTAGGTAGCAGTGGATCTACTTTTGAAACTCAGAGTCGCTATGTACCTTCATCAGGAATGACTGCAAAAGAGCTATGTGAAAATGATGACCTTGCAACGAGCCTGGTGTTGGACCCCTATTTGGGATTTCAGACACACAAAATGAATACCAGGTAACAATCTGCAAACTGAACTGTTTCTTTCCAGTGTGGACTTCCATTCTTTACATTAAAATCTTCACAGTACAATGTACATTTTAATGTTGCATACAATCTAATAATTGTTGATTGGATTATAAGGAATATATTATCACTATTATGCTGCTCTCTCACAGAGAACGGCATGTAGTACTGTCAAGCAGACAAGTGATGGTGCCTGAAAAACATCTTAAAGGGGTTCTCCAGGCTTTTAGTATTGATTACCTATCCTCAGGATAGGTAATCAATATCAGATTGGCAAGGGTCAGACGGATATTTTGTTTAACTCCTGTGAAACACACAAACACTTCTTAACCTCTTCATGACCGGGCAATTTTTAGTTTTTTTTTACTCCCAGCCCTCCCAAACATAACTTTTTTTATTTTTTCTGTTCACATGTGCAGGACAAAATGCCCTTTCTAATGGCACTATTGACGATTGCATACAATTTGGTGGGAAGCAGGAAAATTATAAATGGAGTGAAATTAGAAGAAAAAAACGCAATTCAACAACAGTTTTTTTGGGGGTGGGGGGTGGGTTTGTTTTTATGGCGTTCCCTATACCATAAAACTGACCAGTTGCTTTCATTTTCCAGGTCAGTACAAATCCGGCAATACAACATATGTATATTTTTCATTACTTTTTATACTGAAAAAAATAAAAAATAAACTTGGAAAAAAAATAAATTATTTTCTCATAGTGTCCATATTCTGACCCCTGTAACTTTTTTTTTGTATTTGTCTGCGGAGCTGTGTGAACTAATTTTTTTTGCGGGGCAATCTGTACTTTTCAGTGATACCATTTTGGGGTATGTACGACTTTTTGATTCGCCGTTTTCCTATGTGGGGTTACATTATATTTAATTTAATAGTACGGGCATTTTTGCACGTAGCTTTTTTTGTTTTGTTTTCATTTTAGGGAAGGGGGGGTGATTTGAGTTTTTATTTATTTTTAACATTTTTTATTAATATCAAAATTTTTTATTTTTTTACACAAAATTAAGTTCTTGAAATTTTCATTCAGTTTAACCCCTTAAGGACTCAGCCCTATTTCACCTTAAGGACTTGGCCATTTTTTGCAAATCTGACCAGTGTCACTTTAAGGGTACTTTCACACTTGCGGCAGGACGGATCCGACATGCTGTTCACCATGTCGGATCCGTCCTGCGGCTATTTCACCGTGCCGCCGGACCGCCGCTCCGTCCCCATTGACTATAATGGGGACGGGGGCGGAGCTACGGCGGTGCACGGCGAAAGGCCGCCGGACTAAAATTACTGCATGTCAGGTTTTTTAGTCCGGCGGCTTTCGCCGTGCTGCGCCGGAGCTCCGCCCCTGTCCCCATTATAGTCAATGGGGACGGAGCGGCGGTCCGGCGGCACGCCGAAATAGCCGCAGGACGGATCCGACATGGTGAACAGCATGTCGGATCCGTCCTGCCGCAAGTGTGAAACTAGCCTAAGTGGTGATAACTTTAAAACGCTTTGACTTATCCAGGCCATTCTGAGATTATCCAGGCCATTCTAGAAACTACACCCCTTAAGGTATTCAAAACTGCTTTTACAAACGTTGTTAACCCTTTAGGTGTTCCACAAGAATTAATGGAAAATAGAGATACAATTTCAAAGTTTCACTTTTTTGGCAGATTTTCCATTTTAATAATTTTTTTCCAGTTACAAAGCAAGGGTTAACAGCCAAACCAAACTCAATATTTATGGCCCTGATTCTGTAGTTTACAGAAACACCCCATATGTGGTCGTAAACCACTATAAGGGCACACGGCAGGGCGCAGAAGGAAAGGAATGCCATACAGTTTTTGGAAGGCAGGTTTTGCTGGACTTGCTTTTTTGACACCATGTCCCATTTGAAGCCCCCCTGATGCACCCCTAGAGTAGAAACTCCAAAAAAGTGACCCCATTTTAGAAACTACGGGATAGGGTGGCAGTTTTGTTGGTACTAGTTTAGGGTACATATGATTTTTGGTTGCTCTATATTACACTTTTTGGGAGGCAAGGTAACAAGAAATAGCTGTTTTGGCACCGTTTTTATTTTTTGTTATTTACAACATCCGTTGTCACGCGGCGATACCTAATATGTATACTTTTTTTTTTTATTTATGTAAGTTTTAAGCAATGATTTCTTTTTTGCAACAAAAAAAATAATGTTTTAGTGTCTCCATAGTCTGAGAGCCATAATTTTTTCAGTTTTTGGGCGATTACTTTGGGTAGGGTATGATTTTTGTGGGATGAGATGACTGTTTTATTGGCACTATTTTGGGGTGCATATGACTTTTTGATCGCTTGCTATTACACTTTTTGTGATGCAAGGTGACAAAAAATTGTTTATTTAGAACAGTTTTTATTTTACATTTTTTACGGTGTTCATCTGAGAGGTTAGGTCATGTGATATTCTTATAGAGCAAGTTATTACGGACGCTGCGATACCTATTATGTATACTTTTTTTTATTTATGTAAGTTTTACACAATAATATTTAAAAAAAAAATAAAAATCATGTTTTAGTGTCTCCATATTCTGAGAGCCATAGTTTTTTCAGTTTTTGGGCGATTATCTTAGGTAGGGTCTCATTTTTTGCGGGATGAGATGACTGTTTGGCACTATTTTGGGGTTCATATGACTTTTTGATCGCTTGCTATTACAATTTTATTTATGTAAGTTTTACACAATAATAGCTTTTTTAAAACAAAAAAAATCATGTTTTAGTGTCTCCATATTCTGAGCCATATTTATTTTTTTTTTTTGGGCGAGTGTCTCAGGTAGGGGCTCATTTTCTGTGGGATGAGGTGACTGTTAGATTGGTACTATTTTGGTGGGCAAACGCCTTTTTGATCGCTTGCTGTTGTACTTTTTGTGATGTAAGGTGACAAATTTTTTTTTATTTAGCACAGTTTTTATTTTTTACGGTGTTCATCTGAGAGGTTAGGTCATGTGATATGTTTATAGAGCTGGTCGATACGGACGCGGCGATACCAAATATGTATACTCTCCCCCCCCATCCCTATTTTTTTTACATTATTTTTTTTTTTTACTTTATTTGGGGAAAATGACTTTATTTTGTTTATTTTTACTTCAAACTTTTAATTTTTGGGGGGGGGGGGGAACTTTATTTTTTCAACTTTTTTTTTCACTTTATTTTTTGTCCCACTTTGGGACTTGAACTTTGGGGGGTATATTCCTTCTGTAAGAGTATATTACTTCTGTATTGGAATGCATTGGCTGTATGAGTAATACTGTGTGTATTACTGATACAGCTTCCGGGGCCTATGAGATCCACGGGGCTGGATCTCACAGGCTCTTCACCGGAAGGCAGCGCGATGCCTTCCTTAGACATCGCGCTGCCTTCCATGCCATCAGGTCCCCCCCACAGCCGCATGGGGACCCGATGGTACTGCCGAATCACCGGTTTGCGGCGATCGACGATGGGGGGGGGGGGGTGTTGTCACGGGACCCCTCCCCCCCCATCCCGGCGTTGTGGCTGAATGCCCGCTGAATGATTTCAGCGGGCATCCTGTTCCTATTAACCCCCGCCGCGCCGCAATGTAAATTTAAACTTATGACGTACCGGTACGCCCTGAGTCCTTAAAGGGTTAAAAGGCATCTGTCAACAGATTTGTAACTATCAAACTGGCTGACCTGTAACATGTGCGCTTAGCAGCTAAAGGCTTCTGTGTTGGTCCTATGTTCATATGTAAAAAAAAGTAAATTCAATGACTGCTCAACTGCTCATTTAAATGGCAGAGGTGCTAAACTGCTGGTTTGACTCACCCAGTCAAAGAGAGTGCAATATTGGTAAGAGAGGTAGCAGGCACTCTCATAGATGGGATAACATAAAATAGCTTTATTTTAAATACTGCCTGACCTGTTACATGTGCACTTGGCAGCTGAAGGCATCTGTCTCTGTCCCATGTTCATATGTGCCCACACTGCTGAGAAAAAAATGTAAAATAAATAAATAAAATAATATATGCAAATTAGCTTCTAGGAGGAACAGAGGCAATGTTGTTACACTTAGAGGCTCTGCAACTGCCTCGCTCTCTTCACTCTGGCAGGGCCAGGCAGTGTAAACATAATCACGCCTGGACCTGACTTCTCCTGAAGTCAAAGTGCAGATGATGTGGCAGCTGCAGAAACAGCAGAGCCTCTAGGTGTAACAGCAACTCCCCCATTGCTCCTAGAGGCTTATTTGCTTATTTTAACCACTTCCCGCAACTGTAACGCCGAAAGGCGTCATCGCGGCGGCTCTCCCAGGCTACACTAACGCTGATTGGCGTCATCTCGCGTGAGCCGAGATTTCCTGTGAACGCGGTCACACAGGCGCGCGCGCTCACAGGATCGGAAGGTAAGCGAGTGGATCTCCAGCCTGCCAGCGGCGATCGTTCGCTGGCAGGTTGGAGATGTGATTTTTTTAACCCCTAACAGGTATATTCGACGCTGTTTTGATAACAGCGTCTAATATACCTGCTACCTGGTCCTCTGGTGGACCCCTTTGTTTGGATCGACCACCAGAGGACACAGGTAGCTCAGTAAAGTAGCACCAAACACCACTACACTACACTACACTACACCCCTCCCCCCCCCGTCACTTATTAACCCCTTATTAGCCCCTGATCACCCCATATAGACTCCCTGATCACCCCCCTGTCATTGATCACCCCCCTGTCATTGATCACCCCCCTGTCATTGATCACCCCCCTGTAAAGCTCCATTCAGATGTCCGCATGATTTTTACGGATCCACTGATAGATGGATCGGATCCGCAAAACGCATACGGACGTCTGAATGGAGCCTTACAGGGGCGTGATTAATGACTGTGGTGATCACCCCATATAGACTCCCTGATCACCCCCCTGTCATTGATTACCCCCCTGTCCTTGATCACCCCCCTGTAAAGCTCCATTCAGACGTCCGCATGATTTTTACGGATCCACTGATAGATGGATCGGATCCGCAAAACACATACAGGCGTCTCCCTGGAGCCTTCCAGGGGGGGTGATCACCCCATATAGACTCCCTGATCACCCCCCTGTCATTGATCACCCCCCCTGTCATTGATCACCCCCCCTGTCAGGCTGCATTCAGATGTCCGTATGATTTTTACGGATCCACGGATACATGGATCGGATCCGCAAAACACATACGGACATCTGAATGGAGCCTTATAGGGGGGTGATCAATGACAGGGGGGTGATCACCCCATATAGACTCCCTGATCACTCCCCTGTCATTGATCACCCCCCTGTCATTGATCACCCCTCTGTAAGGCTCCATTCAGACATTTTTTTTTGCCCAAGTTAGCGAAAATTATTTATTTTTTCTTACAAAGTCTCATATTCCACTAACTTGTGTCAAAAAATAAAATCTCACATGAACTCACCATACCCCTCACGGAATCCAAATGCGTAAAATTTTTTAGACATTTATATTCCAGACTTCTTCTCACGCTTTAGGGCCCCTAGAATGCCAGGGCAGTATAAATACCCCACATGTGACCCCATTTCGGAAAGAAGACACCCCAAGGTATTCCGTGAGGGGCATGGCGAGTTCCTAGAATTTTATATTTTTTGTCACAAGTTAGCGGAAAATGATGATTTATTTTTTTTTTCCTTACAAAGTCTCGAATTCCTCTAACTTGTGACAAAAAAATAAAAACTTCCATGAACTCACTATGCCCATCACGAAATACCTTGGGGTGTCTTCTTTCCAAAATGTGGTCACTTGTGGGGTAGTTATACTGCCCTGGCATTTTAGGGGCCGAATGCGTGAGAAGTGGTTTGAAATCAAAATCTGTAAAAAATGGCCGGTGAAATCCGAAAGGTGCTCTTTGGAATGTGGGCCCCTTTGCGCACCTAGGCTGCAAAAAAGTGTCACACATGTGGTATCGCTGTACTCAGGAGAAGTTGGGCAATGTGTTTTGGGGTGTCATTTTACATATACCCATGCTGGATGAGAGAAATATCTTGGCAAAAGACAACTTTTCCCATTTTTTTATACAAAGTTGGCATTTGACCAAGATATTTATCTCACCCAGCATGGGTATATGTAAAATGACACCCCAAAACACATTCCCCAACTTCTCCTGAGTACGGCGATACCACATGTGTGGCACTTTTTTGCAGCCTAGGTGGGCAAAGGGGCCCACATTCCAAAGAGCACCTTTCGGATTTCACCGGTCATTTTTTACACATTTTGATTTCAAACTACTTACCACACATTTGGGCCCCTAGAATGCCAGGGCAGTATAACTACCCCACAAGTGACCCCATTTTGGAAAGAAGACACCCCAAGGTATTCGCTGATGGGCATAGTGAGTTCATGGAAGTTTTTATTTTTTGTCACAAGTTAGTGGAATATGAGACTTTGTAAGGAAATTTTCCACTAACTTGTGACAAAAAATAAAAAGTTCTATGAACTCACTATGCCCATCAGCGAATACCTTAGGGTGTCTACTTTCCGAAATGGGGTCATTTGTGGGGTGTTTGTACTGTCTGGCCATTGTAGAACCTCAGGAAACATGACAGGTGCTCAGAAAGTCAGAGCTGCTTCAAAAAGCGGAAATTAACATTTTTGTACCATAGTTTGTAAACGCTATAACTTTTACCCAAACCATTTTTTTTTACCCAAACATCATTATTTTTTTATCAAAGACATGTAGAACAATAAATTTAGAGAAAAATTTATATATGGATGTCGTTTTTTTGCAACTGAAAGTGAAAAATGTCATTTTTTTTGCAAAAAAATCGTTAAATTTCGATTAATAACAAAAAAAAGTAAAAATGTCAGCAGCAATGAAATACCACCAAATGAAAGCTCTATTAGTGAGAAGATAAGGAGGTAAAATTCATTTGGGTGGTAAGTTGCATGACCGAGCAATAAACCGCTAAAGTTGTGGAGTGCTGATTTGTAAAAAAGGGCCTGGTCACTAGGGGGGTATAAACCTGTGGTCCTTAAGTGGTTAAAGGTTCATTTTTCTCAACAATGCAGGCACATATGAACATAGGTAAGAGAGGTAGCAGGCACACTCATAGATGGGATAACATAAAATAGCTTGGTGTTCTGGACCTGAGTGCGGCGTCCTGTACTGTCTTGGGTTCAGAATTCACTTACCCACCACGCAGGGATGTCCTCCGTCGGTGTTACGGGCAGGTGCTTCTCGCAGCTCGGCGCTCTGGCACACGGCGTCCCTCGTGGTGTCCAAGCGCGTCTTGCGCGTCTGTTATGTGACGTAATGTAATGCAAGTGACCAAGAGATGGTCACGTGATCGGGATCCGCCGGGCTGTTTGAGTGAGACAATTGAATAGATGGAGCGCTCCTGAATGAAAAGTTCCTAGTTAAATTGAGTAGGAAATCAAGAGTTCAATCAATCAATTAGAGTTGATTTGGAAATTGCATCAGTCTGTGACTTGTTAGGGAAAAATGTCCCAATATGGAAACAGGGATAAAAGTACAGGCAAGATCTAAAGATCTTGGGAGGTGAAATATAAAGATATAAACAGTGTTTGTGTGTGTGTATACATTTCTATGTGACAGATAAGTAAAGACATGTGTGTGTATATATAAGGGAGAGGAGAAACTATAAATAAATGCATGAACTAGATATGCATAAATAAATGAATGAATGAAAAAAAAAAAATATAATATATATATATATATGTATGTATATATATATATATATATATATATATATATATATATATATATATGGAAAAGGTCAGGCAGCACTCCTTCAGATACGGCTGTAGTTGTATGGGTGCCCGCGGTGGTCCTTCGATATAGGACGGAATCAGTAGAAAAAGAAAATCCGCAGCACTCCAAGTAAAAAATGTGCAATTTATTCACACATGTCAGCAAAGACAACGTTTCGGTCCTCTCACAGGACCTTTCTCAAGTCAAGTGATTTTCTTTTTCTATATATATATATATATGTGTGTATGTATGTGTGTATATATATATATATATATATATATATATATATGTATAGAACATCCAAAATGTGGCCGTTCTGTATAACACACACAAACACTGTTTATATCTTTATATTTCACCTCCCAAGATCTTTAGATCTTGCCTCTACTTTTATCCCTGTTTCCATATTGGACACCACGAGGGACGCCGTGAGCCAGAGAGCCGAGCTGCGAGAAGCACCTGCCCATAACACCGACGGAGGACATCCCTGCGTGGTGGGTAAGTGAATTCTGAACCCAAGACAGTACGGGACGACGCACTCAGGTCCAGAACACCAATTCCCCCACAGCATTTTCTTTGCTTAGCAAAGACCTTTACAATATTACACTACCTTGTAGCAAGACTATTTTCAAAAAGGACTACTCCACTATTACCAGCCGCTGGGAAAGGGAGACTTCTCCACTGCATCCTATTGAAAAGTGCTACACAATATATATTGCTCAGAAGCACTAACAGCTGTACGGCTTAGACAGCCATTCATCCAAATTTTTTACTATCATTTTTTACTACCTTTTTATTTTAACCATTTATTTTTTATGGATTTAAAGGGGTATTCCCATCTTAATGATCACTGTTAAATCTGTTAATGATTTAACAGTGATCATTTTTCTAAATATATTTAATTAACTAATTCCCACCCCTTAGAAGAAAATAAACATATACTTACCTGACTGTTGTCTTCCGTCTCCCCTGGTTACGGCCACCGCTCTTCTCCGGAATCGCGGTGGCCGCGCTTGCGCAAACGACTTATTCTTTTCTCCCGGCCGGCCGTGCGAAGTCCTGAAAGCGCACGCCGAGGCCGCGAATGCGCTTTGGTGATTTCTTCCTGGCCAGTATAGTAGACTTGCCAGGAAGAAGTCACTAGGGCGCATGCACGGCGGCGTGCTTGTTCAGACCAGCGCACGGCCTGGCCGGGAGAAGACTTCAATCAAGATGGAGCCCACCCCCTGCCGAAACCAGGAAGTGGACAGCGCGCCGGGAGCAGGTAAGTATGAAACAGCGTGTTGAGAATACCCCTTTAATTCACAAAGTTTTTCACCAAAGTCTGGTACCAGCCACTATATCACACACCAACCATTTCCTTTCCCATCCGGTACACACATCCAGTGTCCGGAGCCCTCACTTATTTATTCCACGCCTATTGTCAACTATATATACAAGATTTTATATAAGTATTTAAAATAAAGCTATTTTATGTTATCCCATCTATGACTGTGCCTGCTACCTCTCTTACCTATGTTCATATGTGCCTGCATTGTTGAGAAAAATGAACCTTTAATATATGCAAATAAGCCTCTAGGAGCAATGGGGGAGTTGCTGTTACACCTAGAGGCTCTGCTGTTTCTGCAGCTGCCACATCATCTGCACTTTGACTTCAGGAGAAGTCAGGTCCAGGCGTGATTATGTTTACACTGCCTGGCCCTGCCAGAGTGAAGAGAGCGAGGCAGTTGCAGAGCCTCTAGGTGTAACAACATTGCCTCTGTTGCTCCTAGAAGCTAATTTGCATATATTAATTTTATTTTATTTTTTTAATTCTCAGCAGTGTGGGCACATATGAACATGGGACAGAGACAGATGCCTTCAGCTGCCAAGTGCAGATGTAACAACAGGTCAGGCAGTTTCATAGGTACAAACCTGCTGCCCTTTAAAGGGAACCTGTCACCAGGATTTTGGGTATAGAGCTGATGACGTGGGTTGCTAGATGGCCGCTAGCACATACGCAATACCTAGTCCCCATAGCTCTCTGTGCTTTTATTGTGTAAAAAAAAACAATTTGATACATATGCAAATTAACATAAGTCATATCTTACTTGTGTGACCAGAGAAGATTCATATTCTCAAGCTCTGACTCATCTCAGGTTAATTTGCATATGTATCAAATCGTTTTTTTTTTACACAATAAAAGCACACAGAGCTACGGGGACTGGTTATTGCGGATGTGCTAGCGGCCATCTAGCAACCCATGTCCTCAGCTCTATACACAAAATCCCGGTGACAGGTTCCCTTTAAAAATTATTGCTAAAATAAAAAATCTGTGTCTTTAAAAAATTAAAGGACAGTTAAAAAGGAAGGTAACATGAAGTAAACATGGTTAATGTCAGAAAAAAAAAAGATATCGGATCAATGCAAGATTTTTGAAGAAAGACTAATAAATAGAGTTTACATAATAAGCAGTGTGAATAAACACCCTTATTAAAGCAAAAAAGAGAAATCAGAATTAACTTTTTTTTGACCCCCTGAGGAAGCTTAAGGCGAAACGTCTGTCGGGGCTGGAGCTACACTGGTCGGTATCTATCCATATTTTATATGTTTCCCTTCTGGACCTATGCTTTGCTTATCTATAGTATATTGATCTATATAGACTACTCTGTTTTATACTGTCATTTATTCCTGATTTGCACTATGCACTTTACTTTGCCGGTGTATATACACTGCTCAAAAAAATAAAGGGAACACTTAAACAACACAATGTAACTCCAAGTCAATCACACTTCTGTGAAATCAAACTGTCCACTGAGTGACAATCAATTTCACATGCTGTTGTGCAAATGGGATAGACAACAGGTGGAAATTATAGGCAATTAGCAAGACACCCCCAATAAAGGAGTGGTTCTGCAGGTGGTCACCACAGACCACTTCTCAGTTCCTATGCTTCCTGGCTGATGTTTTGGTCACTTTTGAATGCTGGCGGTGCTTTCACTCTAGTGGTAGCATGAGACGGAGTCTACAACCCACACAAGTGGCTCAGGTAGTGCAGCTTATCCAGGATGGCACATCAATGCGAGCTGTGGCAAGAAGGTTTGCTGTGTCTGTCAGCGTAGTGTCCAGAGCATGGAGGCGCTACCAGGAGACAGGCCAGTACATCAGGAGACGTGTAGGAGGGCAACAACCCAGCAGCAGGACCGCTACCTCTGCCTTTGTGCAAGGAGGAACAGGGGGAGCACTGCCAGAGCCCTGCAAAATGACCTCCAGCAGGCCACAAATGTGCATGTGTCTGCTCAAACGGTCAGAAACAGACTCCATGAGGGTGATATGAGGGCCCGACGTCCATAGGTGGGGGTTGTGCTTACAGCCCAACACCGTGCAGGACGTTTGGCATTTGCCAGAGAACACCAAAATTGGCAAATTTGCCACTGGCGCCCTGTGCTCTTCACAGATGAAAGCAGGTTGACACTGAGCACATGTGACAGACGTGACAGAGTCTGGAGACGCCGTGGAGAACGTTCTGCTGCCTGCAACATCCTCCAGCATGACCGGTTTGGCATTGGGTCAGTAATGGTGTGGGGTGGCATTTCTTTGGAGGGCCGCACAGCCCTCCATGTGCTCGCCAGAGGTAGCCTGAATGCCATTAGGTACCGAGATGGGATCCTTTAGACCCCTTGTGAGACCATATGCTGGTGCGGTTGGCCCTGGGTTCCTCCTAATGCAAGACAATGCTAGACCTCATGTGGCTGGAGTGTGTCAGCAGTTCCTGCAAGACGAAGGCATTGATGCTATGGACTGGCCCGCCCGTTCCCCATACCTGAATCCAATTGAGCACATCTGGGACATCATGTCTCGCTTTATCCACCAACGTCACGTTGCACCACAGACTGTCCAGGAGTTGGCAGATGCTTTAGTCCAGGTCTGGGAGGAGATCCCTCAGGAGACCGTCTGCCACCTCATCAGGAGCATGCACAGGCGTTGTAGGGAGGTCATACAGGCACGTGGAGGCCACACACACTACTGAGCCTCATTTTGACTTGTTTTAAGGACATTACATCAAAGTTGGATCAGCCTGTAGTGTGTTTTTCCACTTTAATTTTGAGTGTGACTCCAAATCCAGACCTCTATGGGTTGAAAAATTTGATTTCCATTTTTTTTATTTTTGTGTGATTTTGTTGTCAGCACATTCAACTATGTAAAGAACAAAGTATTTCAGAAGAATATTTAATTAATTCAGATCTAGGATGTGTTTTTTGTGTTCCCTTTATTTTTTTGAGCAGTGTATATACGAAGTGAGGTGCTATATTGCCATGCACTGGGCCCAGTAGTGGGTTTTAAGGATTGTTGCCGCAGCTTTAGTGTTCTCCATTTTTGCTGTATATGTATGCCAAAACCAATTATATGGTTTTATGATTAATATGCAATAAAGTTATTTGTAAGTATAAATACTGTGTTGTATTGTGATTTCATATTTGGATTCACTTTTAGTTAATTCTAGTTTTAATTAAAAAAACAAGGAGTATATAAAAATCAATGATAACTTTTTCCACTGCCAATTCTGTGAGATTAAAAAAAACTATATATAAAATATGTCCATTTTACTTCAAGATGAGATCTTAGCAAATATCCTGGAGTCAGGTTGCAGATGTGTGGCTAAAAAGGGTAAATCAAAGACAATGTTCTATCCCTTAATTGATTTGAATCCAAATCAGAATATCGTATATGGCTGTCGCAAAAGATTTTCTTAAATGTGGAGGGAATCCGTGCAACAAATGTTAAAATACAGTTAAAACTTCTATAGCCATAAATGGATAACTGATTAATCTCATATGTATAAATAAATTTCGGTCTATCTATCTGTCCTTGCACGGCCAAATGACTGGACCGATCTGCACCAAATTCGGCACATAGGTACATTAGGTGCCTAGGAAGTTTTGATTCTTGAGATATTCTGATAAAATTTATAATCCAAAGAAGCTTGCAGATTCTTCACTCATATACTAACTGCCATACACAGTCACATGACCCTTTTTATCCAATAGAAGCTCGCAGGTCTTACAGTCTTGATATAAAAACTGTTTTCCTAAACAACTCAGCCATTTTTCTTCACTGTTATAGGTTATTGTTAAGGGGGCGTGGTGCTGTAGTTGTCACAGTTAAGGGGTGGGCCACTGTGGAGGTCACTGTTAAGGGGGTGGGATGCAGTGGAGGTCACTGTTAAGGGAGTGGGTGCTGTGATGATGATAGTTAATGGAGTAGATGCTGGTGCTTTGCAGGTCATTGTTAAGGGGCAGACCACTGTGTCACTGTTAAGGGGGTGGGCCTTTGTGAAGATCACTGATAAGGGGATCCGGCACTGTGCGGGTCACTGTTAAGGGGACAGAGCGTTGTTGGGGGCACTATTAAGAGGGTGGGCTGCTGTGAAGGTCACTGGTAAGGTGGTGGGGTGCTGTAAAGGTCACTGTTATGGGGCAGAGGACTGTAGATAAACGCTATTAAGGGGTTGGGGCCTTGTGGAGGTCACAATTAAGGGGGCAGGGTTCTGTGGAGGTCACTTAAGGGGACGGGACACTGCAGGGTCACTGTTAAGGGCACAGTGTGCTGTAGAGATCACTGTTAAAGGGACACTGACAGGCCCAATAAGCATTTTTAGCTATATATTTGAATGCATAGGTCTTCTAATGTGTATTAAAAACATATAAGTATAACCCCTGTCCACCTTATAAATACAGCAAAATCATGTTTGATAACCTGATGTAATCGCTCTTCTTTCTGCCCAAGGGGAGGCATTTCAGCTCCACATGGGCGCACACACGCGCCCCAGCTGCCGTTTTCAAGTGCCGCCCAGCTCATCAATATTCACTTCGCTGGGTGGCTTCTGCAGTCCCCGACGTTCCGAGATCCCGCGCATGCCCAATAGAAAGATCCCCTTGGGCAGAAAGAAGAGCGCTTACATCAGGTTATCAAACATGATTTTGCTGTATTTATAAGGTGGACAGGGGTTATACTTATTTTCATACACATTAGAAGACCCATGCATGTATATGTATATATATATATATATATATATATATATATATATATAGCTAAATATGCTTATTGGGCCTGTCAGTGTCCTTATAAGGAGACGGGTGCTATCGGGGGGCCGGTCATTTAATGGGCGGACTGCTCTGGAGGTGATTAAGGGGGAGGGCAGCTGTGGAGATCACTGTTAAGGGGGTGGGGCACTATGGAGGTCCTTGTCATAAGGGACACTGGATATCTTTTAACCACACGCATACATGTTAAATAAAATAGTCCAAAAATATTTCTGCGATTACGCTATACATCGCAATAAATACCCATTTTACTGTATGGGGCCACTAGGAGACATTATACTGTATGATTTCATTTGATTCAACTTTGTCATTACACATGTATAATACAGGGTAACGAAATACAGTTTGCATCCATCAGAAGTGCAAAGAGCAGCAAGTGCAATAAAAACAAGTTATACACAGATAAGGATAGTGTAGAAAGTAGGAATAGTTATGTACGGATTATGTACAGATAAATTAAGTATACAGGGGTTTTATATTGCTATATAGAGAGCAAAAATGCAGATGTACTATGGACAAATGTACTGATGTATACAGATATGCAGATGTGCTGATGTTTACATATATACAGATGAACGGTTTCTATATTGCTATACAGACGGCAGATATACAGATGTACTATGAACAAGTATACAGATGTGCTACGTATATACACATGTATGGGGTCACAAGGAGATATTATACTTTATGGGCCACTAGAGGACATTAGATTCTATGGGGCGGTGGGCCACAAGGAGACATTATATTGTATGGAGGCCACAAGGAGACATTATACTCTATGGGGCCACTAGGAGACATTATACTCTATGGGGCCACTAGGAGACATTCTACAGTATGGGGTAGAGTTGTTGCGATACCAAATTTTTGATTCGATTTCAATACCATAAAAAGTATTGCGATACTCCATACCATTCGATACCACGCGAAAAAAAATAAACCAAAAAAGCCACGTGCATTCCGCATTAAAAAAAATGGCGAATCGCGCAGTTTTTTTACCTTTTAAATTTTATTTATTTTTTTCCCCTTTCCGGCGTTCACCACCTAGATTTTTATTTTTTTATATTTTAATAGTTTGGACTTTTTGGACGTGGAGATGTTTATTTATTTATTGTTTATATATTTTATATTTAAAATTGGGAAAGGGCGCCATTCATACTTAATATTTTGGTGTATTATTTATTTATTTTTTACTTCTTTTTTTTTTTACTGTTTATTTAATAACTATCCTGGTATCTTTTCATCCCTAGAGATCTATTAGGCAGAAGACTGCTTCCTTCTCCCCTGTGCTGCTGAGAGAACATGAGCGTGCTGACAGCAGCACGCTGATGCTCTGTGATACTAGACTGTGCAGCAGCACAACCCAGTATCGAAAATATGGAAATCCCGGTATCGATACACAAAAGTATCGATTATGTATCGAAATTTCGATATCCGCAACAACCCTAGTATGGGGCCACTAGGAGACATTATATTGTATGGAGGTCACAAGGAGAAATTATACTGTACTGGGCCACGAGGAGACATTATACTGTACTGGGCCACTAGGAGATATTATACTCTATGGGGCCATTAGGAGACCTTATACTCTATGGGGCCACTATGAGACATTATACTGCATTGGGCCACTATGAGACATTATACAGTATGGAGGCAACAAGGAGACATTATACTGTATGGGGCTACAAGGAGACATTATACTGTATGGAGGCCACAAGGAGACAATATACTCTATGCGGCCACAAGGAGACCTTATACTCTATGGGGAAGGCCACACAGAGATGTTATATTGTATGGGGGCCACAAAGAGACATACTGTATGGGGCGACTGGTCACACAGAGACATTATACATGTGGCCCGCATATATTATAATGTTTCCTTGCTTCCCCATAGAGTATACATTAAAGGGAACCTGTCACCAGTTTTATGGTGTCCTAACTAAGAGCAACTTAAATAAGTGACTGATTCTCTTAGCAAAATGCTGGGTCACTTTCTTTAATTGACCCAGTCAATCTGCCAACATCTTGTATTGAAAAGCCCCAGCTCATAATGATGAGTCCTGAATATTCATGAGCTCCTGACTCTTCCCGCCTACCTGCTGCTGATTGACAGTTATTTCCCATATGAATCAGCAGCAGGTGGGCAGGGGAGTGGCTATAGCTCTGAATTTAAAAAAACGCTGGACTCAAATCAGCTCATTAGCATGTGGCATGTAGCATCTTTGTGTGTATATTATGAGGTAACCAACTGTCACACCAGTAAGTGAATACATCTAAGGCACTTTTCTAGTAGTTAATGATTGTATATAATTAGTTAGATTATAATCAAATATCCACATGACAGGTTCCCTTTAAGTTCTAGTTGTTGCAACTTGCTCCTGTATAGGGCTTATAATGATTGGACTAGTACGCTCCCCTTGGGTCTGGTACGTCCCCCGTCTCCTGCATCCACATCTATGTGCACTATACTGAGTACGCTGTATAGGGGAGGGTTGGTCAAGTGCACATTATATGCAGGGGGAGTCAGTCGGGTGTTGTACACTGTAATCAGGGAAGGATGTAGTTAATGTATATGGGGGGTAGTAAGTAGTATATTCCTTTAGAGTGTCACTTTTATAAGTAGCTGCTATTGACCAATGCTAGAGATGGCACTGCAAGGTTCTCTGAAAAACAAGTTGCCACAAGTTTATTCCTCAAAACCCTGGTACAGGCGTTTACAGTCTGCATGTGTCTTCTCCCACCATGGGCATTGGTACAGGGCAATCCAGGTCTGGTTCGCAGCTGGCCTGTGAGGATGCTGCCGTCTTTTTGCCTCTCTTTGGCTGCTGGCATCGGCCTGACTTGTGTATGTCAGGCGAGTCAATGCCTTCAGGGTGGCCATAGATTGGCTGATGAGTCTCAGTTCTCGGGTTGGTAGGCGGAGTCTGTTGAAGAGGCGGAGGCTACTCTGGGAACTGACAGGAATTGTGTGCAATACATACATAGAACTATAAGTAACAGCACACTGCTTAATGCACCCAGCGCCCCAGGAATGCCTTTACCCACTTGACAGATAATGTGAACGCTGATGAAGGCCCATCGCGGTCAGAAATATTCTGTTATTGATATGTACCACTGGGCAAATGGATGATGCAGATTATGTAAAATAAAGCTATACTTTAATTGCAAAACCTTAACCTGAGTGATTTCCATAAGTGATTTTAAGCCAAATCCAGTTGCGGCTCTAAACACAGAGCAGGTGCAGATCTTTCCCTTATACCTTATATCTGTGGAGGCTCCAATCCTGGTTTTTGCTCACAATCACTGATGGAAATCACTGTCCAAAACACTGACGTGTGAATGAGGCTTTACTGTAATAAAAAGTATAAGCTCTTTGAGCGTATATTGATCACAAATATGTCGGGCCACCTTGTCGCGACAATATGAGGCGAGAGCTTCTACTTTTTCTTACAGTAAGTATAGCAACAATGCAGTTTCCTTTTTTCCCCATGAATTCACTGTTTACGTATATGTCTTTGTGCATTAAGCAGTGTGCGGTTACTTGTAGTTCTATGTATGAATTGTATTTCAGCCAAGGTATTGTGCAACTTCGTCCTTATCTATTTGCATTACGGAGGTGCTGGTTTAATTCCCCCCCCCCCCCCCCCTTTTTTCTTCTTTTTTTTCATTTTTTTTTTTTTTAGGAATTGTGTGCAGGTGGCCGTACACGGACGTTTTAGAAGTGGTCAGCCCAAGTGTGACCACCCTTATGACATCACTAAAATACAACGGTAATTAAGATAAGAAACTGATATCGCCGTTTATTAATACCGCGGTATATCGTGAACACCAGTATATCTCCTAACACGACCCATGCGATGCCAGGTCATTCTGCTAGTTATATATGCAACCGATCTGCACCAAATTTGGCACATATGTACATCTGGTGTCTGGGAAGCTGTAAGACCGGGCCTCAGCTCTCTAAGAGATATTCCCCAAAAAATGCAAATATGGCACCATCACATGACCTGCATTAGCCAATAGAAGCCCACACTTTTTTCACTCATCCCAACTGCCATACATTCGGTCACATGACCCTTATCAGCCAATAGAGGCTCGGTGGTCTTTCAGTCTCGACATACACACAGTATTACACCAGGTTTCCTTAACAACCAGCCATCTTTCTTCACTCCTATAGGTCACCTTTAAAGGGGGAGGTCACTGTTAAGAGACTGGAGTGCTGTGGAGGTCACAGTTATGGGGATGGTCCGTTATGGAGGTCAGTGTTAAGGGGCGGGGTGTTGTGGAGGTCACATTTTAAGGGAACGAGGCGCTGTGGAGAGGGCACTGTTAAGGGGGCGAGTTATTGTGGAAATCACTTTTAAGGAGGCGGGATGCTGTGGAGGTTACTGTTAAAGGGACGGGCACTGTGGGGGTTATTGTTAAGGGGCAGGGTCCTGTGGAGCACCAAAACCATTTTCCCATGTAATAGTAATTAACCCATATATATACAGCAACGCAAAACAAACAACAAAATATATGGATTGAACAAATCAAAGAGAGAACATAATCACTCACTGTGCATAATTAAATAATTTGTTTTATTGACAAATATAATTTAGGCATGGTTGGCAGAACACAAATTTGGCCTCAGATTGGACCCCCACCGGCCTCACGCGGTCACACAGCGTCAGGTCATAATTTGTGTCTATGGCGCTACATCCTTATGCCTTAGGCCTCATGCACACGACCGTTGTGTGCATCTGCGTCCGTGGTTCCGTTTTCCGTTTTTTTTCGCGGATCCCTTGACCTTCAATGGGTCCGTGGAAAAATCGGAGAATGCACCGTTTGGCAGCCGCATCCGTGATCCGTGTTTCCTGGCCGTGAAAAAAATATGACCTGTCCTATTTTTTTCACGGTCAACGGTTCGCGGACCCATTCAAGTCAATGGGTCCGTGAAAAATCACGGATGCACACAAGATTATCATCCGCGTCCGTGATCCATGTCCGTGATCCGTGTCCGTTTTTTCCTATCATTTCAATGGCAAACTTGACTTAGATTTTTTTTTTTCATTTTTCATGTCTGTGGATCCTCCAAAAATCAAGGAAGACCCACGGTAGAAAAAACGGACACGGATCACGGAACAACGGAAATTCGTTTTGCGGACCGCAAAAAAAAAAAACGGTCGTGTGCATGAGGCCTTATTCACACAGTCAGTGTTCGGTCAGTGATTTCAGTCAGTGATTTTGAGCCAAAACCAGGATTGGGTATAAACACAGAACAGGTGCAGATCTTTCCCTTATACCATATGTCTGTGGAGGCTCCAGTCCTGGTTTTAGCTCACAATCACTGATGGAAATCACGGACCATAACACTGATGTGTGAATGATGCTGTACGCCGTCAGGACACAGTGCAGAACATGGCCCAGAAGAAGACCAGGAAGGGTGGTAACTGCGCAGCGCCTCTAGCATGCTGATGACTACATCCATAATTCTGATTAATGGAAGTGATCATTAGCATTCGGACTATAAGGCGCATTGCCGCTTTTCCCTCACTTTCGGTCCGAAAAATACAGTGTTTGTCCACACGCTGCATCTCTTATACTTGGTTTTCAACTGCTTCTACAGTCTCATTTCTGGCTTTGGGAGTTCCCTTCAGCTTTGCTCTATCCTTCTCCTGCAGTCTCTGGGTTTGCATAACTCCACCCATTCACTGTTAGACAGCCCTGGTTTCATGCAGGTTTATAAAGAACCCACTCTCCTGGAGAATAGGTTTTACATAGACTGCATTGGGACTAGAACAGTGAGCTTTGATAAATCTCCCCCATAATAGCTCAGATGTTATAAGTGTGATGTGTTTTTATTATTGCTGCTTTACTTATCAGCATCACAGTCAAGGCTACTGCTCAATGCCTGTGGTCTGTGATGCAGATATTGAACACAGCCTCTGGATTAGCAGCTTTGCTGATAGTATATTACGTTAGCCCAGTCCTTTCCCCGGGACTTATCTGCACTGCTGACCTGTCCACACATGCTCTTCTCCTCCTGCATCAGCTTACATAATTATGTACCAGTGTGCAGAGAGAAAGGTATGTGCCTACATGTTGTAGAGGAAGAGAGCACTGCTTCCTTACACATAGGAAGTATACAGACACTAGAGGCATACCCTCTAGAGCAGATGAGAGGGCCTGCAGGCTCCCATTCTGACATCCAGCTGACGGATTTCTAATTTCCATAGCATCACCACTATGGCAACACAAGGAGATTGACCCCTGACCTCTGTAGGGGCAGGAAGCAGAGAAAGGTTTAAATACCCCCCCTCCCACCACCAACACCAGTGTTTCCTGTCCCTACAGAGGACAGGGGCGGAGAAAGGTCTCCTTGTGTACCTCGCCCCGGGGAGATGAAGATGATGCGCACCTTAACACCATATCCACCACATGGTGACTCCCTGCCCTCCCGCAGTCTCCGTACTAACGCTGGGCAGGGAGTGGATCGGGAGGCCTCACTCCGGTATTATCTGGGGCCTGCTCCTGGGGCTGCTGACTCCCGCCTGGGCTCTGTTAGTTCCAGCTGGATTGCGCGCCTAGCGCCGCCGGGCGTTATATAAGTTACGTCACTCCAGCACCGAGATGACATCGCCGGAAATGACGAAGGCAGCACATATTTGGCGGGACCGGAAGAAAATTCTAAATCTTCTCCTTCCCCCAGCGTTCCTGGTTGTGGTGAGTGGTTGCCTCCTCTATCCCTCCAGGATGTCCGCACCAGAGCACTCAGAAGCCGATGCGCCGCCTTGCGCAAGTCCCCCTGTGGGGGAAATCTAATCCAATGCGGTTTTCCGGTTTTCTGGCCAGATGTGATGGATTCATTGGGCTTCTCTATTTACTAATGGGGCTTTATTCCTTTGCAGTGCTCCAGACTAAAGAAAATACCTAGTAGCCATTGGCTCCTGAACTGAAAAATTTAGGAGCCAAATAAGATTTTTAGTCGCCAAATCGAAACCGAATCAAAATTTTGGTATTGTGACAACGCTACGCCGATCAGATTGGCGTAGGGTTGTTTCGATACCAAAATTTTGATTCGCTTTCGTCACCATAAAAAAGTATTGCGATACTCAATACCGCGCAAAAAAAAAAAACACCCAAAAAAGCCACGTGCATTTTGCATTTTATGAAATGTTCGGCCCATAATAGTTGACAAGGTGACTAAAAAATGGCGAATGCTCACCGCATAGGAGATATTTTTTAATAATTTAATAGTTTGGATTTTTCGGACGCAGCGCTATGTAATATGTTTATTTATTTATTTATTGTTTATATATTTTATATGTAAAATTGAGAAAGGGGGGATTTAAACTTAATATTTTAGGGTACTTTCACACTAGCGTTTTTCTTTTCCGGCATAGAGTTCAGTCACAGGGGCTCTATACCAGAAAAAAAACGATCTGGTATATCCCCATGCATTTTGAATGGAGAGTAATCCGTTCAGTTTGCATCAGGATGTCTTCAGTTCAGTCGTTTTGACTGATCAGGCAAAAGATAAAACCGCAGCATGCTACGGTTTTATCTCCGGCGAAAAAAACTGAAGACTTGCCTGAATCCTCAAAATACCGGAATGCAGGACCCGTCCTTCTGGTCTGCGCATGCGCAGACCGGTAAAAATGTGTAAAAAGATACAAGACGGATCCGTCTGTCCGCATGACAAGCGGAGAGACGGATCCGTCCTTGCAATGCATTTGTGAGATGGATCCGCATCCGGATGCGTCTCACCATGGGCGTAGGAAGCGGGGGGGACGGATCCCCCCCCCAGGAAATAATGCGGGGGGAGACAGGTTTGGTTAAATCCCCCCCAGGCTCCAGCCAGGCCAGCGGCAGTGTCTGTGTGCGGCGGGCCGGCGGCGGCAGGCAGTGGGCGGCGGGGCAGGCACTGAGATGAGCGCTTCCATTGGGGAAGCGAAGCGCTCATCTCCATGGTGATCCATTTCTGTTTATATCGCTGTCCTGAGGACAGCGATACAAACAGAAGGCTACGGAGGAGCAGGGCAGGGAGGTGTGTCCCTTTCCTGTTCCTCTGATAGGCTGCCGGCACTACTAGGCCGGCAGCCTATCAGAGGCCGGCGTAGGCGGCGCAATGACGTCATTGCGCCGGCCTGAGCCGTACAAACTACAGAGCTGGAGTCAGGACACAGGCTGGAAGAGGCCTGCATCGCATCGCTCCAAAGAGCCGAGGTAAGTATAAGTGTTAATTTTTTTTTTTTTTTTTTTTACTATATACAATAATTAGTTGGCACATAAAAGGGGGGCACTGGTATTATACTGGCACATGATTGGGGAATTTGGGGGGCCCTGGTATTATACTGGGCTGGCACATGATTGGGGAATTTGGGGGGGCTCTGGAATTACTGGCACAGATTGGGGGGGGGGTGTCTGGTATTACTGGTGCCACATGATTGAGGGGTCTGTCTGGTATTACTGCCACATGATTGGGGGGGGGGGGGTCTGGTATAGTGGCACATGATTGGGGGGGTCTGGTCTGGTATTACAATACTGCCACATGATTGGGTGGGTCTGGTATTACTGGCACATGGGGGGGTCTGGACCGTCTGGTATTACTGGCACATGATTGGGGGGGTCTGATATTATACTGGCACATGATTGGGGAATTTGGGGGGGGGCCCTGGTATTATACTGGGCTGGCACATGATTGGGGAATTTGGGGGGGGCCCTGGAATTACTGGCACAGATTGGGGGGGTAAGTCTTGTATTACTGGCACATGATGGGGGGGGGTCTGGACCGTCTGGTATTACTGGCACATGATGGGGGGGGGGGGGTCTGGTATTACTGGCACATGATTTCGGGGGTCTGGTATCACTGGCAGGTGATTGGGGGGGTCTGGTATTACTGGCACGTGATTGGGGGGGGTCTGGTATTACTGGCACGTGATTGGGGGGGTCTGGTATTACTGGCACGTGATTGGGGGGGTCTGGTATTATACTGGCACATGATTGGGGAATTTGGGGGGGCCCTGGTATTATACTGGGCTGGCACATGATTGGGGAATTTGGGGGGGGGGGGGCTGGTATTATACTGGGCTGGCACATGATTGGGGAATTTGGGGGGGGCCCTGGAATTACTGGCACAGATTGGGGGGGTGGGTCTGGTATTACTGGCACATGATGGGGGGGGGGGGGGGTCTGGACCGTCTGGTATTACTGGCACATGATGGGGGGGTCTGGTATTACTGGCACATGATTGCGGGGGTCTGGTATCACTGGCACGTGATTGGGGGGGTCTGGTATTACTGGCACCTGATTGAGGGGGGTCTGGTATTACTGGCACGTGATTGGGGGGGTCTGGTATTACTGGCACATGATTGGGGAGGTCTGGTATTACTGGCACATGATTGGGGGGGTCTGGTATTACTGGCACATGATTGGGGGGGTCTGGTATTACTGGCACATGATTGGGGGGGGTCTGGTATTACTGACACATGATTGGGGGGTCTGGTATTATACTGGCACATGATTGGGGAATTTGGGGGGGCCCTGGTATTATACTGGGCTGGCACATGATTGGGGAATTTGGGGGGGGCCCTGGAATTACTGGCACAGATTGGGGGGGTGGGTCTGGTATTACTGGCACATGATGGGGGGGGGGGGGGGTGGACCGTCTGGTATTACTGGCACATGATGGGGGGGGGGTCTGGTATTACTGGCACGTGATTGCGGGGGTCTGGTATCACTGGCACGTGATTGGGGGGGTCTGGTATCACTGGCACGTGATTGGGGGGGTCTGGTATTACTGGCACATGATTGGGGGGGTCTGGTATTACTGGCACATGATTGGGGGGGTCTGGTATTACTGGCACATGATTGGGGGGGTCTGGTATTACTGGCACATGATTGGGGGGGTCTGGTATTACTGGCACATGATTGGGGGGGTCTGGTATTACTGGCACATGATTGGGGGGGGTCTGGTATTACTGGCACATGATTGGGGGGGGGGTCTGGTATTACTGGCACATGATTGGGGGGGGTCTGGTATTACTGGCACATGATTGGGGGGGGGTCTGGTATTACTGGCACATGATTGGGGGGGGTCTGGTATTACTGGCACATGATTGGGGGGGGTCTGGTATTACTGGCTCATGATTGGGGGGGGGTCTGGTATTACTGGCACATGATTGGGGGGGGGTCTGGTATTACTGGCACATGATTGGGGGGGTCTGGTATTACTGGCACATGATTGGGGGGGTCTGGTATTACTGGCACATGATTGGGGGGGACTGGTATTACTGGCACATGATTGGGGGGTCTGGTCTTACAATACTGCCACATGATTGGGGGGTCTGGTATTACTGGCACATGATTGGGGGGGTCTGGTATTACTGGCACATGATTGGGGGGGTCTGGTATTACTGGCACATGATTGGGGGGGGGTCTGGTATTACTGGCACATGATTGGGGGGGTCTGGTATTACTGGCACATGATTGGGGGGGGTCTGGTATTACTGGCACATGATTGGGGGGGTCTGGTATTACTGGCACATGATTGGGGGGGGTCTGGTATAGTGGCACATGATTGGGGGGTCTGGTATTACAATACTGCCACATGATTGGGGGGTCTGGTATTACTGGCACATGATTGGGGGGGTCTGGTATTACTGGCACATGATTGGGGGGGGGGGTCTGGTATTACTGGCACATGATTGGGGGGGTCTGGTATTACTGCCACATGATTGGGGGGTCTGGTATTACTGGCACATGATTGGGGGGGGTCTGGTATAGTGGCACATGATTGGGGGGGTCTGGTCTGGTATTACAATACTGCCACATGATTGGGGGGTCTGGTATTACTGGCACATGATTTGGGGGGTCTGGTATTACTGGCATATGATTGGGGGGGTCTGGTATTACTGGCACATGATTGGGGGGGGTCTGGTATTACTGGCACATGATTGGGGGGGGGTCTGGTATTACTGGCACATGATTGGGGGGGTCTGGTATTACTGGCACATGATTGGGGGGTCTGTTATAGTGGCACATGATTGGGGGGTCTGGTCTGGTATTACAATACTGCCACATGATTGGGGGGGTCTGGTATTACTGGCACATGATTGGGGGAGTCTGGTATTACTGGCACATGATTGGGGGGGTCTGGTATTACTGGCACATGATTGGGGGGGTCTGGTATTACTGGCACATGATTGGGGGGGGGTCTGGTATTACTGGAACATGATTGGGGGGGGGGGGTCTGGTATAGTGGCACATGATTGGGGGGTCTGGTCTTACAATACTGCCACATGATTGGGGGGTCTGGTATTACTGGCACATGATTGGGGGGGTCTGGTATTACTGGCACATGATTGGGGGGGTCTGGTATTACTGGCACATGATTGGGGGGGTCTGGTATTACTGGCACATGATTGGGGGGGGTCTGGTATTACTGGCACATGATTGGGGGGGGTCTGGTATTACTGGCACATGATTGGGGGGGGGGTCTGGTATTACTGGCACATGATTGGGGGGGGTCTGGTATAGTGGCACATGATTGGGGGGTCTGGTATTACAATACTGCCACATGATTGGGGGGTCTGGTATTACTGGCACATGATTGGGGGGGTCTGGTATTACTGGCACATGATTGGGGGGGGTCTGGTATTACTGGCACATGATTGGGGGGGGTCTGGTATTACTGGCACATGATTGGGGGGGTCTGGTATTACTGGCACATGATTGGGGGGTCTGGTATTACTGGCACATGATTGGGGGGGGTCTGGTATTACTGGCACATGATTGGGGGGGGGTCTGGTATTACTGGCACATGATTGGGGGGGTCTGGTATTACTGCCACATGATTGGGGGGTCTGGTATTACTGGCACATGATTGGCGGGGGTCTGGTATAGTGGCACATGATTGGGGGGGTCTGGTCTGGTATTACAATACTGCCACATGATTGGGGGGTCTGGTATTACTGGCACATGATGGGGGGGGGTCTGGTATTACTGGCACGTGATTGCGGGGGTCTGGTATCACTGGCACGTGATTGGGGGGGTCTGGTATTACTGGCACGTGATTGGGGGGGTCTGGTATTACTGGCACGTGATTGGGGGGGTCTGGTATTACTGGCACATGATTGGGGGGGTCTGGTATTACTGGCACATGATTGGGGGGGTCTGGTATTACTGGCACATGATTGGGGGGGTCTGGTATTACTGGCACATGATTGGGGGGGTCTGGTATTACTGGCACATGATTGGGGGGGTCTGGTATTACTGGCACATGATTGGGGGGGTCTGGTATTACTGGCACATGATTGGGGGGGGTCTGGTATTACTGGCACATGATTGGGGGGGGGGTCTGGTATTACTGGCACATGATTGGGGGGGGGTCTGGTATTACTGGCACATGATTGGGGGGGGGGTCTGGTATTACTGGCACATGATTGGGGGGGGTCTGGTATTACTGGCACATGATTGGGGGGGGTCTGGTATTACTGGCTCATGATTGGGGGGGGGTCTGGTATTACTGGCACATGATTGGGGGGGGGGGTCTGGTATTACTGGCACATGATTGGGGGCGTCTGGTATTACTGGCACATGATTGGGGGGGTCTGGTATTACTGGCACATGATTGGGGGCGGTCTGGTATTACTGGCACATGATTGGGGGGGACTGGTATTACTGGCACATGATTGGGGGGTCTGGTCTTACAATACTGCCACATGATTGGGGGGTCTGGTATTACTGGCACATGATTGGGGGTCTGGTATTACTGGCACATGATTGGGGGTCTGGTATTACTGGCACATGATTGGGGGGGGGTCTGGTATTACTGGCACATGATTGGGGGGGGGTCTGGTATTACTGGCACATGATTGGGGGGGTCTGGTATTACTGGCACATGATTGGGGGGGGTCTGGTATTACTGGCACATGATTGGGGGGGTCTGGTATTACTGGCACATGATTGGGGGGGGTCTGGTATAGTGGCACATGATTGGGGGGTCTGGTATTACAATACTGCCACATGATTGGGGGGTCTGGTATTACTGGCACATGATTGGGGGGGTCTGGTATTACTGGCACATGATTGGGGGGGGGGTCTGGTATTACTGGCACATGATTGGGGGGGTCTGGTATTACTGCCACATGATTGGGGGGTCTGGTATTACTGGCACATGATTGGGGGGGGTCTGGTATAGTGGCACATGATTGGGGGGGTCTGGTCTGGTATTACAATACTGCCACATGATTGGGGGGTCTGGTATTACTGGCACATGATTTGGGGGGTCTGGTATTACTGGCATATGATTGGGGGGGTCTGGTATTACTGGCACATGATTGGGGGGGGGTCTGGTATTACTGGCACATGATTGGGGGGGGTCTGGTATTACTGGCACATGATTGGGGGGCTCTGGTATTACTGGCACATGATTGGGGGGTCTGTTATAGTGGCACATGATTGGGGGGTCTGGTCTGGTATTACAATACTGCCACATGATTGGGGGGGGGGTCTGGTATTACTGGAACATGATTGGGGGGGGGGTCTGGTATAGTGGCACATGATTGGGGGGTCTGGTCTTACAATACTGCCACATGATTGGGGGGTCTGGTATTACTGGCACATGATTGGGGGGGTCTGGTATTACTGGCACATGATTGGGGGGGTCTGGTATTACTGGCACATGATTGGGGGGGGTCTGGTATTACTGGCACATGATTGGGGGGGGGTCTGGTATTACTGGCACATGATTGGGGGGGGGTCTGGTATTACTGGCACATGATTGGGGGGGGTCTGGTATAGTGGCACATGATTGGGGGGTCTGGTATTACAATACTGCCACATGATTGGGGGGTCTGGTATTACTGGCACATGATTGGGGGGGTCTGGTATTACTGGCACATGATTGGGGGGGCTTCTGGTATTACTGGCACATGATTGGGGGGGGGTCTGGTATTACTGGCACATGATTGGGGGGGTCTGGTATTACTGGCACATGATTGGGGGGGTCTGGTATTACTGCCATATGATTGGGGGGTCTGGTATTACTGGCACATGATTGGGGGGGGGTCTGGTATAGTGGCACATGATTGGGGGGGTCTGGTCTGGTATTACAATACTGCCACATGATTGGGGGGTCTGGTATTACTGGCACATGATTGGGGGGGTCTGGTATTACTGGCACATGATTGGGGGGGTCTGGTATTACTGCCACATGATTGGGGGGTCTGGTATTACTGGCATATGATTGGGGGGGTCTGGTATTACTGGCACATGATTGGGGGGGTCTGGTATTACTGGCACATGATTGGGGGGGGTCTGGTATTACTGGCACATGATTGGGGGGGGTCTGGTATTACTGGCACATGATTGGGGGGTCTGGTCTGGTATTACAATACTGCCACATGATTGGGGGGGTCTGGTATTACTGGCACATGATTGGGGGGTCTGGTATTACTGGCACATGATTGGGGGGGTCTGGTATTACTGGCACATGATTGGGGGGTCTGGTATAGTGGCACATGATTGGGGGGTCTGGTCTGGTATTACAATACTGCCACATGATTGGGGGGGTCTGGTATTACTGGCACATGATTGGGGGAGTCTGGTATTTTTGGCACATGATTGGGGGGGTCTGGTATTACTGGCACATGATTGGGGGGGTCTGGTATTACTGGCACATGATTGGGGGGGTCTGGTATAGTGGCACATGATTGGGGGGTCTGGTCTGGTATTACAATACTGCCACATGATTGGGGGGGTCTGGTATTACTGGCACATGATTGGGGGGGTCTGGTATTACTGGCACATGATTGGGGGGGTCTGGTATTACTGGCACATGATTGGGGGGGTCTGGTATTACTGGCACATGATTGGGGGGGGTCTGGTATTACTGGCACATGATTGGGGGGGGTCTGGTATTACTGGCACATGATTGGGGGGTCTGTTATAGTGGCACATGATTGGGGGGGGTCTGGTATTACTGGCACATGATTGGGGGGGTCTGGTATTACTGGCACATGATTGGGGGGGTCTGGTATTACTGGCACATGATTGGGGGGGTCTGGTATTACTGGCACATGATTGGGGGGGTCTGGTATTACTGGCACATGATTGGGGGGGGGGGTTCTGGTATAGTGGCACATGATTGGGGGGTCTGGTCTGGTATTACAATACTGCCACATGATTGGGGGGTCTGGTATTACTGGCACATGATTGGGGGGGTCTGGTATTACTGCCACATGATTGGGGGGGGTCTGGTATTACTGGCACATGATTGGGGGGGGTCTGGTATTACTGGCACATGATTGGGGGGTCTGTTATAGTGGCACATGATTGGGGGGTCTGGTCTGGTATTACAATACTGCCACATGATTGGGGGGGTCTGGTATTACTGGCACATGATTGGGGGAGTCTGGTATTACTGGCACTTGATTGGGGGGGTCTGGTATTACTGGCACATGATTGGGGGGTCTGGTATAGTGGCACATGATTGGGGGGTCTGGTCTGGTATTACAATACTGCCACATGATTAGGGGGGTCTGGTATTACTGTCACATGATTGGGGGGGTCTGGTATTACTGGCACATGATTGGGGGGGTCTGGTATTACTGGCACATGATTGGGGGGTCTGGTATTACTGCCACATGATTGGGGGGTCTGGTATTACTGGCACATGATTGGGGGGGTCTGGTATTACTGGCACATGATTGGGGGGTCTGGTATTACTGGCACATGATTGGGGGGGGTCTGGTATAGTGGCACATGATTGGGGGGTCTGGTCTGGTATTACAATACTGCCACATGATTGGGGGTCTGGTATTACTGGCACATGATTGGGGGGGTCTGGTATTACTGGCACATGATTGGGGGAGTCTGGTATTACTGGCACATGATTGGGGGAGTCTGGTATTACTGGCACATGATTGGGGGGGGTCTGGTATTACTGGCACATGATTGGGGGGGTCTGGTATTACTGGCACATGATTAGGGGCGGTCTGGTATTACTGGCACATGATTGGGGGGGGGTCTGGTATAGTGGCACATGATTGGGGGGTCTGGTCTGGTATTACAATACTGCCACATGATTGGGGGGGTCTGGTATTACTGGCACATGATTGGGGGGGTCTGGTATTACTGGCACATGATTGGGGGAGTCTGGTATTACTGGCACATGATTTGGGGGAGTCTGGTATTACTGGCACATGATTTGGGGGGGTGTGTTATTACTGGCACATGATTGGGGGGTCTGATATTACTGGCACATGATTGGGGGTCTGATATTACTGGCACATGATTGGGGGGCTGGTATTATACTGGCACATGATTGGGGGGGTCTGGTATTACTGGCACATGATTGGGGGAGTCTGGTATTACTGGCACATGATTGGGGGGGTCTGGTATAGTGGCACATGATTGAGGGGTCTGGTCTGGTATTACAATACTCCCACATGATTGGGGGGGGTCTGGTATTACTGGCACATGATTGGGGGGGTCTGGTATTACTGGCACATGATTGGGGGGGTGTCTGTTATTACTGGCACATGATTGGGGGGGGGGGGGGGGTTCTGTTATTACTGGCTGATGAGAGGCGCCCCCGGGGGGGCTGATGAGAGGCACTGGGGGCTGCTATGAGGCATGGGGCTCTTATTTGAGGTCTGATTGGGGGTCATTCATATTGGGGTCTGAGCTGAGGTGTGATCTGAGGTATTATTAACATTGGGGATCTTATTGGGGCTGTTAGCTGAGGTCTGATTAACATTGGGGGTCTGATTGGTGGTCTGACCTGAGGTGTAATGAAAAATATTTTTTTCTTATTGTGCCCACTTCCAGCCCGGAGCCCAGCTGCCCAGAGCACTGATCCGGAGCAGCTTGGAGAAAAAGGCCTCGCAGTCTCCCACACTCCTTCTGCCCGGCCAAGCCAGAACTCCTGAGTCTTCAGAACTGTAAGTTTATACCCGGCGAGCAAAAATGCTGTCCCCCCCAGATTTTTGGCGGTTCCTACACCCATGCGTCTCACAAATGCTTTCAGTCAGCGGCGGATCTAGGAGGCAGTTCCGACGACGGAACTGCTTGCCGGATCACACTGCCGCAAGTGTGAAAGTAGCCTCAGTGTTTTTTTTTTGTTTTTTTTTTTACTTACTATTAGCCCCCTTAGGGGCTGGAACCCTTGTCCTATTCACCCTTAGGCCCCTTTTACATGGGCGAGATTTCTGCGCGGGTGCAATGTGGGAGGTGAACGCATTGCACCCGCAGTGAATGCGGACCCATTCACTTCTATGGGGCTGTGCACATGAGCGGTGATTTTCACGCATCACTTGTGCGTTGCGTGAAAATCGCAACATGCTCTATGTTGTGCGTTTTCATGCAACGCAGGCCCCATAGAAGTTAATGGGGCTGCGTGAAAATCGCAAGCATCCGCAAGCAAGTGAGGATGCGGTGCGATTTTCACGCATGGTTGCTAAGATGAAAGTCTATTCACTGTGTTATTTTCCCCTTATAACATGGTTATAGGGGGAAAATAATAGCATTCTTTAATACAGAATGCTCAGTAGAAGGTCAATATAATAAACATTGGTGGTGCAGTACGCCTCCCCAACACCGCTGTATAATAAACATTGGTGGCGCAGTGCGCCCCCCTTCCCCCCCAACACCCCAGTATAATAAACATTGGTGGTGCAGTGCGCCCCCCCCAGTATAATAAACAGTGGTGGCGCAGTGCGCCCCCTCCAGTATAATAAACATTGGTGGCGCAGTGGGCAGCGCCAATGAGGGTTAAAAAAATAATCATTAACTCACCTCCTCCAATTGATCGCGTAGCAGCCGGTCTCCTGTTCTTTCTTCAGGACCTGTCAAAGGACCTGTGGTGACATCACTGTGCTCATCACATGGTACATCATATGATCCATCAGCATGGTAATGGACCATGTGATTAGCTCAGTGACGTCACCACAGGTCCTGAAGAAAGAACAGGAGACCGGCAGCTACGCGATCAATTGGAGGAGGGGAGTTAATATTTTTTTTGTTTGTTTTAACCCTCATTGGCACTGCCCACTGCGCCACCAATGTTTATTATACCTGTTGGGGGGGGGGCGCACTCAATGTTTATTATAATGGGGGGGCGCACTCAATGTTTATTATAATGGGGGGGCGCACTCAATGTTTATTATACTGGGGTGTTGGTGGGGGGGGGGGGGGGAGGGCGCACTGCGCCACCAATGAAGATAACTGACCTGTTAATACAAATACAGGAGGCGGGTGCCGGAATCAAATAGCCGGCACCCGACCTCTATGACAGGGAGCTGCGATCTGCTGCAGTTAACCCTTCAGGTACCGCACCTGAAGGGTTAACTCAACTGCCGCTGATCGCAGCTCCCTGTCATAGAGGTCGGGTGCCGGCTATTTGATTCCGGCACCCGCCTCCTGTATTTGTTATAACAGGTCAGTTATCTTCATTGGTGGTGCAGTGGCCACAGCCCCTCCCCTCCTCCTCCCGTCTCTCTTCTTATTGGCGGAGGCAGCACAGGGGGGAGGGAGAGACTCCTTCTCCACTGCGCGGCAGAGAACTATCATCTCCTGTGCCCGCCGCTGTATTCAACTGCAGAGCTGCGGCGGCGGGTCTAGTCGCAAATGGCGACAAGACTTTTTAGTCTTGTCGCCATTTGTAAATTCTAAGTCGCTTTGGCGACCATTTTGGTCGCCATCTGGAGCCCTGCTTTGCCCTTCGATTTTTTAAGAATCTCAAAGGAAGCCCAAGAAATCCACAAAATGCATTTCTTTGCTTTAAACGTTTGCCAGATGACTATTTGAAAAAGCTATGCGGTGATTGTATTGCCAGAATTATATGAGACGAACAACCATCATTAATGGATGAGTTCAGAACCATGATGCAGGAGGAAATTAAATCTTTTTTGGCATCTCAAATTGAACCCCCACACAAGCGTCTGAGAACAGGGGATTCTTTTTCCTCTGAATCAGATGAATTTAATGGTGCCTCTTCCTCCAAAGCATGAGAGGAAGATGACAGACAATCCGAGCGAGATATCCCTGAAGGTAGAAAAAGATTATATTTCTCTTCAGATGATATGCCAGAGTTACTCAAAGCAGTCAGGACAACCATGGGGGTAGAAGAAATTCAACCAACCCCTTCTGTTCATGAAGAAATGTTCGGTGGACTGCGAGTGAAAAAAAACTAGGTTCTTCCCTATTAATGAAAACATTAAAGGTTTGATATTAGACGAATGGTCTGATCCAGAAAAGCGTCTAGGAGTCTCCAGAGCTTATCAGAGTCGTCTACTTTTTGATCAGGAGGAAGCCAAAATATTTAATACGATTCCTAAAATAGATGCTCAGGTAGCAAAAGTCAATAAAAAGACCTCTCTACCCTTTGAAGACGCATCACAACTAAGAGACCCTATGGACAGGAAGGCCGATGGTCTATTACGCAGGTCCTGGGAGGTGGCTATGTACAATCTAAAATCTAACATAGCTGCTACCTCTGTAGCCAGATTCATGTTTGTATGGCTTTCGGGGTTAGAAAATCGTGTCTCTGATAACGAAGAAATTCTAAGTGCGCTCCCACTCTTAAAATCTGCCACAGCATTTCTTGCTGATGCCATCCGGAGAATCCGTTTGGTTTGCAGCTAAGGACGCAGGGCTCTCAAATGCGGCTCGGAGAGCCCTTTGGGTAAAATGGTGGTCGGGAGACAAGGTCTCTAAATAGAGACTTTGTTCTATAACTTTCTCAGGGGAATATATATTTGGGCTCGAACTAGATAAAAACTGTGGATAAAAAGGGTTTCCCAGAAGAAAAGGCCTACAAAAGGAAATACCCCTTTCGTGCCCCCTCTAATTAGAAAAGACCTTACAGTGGTAAAGGGAAAACAGGGCATTATACAGGATGGGCCATTTATATGGATACACCTTAATAAAATGGGAATGGTTGGTGATATTAACTTCCTGTTTGTGGCACATTAGTATATGTGAGGGGGGAAACTTTTCAAGATGGGTGGTGACCATGGTGGCCATTTTGAAGTTGGCCATTTTGACCGACTTCAAAATGGCCGCCATGGTCACCACCCATCTTGAAAAGTTTCCCCCTCACATATACTAATGTGCCACAAACAGGAAGTTAATATCACCAACCATTCCCATTTTATTAAGGTGTATCCATATAAATGGCCCACCCTGTAGTTTCCCCAAAGGAGGAAGAGGAAGGAGTTTCCTTGCCCCATCCCAGGAGGGAAATTAAAATCAGTGACGCCAGAGTGGGGGGGGGGGGGGGAAGACTGAAGGAATTTTTTCCTTTCTGGGAGGAAATTTCTTCAAACCCATGGGCGATAAAGATTATCAAATCGGGCTACAGGATTCATTTTTCTGCCCTTCCCCCAAGAAGATTTATAGTCTCAAGACTCCCTACTCCAACATATCAAAGCCCAATTTGGAAGGGTGTTCAAGAGTTAATATCCAAACAGGTGATAACAGAGGTTCACCCATTGGAAAGAGGGAAAGGGTTCTACTCAACTCTTTTTCTGGTGAAAAAGAAAGAGGGTTCCTTTCGAACCATTATAAACCTGAAGTTCCTAAACAAATTTATCTCTTATCAGAAGTTTCATATGGAGACACTAAATTCAATCATTCCCCTCTTACAGAAAGAGTCAGTGATGTGCACGGTGGATTTAAGTGACGCTTACTACCATGTCCCAATACACCACAATTCCCAGCAATTTCTGAGGTTTGCAATAAAGGATCACAGGGGCGATATTCACCACTACCAATTTACCTCTCTCCCTTTCGGCATATCCTCGGCTCCTCTGGGTGTTCACAAAACTGATAATAGAAGTAGTAGCATATCTGACTAAAAAAGGATTAACAATCTTCCCATATCTGGACGATTTCTTAATAACCAACAACTCTCCTTCCCAACTACAGAAAGACCTGGAAGTGTTTCTACTAACATTGGACAGACTGGGATGGATAGTCAAAAGAATGAAATCGAACCTTGTACCATCGACCAACATCAGGTTCCTAGGAGTTATCCTGGACTCTCAAAAACAGCTAACCAGTCTACCTCGGGACAAGATATCCATTGGAAGGTATTTTCATCCAAAAGAACCTATTCCATCAGAGACTCTGAGTCTTCTAGGCGTCCTCATTTCTTGCATCCCATCAGTCCAATGGTGTCAAATTCACTTCAGACCTCTTCAAATGTGGATACTCAGAGTATGGGACAAACAAGTTTTCTCTCTAGATCACAGGGTTACCATACCTCAGAGGATAAAATCCTCACTTCAGTGGTGGAGGATCCAGGAGAACTTGACCAGAGGAGTAACATGGAAGAAGATACCTCACACCCAGATCACCACAGATGCAAGCCAGTGGGTCTGGGGGTCGAAGGTCGGCAAAGTTTATTATCGGGGACCATGGTCTAGTTCAATCAGGAGTCAGTCATCGAACTACCGAGAGCTGAGAGTGTTATGGGAAACTCTGAAGATTGCAGAATCACAACTCCGGGGCCGTCATTTAAAAATACTATCGTACAACACGACGACAATAAAATACCTAAACCATCAAGGAGGTACAAAATCTATGAGTCTACTAAAACTATCCTCAAAAATATTCAGTTGGGCAGAAATAAACATAGAATCCATTTCAGCGCTTCACCTAAAAGGATCCCTGAAAATAGAAGCCGACTACTTAAGCAGGAAAAAGATAGACCAGTCGGAATGGTCCTTGAACAAAGAGATCTTCCATATGATAACAAATGGGGCATACCGGAAGTGGACCTGTTCGCCTCTCGGGAAAATTCAAAGGTTCCAACATTTTGCTCCCTAGACCCCAGGGACAATTCGTGGATTCTAGACGCCTTCTCCATCACGTGGGACCAAGCGCTGTACTATGCCTTCCCGCCACTTCCAATAATACCAAAGGTGATGCAGAAGATCCATCAGGACGGAGCAAATATCATACTGATAACACCTTGTTGGCTGAAAAAGAGCTGATTTCCCGTTATTCGGAAGATGGCCATCGAAGGTCCTTGGCCCCTTCCAAGGAGGAAGGACCTTCTTCATCAAGGTCCAGTTTTTCATCCAGACCCAGACTTTCTAAATTTGACAGCTTGGATCCTGAAACCCAAATCCTGAAATCCCAGGGTCTTTCGTATCCGGTGATTTCTACTCTAAAGGCCTCCAGGAAGAAGGTTACCTTCACCATTTATATGAAGATCTGGAAGAAATTTCGGGGGCAAAAACAGAGGACAGAAAATGTCCAAATCCTCAATCGCTAGATGGATTAAGAATGCTATTTCAACCTGTTATACACTGCTCAAAAAAATAAGGGGAACACTTAAACAACACAATGTAACTCCAAGTCAATCACACTTCTGTGAAATCAAACTGTCCACTTAGGAAGCAACACTGAGTGACAATCAATTTCACATGCTGTTGTGCAAATGGGATAGACAACAGGTGGAAATTATAGGCAATTAGCAAGACACCCCCAATAAAGGAGTGGTTCTGCAGGTGGTGACCACAGACCACTTCTCAGTTCCTATGCTTCCTGGCTGATGTTTTGGTCACTTTTGAATGCTGACGGTGCTTTCACTCTAGTGGTAGCATGAGATGGAGTCTACAACCCACACAAGTGGCTCAGGTAGTGCAGCTTATCCAGGATGGCACATCAATGCGAGCTGTGGCAAGAAGGTTTGCTGTGTCTGTCAGCGTAGTGTCCAGAGCATGGAGGCGCTACCAGGAGACAGGCCAGTACATCAGGAGACTTGGAGGAGGCCGTAGGAGGGCAACAACCCAGCAGCAGGACCGCTACCTCCGCCTTTGTGCAAGGAGGAACAGGAGGAGCACTGCCAGAGCCCTGCAAAATGACCTCCAGGAAGCCACAAATGTGCATGTGTCTGCTCAAACGGTCAGAAACAGACTCCATGAGGGTGATATGAGGGCCCGACGTCCACAGGTGGGGCTTGTGCTTACAGCCCAACACCGTGCAGGACGTTTGGCATTTGCCAGAGAACACCAAGATTGGCAAATTCGCCACTGGCGCCCTGTGCTCTTCACAGATGAAAGCAGGTTCACACTGAGCACATGTGACAGACGTGACAGAGTCTTGAGAACGTTCTGCTGCCTGCAACATCCTCCAGCATGACCGGTTTGGCATTGGGTCAGTAATGGTGTGGGGTGGCATTTCTTTGGAGGGCCGCACAGCCCTCCATGTGCTCGCCAGAGGTAGCATGACTGCCATTAGGTACCGAGATGAGATCCCCAGACCCCTTGTGAGACCATATGCTGGTGCGGTTGGCCCTGGGTTCCTCCTAATGCAAGACAATGCTAGACCTCATGTGGCTGGAGTGTATCAGCAGTTCCTGCAAGACGAAGGCATTGATGCTATGGACTGTCCCGCCCGTTCCCCAGACCTGAATCCAATTGAGCACATCTGGGGCATCATGTCTCACTCTATCCACCAACATCACGTTGCACCACAGACTGTCCAGGAGTTGGCAGATGCTTTAGTCCAGGTCTGGGAGGAGATCCCTCAGGAGACCGTCCGCCACCTCATCAGGAGCATGCACAGACGTTGTAGGGAGGTCATACAGGCACGTGGAGGCCACACACACTACTGAGCCTCATTTTGACTTGTTTTAAGGACATTACATCAAAGTTGGATCAGCCTGTAGTGTGTTTTTCAACTTTAATTTTGAGTGTGACTCCAAATCCAGACCTCCATGGGTTGAAAAATTTGATTTCCATTTTTATATTTTTGTGTGATTTTGTTGTCGTCACATTCAACTATGTAAAGAACAAAGTATTTCAGAAGAATATTTAATTAACTCAGATCTAGGATGTGTTTTTTTTTTGTGTTCCCTTTATTTTTTTGAGCAGTGTACTATTCAGAATCTCTCTTGCCCAGATAATCTGAAGGCTCACTCTACCAGAGCGATGTCTTCCTCCCAAGCAGAGAGAGCGGGTGTTTCCCTAGAAGAAATTTGTAAAGCCGCTACTTGGTCTAGTATCCATATCTTCATTAAACACTATAGACTAGACCTTTTCAAAAAATCAGACCTGTCTTTTGGACAAAAAGTCCTTCAGGCTGTTACCCCCCCATGATCATATTTTGTATATCTCCTTGTGTTGCCGTCGTGGTGATGCTATGGAAACCGGAATTAGTACTCACCGGTAATTCTTTTTCCATGAGATCACCACGACGGCATATAAATTCCCTCCCATTACGTTTCTTTTCCTTGCTTTTTTGGGATTGCTATGGAGTAATACCTTCCCTTCGGTTTGGTTTAAATTCGGATATTATAAAATCACTTGTTTTCCACCACCTTTCTACTCTGTATTTTGGAATCACTGGTGTGGGAGGGTGGTATTTAAACCTTTTCTCTGCTTCCTGCCCCTGCAGGGCTCAATCTCCTTGTGTTGCCGTTGTGGTGATCTCTTTGAAAAAGAATTACCGTCTGTACTAATTCCGGTTTTTGAACAACTGAGTACAGGCTCGTAACTACCCCAGAACCACAATGACCTGAGGGGCCTCCCTTCAAGAAGAGAGGGATGCTATGCCTCTGCAGAAAATAAGTAGACTTGTGAGCAGCATTAGGCGTCCTTGTCAAATTAAATTGATGCTCAAGGCCACGTGACGGGTTATTAAGACATTGAGATTTTATGTGGGGGTATACCCACCTCTGTTGGCCTTTGTTTCAATAAATTGTTTGAGATGAGGAAATTACAATTGCATGCTTCTTAAATGCCCTACTTTTATGATATAATATCACTTTAGCGTGAACTTTTTACGTTTTCCATAAATTTCACCCGAAAGCCAAATGGGTATATTTCATCTTTTTCATTTAACCCCTTCCCGACCAGCGCCGTAATAGTACGGCCCGCTGATTGGGGTGGGTGCCGATCAACTGCAGGGGACTGGCTGTTCCTGTTAGCCGGACCCCGGCTGTATGCGCCGGCATCGGTGAAAACAACAATGGCGGCGCATTAATCCCTTCTATGCCGTGGTTAGCGCTGACTGCGACATAGAAGGGATTTGCTGCGAGTGAGGGAGCCCAACGGGTCCCTGCGCTGCTGTGGCGGAGACCCGATTAGGGTTGGACGATATCAAAAATATTCCCACGATGACGATATTAAGAAATTTATCGCGATAACGATATATATCGCGATAAATGCCCATTTAGAAGAAAAAAACACTTGGGGCCACAAGGAGACATTATACTGTATGGGGGCAGCCACAAGGAGACGTTACACTGTATGGGGTAGCCACAAGGAGACGTTACACTGTATGGGGGGCAACAAGAAGACGTTACACTGTATGGGGGGGGGGCGGGGCACAAGGAGACGTTACACTGTATGGGGGCAGCCACAAGGAGACGTTATACTGTATGGGGGCAGCCACAAGGAGATGTACACTGTATGGGGGCAGCCACAAGGAGACGTTATACTGTATGGGGGCAGCCACAAGGAGATGTACACTGTATGGGGGCAGCCACAAGGAGACGTTATACTGTATGGGGGCAGCCACAAGGAGATGTACACTGTATGGGGCAGCCACAAGGAGATGTACACTGTATGGGGCAGCCACAAGGAGACGTTATACTGTATGGGGGCAGCCACAAGGAGACGTTATACTGTATGGGGGCAGCCGGGCAGCCACAAGGAGACGTTACACTGTATGGGGGCAGCCACAAGGAGATGTACACTGTATGGGGCAGCCACAAGGAGATGTACACTGTATGGGGCAGCCACAAGGAGATGTACACTGTATGGGGCAGCCACAATGAGACGTTACACTGTATGGGGGCAGCCACAAGGAGACGTTATACTGTATGGGGGCAGCCACAAGGAGATGTACACTGTATGGGGGCAGCCACAAGGAGACGTTATACTGTATGGGGCAGCCACAAGGAGACGTTATACTGTATGGGGGCAGCCACAAGGAGACGTTATACTGTATGGGGGCAGCCGGGCAGCCACAAGGAGACGTTACACTGTATGGGGGCAGCCACAAGGAGATGTAAACTGTATGGGGCAGCCACAAGGAGATGTACACTGTATGGGGCAGCCACAAGGAGATGTACACTGTATGGGGCAGCCACAAGGAGATGTACACTGTATGGGGCAGCCACAAGGAGACGTTACACTGTATGGGGGCAGCCACAAGGAGACGTTATACTGTATGGGGGAAGCCACAAGGAGACGTTATACTGTATGGGGGCAGCCACAAGGAGATGTACACTGTATGGGGGCAGCCACAAGGAGACGTTATACTGTATGGGGGCAGCCACAAGGAGACGTTATACTGTATGGGGGCAGCCACAAGGAGACGTTATACTGTATGGGGGCAGCCACAAGGAGATGTACACTGTATGGGGCAGCCACAAGGAGACGTTATACTGTATGGGGGCAGCCACAAGGAGACGTTATACTGTATGGGGGCAGCCGGGCAGCCACAAGGAGACGTTACACTGTATGGGGGCAGCCACAAGGAGACGTTATACTGTATGGGGGCAGCCACAAGGAGACGTTATACTGTATGGGGGCAGCCACAAGGAGACGTTATACTGTATGGGGGCAGCCACAAGGAGACGTTATACTGTATGGGGGCAGCCACAAGGAGACGTTATACTGTATGGGGGCAGCCACAAGGAGATGTACACTGTATGGGGCAGCCACAAGGAGATGTACACTGTATGGGGGCAGCCACAAGGAGACGTTATACTGTATGGGGGCAGCCACAAGGAGACGTTATACTGTATGGGGGCAGCCACAAGGAGACGTTATACTGTATGGGGGCAGCCACAAGGAGACGTTATACTGTATGGGGGCAGCCACAAGGAGATGTACACTGTATGGGGCAGCCACAAGGAGACGTTATACTGTATGGGGGCAGCCACAAGGAGACGTTATACTGTATGGGGGCAGCCGGGCAGCCACAAGGAGACGTTACACTGTATGGGGGCAGCCACAAGGAGACGTTATACTGTATGGGGGCAGCCACAAGGAGACGTTATACTGTATGGGGGCAGCCACAAGGAGATGTACACTGTATGGGGCAGCCACAAGGAGATGTACACTGTATGGGGGCAGCCACAAGGAGACGTTATACTGTATGGGGGCAGCCACAAGGAGACGTTATACTGTATGGGGGCAGCCACAAGGAGACGTTATACTGTATGGGGGCAGCCACAAGGAGATGTACACTGTATGGGGCAGCCACAAGGAGACGTTATACTGTATGGGGGCAGCCACAAGGAGACGTTATACTGTATGGGGGCAGCCGGGCAGCCACAAGGAGACGTTACACTGTATGGGGGCAGCCACAAGGAGACGTTACACTGTATGGGGGCAACCGGGCAGCCACAAGGAGACATTATACTGTATGGGGGCAGCCACAAGGAGACGTTATACTGTATGGGGGCAGCCACAAGGAGACGTTATACTGTATGGGGGCAGCCGGGCAGCCACAAGGAGACGTTACACTGTATGGGGGCAGCCACAAGGAGACGTTATACTGTATGGGGGCAGCCACAAGGAGACGTTACACTGTATGGGGGCAGCTACAAGGAGACGTTATACTGTATGGGGGCAGCCACAAGGAAACGTTACACTGTATAGGGGCAGCCACAAGGAGACGTTATACTGTATGGGGGGGCAGCCACAAGGAGATGTTATACTGTATGGGGGCAGACGGGCAGTTCCCCAGCCTCTGATCAGCCCCCCCCCCCCAGCCTCTCCCTCTTATCAGCCCCCTCTGGTAACCCCCCCCCCCTAGTATTAATCATTGGTGGCAGTGGCCACAGGGTCCCCCTCCCCATCATTGGTGGCAGTGCCCCTTCCCCCCAGTATTGATCATTGCTGGCAGTCGCCACCGGGTCTCCCCCCCCCCCCCCCCCCATCATTGGTGGCAGTGGGCCCCCCCCCCTCCCCAGTATTAATCATTGGAGGCCACAGGGTCATCCCCCCATCATTGGTGGCAGTGGGCCCCCCCTCCTTCCCCAGTATTAATCATTGGAAGCCACAGGGTCTTCCCCCCCGATCATCGGTGGCAGTCGGCCCCCCCTCCTCCCTCCCCAGAATTAATCATTGGAGGCCACAGGGTCGTCCCCCCATCATTGGTGGATGTGGGCAGTGCCCCCCTCCTCCCTCCCTCCCCAGTATTAATCATTGGAGGCCACAGGGTCGTCCCCCCATCATTGGTGGCAGTGGGCCCCCCCTCCTCTCTTCCTCCCCAGTATTAATCATTGGAGGCCACAGGGTCGTCGTCCTCCTCCTCCCCCCATCATTGGTGCCAGTTTGCAGTTCCGATCGGAGTCCCAGCAGTGTAATGCTGGGGCTCCGATCGGTTACCATGGTAGCCAGGACGCTACTGAAGCCCTGGCTGCCATGGTATGTTAGTGAGCAGCATTATACTCACGTGCGTCGTGGCCGCCGGTCGCTCCTTCTTCTGTCTGTGCGGCGCATTGCTAAGGCTTATAGCATTAGCAATGCGCCGCACAGACCTATGAGAAGAAGGAGCGCCCGGCGGCCACGACGCACGTGAGTATAATGCTGCTCACTAACATACCATGAGCAGCATCGGCAAGCGGCCAGCAGGTATCGGGGACATTTGCACGAGTAGAAGTACTCTGCAAATGTCCCATATCGGTTCATGCTGGGGCGGGCGGCCACAGATTTAGAAGCGGTCAGTGTACATGACCGCTCCTATGACGTCACGAAATACCGCGGTATTTACAAAACGGCGATATCGCCATATCGCCGTTTTTTTAATACCGCGGTATATCGTGATACCGGTATATCGCTCAACCCTAGACCCGATGGGTGAGAAGGCAGCTCGATGCCGTGCACGACATCTGGACCTGCCTTCTATGGGTGCCCAGGAGATTCAGCCTCAGGCTGCGTCTCCTAGGCAACCTGTTAGTGTAATACTCTGTAATACACTAACAGGAAATGCTTTACAATACAGATGTATTGTAATGCATTGCAGAGGGGATCAGACCCCCAAAAGTTAAAGTCAGAAATAAAGTAAAAAAAGAAATAAATAGAAGAAAAAAAAAAAATACACACACACATTAGGTATCGCCTAATATATCACATGTAAAATTTAAATAAATAAGAAAAAGTATACATATTGGGTATTGCCACGTCCGTAACTATCTGCTCTATAAAAATATCACATGAGCTAACTCCTCAGGTGAATGCTGTAAAAATAAATAAATTAAAACTGTGCCAAAACAACCAATTTTTTGGTCACCTTGCCCCATAAATTGTAATAATGAATGATCAAAAAATCATATGTTCCCAAAAATGGTACACAATAAAAACTTTTCCTGCAAAAAAAACTAGCCCCTGCACAAGACGATCGGCAGAAAATAAATAAATAAATAAGACGTTCAGAAAATGGACACATATTTGATATCATTGCGTCCGTAGCAACCTGCTCTATAAAAATAGCACATGATCTAACCTGTGAGTGTTGAATGTTGTGAAAAATAAAAACTGTGCTAAAACAGCCATTTTTTTGGTTACCTTGCCTCGCAAAAAACGTAATATAGAGCAATAAAAAAAATCATATGTACCCCAAAATAGTACCAATAAAACTGGCACCTTATCCCCTAGTTTCCAAAATGGGGTAACTTTTTGGGAGTTTCTACTGTAAGGGTGCATCAGAGAGGCTTCAAATGGGACATGGCATCTAAGAACCAGAAATGTGCCTTTCAAAAACCATATGGCGCTCCTTTTCTTCTGCGCCCTACCATATGCCCTTACATCAGTTTACGACCACATGTGGGGTGTTTCTGTAAAACGCAGAATCAGGGTAATAAATATTGACTTTTGTTTTGCTGTTAAGCCTCGATGTATTAAAGAAAAAAATTGATTAGATTAAAAAATCTGCAAAAAAAGTGAAATTTAGAAATGTCTCTATTTTCCTTTAATTCTTGTGGAACACCTAAAGAGTTAACAAAGTTTGAGTAACTTGAGGGGTGTGGTTTCTACAATGGGGTCATTTATGGGGGGTTTCCACTATGTTAGCTCCACAAAGTGACTTCAGACCTGAACTGGTCCTTAAAAAGTGGGTGTAACGGGGCTCCGAAGGCGCACTCTGTCTCCCATCAGATGCAGACTCGGTGCTCGACTTGTTTGTCTGTCGGTCATGTGATGCTGGCCACGTCACATGACCCTCACTCCCCACTATAAATACAGGCAACCTGCTGGCTACAGGTTGCCTGTGATTTTGGTCCCTTAGGCTGTGTATTATTATTGTTATTTAGCTTACCTTTGTATTCGACCCTTGATCTGCCTCCTGACACCTCTTCTGCCTGCTCCCTGAACCTTGACGCTACCTCTCAGATTTTGACCTTGGCTTGCTTTTGGTTTTTGTCTTTGCCTCTTCTTTTGTACTGACGTGACTTCCTGGACTGACCCCGGCTAGTTGATGCGCCTCGCCCTTCCGTTTTTGGTGGTACCTTGCTTGTTCCACCTCTCTGTCCGCTCTAGTGCTACCTTTCATTGGTTGTCCGCTTCCCTACGGTCTCTATCTCTCTGCTTGCACTTACTCAGGTTAGGGACTGTCGCCCAGTTGCGCGCCGTCTCCTAGGGCGGGTGGTGCAAGTAGGCAGGGACAGGGGACTGGGTGGTGGCTCAGGGGGTGCACCTCCGCTCTATCTTTATACCCGCGACTCTACCCCGTGGCAGTGGGTTTTGGAAATTTTCTTAAAAATTTTAAGAATTGCTTCTAAAATTCTAAGCCTTCTAACCTCCTAAAAAAAAAAAAAAAAAATGACATATACAAAATGAAGTAAACATATGGGGAATGTTAAGTAATAAATATTGTATAAGGTATCACTTTCTGTTTAAAAGCGGAGAAATTAAATTTTTTAAAATTTGGTATTTTTTTTGTAAATAAAGGTGAAATATATTGACTCAAATCATGAAGTACAATGTGTCACGAGAAAACAATCTCAGAATGGCTTGGATAAATAAGTGTTACAAAGTTATTACCACATAAAGTGATACATGTCGGATTTGCAAAAAATGGCCTGGGCAGGAAGGTGAAAACTGGCCCGCTGTAGAAAGGGCTAATGTTTTGTGTGTATCGTTAAAAGATATCGACAGTATCCACTATAACGGTGACATCTACAGTTCCCGCCCCTTTAACAGTGATTTCCACAATAACCCGCCCCCTTAAGTGACCTCCACAGAGCTCCATTACCTTAAAATGTGACCTCCACAATACCCTGCCCCCCTTAACAGTGACCTCTACAGCACCCTGCCCCTTAACACTGACCTCCATAGTGGACCATCCTCTTAACTGTGACCTCCAATTTTTTTCTGCCCCCTTTAACAGTGAACGTCACAGGATCCCGCCCCTTTAACAGTGACTTTCACAGCGGCCGTCCCTTTATTAGTTACCTCCACAGTACCCCATCTCCTTAACAGTGATTTCCACAACACCCCGTCCCCTTAACAGTGGCCTCTACAGCAATCTGCCCCTTAACACTGACCTTCATAGCCCCCCACCACTTAACACTGCCCCCCCACATTGCCCCGTGTCCTTTAAATGGGACCTCCACAGCAGCCCACACCTTAATTTTGACCTTTTCAGCAGCCTGCCCCTTTAACAGTGAGTTCCACAACACCCCACCCCCTTCACAGTGACCTCCACAGGGGCCCGCCCCCTTAACAGTGACCTCCATAGCGGAACATCCCCCCTTAACTATGACCTCCACCATTCCCTGCCACCTTAACAGAGACCTCCACAGTGCTGCCACTTTAACAGTTACCTTCACAGCATCCCGCCCCCTTAACAGTGACCTCCAGAGGCCACCCCTTTATTAGTGACCTCCACAGTACCCCATCTCCTTAACAGTGATTTACACAACACCCCGCCCCCTAACAGTGGCCTCTGCAGCAATCTGCCCCTTAACACTGACCTCCATAGCGGACTGTCCCCTTAACTCTGACCCCACAGAAGCCTGCTCCTAGGGAGGCCGGACAGTCCAGCTTTAAGACTCCCTGTCCTCCATCCGGAGCAGGGCCTGGATGGACACGGGGATGTCCTTTTAAACAGCTCACTCTCAAACAGCAGCACTGTGCTGTCTGACCGTGAGCTACAGGGAGAAATTGACCCTCCCTCCCACCCCTGTAGCTGACAGAAGTAGATTTTTAACTCCATTTTTTTCAATCCCCGTTGGCTGTGGAGTAAGAGGGGGCGTGGCCTAACCGGGTCAGGGCTGTGGCTTAGCTGGACTTAGGTGCAGGGTTTTTAAGTCCATCCTTTGAGGGTGGCCTGAATGGCCACCCTACCTGCCCCCTTAAATATGACCTCCACAGCACTCTGCTCCCTTAAGGCCCCTTTCACACAGGCGAGTTTTCTGCGCGGGTGCAATGCGTGAGGTGAACGCATTGCACCCGCACTAAATCCGGACTTATTAATTTCTATGGGGCTGTGCACATGAGCAGTGATTTTCACGCATCACTTGTGCGTTGCATGAAAATCGCAGCATGCTTTATATTGTGTGTTTTTCACGCAACGCTGGCCTCATAGAAGTGAATAGGGCTGTGTGAAAATCGCAAGCAAGTGCGGGTGCGGTGCGAATTTCACGCACGGTTGCTAGGATGAAAGTCTATTCACTGTATAATTTTCCCTTATAACCTGGTTATAAGGGAAAATATCATTCTTTAACCACCTCAGCCCCCATAGCTTAAACACCCTGAAAGACCAGGCCACTTTTTACACTTCTGACCTACACTACTTTCACCGTTTATTGATCGGTCATGCAACTTACCACCCAAATGAATTTTACCTCCTTTTCTTCTCACTAATAGAGCTTTCATTTGGTGGTATTTCATTGCTGCTGACATTTTTACTTTTTTTGTTATTAATCGAAATTTAACGATTTTTTTTGCAAAAAAATGACATTTTTCACTTTCAGTTGTAAAATTTTGCAAAAAAAACGAGATCCATATATAAATTTTGCTCTAAATTTATTGCTCTACATGTCTTTGATAAAAAAAAAAATGTTTGGGTAAAAAAAAAAATGGTTTGGGTAAAAGTTATAGTGTTTACAAACTATGGTACAAAAATGTGAATTTCCGCTTTTTGAAGCAGCTCTGACTTTCTGAGCACCTGTCATGTTTCCTGAGGTTCTACAATGCCCAGACAGTACAAACACCCCACAAATGACCCCATTTCGGAAAGTAGACACCCTAAGGTATTCGCTGATGGGCATAGTGAGTTCATAGAACTTTTTATTTTTTGTCACAAGTTAGCGGAAAATGATGATTTTTATTTTTTTTTTCTTACAAAGTCTCATATTCCACTAACTTGTGACAAAAAATAAAAAGTTCTATGAACTCACTATGCCCATCACGAAATACCTTGGGGTCTCTTCTTTCCAAAATGGGGTCACTTGTGGGGTAGTTATACTGCCCTGGCATTCTAGGGGCCCAAATGTGTGGTAAGGAGTTTGAAATCAAATTCTGTAAAAAATGACCAGTGAAATCCGAAAGGTGCTCTTTGGAATATGGGCCCCTTTGCCCACCTAGGCTGCAAAAAAGTGTCACACATCTGGTATCTCTGTATTCAGGAGAAGTTGAGGAATGTGTTTTGGGGTGTCTTTTTACATATACCCATGCTGGGTGAGATAAATATCTTGGTCAAATGCCAACTTTGTATAAAAAAATGGGAAAAGTTGTCTTTTGCCAAGATATTTCTCTCATCCAGCATGGGTATATGTAAAAAGACACCCCAAAACACATTCCTCAACTTCTCCTGAATACAGAGATACCAGATGTGTGACACTTTTTTGCAGCCTAGGTGGGCAAAGGGGCCCATATTCCAAAGAGCACCCTTCGGATTTCACTGGTCATTTTTTACAGAATTTGATTTCAAACTCCTTACCACACATTTGGGCCCCTAGAATGCCAGGGCAGTATAACTACCCCACAAGTGACCCCATTTTGGAAAGAAGACACCCCAAGGTATTCGCTGATGGGCATAGTGAGTTCATGGAAGTTTTTATTTTTTGTCACAAGTTAGTGGAATATGAGACTTTGTAAGAAAAAAATAAATAAAAAAAAAATCATCATTTTCCACTAACTTGTGACAAAAAATAAAAAATTCTAGGAACTCGCCATGCCCCTTACGGAATACCTTGGGTTGTCTTCTTTCCAAAATGGGGTCACTTGTGGGGTAGTTATACTGCCCTGGCATTTTCCAGGGGCCCTAATGTGTGGTAAGTAGGTAAATGACCTGTGAAATCCGAAAGGTGCTCTTTGGAATGTGGGCCCCTTTGCCCACCTAGGCTGCAAAAAAGTGTCACACATCTGGTATCGCCGTACTCGGGAGAAGTTGGGGAATGTGTTTTGGGGTGTCATTTTACATATACCCATGCTGGGTGAAATAAATATCTTGGTCAAATGCCAACTTTGTATAAAAAAATGGGAAAAGTTGTCTTTTGCCAAGATATTTCTCTCACCCAGCATGGGTATATGTAAAATGACACCCCAAAACACATTCCCCAACTTCTCCTGAGTACGGCGATACCAGATGTGTGACACTTTTTTGCAGCCTAAATGCGCAAAGGGGCCCACATTCCTTTTATGAGGGCATTTTTAGACATTTGGATCCCAGACTTCTTCTCACGCTTTGGGGCCCCTAGAATGCCAGGGCAGTATAAATACCCCACATGTGACCCCATTTTGGAAAGAAGACACCCCAAGGTATTCAATGAGGGGCATGGCGAGTTCATAGAAATTTTTTTTTTTTGGCACAAGTTAGCGGAAATTGATTTTATTTATTTTTTTCTCACAAAGTCTCCCTTTCCGCTAACTTGGGACAAAAATTTCAATCTTTCATGGACTCAATATGCCCCTCACGGAATACCTGGGGGTGTCTTCTTTCCGAAATGGGGTCACATGTGGGGTATTTATACTGCCCTGGCATTCTAGGGGCCCTAAAGCGTGAGAAGAAGTCTGGAATATAAATGTCTAAAAATTTTTACGCATTTGGATTCCGTGAGGGGTATGGTGAGTTCATGTGAGATTTTATTTTTTGACACAAGTTAGTGGAATATGAGACTTTGTAAGAAAAAAAAAAAAATTCCGCTAACTAAAAATGTCTGAATGGAGCCTTACAGAGGGGTGATCAATGACAGGGGGGGTGATCAATGACAGGGGGGTGATCAATGACAGGGGGGTGATCAATGACAGGGGGGTGATCAGGGAGTCTATATGGGGTGATCACCACAGTCATTGATCATGCCCCTGTAAGGCTCCATTCAGACGTCCGTGTGCGTTTTGCGGATCCGATCCATCTATCAGTGGATCCGTAAAAATCATGCGGACGTCTGAATGGAGCTTTACAGGGGGGTGATCATTGACAGGGGGGTGATCAGGGAGTCTATATGGGGTGATCACCACAGTCATTGATCATGTCCCTGTAAGGCTCCATTCAGACGTCCGTGTGCGTTTTGCGGATCCGATCCATCTATCAGTGGATCCGTAAAAATCATGCGGACGTCTGAATGGAGCTTTACAGGGGGGTGATCAATGACAGGGGGGTGATCAGGGAGTCTATATGGGGTGATCACCACAGTCATTGATCACGCCCCTGTAAGGCTCCATTCAGACGTCCGTGTGCGTTTTGCGGATCCGATCCATCTATCAGTGGATCCGTAAAAATCATGCGGACGTCTGAATGGAGCTTTACAGGGGGGTGATCAATGACAGGGGGGTGATCAGGGAGTCTATATGGGGTGATAACCACAGTCATTGATCATGCCCCTGTAAGGCTCCATTCAGACGTCCGTGTGCGTTTTGCGGATCCGATCCATCTATCAGTGGATCCGTAAAAATCATGCGGACGTCTGAATGGAGCTTTACAGGGGGGTGATCAATGACAGGGGGGTGATCAGGGAGTCTATATGGGGTGATAACCACAGTCATTGATCATGCCCCTGTAAGGCTCCATTCAGACGTCCGTGTGCGTTTTGCGGATCCGATCCATCTATCAGTGGATCCGTAAAAATCATGCGGACAATCTGAATGGAGCTTTACAGGGGTGTGATCAATGACAGGGGGGTAATCAATGACAGGGGGGTGATCAGGGAGTCTATATGGGGTGATCAGGGGTGATCAAGGGTGAATAAGGGGTTAATAAGTGACGGGTGGGGGGGTGTAGTGTAGTGTAGTGGTGCTTGGTGCAACATATTACTGAGCTGCCTGTGTCCTCTGGTGGTCGATCCAAACAAAGGGGACCACCAGAGGACCAGGTAGCAGGTATATTAGACGCTGTTATCATAACAGCGTCTAATATACCTGTTAGGGGTTAAAAAAATCACATCTCCAGCCTGCCAGCGAACGATCGCCGCTGGCAGGCTGGAGATCCACTTTCTTACCTTCCGTTCCTGTGAGCGCGCGCGCCTGTGTGCGCGCGTTCGCAGAAATTCTCGGCCATCGCGAGAGGACGCGCCGGCGCGTCCACTCGGAATGAATCAACCACCTCCAGGACGCGTCTGTGCGTACAGCGGTCCGGAGGTGGTTAATACAGAATGCTTAGTAGAAGGTCAATTGAGGGTTAAAAAAATAATAATACTGTTACTCTTCTCCTTCAATTGATCGCGTAGCTGCTGGTCTCCTGTTCTTTCTTCAGGACCTGTCAAAGGACCTGTGGTGACATCACTGTGCTCATCACATGATCACCACCATGAGCTCAGTGACATTTTTTTTCTGTGAAGAAGTTTGGGTCTGGGTACCAAACATGCCGATTTTTCTCACGCACGTGCAAAACGCATTAAAACGCTTTGCACTCGCAGGGAAAAATCGTGCATGTTCCTGCAACGCACCCGCATCTGTTCCCGCACGTCACCCGCAACGCCTGTGTGAACCCAGCCTAACAGTGTTATCCACAGAGCCCTGCCCCTTAAAAGCGGACCTACAGCTGTGAAGAGAAATGGCTGGGTTGTTATGGAAACCTGGTGTAAAACTGTGTTTATGGAGACTAAGGACCTGTGAGCTTCTATTTGCTCATAAGGAACATGTGACCATGTATATGGCAGTTGCGATATGAAGAGAAAGACCTGCAGACTTCTGATTGGCAAATGTAGGTCATGTGATGTGCCATATTTGCATTTTATGGGAATATCTCAGGAACGGTACGTCCTAGACAGCTGAGAGCTGGTCTAAAACCTTCCCGGACACCTAATTGTACCTGTGTACCAAATTTTGTGATTGTAAATGCGACGGTGCGGATTCCTTTTGCGGATACACACACATATACACTCAGCTTTATATATCAGTTCAGGTTCACGGACTACCAAAAGCTATGCTTAAAGGGAACCTGTCATCAACTTTATGCTGATGTCACTGAGGGCAGCAAAAAATAGTGACAGATGCTCTGATTTCAGCGATGTGTCACTCATGAGCTAAAAGTAAGTGGTTGCTGAGAACCAGCATCATAATCATTGCAGCACAGGCCTTGAAAAGAGTCAATTTACTTGAGAAAAGTCATGGTTATTCATAATCTCCTGCTCTCTCACCCATCTGCTAATGATTGGCAGTTCTCTCCTAAAGAGAAAGGGAGAAAACTAGGTAGACGACTGTCAGTCATCAGCAGGTGGGCAGGCAGAGCAGAAATTTATGAAAAACCATGACTCTTCTTAGGTGGCCGGGACTCTTTTCCAGGCCCAGTCTGCCATGATTGTGATGTTGGTTTTCAGCAACCACTTACTTTTAACTTTTCAATGACAGACCGATGAAATCGACTCACTTGTCTCTACTTGACATGTTGATGACATGTTCCCTTAATTTATGACCAGGCCTACGCTTCGTTGCAAATCAGGCACTGCCTCCTGCATCACACTGGGTTTTCATAGACCAGGTTAAAGAGGACCTGTCACCACTACTGGCATGCCTATTTTATTACCTTCATGCAGTCCCACCTGTGATAACAATTCTGGAGCATCTATTCTTATGACTATGTTGGTTACCACCCCTCTGTACCCTTACAGCAGACCGCTAGCAATTCATTCATAACTTGTAGTAGAAATAATAAAGGAATGGCACAACACAAGGAGCATGAAGCCAATAAAGCAGGCATGTCGGGAGAGGTGAAAGGTCCTTTCAGTCTATTTATTTTATGCACTTATATAGAACTTCCATATTCTGCAGCGTTTTACACACATTAGCATCAAACTGTCCTCAATGGGGCTATCAGTATGTCTTTGGAGTGTATGTGTGTTTTTTATATATATATATATATATATATATATATATATATATATATGAAAAAAATTGGACTGCACTCCAGACGGTTTCTTCAGTAAAACAGGTAGTGTTTATTCACTCATGTGGTGGCAGCAAAAAAAGCGACGTTTTCGGCTCAACATGAGCCTTTTTCAAGCATTGATAAAAGTGCAAAGACAGGCATATATAGGTGAACCAATCAAATCATTCGATGCATCAACATAATTGAAACTTAATAAAAAACAGTGCAAAAAGTTTACATACAATCATAAGGAGGTCGTCCCGGTGATCATGAATAAAGTGACTAGTGCTATCAGTAAAACAAGTGCATAATAGAGCTGACTATCATACAATAATACATAAAATCCATAAATCTTGTCAGCTGTTCCTTATACATACATTGTAATTAATAATACTTTAATTGTGCACATACGTAGCGGGGATATAATGATGAGTTAGTACCTGGGGGAGTGATGCGGCCCACACATACTATCGCGTTGTTCAGCGCGTCTCCAGGGTGCAAGTGCGCATGTCCCGGTCGCATATACCTAATTAGTCAGCGTCCGAGCAGCACCACACTATTCCAGTGATGTCGCTCTCAAGTTACGTAACAGACGCACATTGTTGACTCCTATTGAATCGCGTCCGCTGACAGCAGGAGAAGGAAGCGCATGCGCACTCCCATCATTGAAGCTAAAAGTCACCATGTTGTTAAAGGGAGTATAGCCAGTACATATATTGTACTGAATTACATGCTGCGGGCCTGCTAAGTTCAATGTCAGGTCACAGTGGATGATTTCCACTGATCGCAAACTAGAGGAGCGTCCCCACTTTTCCAAGATAGGAAACCCTCCTCTACGTGCGGCCCCAAAGCTGTGTGCACACCAGTGCCACCAGCATCGCGGGCTGCATTCTTGTTGCGGCTCGTGACCTAGAGGGTTCTCCTCAATAGTATATACCAGAACTATAATCTACAGGCGGTCAGCATTCCCGATCTGTATACTACCCTACTTTATATGTAATCGGGACAAGAACACTACACCCTAGAGAAAAAAACGCAAACATTTGCATAATAAAGGAAAGGCGTATACTTTGTGGGCTCCTCATCCACCGTCCAGGCTCATCATTGTTCTTTCATTTCTTTCCCCGAAATTCCAGTGAATCTGAAATGATATACAGTATTAGTGATACAAGTGACACCCAAAGGGCCCATTGCCTTTGTTTTACTTATTTCTATTATTTTTTGTTGTTATTTTTTGTTGTTATTTTTTACAATTTACATTTTTTATACAAGATATTTTTATCAATGAACATATCCTCTGCAGGAGGAAATACTCGACACAAGATCAACGGGATATAAAGAGGGCAAACTTCTCGTCTCACAGTCCGCCTCCATATCTATAATCCATATTCAAACTATTAGGCTGTAAACTATTAAGAGTCTAAATCCAATATGATTCTCTCTTTTTGAGTAATGCTACACGATCACCACCCCTGCGAGGCATTTGTATCTGGTCAATGATCCAGCATCTCAAGTCTTTTTCATTATGTTTTTTGAGTGAGAAATGCCTTGGTACTGGAAGATCTGTGCGGCCCTTTCTAATAGTGAACCTATGAGTGTTAAGCCTAGTCACCTGGATTTTGTGTATAGAGCTGAGGACATGGGCTGCTAGATGGCCGCTAGCACATCCGGAATATCCAGTCCCCATAGGTCTGTGTGCTTTTATTGTGTATAAAAACCGATTTGATACATATGCAAATTAACCTGAGATGAGTCAGAGCTTGAAAATATGACTCTTCTCTGGTCACACAAGTAAGATATGACTCTTTTATGTTAATTTGTATATGTATCAAATAATTTTTTTTTACACAATAAAAGCACAGAGAGCTATGGGGACTGGGTATTGTGGATGTGCTAGTGGCCATCTAGCAACCCATGTCCTCAGCTCTATACCCAAAATCCAGTTGACAGGTTCCCTTTAAGTCAGTGGAGGTTTCCACTACATACAGTAACTGACAAGGACAGGAAAGAACATATACTACAAAAGTAGAATCGCATGATAGATTAAATTTAATAGGATATGATATACCCGTATTAGGATGTATGAAAGACCTAGATCTATAAATAAAACGACAATTGACACAATGCAGGCACGGGAAACATCCGGTGCCCGATGGTGCCAATGTAGTTTGTCTGGTAACACTTTTGGGTCCCACATCTGCTCTGACTAATTGATCTCTGATATTTTTGCACCTCCGATATGCACAAAGGGGAGGTATCCTAAATTCTGGCGCAACTTTTTTTACAACCACTTAACACGGGCCAATGTCGTTTCAAGATCTTGTTGATGTCATTACTATACTCAGAGTAGGTGGATACAAATGTAACTCTCTTATCTGTCGTCTTGTTTTTATTACTAGCCTGTAACAAAAGATCTCTATCCACAGCTAATGCTTAATCTTTCTGTATCTCCAGTAATGTACTGGGGTACCCTCGTAACTTAAATTTGGAGGTCATTTCCTCAACAGTTTTGTCTAGGGTGTCCCTATCAGTGACTATCCTCCTGGCCCTCAAAAACTGCAAGTACGGTAAATGTTTTACCATACTGAGAGGGTGACAACTCTCGTATCTCAATGTCATGTTCCTGTCCGTGGGTTTTATATAAAGTTGCCTACTTAAAGATCCATTGGACAAAATGACATTAGTGTCCAAAAATTGGACAGAAACATCCGAGTAGGTAATAGTAAATTGTAATTCATCGTCTACACTATTCAGATGTCGGTGGAAGTCTGACATCTGGGAATAAAGTTTTGGGGTCGTCACCCTGTCACCAAAAGCTGGAAGTGCTGCCTCGTTATTTGCAAAGTGTATATATATATATATATATATATATATATATATATATATATGTGACCTAACCTTATCTGGGCGTGGCTTAGAGGGTTAGAGGGACCTAGAAGTTGATTTTTAACTTCATTTTTTCAATCTCATTCGGCTGAGGAGGGGGAGTGGCCTAACTGGATCAGGGGAGCGTGTCCTTTTGAACAGCTCACTCTAAGACAGAAGCACTGTGCTGTCTGAGTGTAAGCTGCAGCGAGAAAGTCACTCTCCCTCCCACCCCTGCAGCTGAAAGAAGTTGATTTTTACCTTCATTTTTTCAATCTCCGTCGGCTCAGGAGTGGGAGGGGGCGTGGCCTAACCAGATCAGGGGCTTGGCTTAGCGAGACTTGGGAGTGGGGTTTTAAGTCTTTTGACGGTGGACACATTGTGGCAGGGGGCGTGTTTGGGCTCCTTCCTGCTAGAGTGACGCCCCTCTGGGCACCTTACTGGCTCATTTGCATACCAAATAAACTGGATTTTCAGAGGATAAAAACATCTGTTCCTGGAAGAAAGGCACATCTTGAAATAAGGTACTAAGTGCTATTAGGCCATGGCTTTACTGCAATAGCGATTATCCTTGTGACAGATTTCCTTAAAGCTCTCCTACAGCAGTGAAGATAAATGCCTGGGTTGTTATGGAAACCTGGAGTAAAACTGTATGTGTGGAGGCTGGAGTACCTGCGAGCTTCTATTGGTTGATAAGGGTCATGTGACCAAGCTTCTATTGGCTAATGCATTTTTTGGGAATATCTCAGGAATGGTACGTCCTAGAGAGCTGAGACCTGGTCTAAAACCTTCCCGTGCACCTGATGTTCCTGTGTGCCAAATTTCGTGATTGTAAATGCGACGGTGCAGATTCCTTTAGTGGACACACACACACACTCAGCTTTATATATTAGATATACACTCACCTAAAGAATTATTCGGAACACCATACTAATACGGTGTTAGACCCCCTTTTGCCTTCAGAACTGCCTTAATTCTACATGGCATTGATTCAACAAGGTGCTGATAGCATTCTTTAGAAATGTTGGCCCATATTGATAGGATAGCATCTTGCAGTTGATGGAGATTTGAGGGATGCACATCCAGGGCACGAAGCTCCCGTTCCACCATATCCCAAAGATGCTCTATTGGGTTGAGATCTGGTGACTGTGGGGGCCATTTTAGTACAGTGAACTCATTGTCATGTTCGAAATGATTCGAGCTTTGTGACATGGTGCATTATCCTGCTGGAAGTAGCCATCAGAGGATGGATACATGTTCTCATTCTGTTTACGCCAAATTTGTACTCTACCATTTGAATGTCTCAACAGAAATCGAGACTCATCAGACCAGGCACCATTTTTCCAGTCTTCAACAGTCCAATTTTGGTGAGCTCGTGCAAATTGTAGCCTCTTTTTCCTATTTGTAGTGGAGATGAGTTGTACCCGGTGGGGTCTTCTGCTGTTGTAGCCCATCCGCCTCAAGGTTGTGCGTGTTGTGGCTTCACAAATGCTTTGCTGCATACCTCTGTTGTAACGAGTGGTTATTTCAGTCAACGTTGCTCTTCTATCAGCTTGAATCAGTCGGCCCATTCTCCTCTGACCTCTAGCATCCACAAGGCATTTTTGCCTACAGGACTGCCGCATACTGGATGTTTTTCCCTTTTCACACCATTCTTTGTAAACCCTAGAAATGGTTGTGCGTGAAAATCCCAGTAACTGAGCAGATTGTGAAATACTCAGACCGGCCCGTCTGGCACCAACAACCATGCCACACTCAAAATTGCTTAAATCACCTTTCTTTCCCATTCTGGCATTCAGTTTGGAGTTCAGGAGATTGTCTTGACCAGGACCACCCCCCTGAATGCATTGAAGCAACTGCCATGTGATTGGTTGACTAGATAATTGCCTTAATGAGAAATAGAACAGGTGTTACTAATAATTCTTTAATTGAGTGTATATAGATACAGTCCTGATAAAAAGTTTAAGACAACTTGAAAAATGGCAAAAAATCATATTTTACATTGTTGGATCTTAAGGTTCCAAGTAGAGCTTCAACATGCAACAAGAAGAAATGAGAGTGAGACAAAACATTTTTTGAGCATTCAATTAATTGAAAATAATGATTAGGGTCCATTCACACGTCCGTAAGTGTTTTGCGGATCCGCAAATTGGAAAGAAGACACCACAAGGTATTTTGTGACGGGCATAGTGAGTTCATGGAAGTTTTTATTTTTTGTTACAAGTTAGTGGAATATGAGACTTTGTAAGAAAAAAAAAAATCATCATTTTCCGCTAACTTGTGACAAAAAATAAAAAATTTGAGGAACTCGCCATGCCCCTCACGGAATACCTTGGGGTGTCTTCTTTCCAAAATGGGGTCACTTGTGGGGTAGTTATACTGCCCTGGCATTCTAGGGGCCCTAATGTGTGGTAAGTAGTTTGAAATCAAAATGTGTAAAAAAAATAACCTGTGAAATCCTAAAGGTGCTCTTTGGAATGTGGGCCCCTTTGCCCACCTAGGCTGCAAAAAAGTGTCACACATGTGGTATTGCCGTACTCAGGAGAAGTTGGGCAATGTGTTTTGGGGTGTCATTTTACATATACCCATGCTGGGTGAGATAAATATCTTGGTCAAATTCCAACTTTGTATAAAAAAATGGGAAAAGTTGTCTTTTGCCAAGATATTTCGCTCACCCAGCATGGGTATATGTAAAATGACACCCCAAAACACATTGCCCAACTTCTCCTGAGTACGGCAATACCAGATGTGTGACACTTTTTTGCAGCCTAGGTAGGCAAAGGGGCCCACATTCCAAAGAGCACCTTTCGGATTTCACCGGCCATTTTTTACAGATTTTGATTTCAAACTACTTCGCACGCATTTGGGCCCCTAAAATGCCAGGGCAGTATAACTACCCCACAAGTGACCCCATTTTGGAAAGAAGACACCCCAAGGTATTTCGTAATGGGCATAGTGAGTTCATGGAAGTTTTTATTTTTTGTCACAAGTTAGTGGAATATGAGAAAAAAATAAAATGAAAAAAAGTCATTTTCTGCTAACTTGTGACAAAAAATAAAAAGTTCTATGAACTCACTATGCCCATCAGCGAATACCTTAGGGTGTCTACTTTCCGAAATGGGGTCATTTGTGGGGTGTTTGTACTGTCTGGCCATTGTAGAACCTCAGGAAACATGACAGGTGCTCAAAGTCAGAGCTGCTTCAAAAAGCGGAAATTCACATTTTTGTACCATAGTTTGTAAACGCTATAACTTTTACCCAAACCATTTTTTTTTACCCAAACATTATTTTTTTATCAAAGACATGTAGAACAATAAATTTAGAGAAAAATTTATATATGGATGTCGTTTTTTTTGCAAAATTTTACAACTGAAAGTGAAAAATGACATTTTTTGCAAAAAAATCGTTAAATTTCGATTTAATAAAAAAAAAGTAAAAATGTCAGCAGCAATGAAATACCACCAAATGAAAGCTCTATTAGTGAGAAGAAAAGGAGGTAAAATTCATTTGGGTGGTAAGTTGCATGACCGAGAAATAAACGGTGAAAGTAGTGTAGTGCAGAAGTGTAAAAAGTGGTCTGGTCATTAAGGGTGTTTAAGCTAGGGGGGCTGAAGTGGTTAAACTTGTGTGTGTATGTATGTATGTATATATGTATGTGTGTATGTATATATATATTATACACATATATATTATATATATATATATATATATATATATATATATATATACATACACTGCTCAAAAAAATAAAGGGAACACAAAAATAACACATCCTAGATCTGAATTAATTAAATATTCTTCTGAAATACTTTGTTCTTTACATAGTTGAATGTGCTGACAACAAAATCACACAAAAATAAAAAAATGGAAATCAGTTTTTTTAACCCATGGAGGTCTGGATTTGGAGTCACACAAAATTAAAGTGGAAAAACACACTACGGGCTGATCCAACTTTGATGTAATGTCCTTAAAACAAATCAAAATGAGGATCAGTAGTGTGTGTGGCCTCCACGTGCCTGTATGACCTCCCTACAACGCCTGTGCATGCTCCTGATGAGGTGGCGGACGGTCTCCTGAGGGATCTCCTCCCAGACCTGGACTAAAGCATCTGCCAACTCCTGGACAGTCTGTGGTGCAACGTGACATTGGTGGATAGAGCGAGACATGATGTCCCAGATGTGCTCAATTGGATTCAGGTCTGGGGAACGGGCGGGCCAGTCCATAGCATCAATGCCTTCGTCTTGCAGGAACTGCTGACACACTCCAGCCACATGAGGTCTAGCATTGTCTTGCATTAGGAGGAACCCAGGGCCAACCGCACCAGCATATGTTCTCACAAGGGGTCTGAGGATCTCATCTCGGTACCTAATGGCAGTCAGGCTACCTCTGGCGAGCACATGGAGGGCTGTGCGGCCCTCCAAAGAAATGCCACCCCACACCATTACTGACCCAATGCCAAACCGGTCATGCTGGAGGATGTTGCAGGCAGAAGAACGTTCTCCACGGCGTCTCCAGACTCTGTCACGTCTGTCACATGTGCTCAGTGTGAACCTGCTTTCATCTGTGAAGAGCACAGGGCGCCAGTGGCGAATTTGCCAATCTTGGTGTTCTCTGACAAATGCCAAACGTCCTGCACGGTGTTGGGCTGTAAGCACAACCCCCACCTGTGGACGTCGGATCCTCATATCACCCTCATGGAGTCTGTTTCTGACCGTTTGAGCAGACACATGCACATTTGTGGCCTGCTGGAGGTCATTTTGCAGGGCTCTGGCAGTGCTCCTGTTCCTCCTTGCACAAAGGTGGAGGTAGCGGTCCTGCTTCTGGGTTGTTGCCCTCCTACGGCCTCCTCCACATCTCCTGATGTACTGGCCTGTCTCCTGGTAGCGCCTCCATGCTCTGGACACTACGCTGACAGACACAGCAAACCTTCTTGCCACAGCTCGCATTGATGTGCCATCCTGGATAAGCTGCACTACCTGAGCCACTTGTGTGGGTTGTAGACTCCGTCTCATGCTACCACTATAGTGAAAGCACCACCAGCATTCAAAAGTGACCAAAACATCAGCCAGGAAGCATAGGAACTGAGAAGTGTCTGTGGTCACCACCTGCAGAACCACTCCTTTATTGGGGGTGTCTTGCTAATTGCCTATAATTTACACCAGTTGTCTATCCCATTTGCACAACAGCATGTGAAATTGATTGTCACTCAGTGTTGCTTCCTAAGTGGACAGTTTGATTTCACAGAAGTGTGATTGACTTGGAGTTACATTGTGTTGTTTAAGTGTTCCCTTTATTTTTATATATATATATATATATATATATATATATATATATATATATATACAGTATACACAAATAGGCAGCACTCCAGGAAATAATTGAATAAATAATCACCTTTTATTCACCCATGTGGGCAGCGCAACGTTTCGGCTCAGCACTAGAGCCTTTCTCAAGCAATAGTGAGGATATAGTGCAACATAATTTATAACCAACATAATTATTCCAGATCAATAAACAATACACAAACCTTCACAAATAATGAATACATCTTTCACAAAATCATAAATTAAAACATCCAAGTAACTATGTGATAGTGATAAGTTCCAACAGTTAACATGGTTATATTCATAATATCCAGTGTTGCAATATACAAAATTCATAAATTATTAATAATTACCAAATAGAGTTCATATGTATAAAGTGCATAGTGCAATTAGTGAATTCATCCTATTTGGATACATACAGCTGGGGAAGAGGGAGGAGGGGAGAGGCGATACAATAACTCATTAATCCAGGGTCATGGCGTCCGGCAAATTCCACATGTCAGGCTCAGCGTGTCCAGGGTCAAAGTGCGCATGTCCATTATGACGTATGTATCCACATCGGCAACACAGAGGAAGACGTAACTGCTGACATGTGCATAGCACAACTGAGGCAACATCAGCCATCTTTATAAAGGGATAATGCCCTACAGCCCTATTCACTCTATTCAAAAGAGTGTCAAATACAGATTTCAAACATAATTACTATTTATAGAGTTGGGACAAAATAACAGGCACTTATTCTAATAGTCCCAGTGCCGGCCGTTACCCCCCTTCAGAGAGGCAGCATACCGCACAAGGTGGCAGGCACTACCGTTGTCAGCATATCACTGCGACATCGGGTCACAGCCCTGCCCACCAAATAGGACTACTATACATACAAATGTGCCCAGGAGGGATCTCCCCCCTATATATTTTTGTCCCTTCGTATAGATTACTCCTGTAGTATGTATATTATCCCTTAGTGTAGATTAACCCTATAGTATCTTTAGCAAGGATCACCATATAATCGCACATATCCTGTGACACAATGAGTCCAGCAAATAAGGACGTCACGACCCAGGCTGAAATACGCTCCTCCACAACTCCCAGTCCACCTGCGTAGCTCCAAGTACCTAAAAAAGAAAAAATATAAATCTCATAATATTTAAAAATATTTTGTGTTTCTATACAAAAAAATTATATATACTGTCCAATTATAAATACCAAATACACAGTACATCAGCATAACCTATAATACTGGAAAAAGAGGGCAAGCCTACCCATCTTAGAATATACCTCCTAGGTTATGATCCACATTAAGTCCATACGGTTTTAAAGATCCTAATCTATGGATCCAGGATAATTCCCTTTTTTTTTAAGCAGTAATAATCTATTGCCACCTCTCCTTTCTATAGGGACGTGGTCAATAATACAACATCTCAAAAGTGTTTTGAAACCGGTAAATCAAGTCTTCTTTTTCTAATAGAATATCTATGATTATAGGATATAAAATGCCAGTAACAGGATGTACAAAGGATCCTCCCTTCATAATATATCTGCAGTTAACGCAGCAGAGACAAGGAAAACAACCATGTCTTAGGTTGCGTTAATGTAGTCTGCCTAATTGTTTTACCAGGACCCACACTGACTGCTTATCCTTTGGCCCGTGCACCCTTCCACTGATTGAATCCTCTGTGCTGCCTTATTTTCTGGGACCATTCTCAAGTGGACTGAAACGTTGCGTGGGTGAATAAAGGACTTCACTTATTTTTTCACCTATGGAAATGCTGCAGTGTTTTTCCTTTTATATATTTTTTTTTTGATTTCAACATTTTTATTGAGATTTTTCCATATTTAAAAGTAACAGTCGTGACACTGCATATACAATCTGAGGTGGACGCAGCCACCAATGGCAAATATTAATGCATTAAAAGTTTCCGGTTTAATATAAAGTATGGTCTGTTAACATTCAGCATGAGTCATCTCGCAGGAACAAGTTAGTTGCAATATCAGGACACGCTTCTTGGCAAACAATAGTCTTCAAGAATTTACATTAAACACTAAGAAAACTCTAAGTGACAAGTGTCAATCATAAATCCGTCTAATCAGGAAGCTTAGTTACAGGAGGGACCTTCAAGAGCAGTTTTCAAAAGGAATCCCCAACCCCTACTTCTCCCATGGGATCAGAGTATTAAAGATTCTCTACTTGGAGAATTTCGGATGAGTCATCCAGGGGTTCCAGATGCGCCTGAATTTTATAGGAGAAATCACTGAGGGCGGAATCATCCTTTCATATCTGCATGTGTTATTTAGCTCAGCAATCACCTCTGAAATATTAGGAGGGTTTGTTTCTTTCCAGTGACGGGTAATAACTAATTTTGCGCTTAGTAAAACATGTCCCACTATTGGCCTGTATAACGGGCAGAAATGCTGAATGCCTAGAAACAAAAGAGCAATTTCTGGGGACGGGGGGTCACTCCGACCAGATATCTCGCCTAGCAGTGTAAACACCTGTCTCCAGTAGTTTGTGACAACTGGGCATGTCCACAGGACGTGGAGTAGGGAGCCTATGTTTCCACATCCCCTCCAACACATGGGAGAAGACGCAGGGTAGATAACATGCAGTCTCATGGGTGTAAAATACCAATTTAAAAGCGTTTTAACACCAGCTTCATAATGTGTGACACATTTGAAATTGGAGGCCAAAAAGCTTATAGCAGAAGACCATTCATCTTTAGAAAATGAGCTGCCCAGTTCACTTTCCCACTTCTGGAAGGACTTGTGTTTGGCAAATTCAGATTTATCACCCATGTATTCATATATACGCCCTGTCGCTCCTTTCTTCAGCAGGTTTTGCGAACAGTATATTTGAAGGATCCCTTCATGTATAGGAGGGGGTTTAGTGATAATCGATGTTAGGAGATGTTTCACCCTGAGATAGTTAAATATTTCGCCTGTTGAAAGCTGAAACAACTGTTGGATAGTGGTGAACGAGAGGACCCCTATTGGGCAAATGAGTTGAGAGACTTTCTTAATTCCCTGTTCTTGCCAATTTCGAAGAGTTATATCTCTCAAAATCCATTCCAAGGCACGGGTGTCTAGATGGGAGAATAAGGTATCAGTGGAATCTGCATAGGTGTTATGGAACTTTAGCCAAAGCTTCCCTACATGTTTTACAGTTTGCAGGGGGACTTCAGGGACCTTTCTATTCCATAGTATGCCAATCAACCAGTCTTTTAAGGAGCTCTCCTTAATTGAGTGAGATTCTATTTGGTGCCAGGCTTTATTGCAGTTTTTATCCCACCACTCCCTAGCTAATGACAGGCCTATGGCTATATGATAATCACTGATGCAAGGTAGACCTAGCCCTCCAGCTTTTTTCCGTAAGAATAGCTGTTTCTGAGCAATTCTGGGTTTAGATGATTTCCAAATGTATTTGGACAATATTGCCTGAGCTTTCCGGAAGAACAGGTCCGGGATTGGGATGGGGATTGCTCTAAATATGTATATCAGTTTGGGCAATGTCATCATCTGGAATGCTGCCACTCTACCGACCCAGGATATCTCCTTCATGGAGTAGTGGGAGAAATCAGCCGACATGGTTTCCAGAAGGGGCTCATAGTTTCTTTTGTACAAGTGTAACCTGGGATATGTCAGCTTGATACCCAAATATGAAAGCTCTGTTTCCTGCCAGTCTAAAGGAAATCGGGACTGTATCATTCCAACATCCTCTCGGGAGGTATTAAGTAATAAGGCTTGAGATTTGGAGTTGTTAATTTTATAGTATGAAAGAATGCCAAAGTGTGTTATTAAATCAAAAGCTGTTTCCAATGACCGAAGGGGATCAGAAAGAGTAAGGATAATGTCATCAGCATATAACGATATCCTGTGATCTCTCCCTCCAATATCCACTCCCTGAATACTGGGCGTTTGTCGTATGTGTTGGGCTAAAGGCTCAAGGGCCAGGATGAACAGGAGGGGTGACAAAGGGCATCCTTGACGCGAGCCGTTTGTAATCTGGAAAGGAGCGGATAGTACCCCATTAACCCATACTTTAGCCGAAGGGGAAGCATATAAGCCATGGAAGGCATTTAAAATATTGCCCTGAAAGCCCATTTTGCTAAGGACTGAGAATGCGAATGACCAATGAAGGCGGTCAAACGCCTTCTCTGCGTCTAATGTTACTGCTATTATAGGGAGGTTATTTTGTTCAGCATGATCAAACAAATTGATCAATCGTCTAGTGTTGTCTGATAACAATCGGCCTTTAACGAATCCTGTCTGGTCATCTTTGACCAAAGAAGGGAGTATGGCTGACAATCTACTGGCTATTAACTTGGCAAAGATTTTGATATCTGAGTTTAGCAGTGAAATTGGCCTAAAATTTTGAGGAACCTCTGGGGGCTTACCGGGTTTTGGCAAGGTGACTATAAGTGCTGTCAGCATCTCTGGAGGGAATGGAGTACCTTCCAAGGCTTTATTAAAAATATCTAAAATGTACGGGGATAGTAAGGGATAAAACTGTTTATAATATTCGTTAGACAGACCATCTGGGCCTGGGGATTTACCCGATGGGAGGCCAGCAATAAGTTTTTGGATTTCGATAAATGTAGGAGGGGTATTCAATGAATGGAGTTGGTCAGGAGAGAGAGTGGGTAGTTTAGATTGAGATAGGAAGTTTTCCACTAGTTCAGAGTAGTTGTGAGGCAATGTAACCGTTTCCCTAAGATTATAGAGACTATGGTAATAGGTGCGGAATTGCTCTGCAATATCCCTAGGATCTATTAATTTAGCTTTAGATGACGGATGTATAAGGAAGGGAATTTTTGATTTGGTTTGGTGAATTTTTAGTTTATTAGCTAATAGTTTACCAGCTCTGTTCCCTTGGGCGTAATGTCTCGCTTTCAACCAGAGCATGGATTTAGAATAATTTTGGGACATTAGACTACATAATTTGTTCCTCTCTGCTTTCAAAAGGGCCGTTGTTTGGGCTGTAGGGGATATTTTGTTCTGGATTTCGAGGTTAGCAATGGATGTGAGCAGCTGAGATATTTCCTTTTCTCTAATTTTCTTTAGTTTGCATTTTATTCTAATCAGGGAGCCTCGAATGAATGCTTTATGGGACTGCCACAAAACATATTTATCCGTGACAGAGCCATCATTAAAGGTGAAAAATTCCTTTAGTTCAGCGGTTATTTCTTTAGCTGTGTCAGGATTGGAGAATAACAATATATCATTACGCCAAATAGGGGCACGTGGGAATTGATAAATGTCTTCCAGAGACAGTATAATTGGGGCATGATCGGACCATTGAATAAGTCCAATGTCAGAAGATATTGTATGCAGCAGAGTGGCTTGATCAACAAAAAACATATCAATGCGCGAGTACGATAGATGAGGAGTTGAGAAAAAGGTATAGTCTCTTTCTACACTATGTTGAGCTCTCCACACATCAATGAGGCCTTCTGTGCGCAAAAGAGAGGCCGCATCACCCCCCATACGCCGGCCTGGGCTAGTAGAGTCCAGCGACCGATCCATCACCAGGTTAAAATCCCCACAAACTATCACCTTTCCTTGTTTCAATTGGTTTATCTGTTTTAGTATCTTCCGCAGGAAGGAGATTTGGTGGTTATTAGGTGCGTAAACATTAACTATGGTGTAGGTGATGTTGTTGATAGAACATACCAAGATGATGTATCGGCCTCCGGGGTCCACTTTTGAGGATAAGGCTGTAAAGGCCACTGAATTCTTGACAGCTATGAACACCCCTCTGGATTTCTTACTAAAATGGGAATGTAATACATAAGGAAAGAAACGATTGTTAATACGTTTAGCATCTTCCTGCAATAAATGAGTTTCCTGAATACAAATGAGGTCCGCTCCAGCTTTAGTTGCCTCCCGCCAAACATACGTTCTTTTTTGTGGACAATTAAGTCCTTTGGCATTCAAAGACAGAATTTTAAGACCCATTTGAATGGGGGGAGGAACCAATTTTTGTGTGAATAGACGGGCAACCAAAAATCAGCAGATTAACTTTGATAACAATAGGCAAGTGCCTAACAATCTGTATACACGTATTCTGTAGGCAGATATTCAAAATAGCAAAATACTGGGGAGTCCAGACGCTATGAAAAATAACAAAAACAGGGAATAGTACCCCAACTCCAGACGGTCAAATTCGTCTGTGATGAATAGGTGACGAGAGTCCACTGGTGAGACTGAGAGGAGTATTGAATATATCAGCATATAATCTGCACCTAGATAAAAAGGTTAAATATCAAACCCCACATGAAAAAAAAAAAAAATAAAAACATATGGACGACCCCACTCCTCTGAACTATTGATGATCTGGCGTGTGATCTTTATATCCTCGCCCTCATCTTCACTCTGGGACTGTGGTAACCCCTTTGGGAGCATTAGCCATCTTGGATTCCAGTTGTAGACATCCGATCATCCCGTCTTCGGTCTCCACTTTTTTCCGGCTGGAAGGAAATGTCCCATGTTAGAAATAGTTCCTTTCCATCCGCAATCGATTTTACCACATGGGTTTTTCCGTCTCTCCGGACTAGCAGCTTTTGTGGGTAGCCCCATTTATATTGGATATTGTTATCCCTGAGGGCTAGAGTAATCGGCTGTAATTCTCTCCTTTGCCTCAAAGTTGTCATGGAGAGGTCTGCAAAAAGCCTGACAGCTTGGAATGGGGCAGGGAGTTTGTCACAATTCCTAGCCGCCAGCATTAGGGCTTCTTTTGTATGGAAAAAGTGGATCCTAGCAAGTGTGTCCCTTGGGATATCTGCCCCCAAGTATGACGGCTTCGGAATTCTATGAGCCCTGTCTATTATCATATCAGGGACAGGAATATTGGGCAGCAAAGCTTTGATGAGGCTTTTAATATAGGGTTGCAGGTCACGAGGTGTCACATCTTCGGGTATGCCCCTGAATTTAACATTGTTCCTTCTGGAACGATCTTCCAGATCTGCTAGTTTGCTTTTAATGGTTTCTAGCTCATCCGCCATATCATTGTGAGCATCTATGACATTATTTTGTGACATGGCAAATTCTGCCATTTTATTCTCCACATGCAGGATTTTTTCAGTGTTGACCTTAACTTTGGCCGCCAGTGGGTTAATTAACCCTGTCATATCTGATCGCAGGGACTGGTGTAATGCCAGCAGCATGTTTTTAATAGATTCCTCACACAGCGGTTTGTCTGAGGTTTGGTATGCTATGATGGGGATCACAGCAGGAGACTCCGCTGCTTGTGCCCAGGGCCCCTCACTAACCTTAGGAAAACCTGACGTGTCCAGGCGCGGCTTCTGCTTTAGGGGACTGCTGGAGGGTGAGATCCCATTCAGGTTAGTTGCGCCGACATTTTGTGTATCCTTCTTCCCTGGAGTCTCTATGTCGCTTGGAGTTGGTGGTAGCGAGGGGAACTCTGCTTCCGTCAGGGAGAAGACATCGGGCCCCAGTAAAGGTGGTGGGGATCTGGAGGTGCTTCTTGGCGATGCGCTGTCTCGAGGAGATGAGGTGCGGGTCGCGGCGCGGGAATCTGCGCCATCTTTGGCCTGGCCTCGTTCAAAGAAGCTATCCAGGTTTCCGCTCTGCAGCCTAGCGAGCTGCCTTTTAGACTTCCCCATAGCTTCCTGGATGTTGTCCCGCTTTGGTGCCATCAATAGCGTGGAGAAGGCAGCAGTTATTGCCCTGGGGAGCTGTTTTATAATCGCCGAGGTGCAGGAGCGATGTGTTCAAGCGGCCATTCCTCACGGCAGCCAAGCCACCTCCTTTTATATATTTTGACGGTTGATCACGTCTAAACTGAACTGCAGGCACTCTGGATCCCTATTACTGTTGGTGCTGCCTTGGACTTTCTTATATTATATATACAGTGGCGATCAAAATTAGAGAACCATTTATGATACTTGATTTTTTTCAGAAATAATGTAATCTTCATTGATCATCATGTTAATGATTTTTTTTGTAAGGGGTACACCATGCCATTAGAACAGTGTTTCCCTAAATAACCAAAGTATATCATAAATCCTTTATTTTTCAAAAAAAGTGATAAACATAATTAGAGAACAGCAATGGCTGTAGCACAGAGAAAGATTCTAACAAAATTTTCTGAAGGTTACAACAGTCTCTAATCAGTAGGAAGTGTACAGGCTAGGGATCGACCGATATTTATTTTTTAGGGCCGATACCGATAATTTGTGAACTTTCAGGCCGATAATTTATACCGATATTCTGTGAAATTTCATTTTTGAAAAAGAAAAAAATTCCTACACACATCTGCTGAAAATGAATATTTTTATTGTTAAGGTGTAGTTTTTTTTTTTTTTGTAAATCTCTTTTTTATTTATACTTAATATTTTGGTGTTTATTTTTTACTAACTTTTAACCCCCTTAGGGACTAGAACCATTGTCCTATTCACCCTGATAGATCTCTATCAGGGTGAATAGGAGCCCACACTGTCCCTGCTGTTCTGTGCTTTGTGCACACAGCAGCATGGAGCTTACCATGGCAGCCAGGGCTTCAATAGCGTTCTGGCTGCCATGGTAACTGATCGGAGCCCCAGGCTTACACTGCTGGGGCTCCGATCGGAGGAGGAGGGGAGAGGGGACCCTGTGGCCACTGCCACCAATGATTAAAACTGGGGGGGCTTGGGTGGGGGGCGCACTGCGCCACCAATGTTTTTAAGATTTGGGTGGGGGGCGCACTGCGCCACCAATGTTTTTATTACGGGGTGGGGGGCGCACTGCGCCACCAATGATTAATACTGGGGGACTTGGGGGGGCCACACTGCGCCACCAATGAACATAAATCTCTCATTTATTCATATACAGGAGGCGGGAGCTGGCTGCAGAATCGCATAGCCGGCTCCCGATCTCTGAGCGGTAGCGGCGATCCGCGGCACCTAAGGGGTTAACTACCGCAGATCGCAGCTACCGCTCATAGAGGTCGGGAGCCAGCTATGTGATTCTGCAGCCAGCTCCCGCCTCCTGTTCAATTTGAATGAATGAGTAAGTCAGCATCATTGGTGGCGCAGTGGCCAAAGCCCCTCCCCTCCTCTTCTTATCTGTCTCTTCGTTGGCGGCAGTGGCAGCAGCATCACAGGGGGAGGGAGACACTGCTTCCTTCTCCCCTGTGCTGCTGAGGGAACACAGAGAGCGCTGAGCAGCGTGATCTGTGTTCCCCATACTTTATCGGAATATCGGCAAAATAAATGCCGATACAGATAACTGTCAAAATCCTGAATATCGGCCGATAATATCGGTAAAACCGATAATCGGTCGATCCCTAGTACAGGCCCTTGCTTTGAATGACTTCAGCACATCTGTGGCTACAGGACATCTCTCTCTCACACTGCTCTGGTGTGATTTTGGTCCACTCTTCTTCCACTCTCCAACAGTTCTGTGACTGTTGTGGGTTTCTTGACCGTAACTTTGTCACCCATGATTTTTCAGAGGTTTTCTATTGGGTTTAGATCAGGACTCTGGGCTGGCCATTTCATTTGTTTCAATGTTTTGAGTATCAAGGAACTGCTTTACCCGTTTTGCTGTGTGACAGGGGGCATTGTCCTGCATGAAAAATGCTGATTGAGTGATGAACTCAAGGAAGGAACCGTGTGTTGAAGGTTTTGATACACACTTGCATTAACCCTGCCATGTAGCTGTATGAGAGGTCCAACTCCTGCTGCAGAAAACATTCCCCAAACCATGACACTTCATCCACCTTTCACTGACTTCTTTATACACTTTGGGTTCAGTCTTTCCCCAGTTTGTCGACGAACATAATGTTTCCCATCAGACCCAAATAAATGAAACTTGCTTTCATCACTAAAATGAACTCTGGACCACTTCTCCTCTGTCCACACAAAATGCTCCTAAGCAAAGGTCAGTCTAGCCTTTTGATTCTTTCTGCTAATGAAAGGTTTGGTCACTGCAGAGTGGGCATTCAGTCCAAATGCTTTTAAACGTCGAGACACTGTATGGCGAGCAATTCCAGCTGCAGTGTTGAAACGATTACCCATGGAGATTCTCCGCATTATCCTGTCCTCTCTTGCATTTGTCTTTCGAGGGCAATATTCTAGAAATCACAGACTTGGAACGACCAACTTCTCTTGCTATGGCTGATAGGGTCACCCCTTTGGCCTTCTTTCGGACAACCTGCTGCCGGAGGGTTTCAGTCACTTTGGAACGTCACACCATTTTAGCAAAGTCAGTGAAAACTGGGAAGTTAGGCTGCCAGTTAAATAGGGTTCGTCAGATCTTTAAGGAAATTAGCACCATTTAACAGCAATAACTTGCAGGTATCTGAAAGTGTTCTCTAATTTTGATCAGTGTTCTTTTCCAATTATCTCATTTACATTTTTATTCTGTGCTTTAGAATAAATACAGTTTATGAAATAATATTAAAATACTGCTATTTTACTCATGTAAGGATATATTCACATAGAACTACACTATGACCTTGACATTTGGGAAATTGTGTCCCCTCTAATTTTGATCGTCTATGTATATACATCTTCACGTGTGTGTGTGTATATATACTAGGGCTGCAACGATTAATTGAAGTTATCGATAATATTCGATAACAGGATTCGTTGTCGATGAATTCCATTATCGAATAATCGGCTGATTTGTTGCTATGCGGGCAGTTTACTTTAACTTTAAAGTAAACCGCATCTTTATTACCTTACAATGAAGCTCCAGTAACAGGCAGAGCGGGCAGCGCAGTAACGGCACTCACTCACGTGACGTGCCTGCTTCATTCATAAAGTGGGCAGAGCTGGCGCGTCACGTGATGCTACGCCGCCGCCCGCTCTGCCTGTTAATGGAGCTTCATTGTAAGGTAATAAAGATGTGCTGATTTAAAGTAAAAGTTACTGCCGGGCCGGGTTATGGGGAAGGGGGATCTGTGGATGGCGCTGTTATGGGGGGGGGGGGGGACGACTGTGAATGGTGCTCTTATGGGGAGGGGAAATCTGTGGATGACACATATAGCATAAGATGCTATATAGTGTCATCTATAGATCCCCCCCCCATAGCATGGTCATCCACAGATCCCCTCCATAACAGTGCCATCCACAGATCCCCTCCATAACAGTGCCATCCACAGATCCCCTCCATAACAGTGCCATCCACAGATCCCCCATAACAGTGCCATCCACAGATCCCCCATAACAGTGCCATCCACAGATCCCCCCATAACAGTGCCATCCACAGATCCCCCCATAACAGTGCCATCCACAGATCCCCCATAACAGTGCCATCCACAGATCCCCCATAACAGTGCCATCCACAGATCCCCCCATAAGTGTCATCCACAGATCCCCCCCCATAAGTGTCATCCACAGATCCCCCCCCCATAAGTGTCATCCACAGATCCCCCCCCATAAGTGTCATCCACAGATCCCCCCCATAAGTGTCATCCACAGATCCCCCCCATAAGTGTCATCCACAGATCCCCCCCCATAAGTGTCATCCACAGATCCCCCCCATAAGTGTCATCCACAGAACCCCCCCCCCATTAGTGTCATCCACAGATCCCCCCCCCCATAAGTGTCATCCACAGATCCCCCCCCATAAGTGTCATCCACAGATCCCCCCCCATAAGTGTCATCCACAGATCCCCCATAAGTGTCATCCACAGATCCCCCCCATAAGTGTCATCCACAGATCCCCTCCATAAGTGTCATCCACAGATCCCCCCCATAAGTGTCATCCACAGATCCCCCCCCATAAGTGTCATCCACAGATCCCCCCCCATAAGTGTCATCCACAGATCCCCCCCCATAAGTGTCATCCACAGATCCCCCCCCCCATAAGTGTCATCCACAGATCCCCCCCCATAAGTGTCATCCACAGATCCCCCCCCATAAGTGTCATCCACAGATCCCCCCCATAAGTGTCATCCACAGATCCCCCCCCATAAGTGTCATCCACAGATCCCCCCCATAAGTGTCATCCACAGATCCCCCCCATAAGTGTCATCCACAGATCCCCCCCATAAGTGTCATCCACAGATCCCCCCCATAAGTGTCATCCACAGATCCCCCCCATAAGTGTCATCCACAGATCCCCCCCATAAGTGTCATCCACAGATCCCCCCCATAAGTGTCATCCACAGATCCCCCCCATAAGTGTCATCCACAGATCCCCCCCATAAGTGTCATCCACAGATCCCCCCCATAAGTGTCATCCACAGATCCCCCCCCATAAGTGTCATCCACAGATCCCCCCCATAAGTGTCATCCACAGATCCCCCCCAAAGGGTCATCCACAGATCCCCCCCATAAGTGTCATCCACAGATCCCCCCCATAAGTGTCATCCACAGATCCCCCCCATAAGTGTCATCCACAGATCCCCCCCATAAGTGTCATCCACAGATCCCCCCCATAAGTGTCATCCACAGATCCCCCCCATAAGTGTCACCCACAGATCCCCCCCATAAGTGTCACCCACAGATCCCCCCCCCATAAGTGTCATCCACAGATCCCCCCCCATAAGTGTCATCCACAGATCCCCCCCCATAAGTGTCATCCACAGATCCCCCCCATAAGTGTCATCCACAGATCCCCCCCATAACAGTGTCATCCACAGATCCCCCCCATAACAGTGTCATCCACAGATCTCCCCCATAACAGTGTCATCCACAGATCCCCCCCATAACAGTGCATCATCCACAGATCCCCCCCATAACAGTGCATCATCCACAGATCCCCCCCATAACAGTGTATCATCCACAGATCCCCCATAAAAGTGTCATCCACAATTTGTTATAATATGGCCTTTGAACATAATTTTACAAATAAAATCATATAAACCCCCCCTCCCCCCCCCCCCCCCGATTAATCAATGAAATTATCGGCAGCTAATCGATTATTCAAATAATCGTTAGCTGCAGCCCTAATATATACACATATATGTATATTAGTTCATTATTATTATTTTTTTCTACAGTGGCTTAGGGAATTGCAGGGTTACAGTCATGCCTACATTTAGTTGTGATTTTCTAGTTACTTCCTTTTAGTGAAACCTGAACATCGCTTGCTCTTAGAATCTTTCTAGTGCTGGCTCTGTAGTAACAGAGCTCAGGGAGCACACAATGAACATGTCATCAGAGATGATTGCCACGTTCATTGTAGGCTGGAACCAGGGGCAAGGATCACGTGCACAATAAATGGCATGTGATCAGCTAACAAGAAAGAAACAAGCCCTACCACACAACCGGAAAGCGTATTGCTGGACTGGTAAGGCATTTTTAATGAAATGTGTTTGCAAAGTTGTTGCACACAGCAGTTACCTCTTGGAATACCGTATTTTTCGCCCTGTAAGACGCAACGGCCCATAAGACGCACCTAGGTTTTTGGGGAGGAAAATAAGGGAAACAATATATTTTTAACCAAAAGGTGTGCTTTAGGTGGGTTTGAAACTAATGGTGGTCTGTGGATGGCACTATTACTGGGGATCTGTGGATGACGGACACTGTTATGGGGGGATCTGTGGATGACTGACACTGTTATGGGGGGATCTGTGGATGACGGACACTGTTATGGGGGGATCTGTGGATGACGGACACTTATGGGGGGATCTGTGGATTACGGACACTGTTATGGGGGGATCTGTGGATGACGGACATTGTTATGGGGGGATCTGTGGATGACGGACACTGTTATGGGGGGATCTGTGGATGACGGACACTGTTATGGGGGGATCTGTGGATGACTGACACTGTTATGGGGGGATCTGTGGATGACTGACACTGTTATGGGGGGGATCTGTGGATGACGGACACTGTTATGGGGGGGGATCTGTGACGGCCACTGTTACGGGGGGGATCTGTGGCTTGCACTGTTATATATGTCCTGCCTCTATGCTGGATGAGGCATTGGTGTACATTTTGGCCAAAGCATAATAAGCCACTTACCACGTTAAGGTCGCCTCTATGGAGTGGTCCCTAACACTAATTCCTACCAGTTTATGGGCCATGACAGCCACACAAAGTCCAGGGAATGCAGGTGCAGCATGCACGCCAAGCACACTCTGCTTTTAACCCCGTCCGGTGCCATTACAGCTTTCATCGGATCCAGGGATGCAAGTACCAACATGCATGCTGAGCCCACTATATCCTTCTCCTGGAGCCAAATGGCTACTGGTAGGTGCTATATAAGCAGACTCAGTTTTATTCTGACTTTAAAACCAGCCTCCAGGACAGATTGACTGGTCAGGTGTGCATGACTGCATGGAGATCGCCACGCCTCCAATATATACTACAAAGAAAAAATGTGGGGGGTTCAGTCAGCACAACCCTGTATTTCTGAGATATTCCCAAAAAATGACCTGCATTAGCCAATACAAGCCTGCAAGTCTTTCTCTTCATATCCCAGCCATTAGAGGCTCGCAGGCCCTTAGGCTAGGTCTACACGATGACATTTGTCGCGCGTCAGGGCACAACTACACTGCAACATTTGTCGTGCAACATTTTGTTGCACCAATGTCGCGCAACAATTTTTAGAATGGCAGTCTATGGTGTCGCACTGCAACATGCATAATGCTGCGACGCAAATCTCGAATGGATTTTCTGCGACTGTTGCGTCGCAGTCGCAGCATGTTGCAGTGCGACACCATAGACTGCCATTATAAAAATTGTTGCGCGACATTGGTGCAACAAAATGTTGCGCGACAAATGTCGTCGTGTAGACCTAGCCTTAGTCTCCACATACACAGTTTTACTCCAGCCATTTTTCTTCACTGCTGTAGGTCAGCTTTAGGCTAGGGCTACACGACGACATGTGTCGCGTGACAATAAGTCGCACGACACATAGCGCACAACTACACAGCATTTTTTGCAACTGTCGTGTCGCAGCATATCACAAGTCTGTGTGACACCATAGCCTATTATTATAAAAATTGTTGAGACAAAATGTTGCACGACTCATGTCTTTGTGTAGCCCTAGCATTAAAGGGGCATGGCGCTGTGGAGGTCACTGTTAAGGGGGCAGGGGCCACTGTTAAAGGGGCAAATGCTGTGGAGGTCACTGTTACGGCAGTGGGGTACTGTACCCCAGTCCTATTCCCAACTTTGCAGAAGGGAAATGTATTGGATTTTTAGGTTCAATACTCTTTTTCCCTTTCAGTCTGAATGAGACTAGAACACAGTCACTATTTAATTAACGATATAATAAGAAGTAATATTGATTAAGAAATAATATTGATTAAAAAAAAAATAAAACTCCCAAATATGGAGTATTATGTTTGGTTATATTGATATTCTACCTGATTTTATGTCTATATTTATATATTTATGATATGTTGACTTTGTCCGGTACATTTATACACATAGACTTGCCAGCCCCCTTTTTCCTCTGTTTTTTCCTAGCTGTCATTATGCTATGATGAGCTCCACGCTTGTAGCGCATATACAATGATCATGTGTCTAACACGTGACCGGAAACGGCCGCATATACAATGATCATGTGTCTAACACGTGACCGGAAACTATCTATAATCACATGACCGGCAAGTAAAACATAATTCTGGAGGTCTAAGTTTAGTAGGCTGGGCTGAGAGTGTACCATCCCCCCCAATTATGAGACATCCCCCTACATTTATCCTGCCCCCTGTACGGCACTTTGTCCCATACCAAATTCTGTGCTTGATGTGTTCCATGGTTGGAGCGCACACCCGAACTTCCGGCCGCGTGACCAGAAGTGATTGCGAACTCCGCTCCGGTCACAGCAAGAATTTTTAATACAGAATTAAAATTCAAAATTATTACGCTTTACTTTCCCCATAAACCTGCTAGTTCCCACCCAGCTCTACCCTTGCGATGCGTGTCAAATCCCTCTATCCTCCAAAAAAAAAAAAAAGAAAGAGGAGAAGAAAAAGCTAAGAGGTAAAAAAGCAAGCAGAATCATACATAAAGATGAGGGGAGGAGGTTTAACACCTTCATGCCTCCCATATCTTAGTCCATTTCTCTTGAGAATTTGCTTATAAAGAATATTTTTGTAATTTTTAACTATATATATATAAAATAAAATCAGATCATTTAAAAAAAAGTGGAAGTATCAATCTCCAAAAGTGATTTATCCTTTACACTAAAAAAGTGCTGATCGCAACTGAAAATATCTAAACCACGAAAAGTTGTCCAAAGTCTCCCTTTGTGCTAACTCCGAATACGGCAGTATCTCTCTGAGTGATGAGTGCCCTTATTTGGAATAAACCCGTTCTGATCTAGGTGTATGATTGATGGAATAACCTTAGAGAGCCTTGTAGCCAGAATCCTTGAGAAAAGCTTCACATCCGTATTTAATAACGATATGGGTCTATATGACCCCAAATCTAGGGGGTCCTTACCTTTTTTGAGAATTAATATTATTACCGCTTCTGTCATTGATTCCGGTAGACTCCCATCCTCCAATGACTCGGCAAATACTCTCAAAAGCCTAGGGAGAAAAGCTCCCCTATATTTACTGTAAAATTCATATGGAAATCCATCTGATCCAAAACATCTTTTAATTGCCGCTTTCAATTCCTGTATAGAAAAATCCACCTCAAGCGATTCCCTTTGGATGTCAGTAATGACTGGAAACAAGATGGCTTCCAGATAAGGATCCATAGTTTCATCTGTAATATTGCTATCTGCTTTGTATAAGTCTGATCAATAGTTCTAAAAAGTTCCCTTTATAAGATCCTGATCATTAACTATTTTACCACTTGTTAGACGTATATTAACTATTTTACCACTTGTTAGACGTATATTACCAATCAGTTTTTTTTCTTATCCAAAGCAATTTTCCCGGACACTCTGATTCAGTAAAATATTTTTGACCCCTAAAGAATAGCCTCTGTTGAGTCTTCTCCAACAAAAAGTCAGAATAGGTTTGGCTTGCCTTCTGCATATCTTTTCTATTTTCTTCTGTCTTATTCCTTAAAAAATGTAGCTGATATCAGTTTTTTTTTTAAGGTCTTCTCGTTAATGCCAATACCCCTTCCTTAAGTTAGCAATATTACTAGAAAAGATCCCCCTCATAAAGGCCTTACACTCATCCCACACTACCTGGGTTTTAACTGTATTTTAATTGGTGTCCCAAAAACACACGATCTCCTGTTGTATTAATTCATGATTCTCCATTACCGACATCCAATGGGGATTTAGTCTGAATGGGGGTCTCGCCCTATCTTTATGGTGAGTCAAACAAAGCTCAAGAGACAAAAGCACATGGTCCGAAAGAGACCTTGCTTCATATTTCATCAGTTTTACATAACTCATATATTTTTCATTTTTTTAAGGCCAGGTCTATCCTAGATTTCCTTATACAGGAGTAAGCATTTCTCTCATGTCCTAAACATCCCCAAAACCATATACCTGGCAAAAGCGTGCCAATGGAGAGCCTTGGACAAAGGTATAACTGACCCCCCCATGGAGATCCTATCTAAAGTATTATTGATGACCCAATTAAAGTCCCCAATAACTAGTGAGGGGCATTCAGGCTCCATAAAAGTTAACAAAGAGTTAAGCACATATAGGGAAAAAGGAGGCGGAATATAAACAAATGCTAAGGTACATAGTTTTCCTGCAAGTTTACAATACAAAAAAACTGATCTCCCCTGCTTATCAACAGAGGATGCCTCGCATACAAAATCAATCGCCCTATGAATAAAAACTGTCACTCCTCTAGAGTAACTAGTAAAGGTAGAATGATACGTCTGCACAGCCCATCCCCTGCCGAAACGCAGGGAGGTCTCCTCAGTAAAATGAGTTTCGACCAGACAATCGCTGGTAGGTGTCTCTGTACGAGGTCAAAGACCGAACATTCCAAGTTAAAATTTTAACTGACATCGCAACCCTCCCCAAAAGTAAATTTAGCCCCCCAATCCTCTTGATCCACCACATTCTGCAACAGATCTCTCAACTAAGACTATCCCTCCCCCTCTAACTACCACATAGCACCACCAATGCTACTAATTAAGAAAATTTAAAATAAGGCTAATCAGATATTATTCCAATCAAGCCAATACATAGCAAGCTCGGAAGTATCAAAAAAATGTGTTCCATAATTAAAGATAATCCGAAGTTTGGCTGGATAACCAAATGAATACTTATTATCCTTTTCCTGTAGACGTATTTTAACCGCAGTAAAAGTACGTCTCTCTTCTTGAATCTTCTTGAAAAAGTCCAGAAAAAAAGCCAATTTATTCCCATTATATAGGATAGGAGAACACTCCCTCGCCCTTCTCAATAGCATATCTCTGTTTTGTGAGACCAATATCTTCACCAGGAGTGTCCGTGGCTGCCTTCCAGGAATTGGTTTACCTCTGGGGACCCGGTGTGCCCTTTCCACTAAGATCAATGGGGAAAATTTTTATTTTCCAAACTTCTCCAAGATCAACATTTGTATCATTTGAGCGGGATTTTTTTCCTCCACACCCTCAGGTAACCCCAGGATTCTCATATTACATTTCGTTGACCTGTCCTCCAGATCTACAACTTTTTTCCTAAGCGTGATGAGCTCCGTCTTTAGGTTAGAGATTTCAGTTTTTGATATTTTAAGTTTGTTCTGTAGAGCGCCCACTGATTTTTCTATAGTATTAACTCTGTGCCTAATCTTCGATACATCATACCTTGTAAGGGCTACGTCAGACTGGATTGACCAGAGCTGCATTGAGGTGTCCTGTATTAATTCCCCCTTTTTTTTTTTTTTTTTTTTTTACTGCCAGCAATATTTATTTTAACCACCTCCGGACCGCCTAACGCAGGATTGCGTTCCGGAGGTGGCAGCGCTGCGCAGAGTCACGCATATACGCGTCATCTCGCGAGACGCGAGATTTCGCTCCAAGCCGGCCCGCGCATGCGCATCGCGGGCCGGCAAAATTCAAAGAACAAGTTCGTCACCAGCCTGCCAGCAACGATCATTGGCTGGCAGGCTGGCGATTTTCAAAAAATCCAATCCAAAGTCATATAACAGATCATATTAGTAAATATGATCTGTTATATGGCTTGTCTGCTCCTGTGCTGGTCCTTTTCGTCGGTTGGATCCAGCACAGGAGCAGACTGAACTGTGAGTACACCAACACTACACCTTAGCCCCAGATCACCCACCTGCACCCCAATTAACCCTTTGATCACCCCTTTGATCGCCCCTGTCAATCACTAGTGAAAGGAAAAAAAGTGATCAGTGTAAACTGTCACTTTTTTTTTTTCACTGGTATTGGCTGTTAGGTTTTAGGGATAGTTTAGGCCCCTTGGTTAGGTAGTTAGCGTCAGTTAGCGCCCACCCCACCGCACCGCAGTCACTTTTATTCGCTGTTTAGCGTATCGCTAATCAGCATTTGTACTTTTATAGTATCTGTAAGTGATCAAAACTCATCACGGTCAGATCTATAATAGTATTAGTGTCACCTTAGCTCGCCCTCCACCCAAAACGCAGTGTTTGCCCGATCAGGCCTGATCGGTCGCCCACACGTGCGTTCACCCACGCCCGCCCCACCGCAGTGACAAAAAATTATTATTTTTTGATCACTGCACATTCATTTTACACGCACTGCGGCGATAAAAAAATCAGTTTTGATATTTTTTATCAACCGCAGCAGCCTCCGGTACTTCGCTAGCCTCCCCTTTGTAAGACAGGTTTGCTTTTTTTCTTGGGTAGTCTCAGGGAATACCCCTAAATTTAGTAGTCCAAAATGTCAAACAGGGGGTATTCTTCTGAAGAGGCCTACAGGATTCTGACCCAGTCGGATGAGGAGTGGGAACCCTCATCTGACGAATCTAGCGGGTCAGAATATGAACCTGTGGAAAGCAGTGGCTCTCTGACCCAAAGTTCGGACGAGGAGGTGGAGGTCCCTGGCAGCACCAGGCGTACCCGGCCCCATGTCGCTAGACCACAGGTTACGCAGGATCCGCTTCAAGAGCAGCAGAGTGGGGCTGTCGCTGCCGGATCACGTGGTGAGGCATACACCAGCAGCGCAGCCCTTCCTGGACCTAGTACCAGCACTGCCGTACAACCTGGTGAAGTAGCGAGCACCAGAAGGGCAGTTGAAGCTGGTACGGTGGCACGTGCAATAGTTACCCCGTCGCAGCCACCGCAAAGACGGGCCCGTAGAGCCCCTAGAGTCCCTGAGGTGCTGGCAAATCCTGATTGGCAGTCACCAACTTCAGCCGCACCAGTAGTTCCCCCTTTCACCGCCCAGTCTGGAGTTCGGGTTGAGACGGCTCAAATCGGTTCGGCCCTGGGATTTTTTGAGCTGTTCTTGACTGCGGAGCTCTTGGACTTAGTCGTGGCAGAGACCAACCAGTATGCCACACAATTTATAACCGCTAACCCGGGAAGCTATTATGCCCAGCCTTTCCGGTGGAAACCAGTCCAAGTTTCCGAGCTTAAAATTTTTTTGGGCCTTCTCCTCAACATGGGCCTGACAAAAAAGCATGAATTGCGGTCATATTGGTCAACGCACCCAATTCATCACATGCCCATGTTCTCTGCTGCTATGTCCAGGACACGATTTGAGACCATCCTACGTTTTCTGCATTTTAGCGACAATACCACCTCCCGTCCCAGAGGCCACCCTGCTTTTGACCGGCTCCACAAAATTCGGCCCCTCATAGACCATTTCAACCTGAAATTTGCAGCTTTGTATACCCCTGAGCAAAACATCTGCGTAGACGAGTCCCTAATACATTTTACCGGGCGCCTTGGCTTCAAACAATACATCCCAAGCAAGCGTGCCCGGTATGGGGTCAAATTGTATAAGCTCTGTGAAAGGGCCACAGGCTATACCCACAAATTTCGGATCTATGAGGGAAAAGATCAGACCCTGGAGCCGGTCGGTTGCCCTGACTACCTGGGGAGCAGTGGGAAGACAGTCTGGGACTTGGTGTCACCCTTATTCGGCAAGGGGTACCATCTTTATGTGGACAATTTCTACACAAGTGTGGCCCTCTTTAGGCATTTGTTTCTAGAACGGATTTGCGCCTGTGGCACCATGCGAACTAGTCGCGTGGGCTTCCCCCAACGGCTTGTAACCACCCGTCTTGCAAGGGGGCAGAGGGCTGCCTTGTGTAACGAAGAACTGCTCGCGGTGAAATGGAGAGACAAGCGTGACGTTTACATGCTCTCCTCCATTCACGCAGACACGACAATCCAAATTGAGCGAGCAACCCGTGTCATTGAAAAGCCCCTCTGTGTCCACGACTATAATGCGCTCATGGGAGGGGTGGACTTCAATGACCAGATGTTGTCTCCGTATTTAGTTTCCCGCAGAACCAGACGCTGGTATAAGAAGGTGTCTGTATATTTAATTCAATTGGCGCTCTACAATAGTTTTGTTCTCTACAGTAAGGCTGGGAGAACAGGATCCTTCCTCAAATTCCAGGAAGAGATCATCGAGAACCTCCTTTACCCAGGAGGTTCCGTGGCCCCATCCACCAGTGTAGTTAGCCGTCTACACGAGCGACATTTCCCCAGTGTCGTTCCTGGTACCTCAACCCAACCGTCACCCCGAAAAAGATGTCGTGTCTGTAGCAGGAGTGGAATAAGGCGTGACACCCGCTATTTCTGTCCTGACTGTGCTGACCACCCTGCCCTATGCTATGGAGAGTGTTTCCGGAAGTACCACACACAGGTACACTTAGCATAGGGATCACATCTCACCAGGACAGGCACACAGGGCTATTAGGGCCCATTCACTCACAGCTGCTGCAAACCTCTCCTTTCACCTGGGATAAAGTGCATAATGTACTTCGCCACATCTTTGGGCGATTTGCGCTTTGCACATTGTCCCATGGGGAAGGAGAGGTTTGTTCTATAAAAGGTAAAAAAAACTAAACAAAAAAAAAAATACCGGTAAGTAAAAAAGTTAAATGTTCAGTTAAAAAAGTTTAAAAAAAGTTTCTATGTTCTGTTCAACAGTTAATAAAGTTATTGCTTTGCGGCCTGGTTTTTTCTTTTTTGTTTTGTTTTTTTTACCTTTCAGGTGGACCAACCGATCGACTAGCTGCAGCACTGATGTGCATTCGGACAGAAGCATTGCGCTGCTGTCAGATTACACGCAAGTCGGTGTATGCGGCGCTGCAAGACGAGATTTCTCCTCTGCAGTAAAAGATACGTTTGCCGAGGCATATGAGCTGAGGAGGTGGCGGTGTTCATATACTTTGGCAAACACTTTGTATATATAAAAAAAAAAATCCCGGCAATGATTTATTCATCCACATCGATTGATGTGAATGGAGAAATCTGGTTTGCCAGGGCATACGAGCTGAAGTGGGTATGGATGTTGGGCGGAGCTCCTATGTCCTGGCAGACGCCTTTCCCCTCCTTTTTCTTTTTTTGGCAGAGATTTTTTCATCCACATTGATCGATGCGAATGAAGAAATCTGTGCCGTTCATTTTTTTCTTTCAGCCCAGAGGCTGAACGGAAAAAAAAAATCTCATTACCCGTATGCTCAATATAAGGAGAATAGCAGAAACTCCTAATGCTGGGCATACATGTAATGATTGCGGAGACCCTCAAATGCCAGGGCAGTACAAACACCCCACAAATAACACCATTTTGGAAAGAAGACACCCCAAGGTATTCGCTGAGGGGCATATTGAGTCCATGAAAGATTGAAATTTTTGTCCCAAGTTAGCGGAAAGGGAGACTTTGTGAGAACAAAATCAAAAAAATCAATTTCCGCTAACTTGTGCCAAATTTTTTTTTTTTCAATGAACTCGCCATGCCCCTCATTGAATACCTTGGGGTGTCTTCTTTCCAAAATGGGGTCACATGTGGGGTATTTATACTGCCCTGGCATTTTAGGGGCCCCAAAGCGTGAGAAGAAGTCTGGTATCCAAATGTCTAAAAATGCCCTCCTAAAAGGAATTTGGGCACCTTTGCCCACCTAGGCTGCAAAAAAGTGTCACACATGTGGTATCTCCGTATTCAGCAGAAGTTGGGGAATATGTTTTGGGGTGTCATTTTACATATACCCATGCTGGGTGAGATAAATATCTTGGTCAAATGCCAACTTTGTATAAAAAAAATGGGAAAAGTTGTCTTTTGCCAAGATATTTCTCTCACCCAGCATGGGTATATGTAAAAAGACACCCCAAAACACATTCCCCACCTTCTCCTGAGTACGGAGATACCAGATGTGTGACACTTTTTTGCAGCCTAGGTGGGCAAAGGGGCCCACATTCCAAAGAGCACCTTTCGGATTTCACAGGTCATTTACCTACTTACCAGACATTAGGGCCCCTGGAAAATGCCAGGGCAGTATAACTACCCCACAAGTGACCCCATTTTGGAAAGAAGACACCCCAAGGTATTCCGTGAGGGGCATGGCAAGTTCCTAGAATTTTTTATTTTTTGTCACAAGTTAGTGGAAAATGATGATTTTTTTTTTTTTTCATACAAAGTCTCATATTCCACTAACTTGTGACAAAAAATAAAAATTTCCATGAACTCACTATGCCTATCAGCGAATACCTTGGGGTCTCTTCTTTCCAAAATGGGGTCACTTGTGGGGTAGTTATACTGCCCTGGCATTCTAGGGGCCCAAATGTGTGGTAAGGAGTTTGAAATCAAATTCAGTAAAAAATGACCTATGAAATCCAAAAGGTGCTCTTTGGAATGTGGGCCCCTTTGCCCACCTAGGCTGCAAAAAAGTGTCACACATCTGGTATCCCCGTACTCAGGAGAAGTTGAGGAATGTGTTTTGGGGTGTCTTTTTACATATACCCATGCTGGGTGAGATAAATATCTTGGTCAAATGCCAACTTTGTATAAAAAAATGGGAAAAGTTGTCTTTTGCCAAGATATTTCTCTCACCCAGCATGGGTATATGTAAAATGACACCCCAAAACACATTCCCCACCTTCTCCTGAGTACGGAGATACCAGATGTGTGACACTTTTTTGCAGCCTAGGTGGGCAAAGGGGCCCATATTCCAAAGAGCACCTTTCGGATTTGACAGGTCATTTTTTTCAGAATTTGATTTCAAACTCCTTACCACACATTTGGGCCCCTAGAATGCCAGGGCAGTATAACTACCCCACAAGTGACCCCATTTTGGAAAGAAGACACCCCAAGGTATTCCGTGAGGGGCATGGCAAGTTCCTAGAATTTTTTATTTTTTGTCACAAGTTAGTGGAAAATGATGATTTTTTTTTTTTTTTTTTTTTTTTTTTTCATACAAAGTCTCATATTCCACTAACTTGTGACAAAAAATAAAAATTTCCATGAACTCACTATGCCCATCAGCGAATACCTTGGGGTGTCTTCTTTCCAAAATGGGGTCACTTGTGGGGTAGTTATACTGCCCTGGCATTCTAGGGGCCCAAATGTGTGGTAAGGAGTTTGAAATCAAATTCTGAAAAAAATGACCTGTCAAATCCGAAAGGTGCTCTTTGGAATATGGGCCCCTTTGCCCACCTAGGCTGCAAAAAAGTGTCACACATCTGGTATCTCCGTACTCAGGAGAAGGTGGGGAATGTGTTTTGGGGTGTCATTTTATATATACCCATGCTGGGTGAGATAAATATCTTGGTCAAATGCCAACTTTGTATAAAAAAATGGGAAAAGTTGTCTTTTGCCAAGATATTTCTCTCACCCAGCATGGGTATATATAAAATGACACCCCAAAACACATTCCCCACCTTCTCCTGAGTACGGAGATACCAGATGTGTGACACTTTTTTGCAGCCTAGGTGGGCAAAGGGGCCCATATTCCAAAGAGCACCTTTCGGATTTGACAGGTCATTTTTTTCAGAATTTGATTTCAAACTCCTTACCACACATTTGGGCCCCTAGAATGCCAGGGCAGTATAACTACCCCACAAGTGACCCCATTTTGGAAAGAAGAGACCCCAAGGTATTTCGTTATGGGCATAGTGAGTTCATAGAAGTTTTTATTTTTTGTCACAAGTTAGTGGAATATGAGACTTTGTAAGAAAAAAAAAAAAAAAAAAAAAAAATCATCATTTTCCGCTAACTTGTGACAAAAAATAAAAAGTTCTATGAACTCACTATGCCCATCAGCGAATACCTTAGGGTGTGTACTTTCCGAAATGGGGTCATTTGTGGGGTGTTTGTACTGTCTGGCCATTGTAGAACCTCAGGAAACATGACAGGTGCTCAGAAAGTCAGAGCTGCTTCAAAAAGCGGAAATTCACATTTTTGTACCATAGTTTGTAAACGCTATAACTTTTACCCAAACCATTTTTTTTTTACCCAAACATTTTTTTTTTATCAAAGACATGTAGAACTATAAATTTAGAGCAAAATTTCTATATGGATCTCGTTTTTTTTGCAAAATTTTACAACTGAAAGTGAAAAATGTCATTTTTTTGCAAAAAAATCGTTAAATTTCGATTAATAACAAAAAAAGTAAAAATGTCAGCAGCAATGAAATACCACCAAATGAAAGCTCTATTAGTGAGAAGAAAAGGAGGTAAAATTCATTTGGGTGGTAAGTTGCATGACCGAGCAATAAACGGTGAAAGTAGTGTAGGTCAGAAGTGTAAAAAGTGGCCTGGTCTTTCAGGGTGTTTAAGCACTGGGGGCTGAGGTGGTTAAAGGGGAAGATTCAACATTGGATAGTTCTCCTTCCTCCACTCTCTCCATCCCCTCAACTTGGGAGTATTCATTCAATGTTTCCTCAACCGTAATTGCAGAGTTATTTCTTTTAGAACAAGTATCCTGCAGCCCTTTCTGTCCTGCTCTCGTACTGTTCTTTGGAGAGTTCAAAAACTGATCAATTTTTGCCGATTCCAAAGGTCTCTGGGCTGTATTTACCCCAGTAAAGTCCGCTGAGCGCCTATTTTGCTTAGTGACCTTTTTTTTTTCCTTCTCCTTTGTCTTCTCGTTTACTCTCTTCCTCTGCTCCTTTTGACTTTTTTTCTCCCTTTCTCCTTTTCCTTTTTTTCCTTTACTCCTTCTCCCTCTTTTTTTCTTTTTTTCTTTTTTTTCTTCTCTCTCTTCCATTTTCTCCTTTTTTTCCTTCTCTTCTCCCTCCTCTTTCCCCCCTTTTCTTCAATTTCACTTTTTCCTTTTTTCCTGAATATGCTACTTGTATGTTAGTCTTTTATATAAAAATAAATACAAATAATAAAACAAAGCCAAGAAAGAACAGATCCAAAAAGGAAAAGTCTCACAATCTCTTTGTAGAAAGTAAGCAGGATACAGCAGCTCAGGGAGACGTAGCACTCAGGGCAGGGAAGAGGAGCAAGCAGAGGAGGCCACGTGGGAGACCAGCAGGATTGGAGGAACAGCAGCGGGCGCACAAACAGTTGTAAAATCTTTAAGGTCTGGGAGACATAAATGAGCAAAAGGTGGGAGATCAGAGGAATCCTTAAGAGGAATAGAGTAGAGCGGAGTTCTAGAGACTCCAAACTCGATTCGGGTCCAGTCAGGTGAGATGGAATCTATATGCAGGGAAGGCAGCGAGGAGTAAGGAAACCTCCTCATGGTTTCAAGTAGCCAAGTTTTCACCCAAAGTCCAGACTCGCCAACCAGGTAGGTGGCCTCCGTGAGGGCCCGCTATGGTCAGTTAAACCAGCCACCAAAACGTATCAACAGATCAATCTAAAGCTCGAGGGCAGCTCCTAACGCCGGCCGAGACGAGAGATGCGGTGGAACATGGAAGGAGGAGGGCGTGACGCACCTTGCCTACGTAATCACATCCTTTCCCGCTCTTTTGTGTTAATTACTTTACGCAGTTTAGTATCTTCAGCAAAAATGAATATTTTTCCTTCACCCATAATGATACTATAGATAGAGAGATGGATCTGTCCCCACAATTGGACAGGAAGCCATAGGCCTCTTTCACATAACCGGTTTTTCCATTTGGAAGCAATGCCTGTAGTGAATGCATAGCGTTTTTTACGCATCAGCTTTGCGTTCAGGAAAAACGCAGTCCTGGCTCCATAGAAGTAAATGGAGCTTGCGTGAAAAACAGAATCTATTCGGATGCAATGCGTTTCTCGCTGATGGTTGTTAGGAGATGTAGATTGTTATTCAATTTTTTTTCCGGATACAACCCGGACAGAATAAAAGCAAATACTGAACACAATCGCAGGTAAATCTGATTGAACTTGCGTGCAATGTAATGGGTGGGGAACAATGTTGCTGCTCTGTTGGCAGTCCACATTCCAGTAGTGCACAATTGGATAACAGATTTTCTAAGCAGGGAATTGATAGACGCAGGATGCTGATGCCTCCATCTGGACATTTTTAAAGTGTACATAAACTTTAACATGATTTCAGAATATGTGTGTATACATAAGTGATAGCACTTTGGCCGCTTTCACGAGAGCATGTTTGCAAGCCGTATATGGCCTGGATTTTATGTACCAGAATCTGCTGTTAATAAATAGGGCTTTTCGTATGGGCGTATAATTTTTGTCAATATTTAAAATCTGCAGCAAATTCCAATTACGCACATTTTAGAGTCTATGGCAGGGCAAAAAAATGTAGGGAGGCAGGAATATGTACCTATGTAAATCTAGTTTTAATTACTGATTCAGTATTGTCAGCCGAAATCCATGTGTTTTCCGGAGGCAGAATACATACTGATTTATATACGCTTGTGTGAAAGTAGTCTAAGTCTGGCTATTTTATGGCACGTATCTCATTTTAGCAGTTTTCTTTCTTAGTATACTGCATCTACAATTGTCATATCTTAATTAAGAAATGCGAGTGTCAAAAAGTTTCGAAAATTATCAATAAATATTTATTAGTATCTCATAATTAAAAGATACAATACAGTGCTATATAATAGGGAATACAAACAAAAATGCCACTCAAAGGATGCCTCATACTGGTATAAAAGGTAGCAATGATTGTGAGCCTAATCTCAACCCCAACTAATTCCAGGCGGGCGCCACAGGATCAAAAGCATGCAACCAAGCACAAGCAAGAAGAAAGAGAGCCTATGTGTCTACAAACAAACGCTGGATGCATATGTAACAATGCTTAACTATACAGGACCCATTACTGTGTTCACCTGAATGCGGGGGGTATTGATGCAATGTGAGCTATTAAACACAATAAACAAGGCATACCTAAAGTGCTGTAGTGCAAGTGGGCCAGATCCTCAACGCCCGTTTCGCGTCATGTGCTTCCACTCAGACTGCCTTCTCTCAGAGATCAGTCTTTTACTAGCATTTTGTGTCGCTCTGTTTAACGGCATGGTTGTTGAATCTAGAGTTTCACCAGGTATCGAAGTTTCAATACGCAATTGATACTTTTAGACCCGGATCGATACGATACCGGGTCTTACTATTTAACAATACTAGACTGCGCTGCTGTGCAGCCTAGTATCTGTTAGAGATCATGGCACGCACCGCTCTCAGCGCGTGCCATGTTCTCCTCAGCAGCACAGGTGAAAAGGAGGCAGTCCCACACCCCTGTGCCGCTGCCACCAATGGACTGATAGCACTGCTGAGGAAGGGAGGGACTGTGGCCACTGCGCCACCAATGAATATAATTAACACATTAATTTAAGTGTAGGCAGCGGTATCACATACCCTTCATCCGCCCTCTATGACATGGCGGCAATTAACCCCTAAGGTGCGGCACTCATTGCTATATTCATTGGTGGCAGTGGCCACAGGGTCCCCTGTCCTTCATTGGTGGTGCAGTGGAAGTTCTGATCGGAGCCCCAGCAGTGTAATCGCGGGGCTCCAATTTGATTACCATGGCAGCCAGGACGCTACTGAAGCCCTGGCTGCCATGGTAAGCTCCCTGCTGCTGTGTGCACAAAGCAAAGGGCAGCAGGGAAAGTGTGAAGTCCTATTCACCCTAATAGAGCTCTATTAGGGTGAATAGGACAAGGGATTAAAAGATCCCAGGTTCTAGCCCCTAAGGGGGCTAATAGTTAGTAAGTAAAAAATGTAATAAAAAACAAACACCAAAATACTAAAATATATAAACAATAAAAAATAAACATATTACATATCGCCACGCCCGAAAAAGTGCGAACTATTAAAATATTCAAAAATATCTCCTATGCGGTGAACGCCGTAACAGAAAAAAAAATTAAAACCTTGCGATTCGCCATTTTTTTGTCACCTTGTCCCCCCGAAAATAGGATAGGACTGTTCTATTATGGGCCGGACGTTCCATAAAACGCGGAATGCACACAGCTTTTTTGGTGTTTTGTTTGTTTTTTGCAGGGTATCGAATGGGATCGAGTATCTCAATCCTTTTTTATGGTATTGAAATCAAAATGTTGTTATCGTGACAACTCTAGTTGAATCCACGACATTGAGGACATTATTGAGGGCAAGGAAACTTTCCTTTTCCAAAATCTACCACAGAACCTTTTGTAAGGAACATCAAATCCCTCTCTGGAATCCTTTCTGCCACATGGTTTGGACTTGGGGCTTGGGCTTGGCTATCTTAAGAGTCAGGTCTCAACTATCAGTTCTTTTCCAGCACTCCTAGGCTTCCAAATGAGAAAGACATACAAACTTTTTTTTTTCTGTTGGGAGGTTGCACATTCTTCCTTCCACCCCACCATGGGTTTTAACTTGATCCTGAAGTTTTTCTATTTGGCTCCCTTTATGCCTCTCATGGAAATTCCTCTTAACCTACTGCCATGGAAAGTTTCCTTTTTAGTGGTTTTCACTTCAGACTGGTTTCTGAATTGGCAGCCATCTCTTTATGGATGCCCTTCCTGGTGCTTCACAATGAGAAAGATGTTTTTCTCACAGTATCGATCTTCCTATAAAAATAAAAAGTTGTATCCTCTTTCAATTTGAACGAAAACATTCTCCCAACCCAGGGTATGTTCCCTCCATCATTTGCAATATGTCAGGGCTCTTCTAATCTATTTGTGACGTCTTCCTTCTGATACTGATTCACAGTTTTTTCTGGGTTGCTCTCACTGGAGTCTTAGGACATTAAAGGGGTATTCCCATCTCAGACAATGGGGCTTATCGCTAGGATATGCCCCCATTGTCTGATTGGTGCGGGTCCCATCTCTGGGATCCACACCTACAACGAGAATGGATCGGGGAGAGCTGTGGCTGGAGGACCCCGGATTTCTTGGAGTCCATCCACCACTAAGAGCTGCTCCTATAGAAGTGATTGGGAGCGCACTGTCCCCTGCCCCCGCCCCAATTCATTTCTATGTGGCAGATGGAAATGGCCAAGCCAGCGCTCTGCTATTTTAACGGCCCCATAGAAATGAATGGAGGACGGCTGCGCAGTGCACCCTCAGTTCATTTCTCAGTTTTCGTTGTAGGTGCGGGTCCCAGAGGTGGGACCCGCACCTATTAAACAATGGGGGCATATGCCCCCATTGTCTGAGATGGCAAAACCCCTTTAAAGAACACAAGTGCCCCATAGATTAGACTGGTCCTCAGTGAGGCCTACCATGCCAAGCGCATCTGCTCTTTTTAACTGTGCAAGGCTACTACATGGAATTCGTTTTACACCTTCACCAAATTTTACCAGTTTCACACATTTGTGTCTTTGGATGTTTCTCTAGTTTGTAGAGCGCCATACTCTAGGCGTCCAGCAGTGTGATTCCTCTTCTTTTTTTTTTTCCCCCACCCCTGTGAATTGCTTTTGGAGTCCCACGGTTGTGTGTATTCCAATTATGAGTGAAAAAATTGATGTTTTATTTTACTTGTAAAATGTATTTATGGTTGACTTCATTAGGTAACCCAGCTCACCCAGTAGTGTGCCGATGACAGCTAGGGATGAGCAAAGTGAGCTTTGGATCCGAGATCCATAGTCGCTTCTCGAAAAAATTCGGTTTAATGCTGTACGGAGTTCCGTGCACATACGGCATTAAAATGTATGGCCTTCAACAAAGCAAAGACTTCAGTGAATAACTTCTGTATTTGATTTTTAAACTGGAAAAGCATTGGATCCGAACTTGACTTTGGTTCCAAGTCAGATCCAAATTTTAAAATGGTTTTCCAGTTTAAAAATCAAATACCAAAGTTATTCACTGAAGTCTCGCGAGGCTTTAGGAATAACTGACTTCGCCTCTTCGGAGACCATACGTTTTAATGCTGTATAGAGACTGAAGCGAAGCAACTTTGGATCTAGGATCCAAACTCGCTTCGCTCATCCTTAATGGCAACCCCTTGCCTCGCAAACGCCTCGGGGTCTGCCATGTACGGAAGCCTGTGAGAACCAGCCCCCAGGCAGTGTGAAACTGACAGGCAATGTGAAACTGACAGTTTCAATGTAGTACAATACATCTTGTATTGTACTACATTAAAACAGGAATGAGTCTGAAATGTTGAAGTCCCTGTACTGGGGCAAAAGTAAAAAAAAAATCACTAAAAGAAAAGTAAATCCCTTCATCTAGCGATTTTTTTATTTATTTTTTTTTATAATAATAAAAAAAAAAAGTCATCACGTACCCCTCAGATGAATGCCGTAAAAAAAAAAACTGTGCCAAAAGTAGTATTGAACAATCAAAAAAAAATTATGTACCACCAAGAATAAAAGGTACCAATAAAAGTCAACTGTGTTCCTGCAAAAACCGAGCCTCTACACAAGATGGTCAGCAGACAAATAAAAAATATGACTTTCAGAAAGTGAAGACAAAAACATAAATAAATAGCAAATATACTGTACATATCAGGTTTCGCTGATTCTGTAACGACCAGTTCTATAAAAAATATCACAGGCTCTACCCTCTCGGGTGCATTCCGTAAAAAATAAAGTAAAAACTGTGCCAAAATGGCAATTTTTGGTCACCTTACCCCAAAAAAGTAATATTGAACGATCAAAAAAAATCATATGTACCAAAAAAATTATATCAAAAACATGAACTCTTTCCACAAAAAGGGCCCCTACTCAAGACGATTGACAAAAAAAAAAATTGACTTTCAGAAAATGGAGACTCAAAAAATAGACATATTTGGTCCTGTGGTATCCGTAACTACCTGCTCTTTAAAAATAGCACTATCCTGTCAGGTGAATCTCACACTAAACAAACGCGACCCTATCTGGGAAGTGTTTGTATAAATCACCAAAACAAAGCCTATTTAGGCCAATAACCTCACTTGTCCTAGATGTTAAAACTTTACTTTTACTATAATTATTTTAAAACACTTTACAAGTACATGTGAGCAAAAGAAATGGGGTTAAAGAGGACCTTTCATCGGTCCAAACATTGTGAACTAAGTATGACATATACAGCGGCGCCCAGGGATCTCACTGCACTTACTATTACCCCTGGGCGCCGCTCCGTTCTCCCGTTATGTCCTCCGGTATGTTTGGGGACTTGGTTATAGTAGGAGGAGACTGCCCTTGTTCTGTGGGCGTCTCCTTCTCCTAGGCTGTAGCGCTGGCCAATCGCATCGCAGAGCTCACAGCCTGGGAGAAAAAAAACTCCCAGGCTGTGAGCTCTGCGCTGTGATTGGCCAGCGCTACAGCCTAGGAGAAGGAGACGCACAGCAGAACAAGGGCAGACTCCGCCTACTATAACCAAGTCCCCTAAGTCTCCGCCTACTATAACCAAGTCCCCGAACATACCGGAGGACATAACGGGAGAACGGAGCTGCGCCCAGGCATAATGGTAAGTGCAGTGAGATCCCTGGGCGCCGCTGTATATGTCATGATACTTAGTTCACAATGTTTGGACCGATGAAAGGTCCTCTTTAAAACTATTCCATGCCTTGTCAGTGCTGAGGAAAATTTGCTGCGTCTACAATGTCAGTCGGGGGTGCACTCTAGTCACACACTTGAACTATAGTTTAGCAGACCACTGTTCTATATGTATTTTGATTAGGGATGATACTATGCGGCGAACTATGATTGCTCTAAGATGGCTCACTATTAGTTTGCTGTACTAATTGCCAGAACTGACACAACCATGAGTTTCCTTGCCTCACAAAAAGCGTAAAATCATACATGCACCCAAAATAGTACCAATAAAACTGTTACCTTATCCCATAGATTTCAAAATCGGGGTCACATTTTGGGAGTTTCTACTGTAGGGGTGCATCAAGGGGTTTTCAAATGGGAAATGGCAACTTAAAATTGTCCCAATGAAATCTGCCCTTCAAAATCCATATGTTGCTCCAGAATCGGTATTTGTTTTTGTGGTAACAGGAAAAAATGGATTAAAATGGAAAATCTGCAAAATGAAGTGAATTTTGAAATTTCTCGTCTATTTTCCTTTAATTTTTGTGAAACAGCTAAAGGGTTAACTAAGTTTGTAAAATCATATTTAAATAAATTGAGGGGTGTAGTTTCTAAAATGGGGTGATTTATGTATGGTTTCTATTATGTAAGCCCCACAAAGCAACTTCATAACTGAATTGGTCCTTTTAAAAAGCGGGTTTTGGAAATTTTCTTAAATTATAACAATTGCATCTTAAATCTAACATCCCCAAAAAATAAAAAAAAATTATAAATTGATGCCAACATAAAGTAGACATATGGGAAATGTAAACTAATAACTATTTTATGAGGTGTCACAATCTGTCTTAAAAGTAGGAAAATTTGAAATTCCATTCACATAGCTGTACGAGGGTTTATTTTTTGCGGGACAAGTTGTTCTTTATAATGCCACCATTAATTATGGCATGCAATGTAGTGGGAAGCGGTAAAAAAAAAAAAAAAATCCAAATGGGGTGGAATTAGAAAATAAACTCAATTCCTCCGTCGATTTACGGGTTTTGTTCGCACAGCGTTCCATTTTTTTAAAAACTGACCCATGCCCTTCATTCTCTGGGTCAGTACGATTACAACAATACCACATATGTATAGGTTTTTTATGTCTAAATAGTGTAAAAATAAATTTAAACTGACCCCCATAACTTTTTTTATAGTTTTATCTACTTTTTTTCAGTAAGAGAAGCAATGAAAAAATTGCAAATTGGCCATTTTGACCCTTTTTTCCGTTACGCCATTCACTGTATTGGAAAAATATTTTTATATTTTAATAGTACGGGAGTTTTTGATCGTGGAATGGTGAGTATATTTTTCGTTATTTCAGTATTTATATTTTTGGTATACGGAAAGGGGAGGTGAATTTGTGATGATTTTGAAGCTCATATATGAGCCTACAAAATGTATTTTTTAAGTTTGAACGATCATGTATTTTTAAGCTGCACTTATTATTGAGAATTGCTCATTTCTTATGTTGGCCTGCCACCTGGTGGCCAAAATAAGAATTGCACTTTGAATGTTCTCAGCCTCTTCGGCCAGGCTGAGCCCATTCAAATCAATTACCTGCATCCCCATTGGCCGCAGGGGACAGCAATAACTCTAATAAATAATAGCTGTACGAGGGTTTATTTTTTGCGGGACAAGTTGTTCTTTATAATGCCACCATTAATTATGGCATGCAATGTAGTGGGAAGCGGTAAAAAAAAAAAAAAAATCCAAATGGGGTGGAATTAGAAAATAAACTCAATTCCTCCGTCGATTTACGGGTTTTGTTCGCACAGCGTTCCATTTTTTTAAAAACTGACCCATGCCCTTCATTCTCTGGGTCAGTACGATTACAACAATACCACATATGTATAGGTTTTTTATGTCTAAATAGTGTAAAAATAAATTTAAACTGACCCCCATAACTTTTTTTATAGTTTTATCTACTTTTTTTCAGTAAGAGAAGCAATGAAAAAATTGCAAATTGGCCATTTTGACCCTTTTTTCCGTTACGCCATTCACTGTATTGGAAAAATATTTTTATATTTTAATAGTACGGGAGTTTTTGATCGTGGAATGGTGAGTATATTTTTCGTTATTTCAGTATTTATATTTTTGGTATACGGAAAGGGGAGATGAATTTGTGATGATTTTGAAGCTCATATATGAGCCTACAAAATGTATTTTTTAAGTTTGAACGATCATGTATTTTTAAGCTGCACTTATTATTGAGAATTGCTCATTTCTTATGTTGGCCTGCCACCTGGTGGCCAAAATAAGAATTGCACTTTGAATGTTCTCAGCCTCTTCGGCCAGGCTGAGCCCATTCAAATCAATTACCTGCATCCCCATTGGCCGCAGGGGACAGCAATAACTCTCCCGGAAGCGCGAGCTTCCGATTTTTGCATATTTAGATGCCATGATCTCACTTGATCAAGGAATCTAAAGCCTTTAACCCCTTAGTGACCTCTAATACGCCTTTTTACTGAAATAAACAAAGGGGGTTTTAGCTAAACAGCTGGCTTTAATCAATCATTACATGTACCCAAAATGGTGCATTAAAAACTAACTTGTTCTGCCAAAAATAAGATCTCGTACAAGTACATTGATGAAAAAACAAAAAAGTTAATTACTTACCACGATCGGCATTAGTGCCAGTCGCGGTAATTAGCCGCAGATCTCTGCTGTTTGAAACAGTAGAGACCTGCTGGCCATGACGCCTGCTGCAAATGCAAGCGGGCACCATGTTTGCCTATCGCTCCAGCGCCGTATATGAAGGGGTTAATGTGAAAAATGGTTCGTTCCTCAAGCAGTTAAGTGCTCTACCTGCAAAATGTATTATATTGGACAAATCTCATGTAAACTTTGCTTTTTCCTTCCATGCAGAAATTGACCTGCCGTGTGGATTTAGAAATCTGTGACATAACAATTCTTTGTGCAGTTTTTTTTGTTTGGATTTTAAAGAGGAACTTTCACTGGTCCTAATATTGCAGTATTATTACCTGACAGTGTAGGGCTTTATTAGGAGATGTCAGGGCGCTTTATCTTTTTCACATTGGCTGCTCCATTCCCCTGCTTTATCCCCGTTCACTTTTGCTGCCTTTTATCCTAATTTGCAGCATCGGTACAGGGAGGAGGAGATGACCGGTTTGGGCATTTCCTTCTCCCAATCGCAGCGGAGAGCGTCACAGCCAGGAATAAAAAAAAAAAAAAGCTGTGGCTGTTACACTCTCCTCTGCGCAATGCAAAGGATGCGCAATGCAAAGGATGAGATCTGTGGCAAGTCCACAACACAAACTGCAAGTGTGAGGGATACCACCCCTCGTGCCCTGACTGACGTGAGACGTCAACTACGTCAAGCCCACGAGATACGATATGGTCCCTGTTTACCAAGACGTGACGTTACTACTTCCTGTAGGAGTCGGTAAGGTCAGTCTTGGTACAGTTTTCACAGATTCCTACTGTCCGCACGGGCACAGAGAGGCAAAGCTAAGAGCCTTTTCACTGCCCCAGTGAAACAGCACATTCTCAGCCTGGTAAGACTGCCGCCAGTTTCTTGTTTGATATAAGCCCAGTCCGCTAACGGATTATATAGGGTAAGAAACCAACCTGCGGTAGCGTATTGCTAGGCCGAAACGCGGACGTGGGGATTTGTGATCGAGATACAAGACAGCACAAGATTAAATTATATATTTAATTGCCTTAAGGGCGCACTAAATGTAACACAATTTACACACAAGAATATATACAGTGGTCTGAGGTTACAAATACAGGTGGTATGGTACAAACAGGATTAAACAGAGCAAAAGTCAGTTTACGAGATGGATGAGTCCTTTTGGGTTGTGATGAGTCCTTTGCTGTAGTCATATGGAGGGCAGTGATGTCAGCAGGTTGCAGGTCCCTCTAAACACATGGTACGATGTGACCCGGCCTCAGGGAGGGATCCATCCCCCCTTCCCTTCCCCTCTGCTGGGCTGGCAGCACATGAGCCACAAAACAGATTAGGGCTCATGGCTCCTGACCAGATTGTCGCAGGGAGGTGGTTCTGGGACCAATGGATCCGCCTGGGTTTCGGCTACCAGTAGAGTCCAAGCATGGTACCGTTATTTAGCTTCTGTGGGGAGATATGTATATCTCCCCTCCCTGGCATCCCACCGCCAGACTTTGACCACAGGCCTGTTCATCGTGGCCACAAACAAAGGTGGCCTGCAAAAAGTTATCTGCCATATGGCTGGGCTTTGAAGCAGGGCCCTGCTGTGGAGTTCACTACCTCTGCTATCTGACAGCTGATGGCTGGTGTGGGAACATGACTGACATGAAATAATAATCCATATTCCTCACAGCAAGTAACACAATTTTTTGTGTAGATATTCCTCACAGCAAGTTTTTTTGTGTGGATTTGTTTCAGAAACACTTAAAAATCCGCATAGAAATCTGCAGATTTTATGTTTGTATATGTGCACCCATGGGCAACTACACCTAGAGTTCCATATTATGTTTTGTGATAGAAATACCATATTCAGCCATTAATGTTCCATTTTCATGTAAATTCAATTGTATTAAAATAGGTATTTATAACATGTGCTTTCTCAGGTTTCGCACTATTAAAGGGAGACAGGAGGAGCTAAAAGAAGTCATCGAGAACTTCAAGAAAACTGAACACTTGGAGAAAACTTTCAAAAGTTTGGTGTCTGGAGACTGGGCACGTCATTATTTTCTTCACAAGAATAAAATGCAGGAGAAGCACTTCAAGGAACATGTAGGTTCTCCTCTGACTAAACCTATTCATTTATTTTATATTGTGTACTTTATATCAAGTGTTATTTTCAGGAAGCCTGATAAGAAAGATATAAAATCTGAATTGCAAATGTCTTGGCTCTTGTACAATGCACTTTTTGATAAATCTAACATGCGTTTCTGTGACTTAGTATCAAACTAAAATGAGATGAGTGTTATATTTACTGTTTATTTGTCATTTATTTTTTCCTAATGCTGCAGGTGTTCATCTACTTGAGAATGTTTGCAACTAGTAGCGGGTTTGAAATATTGCCTTGTAACAGATATTCCTCTGAGCAAAATGGAGCCAAAATAGTTGCAACTAAAGAATGGTATGACTTTTCCTATTAACTTTCTTAGATACATACAGTCACAAACGTGAATGCAAGGATGCAGAATATGCCCTAGATGCTCGGATTTTTATATACTATTTTCTTTTTCTTCAATAGGAAACGTAATGACAAAATAGAACTTCTTGTGGGCTGTATAGCAGAGCTGTCTGAAGCAGAAGAGAATATGCTGTTACGTCATGGGGAGAATGACTTTAGTGTCATGTACTCCACCAGGAAAAACTGTGCTCAGTTGTGGCTTGGTCCAGCTGCCTTCATTAACCATGGTATGTTTAGGCAAACTGTACGAAGTGTTTGTTGAATTTATACACTAATGGCATTAAAAAATTCTGCATATTAGTTAAAAATCGAATATGTAAAGAATACCTGTTGTTTCAGGTAACTTTTTAGAATAAACTGGTGTGTTTATTCATGATGTCTAGCACTGTATGGGGCCATTATATGACTTGTATGTGGCATTTTCCTCTTTAGACTCCATCTCTAATTTTCAGTTGTCTCTGAGGGACTGGGTGGAGAATGGCTGCTATCATGTCTTCGCTATCACTGCCCCTCCATTCTGTGGGCTGCATGTAATCTGATTCTTTAGTGACCAGAAAGTCTCTTGTTTCCCAAAATTGATTTATCAATGAATTTAGAGAGAGTGAATAGTTTAAAACATGGCACCCGCTTGCGCATGCAGCGGGCGCTTTAGCCGCGGGGTCTCTGCTATTTTTTTTTTTAGCAAATCTTTATTTTATTATTATTGCCAGCATATTGAGAAGTAACAATAACAGAAGGGCAACAAGCCTAAAAATCGAGGAAGCGTACAGATTACAACGCATACATGGAAAAAATATATCTGATGGACAACATACATAGGAACAGACTTTTTGTTAGGTTATATGTCAGAAGAGGCAGCATAGTACATACGATGGGAAATACAAGCTCATAGGTGACTAAACCAGGAGGCCTAAACAACAGCGAAAATTGTTGGCTCCTAAATATGGAAAAATAGTCAATACGGAAATAAAGCGCATTCAGGAGGCATTAATACAGGGTAAACTCAACCAGATCTCGACCGACACCAGTCCATCCAGGGTGGGTCTCTGCTATTTTAAATAGCAGAGACCCACGGCACATGTATGCGATCAGCCGTAAGGCTGATCGCATACATCTTACCTTTCAGATGCCATGGTCAACTGTGACCACGGCATCTGCGCAGACCGGAACCGGAAGTCGCTTCCGGTCTCGGAACAGCGTTCCCCCGGCCGAGATCGGGGGACCTGTTACCTCAATCTAATTGTCCGAAGCCCCAAGCCGGCTTTAGAGTCAATTAGATAGATATATCAATACAGGCCACTAGGTGGCAGCCTTGTATTGATATAGTGCAATTGAAGTCTTCCATGATGGCTATTTAGCCATCACTGAATACTATGGGCAATCGAATAATTGCCAGTTATCGTCACCCAACGTGACTTAAAAAAGTAAAAAAAAAAAAAAAACAAAGTTAAAAAAAAGTTTATACAAATACAAAAAAATAAAGTTCTAATCACCCCCCTTTCCTTAACCGCCTCCGGACTGCCTAACGCAGGATCGCGTTCCGGAGGCGGCAGCTCTGCGCAGAGTCACGCATATACGCGTCATCTAGCGAGACGCGAGATTTCGCTCAAAGCTGGCCCGCGCATGCGCATCGCGGGCTGGCAAAAGTTTAAGGAGTATTTCGTCAGCAACCTGCCAGCCAATGATCGTTGCTGGCAGGTTGCTGATTTTAAAAAAATCGAATCAGAAGCCATCTAACACCTTATATTTATTAATATAAGGTGTTAAATGGCTTCTCTGCTCCTCTGCTGGTCCTTTTGGTCGGTTGGTTCCAGCAGAGGAGCAGACATCACAGTGAGTACACCCAACACCACACTTAGCCCCCAGATCACCCCCCATCACCCCAATTAACCCCTTGATCACCCCTTGATCGCCCCTGTCAATCACTAGTGAAAGTGAAAAAAGTGATCAGTGTAAACTGTCACTTTTTTTTTCCACTAGTATTGACGGTTAAGTTTAGGATAGTTTAGGTCCCTTGGTTAGGTAGTTAAGCGTCAGTTAGCGCCCAGCCTACCGCACCGCAGTCACTGATTCGCTGATTAGCGTATCGCTAATCAGCATTTGTACTTTTATAGTATCTGTAAGTGATCAAAACTGATCACAGTCAGATCTATAATAGTATTAGTGTCACCTTAGTGCGCCCTCCACCCAAAACGCAGTGTTTGCCCGATCAGGCCTGATCGGTCACCCACACGTGCGATCACCCACGCCTGCCCCGCCGCAGTGACAAAAAAAATATTTTTTTTTGATCACTGCACAATCACTTTACAAGCGCTGCGGCGATATAAAAAAATCAGTTTTGATATTTTTTATCAATCGCAGCGGCCTCCGGTACTTCGCTAGCCTCCCATTTGTAAGACAGGCTTGCTTTTTTTCTTGGGTAGTCTCAGGGAATACCCCTAAATTTAGTAGTCCAAATGTCAAACAGGGGGTATTCTTCTGAAGAGGCCTACAGGATTCTGACCCAGTCGGATGAGGAATGGGAACCCTCATCTGACGAATCTAGCGGGTCAGAATATGAACCTGTAGAAAGCAGTGGCAGTCTGACCCAAAGTTCGGACGAGGAGGTTGAGGTCCCTGATAGCACCAGGCGTACCCGGCCCTGTGTCGCTAGACCACAGGTTGCGCAGGATCCGCTTTAAGAGCAGCAGAGTGGGGCTGGCGCTGTCGGATTACGTGGTGAGGCATACACCAGCAGCGCAGCCCTCCCTGGACCTAGTACCAGCACTGCCGTACAACATGGTGAAGTGGCGAGCACCAGAAGGGCAGTTGAAGCTGGTACGGTGGCACGTGCAGTAGTTACCCCGTCGCAGCCACAGCACAAACAGACCCGTAGAGCCCCTAGAGTCCCTGAGGTGCTGGCAAACCCTGATTGGCAGTCCCCAACTTCAGCCGCACCTGTAGTTCCCCCTTTCACCGCCCAGTCTGGAGTTCGGGTTGAGACTGCTCAGATCGGTTCGGCACTGGGATTTTTTGAGCTGTTCTTGACTGCGGAGCTCTTTGACTTAGTCGTGGCAGAAACAAATCGGTATGCCACTCAATTTATAGCCGCCAACCCGGGAAGCTATTATGCCCAGCCTTTCCGGTGGAAACCAGTCCAAGTTTCCGAATTAAAAACTTTTCTGGGCCTTCTCCTGAACATGGGTCTAACCAAAAAGCATGAATTGCGGTCATATTGGTCCACGAACCCAATTCATCACATGCCCATGTTCTCTTCTGCTATGTCCAGGGCACGTTTTGAGACCATCCTGCGTTTCCTGCACTTTAGCGACAACAGCACCTCCCGTCCCAGATGCCACCCAGCTTTTGACCGGCTCCACAAAATTCGGCCCCTCATAGACCACTTCAACCAGAAATTTGCAGATTTTTATACCCCTGAGCAAAACATCTGCGTAGACGAGTCCCTTATACATTTTACCAGGCGCCTTGGCTTCAAACAATACATCCCAAGCAAACGCGCCCGGTATGGGTTCAAATTGTATAAGCTCTGTGAAAGGGCCACAGGCTACACCCACAAATTTCGGATCTATGAGGGAAAAGATCAGACCCTGGAGCCGGTCGGTTACCCTGACTACCTGGGGAGCAGTGGGAAGACAGTCTGGGACTTGGTTTCACCCTTATTCGGCAAGGGGTACCATCTTTATGTGGACAATTTTTACACAAGTGTGCCCCTCTTCAGGCATTTGTTCCTAGAACAGATTGGCTGCTGTGGCACCGTGCGACCTAGTCGCCGGGGCTTCCCCCAACGGCTCGTTACCACCCGTCTTGCAAGGGGGGAGAGGGCTGCCTTGTGTAACGAAGAACTGCTCGCGGTGAAATGGAGAGACAAGCGTGACGTTTACATGCTCTCCTCCATTCACGCAAACACGACAATACAAATTGAACGGGCAACCCGTGTCATTGAAAAGCCCCTCTCAGTCCACGACTATAATGCGCTCATGGGAGGGGTGGACTTCAATGACCAGATGTTGGCTCCCTATTTAGTTTCCCGACGCACCAGACGCTGATATAAGAAGGTATCTGTATATTTGATTCAATTGGCGATGTACAATAGTTTTGTTCTCTACAGTAAGGCTGGGAGATCGGGATCCTTCCTCAAATTTCAGGAAGAGATCATCGCGAACCTCCTGTATCCAGGAGGTTCCGTGGCCCCATCCACCAGTGTAGTGAGCCGTCTACACGAGCGACATTTCCCCCGTGTCGTTGCTGGTACCTCAACCCAACAGTCACCCCGAAAAAGATGTTGCGTCTGTAGCAGGAGTGGAATAAGGCGTGACACCCGCTATTTCTTTCCTGACTGCCCTGACCACCCTGCCCTGACCACCCTGCCCTATGCTTTGGAGAGTGTTTCCGGAAGTACCACACACAGGTACACTTAGCATAGGGATTGCATCTCACAGGACAGGCACACAGGGCTATTAGGGCCCTTTTACTCACAGCTGCTGCAAACCTCTCCTTTCACCTGGGATAAAGTGCATAATGTACTTCGCCACATCTTTGGGCGATTTGCGCTTTGCACATTGTCCCATGGGGAAGGAGAGGTTTGTCCTATAAAGGTAAAAAAAAACACTGGTAAGCAAAAAAGTTAACGTTCAGTTTAAAAGATTAATAAAGTTTATATGTTCCGTTCAAATTTTATTATAAAGTTAAAAAAATTTATTGCGTTGGGGCCTGGTTTTTTCTTTTTTGTTTTGTTTTTTTTACCTTCCAGGTGGACCAACCGATCGACTAGCTGCAGCACTGATGAGCATTCTGACAGAAGCATTGCTGTGACTGCTGTCCAACCTCTTAGGCAAAAACTTTAGATAACGCGGGGAAAAAATAAAAACAGCCAATTTGCAATTTTTTTGTCACTTCAACTACCCAATAATTTTTTTATCAAAAGTGATCAAAAAGTCACACACACTTAAAATTGGTATCACTGAAAAGAACAGATCGTCCCGCAAAACATGATCCCGTACACATGGCTCCAAAAAAGTTACAGGGGTCAGAATATGGTTCTGAAAAAAGAAATTTCCTCAAAGGCTTAAAAAAAAAATCTGTATTAAAACGCAAGAAAAATTATTCAAGTGTGGTATCCTTTGAACCGTACTGACCTGGAGAATGAAGATAACAGGTCAATTTTACTGCACAGTGTAAACCTTTTTTTTATAAAAACCTTTATCCCAATTGCATTTTTTTCCCAATTCTACCCCATTTGGAATTTTTTTCCTGCTCCCTACTACATGGTATGCAACCGTAAATGGTTCCAATAGAAAGTACAACTTGTCCCGCAAAAAATAAGCCCTCATAAGGCTATGTGAATGGAAAAATAAAAAAGGTAGGACTATGGGAAGGCGGAGAGTGAAAAACAAAAATAGAAAATCCCATGGTCCTGAAGGGGTTAATTTGCATGTAGTTTTGATTAATTTAACGTTTGTTGAAGGTGACGTAACCATTTAAAGCATCACTGTATTTGTGTTCTCCTGCCTAATGTTACAAAGGGTTACCAGGCAGCTCAATTGCTGAGGCAACCATAGGATACCTGAAGAGACTTTTGCCTCTAAATAGTCCCTGTTCTACCTGCATGTCTCCACATGCAATGTAAGGTACACAGGTATAGTGACATTTTAAAGGGGTTCTATACCTTTTTCTTACTGTCCTTTTGGATAGGTCATCAGCATCTGATCGTTGGGGATCCAACACTCAGAACCCTCGCTGATCAGCTGTTTGAGAAGACAGCAGCGATCACAGTAGCTTCACTTCAGTGGGGCAGAGCTGCGCCCAGGTGACGTGAAATAGTCGTGATGTCACTGGCCTGCGAGAATGCTGTGGCACTACTGCGAGAGCCGCTGCCTTCTCAAATAGCTGATCAGCAGGGTTCCTGGGTGTTGGACCCCTGCCGATCTTATGTTGATCACTATTCCAAAGGATTGATCATCAGTAAGAAAAAGGTATACAAACCCTTTAAGGATTATTCCCATCTTGACATTTATGGCGTACTCACAAGATGTACTATATGGACAAACAATATTGGGACACCTACACATCGCACCTACAGGAGCTTTGATGACATCCTATTTTAAATTCATAGGCATTTATATGGAGTTAGTCACCCATTTGCAACTACAGCTTCCACTCCTCTGGGAAGGCTTTCAACAACATTATGGAGTGGGTCTGTGGAAAATTTTGCCCACTCATCAAGAAGAGCATTTGTAAGCTCAGACATTGATGTTGGGCCCAAGAAGAAAGGACGCTTGACTGTTTCGGTCGAACGTATGGAAAGTAGGAGGCGCACTATCACAACTGGATGATTTTGTATTTTTCAGATTTATAAGCCTGAAAAATACAAATCATCCAGTTGTGATAGTGCGCCTCCTACTTTCCATACGTTCGACCGAAACAGTCAAGCGTCCTTTCTTCTTGTTCCCACTGCCTAACCCGAGTGGTGGGGTGGCTCCCACCCAAGGGATTTGGAGAGATCTGGGCTGCACCAACTGTGAACCGTCCACAAACAACCGTCACTGGGGTTGCACCCAATTAGGTGCAACCACAAAAGGTGAGCAAACAAAACCCATTTTTTTTTGTGGATTTTCCACTTATTGAACATACTCGCCCTATGAGCGCCTTTCTCTACCCTCTGGCCATCATTTATTGATGTTGGGCGAGAGGGCCTGGCTCTCACTTTCCATTCCAGATCATCCCAAAGGTGTTCAATGCAGTTAAGGTCAGGGATCTATGTAGGCCAGTCAAGTTCCTCCACACCAAACTCACCCAACCATCCCTTTATGGACCTTGCTTTATGGATTGGGGCACAGTTATGCTGAAACCCTATCTGGCAGTTCTGAACTAATGACACTGCTGGAAAACTTCCGATTTTGAACGGAGGAAAACATTGAACAGAGGGGGCAGATACTTATCCATCATACAATACCATCAGGTAGGTGTCTGATTGCCTCCAAATTTATTCTGCAGAAAAACAACGGTCCCAAACATACATAGTAACATAGTTTATTAAAAAAGACATCTGTCCATCCAGTTCAGCCTGTTATTCTGCACGTTGAGGAAGGCAAAAAAAAAAACTCTGTGAGGTAGAAGCCAATTTTCCTCACTTTAGTAACAGTTTATAAGGCCGAAAAAAGACATCTGTCCATCCAGTTCGGCCTGTTATCCTGCAAGTTGATCCAGAGGAAGGCAAAAAAAACCTGTGAGGTAGAAGCCAATTTTCCCCAATTAAAATTCCTTCCCGACTCCAATCAGGCAATCAGAATAACTCCCTGGATCAACTCTAGTAGCCATAGCCTGTAATATTATTACGCTGCAGAAATACATCCAGGCCCCTCTTGAACTCTTTTAGTGAACTCACCATCACCACCTCCTCAGGCAGAGAGTTCCATAGTCTCACTGCTCTTACCATAAAGAATCATCTTCTATATTTGTGTACAAACCTTCTTTCCTCCAGACGCAGAGGATGTCCCCTTGTCACAGTCCTGGGGATAAATAGATGATGGGAGAAATCTCTGTACTGACCTCAGATATAATTATACATAGTTATTAGATCTTCCCTCAGTCGTCTTTTTTTCTAAAGTGAATAACCCTAATTTTGATCTTTCATGGTACTGTAGTCCCCCGATTCCAGTTATTACTTTAGTCGCCCTCCGCTGAACCCTCTCCAGCTCTGCTATGTCTGCCTTGTTCACAGGAGCCCAGACCTGTACACAGTACTCCATGTGTGGTCTGACTAGTGATTTGTAAATTGGCAGGACTATATTCTCATCACAGGCATCTATGCCCCTTTTAATACAACCCTTCATCTTATTGGCCTTGGCAGCAGCTGCCTGACACTGGTTTCTACAGCTTAGCTTGCTGTTCACTAAAATTCCTAGGTCCTTTTCCATGTTAGTGTTAGGGCTCATGCACATGACACTTGTTGTTTTGCGGTCCGTTTTTCACAAATCCGTTGTTCCGTATTTGAGGTTTTATTTTATCTGATTTAAGTCCTCTTCCGTTCTGTTATTCCACAAAACATATCCGTATGGTTTCCGTATGCGATACTTTTTGTTCAGATCGGAAACTGAAACAGTAACTTATTAATCACCAAACACATGAGCAATATGGGCTGGGCATAGCATTTCTACAGTATGGATCCGCAAAATACGAATGACCTACGGAAGTGTTTCGTGTGCGTTCCGTATTTTTTGCAGGGGGGTCGGAGCACCCACTTTAGTTACACCCTCTGCGGGCGCGTACTTTGGTACTGCTGGTCACCCGGTCCCCATTACTGCCGCCGCGCAGTGGATTGCCAGCATTCCCACGGGCTCCATGTCGAGTCTGCTGATGGGGTGACCCTGCTGCACCTGAAGACGTCAGAGGGTAAGTACTGGTTCTCCCCTCTCTCCCCTCTGAACCATGATCTTCTGGTTCCTTGGCCAGGGCGTCTGCTTTTCATCCTAGGGATCTATCCTTCTGGGACACAGTACTTCTTAGGGGCGCTATAGGCTCTAAACCCCCCCCCCCCCACCTTGTGCTGGGGAACACTGTTAATCCAGGGGGGCAGAGGGTATTTGCTCTATTACCAAGGGCCTTCGTCCCTCTATCCCAAGGCTTCACGACCTGGCTCCGCCCCCCCTTTTTCCCAGCTTCGGCCCGACCCCTCCTCACTCTGGGAAGGACCTCCTTGCCTGCTCCTATCGCTTCTAGGCGTGGGGTTTTCTCTTCTAGGGGCGGTCTCTTCTCTAAGCTGAAGCTGAGGGAGAAGAATGTCCATTTTGCAGCCAAAGCCTGGATTGCCATTCTGCCTGTTCCTGCATCATCTTCGCTGCTTCTTCTGCATCGTGGGGCACAGTACCTGGGGCCTGGTAGGATAGCCTCTCCGGCTATACAATTTTTTTTCTTTTTGCCATAATGTCCTCTGCTAGTACGGACCCTAAAGCCCGGATGCCTATTGGGGTACCTACTTTTTATGCTTGCTCTAAGTGCAGTAAGGCATTTCCCCCGCAACCTAACTCGCACTGCGCGCAGTGCGTTGCTCCCATGCCCCCTTCTGACGCCCTGGCCCCCCCTGCGGTAGTGGTTCCTTCTGATTGGACCGCCTCACTGTCCCAGGCCATAGGCGACCTAGCCAGCCTGTCCCGATCCATGGTGCAGTCGCTGGACCGCTTGCCTGCTCAAATTGCGGCAGTCTCTGCCCCTCACAGAGACCATGCTGCTGAAGGGGCTCGCCCGCGCTCTGATACCAGGTCCCGTAAAAGACCTCGAGTAATCTCAGCCGCGTCCCGCTCCTCCTCCGCATCCTCGGGTCACTCCCTGGACAAGCCTGAGACAGGCGAAGTCTCGTCTTCCACCGCTTCTGCCGCTCCTGGGGACACCTCTGAATCCAATTCTGTATCAGAGCAGAGTTCTATTTTATCTGCGGACATGCAGCACCTCATTAAGGCGGTTAGAGACACCCTCAATGTGCAGGAGGGTACTCCCTCCTCTTCTCAGGATCCTGTGTCCTTCTGCCGTTCCAGGCGTTCTGTGTTGGTTTTTCCTAACCACCCGGACCTTGACGCACTCCTGGCCAAAGAATGGAGTCAGCCTCATAAGCGCCTGCAGATGTCTAAAGGTTCGGACGCTCTGTTTCCTTTCAGTGCAGAATCCGTGAACTTGATCCTCAGGTGGCCCGTTTGGCCAAGGCCACAACCCTTCCCGTGGCCGATGCGGCTTCCTTGTCGGATCCCGCTGACAAGAAGATTGATTCCTTGGCTAAGGCCGTTTTTGTAGCGGCAGGCTCCGCTGTTCAGCCATCTTTTGCCGCCTCCTGGGTTGCCAAAGCCTGCGTGGTCTGGGCGAATCAGCTCGTTCGTTTGCTGCCGGACTCTGCTCCAAGTGAGGTTTATATTCTTGCCTCTCAGCTTCTCCAGGCTTCCCTTACCTATGTGATGTCTCCCTGGAATCGGTTTGCCGATCTAGCAGGGCAGCCGCTAACCCTGTGGCCATCCGCCGTACGGTCTACCTCCGTTCATGGGCGGCAGATGTAGCTTCAAAAAAGGCTCTAATCTCTCTCCTCTTTCAGGGCGAAAAGCTGTTTGGGAAAAGCCTGGTGGAGCTTATTTCAGAAGCCACGGGAGGAAAAAGCCCCCTTCTTCCCCAGAACCGCCCTCGCCGCCGTCTACCTCCCTTGGCGACTTTGAGGTACAAAAAATGTTGTTCCTTTCGGGACTCATCCTCCCGCTCGAACATGAAGTCGGGGGGGCCTTCCTTCAAGGCCAGACCTGCCTGGCACTCTCGCCCCAAGCCTTCAAAGCCCCAGTCTGCAAAAACCTCTTCTGCATGACTGTGCTTTACCACATGTTGGGGACCGTTTGCTCAACTTCCAGGAGTCGTGGCGTGCAAGCGTGGATGACGCATGGGTCCTGGTGATCATTTCCTCCGGTTACAGAATAGAGTTTTCCACTCTTCCTGTGAGTCGGTTCTTTATGTCATGCCCCCCCCAGTCTCCCGTAAAGGCGGCAGATTTTTTCCGGGCCATTCATTCCCTTCAGTCCCTCGGAGTGATCGTTCCTGTCCCCGAGTCGGAGCGCTTTCAGGGATTTTATTCAAATCTTTTTACGGTCCCCAAAAAGGACGGCTCCCTCCATCCTAGCCTGGACTTGAAGGCGTTCAACCGCCTGGTTCGAACCCGACACTACCGCATGGAGTCGATCAGGTCGGTGATTGCCTCCCTGGAGGAGGGCGAATTTTTGTCGTCCATCGACATACAGGACGCATGTCTCCCATTGACGTGGCCCATTAGTGGTACCTTCAGTGGGTTCTCTGTATTTCCAATTTGTGGCTCTGTCCTTCGGATTAGCGTCCGCCCCAAGGGTCTTCACGAAGGTCCTGGCCCCTCTAATCGCCTTCCTCTGCACTCGGGGGGTGGCAGTGATTCCCTACCTGTACGACCTGTTGGTGAAGGCTCCGTCTCTGGAGGGCAACCTGGCCAGCCTCCGTATCACCCTGTCTGTCCCGTCTCAGTTCGGGTGGTTGGTCAACTTCCCCAAGTCCTCCCTGGTTCCCCGCCAGCGAATGGATTTCTTGGGCATGACCTTAGACACTCGCCTCTCTCGAGTGTTCCTTCCCCAGGACAAGGTTCGTGCATGCAGGTTTTGGGCCGAATGGTTGCCTCCTTCTAGGTGATCCCGTTTGCGCAATTCCATTCCAGGCCTCTTCAGCTGGCGATCCTATCCAGCTGGGACAAGTCCCATCCGGGCCTCGACCTTCTGGTTCGTCTTTCCCGTCTTGTCAGCAAGGAGTTGTGCTGGTGGCTTCTACCCTATCTCTGGGCAAGTCCTTTCTTCCCCCTCGTTGGCGGGTAATCTCCACGGACGCCAGCCTGACGGGTTGGGGAGCTGTCTACGGGTCCCTATCTGCTCAAGGCCTGTGGTCAGCAGCGGAATCCTCCCAGCACATCAATATTCTGGAGCTCAGGGCGATCTTTCTGGCTCTATCTCCTTGGACACACCTTCTCTCCGGTCTTCCAGTCCGTGTCCAGACTAACAACTCCACCGCGGTGGCGTACCTGAATCATCAGGGTAGCAACAGGAGCATGAGGCTCATGGAAGAGGCATCTCTCATACTTCGGTGGGCGGAGTCCTTCGTTTCGGTCCTCTCCGTAGTCCACATTCCAGGGGTCGACAATTGGGCGGCTGACTCTGTCGCCTAAACCCAGACCTGGGCGAGGTGTTTTTTTCGTCTGTGTCAGCGTTGGGGCACGCCCGATATTGACCTTTTCGCCTCCCGTCTCAACCACAAGGTCCCACGTTACTTCGCGAAGTCTCGGGACCCTAAGGCGCTGGCCTCGGCTACCTCTTTCCTCCCATTCCGCTCCTTCTCAGGGTTCTCAAGCGCCTGAAGTTGGCCCGGGTTCCGGCGATTCTGGTGGCCCCGGACTGGCCTCGCTGAGCATGGTACGCGGATCTTCTGTTCCTTCTCGCAGACACACTGTGGCGCATCCCTCTATGTCCCGACCTCTTTTCCCAAGGTCCGCTACTCCACCCAAATTTACATCAGCTGCGTTTAACGGCGTGGCTTTTGAGGCCGTGGTTCTGAGGTTCGCGGTCTCTCGGAGTCTGTTATTCAGACTATGCTCCCCACACGCAAGCCCCAGTCTTCCAGAATTTATCATCGTACTTTGAAGGCTTATTTTTCCTGGTGTGAGGCTGCTCCGTTTCACCCTCTCTACCTGTCCATTCCCAGGGTCTTATCCTTCCTCCAGTCGGGCTTTGACAAGGGCCTTCGTTTGGCCTCTCTCAAGGGTCAGATTTTGGCCTTATCTGTTCTTTTCCAGAAACCCCTGGCTTCTCGCCGTCAAGTGAGAACTTTTCGGCAGGGGGTCGCTCACCGCGTCCCGCCTTTTCGTTCTCCTGTGGGACTTGAAAATTGTCTTGGACGCTCTTCAGGCCTCTCCCTTTGAGCCGTTACAGGATATTTCTCTTTCTTTTGTTTCGTTTAAGGTCACCTTTCTTGTGGTGATTACTTCTATTCGCAGAGTTTCCGAACTTGCTGAGCTCTCTTCTAGATCCCCTTTCTTGGTGTTTCATCAGGATAAGGTCGTTCTGCGTCCGGTGCCTTCCTTCCTCCCTAAGGTGGTGTCCGTATTCCACATTAATGAGGAGATTGTCCTTCTGTCCTAACCCCTCTCATCCTAGGGAGCGTTCGCTTCACCGTTTGTATGTTGTTAGGGGCGCTTTGCCTCTATCTTAGGTTGACTGAGCCCTTTTGCCGGTCAGACTCCCTGTTTGTGATCCCTGAGGGTTCTCGCAAGGGCTTGCAAGCTTCCAAGGCCACCATATGCCGTTGGATTAGGTCGGCAGTTAAGGAGGCCTACGTTGCCAAGGGTCGTGTTCCTTCCTTTCGATTGACCGCTCATTCCACTAGGGCGGTCGGGGCTTCTTGGGCGGTTAGACATCAGGCCTCAGCTTCCCAAGTCTGCAAGGCTGCCACCTGGGCCTCTGTTCATACATTTTCCAAATTTTATCCCATCCTCTCCTTGGCTTCTGCTGATGCCAGTTTGGGCCGCAGGGTTCTGCAAGCAGCCGTGAGTTAGTTGCGTTGCATGGCTGTTTTATTGCTGCCCTCCCTTGTGGACTGCTTTAGGACGTCCCATGGTGCTGTGTCCCCCAATGCATTCAAGAGAAAACTGGATTTTTGTACTCGCCGTAAAATCCTTTTTTTGTAGGATGCATTGGGGGACACAGATCACACCCTTTTTTGGCTAAGTCTTTCTGTTGGTCCTTTCTGGTTTAGGACTTGTTGGCTTACAGTTTTTTCTTGTTATCCTACTGCTTTTCTACCTACTGGTTTGCTCCTGCATCTGCAGCGGGTATAGCCCAGATAGGAGGAGCCAACATGTTTTATTTCTAGTGTCGGCCTCCTAGTGGCAGCTGGTGACCCATGGTGCTGTGTCCCCCAATGCATCCTACGAGAAAAAGGATTTTATGGAGAGTACAAAAATCCAGTTTTTGCGGACCCATTGAAGTGAATCCAATCAGCAAAACAGCGGATCGGAAGTGGAAAGAAAATACGTTTGTGTGCATGAGCCCTTACCCAGTGTTTTACCATTTAGTATGTACGGGTGACTTGCATTATTCCTTCCCATGTGCATAACCTTACATTTGTTAGTGTTAAACCTCATCTGCCACTTATCTGCCCAAGCCTCCAATCTATCCAGATCCATCTGTAGCAGTATACTGTCCTCTTCTGTGTTAATTACTTTACACAGTTTAGTGTCATCTGCGAAAATGTATATTTTACTGTGCAAGCCTTCTACAAGATCATTAATAAATATATTGAAGAGAATAGGGCCCAACACTGACCCCTGAGTTACTCAGGGGGAAAAAAAATTCCTGACTCCATTCAGGCAGTCAGATTAACTCCCTGAATCTACAACTTCTCCAGAAATCTAATAACTATAACCTCTGATATTATTACACTCCAGAAATTCATCAGGGCCCCTTTTGAACCCTTTTAGTGAATTCACAATCACCACCTCCTCAGGCAGAGAGTTCCATAGTCTCGCTGCTCTTACTGTAAAGAATCCTCTTCTATGTTTGTGTATAAACCTTCTTTCCTCCAGGCGCAGAGGATGTCCCCTCGTCACAGTCCTGGGAATAAATAGATGATGAGAGAGATCTCTGTACTGACCCCCTGATATATTTATACATAGTTATTAGATCTTCCCTCAGTCCTCTTTTTTTCTAAAATGAATAACCCTAATTTTGATCTTTCTGGGTACTGTAGTCCACCTATTCCAGTTATTACTTTAGTTGACCTTCTCTAAAACCTCTCCAGCTCTAGGTCTTTCTTGTTCACAGGAGCCTAGAATTGTACACAATACTGCATGTATGGTCTGACTAGTGATTTGTAAGACTAGTGATACAGCCAGTGTCATTAAGAACTACCGTATTTTTCGCCACATAAGACGCAATTCCCCCCCCCCATATGGCAGTGCGCATTTATGGGGTGAATGCTGCCATTTTTACTATGCTAACAACACTGATACATCGCCGGCTGCACAGCGTGGCGATGTATCAGCAGGGAAAAAGGAGGGGCTGGAGGCAAGCAACTATTGGAATCGCGGCGGGGCCCGGTGCAGTCATGTATTGGATAACCCCCACATAACAGTGCCATCCATAGATCCCCCCTACATAACAGTGCCATCCATAGATCCCCTCCACATAACAGTGCCATCCATAGATCCCCCCCACATAACAGTGCCATCCACAGATCCCCCCCCCATAACAGTGTCACCCACAGATCCCCATAACAGTGCCATCCACAGATCCCCTCCATAACAGTGTCATACACAGTTCCCCCATAATTGTGTCATCCCTAGACCACCATTAGTCAAAACCCACCAAAAGCATACCTTTTGGTTCAAAATATTTTTTTTCTTATTTTCCTCCTCAAAAACCTAGGTGCGTCTTATGGGCAGGTGCGTCTTATAGGGCGAAAAATGCGGTATCTTTAGCGTAAAGTAGAACAAGGAATCCTGTAAGTAATACTATGGCCGGCCAAAGAGCCCCAACCTCAACGCCTTTAAGTCGTTCTGCGATTACATGAAGAGACAGAAGGAGTTCAGCAAGCCTACATCCACAGAAGATCTGTGGTTAATTCTTTAAATTCTTTGGAGCAACCTCCCTACCAAAGTCCTTCGAAAACTGGGTGCAAGTGTGCCTAGAAAAATTGATTTGAGTAAGGGTCCAGTCACATGTCCGTGTGTGTTTCGCGGATCCGCAAAACACGGACATCGGTGATGTGCGTTCCGCATTTTGCTGACCGCAGATCGCGGACAAGAATAGGACATGTTCTATTTTTTTTCGGGAATGGAATTGCGGACCCGGAAGTGCTGTCCCATAGAAATGAATGGGTCCGCAATTCCGTTCCGCAAAATGTGTGAATGGACCCTTAGATTTATTTTTTGTTCATTCAGCTTGCTTTTTATTAATTGCTAAAAATAAACTATCAACCCCATCTATTTTTGAAAGCATTTGTGCTTATTGCAGCAATTTTTCCACACCTGCCTAAACCATTTGCACAATATTATAAGTCTTTCATGTTCCATGATGCTCCAGGCTCACATTTTTATGCTGATGTTAATGCCAGGGGATGTTTTGGAATTCTGCAGTTATTGAGTCAGCAGAGCACTGTGGATTTGTATGCACTATATGCCTCAGCACTCAGCAACCCCACTCTGCAAATTTAAATGTACAGTATGCAAAATGTATGTGGCCTCTTTGTGGTTGAGTTGCTGTGGCCGCTAAACACTTTCACTTTGCAATAATACTACTCACAGTTGATCATGGAATATGTAGGAGAGAAGACATTTCACTAACTGACCTGTTACTGCAGCTGTTACAATACCACATTCAAATTCAGTGACCTTTTTAGAACAAACCATTATTTTATAAATGTTTGTAAAAGCAGACTGCATGGCTAGTTTCTTGATTTTCTACACTTTGGGCAATAGGACTGAATGAAACGCCTGAATTCAGTTATTAAGAGTTGTCTCTGTGCTTTTGTCCATCCAGTGTTTGTCATAAATGTCCATAAGATCTGGAACAAAATAAAGGTACCAACCAAATCAAATAGGTCTTAAAGGCTATGTACACCTTTGGGGGCAATTTTTTTGCAGCGTTTTGGTGTCTGTCTGACGAAACTGAGCCAAACGGATCCGTTCTGACACACAATGAAAGTCAATGGGGACGGATCCGTTTTCTATGACAAAATAGAAAAAGGATCCGTCCTCCATTCACTTTCAATGGTGTTCAAGATCCGTCTTGGCTATGTTAAAGATAATACAAACGGATCCGTTCTGAACGGATGCAGACTGTTGTATTATCTGAACGGATCCATCTGTGCAGATCCATACCAAACGCGAGTGTGAAAGTAGCCTAAAATAATCTTTTAAATTGGTCTTTATTATAAAATATGGAGTTGTTTCTTTCTGTACAGGGCTAAGATGCTCTAGTGATTTTTCTCTCTGCCAAATCAGTCAGCTCACCTGAGGTTATAAACACTCTGAGATTATAAACACTCAATATAGCTCAGTTCTTATCTTACTAATTAGAATGTGGCTTAAATAAGTGTTTATGACCTCCTCAAAAAATTAGCGATAGGGGTTGTTGGATGACGAGCATAAAGTGAAAGTAATAGGGCCCTTTACACGGGCCGAGAAATGCACAGATTATCGCTAACGAGCATTGATAGTAAATGTACCGCCGATTACTCAATGAACGAGCGAAATGCTAATACATCGGGTAATCCAGTTGTTTGTGCGCACGAAAAAATTGTTTACCGGCAGTAGATCGTGCTGTGTAAACACGATCTCCTGCCGGCAAACAAGTCCTTATGGGGAAGAGCCATGGCATTAGCCATCACTCTTCCCCATGCTCTGGAGGAGATCACTGCATGCAAGGGCAGAGGTCTTTTCTGCTAGCGATCCGCAGGAAGGAAGTTTACACTTCAGTTATTTGGTCAGTTATTTCCATTAGTTATTTTGAGCCAAAACCAGTAGTGAAGATGAGGTATAATGAAAAGATATGAACCTGTTCTGTGTTTTTGACCCACACCTGATTTTGGCTCACAATAACCGATGGAAATAACTGACCAAATAACAGAAGTGTAAACATAGGCTAAAAAGTTAGACACAGCTAGGCAGAACAACTCAATATTTTTAATAAAGACCAATTGAGAAAATTATTTTTAGTAAAATACAATCATAAAAAATTACCCCCAAGGTGTATGTAGGCTTTAACTTTTTTTTTATGTGACATATCATTTATTTCAGCTCTAATACTAATGTTAATTGTTTTTTTTCTTGCTTAACACCTCTAGATTGCAGACCTAACTGTAAGGTAAGTGATATACCTGTACATAACAACATTATGATTTTTTTTATTTTCTTATAATTTCTGGCTAGAGAACAGTAAGAGATTTTAATGTTACTTTAATGTTGCAGTTTGTATCAACTGGCCGTGATACTGCTTGTGTAAAAGCACTGCGGGATATTGAGCCTGGGGAAGAGATCTCGTGTTATTATGGGGATGGCTTTTTTGGCGAAAACAATGAGTTCTGTGAGTGCTACACATGTGAAAGGTGTGTTTATATTCAATTTTACACCTATGTAACTGCAACTGCATCCATTTCTATTTGCTGTATTTTACTACATGGATTCTGGGGGATTGAGGAGTTTCTTGAACATTTACAGATGGCCTGCAGGCAGGGAAAGTAGGCTACAGATTTTATACGTGAATAGTTATACAAAGGGAAAATCTTGTACATCTATGGATATGCTTCTACGTTTACCTAGAAATGTGTATCATGATTCATTTCATGTCCAAACATCAATATTATGTCAGTACCCATCATAGTAAAGAGCATTATATCTGGTCAGTAAATTAAAGGGGTTGTCCGCTTTTTATATTAATGACCTATCCTTAGGATAGTTCATCAATATCAGATCAGCGGGGGCCTGACTGTAGGCTCCCCGGCAGATCAGCTGTTTGAAGAGAACACAGTGCTTATACGGTAAGTCTTCTATTCACTTGAATAGAATTATTGGCGAGCAGGTAGAGAAGAGAAGGCAGCTCGTGTACTAGTGCTGCTTTCTCGTCAAACAGCTGATCGGCAGGGATGCCGGTCAGTCGGGCCCCTGCTCATCTGCTTTTGATGACCTATCCTGAGGTTAGTACAAGAAAATTTAGACTAACACATTCATATACATAATCACAAATTTTGATCAAACATGTGTCGGGTCCATCTACCAGGCGTCAAGGTGGCGTCAAGCAAACATGGTTAATAAAAAAAATGGCTGCACAACTTTACACTTGCAAACAATGGAGCTGAGAAATGGGGATCATTCTAAATGGTATTATACAGTGCCTTGCAAAAGTATTCACCCCCCTTAACTTTTTTCATGTTTTGTGACATTTACTGCCTTAAAGGGTTTCTATCACTTCGTATGACATATTTAGGTGTCAGACACTAGCGATCCGCTTGTGTCTGCTCTGCCCAACCATCCTAATATGATAGGTTTTGGGGCAGCCGTTTTGCTAAAATAACAACTTATATCTATATGCTAATGAGCCTCTAGGTGCTATGGGGGCGTCATTAGCACCTAGAGGCTCCGTCTACCTTCATAAACTGTCGCCGCCCAGCGCGTCCCTCCAGCCCGCCCATCTCCTGCTGAATGCGATCCTCTCCGTGCTCGTCTCTGTTCTGCGCATGCGCAATGAATGTCTGACCGCTTCCCTGCTCAGACATCTCCACTGCGCCTGCGCCGATGACATCATAGTGCTCCGAGGAACAGGCGCAGTGGAGATGTCTGAGCAGGGAAGCGGTCAGACATTCATTGCGCATGCGCAGAACAGAGACGCGCATGGAGAGGATCGCATTCAGCAGGAGATGGGCGGGCTGGAGGGACGCGCTGGGCGGCGACAGTTTATGAAGGTAGACGGAGCCTCTAGGTGCTAATGACGCCCCCATAGCACCTAGAGGCTCATTAGCATATAGATATAAGTTGTTAGGTTTTGGGGCAGCCGTTTTGCTAAAATAACAACTTATATCTATATGCTAATGAGCCTCTAGGTGCTATGACCGCTTCCCTGCTCAGACATCTCCACTGCGCCTGTTCCTCGGAGCACTATGATGTCATCGGCGCAGGCGCAGTGGAGATGTCTGAGCAGGGAAGCGGTCAGACATTCATTGCGCATGCGCAGAACAGAGACGCGCATGGAGAGGATCGCATTCAGCAGGAGATGGGCGGGCTGGAGGGACGCGCTGAGCAGCGACAGTTTATGAAGGTAGACGGAGCCTCTAGGTGCTAATGACGCCCCCATAGCACCTAGAGGCTCATTAGCATATAGATATAAGTTGTTATTTTAGCAAAACGGCTGCCCCAAAACCTATCATATTAGGATGGTTTGTTAAAGCAGACACTAGCGGATCGCTAGTGTCTGACACCTAAATATGTGATACGAAGTGATAGAAACCCTTTAAGTTCAATGTTTTGTTAATCTGAATTTTATGTGATGGATCAGAACACAATAGTCTAAGTTGGTGAAGTGCAATGAGAAAAATATATAACTAAAACTATTGTTTAGAAATAGAAAACAGAAAATTAGCATGTGCGTCTGTTTGTTAGGAAGCCCAAAAAAAGCTCTGGTGCAACCAATTACCTTCAGAAGTCACATACAAATTTGTGACATGATGTCCACCTGTGTGCAATCTAAGTGTCAGATGATCTGTCATTACATATACACACTTTTTTTGAAAGACCACAGAGGCTGCAACACCTAAGCAGGAGGCATCACTAACCAAACACTGCCATGAATACCAAGGAACTCTCCAAACAAGTAAAGGACAATGTTGTTGAGAAGTACAAGTCAGGGTTAGGTTATAAAAAAAAATATCCAAATCTTTAATGATCCCCAGGAGCACCATCAAATCTATCATAACCAAATGGAAAGAACATGGCACAACAGCAAACCTGTCAAGAGACGGCTGCCCACCAAAACTCATGGACCAGGCAAGGAGGGCATTAATCAGAGAGGCAGCACAGAGACCTAAGGTAACCGTGGAGGAGCTTCAGAGTTCCACAGCAGAGACTGGAGTATCTGTACATAGGACGACAATAAGCCGTACGCTCCATAGAGTTGGGCTTTATGGCAGAGTGACCAGAAGAAAGCCATTACTTTCAGCAAAAAACAAAAAGGCACATTGTGAGTTTGCGAAAAGGCATGTGAGAGACTCCCAAAATGTATGGAGGAAGGTGCTCTGGTCTGATGAGACTAAATTTTAACTTTTAGGCCATCAAAGAAAACGCTATGTCTGGCGCAAACCCAACACACATCACATCACCATCCCCACAGTGAAACATTGTGGTGGCAGCATCATGCTGTGGGGATGTTTTTCAGCAGCCGGGACCGGGAAACCAGTCAGAGTTGAGGGAAAGATGGATGGTGTTCAATACAGGGATATTCTTGAGCAAAACCTGTACCACTCTGTGCGTGATCTGAGGCTAGCACGGAGTTTCACCTTTCAGCAGGACAATGACCCCAAACACACTGCTAAAGCAACACTTGAGTGGTTTAAGGGGAAACGTGTAAATGTATTGGAACGGCCTAGTCAAATCCCAGATCTCAATCCAATAGAAAATCTGTGGTCCGGCTTAACTTCTTCCGGACACATGATGTACCGATACGTCATGTATGTTCCGGTTGAGCAGGCACCTTGATCAATGCGCCGGGGGGGGGGGGTCCTGTGACCCCCCACCCCACCCCCGGTGTCGGCGATCGCAGCAAACCGCAGGTCAATTCAGACCTGTGGTTTGCTGCGTTTCGGGTTATTCGGGTCTCTGGGGACCCGATAACCCGGAACAGGATGGTGATCGGTGGTGTGATAATACACCACCAATCACCATCCTGCGATCCTGAGAGGTGATGTGACATCACCTCTCAGGATCGCCTCTCATTGGTTGGCTGCAGGGGCGGGCAGTTCAAATTACTGCAGCGCTCCTCTCTCTTCCTCCTTTTCAGTCCGGGAGCCGAGGAGAGAGGAGTGCTGCGCATCGGATCTCAGAGCCAGCACCCCCATCTGTTCAGGGATCATCAGCCAGCACTCCATCTGTGCCCCCAGGTATTTAGGAAAAGGTTAGGTTAGGCAGGGATATTCAGGGAAAGTTAGTGAGAGAGAATTTTTTTTTTTTGTTTTTGTTGCATCACCCTAAATCGGGTGTCTGGGGTCCACAGCACATCTATGGGACCCTAGACCCCCAGGGGTGCTGCAGCTTGGGCGCAAGCAGTTTTTATTTTTTTCCTTCCTGCGTACGCTGACTGTGGCCGGCACTCTTAGCGTCCGGCCACTGTTAGCCCATCGCACATCCCACCGCTGATCAACTTCGGACGGTTGATCAGCGTTGACACCAGTGAACTTGTCTGGTATACCCCACAGCGTTTTGAGCCCGTGATTCCTGATTTTGTAGGCCAACCAGGAATCCAGATTTCCACAGTGGGCTTCACTGAATACGACTACTTTAGTCTATTTTTCAGTGACCATTTTTTTAAATCTAATGGAGCAAACAAACCTGTACGCCCAATAGTTTGTTGCTCAACACCCGGGCTCCTTTTTGGCTAGGCCCGGTGGCTGGACTCCGGTCAGTGCAGCAAAGATGAGGACGTTTTGGGGCCTCGTGCTGCACATAGGCCTAGTCAAGAAACCTAGTGTCGGGCATTACTGGAGTGGGGACATCCTCTACCAGACCCCACTTTACAGTACGGCCATGACACGCTCCCGGTTTCAGGCCATGCGGAAATGCCTGCATCATTCAGATAATGCAGCATGCCCCTTCCCCCAAGGTGATCCTGCCTATGACCGCCTGTACAAAATCAGGCCGGTCATCGATCACTTTGGGGCCAAATTTGTACAGGCCTATGTACCTGGAAGGGAGGTCAAGGTTAATGAGTCTCATTGCTTTCAAGTGGAGACTCCTTTTCCGCCAGTATGTTCCCTCTAAGCAGACGAGGTATGGCGTGAAGCTGTACAAACTTTGTGAGAGTACCTCAGGGTACACTTACAAGTTTCGTGTGTACGAGGTACGAGATTCCCGTATTCAACCCCCAGAATGTCCCCCCACTCTGGGTGTTAGCTGGAAACTTGTGTGGGACATTATGCACCCACTGCTAGATTAGGGTTACCACCTGTACGTGGATAACTTTTATACTAGTATCCCCTTGTTCCAGTCCCTCGCCTCCAGATCCACGTCCGCTTGTGGGACCGTGTGGAAAAATTAACGCGGCCTCCCTACCCACCCCTCCAGGTACCTATCCCCAGGGGTGCGACCCGTGCCCTTACCAGTGGAAACCTGTTGCTGGTCAGATATAAGGACAAGAGGGATGTCCTTGTACTGTCCACAATTCATAGTAACGGCATCACCCCTGTCCCTGTGCAAGGTACCGCGGCAACGGTCCTCAAGCCCGATTGTATCGTCGACTACAATCTGTATATGGGAGGAGTGGATCTCTCTGATCAAGTCCTCAAGCCATATAATGCCATGCGCAAAACCCGGGCATGGTACAAAAAGGTTGCGGTCTACTTGGTACAGGTTTCCTTGTACAACTCTTTTTTTGTGCTGTCCCGGAGCGCTGGCAACACAGGGAAATTCCTTCAGTTTTATGAGGCAGTCCTCAAGGACCTGATCTTTTCTGACCGGAAAAGAGCAGGCCGGAGTACCTCGGGAACTGGAGGCGCCTGGATCGTCCCTGGCCAACACTTTCCAGGTGTGGTCCCCCATACTGGAAAGAAAAAAAGGTGCAGAGTGTGTCACAGGAGGGGGATGCAGAAGGACACCACTACTCAGTGCGACACGTGCACCGGTCATCCGGGCCTCTGCATTATTGGTTGCTACAGGGAGTAACACACTTCCATGGAGTACTAAATTTATATCCCAATTTAGCCACTGATAAAAAACTATGGTTCTCAGACACAAAAAAAAACAAAAAATTCTAAAATATTTAGTAAAACTGAAATATATAAAAAAAAGTAGACATATTAGGTATCGCCGCGTCCGTAAGAATCTGCTCTATAAAAATACCCCATGACCTAACCCCTCAGATGAACACTGTCAAAAAAATTAAATAAAAACGGTGCCAAAACAGCAATTTTTGGGCAAATTTTCAATTTTAATCAGTTTTTTTTCCAGTAACAAAGCAAGGGTTAACAGCCAAACAAAATTTAATATTTATTACCCTGATTCTGCAGTTTACAGAAACACCCCATATGTGGTCGTAAACTGCTGTATGACCAAACGTCAGGGCGCAGAAGGAAAGTAACACCGTATGGTTTCTGGAAGGCAGATTTTGATAAACTTTTTTTTTTGGCACCATGTCCCCTTTGAAGCCTCCCTGATGCACCCCTAGAGTAGAAACTCCATAAAAGTGACCCCATCTAAGAAACTACACCCCTTAAAGGGCTTCTGTCAACCCCCAAAAGTCATTTTTCATTTTTGGGCTAATTAAAATCCTTATAGTGCGATTATTCAATATATAGTGCTCTTACGTTTTTCTGTGGTTTAGTTTCTTTAAAAACTGCACTTTTATAATATGTTAATTACCTGGCTTCCAGCAAGTAGGGTGGTTACTTGCTGGTAGCCGCCGCATCCTCCTTTCAAAAAAACGCCCCCTCCTCCTGTTGATTGACAGGGCCAGCGAGCGCTCTCCTCCTTCGGCTGGCCCTGTCTACGTTCCAAATCTCGCGCCTGCGCCGTACCGGTCTTCAGCAGGCGCACTGAGGATGGAGCGGCCGAGCAAGTTTCCTACTCTCAGTGCGCCGACTGAAGACCGGTACGGCGCAGGCGCGAGATTTGGAACGCAGACAGGGCCAGCCGAAGGAGGAGAGCGCTCGCTGGCCCTGTCAATCAACAGGAGGAGGGGGCGTTTTTTTGAAAGGAGGATGCGGCGGCTACCAGCAAGCAACCACCCTACTTGCTGGTAGCCAGGTAATTAACATATTATAAAAGTACAGTTTTTAAAGAAACTAAACCACAGAAATGTTTAAGAGCACTATATATTGAGTAATCGCACTATAAAGATTTTAATTAGCCCAAAAATGAAAAATGACTTTTGGGGGGTGACAGAAGCCCTTTAGGGTATTCAAAACTGATTTTACAAACTTTATTAACCCTTTAGGTGTTCCTCAATAGTTTATGGCATATGGAGATGAAATTTCTGAATTTCTATTTTTGGTAACCTTGCCTCACAAAAATGTAATATAGAGCAACCAAAAATCATATGTACCCTAAAAATAGTCCAAACAAAACTGCCACCTTATCCCGTAGTTTCCAAAATGGGGTCACTTTTATGGAGTTTCTACTCTAGGGGTGCATCAGGGGGGCTTCAAATGGGACACGGTGTAAATCAGGGGAACTCAACTAGTTTTATTAAAGGTCCGCATACCTGGGACTGCAGTCAGGTGCTTCCCCGAGCTGAACGCCAACAGTAAAGATGCCATGCGATCATGTGATCCATGCGCGTGGGGCGCTCTGACGTTATAGTGGAGCGCCCCGGGTAAGTCCCAGAATTAGTAATGGCCACATTAGTGCCCCCAGTAAGAATAATGCCCCCAGTAAGAGTAATGCCCCCATTAGTGCCCCCCTTCTCTGCTTTTGTAAAAAAAAATATAAAATTTGCTTTCACCTGGCTGCGGTGAACATTCGCTGCTGACTGCAAGCTCAGGACCGGTGCTCCAACGTGATGACGTCTTGTAGGTCCTGTCCTGAGCTTCTAGTCAGCAGGGAGTGTTCTCCACAGCGTGAGCAAATGGAGATGGAGGTACCGTAATTTTATTTATTTTTTTACTAGCACAAGTAGCGGTGGAGGTAAATGCTGTACTAATGGGCGTTCCATGATGGAAGCGCTCATTAGTAAGGGTACTTTCACACTTGCAGCAGGACGGATCCGACAGGCTGCTCACCCTGTCAGATCCATCTTGCCACTACTTCGCCGTGCCGCTGCTCTGTGCCCATCGACTATAATGGGGATGGGGGCAGAGCTACGGCGCAGCACGGTGAGAGGCCGCCAGACTAAAAGTACTACATGTCCGACTTTTTCGTCTGGCGGCCTCACACTGTGCACTGCCATGCTGCGCCGTAGCTCCACTCCCGCTATAGTCAATGGGGAGTTGCAGTCCGGCGAAATAGCGGCAGGACGGATCTGACAGGGTGAACAGCCTGTCGGATCCGTCCTGCCGCAAGTGTGAAAGTACCCTAACAGTCCTTACAGGAAAATTCTGGCACCGGCAAGGGAACTTAAATACCAGCCTTGCTGGTGAACTACTGGCCGGGTGGTAACCCAAGCCACAGAACAGACATATGATAGTTTTGTTCCGCATCCAATTCCCATTATTGGGGGATTGGATGCAGCCCCTTAAAGGGCTTCTGTCACCCCACTAAACTTTTTTTTTTTTTTTTTTTTTTTTGTGTGTACTTATAATCCCTATCCTGCCATATTGCCATATATTATGTTATTAATAATTTTCGTTCAGTAGATTTAGCAAAAAACTTACTTTTATGATATGCTAATTACCTTTCTACCAGCAAGTAGGGCGTCTACTTGCTGGTAGAAGCCGCAGAAAACCGCCCCCTCCTTCTGTTGATTGACAGGGCCAGCCGCGATCTCCTCCTCCGGCCAGCCCTGTCAGCATTTCAAAAATCGCGCGCCTGTGTTGATTCGGCGCAGGCGCTCTGAGATAAGGAGGCTCGCCTCCTCAGCACTCCCCTCCTCAGCACTCCCTCAGTGCGCCTCGGCCACATATGGGGTGTTTCTGCAAACTACAGAATCGGGTCAATAAATATAGCATTTTGTTTGGCTGTTAACCCTTGTTTTGTTACTGTAAAAAATGGATTAAGATGCAAAATTTGCCCAGAAATCTAAATTCTGAAATTTTATCTCCATTTGTCATTAACTCTTGTGGAACACCTAAAGGGTTAACGACGTTTGTAAAATCAGTTTTGAAAACCTTGAAGGGTGTAGTTTCTAGAACGGGGTCATTTTTGGGTGGTTTCTATTATGTAAGCCTCACAAAGTGACTTCAGACCTGAACTGGTCCCTAAAAATTCAGAAGAATTTCAAGATTTGCTTCTAAGCCCTGTAACGTCCTCAAAAACTAAAATGTAATTCCCAAAATGATCCAAACATGAAGTAGACATATGGGGAATGTAAAGTAATAACTATTTTTGGAGGTATTACTATGTATTATAGAAGTAGAAAAATGTAGACTTGGATATTTGCTAATTTTTCCAAAATATTGGTAAATTTTGTATTTAAAAAAATAAATAAAAATGAATTTTTTTTACTTCATTTTACCAGTGTCATGAAGTACAATATGTGCCGAAAAAAACAATCTCAGAATGGCCTGGATAAGTCAAAGCGTTTTAAAGTTATCACCACTTAAAGTGACACTGGTCAGATTTGCAAAAAATGGCCTGGTCCTTAAGGTGAAATATGGCTTTAAGGCCTCATGCACACGACCGTTGTGTGTATCCGTGGTCGTTGTTCCGTTTTCCGTGATTTTCTGCGGACCCATTGACTTTCAATTGGTCCGTTGAAAACTCTGAAAAGGCACCGTTATTCATCCGCGGCCGTGATCAGTGTTTCCTGTTCGTCCAAAAAATAAGACCTGTCCTATTTTTTTGACGGACAACTGTTCACGGACCCATTCAAGTCAATGGGTCCGTGAAAAAACACGGATGCACACAAGATTGGCATCCGCGTCTGTGATCCGTGGCCGTAGGCTACTTTCACACAGACGGATCGCACCCCCCTCCCTCGCCAGTTTTTAAATTCATTGGTGGCCAGTGTGCCCCCCCTCCCTCCCCTGTATTACTGTACATTCATTGGTGGCCAGTGCGGCCCCCCCTCCCTCCCCTGTATTACTGTACATTCATTGGTGGCCAGTGCGCCCCCCTCCCTCGTATTACATTCATTGGTGGCCAGTGTGCCCCCCCTCCCTCCCCTGTATTACTGTACATTCATTGGTGGCCAGTGCGGCCCCCCCTCCCTCATATTACATTCATTGGTGGCCAGTGTGCCCCCCCTCCCTTCCCCTCCTAATTAAAATCCCCCTCCCCCCCATCATTGGTGGCAGCGGAGAGTTCCGATCGAAGTCCCAGTTTAATCGCTGGGGCTCCGATCGGTAACCATGGCAACCAGGACGCTACTGCAGTCCTGGTTGCCATGGTTACTTAGCAATTTTTAGAAGCATTATACTTACCTGCGATGTCTGTGACTGGCCGGGCGCTCCTCCTACTGGTAAGTGACAGGTCTGTGCTATAAGCAATGTGCCACACAGACCTTTCACTTACCAGTAGGAGGAGCACCCGGCTGGTCACAGACAGCGAAGGTAAGTATAATGCTTCTAAAATTGCTAAGTAACCATGGCAACCAGGACTGCAGTAGCGTCCTGGTTGCCATGGTTACCGATCGGAGTCCCAGCGATTAAACTGGGACTCCGATCGGAACTCTCCGCTGCCACCAATGATGGGGGAGGGGGGGGAATTTTAATTAGGAGGGGGGCACACTGGCCACCAATGAATGTACAGTAATACAGGGGAGGTAGGGGGGGCACACTGGCCACCTATGAATTTAAAACTGGGGAGGGAGGGAGGTTAATTGTGTGGATCACAGCCCCCTGCAAGAGATCGGGTGCTGCCAGGCAGCAGGGGGCAGTCATGTACACCGTTCGTAGTATATTCTAACTTGAAGCGTCCCCATCACCATGGGAACGCCTCTGTGTTAGAATATACTGTCGGATATGAGTTTTCACGATCTAACTCAAATCCGATGGTATATTCTAACATAGAGGAGTTCCCATGGTGATGGGGACGCTTCAAGTTAAAATATACCATCGGATTGGAGAAAACTCAGATCCGATGGTATAATAGGGACTCCTGACTTTACATTGAAAGTCAATGGGGGACGGATCCGTTTGCAATTGCACCATATTGTGTCAACGTCAAACGGATCCGTCCCCATTGACTTGCATTGTAAGTCAGGACGGATCCGTTTGGCTCCGCACGGCCAGGCGGACACCAAAACGACTTTTTCCTTCATTTCCTTGGATCCTCCAAAAATCAAGGAAGACCCACGGAAGAAAAAACTGACACGGATCACGGAAATACGGAACCCGTTTTTGCGGACCGCAAAAAAAAACGTAGTGAAGAAAGACCGGCACTCACTAAATCTTGAAGAAAGGAAATCTTTATTGTCACATATAATCCGTGACGCGTTTCGACTCGCATCTGGAGCCTTTCTCAAATGTATGGGATATGGTACAAACAGAAATGAACACACGGCATTTAAATAACCCGCCTAGGCGGAAATGACATCACAATACCATGGTAACAAAATCAACAAAGACAATTATCCAATTGAAATATAAAGCAGGTGAAGCAAATCAGGTGAAGAAAATGAAGAAAAGAAAATGAAGAAAAGATCCCAGCCGCAATTGATTAGCAATTCAAATGCTAAAAATTTCATAATGGCAGTGATAGGGTTAAATGAAGTTGCAAAGTAATGATGCCCTGGGATGTCTTCAAGTTTTCTAAAAGTGAAAAAAAGAAACAGATTATCTGATGCGTTGATTTGCAACAATGGTAGAAATTTCATACAAAGAAAAAAATAAAAAAGACATATTATACATAATGACAAATATCTGGAGAACTGGAGATTCACAAGAAGCTGTGGAGGTCATACTCTCGGTTTAAGCCTTTGGGCTCCAATGTTTGCAAAGTGTGAATCCAGTAAGATTCACGCTTCTTCAACATCTTAACCCTGTCACCACCTCTACGGGGTTGTGATACATGTTCTATTATCTGGAACCGCAATTGCGAAATATTGTGATTACAACGTTCAAAGTGGTGCGGTATTGGTAAAAGCAGGTTCTTTTTCCGTATGGTGGATTTATGTTTTGAAAAACGATCCTTCATGCGCATTGAAGTCTCACCTATATATAATAGACCACACGGACACTTTAATAAATAAACAATAAAGTTACTGTTACAAGTGTAGAACCCTCGAATGGGAAATTGTTTCCCTGTATGTGGATGTGAGAAATACTCACCTTTGATTACACTAGAACAATGTATGCAACCTAAACAGGGAAAAGTGCCCTTTTTAGGTGTGGATAAAGTAGTTTGTCGTTGTGTCCTATGAACGCTGCCTATATCAGCCCGCACCACCATATCACGTATGTTTTTATTTCGTTTATAGCAAATCAGCGGACGATTTTGGAATTCCTCAACAGAGGGGTAAGCCCTGGATAATATGTTCCAATGATGGTTGATAATTAATCTGCATTTATGGATCCAAGGATGGAATTTTGAAATAAAAGGGATACGGGATTTTTAAATAGTTTTCTCAACTGGAAGAGTGGCCTTATTCTTCTCTTGATTGAGTAAGGAAGTGGGGTAACCGCGATGTCTAAACCTATCTCTCATCTCACCAAGGCGAGTTTCCTTGATAGCAGTTTCAGAGACAATTCTATGAATCCTCTGAAACTGGGAGTGAGGTAATGCTTTTTTGAGAGCAGGGGGATGGTTGCTAGAATAATGTAAAAGTGAGTTTCTGTCCGTGTTCTTGATATGTAAATCAGTGATTAACAATCCATCTTGCCCTTATAACAACAGTATCAAGAAAACTTATCCTATGGTCGTCATGGTGTAAAGTGAACTGAAGTTCACAGGGCTTACCCCTCTGTTGAGGAATTCCAAAATCGTCCGCTGATTTGCTATAAACGAAATAAAAACATACGTGATATGGTGGTGCGGGCTGATATAGGCAGCGTTCATAGGACACAACGACAAACTACTTTATCCACACCTAAAAAGGGCACTTTTTTTGTTTAGGTTGCATACATTGTTCTAGTGTAATCAAAGGTGAGTATTTCTCACATCCACATACAGGGAAACAATTTCCCATTCGAGGCTTCTACACTTGTAACAGTAACTTTATTGTTTATTTATTAAAGTGTCCGTGTGGTCTATTATATATAGGTGAGACTTCAATGCGCATGAAGGATCGTTTTTCAAAACATAAATCCACCATACGGAAAAAGAACCTGCTTTTACCAATACCGCACCACTTTGAACGTTGTAATCACAATATTTCGCAATTGCGGTTCCAGATAATAGAACATGTATTACAACCCCGTAGTGGTGGTGACAGGGTTAAGATGTTGAAGAAGCGTGAATCTTACTGGATTCACACTTTGCAAACATTGGAGCCCAAAGGCTTGAACCGAGAGTATGACCTCCACAGCTTCTTGTGAATCTCCAGTTCTCCAGATATTTGTCATTATGTATAATATGTCTCTTTCATTTTTTTATTTGTATGAAATTTCTACCATTGTTGCAAATCAACGCATCAGATAATCTGTTTCTTTTTTTCACTTTTAGAAAACTTGAAGACATCCCAGCGGCATCATTACTTTACAACTTCATTTAACCCTATCACTGCCATTATGAAATTTTCAGCATTTGAATTGCTAATCGATTGCGGCTGGGATCTTTTCTTCATTTTCTTCACCTGATTTTCTTCACCTGCTTTATATTTCAATTGGATAATTGTCTTTGTTGATTTTGTTACCATGGTATTGTGATGTCATTTCCGCCTAGGCGGGTTATTTAAATGCCGTGTGTTCATTTCTGTTTGTACCATATCCCATACGTTTGAGAGAGGCTCCAGATGTGAGTCGAAACGCGTCACGGATTATATGTAACAATAAAGATTTCCTTTCTTCAAGATTTAGTGAGTGCCGGTCTTTCTTCACTACATTTACGAGATTGTATCTCGGACGCGAGCACCACGCCATTTGTTTCGGTGTGCCGGCTGATCATCATTTTCTTCGCAAAAAAAAAACTGTTGTGTGCATGAGGCCTAAGGAGTTAAAGATTGCTGTTCACATGCGCAAACCATCCACCTTGAAGGAGCTGGAGCAGTTTTGCAAGGAGGAATGGGCAAAAATCCCAGTGGTAAGACGTGGCAAGCTCATAGAGACTTATCCAATGCGACTTGGAGCTGTGATTGCCGCAAAAGATGGCTCTACAAAGTATTGTCTTTAGGGGGGTGAATAGTTATGCACATTGACTTTTTCTGTTATTTTGTCCTATTTGTTGTTTGCTTCACAATAAAATAAAAAAAACTGTTCAAAGTTGTGGGCATGTTCTGTAAATTAAATGATGCAAATCCTCAAACAATCCATGTTGATTCCAGATTGTGAGACACCAATATACGAAAAAAGCCAAGGGGGTGAATACTTTTGCAAGGCACTGTACCTACTACAGTCCTGATCAAAAGTTTAAGACCACTTGAAAAATGGCAAAAAATCATATTTTACATTGTTGGATCTTAACAAGGTTCCAAGTAGAGCTTCAACATGCAACAAGAAGAAATGAGAGTGAGACAAAACATTTTTTGTGCATTCAATTAATTGAAAATAACGATTAAACTGAAACAGGCTGTTTTTCAGCTGATCCAAATTTTAGGACCACATGCCTTTAAAAGGCCAAATCTGTGCAAAGATGTGGATTCATTGTCATTTTCTGTCAGGTACTCACACGTTGTGATGGCAAAGGCAAAATAACTCTCCCTTTTTTAACGTGGTCGGGTTGTTGAACTGCATCAGCAGGGTCTCTCACAGCGCGCTATCTCTGCTGAGGTGGGACGCAGTAAGACAGTCATTTGGAATTTCTTAAATGATCCTGAGGGTTATGGAACAAAAAAGTCAAGTGGAAGCCCCAAAAAAATGTCATCAGCACTGAGCCGGAGGATCCAATTGGCTGTCCGTCAAGACACTGGACGATCCTCGACCCAAATTAAGGCCCTTACTGGTGCTGACTGCAGCCCCATAACCATCAGACGGCATCTGAGACTGAAGGGCTTCAAAAACAAAAAACGTCTTCAAAGACCTCGTCTCTTTGAACGCCACAGAACTGCTCGTTTGGACTTTGCAAGAGAGCACCAAACATGGGACATTCAAAGGTGAAAGAAAGTTTTATTCTCTGATGAGAAAAAATGTAACCTTGATGGTCCTGATGGTTTCCAACGTTACTGGCATGACAAGCAGATCCCACCTGAGATGTTTCTACGCACCACAGTGGAGGGGGCACCATAATGGTCTGGGGTGCTTTTTCCTTCAGTGGAACAATGGAGCTTCAGGAAGTGCAGTTGCGTCAAACGGCCGCTGGCTATGTTCAGATGTTGCAGAGAGCATTCCTCATGACTGAGGGCCCTCGCCTGTGTGGTAACGACTGGGGTTTTCAACAGGACAATGCTACAGTACACAATGCCTGCAGGACAAGGGACTTCTTCCAGGAGAATAACATCACTCTTTTGGCCCATCCTGCGTGTTCCCCTGATCTAAATCCAATTGAGAACCTTTGGGGATGGCTGGCAAGGGAAGTTTACAAAAATGGACAACAGTTCCAGACAGTAGATGGCCTTCGTGAAGTGATAAACAATAACGGTGGAGCTACTCATTACTGAGGTCATGTTTGGAAGTTGGATTTCTGTTTTGGGGGGGGTTTAGTTTAGTTTTTTTTGGAGGTGTGGTCCTAAACTTTTGATCAGTTGAAAAACAGCCTGTTTCAGTTTATTCGTTGTTTTCATTAAATTGAATGCTTCAAAATGTTTTGTCTCACTCCCATTTCTTCTTGTTGCATGTTGAAGCTCTACTTGGAACCTTGTTAAGATCCAGCCATGCTAAATATGATTTTTTGCCATTTTTCAAGTGGTCTTAAACTTTTCATCAGGACTGTATAAATGGAAAAATGGAAGCTCTTAGCGCACATCTACCAGGTGTCGAGGTGTCTTCCGCAAATGGGTACCTAACACTAATATAGTGCCTTTCTTGGACTTGCCTAAGCCTATATTTTCAGGGCAGTGTAGGAACCAGCTACATTTGACTTCCCTGGTCAGAAGCCCTAGGCTGGTTCCTACACTGCCCTGAAAATGTAGACTTGGGTAAGTCCAAGAGAGGCAGTATATTAGTGTTAGGTACCCGTATATTAGTGTTAGGTACCCGTCTGCAGAAGCCACCTTCACACCTGGTAGATGGGCCTGACACATGTTTGATCATCTATCCTGAGGTTAGGTCATCAATATAAAAAAAGTGGAAACCCCTTTAAGGAGTGGTACCGACAATTTTTAGCCATATTAGAAGCAAATCCAAATTTATCAAAGACTATGATAAACATTTTATATCCAGCTTTAATATTTAAAATATTAAAAGGATACTTTGTAAAACTTGAATCATGTTTAACTCCCATCCGGCACTGGCCAGGTCTTTAAACATGGCGCCCATTCCTGTGGAGAGCAGGCGCCATAGCCGCGGAGTGCCTGCTGTTTCATATAGCAGACACCCGCGGCTCATGTCTATGACCGGCAACATTTAAGACTTCAGATGCCCTTGTCACACCTGACCATGGCATCTTAGAGAGTGCAAACTCGGCAGTACACGCTTCCAGGTATGCTCTGGCTCCCTCTGGCAGTGATCGGAGGAGCCGGAGCTTGTATGCAGCATTCCCTGTCATAGAGAATGACAGGAGGCTGCTGAATAATATTACCCATAGAGCACCTGTCTGTAGCAGGGCATTTCTCATAAACTCTAGTTGGCATCTATGAGAATAGCAATCTAATGATTGCTTGTAGAACTACTGTGTAAAAAAAAAGTTTTTAAAAAAATATTAAAATTCAAATCACCACACTTTACCCAAAATAACATTTTAAAAAATGTAAAAATCTAAATAAAATAATATGAAATAAATATTTTAAAAAAATACACATCCCCTGATGTGTATTTTTTTATATATATTTATTTCATATTATTTTATTTAGATTTTTACATTTTTTTAAATTTTATTTTGGGTAAAGTGTGGTGATTTGATTTTAGTATTTTTTTAAAAACTTTTTTTTACACAGTAGCTCTACAAGCAAACATTAGATTGCTATTCTCATAGATGCCAACTAGAGTCTATGAGAAATGCCCTGCTACAGACAGGTGCTCTATGGGTAATATTATTCAGCAGCCTCCTGTCATTCTCTATGACAGGGGATGCTGCATACAAGCTCCGGCTCCTCCGATCACTGCCAGAGCATACCTGGAAGCGTGTGCTGCCGAGTTTGCACTCTCTATTTACACGTGCGAAAACACCCATACTATAAAAAATATTTACCCCGTACGGCAAACCGTAAAAAAATGTCAAAATGGCCTATTCGCCGTTTTTGGTCGCTTCATTTCCCACAAAAAAATTAAATAAGAAGTGATCAAAAAGCCATACACCTACAGTATCAATGAAAAGTACAGATCGCCCTGTAAAAAATGAATCCTCACACAGCTCCGTACACATAACTAGAAAAAACTGTTATAGGGGTTCATTTAAACTGATTTAGGAATTTTTTTCTGGGGTTGTTATTATTTACCAAAAAGCAAGAAAAATTATACATATAAGATATCACTGGTTTCGTACTGACCTGCAGAATAAAAGTAACTGGTCAGTTTTATCGAACATTGTAAATAAAATAAAATATAAAAACCCGTAAGGGTGCATTTAGCTTTCCATTCTTCTGATCCGTCAGAAGAAGTCAGAGAGAAAAAAAAAAAAAAACAGGATCCTGTTAAAAAAGGATCCTATTGTATCAATTATGCATATGATCCGTTTTTTTACAGGATCCTGTAAAAACATGGATCCTGTTGCATCAATTTTCATCCATTTGAACTATTTCCGTTTTTTCTAGAATGAAACAAAAGTATTGCTTTTTTTTTTTTCCCTTCTAAAAAATTGATCTTGCACTGAAATGGCTCAAACGGATGACAACAGATTCAACAGGATCCTGTTTTTTTTCTCTCTCTCTTCTTCTGACAGATCAGAAGAACAGAAAGCTAAACGGTGATGTGAACGCAGCCTAATACTTTTTTTTTCAAATTCCACTCCATTTGAATGTTTTTTTTTTTTCTGCTTCCCACTACATCATATGCAATATTAAATGTTGCTGTTGGAAAGTACATCTTGCCCCACAAGAGACAACCCCTCATATGTCTATATGAACGGAAAAGTTATGGCTCTGGGAAGGGAGGGAGTTCAAAACTAAAATGAAAAAACCTCCAGGGTAAGAATATAAAAGGCATTTTCTGGAGGTCCAGTGACGTACCAGGCTCTCCATGGTGAAAGCTAGGCAGAGGCTTCCGCCTAGCAGTGAGCCCGATGTCACCGGTACTAATGAGCGGGCTTAAGCATTGCCCTAGCCTGTAAAACAGCGCAGGGCAAGGGAGAGCATTGGAGCATGAAATGCGTGAAAATGGGGTTATGCCCGGGTTCACCTCTGAACCCGGACAACCCCTTTAAATGGTTTTAAAAAAAATATCTAGAAAACAGTGGAGTCATAAAATGTAGCCGATTTATTAAAGGCATTTGCTGTTATTTTGCCTTAAATCATCTAGCAAGATGCCAAATTTACCACACAAGGAGAGAGATTTATTAATTAAAATATGCCAGAATATTGGCAGAAAATTCTCAGTGGAATCATAAAATGGATCAGATTTATTAACTGCATTTGCCATAAAAAAAATTGTTGTAAAATAGCCACTCCTGCCAGAAGATGTGCATTATTTATGTTAAGGCGCACTTCACGTTATAAATTTGGCGCATCCTGGCAGTCCGTGCTGCTAGAATGAAATCTTCGCTAGCTGGTGTAAATTTCGGTCTATTATGCTGGAAAACTGGTGTAAATGATGATAGATCTGCTGGAGCTGATGGCCCCACCCACATCACTTACCTTTTTTACAAAGTGGATAGGCAGCATAGAAACAGGACAACAATTTCTGTGCAAGGGCAGTTTAAAGATCAGACAAATCTCCCCCAGTGTGTGCCAAAAACTGGTGTACATGTCTTGCATCACATTTATTAAAGGAGTTGTTCGACCCAAAAAGAAACTGGCGAGCTTTGGGAAGCTTTAGTGCACAGGAAAAAAAAAACACTCAGCTTTTAAAACCTCTCTGTTCCAGCACCAAGGCTCTTGTTTCCTCTACTTTTGAGTAAGGGGTTGGACAACTGCACATGATGCGGATTTCTGTTCAGAAAAGCCGCTTGAAATCTGCACCAAAACCACACATAAAACCGCACATAAATCTACACTATACATTGTGTTTTTTGTTAGTTTTTTGTGATTTTTGGTGTGGATTTGCTACAGATTTCAAAATCCGTATGTCAGGTCATTTTCCACACCTAAGAAAAAGGTTAAGTGTACATGAGATTTGTCATCTCATACACTTTGCTGGTATTGTATTACGCTACTTTTTCTCAGTGTTGGAAAAAAGCACATAATCTGCACCATGTTTTAGACACTTTTTCTCATCATACATGGTGACGTGTCTCAGCAAGAAAGGGTATGTAACCTGCAGCAATGTGTGCAGAATTCTGGCAAAGTATAAGTCAATAGGTGGTATAAATTCAGACATAGTAAAGATGGCCCAAATTTATCATTCAGCATTAGCCATTTTGATATATCTAGCATTTTACACTGTTTAGTCAAAAATTTAGACCAGATTAATAAATCTGCCCCAGTAAGCATCATTGTGATACATTTGGCTCAGTTTTTTTTACCTCTAGTTGTATGCTATCTATGTAAAGGACTGTATTAATAAATCGGCCCCAGTATGCCTAATTCCTACCCCAACATGATATAGTAATCATTGTATTTGTTATCTTGTGACATAAATACTTTAAAGAGAGTCTGTCACCTTTTTTATGCACATTAAACTGTCATTATTTCCCTGTAGAGGGATCGGTCATGTCAAACTAATTTAATCAGTTTCTATGAGGATGTAAGTTCTAGACTTGACAGTGGTGAATCAATGGATGTCGTGTATCTGGACTTCTCCAAAGCATTTGACACTGTACCACATAAAAGGTTAGTACATAAAATGAGAATGCTCGGACTGGGAGAAAATGTCTGTAAGTGGGTAAGTAACTGGGTCAATGATAGAAAACAGAGGGTGGTTATTAACGGTGCACACTCAGATTGGGTCACTGTCACTAGTGGAGTACCTTAGGGGTCAGTATTGGGCCCTATTCTCCAATATATTTATTAATGATCTTGGAGAAGGCTTGCACAGTAAAATATACATTTTTGCAGATGACACTAAACTGTGTAAAGTAATTAACACTGATGAGGACAGTATACTACTACAGAGGGATCTGGATAGATTGGAGGCTTGGGCAGATAAGTGGCAGATGAGGTTTAACACCGACAAATGTAAAGTTATGCACATGGGAAGGAATAATGCAAATCACCCGTACATACTAAATGGTAAAACACTCGGTAATACTGACATGGAAAAGGACCTAGGAATTTTAATAAACAGCAAACTAAGCAGTAAAAACCAGTGTCAGGCAGCTGCTGCCAAGGCCAATAAGATAATGGGTTGCATCAAAAGGGGCATAGATGCCCGTGATGAGAACATAGTCCTACCACTTTACAAATCACTAGTCAGACCACACATGGAGTACTGTGTACAGCTCTGGGCTCCTGTGAACAAAGCACACATAACAGAGCTGGAGAGGGTTCAGAGGAGGGCAACTAAAGTAATAACTGGAATGGGGCAACTACAGTACCCTGAAAGATTATCAAAATTAGGGTTATTCAGTTTAGAAAAAAGACGACTGAGGGGAGATCTAATTACTATGTATAAATATATCAGGGGTCAGTACAGAGATCTATCCCATCATCTATTTATCCCCAGAACTGTGACTGTGACGAGGGGACATCCTCTGTGTCTGGAGGAAAGAAGGTTTGTATACAAACATAGAAGAGGATTCTTTACGGTAAGAGCAGTGAGACTATGGAACTCTCTGCCTGAGGAGGTGGTGATGGTGAGTACAATAAAGGGATTCAAGAGGGGCCTGGATGTATTTCTAGAGCGTAATAATATTACAGGCTATAGCTACTAGAGAGGGGTCGTTGATCCAGGGAGTTATTCTGATTGCCTGATTGGAGTCGGGAAGGAATTTGTTCTCCCTTAAGTGGGGAAAATTGGCTTGTACCAAAAAGTACAAGTAAAGTACCAATTTATTTTTATTTTTTTGCCTTCCTCTGGATCAACTTGCAGGATAACAGGCTGAACTGGATGGCCAAATGTCTTTTCTCGGCCTTATATACTTTGTTACTATGTAGAGGATATAAACCGTTAACAGATTGCACCTTTCTTTCTGTTTTCTGGTATCTGGTGCTGAAAAAACAGAGTTTGATGTATGCTAAGGACTTGCAAATTAACAGGGGTGTTCCCCACTGATGCAAGTGCCTATGCCCTCCGGAGACTGCCATTGATCTCTCCTCCCATGTTGCACCGTAAGACAGCCCAATGTCGTTACATCACTGATTCAAGCATGTGCTATAGACTGCCCGCTATGGGCAGCTGCGTCATGGCTGCTCAATCCTGGTCCCAGCATTGAAACGAGCTGGCAAAGGGATTTCAGGGAGCAGAGTCAGTGACATAAGGACGCTGGGCTGTCTTACAGGGAATCATGGGTGGAGAGATCAATGGCTCTCTCGAGATGGCAGGGGCATCTGCATCAGTGGTGAACGCTCCAGGGCACTTGCAAGTCATTAGCATATATCATCAAACTTTCAGATACACTGAAAACGAAAAGAAAGGTGTGCTCTATTAACTGTTTATATCGCCTACAGGGCAATGATGACCATTTTATATGTGTAAAGTAGGCAACAGACTCCCTTTAAAAAATATGGTGTTGGGGCTCTACTCCAGATTGCTCAACAGACCATGTTTTCCTGTTGATGACTCGGGTGCAGAATGTATGAGGGAGAGATTGTGATGCACCACTTGCTTGTTGTCTCAGTATTAAAGAGGTTGACCAGTCTACATTAAATTATAAAAAAAAGGCCCTTAAACTGTAATTTTTTATACCAGTAAGCATAACGGATCGTGTAGAGTACTCAAACTCTGCTGTTGAAGGCCCCCAGCTACCCCTCTATCAGTGATGGCAGCACAGCAACCTACAATCGCCCACGTCTGTAGGACCCAAGATGTTCCAGGTTCACTACGGTGCCGCCCCTGAAGGTAATTAAATGCACCCGGCACATGCGCAGATACAGGCAACAGAATCATTTCTATCTATGCATTTCCTGGATGCGTCCAATTACCATTCAGCACCTGTGCCGTAGTGGAGGAAGCCTAGAACAGTCTCAAGGAACTGGCATGTGACCACTGCCATTTTGCATCCTATGGATGTGGGAAATTCCAGGCTGTTGTGTTGACATCACCAATAATACTGAGATAGCCAGGGTCCCTCCACTTCCTAGCTGGAATACAGTACATCATCAGTTATAATTTCAGGTACAAAACATTACAGTTTATGGACTTTTTACAATATTTTATGTATAGATTAGTCAACACCTTTAATAAATCCTACAATTTTGTCTGCGTTGTTGAAGATGATGTACACTTTTTTGTCAAAGTGTCTTATTATTTTAACAGCATAAATCATACCTGTTATGTAGCTTTACCTTTATTTTCCCAGGAGAGGAACTGGTGCTTTTAAATCACGAGTTGGACTCAATGAGCCGGCTCCTGTAATCAACAGCAAATATGGACTAAGGGAAACGGACAAACGTTTAAACAGACTCAAAAAGCTCGGTGACCGTGGCAAAAACTCAGACAGCCAGTCAATAAGCTCCAACACGGATGCAGACACATCTCAGGAAAAATCATGTAAGAGTTGTAGAAAATCCAGTAATAGTATTAACATAAAAGTTTGTCTATAGTTCTAGTACATATAGATTTTTCAGAATATTTTTTTTTTATGGTTTTCAATTTATACAGAGGCTGTCCCATCTCGCAGAAACAACGACAACCCCTTTAAGCTTCAGATACATAAAATTACTTGAACTAAAGTATGCATTCCTTATTCCTACGGTTAGGATTTCATATTTTTATGTTCAACCAGATGAAAAGAACATAAAAATATGAAATCCTAACCGTAGGAATAAGGAATGCATACTTTAGTTCAAGTAATTTCATGTATCTGAAGCTTAAAGGGGTTGTCGTTGTTTCTGCGAGATGGGACAGCCTCTGTATAAATTGAAAATCATAATTTTTTTTTTCTTGTCAGTGAATGCAAACACTTATTGCTCACATTCACAGACTGCACTACTCCTACTTTCCACTAAGACCTGGATGACGCAATTTTTTTTCCATGTCCGTTCCGTTTTTTTTTTGGGGGTGGGGGGGTTTGTGGATCGTACGCGGAACCATTAATTTCAACGGGTCCGCAAAAAAACGGAAGTTACTCCGTGTGCATTCTATTTCCGTATGTCCGTTCCACAAAAGGATAGAACATGTCCTATTATTGTCCGCATCACGGACAAGGATAGTACTTTTTTATGAGGCCAGCTGTTCCGTTCCGCAGAATACGCAATGCACACGGATGTCATCCGTTTTTTTAAATATGCCCTGTATTGATGAGGGGGCAAGCACCCCGAAGTAGCTCTACAGATGGATCTCTCTTCCTTTTGAAAGAGTGTTTAGTTTTGCTGGTATGTGGTAGTTTTCTTCCTTCTAGAGGCGAGATAATTTGCACACAGTGCATAAAAATTTAAGACATGGTTTGGATCATCAAACCAGCAAAGGCTAGGGAAAAATTAGGATAATTGTTATTTTATTTTTTTCAATAGGAACTCCATAATTAAACCATATGGCATAAGCTCATACTACTTAGCTCTCGAAAGTGGTGGCCTCAGGAATATAAAGTTCTGTCTGTTGAAGTTGGTTATGCAGGTTATTATGCAGGCAATTGTGTTACAATTTTTTTTTAAAGAGAGGCAGACGTTCTTTGTCCTGCAGTCTCTAGCCTTGTACTTCATGTGCACCAAACGTGCTATTTTTATAGAGCAGGTTGTCACGTGATCAAATATGTCTACTTTCTATGTTTCAGTTTTACATAATAAAGCATTTTTGAAAAAAAAAATGTTTTTGTGTCTCCATTTTCTGAACGCCATATTTTAATTTTTTTTCTGCCAATCGTTTTTTGCAGGAAGAGTTGATGTTTTTATTGGTAACATTTTTGGGTACATATGATTTTTTTGATCATTCATTATTACACTTTATCGGGCAAGGTGACCAAAAAATGTGTTTGTTTACCACAGTTTTTATTTTTTTATTTTTACAGCGTTCACCTGAGGGGTTAGGTCATGTGATATTTTTATAGAGCAGATCGTTACCGACGTGGCAATATCTAATGTGTATACTTTTTCTTATTCTTATTTCTTAAGATTTACACAATAATAGCATTTTTGAAACCAAAAAAAGTATGCGTCTCCATAGTGCCATAGCTTTTTTATTTTTTGACTGATTGTCTTAGTTAGGTCTCATTTTTGGCAGGATGAGGTGACTGGTACTATTTAGGGGGGCATACGCCTTTTTGATCGCTTGGTGTTGCACTTTATGTGATGTTAGGTGACAAAAAATTGCTTTTTTGGCACAGTTTTTTTATTTTTATGGTGTTCACCTGAGGGGTTAGGTCATATGATATTTTTATAGAGCTGGTTGTTACGGATGCGGCGATACCTAATATGTCTACTTTTTTAAATTTATTTCACTTTAACACATTAATAGCAGTTTTGAAGCAAAAAAAAAAACATTTTAGTGTCTCCATTGTTTTAGAGTCATAGTTTTTTATTTTTTGACCAATTGTCTTAAGTAGCATCTCATTTTTTGCGGGATGAGGTGACGGTTTGTTTTTTTTTAATTTGGGGGGCATACGCCTTTTTGATCGCATGGTGTTGCAATTTTTGCGATGTAAGGTGACAAAAATTAGCTTTTTTTTTACGGTGTTCATCTGAGGGGTTAGGTCATGTGATATTTTTATAGAGAAGGTTGTTACGGACGCGGCGATGACCAATATGTATACTTTATTTTTTATTTTTTTTAATGGTGTTTATTGGACGGGATGGATCATGTGATATATTTATATAGCCGGTCGTTACGGACGTGGCAATACCAAATATGTCTTTTTATTTTTTTATTTTTTTTTACTTTTTCTTTTAATTACTCAATCGGGAATTCCATATTTTTCGCTTTATAAAAGGCACCTGATGATAAGATGCACCTAGGTTTTTGAGGAGGAAAATAAGAAAAAAATATTTTGAACCAAAAAGGTGTGCTTTTGGTAGGTTTTGAACTAATGGTGGTCTGTGCATGACGCACTGTTATGGGGGGATCTGTGGATGACGCACTGTTACGGGGCATCTGTGGATGATGCACTGTTATGGGGGGATCTGTGGATGATGCACGGTTATGGGGAGGATCTGTGGATGATGCACTGTTATGGGGGGGATCTGTGGATGACACTGATGGGGGATCTGTGGATGACACTGATGGGGGATCTGTGGATGACACTGATGGGGGATCTGTGGATGACACTTATGTCATCCAAAGATCCCCATAAGTGTCATCTACAGATCCCCCATCAGATGCATCAGTGTGGAGGGAGGAGGCGGAGACACTCATGGCGGGGCCCGGTGCAGTAACTCTACTCTAATACACCGGGCCCCGCAACTGTTAAATACATTCAATCCGATCTATATCTAAATGTATACGCACTGTTCGGTACTTATTGTAGTACCGTAAGTATAGCATTAAGACGACGCAGACCGACGGCTTCCTCTGTCATGCGCCGCCTGCCGCAGCTCCCTCTGTCATGCGCCGCCTGCCGCAGCTCCCTCTGTCATGCGCCGCCTGCCGCAGCTCCCTCTGTCATGCGCCGCCTGCCGCAGCTCCCTCTGTCATGCGCCGCCTGCCGCAGCTCCCTCTGTCATGCGCCGCCTGCCGCAGCCCCCTCTGTCATGCGCCGCCTGCCGCAGCTCCCTCTGTCATGCGCCGCCTGCCGCAGCTCCCTCTGTCATGCGCCGCCTGCCGCAGCTCCCTCTGTCATGCGCCGCCTACCGCAGCTCCCTCTGTCATGTGCCGCCTCCCGCAGCTCCCCGTCATGCGACGCCTCCCGCAGCTCCCCCTGTCATGCGCTGCCTCCCGCAGCTCGTCCCTGTCATGCGCCGCCTCGGGCAGCTCCCCCAGGCACGCGCCGCCTGCCGCAGCTCCCTCTGTCATGCGCCGCCTGCCGCAGCTCCCTCTGTCATGCGCCGCCTGCCGCAGCTCCCTCTGTCATGCGCCGCCTACCGCAGCTCCCTCTGTCATGTGCCGCCTCCCGCAGCTCCCCCTGTCATGCGCTGCCTCCCGCAGCTCGTCCCTGTCATGCGCCGCCTCCCGCAGCTCCCCCAGGCACGCGCCGCCTCCCGCAGCTCCCCCTGTCATGCGCCGCATTCCGCAGCTCCCCCTGTCATGCGCCTCCTCCCGCAGCTCCCCCTGTCATGCGCCTCCTCCCGCAGCTCCCCCTGTCATGCGCCGCCTCTCGCAGCTCCCCCTGTCATGCGCCGCCTCCCGCAGCTCCCCCTGTCATGCGCCGCCTCCCGCAGCTCCCCCTGTCATGCGCCGCCTCCCGCAGCTCCCCCTGTCATGCGCCGCCTGTCAGGCACACACACAAAAATCCACACACCTGGTAGAGTACAGTGAATGACTGTAAATACCTCCAGTTCTGAAGACTCCAGCGGCTCAGGATCAGTGCTCTGGGCAGCTGGGCTCAGGGCTGGAAGTGGGCACCGCTCTGCAGGAAGAAGACCGGGGCTCGGCTCACCCTAGCGTTACAATGCACCCTAGCACCCCACAGTATGCAGTATAGCGTCCTATAGTATACAGCACCCCACAGTATGCAGTAAAGCACCCTATAGTATACAGCACCCCACAGTATGCAGTATAGCACCCTATAGTATACAGCACCCAACACTATACAGCACCCCACAGTATGCAGTATAGCACCCTATAGTATACAGCACCCAACACTATACAGCACCCCACAGTATATAGTAGAGCAGTATAGCACCCCACAGTATACAGTAGAGCACCCCACAATATACAGTATACAGCACCCCAAACTATACAGCACCCCACAATATACAGCCCCCCACAGTATACAGCGCAGCAGTATAGCACTCCACAATATACAGCACCCACAGTATACAGCACCTCACGGTATACAGCACCTCTCAGTATACAGCACCCCAAACTATATAGAATACCGCACCTCACAGTATTCAGCACCCCACAGTATACAGTAGAGCAGTACAGCACCTCACGATATACAGAATACAGCACCCCAAACTATACAGAATACAGCACCTCACAGTATACAGCACCCCACAGTATGCAGTATAGCACCCCACAGTATACAGCCCCCCACAGTATACAGTATAAAGCACCCCACATTATACAGTATACAGCACCCCACAATATACAGTAGAGCCGTATACCACCCCACAATATACAGGACCTCATGGTATACAGCACCCCAAACTATACAGAATACAGCACCTCACAGTATACAGCACCCCACAGTATACAGTAGAGCAGTATAGCACCCCACAGTATACATCACCCCAAAATATACAGCCCCCCACATATAAAGCACCCCACAGTATACAGTATAAAGCACCCCACAATATACAGTATACAGCCCCCCAAAGTATACAGGACCCCACAGTATACAGTAGAGCAGTATAGCACACCACAATATACAGCACCCCACAGAATAGCACCCCACAGTATACAGTAGAGCTGTATAGCACACCACGGTATACAGTAGCTTACAGTATATTAGTATAACAGCCCATGTCACCTTTTCCTGATTTAATCTTCACAAAAAAAGCTCCACAGTTGAGGCAAACTTCTCCTGCAGCAACACTTCTGGTAGAAAGAAAGGACCTTTGATGACCTCATAGCCATGTGACCAGTAATATTGCTAGGTTACTGGTCATATGGTGATGATGTCATCTAAGGTCCTTTCTCCTAAGAGAATCACAGCTCTCACAGTTCGCTGCCTGGAGTGCCGGCAGGCAGGCATGGCAGCACCCCCCTGTGTAGCCAACAGCCTGACACCCGGGGCAGTGGCCAGCAGGGCTCAAGAGGGAGCTGCCTTGGGCCCCCCAGGAGCAACTGGGCCCGGGGCAGCTACCCCTTTTGCCCCTTGTTAAAGACAGCCCTGACTGTTGTTCATACTTTATTGCAAATATTCTTAATCTCAAATAAAGAGGAGTAGTGTGTTTTACTTTTGTTACATTTTTGCAATAATTTATTGTCGCATTTTATTGAACTCTTAACTGAGTATTGTGTGTGTGTGTCTGTGTGTGTGTGTATAATATATTTACAGTACAGACCAAAAGTTTGGACACACCTTCTCATTCAAAGAGTTTTCTTTATTTTCATGACTATGAAAATTGTAGATTCACACTGAAGGCATCAAAACTATGAATTAACACATGTGGAATTATATACATAACAAACAAGTGTGGAACAACTGAAAATATGTCATATTCTAGGTTCTTCAAAGTAGCCACCTTTTGCTTGGATTACTGCTTTGCACACTCTTGGCATTCTCTTGATGAGCTTCAAGAGGTAGTCCCCTGAAATGGTTTTCACTTCACAGGTGTGAAGTGGGATTTCTTGCCTTATAAATGGGGTTGGGACCATCAGTTGCGTTGAGGAGAAGTCAGGTGGATACACAGCTGATAGTCCTACTGAATAGACTGTTAGAATTTGTATTATGGCAAGAAAAAAGCAGCTAAGTAAAGAAAAACGAGTGGCCATCATTACTTTAAGAAATGAAGGTCAGTCAGTCAGCCGAAAAATTGGGAAAACTTTGAAAGTAAGGGCTATTTGACCATGAAGGAGAGTGATGGGGTGCTGCGCCAGATGTCCTGGCCTCCACAGTCACCGGACCTGAACCCAATCGAGATGGTTTGGGGTGAGCTGGACCGCAGAGTGAAGGCAAAAGGGCCAACAAGTGCTAAGCATCTCTGGGAACTCCTTCAAGACTGTTGGAAGACCATTTCAGGGGACTACCCTTTGAAGCTCATCAAGAGAATGCCAAGAGTGTGCAAAGCAGTAATCCAAGCAAAAGGTGGCTACTTTGAAGAACCTAGAATATGACATATTTTCAGTTGTTTCACACTTGTTTGTTATGTATATAATTCCACATGTGTTAATTCATAGTTTTGATGCCTTCATAGTCATGAAAATAAAGAAAACTCTTTGAATGAGAAGGTGTGTCCAAACTTTTGGTCTGTACTGTATATATATATATTTCAAAGGTGTTTCAGAAGTTGGTATCTAGATACTTATATATATATTTGTATCAGATAACAAGTTGAAAAAGCCATAGAACTGTAAACCAGGAATAAGTCTACTTTCACACTGGCGTTTTGACTTTCTGTTTGTGATATCCGTTCAGGGCTCTCACAAGCGGTCCAAAACGGATATGTTTGCATTCTAATGCATTCTGAATTGAAAAGGATCCGCTCAGAATGCATCAGTTCAGTCTCCATTCCAGAGCGTTTTGGTCTCCGTCTGATGAAACGGTGTCAAATGGATCCGTCCTGGCACGCAATGTAATTTAATGGGGACGGATCTGTTTTCTCTGGCACAATAGAAAACCGATCCGTCCTCCATTGACTTTCAATGGTGTTCAAGACGGATCCGTCTTGGCTATGTTAAAGATAATACAAACAGATCCGTTCTGAACGGATGCAGACGGTTGTATTATCTGAACGGATCCGTCCATGACGGATCAGCACAAAACGCAAGTGTGAAAGTAGCCTATACTTCTGGCAGGTCTCTTATATGAATTTTAACACTAGGGTACATAATATTTGCTATCTATCCAACTGTTCCACCTATATTGAAAAGTAGGTGTTCTATTTTGAATAGGTGCAACCACTCTCTCAATTGAGCATGTTACATTCACCGAGCACAAGACTTCTTGTATATGTGGTGTGTCCTTTGATTTCCAGTGTTTGGTTATCTCCAGTTTAGTAGCCATTAATATGTGATCTAATATTGATCTGTGTTCTGTTGGATAATCATCTAGGCCTATAAGGAGTAATGTCAATTGAGGGGACATTTGTATCTGGTATCCCAAAATAGATTATAGTATTATTTTAGTTGCTCTCCATAAGGGTCTAACATACTCACATTCCCATAATGTATTTAGCAGAGTTCCTCTTTTCCCACATTGTCTCCAGCATTTATCTGAGCAATATGGGTACATGGTATGTATTTTGCTTGGTGTATTGTACCATCTCAAATATGTTTTCAGTATTGCTTCTCTATGAGTAACACTACGAAAAAATGTGTGTATATTTGAAACAGGCTTTGCCATTCGGATATCGTAACCTCTCTGTAAATCTTCTTTCCGTTTTTTCATGTATGTATGTGTTTGGGGTAGCCTCTTGTTTGTTTGCTATTGCATTCTAAAACATTGATATTCCTCTAGATCTACGTATTAGCTTAGAGGTCGAAATCAAGTCCCTTGAGACAACTCTGTTGCATATTCCTTTACTTGTAGGAATTTGTGGAAGTCTTCTGGCAGTAATTTATTATTATTTCTTAGATTTGAAAATGAAGTGATATGTGCTCCCTCAAAAAGATTTTGAAGGTTGGTGATCCCCATGTTTTTCTATTGCATTATTGGAACCATTGGGACATGATCTTATATGGATTCTAAGGGGGTTTCAGTCAAGGGGCATATTATTATCCCTTTTTTCTGTTTGAGGAAATTTTTCCAAGCATCGTCAGATACTTTCACTGTGTCTATGGGGGGAGGGGTTGAGATACCCCAAATACCAGCTAGCATTCTTACCACTCCATATAAAAAATCTTAGATTTGAGTTAATAGTTGCAAAGTACTTATTCTGTATTTTTATTGGCAGCGATCTGAAGAGGTACAGTAGTTTCGGTAAGAGCAGCATTTTGTATGCCGCTATCCTACCTATCCATGATATCATATTTTTCGATATTTCAGCTGTGTCTTTGGCAATTTCTATAGCCAGATTTGGGAAGTTCGACTCATATAGTTTAGAGGATGGATATGTCATTTGTATGCCCAAGTAGGTTATTTCTGATTGTGGCCAGTCTAGATTGTGTGTTCATTTTTTAGTTCATTTAGGAGATCTGTATCTATACATATTGGTAGGGCTTGTGATTTGTCCTGATTGACTTTATAGTAAGATAGTTGGCTAAAAGTTAATACTGTCTGAAAAAATGATCTTAGAGAGTTCTTTGGGTCAGTGAGGGTAAGAATGATGTTGTCTGCAAACAAGGCTAGTTTATATTCATGTGTTCCAATTTGGATCCCCTTGATATCTTATTGTCGTCGGACTTTAGCTGCTAAAGGTTCCATAGATAATATAAAGAATAATGGTGAAATAGGGCAGCTTTGGCGGGTGCCATTCGTTATTACAAAGTTATCTGATAAAGAGCTGTTGACGTATACCTTTGCTGAGGGGTTGCTATATAGTGCTTTTATACCTGAATGGATGTTTCCCAATATTCCAAATCCCTCCAAAACCTTGAATGCATATTTCCAATTTATTCGATCAAACGCTTTTTCCGCGTCGATTGTTAAAAAAAAATAGATGGGGTATCGGTAGATTCACAGTTCTGAAGTAGAGAGATAATTCTTCTGGTATTATCTGGTCCTTGTCTGCCCTTCAAAAAGCCTACTTGGTCTTTAACTATTAGCTTAAGTACGGTAATTTATTTTTTTACATGTGAAACCTTTTTTATTTTTTATTTTTTTAAACGCTTTAATTTTTTTTATTTTTTTTTTTTTACAATTTGCATCCCCCGTAAGGTCATACAAGACCTCTGGGACATTTAACGTCACTTTTCTTTTTTTTCCCCACTATTGATTTCTCCTGTAACTAGGGCTGACATAGTAGCTCCAGTTACAGGGTTAATACAGCCCCCAGAGAGGCTGTACAGCAGAATACAACGCTGTACATGCATCCTCAGTGCAGGGCTGATCGAGGTCTATGGAAGACCCGACAGCTCCTGCACTCTCCCAACCCCGGCGGTCACATGCACGCCTGGACAGGAAGCGCATAGCGCTTCCTGATCTGTATACACAGCGCTCTAGAAGGCAGACACCTGGGAACTGTCCCTGCCTTCTCTCTGGGTTGCCCTGCTGTCACTGACAGCGAACCCCCCGCTCGGCAGCTGCACGATTAGTGTGCAGCTACATCTCTGAATGGACGTTCCAGAACGTCCATTCAGAGATAAACATCCACCCATAGGAAAATGTATTAGTTCAAGCACAATTATAGGAACTACAACTCTCCTTGAGCTTATTAGGCGGCATTATCTGCTCATGTGGTAAAGCCACATATACAAGCAGTACAGTGTCATCTTCAAAATCATCAGCTACTCCTTTTTCTGCTCAGACATGGTGGAGAATGGAAAGGGAGGCAAAATCGTGTATATCACCAGGTTATGCCTGCTGCCCATGTGTCTAACCAGGAGGCACCTATCCATCCTCCACTGAGTCACCACTTTGCCACCGTCTCTGCTTGTGCTACTGCCACAAGTAGTCACAGCAGCCAATGCAGTTTTCTGAACATGATGGAAGTTTTTTGAAGTGATGCGCCAACCTGATGTACATCAGCAATGGATATGAACCACCTAAACAACCAGCTTCACTCGTACCTGGACTGAGACCTTTCTCCATCAAATACCCTGTTCCCTGACAGCATGGACATCTGGGCTAGCAGATAGGAACAGTGGCCAGAACTGGCCCAGTTTACTATAATTTTACTGTCTTGTCGAGCTCCAGTGTGCTATCAGAGATGATATTCGCCACAGCATAAACAGTATCTCCTGCCTCTTCCATCAGATCCTGTAGTGTACTGCTACCCTTAAACAGCTGCAGATCTTTTGCCTTGTCTGTCAGGTTTCATGTTGTGCAGGTACTACGGCCTCTACTGCTCACCCTAAACAGCCACACATATTCTGGCTTGTCTGTCAGGTTTCATACTGTTCTGCTGCAGGTGCTGCTGGCCTTACTAGTGCCCCTACAGAGCTGCACATATCCTGTCTTGTCTGTTAGGTTCCATATTGTATTGATTCTGCTCCTGAAAATGGGAAAATATTTGTATCTCTTACTCAGAACAAGCCTTTGCTTCTTCTGATACTGCTGTGTGTGAATAAACACTGGCAGGCATTTTATATAATTTGTTGGCCTTCTTAGAATAGTGTGTTATTATAGTGTGTTATTAACAGGCTGTTTGCTACCACCAGCAACCATGCATTTACCCACAACCATGTATATTGCTGTCACTTTAAGATTGCTAATACTGTCTTGACATGAATGGGCTTTATTGTAAATCCATTGAGTGAGTTCTAGGAGACCCCAGAATATAATAAACAACTTTCCAGGATAATCTGAGCACTTTTGATTTTGGTCGAATTTATATGTACTTTGCTTATCTCTATTGGTCATTCAGTTTATTATGTTTATAAAAATTTATATAAAATACGTAAAGTTGGTAAGCTTTGCTGCATGAATATATGGCAAACCATGTAGGAGCTGTAATGGTACCATATCTTATTTTTTATTGCCCAGTTTTCCCTGCTAGTAGCTATAGCTAAGGAAATGGTATACAAAAATGTAAGCGTTTAATTACTTATTAGTCTGAGTGCTGAACTAGAAATTTTCGAACTAAAATAGTACTATATCTGTTAACTGAAAAAAATCTTGAATATATCTTATAAAATTGAAATAGCAGCAACATCATCCACCTCAACGCTTAAGGGTTCTACAGTTTTAATAGCTGAAACATCACTTGTGTATCATTGAAATAAAATGTTCTAATACTGGGTTAGATGCTTTGCTGGTAGGTTTTGGATTTTCTTTGGCTCTTTATGGATCCTGTAGAATTGTTTGTTTTTCTGTTTTGTTTTTTTAAAGATTGTGTACATTTTTGTAATATGTGACTGGTGTAAAATATCATTGTGGCACGTTTTCTCAACATTCTTACAATATTTTTACTTTTGTTTTATTTTTATACTTAGCAAGAAATCGAAAATCTTCAGTTGTTTTGAAGAAGAACGGGAAAAGACGAACATTGACAAGACAGGCTATGTCAAAAATTCCAGTTTCATCCTCTTCTACCTCATCAAAACTCACTCACATAAATAATTCCAGGGTACCAAAGAGACTGAGAAAGCCTGTAAAGCCTTTACATTGTAAAACAAAGATGAGAAACAACTGCAGACAACCAGAGCAAAGTAATGCTCCAAAAAAGCTTGAAGTAGGTAACTTTGTTCTTAAAGAACCTAAGGTAGTGCTGTATAAAAATGAGGCCGTTAAAAGGGATAACCAGAGAGAAGGACCATCAAAGTTAAGAGAAAATACTGGTTGCTTAACTAGACATGCAGCTAGAGAATATAAACTGAATTCTATGAAAGGTGCTCGTGATGAAAGTTCATGTTCATATATAACACGAAGTTCTACGAGAACAAGAAACTCTTTGGAAGCGGATGCCAAGCTTCCACCAAATACATTGGATAGCTATAGAAGTAGCAGCAGTGGGAGTCTAACACAGATGCAGAGAACCGATACTAAAGATCAACCAGTTCATAAGAATGAACTTGATCAAGAAACTGCAAAATTATGGGATAATAGATATCAAAGAAATGGTTTCCGTAAGTCAAGGAGAAGCAGGCACTTGAAACGTGTTATGAATACTGAAATGACAAACTCTGAATTAGAATCTTCTAAGAAAGATAATATGTGTGGCTTAGAAAGCTCACGTTGTGACTCGGGTGTAGGCAATGTTGTCACTAACAGTTCACCATATTGTATAGGTATGACAAACTCAGATGATTACCCTATGGTCACCTCGGATATAAGGACAAAAGAAAACATAAGAACAATTAAAAGTAAAAAAAGTAGAAGAATCACAAGATACGATGCACAGTTAATTCTTGAAAATAGCACTGGAATTCCAAAGCTGACCCTTCGTAGACGTCATGACAGCAACAGCAGTAAAACAGAGAAGGAAAATGACAACATGAGCTCATCAAAAATTAGCATCAAATTAAGCAAAGATCATGAAAAGGACAAGAATAGTTTGTATGTAGCAAAATTAAACAATGGCTTCAATTCAGGATCAGGGAGCAGTTCTACAAAACTAAAGATCCAGTTAAAGAGGGAAGAAGAAGCTAGAATGTCTTTTCCAAACGAACTTCATGAAAATGGAGTGTACTGTAATGACACATTATCTCTTATGGGGACAAGAATGGAAGTTAATGATTATGATCATTACGAGGAAGAGAGCTTGGAGGAATCTTCTGAAGAAGAGCGTGAAGATGATGATGATGAGAAGGATGATGATGATGATGATGAGGATGATGATGATGATGATTACGATGATGAATTTGAAGATGAATTTATTCCTCTGCCACCAGCAAAGCGTTTGAGGCTTATTGTGGGAAAAGATTCAATAGACATTGATATTTCTTCTAGACGGAGAGAAGATCAGTCTTTGAGGCTCAGTGCGTGAACTTATTTTTTTTATTTATTTTTATTTTTTTTGGACCATAAGTAATTGGTAGTTCTTTACTTACAAAAATATTAACTGAATTTTTTCCTTAACTGAAAGTGTACATTTTAAAGAATGCACTTCTGTATTGTTAGTCCACTTGAAATTGTAGAAAGTGTACAGCATATTGACTTTTTTTTACAGTGCTTTTTAACAGTCTTCTTACATGCAGTTTTGAGTTAAAAAAAAAAAAATATTAAAAAGTGGGTACTGTGTATATTGTGGGAAGAAAATGTAAATAATTTATCAACTTTCAACACATGACAATAAAGTCTAATATTGTGACTGCCCAGTCATACTTCAGCTCATAGGACCTCTACAGTATCATAAAAAAAAACAACAGCACATTAAATATCTCATGTTTTTATCACCAGCAGTGTATTTACAGCTTACAAACTTGCTCACTATCTTTATAATTTTTCATCAGAATTCTTATTTTATACTGTAATACTATCCTTAAAGTACTGTCTGTGGCCTTTGTTAGTAGAAACATTTGTTTCTCAAAAAAATGGAGAAAACTGAAAAAAAATCTAAATAGTGTTTGCTTATCCTTTTGGCACATTTGATGTACAGGGGCTAGCCGTATGCAGAATATAAGTTTGGATATGGTGTATTTATTGCTTGTATAAATAAAAACACAAAACTTGTATTTAACACTTTTCAACCATTTTTAGATGAAATTGTTCTTTGCGAGAATAATTGGTGCTTATTTTTTTCCATGGATACAATGCTGTGAAATAAAAAAAAAAATGTGATGAAGATGTGTATCGGTATAAATGCAACTGTCATTTTATTCCTATAGTTTATACACACTTTTAATCAGCTCCAATAGGTTATAAATGTCATCTGGTGAATAGGGAACTAAAGGTATGTTTCATTCATGTATTGATACTTGTATAAAGTGTACATAATACTGTAAATATGTGTGGTGTTAGGATTAAAATTTCTGCCATATAGTTGATTTACTAAAACAGGTGGGTTTCTAAATTAAGTACTCATGCCAATAAAATAGGACGTTTTAAAAACAGAAATACAGTTAATGGTTTGTTTTTAGTGAATGAATTTTCATGGTTTCTCTTTCTTGCCACAACTCTTTACACACCTCCCCCATTTGTCCACTCCTGTGATCACACCCTTCTCTGGGACACTTCTCCCACAGCAGATTTGGTGAAAAAATGTCTATCCCATATATTTAAATATTTGTAAAAATCCATATACATGTTACAATACCAAACTTTTCAACATTTTGCAGCAAACATACCAAATTGTTGAAAATAGACAAGGCTGCTGTAATCATATGACTTGACTAACTAGTAAGCACATGTCCAGAGAAAGCTGTGCTGGCTTCTTAAGATGTTTTTTGGCAAAGTCTAATCTGTTCTTTTTTTTTTTTTTTTTTAGGCAGAGAAATGTTTTGCACCTTGTGGTAAAACTTATGTATTTGCTCTCAAGGCTTCTCTTTGTGGTAGACTTAGATACTGATACACCTACTTCCTGGAGAGTGTACTTCACTTGGGTGGATGCTGTGAAGTGGTTTTTTTTCACCATGGAAAGGATTCCACGATCATCCACCACTGTTGTCTTCTGTGGATGGTGGATGTCCAGACCTTTTTTGTCCCTTTTTTTAAAAATTATTATTATAAGAATGGATTTCTTTTTTTAGCCTCACGATGGTTTGTTTTTATTTCTATTCCTTTGAGTGCATGCTGTGAGTTCACAGCAACAGCTTCCAAATGCAAATGCTACACCTAGAAACAACTGCAGACCTTTTACCTGCTTAATTGATGATTGCTTAACAAGGGAATAGCCCAAGTAGCCCATTAACCACCTCCGGACCGCCGAACGCAGCGACGCGTCCTGGAGGTGGTTGATTCATTCCTCCTGGACGCATATACGCGTCCTCTCGTGAGACGCAAGATTTCCTGTGAACGCGCGCACACAGGCGCGCGCATTCACAGGATCGGAAGGTAAGTGAGTGGATCTCCAGCCTGCCAGCGGCGATCGTTCGCTGGCAGGCTGGAGATGCGATTTTTTTAACCCCTAACAGGTATATTAGACGCTGTTTTGATAACAGCGTCTAATATACCTGCTACCTGGTCATCTGGTGGTCCCTTTTGCTTGGATCGACCACCAGAGGACACAGGTAGCTCAGTAATATGTAGCACCAAACACTACACTACACCCCCCCCCTGCCACTTATTAACCCCTTATTACCCCCTGATCACCCCATATAGACTCCCTGATCACCCCCCTGTCATTGATCACCCCCTTGTAAGCCTCCATTCAGACGTCCGTATGATTTTTACGGATCCACTGATACATGGATCGGATCCGCAAAACACATACGGACATCTGAATGGAGCCTTACAGGGGGGTAATCAATGACGGGGGTGATCACCCCATATAGACTCCCTGATCACCCCCCTGTCATTGATCACCCCCCTGTCATTGATCACCCCCCTGTAAGGCTCCATTCAGACGTCCGTATGATTTTTACGGATCCACTGATACTTGGATCGGATCCACAAAACACATACGGACATCTGAATGCAGCCTTACAGGGGGGTGATCACCCCATATAGACTCCCTGATCACCCCCCTGTCATTGATCACCCACCTGTAAGGCTGCATTCAGATGTCCGTATGTTTTTTACGGATACATGGATCGGATCTGCAAAACACATACAGACATCTGAATGCAGCCTTACAGGGGGGTGATCAGCCCATATAGACTCCCTGATCACCCCCCTGTCATTGATCACCCCCCTGTCATTGATCACCCCCGTCAGGCTGCATTCAGATGTCCGTATGTTTTTTACGGATCCACGGATACATGGATCGGATCTGCAAAACACATACGGACATCTGAATGGAGCCTTATAGGGGGGTGATCAATGACAGGGGGGTGATCACCCCATATAGACAACCTGATCACCCCCCTGTCATTGATCATCCCCCTGTAAGGCTCTATTCAGACATTTTTTTGGCCCAAGTTAGCGGAAATTATTATTTTTTTCTTACAAAGTCTCATATTCCACTAACTTGTGTCAAAAAATAAAATCTCACATGAACTCACCATACCCCTCACGGAATCCAAATGCATAAAAATTTTTAGACATTTATATTCCAGACTTCTTCTCACGCTTTAGGGCCCCTAGAATGCCAGGGCAGTATAAATACCCCACATGTGACCCCATTTCGGAAAGAAGACACCCCAAGGTATTCCGTGAGGGGCATATTGAGTCCATGAAAGATTGAAATTTTTGTCCCAAGTTAGCGGAAAGGGAGACTTTGTGAGAAAAAATAAATAAAATCAATTTCCGCTAACTTGTGCCAAAAAAAAAAAAATTCTATGAACTCGCCATGCCCCTCATTGAATACCTTGGGGTGTCTTCTTTCCAAAATGGGGTCACATGTGGGGTATTTATACTGCCCTGGCATTTTAGGGGCCCTAAAGCGTGAGAAGAAGTCTGGGATCCAAATGTCTAAAAATGCCCTCATAAAAGGAATGTGGGCCCCTTTGCGCATCTAGGCTGCAAAAAAGTGTCACACATCTGGTATCGCCGTACTCAGGAGAAGTTGGGCAATGTGTTTTGGGTTGTCACTTTACATATACCCATGCTGGGTGAGATAAATATCTTGGTCAAATGCCAACTTTGTATAAAAAATGGGAAAAGTTGTTTTTTGCCGGGATATTTCTCTCACCCAGCATGGGTATATGTAAAATGACACCCCAAAACACATTGCCCAACTTCTCCTGAGTACGGTGATACCAGATGTGTGACACTTTTTTGCAGCCTAGGTGGGCAAAGGGTCCCACATTCCAAAGAGCACCTTTCGGATTTCACTGGCCATTTTTTACAGATTTTGATTTCAAACCACTTCTCACGCATTCGGGCCCCTAAAATGCCAGGGCAGTATAACTACCCCACAAGTGACCCCATTTTGGAAAGAAGACACCCCCAGGTATTTCGTGATGGGCTTAGTGAGTTCATGGAAGTTTTTATTTTTTGTCACAAGTTAGTGGAATATGAGACTTTGTAAGAAAAAAATAAATAACAAAATAAATCATCATTTTCCGCTAACTTGTGACAAAAAATAAAAAATTCTAGGAACTCGCCATGCCCCTCACGGAATACCTTGGGGTGTCTTCTTTCCAAAATGGGGTCACTTGTGGGGTTTTTCTACTGTCTGGGCATTGTAGAACCTCAGGAAACATGACAGGTGCTCAGAAAGTCAGAGCTGCTTCAAAAAGCGGAAATTCACATTTTTGTACCATAGTTTGTAAACGCTATAACTTTTACCCAAACCATTTTTTTTTTTTACCCAAACATTTTTTTTTTTATCAGACATGTAGAACAATAAAGAGAAAAGAGAAAAATGTATATATGGATGTCGTTTTTTTTGCAAAATTTTACAACTGAAAGTGAAAAATGTCATTTTTTTGCAAAAAAATCGTTAAATTTCGATTAATAACAAAAAAAGTAAAAATGTCAGCAGCAATGAAATACCACCAAATGAAATCTCTATTAGTGAGAAGAAAAGGAGGTAAAATTCATTTGGGTGGTAAGTTGCATGACCGAGCAATAAATGATGAAAGTAGTGTAGTGCAGAAGTGTAAAAAGTGGCCTGGTCATTAAGGGTGTTTAAGCTAGGGGGGCTGAGGTGGTTAAATAGCTTTTGAGATAACTGTCAAATTACCTTTCGTCCCATGAAAAAAAGACAGCTACATATTGGTATGTGAATACCCTCAAATTAAAGCTAAATCTGCACTTGAAGCCCATATTGATTATACAGTGGATATAAAAAGTCTACACACCCCTGTTAAAATGTCAGGTTTCTGTGCTATAAAAAAACTTTTTCCACCTTTTAAAGGGATTCTGTCACCTGGATTTTAGTGACAGAGCTTTTAACATCATCACATCAGTCTGCTCATTTTGTATTAAAATATACTAGTATTACTACCCTAAGTGTTGTCGTTTGTCTACCCCACTGCTAATTTATTCACTCCTCATTGCCGGCTGGCGCATGTGCAGTGCGTCCTGTGAGGCCGATTCCAGGCGCTGACATGTGTATCCACGGAATGCATTTGCTGAGCCATAAGTTTGTGCATGCGCTGTGGATACACATGTCAGCGCCTGGCAATGAGGAGTGAATAAATTAGCAGTGGGGCGGTGCTGGGCTCCAGGAGAAGGGGCGTGTCTGGGCTCCAATGGCCGGAGGGACAGCCCCTTGGGCTCCTCACTCAGGTAATTACCATATTAATAAAAGCGATTTTCTAGACAAACGACAACACTTAGGGTAGTAATAATACTAGTATATTTTAATACAAAACGAGCAGACTGATGTTATGATGTTAAAAGCTCTGTCACTGAAATCCAGGTGACAGAATCCCTTTAACAGCCTCCGGACCGCCTAACGCAGGATCGCGTTCCGGAGGCGGCTCACCCAGGCAGAGTCACGCATATACGCGTCATCTCGCGAGACGTGAGATTTCCTGTGAACGGGCTCACACAGGCGTGCGCGTTCACAGGAACTGCAGGTAAGCGAGTGGATCTACAGCCTGCCAGCGGCGATCGTTCGCTGGCAGGCTGTAGATGAGATTTTTTTAACCCCTAACAGGTATATTAGATGCTGTTTTGATAACAGCGTCTTATATACCTGCTACCTGGTCCTCTGGTGGTCCCTTTTGCTTGGATCGACCACCAGAGGGCACAGGCAGCTCTGTAATAAGTAGCACCACACTACACTACACCCCCCCCTGTCACTTATTAACCCCTGATCACCCCATATAGACTCCCTGATCATCCCCCTGTCATTGATCACCCCCCTGTAAGCCTCCATTCAGACGTCCGTATGTGTTTTGCGGATCCGATCCGTGGATCCGTAAAACACATACGGACGTCTGAATGGAGCCTTACAGGGAGGTGATCAATGACAGGGGGTGATCACCCCATATAGACTCCCTGATCACCCCCCTGTCATTGATCACCCCCCTGTCATTGATCACCCCCCTGTAAGGCTCCATTCAGACGTCCATATGTGTTTTACGGATCCACGGAACCATGGATCGGATCCGCAAAACACATACGGACGTCTGAATGGAGCCTTACAGGGGGGTGATCACCCCCCATAGACTCCCTGATCACCACCCTGTCATTGATCGCCCCCCTGTGATTGATCACCCCCCTGTAAGGCTCCATTCAGACGTCCGTATGTGTTTTGCGGATCCATGGATCGGATCCGCAAAACACATACAGACGTCTGAATGGAGGCTTACAGGGGGAGGGTGATCACCCCATATAGACTCCCTGATCACCCCCCTGTGATTGATCACCCCCCTGTAAGGCTCCATTCAGACGTCCGTATGTGTTTTGCGGATCCGATCCATGGATCCGCAAAACACATACGGACCTCTGAATGGAGCCTTACAGGGGGGTGATCAATGACAGGGTGGTGATCACCCCATATAGACTCCCTGATCACCCCCCTGTCATTAATCACCCCCCTGTAAGGCTCCTTTCAGACATTTTTTTGGCACAAGTTAGCAGAAATTGTTTTGTTTTTTTTGTTTTGTTTTCTCTTACAAAGTCTCATATTCCACTAACTTGTGACAAAAAATTAAATCTCACATGAACTCACCATACCCCTCACTTAATGTAAATGCGTAAATATTTTTAGACATTTATATTCCAGACTTCTCACGCTTTAGGGCCCCTAAAATGCCAGGGCAGTATAAATGCCTCACATGTGACCCCATTTCGGAAAGAAGACACCCCAAGGTATTCGCTGAGGGGCATATTGAGTCCATGAAAGATTTAACTTTTTGTCCCAAGCTGGCGGAAAGGGAGACTTTGTGAGAAAAAATAAATAAATCAATTTCCACTAACTTGTGCCAAAAAAAAAAAATCTTCTATAAACTCGCCATGCCCCTCATTGAATACCTTGGGGTGTCTTCTTTCCAAAATGGGGTAACATGTGGGGTATTTATACTGCCCTGGCATTTTAGGGGCCCTAAAGCGTGAGAAGAAGTCTGGGATCCAAATGTCTAAAAATGCCCTCCTAAAAGGAATTTGGGCCCCTTTGCGCATCTTAGGCTGCAAAAAGGTGTCACACATGTGGTATTGCCGTGCTCAGGAGAAGTTGGGCAATGTGTTTTGGGGTGTCATTTTACATATACCCATGCTGGGTGAGATAAATATCTCGGTCAAATGCCAACTTTGTATAAAAAAATGGGAAAAGTTGTCTTTTAGAGAGATATTTCTCTCACCCAGCATGGGTATATGTAAAAAGACACCCCAAAACACATTGGCCAACTTCTTCTGAGTACGGCGATACCACATGTGTGACACTTTTTTGCAGCCTAGGTGGGCAAAGGGGCCCACATTCCAAAGAGCACCTTTAGGATTTTACAGGGCATTTTTTACACATTTTGATTTCAAACTACTTCTCACGCATTAGGGCCCCTAAAATGCCAGGGCAGTATAACTACCCCACAAGTGACCCCATTTTGGAAAGAAGACACCCCAAGGTATTTCGTGATGGGCATAGTGAGTTCATGGAAGTTTTTATTTTTTTGTCACAAGTTAGTGGAATATGAGACTTTGTAAGGGAAAAAAAAAATTAAATCATCATTTTCCGCTAACTAAGTTCTATGAACTCACTATGCCCATCAGCGAATACCTTAGGGTGTCTACTTTCCGAAATGAGGTCATTTGGGGGGTGTTTTTACTGTCTGGGCATTGTAGAACCTCAGGAAACATGACAGGTGCTCAGAAAGTCAGAGCTGCTTCAAAAAGCGGAAATTCACAATTTTGTATCATAGTTTGTAAACGCTATAACTAGAACAATACATTTAGAGAAAAATTTATATAGAAATGTATTTTTTTTTAAAAAAATTTACAACTGGAATTGAAATTTTATTTAATTTTTTGTAGAAATTTCGGTAAATTTCGAATAATAACAAAAAAAGTAAAAATGTCAGCAGCAATGAAATACCATCAAATAAAAGCTCTATTAGTGAGAAGAAAAGGAGGTACAATTCATTTGGGTGGTAAGTTGCATGACCGAGCAATAAACCGTGAAAGTAGTGTAGTGCAGAATTGTAAAAAGTGGTCTGGTCATTAAGGGTATTTTAAGCTAGGGGGGCTGAGGTGGTTAATGTGACCTATAAACTGTACCACTCAATTGAAAAACAAACTGAAATATTTTAGGTGGAGGGAAGAAAACAAAACAAACTAAAATAATGGGGTTGCATAAGTGTGCATACCCTCTTATAACTGGGGATGTAGCTGTGTTCAGAATTAAGCAATCACATTCAAAATCATGTTAAATATGAGTCGGCATACACCTGCCATCTTTTAAAGTGCCTCTGATTAACCCCAGATAAAGTTCAGCTTCTCTAGTTGGTCTTTCCTGAAATTTTCTTAGTCGCATCCCACAGCAAAAGCCATGGTCCACAGAGAGCTTCCAAAACATCAGAGGGATCTCATTGTTTAAAGGTATCAGTCAGGAGAAAGGGTACAAAAAATTTCCAAGGCATTAGATATACCATGGAACACAGTGAAGATAGTCATCATCAAGTGGAGAAAACATGGCACAACAGTGACATTACCAAGAACTGGACGTCCCTCCAAAATTGATGAAAAGACGAGAAGTAAACTGGTCTGGGAGGCTACCAAGAGGCCTACAGCAACATTAAAGGAGCTGCAGGACTATCTGGCAAGTACTGGCTGCGTGGTACATGTGACAACAATCTCCTGTATTCTTCATAGGTCTATGGGGTAGAGTGGCAGGATGAAAGCCTTTTCTTACAAAGAAAAACATCCAAGCCGGGCTTCATTTTGCAAAAACACATCTGAAGTCTCCCAAAAGTATGTGGGAAAAGGTGTTATGGTCTGATGAAACCAAGGTTGAACTTTTTGGCCATAATTCCAAAAAAACACCATACCCAGAGTGAAGCATGGTGGTGGCAGCATCATGCTTTGGGCTGTTTTTCTTCAGCTGGAACTGGGGCCTTAGCTAAGCTAGAGGGAGTTCTGAACAGTTCCAAATACCAGTCAATATTGGCACAGAACCTTCAGACTTCTGCTAGAAAGCTGAACATGAAGAGGAACTTCATATTTCAGCATCACAACGACCCAAAGCATACATCCAAATCAACAAAGGAATGGCTTTACCAGAAGAAGATTAAAGTTTTGGAATGGCCCAGCCAGAGCCCAGACCTGAATCCGATTAAAAATCTGTGGGGTGATCTGAAGAGGGCTGTGCACAGGAGATGTCCTCGCAATCTGACAGATTTGGAGTATTTTTGCAAAGAAGAGTGGACAAATCTTGCCAAGTCAAAACGTGCCATGCTGATAGACTCCTACCCAAGAAGACTGAGTGCTGTAATAAAATCAAAAGGTGCTTAAACAAAGTATTAGTTTAAGGGTGAGCACACTTATGCAACCATATTATTTAATTTTTATATTTTTTCTTTCCTCTACCTAAAGGATTTTAGTTTGTTTTTCAATTGAGTTGTACAGTTTGTACGTCACATTAAAGGTGGAAAAAGTTCTGAAATGACTTATCTTTGTCTCATTTTTTTACATCACAGAAACCTGACATTTTAACAGGGGTGTGTAGACTTTTTATATCCACTGTAATTATATCTTGAATATGTTTTGTTAAACTGCTAAAATGCCAATTCTTGTGTCACTGTCCAAATATTTTTGGATATATCTGTATAAGCGTTGCCTGGGGGGGTACTGTTTCTCATTACAGAGCGTGCCTAGTATACAGTCGTGGCCAAAAGTTTTGAGAATTACATAAATATTGGAAAAGTTGCTGCTTAAGTTTTTATAATAGCAATTTGCATATACTCCAGAATGTTATGAAGAGTGATCAGATGAATTGCATAGTCCTTCTTTGCCATGAAAATTAACTTAATCCCCAAAAAACCTTTCCACTGCATTTCATTGCTGTCATTAAAGCACCTGCTGAGATCATTTCAGTAATCGTCTTGTTAACTCAGGTGAGAATGTTGACGAGCACAAGGCTGGAGATCATTATGTCAGGCTGATTGGGTTAAAATGGCAGACTTGACATGTTAAAAGGAGGGTGATGCTTGAAATCATTGTTCTTCCATTGTTAACCATGGTGACCTGCAAAGAAACGCGTGCAGCCATCATTGCGTTGCATAAAAATGGCTTCACAGGCAAGGATATTGTGGCTACTAAGATTGCACCTCAATCAACAATTTATCAAGAACTTCAAGGAAAGAGGTTCAATTCTTGTTAAGAAGGCTTCAGGGCGTCCAAGAAAGTCCAGCAAGCGCCAGGATCGTCTCCTAAAGAGGATTCAGCTGCGGGATCGGAGTGCCACCAGTGCAGAGCTTGCTCAGGAATGGCAGCAGGCAGGTGTGAGCGCATCTGCACGCACAGTGAGGCGAAGACTTTTGGAAGATGGCCTGGTGTCAAGAAGGGCAGCAAAGCAGCCACTTCTCTCCAAAAAAAACATCAGGGACAGATTGATCTTCTGCAGAAAGTTTGGTGAATGAACTGCTGAGGACTGGGGCAAAGTCATATTCTCCGATGAAGCCTTTTTCCGATTGGGGCATCTGGAAAAAGGCTTGTCCAGAGAAGAAAAGGTGAGCGCTACCATCAGTCCTGTGTCATGCCAATAGTAAAACATCCTGAGACCATTCATGTGTGGGGTTGCTTCTCATCCAAGGGAGTGGGCTCACTCACAATTTTGCCCAAAAACACAGCCATGAATAAAGAATGGTACCAAAACACCCTCCAACAGCAACTTCTGCCAACAATCCAACAACAGTTTGGTGAAGAACAATGCATTTTCCAGCACGATGGAGCACCATAAGGCAAAAGTGATAACTAAGTGGCTCGGGGACCAAAACGTTGACATTTTGGGTCCATGGCCTGGAAACTCCCCAGATCTTATTCCCATTGAGAACTTGTGGTCAATCCTCAAGAGGCGGTTGGACAAACAAAAACACACTAATTCTGACAAATTCCAAGAAGTGATTATGAAAGAATGGGTTGCTATCTGTCAGGAATTGGCCCAGAAGTTGATTGAGAGCATGCCCAGTCAAATTGCAGAGGTCCTGAAAAAGAAGGGCCAACACTGCAAATACTGACTCTTTGCATAAATGTCATGTAATTGTCGATAAGCCTTTGAAACGTATGAAGTGCGTGTAATTATATTTCACTACATCACAGAAACAACTGAAACAAAGATCTAAAAGCAGTTTAGCAGCAAACTTTGTGAAAACTAATATTTGTGTCATTCTCAAAACTTTTGGCCACGACTGTACATGGTACATATGCAAAAAGAGAACTCCCCAAGGCTAGTCAGCTAAGCAAGGCATTTTTCTGTTATGAAATTCTGGTTCTTTTGTCTTTCTGGAATGAGTTATCTTGCATGTCTCATTCAGAGAAGTGTAATCCTAAGTGGGATATTCTAGTTGTTTTAGTTGAATATTTCAATATTCAAAAATATGCCACTATTTTTTCCCACTAAGTTTTCATTGGGGTCCTCAAACTGTTCTGTAAGTGCTTATTCATAATTAGATTTTTATCTATTGCTATGCTTGCATCTCCACATACTGCTTCACTGAAAACGAAACATACAAGCTAGTCTACTTTGCAAAAGAAAAGGAAAACTGTCTCATACAAGGAATCCAGCTCTTTCTGTGTAACTACCCTTAAACAGAGCTAAGCAAAGAAACTTGCCTTGGTTGGGGTACCATATTTTTTTTTCCTATGGAGGTTGCCAAATATGTATGTCAATGTTCCTTCCTGGGTTTCTGGGAAAAATATATGAAAAGTAGCACATCTTACATGTGCTAGCTTTTCTAAGCCTACTAAACCTTTTTCTCATCCCTACAAAAAGTTTGTTAGGATTTTAACGTTTTGGGAAATTCAGGATGAATTCTAAACTGGTAAAATCTATTTGCTCATCCTTATCAACCCTTGATGTGAAACCCTTTACAGCTCCATGCCACATCATGTGGGCTGTCTAGCAATATATACTTTCCTCCAAGAAACGGGGGGAATATCTCCAATTATTATTTTCTGGTTTATTTTGTTTTGGAGCATAATGTGTTTGTATTTAATGGTGTGTGTTCTCCGACTTGTGCCAACCTCTACCTGGGCTGGTGAGAGAGGGAGTTTGTGTTTTGTGAATTGATGGACCACTGGATGTCAACAGTCCGGTAAAGTCATGACGTTATCCTATAGAAGTAAGGAACAGTTTCTGGACTTTGTATCAGAACTCAACTAGAATAAATTAGGTTTTATTTTTTACATCCAAGATTAACAACATTTTTAGATCTTTCAATTACCATCGGCAGCACAGGTAAAATTACCACCAATATGTATAGGAAAAGAACGGCCACTGATCATTTATTAAGGCGGGAAAGTGGGCATCATACTGCCCTTAAAAGGGGCATTCCTAAGGGGCAGTGTCTTAGAGTGCTGAGAAATTGCTCAGAAATAGCCGACGTTAAGGTAGCGGCCCATAATTTTGAGAACCAGATTTATTAAGCGGGGCTACCCATTTAAGGTGGTTATGCAGGTTTACCAATATTTGTTTAGCTGTAATCGGGAGCAATTACTGTTTCTAAAGACAATTAATTTACAGGACAGTACGGTTTGGATTATCAGTACTTTTGACACAGCTCATAAGGAGGTAAGGGAAATTTTTGAGGCCCACTGGTACAATTTACTATCTAACCAAGATATAGGCCAACTCCTGACAAAATATCCGTCTGGCACTTATCGACATAATAGTAACCTGTGTGACTTACTGGTTTATAGTTTTAATCAAACTCCGACAAAGGAAACTTGGCTCAGACATACTCTTATTGTCACCTTTGAATGCTGCAGGTGCATTGCCTGTGAACATATAACCAAAGGAAAAAGTACCAATACGGGTAAATTATACTCTATCAGATATTTTATTATTTGCAAAACAGCGGGAGTGGTTTACCTTCTTACCTGCAGCTGTGGTATACAGTATATAGAGGAAACTATGCGGGAATTTAGAAGCAGAATAGGTGAACATCTATCGGATGTAAGAAATAAACCTGAAACCACCATTGTTCGTCAAGTGTGTGATCATCATGAGGGTGATAGTGACATGCCGAGATTCCAAGGAATAAGATCTCTACGTAGATATTATAGTGCTCTGCATAGAGGCCCTGTGAAAATTTAGACTATGAATTAAGGAATGGGCCTTAATGACATGATCTCTTACATATGCTTTATCTAATAAAGGGGTACTCCAGCTTTCCAAGAATATCCACATATGCTCCTACTTGTGTACAGTCCTGTGATTATCATGAATTGATACTTGTCGGGAATGCCTATATACTCTCCCATCATCCCATGTAATGATTGATATATTTTTATATATCATATTATATTGTACATTGCCTTTTTTATCTGAATCACTGCTATTCCTTTCCCCAGTGGTTCCATTATTAAATTGAGTTGCTAATTATCTCTTCTTGTGATCCTGGGGTCGAAGGCTTGTCATTATTTATGCCAACAGCATATGTGTTTAACATCCAATCATGTATATGATCATAAAGATGACATGTCACCTAGGCTATCTATATAGACTCGACTATATACATCTAACTGAGCATTTATGAACGATTTAACCTCAGTACTGACAGTTTTTTATGAACTGATGCCTCACAGTGGACACTCTTTTATAAACCACTTAATGATCCCCAGTAACCTAGAAGCACGTTCTATGCTTCACCTCTGGGAGAACACTGCATCCGTGCAAGTACCAGTCAGAGGACATGTGTTGTGCTGAACCTAACTTCCTGATTGGTTTCTGGTGAGGTGCACACTTCCACTGGATCAGGGTCGGATGCCTTTTAACTCCAGAGTTCGAGCCACCGCACACTGCCTCTATAGCGCCAGAAACTAATCTGTCTGCACGTCATCAGAGGTGGACGGCTGTCTGCATGTTAGCCACCTGTATCTCCCCTAATGCTCCTGAATGCCCCAGATTTACTAAGAAACATTTGCTATTTAATATATTAGTTGCAATACTCTAACCAATTTCGTTGGTGTCAAAAATTCCATTGTTAGCAAATGTTGGCAGGGTATTGTTTGCTATAATTAGGCTACTTTCACATTAGCGGCAGCCTTCTCTGGCAGGCTGTTCTGGCGGGTAAACAGCCTGTCGGATCCAAGCTGCCGCTAATGCACGTGTGCCGCCGGAAGTCCGCTCTGGCCCATTCACTATAATGGGGTGGTCCGGAATAAAACTACGACATTGTCGTAGTTAATAATTAGACTGAAATCTTTCTTCATTTTAGACTCTCCAACTAGTGCTACATTCCAGGTGTAGATGTTTTTCCATAACTTGTTTTAACTTAAGTGTTTAAAGATTTTTCTAAATAAGTTGAAATACAGTACAAAATAAAAAGTTACCTTTTGTTACAGATATGGTGCCCATTCACTGGACATAAATATATAGAATGTGTGTGTATGTGTTATGAGACGATGATAAGTGATTAGGGATTGTTATATTTCCCCAAGATTCCTCTCATTCATGTAATAGGCTCCAGGAAGTATATTTCTCTTCTAGAGAAAGCTGGATTAGAAAAAATGAATCCAGGAGAGTTAAGTATCTTTAGTAAAGAGAAATTTGCTAAGGGCTCTGGTAATTTCTGTTTTCGGGACTAAATTTTTTGGGAATGATTGGTAGGTTGATAGTGGAGTCTATCGTTCCCTTCCTGCCCAGCTCATTGCGCAAGCTGGTCTGAAAACAAGTGCGGTCAGCGGGAGCAGGCAGTTCTGAGAACAGCCACCGGGGGGCCTTCATCTGGCTTTTCTAGGAACTGCCTGCTCCCGGTGACCGCTTTTGTTTTCAGACTGGCTCGCGACACAGGTAAGGGCTTACCTGTGCCTCGCCGGACTTGTGAAAAAAGATGGCAGCCCACATATGTTCGCGGGCGAACAATGCGAACTGGCCATGCCATCACTGCTCATTACTAAGCTTTTAATTGCACACGAGAGACTGCGTGGTATAAGGAGACACAACCTGTCTGGGTTGACTGTTATTGATGTTCCTAGCCTCAAAGTGGACATTTACTCCTGGTGTGATGTATCACATGTTAATGTTAAACTGCCAGATGAAATGCAGAGTGTAAAAGTAAATTCCCCATTAAAAGTGTCCGTCTTAAAAATATTAAAATAGACAAATCACCGGGTCCACATGGCATACACCCACGTATTCTAAGATAATTAAGTAATATCATAGACAGACTCTTATTTCTGATATTTAAAGACTCTATATTAACAGGGAGTGTTCCAATAGATTGATGCAAATGTGGTGCCAATATTCTAAAGGGGTCAAAAAAAGGCCAGGAAACTATAGGCTGGTATAGTGAAACATCTGACAATAGGCAAACAGTTTGACGGTTTTCTAAAGAGATGGAGTACCCCAATGAAAATAAGTGTATAATGCCGTATCAACATGGCTTCATGAGGGATCGGTGCTTTCACTCTTATTTCTATGAGGAGGTAAGTTCTAGACTGATCGGGGTGAGTCAATGGATGTCCTATATCTTGACTTCTCCAATGCATTTGATACAGTACCACATAAAAGGTTAGTATATAAGGTGAGAATGAACTGGGGGAAAATGTGTGAATGTGGGTAAGTAACTAGCTCAGTGAAAGAAGACAGATGGGGGGGATTATTAAGGTGGCAGATGAGGTTTAAAGAGGACCTGTCACCAAAAAATACAATGCAATCTGACAGCACCATGTTGTAGAGCAGGAGAAGACAAGCAGATTGATGTATAGTTTTGTGGGAAAAGATTCATTAAAATTTATAATTGATACATTTATATCTCTACATTTCCTACCTTCTGTTAAGAGCATCGGTACAGGAGGGAGGCGTTATCAGTGATTGATGGCATTGTGTGTATAGTGAGATAGCTGTCAGTCACTGATAACTCCTCTTCCCTGTACCGATGGCACTTCACAGGGTTGCAGTTGTGAATGTAAAAATGTTGGAATAATGCTTATTGTTCTGTGTATTGCAACAACTAAATTCTGTGATTGCCTGTTTCCAGACACAGTGTCATGTTAATAAAGTACTGCTAAAAAGAAAACACAAGAAGGGACAGAAACTTGCTGCACAAATACACAGACAGCTGAGAGAGAAAAAAAAAAGCTAGAAGCAGATATGCTAAGATTTGGATCTTACTGAAAGTTATATTCATATGGTTTGCTGTTATTTCTGAATAAAAACATGTATTTTTTCTTGCTACTGATTAATCCACTGTCAGCAAAAAATTACAAGTTTTACTGAATCTTTTCTCATAAAAAATGTTTCTGCTCAGCTTCTCCTGATCTACAGGGTGGGCCATTTATATGGATACACCTTAATAAAATGGGAATGGTTGGTGATATTAACTTCCTGTTTGTGGCACATTAGTATATGTGAGGGGGGAAACTTTTAAAGATGGGCGGTGACCATGGCGGCCATTTTGAAGTTGGCCATTTTGAATCCAACTTTTGTTTTCTCAATAGGAAGAGGGTCATGTGACACATCAAACTTATTGGGAATTTCACAAGAAAAACAATGGTGTGCCTGGTTTTAATGTAACTTTATTTTTTCATTAGTTATTTACAAGTTTCTGACCACTTATAAAATGTGTTCAATGTGCTGCCTATTGTGTTGGATTGTCAATGCAACCCTCTTCTCCCACTCTTCACACACTGGTAGCAACACTGCAGGAGAAATGCTAGCACAAGCTTCCAGTATCCGTAGTTTCAGGTGCTGCACATCTCGTATCTTCACAGCATAGACAATTGCCTTCAGATGACCCCAAAGGTAAAAGTCTAAGGGGGTCAGATCGGGAGACCTTGGGGGCCATTCAACTGGCCCACGACGACCAATCCACTTTCCAGGAAACTGTTAATCTAGGACTGCCCGGACCTGACACCCATAATGTGGTGGTGCACCATCTTGCTGGAAAAACTCAGGGAACGTGCCAGCTTCAGTGCATAAAGAGGGAAACACATCATCATGTAGCAATTTTGCATATCCAGTGGCCTTGAGGTTTCCATTGATAAAGAATGGCCCCACTATCTTTGTACAACATATACCACACCATACCATCAATTTTTTTGTTACAACAGTCTTGGAGGGATCTATCCAATGTGCGTTAGTGACAGACCAATAGCGGTGGTTTTGTTTGTTAACTTCACCATTCACATAAAAGTTTGCCTCATCACTGAACAAAATCTTCTGCGTAAACTGAGGGTCCTGTTCCAATTTTTGTTTTGCCCATTCTGCAAATTCAGTGCGCTGATCTGGGTCATCCTCGTTGAGATGCTACAGTAACTGGAGTTTGTAAGGGTGCCATTTGTGAGTAGCTAATATCCGCCGAAGGGATGTTCGACTAATGCCACTCTCCAGTGACATGCGGCGAGTGCTACGCTGTGGGCTCTTGCTGAATGAAGCTAGGACAGCCACTGATGTTTCTTCATTAGTGACAGATTTCATGCGTTCACATTTTGGCAAATCCAACACTGAACCAGTTTCACGAAACTTAGCAAGCAGTTTGCTAACTGTAGCATGGGAGATGGGTGGTCTCGTAGGCTGTCTTGCATTGAAATCTGCTGCAATGACCCGGTTACTGCGTTCACCAGACATCAACACAATTTCTATCCGCTCCTCACGTGTTAACCTCGGCGACATGTCAATGGCTGTAAACAAAGAGAAACTTGTAAATAACTCATGAAAGAATAAAGTTACGTTAAAACCAAGCACACCATTGTTTTTCTTGTGAAATTCCCAATATGTTTGATGTCACATGACCCTCTCCCTATTGAAAAAACAAAAGTTGGATTCAAAATGGCCACCATGGTCACCACCCATCTTGAAAAGTTTCCCCCCTCACATATACTAATGTGCCACAAACAGGAAGTTAATATCACCAGCCATTCCCATTTTATTAAGGTGTATCCATATAAATGGCCCACCCTGTATAACATGCTTGCCACTTCACAAATAACTAGTCAGACCACACATGGAGTATTGTGTACAGTTCTGGGCTCCTGTGAACAAGACCGACATAGCAGCGCTCAGGACTGTGAAGAGGGGGTACCCTCTACGTCTACAGGAAAGAACATTTCTATACAAACATAGAGGAGGATTTTTAACAGTAAGAGCCCGGAGACTATGGAACTCTGTGGAGGCAGTGATGGTGAACTCCCTAAAAGAGTTTTAAGAATGGCCTGGATATATTTCTGGAGGGTAATAATATTCCAGGTTATAGTTACTAGATTTCTGAAGAAGGTTAGTTGATCCAGGGAGTTATTTTGACTGCCTGATTGGAGTTTGGCAGGATTTTTTCCCCCTAAAATAAGGAAAATTGGCTTCTGTTTCACAAGGCTTCAGCTTGCAAGAGAAGCTGAACTGCTTAGACGGATGTCTTTTTTTCAACCTTACAAACCTTGTTACTATGTATGTTACAAATGTAATTTTGTTCGAATGGTGAGTAGTAAGCAATTTTTATAGTCAGGGAAACATGTTTATTTAGCACTCAGCTGTGGTTGATTTGTGTTTTTGGGTCTTAAAGGGCACATAAAGGGCTTTTTTTTTCCTAGAAGTTGGCTCTTCGTGTCCACTGAAATGGAGAAATGTATCAAACAGTTGCTCTGCAGCAATAATCTCACGGCCAAGCAAGATCGCTTACTGGGGCAGAAAATGGCTGCACTGGGTAAGTTTTTATTTCTTGACAAGTTACAGGAGGAAGCCTGGCATACAAGTGACCTGAGAAAAGCTACTAACCACACAGGCTGCAGTACAAGCTTCACTTTAAAAGATGAGCATATCTCATAGAGTTCATGAGACTAGCAGAACATGAGAAATGACCAGTGGGCAGACATAATGGACATTTTGACTGGTGAACCAGGATTTCAGTGAACAGGATGCTAGAAATTGCCCAAACCCTAAAGGTGCTATCCTCACATGACTTGGGATGAACATGTATGTGCATGCTGGTCAGGTGAATAGCTGGACCTACTCAAGGAGCCTGCAATCACGATCACAGAGGCGCAACCTTACCTTTTTAAAGAAGTGGCTACAGTCTAAAGAAACAACCCTGGACCGAACTGTAGAGGGCAGTCTTTGACAAATTCATTAAGTCCCTCCATCCTAAGATCGTTCATCAGCGACCTAGTGATACGTAATGTCTTTTATTTTTTTCAGTTTTACACAATAAAAGCAATTGAGCCATTTTCTGGGACCCATATTTCTATTTATTTTTCTGGCAATCACCTTGTATGTTTTTTGCTGCATGAGGTGATGTTTTTATTGGTCACATTTTAGGGTACATAGTACTTTTTGATAATTCGATATGGGGGGACCAGTGATTGGCTTTCTCAAAAGTCCCTGTGTACAATTTGGCATCAACCATGTCCCAATTGTGGTCGTCCGAATCTCAAGAAACATCTTTGATAAAAACTTGAACATGTTGTGGTCAAATATGAATTTTATTGCTCTTAAAATGAAATCTTTTGGATTTCCAGTTCTGGCACTGCTATGTGAGAAAGCTACCCCAAGAGCTTCCAAGCCCAGAAGTCTTAAATAGCGGCAATATATAGTGACAGCCCTTTTGATACCTACCCCGATACTTTATACAAGGTCCTGGCGGTCCTCAGCATTCATATAAACCATTACTTATTTTGGAGCGACCAGAAATTCTCCAGCTCACAGCATTCTGTCTCCCCTCCTGCTGAACAGCTAGGGAATATGGCATCGGCTTCGCATTGATCGCAACAAGGCAGCAGACCAGCCTAAGGCCCCTTAGTGACAGCTGTAAAAAGGCGTATTGGTGGTCACTGAGGTGTTAAATTTCCCATATGCCTCCCCTTCCAAAAACACACTGCACATTGCTATTGCAACAATATACAATTCATTCAGTAACATGGCTATTATGATTGTCGTATTATTGTGGTAAAATATTGAAAGCTTTTTTCAAGTAATAACGAGTTCACTAAAGCACTGGTGTGACAATTAATTTTTTTTTTGCAGTTAAATGTCTTTGAACTACACTGACGGATAAATTGATCTTTTTATTAACACTGTTAGTTTGCGTTAGTGATGTAAAATGTGTTTGTATCCACCGGTTATCTTGTAGCCATGTATAACGCATTCAGTAACACAGCTATTATAATGAGGTTATGATTGCCATATTACTGCAGTAAAATATTGACCACTTTTTTTCAAGCAATAACACACTCGCTAAAACATGGCTGTGACAATGCAATTTTATTTATTTTTTGCAGTAAAATGTCTTTGAACTACACATTGATTTTAGTAACACCGTTATAATTTGATTTCCTGATGCAAAATAGGTTATATCTACCCATTATCTTGTAGCAGTGTGCAATGCACTCAGTAACAAGGCTATGATTATAGTGTTATGATTGCCATATTACTTCAGTAAAATATGACTAACTCAGGAGCCAGCAGCATCCGAGGGAAAATAAGCACTCCAATGACTGATCCTGCGTTTTTGGTGTGTGATTCAACACGGTTTACCACAATCTTTTGATGCATTAGATTGGTGTTAGTTCACACGTTTTCTTAAATAGTTGTCCTTCCAATGTATTGCAATCCATAGGTCCAATCAAGTAGATACATTACGAAGGAAGATGAGCATTTTAAGATTATTCTAATTAAGTTTTATGCAAATTGACTTTGGATGAAGCATCCAAAGTCAATTTGCTCATCCCTAGTGTTTATGAAAGCTGTTCTTTAGAAAAGGACTAGCAAGTGTTTCTGCAGGATTGCCTTGCTTTTGTTATGTGACTGACTGGAAGTGGTGATAAAATTGTGACTTTAGATTATGGTTAGAGTCATTTTGCTTTGTTAAATGTTGCGTTAATGCTCCCTCCTTGGCATTTCTTTCCCCTTCGGTGGCAGGTCATGATTGTGCTTTGTTGCTTAAAGTCTGAGTCTTTGGAGCAATTCCGTATAAGCCTACGAAATTGTCTATTATTTTTTCATTTGTAAAATAAGAGCAATAAGTTATTGCTATGAACTATCACCCCCACCCCCATCCTGCTGACAAGCTAGGGCAGTCATGGCTAACCTCTGGCACTCCAGCTGTGGTGAAACTAGTACTCACAGCATGCTCAATTCATTTCTGTGGAATTCTGAGAACAGCCAAGCATGTATACATCTTAGGAGTTGTAGTTTTACCACAGCTAAAGTGCCAGAGGTTAGCCATCAAGGAGCTATTGAATATGGTGGCAGCTTCACATTGCACGTAACAAGATGCGAGCACTCCTGACCTGGACTTAACCTTCTTAGGTTTGGTGTCAGCCTCAGGGAAAATGGCTCTGGAATATAAGAGGTTAGCCATAGAAGTAGTGTTGCACTTTACTCCAGACATCCGGAGACCTTGGCGCTGACTATCCAATCCTCCCTAAATAACACCCAGGCCGTGATCGTCCATACTAGTCAGTGTGTGGGGGATCTTGAAAGTGAGATGCAACAACTTCAAGATACAACTTCAGCCCTCGGCTGGGAATTGAAAACATACCAGCAAGTGATTGAGCAGCTCAAATCTAAAGTTGAAAACCTGGAAAACAGGTCCCGCCGCAACAGCCTTAGGTTAATGAGCTGCCTGAATCTATATACTCTATTGAGCTACTGGATCTCTGTGAGAAACAACTCCCAGAAGCATTAGAACTCAACTTCTTCTACAATGTAGAATTGGCATATGGAAAGAATTGATAGAATTTACAGAAAGTTAAAACTATAAAAAACTGTTTTGTTGCTAATCAAATGACGACTTTAGAAAGTGCACATATATACATAACAGATGCCCACACCTATTTAGTCTGTTATGGCAGGAACATAAATGTGTTATAAAAACAAATCTAGACAATTTATGAGCATAAGATACAGTCCAATAAATTGGCCATTAGGAAATCTCCATAATCAAAACCTCCATAAACCCAATGTGTTTCCCAAAATTATTGGTTCATCAAGGGATACATGAAATAGCAGATTGCCAAATACAACCTGCCATTCACAATGGTGTAAACATAAATATCCTAAAAGGTCAAAATACCTCCACTACATAGATCTGTACATATTTAACATCCAGATATAAATTCCATACATATGATTTAATATAGGCGTCCATTTCAGACATAATGGACCTAGGCCTTAGGGTCCATTCACACATCCGCAAAATGGGTCTGCATCCGTTCCGCAATTTTGCGGAACAGGTTCGGACCCATTCATTTTCAATGGGGCTGGAATGTGTTGTCCGCATTTGCGGATCCGCACTTCCAGATCCGTGCTCCCGTTCCGCAAAAAAATAGAACATGTCCTATTCTTGTCTGCAATTGTGGACAAGAAAAGGCATTTTCTATGAGGGTGCAATTTGTGCATCCGCAAAAGACATACGGACGTGTGAATGGACCCTTAAAGGGACACTGACAGGCCGTTGCCAGGAAGATAGTACTGGGCATGCGCAGGATTTCGCCGCGTCGGGAGAAAAAAAAGCCGCCCAGTGCAGTGAATACTAATGAGCTGGGCGGCACTAGGAGACGGCAGTTGGGGCACGGCTGGGCACAGCACTGAATGAGGGACAGCCCCTTGGGCGCAAAGTAAGGTAATTTGCATTTTGATAAAAACACTTTTTATAAGTAACGGAAAGGCAGTGAGGGGTGATAATGGTATAGTTTAATTTATCATATTAAGACCAATAGAAGAATATATGTCACTTTATATGCTCTAACGGCCTGTCAGTGTCCCTTTAAATGAATACAAAGAAAATATCAATTGGCTCTAAATCTAAACGATGTATATAATATGATACATTATGTAAAGCTACTTACATAGATGGTAAGAAGGTGTAGTATAGACCATATTCCAGGAGCCACATTGGATGATATCTGACACAAGAAGGGATAATAGTTCTCACAGAGCTAAGGGGAATGTATACCTGTTTCCTTCCTTAATGTGAGATATTCTATAAAGAAATGAGGAAAGGTAAAAAAAAAACGTGTATGCTATTGCTAAGGCCCCATATATGCCCTGTAAATGATACTAGACTATACCATAGCCCTCCTGTAGAACTCCCAAAACGGGGCAGTCAACTACAATATATTGTTAAATTGTATTTTCATCCAATAACCTATACTTCTTAACATTATAATTATCTAAATCTATAATAACACTCCCCCAAATAGTTTTATCACAATAGACCTATCTTTGTTTAGATCTTTTACAGCTTATGTAACAGGCAATGGGTGTGGAACTACCATGCCAACTAACCAGTTTGGCTTTGGGATATCCCTAAGTGTGTTATCTTGGCAGCCCCTGTCCTTCACCCTTTAACCCCTATACAGGGATCTAGTTTTCGCTGCAATGGAGCCACCAGGCCACAACCTCCTGGGATAGTCCCAGTGTAGTTGGCAGGTGAAAAACAGAGGTTACAGACACCGGTATGAGGCTCCAAAGGGTCAGGCAATATTCGTAGTCAGGTAACAGGCTGAGGTTAGGACAGGCAGAATACATGTGTAATCAAGAGACTAGTCTGAGGTCAAGGCAGGTCGCATTGGGTTAATATGGAAGTCAGGCAGCGGAGAGTCAGAGACAGCAACACAGGCAGGTTCAGTACACGAGCAGGTGGTCAGAATAGAGCACTTTCACTGGTTTCTAGTGAAATAGGTAGCCTTTTCCTGAGTCACTGCTCCCTGGAATACAGTTGTCACCGTGTAGGGGGAGGGGAGGAACACCATAATGACAACAGAAAGAAAAAGGACCAGGAACTAGGCCTCAAGGCTTGGGAAAGGGAAATGGTGACCACCTAAGGAAACCCTAAACCTAACCCTGACTTCTGTCAGTATGAATAAACCCTGAAGGTGGGAATATTCAGAAACCTAGGCCCTAGTAACCCTGAAAATCCCTAGGATTAGTGACAGGGTCTGAGACTACTGTTTCCTTCCCAGATGAACGAATCAGCGTCTCCCTGAGTCCTAGTAAACAATGAGCAAATGGAAGCAACAAAATACCAAGAGAAGTACATTGTTCTTCAATAGAAAATGGATGAGCAGGAACTCAGATGAGGACCACACACCAGCTCTTCCAACTCCAGTCAGAGAATATCAACCGCATGGTATGCAGTGTGAGTCCAGACTAAATAGAGGAGCAGTAATGACCACAAGCTACACCTGAGACAAGAGGTGTGGTCATTACCAACAACAACACTGCAACAAGTGCAAACAGGCTGTCAGATGACTTAACGTGCAGTCAGTCTCAGATCTTCTAACCTCTGTCACTGGAGGGACCGGGATAACAGTCCAGTTATTGGCTGGTAAAAATACAGTGCTAGTTCTCTGTCCTCAAACTACAAAGGAGGAACATAAACATTGCCACTGAGCATTTGTAGTACATATCCCTGATGTGTCGTCTTTATATTTCTTTTCATTTCTGTGTTTTGTTTGTTTGTGGGAGTTTGTTATTTTATATGTAATCTATATTTAAAGGCTACGTTTTATAACAGGAGGTACCCTGTGACTAAAATAATTATACATATACACCACCTTTGGTTATTACTCCCTCTGACTGGATACTGTGATTTTTTTTTTTTGGGTGAAAATACAGAACAGATGCGCTGGCTCTTTAAGAGCTGGGAGCCGTTCATGCCCTGCAGGACAAGGAAAGGGGCCTAGCAGGCATTTAGCAATTTAGTAGCTCTGCTTTTAACTGATCTTCAGTGACCACGTTTATACCCCCATTACCATTATTTAGGGGATGGATGTGTGTGTGTATATATGTATATATATATATATATATACAGGTGAAACTCGAAAAATTCGAATATCGTGCAAAGTTAATTTATTTCAGTAATGCAACTTAAAAGGTGAAACTAATATATGAGATAGACTCGTTACATGCAAAGCGAGATATTTCAAGCCTTTATTTGTTATAATTTGGATGATTATGGCTTACAGCTTATGAAACCCCAAAGTCTCAATTTTCAGGTACCCTTTGCTCGGGGGGGGGGGGGGGGGAGGGATTAATTAGCTGACTAGAGTGTGACACTTTGAGCCTAGAATATTGAACCTTTTCACAAAATTCAAATTTTAAGCTGCATTAATGCAATTCCTTTTAAGTTGCATTACTGAAATTAATAGACTTTTGCACGATATTCTAATTTTTCGAGTGCACCTGTGTGTGTATATCTTCGTTGTTTTTTCATTTTTTTTTCTTCTTTTTTATTTATATTATGATATATTAATTTTATATTTATATTCATCTAGTCACAGAAAAAATGACAAGATTGAACACCCTTGATCCAAGTATAGCCTGTACGAGATAAATACATCTCAGGGTAATTAATTTAATTTTTTTCGGCTTAATTTTATTTTGTTGGTTTGCATCACATGTTTGCTAGCTTACTTTTTGTATCTCTTCTTCATGCAGTTCGCTCTATTTACATGAAGTTATAAGATATCTACTAGTCTCATGATCATTTATTATAATTGTTTTTTGCGTCTTCTGCTGTATTCTATGTTTTGTGTACACCAGTCAATATGGTGATGTGACGTCAATACGTTTTGACGCCGGTGAAGGCGCACTATTTAAATGTGTATCAATGCATACCATGCTTGACAAAGGCTCACATTTGAGCCGAAACACATGTCGCTTGCACGCTGTGTCTCTCCTCTATGCTTTTGGTTGTTACGATAAAAAATGTCAGTTAAATATATCATATAGGAGACACACACAGTGATATTTGAGAAGTGAAATGAAGTTTATTGGATTTACAGAAAGTGTGCTAGAATTGTTTGAACAAAATTAGGCAGGTGCATAAATTTGGGCACTGTTGTCATTTTATTAATTCCAAAACCTTTAGAACTAATTATTGGAACTCAAATTGGCTTGGTAAGCTCAGTGACCCCTGACCTACATACACAGGTGAATCCAATTATGAGAAAGAGTATTTAAGGGGGTCAATTGTAAGTTTCCCTCCTCTTTTTTAATTTTCTCTGAAGAGTAGCAACATGGGGGTCTCAAAACAACTCTCAAATGACCTGAAGACAAAGATTGTCCACCATCATGGTTTAGGGGAAGGATACAGAAAGCTGTCTCAGAGATTTCAGCTGTCTGTTTCCACAGTTAGGAACATATTGAGGAAATGGAAGACCACAGGCTCAGTTCAAGTTAAGGCTTGAAGTGGCAGACCAAGAAAAATCTCGGATAGACAGAAGCGACGAATGGTGAGAACAGTCAGAGTCAACCCACAGACCAGCACCAAAGACCTACAACATCATCTTGCTGCAGATGGAGTCACTGTGCATCGTTCAACCATTCGGCGCACTTTACACAAGGAGATGCTGTATGCGAGAGTGATGCAGAGGAAGCCTTTTCTCCGCCCACAGCACAAAAAGTGCCGCTTGAGGTGGGCTAAAGCACATTTGGACAAGCCAGCTTAATTTTGGAATAAGGTGCTGTGGACTGATGAAACTAAAATTGAGTTATTTGGCCATAACAAGGGGCGTTATGCATGGAGGAAAAAGAACACAGCATTCCAAGAAAAACACCTGCTACCTACAGTAAAATATGGTGGTGGTTCCATCATGCTGTGGGGCTGTGTGGCCAGTGCAGGGACTGGGAATATTGTCAAAGTTGAGGGACGCATGGATTCCACTCAGTATCAGCAGATTCTGGAGACCAATGTCCAGGAATCAGTGACAAAGCTGAAGCTGCGCCGGGGCTGGATCTTTCAACAAGACAACGACCCTAAACACTGCTCAAAATCCACTAAGGCATTTATGCAGAGGAACAAGTACAACGTTCTGGAATGGCCATCTCAGTCCCCAGACCTGAATATAATTGAAAATCTGTGGTGTGACTTAAAGAGAGATGTCCATGCTCGGAAACCATCAAACCTGAATGAACTAAAGATGTTTTGTAAAGAGGAATGGTCCAAAATACCTTCAACCAGAATCCAGACTCTCATTGGAACCTACAGGAAGCGTTTAGAGGCTGTAATTTCTGCAAAAGGAGGATCTACTAAATATTGATTTCATTTCTTTTTTGTGGTGCCCAAATTTATGCACCTGCCTAATTTTGTTAAAACAATTCTAGCACACTTTCTGTAAATCCAATAAACTTCATTTCACTTCTCAAATATCACTGTGTGTGTCTCCTATATGATCTATTTAACTGACATTTTTTATCGTAACAACCAACGATTTATGCAGGAAAATCATGACAATTAACAAGGCTGCCCAAACTTTCGCATCCCACTGTATATGTGTGTGTGTATGTATTAGGAATGAGCAAAGAAAGCTTTGGATCCTAGATCCAAAGTTGCTTTGCTCAAAACTTCGGATCAATGCTGTACGGAGATCCCTCTCCGTACAGCATTAAAATGTACGGGCTCCGATGAGACAAAGTCAGTTATTCAGTAATTTCTGTATTTTATTTTTCAACTAGAAAACCATTTTAAAACTTGGATCCAAACTCTGCTTTGGTTCCAATGTTCCAATCTAGATAAACACGCCTATATATTAGACCACCTGTTGACACTGAGTCTGATGCACAGAAAGTTTATGTATAACAGATTAACCCTTTCAAGCCAGTTTTCACCCTAAGGACCAGGCCACATTTTGCAAATCTCACATGTTTCACTTTATGTGGTAATAACTCTGGAATGATTTTACTTGTCCAAGTGATTATGAGTCGGTTTTCTCATGACATATTGTACTTCATGTTAGTGGTAAATTTGAGTCAATATGTCTTACCTTTATTTATAAAAATAAAAAATTACAGAATTTTTTTTAAAAATTCACTATTTGAATTTCTCTGCTCTTAAAACGGATAGTGATCCCTCAAAAATAGTACTTAAACATTCTTGGTATTCAGCATATAAAACTCATAGTGCCCGGACGGTTTCGCCTTGCAGCTTTCTCATGGGCATTAATAAAAAACACCTCCCCCACTTGTATTTAAAAGGTTACACCCCTTCTAAGGTCTGATATCATCATTCAAAGTTCAAAACAGTTCCTTTAAAAAAAATATATAAAAATAAAACTCCACATTTAGACCATTAGGAATCTATGTATTTAATAGGAAAATAAATTCAGTTTCTTTTTGGGATATTCTTTTTATAATCTCCCCTCCTCTCCAGTTTAGTTCATACTGCACTATCCCCCTGGCCCTAAGGTCCTCCAGATTCTTGTTGTGTTTCTCATCGAAATGTGCAAAAACATTATGGGTTTTTAGTCCCAAAAATTGGCATGTTTTGAAATCGGTCACGATTCTAGCTACAGTCTTCTGCTTCCATTCTATGTACAGGGCTTTGCTGATTCCCACAAAGGAACCTGGTATCTGCGGTGATGTGTCATTGCAGCACTTGCAGACAAACCGGCCAAGAGAAATTATAGAGGAACGATCCTGTATTGTATAGCTGGCTGCTTGGACTGCGCATGGCTTACTGGAAACGTACTATATTTGGTGAGATCTGGACAATTTACAAGCCTATTTTAATATCAATATTAATAGATTTCACCTGTCAAGTAATCAGGACTTCTTGCTCCAAGTCTTGCTATTATTGATGTTCTCTAATTCAGTTATGAAGTAAGTCATTTTGTGGCCAAGTCTTGCTATTATTGATGTTCTCTAATTCAGTTATGAAGTAAGTCATTTTGTGGGGCTTACATAGTAGACTCCATTTTAGAACCTACTCCCCAACACCTTTAGGTGTTCCATAAGAATTAAAGAAAAATGGAGGTGAAATTTAAAAATGTCACTTTTTTTTTTTTTTTAGCAGATTTTCCATTTTTATCCATTTTTACTGTAATACAGCACAGGTTAACAGTCAAACAAAACTCCATATTTATTACCCTGATTATGCATTTTACACAAACACCCCATATGTGTGCTGTATAGGCACACTGTGACAGGGCGGTAGACTCTTATCTGAAACCCGACATTTAAAAGCGTCTGGTTACATCATGATCTGCCGACGGCTTGTGCCGCCGCAGATCGCTGTGACCTATACGAGGGACACGATGGACTTCCTCAATAAAATTAATACCCTGAATCTGGATCCAGTGTGTATACTTGGGAGTATCGACGTCGAAGCTCTCTATAGCTCCATACCACATGAGCAGGGACTCAGAGCGGTTGACTACTATCTTAGAACCAGGGGTACTCATTGTTTTCCGCACAATGCCTTTATTCATGAGCTCTTGAGGTTCACCCTTAATCACAACTTTTTTCTTTTTGATGCACGGTTCTACCACCAGCTCAGAGGGACGGCGATGGGCAGCCCATGTGCCCCGTCATACGCCAATCTCTTCCTGGGCTGGTGGGAGGACACTCACGTGTTTCCGGACCACGTCGTCTGGTGGGCTGACTACATCCAATTTTGGACCAGATATATAGACTATGTGTTTATTGTCTGGAAGGGTGATCCTCTCAGCTTCAGACGGTTCGTCGTGGATCTTAATGAGAACAAGGTGGGTCTCAAGTTCACCTGTGAATGGGATTATGAGTCAATTACCTTCCTTGATGTAAGGGTCACTAAGGTGGGTGACAATCTATCAACTAATATTTATCGGAAAAGCGCGGCTACCAACTCCCTTCATTGGAGCAGCTATCATCCCGCCCCTCTTATACGGGGTATACCCAAAGGTCAATACCTTAGGGTCAGGAGAAACTGCTCCAATGATGCCTCTTTTTTTCATGAGGCAAGTAGGCTTCAGGATAGATTCCTGGCAAGGGGTTACCCTAGAGGAGTACTCCGGGAGGCATTCCAGAGTGCATCTACCAGACCGCGGACTGAACTCTTAGTTCCAAGAAGGAGAACCAATGATGGCCCTCAACCGGCACGGATCATCGCTAATTTTGATTCCGCTAACCGTGAAACTAGGGAAGTCCTTCACAAATATTGGCCGATTTTGCACATGGACGCTGATCTCTCGGACATCATAAGCAAATACCCCTCGGTCTCCTATAGACGCGCTTAGGGACCGCTTGGTTCGGAGCCACTTTTCACCACCACTGAAGAGTGGCTCCTGGCTTGACCGGAAACCCATGGGTGTTTTCAAATGTGGTCGATGCAAGGCCTGCCAATATGTTTTGACTACTAAATCAGTCACCTGCTCGGCCACTGGTCACTCGTTTCAGGTCCGGGATTTCATCAACTGCCTGTCCAAGGGGCTTGTCTACTTATGTCAGTGCCCATGTCCCATGGACTACGTGGGTAAAACGATACGGGAGTTTAGGAGGAGAATCTTAGAACATGTCAATGATGTCATCAAGAAGGAGCCTACACCGGTGGCCACTCATGTTAACGACTGCCATGGTGGCGATCCTTCTTGTCTTCGGTTTTCGGTCCTTGAAGTGATACCCCCGTCCCCACGAGGGGGTGACCTGGACAGGCGTATTCTACAGAAGGAGAGTGAGTGGATTCACAGGTTCCGCTCCCAATCACCCCGTGGACTTAACGAGCGTCTGACCTTTTCGTGCTTTTTATAATTATCCACTTCCCCTGTATGCCCACCTATATCCATCTTTTATATACCCACTTTCATCCATGCCTATTTACACTGTAATTTTCCTGTTGCCTCGCTGTCCTGGCCTCGGTGCGGGACCTTCCCTGCTCCGCGGGTGTCCCTTTAGCACCTACGGCCTCAGTAAAAATAGTATGTTTTCCCTTGTTACGTAGCCTGGGTACGTAAAGTACCCGAATGTCACATATTTGGGGTGTTCTTGTACCTCTTCACACCCCCTTGTGGGCGTCCTCGCTATCATCGAGGTAGCCCTACCTCTGCATCTAAGTAGTTGTATATATATATTCATTATCATTATTTTTTTCTGGCACATATGTTTTCCCTCGCCCCCCATTTTGCCCATTTTTTCTTTTTCTTCATTCTTCATTCTTCATTGCACGCCCATTACTTTCACCATTACCCTGTTTAGCAGTTACCCCATTTATGGAGATATGCGGTCTACATACCATTCTGTTGGTCCGGCAGTGACATGGTGCTTTACTTCCGGGTTGCGTTCCACGCTGGCACGCCACACACCGTACTTCCGGTCTGGCGGCAACATGACTGCGTCACCTCCGGCGTGCGTTCCACCCTGGCATGCACGTCATACGCCAGCTATACAGAGGATGGTCGTATCAGTCTCACCGGATATCCGTCCGGCCCATCATCTGGTTGGACGCATCTTAGCGTGCGTTCCACCCTGGAACGCACTAATCACGGCGGCTGCATTCTAGCGGCCCCGCCTCCTGGGTATCTGCTCCATCATATGTAATGGGCGCATAGGGTATTTAAAGGGCGGGGCAATACAGCATGACCGCCCCAGACCCTCTTCCTTACACCTACGGCGGCATCATGTAAGTACCAGTGCGCTATGTTTACTAGAGTTTCTATAGGGCCTAGCCCCTGAGTCTAACTTCAGGCATATATGCATTTTAGGTATCTCTTTGGCGGGTAGCCCTGCATCTTATGAGCTACAACCCAGCTATCGTATTCCTGGAGGGCTTATCAGGTATCTATTTAGGATTCTCCTATTCTGGTTCTATTCGTTATTGGTTAGGATCATGTATTTAGGGATCATTATGTTCACCTTGTGTTTTATACAGCTAGGTGGATCCGGGGTGATTATTCTTTATGCCCCTGCATGAGCCTCTTCATTAATTATCCTAACGTTATCCTCATACCTTCGCCAATCACAGGTACTCACTATCATTGTATCCTCTTAGCGCTATGGATGTATTTTCTTCCTTTTTTGTTTTATATGTGCTTACCCAAGCCTTTGTTCTCTATATAGATTTGCAGTTTGCATCTAGGCGGTGGATTTCACTAACCGTGCCGCCGAGTTGATCGTATGTAATCTGCCATTTGGCAACTATTTACCAATTCTGGGTCTGTTATTGCGTTGTAAGCGTCTATCTATCCACGCATTTATCTACGCACGTATCATTGGACTGGGCCTGCCATCACTACTCTCACGGGCCTCCTGTCCTTATTATACCTACCCCGTATAACCCCCTGATGATCCCACTGCTGTGGGTGAAACGCGTCGGGGTTGTAGGTCATCTATGGTTATTATATAATTGTGTTTATTTGTGCGTGTGTCTGTTTGTGTATATATATAATTTTTTATCCTCTTGGTGGACCCTGTACCTCCTGGCATATTGTCACGAGGGCAGTATACAGTGGACACCTCTCAAACTTTTTGACTGTGTGCTAGTAATCCGCTCTAGTTATCCGTTAGGGCACCACTCTTTACCTATCTCCCTCCACTGTTCACTTTAATAGGGACAGTCAGGAGTTTGAGATTAGGTACGTGGACAGGGCGTCCCCACCACCAGGAGACGTCCCTGGGCAGAGGACCAGTTTAGGGTATCAGTGCTAGGGATTTTTTCTTCCCCGCCACTTACCCAGCGCATCTGACTGTATCCTGGCCTCTCACCTCGGATTAACTATTGAGAGTTTTTGTGTTGTATATATTTATATTTCTTATTAAATTTAGGCACCTCATGTTATAACAGGGTACCCTTGCTGGACTTCTTGTTTTCTATATAAATACTCTGGTTTGATATATTATTGGCATCTTCATTGCTGGACTTTTCTATACTGTATATTGTGTGGCACAGTGTATGTTATGTATGCTATGTGTGTATAAAATAAAAATATTTCACATGAAAACTTACAATTACTTGGCTTGGCCCTTGGGGATCTCTGACACCACTTCAACACTTGGCCGGGGGCTCGGCGGAACTGATGTTGTGTTTTATCCTAATGAGAAAGATTTCATAATAAGGATTAAGGGGCAGAGGGATAGCAGAGCAGAGAGAGGCTGGTGCTGCTACTAGGGGGTCATACCATGGGGGAGTAATAAAGCCCACCATAATGCCCCCCCAGTAGTAATAATTCTCCTTATAATGTGCAAAACATACCCCCTTGTAATGCCCCCAGTTGAGCTAATGTTCCCATAATGTGCCAAAATAAAATACCCCTTCTCAGTGCCTCCGTAGATGACCCCATAGTGCTCCTCTCCCCCCTTCCCTATAGTACCCACCATAATGTGTCCCAGTATAAAATGCCCCTATACAGAGCCCCCATATAAAATACCCCTTCTTTTTAACCTCTGTAGATGTCCGTATAGTGCCACCCAATAATGTGCCAGTAATAAGTGCCCCAATAGATGCCCCCCAATCATGTACCAGTAAGATGTTCCCCCATATCATGTGCCAGTAAGATGTGCCCCCATAGATGCCCCCAATCATGTGCCAGTAATAAGAGCCCCCCACCATCATGTGCCAGTAGCCTGAGTGCCCCCCTATCATGTGCCAGTAGCCCCCCTATCATGTGCCAGTAGCCCCCCTTATGTGCCAGTAGCCAGTATCCCCCCTTATGTGCCAGCAGACCCCCCTTATGTCTGTGCCAGTCCAGCAGCCCCCCTTATGTCTGTGCCAGCCCAACAGCCCCCCTTATGTGCCAGGATTGTCATTTTTACATATAAAAAATAAACTTATACTTACCTCCTCCAGGATGCGATGCAGGCCTCTTCCAGCCTGTGTCCCTCGCTAGCTCCGGCGGCGCTATGACGTCATCGCGCCGCCTGCACCGGCCTCTGATAGGCTGCCAGCACTAGGCCGGCAGCCTATCAGAGGAACAGGGAGAGGACACACCTCTCCCTGCCCTGCCGCATTACAGACATTTGTATCGCCCGTCCTGAGGATGGCGATACAGATGAGATGACTTTGGAGATGAGAAAGCGCAACGCTCATCTCCTGCTGTGCCCTGCCCCCTTCTGACAGCGCCCCGGGCAGCTACCCGGCCTGCCCGACCCAAGAAACCGCCCTGGTTACTAGTATTAGCAATAGTATAGTAGACTAGGTACACATCCATACAAACATTCCGCCCCTTTTTCGTTCATAAATTATTTTTTTGTTATACATGTATTCATTTTAGAAGATAGTATAGTGGAATTTCTGTGTGTAAAATATACATACATTTTTTTATTTAAAAAATCTAGGTATTTGTTTTAGCTATATTTTGTATAGCAGGGTTTTTTTTTCTGCGTAAAATATACAAATGCACGCATATATATATATATATATATATATATATATATATATATATATATTTAAAAAATATATATTATTTATTTAAAAAATTAAATAAAAATCCTTAAAATGTCCAAATTTTCCCAAGATGAATTCACCTTAGGGGAATAACATAAAAAAAAGTCACTTTGAAGAGGGCTTGTAATGTTTTAGCGCTGTACAAGATTCACCAGCAACAGGAAAATAGGCCACTGAAATCCAAAATGCGCTCCAGTCTTTCAGTGGGCCCAGCCAGTACATAAATGACATAAATGAAGTCAATTTTCAGAGTACAAGCATACGGTTATCGTTTTAGAAATGTTTTGTTTTAAAACCTTTTGTAATGGTTAAAAAAAAAATTGATAAGAAAGGGAAAATATTTTTTCTCATAATTTTAAGTTTTTCCTTTAAATTTTTTATTTTTTTGTAAGGTGTCCTGAGAAAAATATCGAATACATGTAGGCTGGCTCAGAAATTAATCAGTTATTTGCAATTAGATAGGCACATTGCTACACCTTAAAAATTGGCCTGGTAAGGAAGAGGAATAAACACTCCGGTAATGAAACAGTTAACTTCAATCTCCTCTGTGATGTTAGGTGGTCTATAGATTGCACATATTTGGAAAAAGAGGTAGTAGCTGCGCTCACCTGAATCCAAAGTGGATGCACGGGTGGTGTCAGGAACAAGACACTAGTCCAAATGAAAAGAGTTCAAAGAGCCCAGCTTCCAAAGATAAAAATTAGTAATACTCCAAGTTCCAGGTAACTATATATCCCTTAACCACCAATCCATAAGGTTGGGGCGGATCATGCGCACCTGCAATCTGTCATAACATGAAAGTTAAAAACAGTGTTACAAAAAATATGAACAATCTAGTGATGAACTCTCCATGACTCTTTCACCGGCCCAAATTTCGGTCTTACAAAAAGGCCTGTTATTTTGCCCAACCACTCCACTTAATACCTTCCTTCTAGAACAAGAACTACAACGGTTCTATCGAACCATTAGATTAAAAACTCACTTCGGCCAGAGTGACCACCAGAACAACACACAATGGGAAACTGTGAGTAACGCTTTGACATTACAAACACTAGGCCTTAGAAATAAAAGCTCATATATGCCCCCTAAATCATATCATCCAGTTGAGACCTATATTTCATTCACTAAACAAACTATACAACAGACCCTGGACTCATACACCAGGGGCGAGTTTAAACATTAATCCAATCTTACAGTGGAGGAACAGAGAGCCATCATCTGAACTACAAACAAACAAAAACATCATGATTAAACCAGCTGGGGTGGTGCACTGGTTGTCATGGACAAATCAATGTACATTACACACATTTCTAACCAGCTAAGTGATCCAGACACCTACGAACCCCTTACAACTGACCCAACTTCAAATATTGCCAATAAAATCAAATCCATACTGCGATATTACCAAGAACATGAGATAATAGACGATAGTACCATCACCTACCTGACCAAACAACACCAGTCTTCTATACCCTTCCAAAAATTCATAAAAATCTCAACAATCCACCAGGCAGACCTATAGTCACTTCTACCAACTCCATACTATCCCCATTGTCCATTTATCTTGACCGGATTCTGACCCCACTCATTAAGACATCACGTTCCTTCTTATTAGATACCAAGGACTTCATCACTAAATTAGGCCTCCTGCACACGACCGTTGTGTGCACCCGTGGCCGTTGTGCCGTTTTCCGTTTTTTTTCGCGGACCCATTGACTTTCAATGGGTCCGTGGAAAAATCGGAAAATGCACCGTTTTGCAGCCGCATCCGTGATCCGTGTTTCCTGGCCGTGAAAAAAATATGACCTGTCCTATTTTTTTCACGGCCAACGGTACACGGACCCATTCAAGTCAATGGGTCCGTGAAAGAACACGGATGCACACAAGATTGGCATCCGTGTCCGTGATCCGTGGCCGTAGGTTAGTTTTTATACAGACGGATCCGAAGATCCGTCTGCATAAAAGCTTTTTCAAAGCTGAGTTTTCACTTCGTGAAAACTCAGAACCGACAGTATATTCTAACACAGAAGCGTTCCCATGGTGATGGGGACGCTTCTAGTTAGAATACACTACAAACTGTGTACAAGACTGCCCCCTGCTGCCTGGCAGCACCCGATCTCTTACAGGGGGCCGTGATCAGCACAATTAACCCCTTCAGGTGCGGCACCTGAAAGGGTTAATTGTGCTGATCACGGCCCCCTGTAAGAGATCAGGGCTGCCAGGCAGCAGGGGGCAGACCCTCCCCCCCCTCCCCAGTTTGAATATCATTGGTGGCCAGTGCGGCCCCCCCTCCTCTATTGTAATAATAGGTTGGTGGCCAGTGCGGCCCCCCCCTCCCTCTATTGTAATAATTCGTTGGTGGCACAGTGTGCGCCCCCCCCCCTCCCTCCCTCTATTGTAATAATTCGTTGGTGGCACAGTGTGCGCCCCCCATCGGCCCCCCCCTCCCTCTATAGCATTAACAACATTGGTGGCCAGTGTGCGGCCTCCCATCTCCCCCCCATCATTGGTGGCAGCGGAGTTCCGATCGGAGTCCCAGTTTAATCGCTGGGGCTCCGATCGGTAACCATGGCAACCAGGACGCTACTACAGTCCTGGTTGCCATGGTTACTTAGCAATAGTACAATAGTAGAAGATTCATACTTACCGGCTGCTGCGATGTTCGTGTCCGGCCGGGAGCTCCACCTACTGGTAAGTGTCATTGCTAAATGAACTGTCACTTACCAGTAGGAGGAGCTCCCGGCCGGACACGAACATCACAGCTCGCAGGTAAGTATGAATCTTTTACTATTGTACTATTGCTAACCCGCTGCCACCAATGATCGGGGGGGGCGGTAGATGGGAGGCCGCACACTGGCCACCAATGTTGTTAATGCTATAGAGGGAGGGGGGGCCAATGGGGGGCGCACACTGTGCCACCAACGATTTATTACAATAGAGGGAGGAAGGGGGGGGGCGCCGGGGGCACACTGTGCCACCAACGAATTATTACAATAGAAGGGGGGGGCACACTGTGCCACCAACGAATTATTACAATCGAGGGAGGAAGGGGGGGGGGGGCGCACACTGTGCCACCAATGAATTATTACAATAGAGGGAGGAAGGGGGGGGGGCCGCACACTGTGCCACCAACGAATTATTACAATAGAGGGAGGGGGGGGCCGCACTGGCCACCAACGAATTATTGCTATAGAGGGAGGGGGGGCCGATGGGGGGCGCACACTGTGCCACCAACGAATTATTACAATAGAGGGAGGGAGGGGGGGGGGGCGCACACTGTGCCACCAACGAATTATTACAATAGAGGGAGGGGGGGGCCGCACTGGCCACCAACCTATTATTACAATAGAGGGGGGGGGGGCCGCACTGGCCACCAATGATATTCAAACTGGGGAGGGGGGGGGGGTCTGCCCCCTGCTGCCTGGCAGCCCTGATCTCTTACAGGGGGATATGATAGTACAATTAACCCCTTCAGGTGCGGCACCTGAGGGGTTAATTGTGCTGATCACGGCCCCCTGTAAGAGATCGGATGCTGCTAGGCAGCAGGGGGCAGTCATGTACACAGTTTGTAGTATATTCTAACTAGAAGCGTCCCCATCACCATGGGAACGCCTCTGTGTTAGAATATACTGTCGGAAATGAGGTTTCACGATCTAACTCATATCCGACAGTATATTCTAACATAGAGGCGTTCCCATGGTGATGGGGACGCTTCAAGTTAAAATATACCATCGGATTGGAGAAAACTCCGATCCGATGGTATAAAAGGGACTCCAGACTTTACATTGAAAGTCAATGGGGACGGATCCGTTTGAAATGGCACCATATTGTGTCAACGTCAAACGGATCCGTCCCCATTGACTTGCATTGTAATTCAGGACGGATCCGTTTGGCTCCGCACGGCCAGGCGGACACCAAAACGACTTTTTTTTCATGTCCGTGGATCCTCCAAAAATCAAGGAAGAGCCACGGACGAAAAAACGGTCACGGATCACGGAAAAACGGGACCCGTTTTTGCGGACCGCATAAAAAAAACGTTTGTGTGCAGGAGGCCTTAAGCCATAGCAAACCACAATCAAATTCTATACTGATAACCATGGACGTCAATAGTTTGTACACATCTATAGAACACGAGAAAGGCATTGAAGCCACAGCCAAAATACTTTCAACACAATCAACGCTCAATAGTCAACAACAAGCATTTTGTCTATCTCTACTTTCAATGGTATTACACGAGAATTTTTTTCTTTGGGGATACCTTTTACATCCAGAAACGAGGGACCACTATGGGGGCCAATGTGGCCCCCCCCCATATGCAAATGCATACATGATCCACTTTGAAGACACATACGTGTACCCACATCCACTTTTTCAACAGTACGCCCATATATGGCTACGCTTTATCAATGACATATTTTGTCTCTGGAATAGACCTATATCCAGTGCACACTCCTTTCACCATCATCTCAACAACATATAGCCTGAATTAAGATTCACCATGCAAACTGACAATAACAAGATTAGTTTGTTAGACACCCTAGTATTGAAAGACGAACTTGGCCATATAACCTTCGATCTATACAGTAAACCAACCGACAGAAACAGTCTCCTATTATACACTAGCAATCACCCGAGAGCTACCAAGAGATCATTACCTCACTCACAATTTACACGGGTAGAACGCATCATCACTGATCCATCCACCAAGCAAAAGAGACTAAGAGAGATGACTAAAAAGTTCATAGAGAGAGGATACCCCGATCATTCAGTTACACGGAAACCAAAACTCCCACATACAGACAACTCTCAGACACAACCCTCAAAGCGTATACCGAGTATACTCTCATACAATCCTTTGACACCAAAAATACAATACATACTCAGACAACATTGGCATATATTAACACGAGCCTACCCAGGGATATCTGAATTCCAAACCCCACCACTAACCTACTATAAATGCTTCAAGAGCATTAGGGATGGGCTGGTCCGAGCCAATATTGGACCCCTAACGAAGTTTCCTCGACAGAGATTTTTGGGCACCGCAAAATCAGGCAATTTTTCCTGCCTTCATTGTGCGCAGTGCTCCAGTTGTAATCAAAGGGAACATTGTCACTCACCCATACTCAGGTAAACGTTACATGATCAATGTTTTTTTTACTTGTGACTCCACAGATGTTGTTTATTTGATTAAATGCCCATGCGGACTGTGCTATGTGGGTGAAACTACCCAACATATCAGAGACAGGATCTCAAAACACAAGTCTACCATTAGAACAGATCAACTACTCTTACCCATCCCTGCCCATTTCAAGGAAGGGAATCACCAAATCTCTTCCCTGAGATTTCAGGTATTAGAACAAGTAAAAACCCCACGGAGGGGTGGTAGGTAGTCAAACATTATTATTAAAACAGCGTGAATCATTTTGGATACACTAACTCCCAGAGGACTTAACCGGAAATGCGATTTCTTTTGTAATATTTAACAGACTAAATGTAATAATTGTTGGACTACATGTATCTATCTCCTCAATAACCTTATAAATGACTATTATTGTACATTTTTCCTCACAGATTCGCTAATATGGATTTTAGAACTAGAAGGCATGGGTGAGACAAATCCTCCTTCCCCTCCCTCTTTTCCCTTTTCCTCCTTTCCCTTTTCCTCCCCCTTCCCCTCATTCCATGTTGTGTTATGTGTGATTACTGATACAGAATATATTATGTGGTGATATATACACTAAAAGGGATGTACTTTTTCATGCTGTATGATGAGGAATCTTACCCCACTGTGACTTCAACATTGATGATATTTGCGTAATTTGTGTTCTTCCTTTTTCTTCCCCCCCCCCCTTTTTTTTGACATACAGTACAGACCAAAAGTTTGGACACACCTTCTCATTCAAAGAGTTTTCTTTATTTTTATGACTATGAAGGCATCAAAACTATGAATTAACACATGTGGAATTATATACATAACAAACAAGTGTGAAACAACTGAAAATATGTCATATTCTAGGTTCTTCAATGTAGCCACCTTTTGCTTTGATTACTGCTTTGCACACTCTTGGCATTCTCTTGATGAGTAGTCCCCCGAAATGGTCTTCCAACAGTCTTGAAGGAGTTCCCAGAGATGCTTAGCACTTGTTGGCCCTTTTGCCTTCACTCTGCGGTCCAGCTCACCCCAAACCATCTCGATTGGGTTCAGGTCCGGTGACTGTGAAGGCCAGGTCATCTGGCGCAGCACCCCATCACTCTCCTTCATGGTCAAATAGCCCTTACTTTCAAAGTTTTCCCAATTTTTCGGCTGACTGACTGACCTTCATTTCTTAAAGTAATGATGGCCACTCGTTTTTCTTTACTTAGCTGATTTTTTTCTTGCCATAATACAAATTCTAACAGTCTATTCAGTAGGACTATCAGCTGTGTATCCACCTGACTTCTCAACGCAACTGATGGTCCCAACCCCATTTATAAGGCAAGAAATCCCACTTATTAAACCTGACAGGGCACACCTGTGAAGTGAAAACCATTTCAGGGGACTACCTCTTGAAGCTCATCAAGAGAATGCCAAGAGTGTGCAAAGCAGTAATCAAAGCAAAAGGTGGCTACTTTGAAGAACCTAGAATATGACATATTTTCAGTTGTTTCACACTTGTTTGTTATGTATATAATTCCACATGTGTTAATTCATAGTTTTGATGCCTTCAGTGTGAATCTCCAATTTTCATAGTCATGAAAATAAAGAAAACTCTTTGAATGAGAAGGTGTGTCCAAACTTTTGGTCTGTACTGTATATACCTGACCTTCCTTTTGTTATAACGTGAATTGCACTTGTTACTTAATCATTATACAAACTTATAAGTGATTCTTACTTGCATATTTTTTCATAGATCCCTTGAAAAAGGTCAATCACATGACCGAAACATTGGGACTAAACTATACAACTTTAACCTATATTATCTAATCCGGATGTACTATATACTATATATGAGATTATGTAATACGTCTACTGATTAAAAAGCATTAATTGATTCTGGTGTGCCACGAATTTTCTACTTTGATACCAGACGACGAACCATCCTCCGTGAGCACCCAACCCTGTGCAGATCTCATCATCCCTTTACTTAGTGTTACAAAAAAGACCTAATAAAAATATAATAACACATACGAATAATGTAAGATTAAGCCTTCTCTTTTTTTTAACCCCGCTGGTATACGAGTATTCATCTGAAAAATCCAAAAAGACTCCGTTTAGAAGTTTGCGTTTGCGATTCTTTCCCCCCCCCCCCCACAAGGAGGGAGAGATACTCGCTCCACCCCCTGTACACGAAAATGAATTTTACTACCTCCATGTACCACCGCAAAATTAAGGCTAGTTGCAGAGACATTTCTAGCTTGATATTACCTTAAGTGGTTCTTGTCAGGGTATTCAGATTTTTCTTTTGATTTTCAAGCCTTTATTTGCCAAACTATTTCATTTCTCCTAAAACATAATCTTTTGTATTTTTTGCAGCTAGCAGGAGTTTCGATGAGGGTAAAGTTTTTGCCCTCTTTGGCGAACATATATATGGCTTGGTGGGAACACCTATACCTTTTTTTCAGCCAGGAATAAATTTAGGGAGTCAATAGGATGATATGGCCTTTCTATAGATGACCGGATGTTTATATGGTCTGGTAGCTTGGCGGCTATACTGTCCTTTGACGCATTCCTTAATGAAAATCCCTGCCATCTTAAAGAGCACCCTTTCACCGGATTTTATTAATTGAGATAAGTACCTGTACTTGCGGGATACCCCCCACTGATGCTGCCATCATGCCTGTTAAAATAGCACTCCTACGCTACGCTGTGCCCCCCTGTATTTTCCCCGATCAGTATGCAAATACTGAGCATTGGAGCAATGGGGAGGAGACGCAGTCTTTCTCTGTGGGCATCTTCTTCTCCCCTGGCTGTAGCGCTGTCCAATCGCATCAGAGGTTTTTTCTCCCTGGCTGTGACGCTCTGCGCTGCGATTGGACAGTGCTACAGCCAGGGAAGAAGGAGACGCCCACAGAAAAAGACTGTGTCTCCTCCCCATTGCTCCTGAGCGAGGGAAATCCCGGGGGACACTATAAACTCCATTGTGAGTTGTCTTTATATTTTTTAAATATTGTGTTTGTTTTGGGCACAGTTTTTGTGTTTTTTTTTTTTTTGCTTTACCTTCTGCCCACAGATTCTAAATACGGCCACGCTGATGAAAAATTCCCACACCGGCGAGTATGGCATTTTCCCACCACCACTGTGTACTGACTACCTGCTGCTGCCTCTATGAACCCCCGTGTACTGTATTTTGTTTTGGGACATGTATGCTCCTGAGTAGCAGACAGTCTACCCGGGCACGTTTGGCTCCAGATCTCACACTTTTGCTACCCTGCTGGCTCACGGCCACACTTGCACCCTGCTGGCTCAGCGGATGGCTGCCACCCTGCCACTGTTTCATGGGCAAGCTGCCACACCCAACCCCTGATGATGATGAAGCCCCCTCTTTACTCGGCTCCCATGTGCGATCAGCTACATCATCTACTATTGTCTGCTCATCAATTCTGTCATCCTAACCAGTCTCAAAGCCGCGTTCCTGACTGCTCGCAACACCTGCTCCCATGCGACTGTCATTGTTGCTACTTGCAATCATACAGGAGGAAGCAACGGACCTCTCCTCCAAATCTGCACTGTGCACTAGCTGCTGACTGTCCACAATAATATCTTCCTAGCTGAAAAGCAGAGCAAAGCCAGTGACATATATCACTTGCCTAGCAGAAGGAGCAGAAAAGGAAAGAGGCAGGTTCAGGACCGGTAAGGGCACAAGTGTAGTATCAGAGGAACTCACAGACTCCAGGCTGTGGGTGTCTGATATCAGTTGAGATGATGTTGAAGTCAACCATTGCAGGACAGCTGGATTGGTTGTCAAAACGCGACCGCTGGATGACACTGGCAGCACTGGCCTGTTGCTGCGGATGGTGCTTACATCACCCCTTCTTCTGCTGACTCAAACAACATTTTTGACACTGACATTCCTTTGGAGGGCGCTGCCATCTCTTTTTTTTTATACATACTGTATGATAACAGATGGGCGATCATCGGCAGGGACGGTTTGCAAACGCGATCAAATGTTCGCGAATCGCAAGTTCGCACGCGGGCCCCATTCACTTTAATGGCAGGCAAACCTGAAAAACCTTCAGCAGCCACCAAATTATTACACAATTGCACAAATCGTCCAACAACATGGACAGTGACATACTACAGTAGATGTATTATTCGAATTTGCGATCTCCATTCATTATTTTTTTCAATGCGAAATATTGGCAATGTAATTTTCACCTATGCGCAAAATATGCGCAGCCTACTACAGCAACTGGGTTTCCACCAGACCGAAGTTGGATGCGATCAGAAAAGATGGTTGGCAACAATTTTAGCGACATTGAGGAAGAATTTCTGATCACTGTAAGTAATTTGACATCAAAGCAGTGTATTTGATTACATTTCACATGCATGTTATAACAATCGCTGTATATGCAGATCGACCGGCTCATTTGCACCTTAAAGCGAACCTTTCACCTCATTTTCACTTTATAAACCTTATAGATTATCTTCAGTGTGTTCTTAGACATGTTAGTGCCGCTTTCCTGCGCTGTTTATTCTTGAAAAAATCGTCTTTTAAAGTTCACATTTCCTGCTCCAACAGTCACACAACAAGTCAAGGGTGTATCCCTTCCCTCACCTCTGGCTGTACCTCCCCTGCCCTAACCCCGCCTCTATGCTCTGTAATTGACAACCGGCTCAGTCGCCGACTGCGCTCGTGAATCCTGCGCATGCGCCGTCGTCCTCATTCGCCGCACAATCCCGTCTTTCTTGCGGACACAAGCGTGATCCTGTAACAGAATCGCGCATGCGCCGTACGCGATGCGTGCCTGTCTGCTCTCCTGTCTGCTCTCCCGTGCGCGCGCTCCCCTATCTTCAGGCTCCAAGTGCCCCACGTGATCACTGTAGACTTGCCATCTGCGGCAAGTCTACAGTGATCACGTGGGGCACTTGGAGCCTGAATATAGGGGAGCGCGCGCACGGGAGGGAGAGCAGACAGGCAGACATCGCGTACGGCGCATGCGCGATTCTGTTACAGGATCGCGCTTGTGTCCGCAAGAAAGACGGGATCGCGCAGCGAATGAGGAGGACGGCGCATGCGCAGGATTCACAAGCGCGGTCCCGGCGACTGAGCCGGCTGTCAATTACAGAGCATAGAGGCGGGGTTAGGGCAGGGAAGGTACAGCCAGAGGTGAGGGAAGGGATACACCCTTGACTTGTTGCGTGACTGTTGGAGCAGGAAATGTGAACTTTATAAGACGATTTTTTCAAGAATAAACAGCGCAGGAAAGCGGTACTAACATGTATAAGAACACACTGAAGATAATCTATAAGGTACTGTTTCTAGTTTATAAAGTGAAAATGAGGTGAAAGGTTCGCTTTAAGGACCAGGCCATTTTTTGCAAATCTGACCGATGTCACTTTATGTGGTGATAACTTTAAAACGCTTTGACTTATCCAGGCCATTCTGAGATTGTTTTTTCATCACATATTGGACTTCATGACACTGGTAAAATGGAGTAAAAAAATTCATTTTTATTTATTAAAAAAAATACAAAATTTACCAAAAATTGGGAAAAATTTGCTAATTTTTAAGTTTCAATTTCTCTACTTCTATAATACATAGTGATTACAGTTGAGCGAACACCTGGATGTTCGGGTTCGAGAAGTTCAGCCGAACTTCCCGGAAATGTTCGGGTTCGGGATCCGAACCCGACCCGAACTTCGTCCCGAACCCGAACCTCGTCCCGAACCCGAACCCCATTGAAGTCAATGGGGACCCGAACTTTTCGGCACTAAAAAGGCTGTAAAACAGCCCAGGAAAGAGCTAGAGGGCTGCAAAAAGCAGCAACATGTAGGTAAATCCCCTGCAAACAAATGTGGATAGGGAAATGAATTAAAATAAAAATAAAATATATAAAAATAAACCAATATCAATTGGGGAGAGGTCCCATAGCAAAGAATCTGGCTTCACGTCAGCAGAGAATCAGTCTTCATGCCATAGCAGAGAATCTGGCTTCACGTCAACCACCACTGTAACAGTCCATTGTCATATATTTAGGCCCCGGCACCCAGGCAGAGGAGAGAGGTCCCGTAACAGAGAATCTGGCTTCATGTCAGCGGAGAATCAGTCTGCATGTCATAGCAGAGAATCAGGCTTCACGTCACCCACCACTGGAACAGGCCACTGTCACATATTTAGGCCCAGGCACCCAGGCAGAGGAGAGAGGTCCCATAACAGAGATTCAGGCTTCATGTCAGCAGAGAATCAGTCTTCATGTCATAGCAGAGAATCAGGCTTCACGTCGCCCACCACTGGAACAGGCCACTGTCACATATTTAGGCCCCGGCACCCAGACAGAGGAGAGAGGTCCTGTAACAGAGAATCTGGCTTCATGTCAGCACAGAATCAGTCTTCATGTCATAGCAGAGAATCAGGCTTCACGTCACCCACCACTGGAACAGGCCACTGTCACACATTTAGGCCCCGGCACCCAGACAGAGGAGACGTTCATTCAACTTTGGGTTGCCCCGCAATATAATGGTAAAATGAAAATAAAAATAGGATTGAATGAGGAAGTGCCCTGGAGTACAATAATATATGGTTAAGGGGAGGTAGTTAATGTCTAATCTGCACAAGGGATGGACAGGTCCTGTGAGATCCATGCCTGGTTCATTTTTATGAACGTCAGCTTGTCCACATTTGCTGTAGACAGGCGGCTGCGTTTGTCTGTAATGACGCCCCCTGCCGTGCTGAATACACGTTCAGACAAAACGCTGGCCGCCGGGCAGGCCAGCACCTCCAAGGCATAAAAGGCTAGCTCTGGCCACGTGGACAATTAGGAGACCCAGAAGTTGAATGGGGCCGAACCATCAGTCAGTACGTGGAGGGGTGTGCACAGGTACTGTTCCACCATGTTAGTGAAATGTTGCCTCCTGCTAACACGTTCCGTATCAGGTGGTGGTGCAGTTAGCTGTGGCATGGTGACAAAACTTTTCCACATCTCTGCCATGCTAACCCTGCCCTCAGAGGAGCTGGCCATGACACAGCTGCGTTGGCGACCTCTTGCCCCTCCTCTGCCTTCGCCTTGGGCTTCCACTGGTTCCCCTGTGACATTTGGGAATGCTCTCAGTAGCGCGTCTACCAACGTGCGCTTGTACTCGCGCATCTTCCTATCACGCTCCAGTGTAGGAAGTAAGGTGGGCACATTGTCTTTGTACCGGGGATCCAGCAGGGTGGCAACCCAGTAGTCTGCACACGTTAAAATGTGGGCAACTCTGCTGTGGTTGCGCAGGCACTGCAGCATGTAGTCGCTCATGTGTGCCAGGCTGCCCAGAGGTAAGGACAAGCTGTCCTCTGTGGGAGGCGTATCGTCATCGTCTTGTGTTTCCCCCCAGCCACGCACCAGTTATGGGCCCGAGCTGCTTTGGGTGCCACCCCGCTGTGAACATGCTTCATCCTCATCCTCATCCTCCTCCACCTCCTCCTCATCCTCGTCCTCCAGTAGTGGGCCCTGTCTGGCCACATTTGTACCTGGCCTCTGGTGTTGCAAAAAACCTCCCTCTGAGTCACTTCGAAGAGACTGGCCTGAAATTGCTAAAAATGACCCCTCTTCCTCCTCTTCCTCCTGGGCCACCTCCTCTTCCATCATCGCCCTAAGTGTTTTCTCAAGGAGACATAGAAGTGGTATTGTAACGCTGATAACGGCGTCATCGCCACTGGCCATGTTGGTGGAGTACTCGAAACAGCGCAACAGGGCACACAGGTCTCGCATGGAGGCCCAGTCATTGGTGGTGAAGTGGTGCTGTTCCGAAGTGCGACTGACCCGTGCGTGCTGCAGCTGAAACTCCACTATGGCCTGCTGCTGCTCGCACAGTCTGTCCAGCATGTGCAAGGTGGAGTTCCCCCTGGTGGGCACATCGCATATGAGGCGGTGAGCGGGAAGGCCGAAGTTACGCTGTAGCGCAGACAGGCGTGCAGCAGCAGGGTGTGAACGCCGGAAGCGCGAACAGACGGCCCGCACTTTATGCAGCAGCTCTGACATGTCGGGGTAGTTGCGAATGAACTTCTGCACCACCAAATTCAGCACATGCGCCAGGCAAGGGATGTGCGTCAAACCGGCTAGTCCCAGAGCTGCAACGAGATTTCGCCCATTATCGCACACCACCAGGCCGGGCTTGAGGCTCACCGGCAGCAACCACTCGTCGGTCTGTTGTTCTATACCCCGCCACAACTCCTGTGCGGTGTGGGGCCTTCCCCCAAACATATGAGTTTCAGAACGGCCTGCTGACGTTTACCCCGGGCTGTGCTGAAGTTGCTGGTGAAGGTGTGTGGCTGACTGGATGAGCAGGTGGAAGAAGAGGAGGAGGAGGAAGCTGAGTAGGAGGAGGAGGAGACAGGAGGCAAAGAATGTTGCCCTGCGATCCTTGGCGGCGGAAGGACGTGCGCCAAACAGCTCTCCGCCTGGGGCCCAGCCGCCACTACATTTACCCAGTGTGCAGTTAGGGAGATATAGCGTCCCTGGCCGTGCTTACTGGTCCACGTATCTGTGGTTAGATGGACCTTGCCACAGATGGCGTTGCGCAGTGCACACTTGATTTTATCGGACACTTGGTTGTGCAGGGAAGGCACGGCTCTCTTGGAGAAGTAGTGCCGGCTGGGATCAACATACTGTGGGACAGCAAGCGACATGAGCTGTTTGAAGCTGTCTGTGTCCACCAGCCTAAATGACAGCATTTCATAGGCCAGTAGTTTAGAAATGCTGGCATTGAGGGCCAGGGATCGAGGGTGGCTAGGTGGGAATTTACGCTTTCTCTCAAATGTTTGTGAGAGGGAGAGCTGAACGCTGCCGTGTGACATGGTTGAGATGCTTGGTGACGCAGGTGGTGTTGGTGGTACATCCCATGTTTGCTGGGCGGCAGGTGCCAACGTTCCTCCAGAGGCGGAGGAAGAGGAAGAGGCCGAGGCGGCGGCAGCAGCAGAAGAGGCCGAGGCGGCAGCAGCAGAAGAGGTAGCAGGGGGAGCCTGAGTGACTTCTTTGTTTTTAAGGTGTTTACTCCACTGCAGTTCATGCTTTGCATGCAGGTGCCTGGTCATGCAGGTTGTGCTAAGGTTCAGAACGTTAATGCCTCGCTTCAGGCTCTGATGGCACAGCGTGCAAACCACTCGGGTCTTGTCGTCAGCACATTGTTTAAAGAAGTGCCATGCCAGGGAACTCCTTGAAGCTGCCTTTGGGGTGCTCTGTCCCAGATGGCGGAGGTCAGTAGCAGGCGGAGTCTCTTGGCGGCGGGTGTTCTGATTTTGCCCACTGCTCCCTCTTTGTCTTTTGCTACGCTGTTGGCTCGGTCTCACCACTGCCTCTTCCTCCGAACTGTGAAAGTCAGTGGCACGACCTTCATTCCATGTGGGGTCTAGGACCTCATCGTCCCCTGCATCGTCTTCCACCCAGTCTTCCTCCCTGACCTCCTGTTCAGTCTGCACACTGCAGAAAGACGCAGCAGTTGGCACCTGTGTTTCGTCATCATCAGAGACGTGCTGAGGTGGTATTCCCATGTCCTCGTCATCAGGAAACATAAGTGGTTGTGCGTTAGTGCATTCTATCTCTTCCACCCCTGGGGAAGGACTAGGTGGATGCCCTTGGGAAACCCTGGCAGCAGAGTCTTCAAACAGCATAAGAGACTGCTGCATAACTTGAGGCTCAGACAGTTTCCCTGATATGCATGGGGGTGATGTGAAAGACTGATGGGCTTGGTTTTCATGCGCCATCTGTGCGCTTTCTGCAGAAGACTGGGTGGGAGATAATGTGAACGTGCTGGATGCACTGTCGGCCACCCAATTGACTAATGCTTGTACCTGCTCAGGCCTTACCATCCTTAGAACGGCATTGGGCCCCACCAAATATCCCTGTAAATTCTGGCGGCTACTGGGACCTAAGGTAGTTGGTACACTAGGATGTGTGGCTGTGGCAGAACGGCCACGTCCTCTCCCAGCACCAGAGGGTCCACTAACACCACCACGACCATGTCCACGTCCGCGTCCCTTACTAGTTGTTTTCTTCATTGTTACCGTTCACCACAATAAGAAAAATATTATTCAGGCCAATGTATTGAATTAAAATTCAGGCCTTTTTTTACAGACACCTAACACTGTCTTGCTATCTATTTAGGTACCGTATTACACTAATACAGGCACACAAGTAATGACAGATTTGGTTGAATATAAATGTGAGGCCTATTTTCTACGCGCTGTGTGATAGATATACCTTTAATCACAGAATTAGACTTGTATCTGCACTGTAGCGTGTGTTAAGTTTTTCAGAATGACACTATCAGCACCTTGAATCTAAGATATCCTTTTTGGGATAGATTTAAAGTAGGCCTGATATAGCAGAAACTACTAATTTTGAGAATGGCAAATTTGGGAATAGTTTTTCAACCCAGAACAAAAACTGTGCTTTTACGGTCACTAAATATAACTTGACCAGCTAAAACTGTACTGATTTGGAGGAATAGAAATGTCAGGCCTATTTTTTTAGGCGCTGGGTGACAGGCTCAACTTGCCCCTGATGTAGTATATGGCCAAAAAATAACCACACTATTGATGGTTAAATGCACTTGGGTGACACAGGCTCAGCCTGCACCTAATGTAGTATATGGCCAAAAAATAACCACACTATTGATGGTTAAATGCACTTGATGAAAGCTTGACCCTGATGTAGGATATAGCAAAAAATAACCACACTATTGATGGTTAAATGCACTTGGGTGACACAGGCTCAGCCTGCACCTGATGTAGTATATGGCCAAAAAATAACCACACTATTGATGGTTAAATGCACTTGGGTGACACAGGCTCAGCCTGCACCTGATGTAGGATATAGCAAAAAATAACCACACTATTGATGGTTAAATGCACTTGGTGGTAGCTTGTGCTGGCGCACCACAAGCCACAAAATGGCCGCAGATCACCTCAGAAAAAAGTGATATAAAAACGCTCTGGGCAGCCTAAAAAAAAGTGAGCAATTCAATATCAGCACTTCAATGATCCACAGCTGGAGATCGATCACTGAATTAAGTCTTTTGGAGGAGTTAATCTGCCTAATCTCGCCCTAACGTCGCAGCAGCAACCTCTCCCTACGCTTGTATCAGCAGAGTGACGTGCAGCGCTACGTGACCCAAGCTTATATAGAGGCTGGGTCACATGCTGCACTGGCCAATCACAGCCATGCCAATAGTAGGCAAGGCTGTGATGGCCTCTTGCGGCAAGTAGTATGACGCTTGTTGATTGGCTGCTTTGCAGCCTTTCAAAAAGCGCCAAGAAAGCGCTGTACCCCGAACCCGGACTTTTACGAAAATGTTCGGGTCCGTGTCACGGACACCCCAAAATTCGGTACGAACCCGAACTATACAGTTCGTGTTCGCTCATCCCTAATAGTGATACCTCCAAAAATAGTTAGTACTTTACATTCCCCATATGTCTACTTCATATTTGGATAATTTTGGGAATTATATTTTATTTTTCGGGATGTTACAAGGCTTAGAAGTTTAGAAGCAAATCTTGAATTTTTAAAGAAATTTTCAAAAACCCACTTTTTAAGGACCAGTTCAGGTTTGAAGTCACTTTGTGAGGCTTACATAATAGAAACCACCCAAAAATGACCGCATTCTATAAACTACACCCCTCAAGGTATTCAAAACTGATTTTACAAACTTTGTTAACCCTTTAAGTGTTCCACAAGAATTAATGGAAAATAGATACAATTTCAAAATTTCACTTTTATGACAGATTTTCCATTTTAATATTTTTTTTCCAGTTACAAAGCAAGGGTTAACAGCCAAACAAAACTCTATATTTATGGCCCTGATCCTGTAGTTTACAGAAACACCCCATATGTGGTCGTAAACTGCTGTACAGGCACACGGCAGGGCGCAGAAGGAAAGGAATGCCATACGGTTTTTGGAAGGCAGATTTTTCTGGACTCGTTTTTTGACACCATGTCCCATTTGAAGCCCCTAGAGTAGAAACTCCAAAAAAGTGACCCCATTTTAGAAACTATGGGATAGGGTGGCAGTTTTGTTGGTACTAGTTTAGGGTACATATGATTTTTGGTTGCTCTATATTACACATTTTGAGGCAAGGTAACAAGAAATAGCTGACAGGTTAGGTCATGTGGTATTGTTATAGAGCAGGTTGTCATGGAGGCAGCGATATCTAATATGTATACTACTTTTTTATTTATGTAAGTTTTACACAATGATTTCATTTTTGAAACAAAAAAAAAAATCATGTTTAATTATCTCCATAGTCTGAGAGCCATAGTTTTTTCAGTTTTTGGGCGATTATCTTGGGTAGGGTATGAGTTTTGCGGGATGAGATGACTATTTTGGGTTGCGTATGACTTTTTGATCACTTGCTATTACACTTTTTGTGATGTAAGGTGACAATAAATTGCTCTTTTTTTACAGTTTTTATTTTTTTATTTTTTACGATGTTCATCTGAGGGGTTAGGTCATGTGATATTTTTATAGAGCAGGTTATTACGGACGCGGCGATACCTAACATATATACTTTTATAAATTTACTTAAGTTTTACACAATAACCGCTTTTTTAAAACCAAAAAAATGATGCTTTAGTGTCTCCATATTCTGAGCCATACTTTTTAAATTGTTTGGCCGATTGTCTTAAGTAGGGGCTCATTTTTTGCGGGATGAGGTGATGGTTAGATTGGTACTATTTTGGTGGGCATACGCCTTTTTGATCGCTTACTGTTGTACTTATTGCGATGTAAGGTGACAAAAAATGGTTTATTTAGCACAGTCTTTATTTTTTACTGTGTTCATCTAAGGGGTTAGGTCATGTGATATGTTTATAGGACCGGTTGATACAAACGCGGCAATACCTAATATGTCCTAATTTTTTTTACTTTATTTGGGGGAAATAACGTTTTGTTTTTGTGTTTTTACTAGGAAAACTTTATTTTTTTTCAACTTTTTTTTTTTCACTTTTTTTTTTATCCCACTTTGGGACTTCAACTTTTGGGGTCTGATCCCCTTTATAATGCGTTCCAAAACTTCTGTATTGGAATGCATTGGCTGTATGAGTAACACAGTGTGTATTACTCATACAGCTTCCCGCCTGTGAGATCCAGGGGGCTGGATCTCACAGGTTCGTCACCGGAAGGCAGCGCTGATGCCTAAGGAAGGCATCGCGCTGCCTTCCATGCCATCGGGTCCCCCTTACAGCCGCACGGGGACCCGATGGCTTCTCCGATCACCACCGCAATCTCCAGTAAAAGCCGCAAACCGCAGGTCTCAATTGACCTGCGGTTTGCGGCGATCGCCGACACGGGGGTGTCACGGGGCCCCCCGCACATTGACCAAAGGTGCTTGCTCAATGATTTGAGCAGGCACCTTGTCCCGATCACCGCCCGCCGCGCGGCGGTGATCGGAAGTACACAGGACGTACAGGTATGCCCTGTGTCCTTAAGTACCAGGACATCAGGGCGAACCTGTACGCCCTGTGTCCTTAAGAGTTTAAAAAAAGCACCATTGCGAAAATCCCTAATGATGCGATTTATTTTTTCGCGGTACACACAACTTCACATTTTATAAGGTCTCATGAGATATTAGTGATTGGTGCACTAAGTATTGTTGTGAGAACTTGCCACTCCAGTACAGGCCCCAAAAATTTGCCAATAGGCATTCACCTGACAGCACACAACTTTGTAGGATTCTGTGGCTGGAGGTACATTAGGCGGTCACAGGATAAAAATGTAACTGTTGGCCAGTACAGGCCCCAAAAATTTGCCAATAGGCGTTCACCTGAGAGCAAAGAACTTTGGATTCTGTGACTGGAGGTACATTAGGCGGTCAAAGGATAAATATGTAACTGTCGGCCAGTACAAGCCTAAAAAATTAGGCATTCAATGGACATAAAAGGCCTTTTATGCCGCTGTATTTACCTAAGACGGACCATGATTTGTTCTTTGTGGTGGCGGATTTTTGTGTGCTGCCATGCGGAATTTCAATCAAACATGGTCGACTCATCACATGTGTTGAATTCCTCCGAGATCCATGCCTCATTCATTTTTAGAAATGTGAGGTGGTCCACACTGTCGTGAGCTAAGCGAGTGCGCTTATTGGTCACGATCCCCCCTGCTGCGCTGAACGTCCTTTCGGACAGACACTGGACGAAGGGCAAGCCAGCAGTTCCATGGCAAATTGTGCCAGCTCTAGCCATAGGTCAAGCCTGCACACCCAGTAGTCCAGGGGTCCACCGCTTCTCAGAGCGTCCACATCGGCCGTTAACCTGATGTAGTCGGACACCTGTCGGTCTAGGCGTTCCCTGAGGCTGGATCCGGAGGACGGCTGTCGATGGGTTGGCTGCAAGAATGATCTCATATCCAAAATGACCAACATATCTTCAAACCGCCCTCTTCTTCCATCCGCTGTTGGATTGGTACCCACAACTGTTTCTCTGTGAGTAGAAATTCCTCTGCCAGCGCCCGCAAAGAATGCAGCATTTCTCAAAGCAAGGCCTGGAAGTACTGCATTCTGACAGCCCTCTGTGATGGTGGTAACATTTACGCCATTTTTTGTTTGTACCGGGGGTCTAAGTACGTTGCCACCCAGTACTGGTCCTTGCCCTTTATGATTTTTATACGGGGGTCCCTCTTCAAACACTGAAGCATGAAGGCCCCCATTTGCACTAAACTGGAAGCATTGGAGTGGCTCCTCGACTGCTTGATCAATGACACGACGCAATGCATGCTCCAGAAAGAAGGCATAAGGTACGATGTCACTGATGGCGCCCTGGCTGTGACTGAACAGTTAGGTGATCTCATCAAATGGCCGCAGAAGTCTGCATGCGTCGCGCATAAGAAGCCACTGGCGCGGTGGGAAAAAAAACAAGCTCCCCTGAACTTGTCCTGCCACAGAGTTCGTACAGGTAGTCATTAACTGCATGTTTTTTGCTGGAGCAGCCTATCAAGCATTTACAAGGTGGAATTCCATCGCGTCGGGCAGTCACAAATCAGACGTCTGACAGGCAGGTGGTGAATGTCAGCAAGGTGAGCCATGGCCGTATAAGATCTTTTAAAATGGGCAGAAATTTTCCTGGCCTGCCGCAAAACGTCCTGGACCCCGGGGTATTTGGCAACGAATCTCTGCACGACTAAGTTCAGGACGTGTGCCATGCACGGCACGTGTGTCATTTTGCCCTGTTTCAGCGCGCTCAGCAGATTGGCACCATTGTCGCCCACCACTTTACCAACTCTCAAATTGAGCGGGGTTAGCCACTGATCTGCCTGTGACCGCAAAGCTGAAAGGGAGTGCAGGACCGGTGTGGCTCTTGGCCTCCAGGCACAACAGATGCAGCACAGTATGGCAACGTCTCACCTGGTATGTCGAATAAGTTCTGGGGATCTTGGGGGGGGCGCAGCGGAAGAGACAGTAGCAGCGGAAAAGGAGGAGTCAGCTGAGGAGGAGAGGGAAGAGGGAGTAGGAGGAGAAGAAAAGGCAGGCCTGCATGCAATCCGTGGCTGTAACACCAAATCCACACGGGTGCCACGGGTTACATGCTTGACGGCCGTCAGAAGGTTCACCCAGTGGGCAGTAAAAGTTATATGCCTTCCCTGCCCGTGTTTGCTAGACCACGTGTCTGTGGTCAGATGTATCTGGTCACCGACACTGTCTGCCAGAGATACATTCACTTGCCACTGAATGTGGCCATATAGCTCTGAGATGCCCTTCTGGGAGAAATATTTCATTCCGGGGACCTTCCTTTGCGGTGTTCCAATGGCCACAAATTTTCTAAAGGCCTCCGAGTCCACCAGTTTATATGGCAGTAGTTGGCGGGCTAGCAGTTCTGACAAGCCAGCGGTCAGCCGTTGGGCAAGAGTGTTATCCGACGTCATCATCTATTTTCGCTGGAACATTTGGGGCAAGGAAGCCTGCCTTTTGCCAGATGAACGCGACAACTGCACGGTGTAAGGTGGAGTGGAGGATAACTGGGAGGAGAGAGGAAAAGGAGAAGAGGCAGGATGGTAAACGCCGGGGGTGTGGCTTTGTGGGTTCTGACGGTGTTGCTCCCACTGGGCTCGGTGATGGGAGGCCAGGTGCCTTCTTAAGGCAGTCATCCCTAGGTGAGTGTTGGGCTTACTGCGACTTATTGTCACCGCCAGATCTCTGAGAAGTTCTGATAGACGTTCTTCAGTACCTCCTGCATGATGTTCTTTTGTTTTGCTTTCGCTTTGACATCTCTTCTCCCTCTCCCAGCTGTCATCTATTAGCAGTGATTGCCTCCCTATATATCTCCTCCCATACTGCTTCACTTTGCGGTTTATACTACTTCCTGGATTGGGTTCACTGCTTGAAGTTGCTACTGCTGGTTCCTCAAGATAAGTCTATTCCTGTATTTGTGTTTTCCTGTTGGCTTGATTCTAGGTGACCCTGACTCCCTCCGTATTGAAAACCTATAAAAGAACACTGAGAGCTAATAAGCTGTAAAAATATTGTTTTATTAAATATATAATTAAAAGCATACAAAGAGATGACCCCCAGAGGAAGGTTTCAAATCGAAACGCGCGTTGGGGTGTGCAGTCTTCCTGTGGACTTGTTACTATTTCATACATGGTATGTGACCTCATTTTATTTATCTGCTTGCCTGTTATAACTTTTGCATTTTTTTTTGCTTCCTGACTAAACATTTACCATCTGTTATTTCTTATAATTGTTGTGTAACTTGCACATGCACTTTACTATCCGCCTAAATTAGTTGAATAAGTATATATATATATATATATATATATATATATATATATATTTTCAAAGACCCACATTGGAGGGTTATCTCTCCTTTTTTCTGCTTATATAATAGCTTGCACTTGCACTTTATATTTGACGATATTACCTGTACTCCTACCAACAGTGGGTACTCTTTCAATATATATTTCATACGGTAGCTTTGTTCTATTTAGAAGTATTTACACTTGGGTCATTTCTGCTTTTAAATTTTTTTGTACTTTACAAACTCTCCCAGGATTGTGCTGCACTTTGTGCATTTGTCTGTCATCTCTTTGTATGCTTTTAATTATATATTTAATAAAACAATATTTTTACAGCTTATTAGCTCTCAGTGTTCTTTTATAGGTTTTCTATTAGTTTCTGAGTTAAGCTCTTGTGAGAGGCTTTACCACCGCTTTACGCTACTGTTTGTGTAATCTATTTTTGTACTAATCCCTCCGTATTGAGTGCAGGGAGTTGGTGGTCGTGTCCCGATACTTCCAGATACCTTCTCTGGGGGTAGTGAGAATTTTGTTCGTTTTAGAGAGGCTTGCAAACTCCATTTTCGCCTACTTCCCCATTTCTCTGGTGATGAGGAGCAGAGGGTGGGGATCATCATCTCACTGCTCAGGGATAACGCTCAGTCATGGGCCTTTTCGCTGGCGGTGGGGGCACGGCCCCTCCGATCAGTGGATGAATTTTTTGTAGCCCTGGGTCAGATATATGATGATCCGGATCGTGTTGCTCTGGCTGAATCTAAACTGCGTCTTTTATGCCAGGGTAAACCATCCGCAGAGTTATACTGTTCAGAATTTCGGAGACGGGCAGCTGATACTGGTTGGAATGATGCTGCACTCGGAAGTCAATTTTGCCATGGTCTTTCAGAGGGATTGAAGGATGCATTTGCCTTTTATGAGAGACCTACCTCCTTGGAGTCCGCCATGTCTCGGGCTGTTCGTATTGACAGGCGTCTTAGAGAGAGAGGAGAGATCACTCCTTCCTATCATACTCACTCCAAGGACAGTGGGGCGGTCTCATTCAGTGCGCAGGGGTCTCGGTCTCTCTCAATTCCCTTTTGAGCAGGAGCCCATGCAGCTGGGTTTGCTTGCCTCTAACAACAGAGGATTCAGCTCTCAGAGGAGGATTTGTTTCTGTTGTGGAGGTATAAATCATTTGGCAAATGTTTGTCCCTCTAGGAGATTCAGGGAGTTTTTAGAGAATAATAAAGAAACAAAAAGAAAAAAGTCCTCTAAAAACATTCCATCTGTTACTATTGGCAAGGTTGATGCGGAAATTGAAGGTTTTCCGTTTGCTTGTAGTTCCCGTTTTGTCCTACCTACCAGGGTGGCGCTAGAGAGCAAGAACGTTGTTTGTGAGATTTTTGTAGATAGTGGAGCAGCTGTCAATCTCATTGATAATCAATTTGCTATAACACATGGTTTCCAGGTATGCACTTTGGGAAAGGACATATCTGTTTTTGCTATTGATTCGGCTCCACTTTCTCAAAAATCATTAAAGGGCATAGTTCACAATATCCGTTTGACTGTGGGTGATGCTCATGTTGAGGATGTGTCATGTTTCGTCCTAGGCGGGTTACCTACTCCTCTAGTGTTGGGGCTACCCTGGCTCACTAAACATAACCCCACCATTGATTGGCAAGCGAGGCAAATAAATGGTTGGAGTGACTTTTGCAGTGAGAATTGCCTCTCTACGTCTCTTTCAGAGGTTTCTACTAAGACTGTACCATCTTTTCTCTCTGAATTTTCGGATGTGTTTTCTGAGCGTGGTGTTCAGGAGCTGCCCCCTCACCGGGAGTACGATTGCCCTATTAATCTCATCCCAGGCGCCAAGCTGCCTAAATCTCGTTTATACAATCTCTCCCAACCTGAAAGGGTCGCTATGCGTTCTTATATCTCTGAGAGCCTGAGAAAGGGACACATGCGACCCTCGAAGGCACCTGTTGCCGCTGGTTTCTTTTTTGTTAAGAAAAAAGATGGTTCTTTAAGACCATGTCTGGATTTCAGGGAGCTGAACAGTATCACAATTCGTGACCCTTATCCGCTTCCTCTGATCCCGGACCTGTCTGGATTTCAGGGAGCTGAACAGTATCACAATTCGTGACCCTTATCCGCTTCCTCTGATCCCGGACCTGTTTAACCAGATTGTTGGGGCTAAAGTTTTTTCCAAGTTGGATTTAAGAGGGGCATACAACTTGGTCAGGGTCAGAGAGGGGGACGAATGGAAGACGGCCTTCAATACCACTGAGAGCCATTTTGAGAATTTGGTTATGCCTTTTGGTTTGATGAATGCTCCAGCCGTCTTCCAACATTTTGTGAACAGCATTTTTTATCATTTAATGGGGAAATTTGTACTAGTGTATCTAGATGACATTTTGATTTTTTCTCCTGATTTCAAAACTCATAGGGACCACCACCTATGTCAGGTCTTGCTCATTCTGCGGGAGAATAAATTGTACGCTAAACTGGAGAAATGTGTGTTTGCGGTTCCAGAAATTCAATTTCTGGGTTTTCTTCTCTCCACTTCTGGTTTTCGCATGGACCCCGAGAAGGTCCGCGCTGTGCTTGATTGGGAGCTTCCTGAGAATCAGAAGGCGCTGATGCGCTTTTTAGGTTTTGCCAATTATTACAGGAAGTTCATTTTGAATTATTCCTCTGTTGTTAAGCTACTGACTGATATGACTAGAAAGGGGGTAGATTTTTCCCCCTGGTCGGTAGAGGCGCGTAAGACCTTTTCTAGTATCAAAGAGAGTTTTGCTTCTGCTCCCATCTTGGTGCATCCTGATATCTCCCTGCCATTCATTGTTGAGGTGGACGCTTCTGAGGTGGGTGTGGGTGCGGTCTTGTCTCAGGGTCCCTCTCCTGCCAAATGGCGACTGTGTGCCTTTTTCCCGAAGAAACTTTCCTCCGCAGAGAGAAATTACGATGTGGGAGATAGGGAGTTGTTGGCCATCAAGTTAGCTTTTGAGGAATGGCGCCATTGGCTAGAGGGAGCCAGACACCCTATTACCGTGTTTACCGACCATAAGAATCTGGCCTACTTGGAATCAGCCAAGCGTCTGAACCCGAGACAGGCCAGATGGTCTTTGTTCTTTTCAAGGTTTAATTTTGTTGTCACGTTCCGCCATGGGGTTAAGAATGTGAAGGTGGATGCCCTGTCACGTTGTTTTCCGGGATGGGGGAACTTTGAAGACCTGGGTCCCATTTTGGCTGAAGGGGTGGTTGTGTCTGCTCTTTATCCTGAATTGGAGGCAGAGGTTCAGGCAGCCCAGGCAGAGGCTCCTGATCTTTGTCCCCCTGGGAGGTTGTTTGTGCCTCTCGCTTTACGACACAAGGTTTTTAAGGAGCACCACGATATCGTCCTTGCTGGGCACCCGAGGGGTAGAGCCACAGTGGATCTCATTGCTCAGAGATTCTGGTGGCCGGCTCTTCGTAAGTCGGTTGAGGGTTTTGTGGCAGCCTGCGAGACCTGGCTCGTGCCAAAGTCCCTCATTCACGGCCATCAGGTCCTCTCCTTCCATTACCCATTCCTTCCCGTCCTTGGACACATCTGTCCATGGATTTCATTACGGACCTGCCTCGTTCCTCAGGGAAGACTGTGATTCTGGTGGTGGTGGACCGTTTTAGCAAAATGGCGCATTTTATTCCTTTTCCTGGGTTGCCCAATGCTAAAACGCTGGCGCAGGCATTTATTGATCACATTGTCAAATTGCATGGTATTCCTTCAGACATAGTCTCTGATAGGGGCACGCAGTTTGTTTCCAGATTCTGGAAGGCTTTCTGTTCTCGCTTGGGGGTTCGGTTGTCATTCTCTTCTGCTTTCCACCCGCAGTCGAATGGCCAGACAGAGCACGTCAATCAGAATCTGGAGACATATCTGCGCTGTTTTGTGGCGAAGAATCAGGAGGATTGGTGTTCTTTTCTCTCCCTTGCTGAGTTTGCTTTAAATAACCGTCGTCAGGAGTCCTCTGATAAGTCACCATTTTTTGGTGCATATGGATTTCATCCGCAGTTTGGGACATTCTCTGGAGAGGGGGCTTCTGGTTTACCAGATGAGGAGAGATTCTCCTCGTCTTTGTCATCTATTTGGCAAAAGATTCAGGATAATCTAAAGAGCATGAGTGAGAGATATAAGCGTGTGGCGGATAAGAGACGTGTGCCTGGTCCGGACCTGAATGTTGCTGATCTGGTGTGGTTGTCTACTAAGAATATCAAATTGAAGGTTGGGTCCTAAGTTTATCGGGCCTTACAAAATCTTGTCCGTCATCAATCCCGTTGCCTACCGTCTTGATCTTCCTCAGACTTGGAAGATCCATAATGTTTTTCACAAGTCCCTATTAAAACCTTATGTCCAACCCACTGTACCCTCCTCTTTGTCTCCTCCTCCGATTGTGGTTGATGGTAATCTTGAATTTCAGGTCTCTAGGATTGTGGACTCTCGTGTTGTCCGCGGTTCTCTTCAGTACCTCGTTCATTGGGAGGGTTATGGTCCTGAGGAGAGGATGTGGGTTCCAGTGGCCGACATTAAGGCCACTCGTCTTCTCAGGGCATTCCATAGGTCCCATCCTGAGAAGGTGGGCTCTGAGTGTCCGGAGTCCACTCGTAGAGGGAAGGGTACTGTCACTGCCAGATCTCTGAGAAGTTCTGATAGACGTTCTTCAGTACTTCCTGCATGATGTTCTTTTGTTTTGCTTTCGCTTTGACACCTCTTCTCCCTCTCCCAGCTGTCATCTATTAGCATTGATTGCCTCCCTATATATCTCCTCCCATACTGCTTCACTTTGCGGTTTATACTACTTTCTGGATTGGGTTCACTGCTTGAAGTTGCTACTGCTGGTTCCTCAAGATAAGTCTATTCCTGTATTTGTGTTTTCCTGTTGGCCTGATTCTAGGTGACCCTGACTCCCTCCGTATTGAGTGCAGGGAGCCGGTGGTCGTGTCCCCTCACTATTATAGGGTTTGCAGGTGTCACTCAGTCTAAGGTATGTGGACATGCAACTTTCTATCATTGAGATCTTTGCATGGGCTGAGCAGTGAGGGAGTGCTCTAGGGCATTAATAGGGCTCACCCTTTTGTTCCTTAGTTTGGGATCAAGTCAGTCGGATCTTTTTGTTACTTATTGTTTCCTGCAACACCATCCGTGACACTTATGCGTTGACAGCACAGGCTGCAGATGGCAACACTATTGTCAGCAGCGGACACATAAAAAAAAAAGGACTGGGTGAAAGACAGTATGAAAGAACTGGAGGCACTGACAGCCATCCAATCTGCTACCGCCACTTATTTTGTACAGCGGTATTCAGGCCCACAAAATGACGATGAACGTCCTGTCGTCTGCGTGCACCAGAGGAAGGTGTTTCATTTGGGTGTAAAGCTGGAACAGATCGACAACATCCTCTCCTTACAGCGGTAGCGCCACCACCCCCAACACCAGCACAACGACCACGCCCACATCCCTTATTTGATGCTCTCCTCATTGTTTGAGGGCACCCATAGAATTAGCAGACGAACTATTCTGTTACAGTGTGACTGATGCAAAGAAGGTATTTTTCACCAGAATTAACAGACAGCTTAACTATACTATTACAGTGTGATGGATGCAAAAGTGTTTTGCAATTGAAAAAATGGCTTTATATCACCCACAAAATTAACAGTCTGATTATCTATTCTATTTCTGTGTGATGGTTGCAAAGGAGGTGTTTTGCACCCCAAAAAATAGGTGTATGTCACTGACAGAATTAACAGACAGATTAACTATACTACTACAGTGTGACGGATGCAAAGGAAGTGTTTTCCAACCCAAAAGATGGCTTTGTCACCGTCAGAATTAACAGGCAGATTAACTATATTATGACAGTGTGATGGATGCAAAGGAGGTGTTTTGCACCCCAAAAAATTGGTTTGTCACCTACAGAATTAACAGACTAATTAACTATTCTATTTCAGTGTTCCGGTTGCAAAGGAAATGTTTTGCGCACCTAAAAAAGGGGTTTGTCACCCAAAGAATTAACAGACTGATTAACTATACTATAACAATGTGACAGATGCAAAGGATGTGTTTGGCAACCCAAAAAATGGCTTTATGTCACCGATCGAAGAGACAGATTAAATATACTATTACAGTGTGATGGATGCAAAGGCGGTGGTTTGCAATCCAAAACATGGGTTTGTGTCACCCACAAAATTAACAGACTGATTAACTATACTATCACAGTGTGAGGGATGCAAAGGAAGTGTTTTGCGCTCAAGAAAATTGGTTTATGTCACTGACAGAATTAATAGACAGAATAACTATACTATTACAGTGTGACGGATGCAAAGGAGGTGTTTTGCACCCCAAAAATGGCTTTGTCACCCACAGAATTAAGAGTAATTAACTATTTCTGTGTGACGGATGCAAAAGAGGTGTTTTGCACTCTAAAAATGTGTTTGTCACCCACAGAATTATCAGACTAATTTACTCTATTTATTTGTGATGGATGAAAGGACGTGTTTTTCACCTCAAAAATGGGTTTATTACAAGAAAATTTAGACTAGAACCTGCAGAAATCATAGGTGAATATCCATGAAGCAAGCATGATTATAAAAAGAAAATGGCTGCACACAATTATACATACAAACAATAGAGCTAAGAAATGGGGATCATTCTAAATAAAAGTGGTATGATACCTACTATAAATGAGTCAATGGAAGCTCTTAGCGCACATATTTGATCAAACGTGTGTCAGGCCCATCTACCAGGTGTTAAGGTGGCTTCCGCAGATGGGTCCCTAACACTAATATACTGCCTCTCTTTGGACTTACCTAAGCCTACAATATTCAGGGCAGTGTAGGAACCAGCTACATACGTACTCTGCTTAGAAGTCCCAGGTAGATGGGCGTGTTCAGTCTAAAAGAGGCGCTACCCTCAATTAACCACTTAAGGACCGGGCTCATTTTCACCTTAAGGACCAGGCCATTTTTTGCAAATGTGACCAGTGTCACTTTGTGGTGATAACTTTAAAACGCTTTGACTTATCCAGGCCATTCTGAGATTGTTTTTTCGTCACATATTGTACTTCATGACACTGGTAAAATAGAGTCAAAAAAATTCATTTTTATTTATAAAAAATACCAAATTTACAAATAAAAAAAAAAAAAATAGCGAATTTCCAAGTTTCAATTTCTCTACTTCTATAATACATAGTAATACCTACATAAATAGTTATTACTTTACATTCCCCATATGTGTTCTTCATGTTTGGATCATTTTGGGAATTACATTTTATTTTTTGGGGATGTTACAAGGCTTAAAAGTTTAGAAGCAAATCTTGATATTTTTCAGAAATTGTCAAAAACCCACTTTTTAAGGACCAGTTCTGGTCTGAAGTCACTTTGGGAGGCTTACATAATAGAAACCACCCAAAAATGATCCCATTCTAGAAACTACACCTCCTCAAGGTATTCAAAACTGATTTTACAAACGTTGTTAACCCTTTAGGTGTTCCACAAGAGTTAATGGCAAATGGAGATAAAATTTCAGAATTTCGATATTAAATTTTTTTTTTTTGGCAAATTTTCCATTTTAATCCATTTTTTCCAGTAACAAAGCAAGGGTTAACAGCCAAACAAAACTTAATATTTATTGCCCTGATTCTGTAGTTTACAGAAACACCCCATATGTGGTCGTAAACTGCTGTATGACCAAACGGCAGGACGCACAAGGAAAGGAATGCCATATGGTTTCTGGAAGGCAGATTTTTTTTTTTACACCATGTCCCATTTGAAGAACCCTTGATGCACCCCTAGAGTAGAAATTCCATAAAAGTGACATAAAATCTAAGAAACTACACCCCTCAAGGTATTCAAAACCGATTTGCAAGCTTTATTAACCCTTTAGGCATTCCATAAGATTTAATGGAAAGTGGAGATAAAATTTCAGAGTTTCACTTTTTTGGAATTACTCTGATTCTGCAGTTTACAGAAATACCCCATATGTGATCGTAAACTGCTGTACGGGCACACAGCAGGGCGCAGAAGGAAAGGAACGCCATTTGGTTTTTGGAAGGCAGATTTAGCTAGATTGGTTTTTAGACACAATGTCCCATTTGAAGCCACCTGATGCACCCTTAGAGTAGAAATTTCAAAAAAGTGACCCCGTTTTGGAAACTAAGGTGGCAGTTTTGTTGGTACTATTTTAGGGTACATATGATTTTTGGTTGCTTTATATTATACTTTTTGTGAGGCAAAGTAACAAAAAATAGAAATTCTGAAATTTCATCTCCATTTGCCATTAACTCTTGTGGAACACTTAAAGAGTTAACAAAGTTTGTAAAATCAGTTTTGAATACCTTGAGGGGTGAAGTTTCTTAGATGGGGTCGATTTTATGGCGTTTCTACTCTAGGGGTGCATCAGGGGAGCTTCAAATGGGACATGGTGCCAAAAAAAAAGGCCATCAAAATCTGCCTTTCAGAAACCATACGGCGTTCCTTTCCTTCTGCGCCCTGCCGTGTGGCCATACAGCAGTTTACAACCACATATGGGGCATTACTGTAAACTACAGAATCGGGGCAATAAATTTTGACTTTTGTTTGGCTGTTAACCCTTCCTTTGTTACGGGAAAAAATGGATTAAAATGGAAAATTTGCCAAAAAATAGCTGTTTTGGCACCGATTTAATTTTTTTATTATTTACAACTTCATCTGACAGGTTATATCATGTGCTATTTTTATAGAGTAGGTTCTTACGGATCCAGCAATACCTAATATGTAAACTTTTTTAATTTTATTTAGGTTTTACACAATATCATTTTTGAAACAAAAAAAACATGTTTTAGTGTATCCATAGTCTGAGAGCCATAGTTTTTTTTTTTTTTTTTGGGCGATTGTCTTATGTATGGTATAATTTTATTCGGGATGAGGTGACTGTTAGATTGGCACCATTGTGGGGGGCATACGCCTTTTTGATCGAATTGTGTTGCACTTAGTGACGTAAGCAGGGCCGGCGCCACCAGTAAGGCGACTTAGGCAGTCGCCTAGGGCGCCATGTAGCTGGAGAGCGCCCGTTGCGGTAAAAAAAAAAAAAGTTGCTTATAAAAGTTCGGGCGGCGGCGCCCCTCATGCGGCGCCGCCTGAGCGGCTGAGGCTGAGCGCTTGCCGCTCTAAAGAATCCTGCCTGCGCCTGCTGTGTGCTGTTGTTAATGTAGCGTGGCCGAGCTCTGTTCGGTCCGTGGTACAGGAGCTTTTGTTTCCTGTACCCGGCCGGACTGACAGGAAGTGCTCACTTAGTGTGCACTTCCTGTCAGTCCAGCCGGGTATAAAAAACAAATGCTCCTGTACCGCGGACCGAACAGAGCTCGGCCACACTACATTAGAGGTGGGGGGGAATGAGAGTGACAAGGGGGAGGTGGAAATAATGAGTGACAAGGGGGAGGGGGGGTGGAAATAATGAGTGACAAGGGAGGGGGGGGAATAATGAGAGTGACAAGGGAGGGGTGGGAAATAATGAGAGTGACAAGGGAGGGGGGGTGGAAATAATGAGAGTGATAAGGGAGAGGGGGGGTGGAAATAATGAGTGACAAGGGAGAGGGGGGGGAATAATGAGTGACAAGGGAGGGGGGGTGGAAATAATAAGTGACAAGGGAGAGAGGGGGAGAAATAATGAGAGTGAGAGGGGAGGGGAAATAATGAGAGTGACAAGGGAGAGGGGAGGGGAAATAATGAGAGTGACAAGGGAGAGGGGGGGAATAATGAGTGACAAGGGAGGGGGGGTGGAAATAATGAGTGACAAGGGAGAGAGGGGGAGAAATAATGAGAGTGAGAGGGGAGGGGAAATAATGAGAGTGACAAGGGAGAGGGGAGGGGAAATAATGAGAGTGACAAGGGAGAGGGGAGGAATAATGAGAGTGACAAGGGAGAGGGGGGAATAATGAGAGTGACAAGGGAGGGGGGGAATAATGAGAGTGACAAGGGATGGGGGAAATAATGAGAGTGACAAGGGAGAGGGGGGGAATAATGAGAGTGACAAGGGAGAGGGGGGGGGAATAATGAGAGTGACAAGGGAGAGGGGGGGGAGAGAGTGACAAGGGAGTCCGCAGAGCCAGACCAAGAGCCAGAGACCAGATCATCTTATTGTCCTGGTGGTAAGTAGACAATGCAATATGTTTATTATGTAATTGTTTAGTTATTAATACTACATTGGAAACTAATTTACCTCACATTTAGGGTCCAGTCACACATCCGTGTGTGTTTTGCGGATCCACAAAACACAGACAGCGGCAATGTGCGTTCCGCACTTTGCCGGCACTATTGCGGACAAGAATAGGACATGTTCTATTTTTTTCAGGATCGGAATTGCGGATAGAAATGTATGGGTCCGCAATTCCGTTCCGCAAAAAGAGACTGCTATAAGAAGCTGGATTAACCCTAAGGGAAACATAGCAGTTCTTTTAATTTAAAAGCTGAGAAAGGGGTGGAACATGATATGGGCAGATCATCTGATAAGGGGGGGGGGCGTCAATTTTTATATTGCCTAGGGCGGCAAAAATCCTTGCACCGGCCCTGGACGTAAGGTGACAAAACAAATGTTTTTTTTAGCACAGTTTTTTTTTTTTTACAGTGTTCACCTGAGGGGTTATGTCATATGATATTTTTATAGAGCCGGTCGTTACTGACGTGGTGATACCTAATATGTATACTTTCTTTTATTTTTTTAAGTTTTACACAATACAAATGTTTTAGTGTCTCCATAGTCTGAGAGTCATAGTTTTTTCAGTTTTTGGGCGATTGTCTTAGGTAGGGTATCATTTTTGTGGGATGAGATGACGGTTAGATTGGCACTATTTTGGGGGCATATGACTTTTTGATCACTTTTATTACCTTTTTTAGGAAGTAAGGTGGGCAAAATTTAAATTTCATTATAGTTTTTATTTTTTATGGCGTTCACCGTGCGGGGAAAGTAACATGACCGTTTTATAGATCAGGTTGTTATGGATGTGGTGATATCAAACATGTGTAGGGAATTTTTTTTTTTTTTTTACTCAGTGATATGTTTTTTGTTTTTTTTGTTTTTTTTGACCCAGCACCCACTTGGTTCTAGAAGATCCAGTGGGTCTGATGTCTGTATAATACAGTACAGTACACTATATAGTGTACTGTACTGTATTTTCACTTTACACTTAGTCTGATCAGACTTCTGCCTTTAGCAGAAGTCTGATCAGCACCATGGACAGCCGGAAGCCTGTGAAGGCGTCTGGTTGCCATGGTAACCATCACTTGCTGCCACAACAGAGCAGCAGGTGATGGGGAAGGAGGGGGGCTGCCTCCCTCTGTGATCCCGTCAAGAATCGTGGGCTGAAAAGGCACAGCAGCCCCCGATGGGAGAGGGAGGGAGCTCCCTCCCTGTTAACCTCTTCCATACAGCGGTCCCTACGGACCGCAGCATGGAAGGGGTTAAACAGCTGACATCTGTGTGATGATGTCAGTCGTTTAAAGCAGAGTGTCAGAAATGCGCTGACACTCTGCTTTACAAGCTCGGCCATCCTGAGAGGGGGCGGGCAGATAATCGTGCCTGCCCACCCCCCAGCACAGCCCGCCTGCACATCGCAAAGATTGCTGCAGGGGGGGTTTAAACATGAAAAATATAGCATTTTGACGTTTCTGATCCCCACGGGATCCCGAGACGGGGGGTGGGGTCACAGGACCCCCCTCGGCATTGACCCAGGGTGCCTTCTGATTGATTTCAGCAGGCTCCTAGTACCGATCACCGCCCGCCGCACAGCGGTGATCGGAACTACACAGGGCGTACACCCTGTGTCATTAAGTACCACAACATCAGGGCGTACCTGTACGCCCTGTGTCCGTAACAGGTTAATTCTACAAGAAAATTTAGACTAGAACCTTCAGAAATCACAGGTGCATATCCATGAAGCAAGCATGATTATAACAAGAAAATGGCTGCACACCATTATACATAGAAACAATAGAGCTAAGAAATGGGGATTATTCTAAATAAAAGTGGTATGATACCTACTATAAATGAGTCAATGGAAGTAAAAGAGGTGTTTTGCACCCTAAAAATGGCTTTATGTCACCAACAGAATTAACAAACTGATTATTATATTTCTGTGTGACGGATGCAAAGAAGGTATTTTTCAACTTAAAAAATGGCGTTATGTCACCGGTAGAATTAACAGACAGATTAAATATACTATCACAGTGTGACGGATGCAAAGGCGGTGGATTGCAACCCAAAAAATGGCTTTGTGTCACCCACAAAATTAATAAAATAATTAACTATAGTATCACAGTGTGATAAATTCAAAGTAGGTGTTTTGCGCCCCAAAAAATGGGCTCATGTCACCCACAGAATTAACAGACTGATTAACTACAGTGATCCCTCAAGATACAATGGCCTCAGGATACAAGATTTTCAACATACAATGGTCTTTTCTGATCCATCGTAAGTTGAAACCAGATTCAACATAAACTGTCTCGGACTCCGATCCAACCAATCAAGGCCACTTCTCTGGTAAAATAGCTGTATTAGGCTACTTTCACACTAGCGTTCGGGGTTCCGCTTGTGAGTTCCGTTTGAAGGCTCTCACAAGCGGCCCCGAACGGATCCGTAGAGCCCCAATGCATTCTGAGTGGATGCGGATCCGCTCAGAATGCATCAGGATGGCTCCGCTTGGCCTCCGTTCCACTCAGCAGGCGGACATCCGAACTGAGGGAGGGGCCACTAAGAGCCCCGAAACGCGTTTGGTACTGGACCCCCTTATTCAACACAAGGACCACCAACTTCTACAGCTCTGAATTCCTCTGGAGAAAACCTATTGAGGACCTATCACATGCATTTGTGGAGCTGTGGACTGTGAAAGAAACTACTGGCGCCAGTAAGTGAAAGCTTGTTAAAGCAAAAGGACATCAGCTATCGAAATTCCTTGAAAACTGCTAAGGCAAACTGCATATTACTATTCCACAAACAAAATCGATACTCACGTGAATAAAGCAGTAGCAGAGGATCGCATCTGGATCACCACGCGGGACGCCGCGGTCTGTCGATTGGATCCGCCTGCAGACATCTGTTTCGTGAGTAAATAACATAACCATAGATGGAATAAGTGTGACCGATGCAAAGGAGCTGTTATGCACCCCAAAAAATAAGTTCATATCCACAATAGAATTAACAGACAGATTAACAATTACAATGTGAATGATGCAAAGGAGGTGTTTTGCAACCCAAAAAATTGCTTTGTCACTCGATCGAAATTACCAGACAGATTTACTATACTATTACAGTGTGACAGATGCAAAGGAGGGATTTATGCCACATATAGAATTAACAGACAGATTAGCTATACTATTACAGTGTGACGGATGCAACCCGAAAAATGGTTTTATGTCACCCACAAAATTAACACTATTACAGTGTGACTGATACAAAGGAGGTGTTTTGTGCCCCCAAAAATGGGTTTATGTCACCCACAAAATTAACAGACTAATTAAATATTCTATTTCTGTGTAAAGGATGTGTTTTGCACACCAAAAATTGGTTTATGTCCCCCACAGAATTACCAGACAGATTAACTATACTATTACAGTGTGACGGATACAAAGGAGGTGTTTTGCAACTTAAAGGGAGTCTGTCACCTCCATATGGCCATATACAGCGCTTACATGGCTTTGTAGCACACCTATACAGGATTGTAATGGTACATTTGTTCTTTTCTGTAGACTTTCACAAGCAGGAAAAATGAAGTTTAATTCATATGCAAATGAGCACCCGCAAGTGCCCAGGGGCGGCGTTCAGTGTGTAAGGTGCCTAGGCTGCTCTGCCTTCTTTTCACTTTACTCCTCCCCAGCCTCTGCCTTTGCCCGCCCTCCAAGTTTCTTGCCGCATCAATAGGGCAAAGGAAGAGGCTGGGGAGGAGTAAAGTGAAAAGAAGGCAGAGCAGCCTAAGCACCTTACACACTGAACGCTTTCCCTGGGCACTTGCGAGTGCTCATTTGCATATGAATTAAACTTGTACCATTACAAACATAATTAACCGACTCAATTAACTATGCTATCACTCTGTGACAGATGAAAAGGAGGTGTTTTGCGCACCAAAAAATAAGTTTGTCACCAACAGAATTAACAGACTGATTAACTATAATATTACAGTGTAACGGATGCAAAGTAGGTGTTTTGCAACCCAAAAAATGGCTTTATGTCACCCACAAAATTAACAAACTGATTATTCTATTTCTGTCCACACCTAATACTTAACTGGGATACAAACCTACCCAAAATGGCAGAGTTATACCTGTATACACTAAGACCCCAATAGAAAAATACCTCCACTCAACAAATAGAGAAAATGAACTTTATTAATGAAATAATAAACATAAAATCAGGAAAACCCACATAAGTATCAATATAGCAGCAAGGAATATACCAGAGAGAACACAGAGGGCACTGCCCCATCAGTCAAGTACAATCCACATGTCCCAATGCCAATATAACAAAAGCACCCAACACTTATGTGGATTACATCCTTTTTATACCTCATATAATTAATTGGTTAAAAACACAATTCAGGGGCAGTTACCTAAAAGTGACTTCCATGGTAGTTTTCACGGCCCAGCAGCAATTGCGTGGCTGGATGTTAATTATGGATAGCCGGAACGAGCAGGGAACGCATGTTGGGTCCCAAGCGAGGCCCAAGGTACGTGTCATCGTGCACTCACGTCGGCCACAATTTAGAATGTTTGTGCGTTTCAAAATGGAAAGCACCTCAGATCTCCGGGTACTATAATCATGCATTCCAATAAATGGAACGCAACTTGAAATATCTACCAGCCCAGCGTCATCAATCAAAACCTTTATATAATGTACAAATTATTCTATTTAAATACAGTTGACAAATAAAATAGTGATATACAGAGTTATGACCGAGAAGACATACCGAAAAATTCCAAAAAATACAGTGCCATGATAGCGTCATGATTATACCAAATAAATAACAAGGTGTCCAGAAACATAATGGTCATTAAACAACATTGATTACATGATTGTGTGCTATACCAGTATCATGATTATAATAAGAATTAATAATGACATGATTAAAACAACTCGTGATGCAATTCATCTAAGTAATATAAAAATAAAAACATAATATAAATAATTTCTCATTGAGTTAATTTCATTTAAAGTGATTGTGATGGACGTGTGAGGACGTGAATAACCCGGGATAGAGAACGTGCGGTGCTCAGTGCCACTGGTGAGTGAAGAAAAAAGCAAAGGAGTGATACAGTGAAAGCAATCATGACTCAAATATCCACCCAAGTATAAAAACTATTCATGACGCTATGTATTATTCATTATACATCCCTATAAAGCATCAATATAAAAAGGTATAGTGTTCTCGGATAGATATTAATCCCATCTAAAACTCCGGTCATCGCACATCCACTGATTTGTCATATTCGCCCTGTCGATATATCAATTTCCTGATGATATAGGTGTAAATCACCTGAAGTATAAAATAAAAAACACAAGGGTTAAAAAACATTAAAAACACTTGGATGTCGTTGGACAAAAAAGAGAACAACAAAATACAAATCATAAATATTGTGAAAAGGATATCTCTTCATTTAAAAAACCAATAAAAGATATATGGATCTATAGGTACCAAATCACAACTCAGGCAACGAAATTTTATACAAAATCACAGATGTTTTTATTGGTACAAAATAAAGTTGTGACCACTGGCCACACAGACATTTAAGAACACTTAAAATGCCATACAGACCGCAGATATGTGGTAGTTACAATAATTATGCGTAAAGTGCAAGTGCTAAATTTACTTTACAGCAAAGGAGATTGGTCAGTGCCTAACACCGAGTTTGGTCCTGTCTATACTATATTGCAAACGGTCAACAATGGACCGTAGACTAAAAGGACCTGATACTCACATCAATGACTCTAAACAAATAATACCATAGATGAGAAAGCATACTGACCAAAATCTCTACCACGGCACTGACAGTCTGTGCCCCTTGAGTGATTATGGATCATCTACTTATTTGAAATAAGGAAACAGTGTTGGTTTATCTCTTCATTTAGTCTTCCAGGGCTCACACAGTCCAAATCATAAATCCATCTCTTTTTGGGCGAGCAGCTTCTTCCAGTTGTGCCCTCTCATGGAGATAAACACCCGATCAATGCCTCTCACCCAGAGCCCCAAGCTGTCACAATTATGAAATTCCTTAAAGTGCCAAGGGATTGTTTTCAATTTTGTTGGATCACTTTCATCCCTTGCTCCTTCAATGACCAGGACGTGTTCTTTAACACGTCACCTCAGTTTTCTTGAGGACATGCCTACATAGACCAAGTAAATCACCCCTGGTGTGCTACATGTGATGTTATACGTAATCATGTATTGTTTACTGGACTTGAAGGGATTTGAAAAATGAGAGGTTCTATCAATATTTGAGCATGCCACGCATTTACCACAAGGTGAACAGCCCCATTTCGGGCCCCTTGATCCAAAGTTTTTTGATGTATGCTCACCTGGATAATGACTCCTCAAATTCTAGGATTTTCTATTTGTGATAGATGGAGTCTAAGGAAGTACTTTCTCCAAAGCTGGATCCAAGCGTAGTAATCACCAATATTTGGTCAGGGCCGATTCCATCTTCTTCCACTATGGGTTATATGTGGATATATATCGCACTTTCTAATCATGTTGTCTGGGCAGTCTTTCTCTTACTCTCAGGAGGTCGTCTCTCTTCATATTACTCGATCGCTCATGTCCTTTTGTTATAGATTTTATCGGGTATCACCTTTTTTGAAATCTATATGTATGATCCATGGAGCAAATCCATCTCAATCACAGAAATTGGATATATGGTATATTCGGGATCAGATTCTTAGGATGACATGAGTTTGCGTGGAGTAATGCATCCGTAGATGTTTTTTTCCTCAAGAGATCTGTTGTAATTCTATCTTCCTCATCAACGAGAATTTTGACATTGAGGAAATCCAAATCTGGCTTTTCTAACCTATAAGTCAATTTAATATTCAGATCATTCTTATTTAGTTCACGTATAAATTGGCTGAAGCGAGCCCTGCCATATGATGAAAATATCATCTATATAGCGGCCCACATCTTGACCCCGCCAATCGACGGGATGGTATCCGTGAGGAAGATCCTCCTCTCCTACAGCCCCAGGAACAGATTAGCAAAGGACGGCGCACAGGCCGCCCCCACTGCTGTCCCCTGGAGCTGTAGGTAGTACACCTCCCCAAATAGGAAATAATTAAGGGTGATTAAACAAGAAATTCCAAGATGAACTCACCCATTGGTTCCTCGATGTCCGACATTGTCAAAAAGAATCACACTGCTTGAATCCCATCTTTATGTCGAATGCTCGTGTACAATGACTCCACGTCACAGGTTGCTAACCACATGTCAGGCTGAAGCTGTAGGCCATTCAACTGGCATAAAATATCCTTTGTGTCCTTCAAAAAAGAGGGCAACTGTTCCACCAGAGGTTTCAACGCACAATCAATTAGTTTAAAAGCTGGTTCACATAGACTTCCCATTCCCCAGACTATGGGACGTCCCAGTGGACAGGTGGCATGTTGATGGATTTTGGGAAGTAAATATAAACTTGCCACTTTGGGGTATTCATCATTCATCAATTAGGCTCTTTGCTTCCTTCTCTGTAATAATCCATTCTTCCCGGGTGAAGAGAAATGTGACTCCATCTTGTCTTCTCTAATTATGTAAAGAATTGTTATAACATCTCACCCATGCACTGTTTCACCTTCCCCCGCTGTGAGTTAGGTTTTCTTATCTGTCCCAGGACAGATTCTGTGAATCTCCTAGAACTAGTACAAACGTTCTTGCCTTATTCAGGGTCATTCGGCACAACTGCGTACATTCTTATATGTGACTGATTAAAACCTATTCTTTCTGCTTACTGCACGTACACATACCATATAAGGATGTTCCGGAAGTATGTGTGAGAGCACCAATGTTTATCTTTTATGATTGGTTTAACGCTGTTGTTATGCAAACTTTTATACTGCCTATATAAGGCCAATCGATAGCATAATAAAGTTTGAGTATTTCTCAGTGATACTTGTGTGTGTGTGTCATGTTATTGCTAGCTGAGAAATATCTCTCCTGACGTCAGTGACATCAAACCAAGGTGGTTGTAGAGGTCCAGAAAGGTCCAAATCCTTTCAGTTTGGGGGCTCCGTCCGTGATAGAGAAGGCCATCCTCGTGTCCGGTAAGAGAGACATCCCTTTTGTCCACTGCCCGGTCCGAGGGCACTGGCCACATCTCTACCCGTGAGTTTTTAATTTTTTATTATGTATCCGGGATACATTGTTAAGCCTTAAAAATAGACTCAGGGAGTTTATAATAAGTACTTGGAGTACTTTCATGAATAAGGCCGGCACTTGGAGTGCCACGGGAGATCTATCCGTAAGTTGTTTTGTGTCAGGGACACACCATAGGATCTCAGGGAGATCTATTTACTTTATCTAACTGTCGACAGAGATTTTTTTTGTACCAGGGGTACATGTAAGAGAACAGTCTCAGGGAGACTGGACTTACCTTGGTTTGATGCATACCTATATTTAGAGTATAAGATACATAGAGTGTTAAGATTCATCTGTTTGTGTGAGAGGTATTGTTCTGGTGGTAAGTGTAAGAACATATCTCACTGTAATATTATCACTCTGTCATTTGGTGAATTTTCTTACTGTGGGTGGAGGAAAATCTAAGTGTGAGTTTTCCCCTCCCAACTAGGGACTGCAGACTGCAAATAGTGACAGCCTAGTTCTCCTTCCCAATCTCATGCTGACTGTAAAGCAGAGTGTTTTCTCATGGACCTCAGACAAAATACAAGACTTTGAGAAACACTTATATGAGAAGGAGGCAGAGGGGTGCTTTGAGATCAGGAAGATAGAGACCCCCACACAGAGTTACAAAAGTTCAGTAGCCAACACCATGAGTAAACACAGACAGACGAGACATTTCACAGTTGCTCTCACCCATCCCTGCAGATGCTGTCTGTTTCAGCGTGATGGACTTGAAAAATGCTTTCTGCTCTATCCCGGTTGACAAGCAGACCAGACTCCCTTTTTGCTTTTTCCTTTGAGGGTTATCAACTCACCTGGTGCAGGATGCCCCAGGGATATGCTTATTCACCTGTAGTGTACAGCATTGTCCTCCAAGCCAGTTTAAAACCATGGCACCCCCCCAGGGTTCTGTACTCTTGCAATACATGGATGATTTGTTATTGTGCAGTGTGTCAGATGAGGCCAATGTAACAGATGGTTTATCTTTGTTGAAATGATTGTCTGAATGTGGACACAACGTGTCACGCAAGAAAATGCAATGGTGTAAAAAGCAAGTTGAATACTTGGGCTTTGTTCTCACAAAGGGAGAAAGGAGAATCAGCATAGAAAGAGTCCAGTCTGTTGCGGGCCTGGTCACCCCGCACACCAAGAAAGAAATGTTCTTTCCTTGGTATGATAAACTACTGCAGACAATGGATTCCTGATTGCTCCTACTATGTAATGACAATGTAATGAGACAAGCCACTCTGGCAGACATGCCAGATCTCATCAGGTTGTCTGAGGAAATGTTTAATGCATTTGATTATTTGAAATGTTCTTTAATGACAAGTCCGGGTTTGGGCCTCCCTGATTACAAACTCACATTCCACGTATATATGCTCGACAAAATTGTAATACCATGGCGGGTGTGCTGACACAATATCACGGAGGCAAGTTACGTCCTTGTGCCCTTTTCTCAAAGGTGGTTCCGTCATCCGTCCAAGGAATGGCGGCCTGTCTGAGATCTCTTGCAGCCTGTGCTATGATGGTTGAGCTTGCAATGCCACTCACAATGGGACATGAGACTATCCTGTACACCACACATGATGTAGTAGGCCTTCTCAGGGGCATACACACACAGCACATGTCCGCACAGAGATTGTATGGATATGAAATTCTACTCCTCAGCAATCCCTCCCTCCAAATCAAATACGCAACACACACCTCAGGTCCAGCACCTATCTTGAATGCCCTATTAGGACTTAAAGGACCTGAGGATCACTTGACAGAGGCACATGATTGTATACACGCCATACAACATGAGACATCACCCCGCTCTGATTTACAATCTGTACCAGTAGAAGGAGCTCCTGATGTTTTTGTTGATGGATCCTGCAGCAGACCAAATGACAACACTTATCATGCATTGTTATTGTTATGCTACCCGATGTTGTCTTGGAATCCAGACCCATCACATACCAATCTGCACAAGCAGCAGAATTAATTGCACTCACGAGAGCATGCATACTACATGAAGGCAAGCCAGTCACCATTTACACTGACAGCAGGTACGCACATGGAGTGGTCTGGGACCACGGGCTCATTTGGCAAAGGAGAGGATTCATTGCAGCTGATGGTAAGCACATCTCACATTCACAACTTGTCATACAACTTTTAGAAGCCATAAGATTGCCCTCACAGATTGCAATTGTCCACTGCATGGCGCATACTGGTGGTAAAGATCATGTGTCCCAAGGCAATGCCCTGGCAGACGCGGAGGCCAAGAAGGCTGCACTGATGGCCCCGGCCACATGGAAAATGGTGAATTTAGTACCTCCTTCACTTGAGTTAACTCCGATGCTTGTGGATCTCCAGTCCTCAGCTACTGACGATAAAATGGCCGATTGGTGTTATCCAATCTTGCAGAAGAATCCTAGGACAGGCTTAATCTGCAAAGAGGGGAAACCACAGCTCCCCTCTGTTCATTGCACATTTTCATGGAGTAGGAGACAACAGCATTCAAACAACACATATGCTGCTAGCACAGAATTTCTATATTACAGGCGTTAAACAGTTAATATCAGATTATGTGGGAAGGTGTATCACATGTTTGAGGAACAACCCAAACACCAATGTAACCAGATTGATTAAAGCCCTAAGTGAAATTGAGGAAAAAGTTGCTTGCAAGTCTCCTTGTCTTCCACAGGAACCAACTCACCCATTCCAAGTGGGAGATATCGTGCTGATAAAGAAATTAAAGAAAGTAAAATTCGCAGGAGACTTCACCTACGGACCACCGACTACAGTGGTAGCCATGACCCGCACAGCTGTACTTACAGAAGAAGCACCTACCTGGGTCCACGCCACCAGAGTAAAACTGGTAAAGGAGGCACCCCAAAACAAGGTAATAATGGGGACAGACAGTCCTGACCTCGAAAAAGGACGAAGTGAGGTACTAACGGGAGCAGACAGCTCTGACCTCCACCAGGATGCACTCCCTCAATTCTGGAAGATGGCACAGACGGTCCACTTGGACTGTGGGATTACTGACGATTCTAATGACTCTGCCGGAGAATAACAAAGCTGAAGTTGCTATAACGCAGAAACGTGGAATCACTACCTTCTGGTGCAATTCCTCCAGTACTCACGTTGCAACTTACTCCTTCTGTTTATGCAGCATAATGAAGTGCTGTCCTTCCACAAGATGTGGCAACCACTATAAGAATGGACAGGCTTATATCTGTATTACTGACCCTTATTGGGGTAATAGATGTGCATACTGGGGGTCAGTAGGATGGAATACAGGAGAAGACTGGGGGGTATAAACCACAGAATGCCCTTAATCGAAAGGATAAGAATGGTAAATCCTTGATTAGTAGAATGACAATTATCAACGGATGGGACTGTCACATAGATGTTAGCATATATCCTACAGGGTGGGCATGCCCTAAAATGGTGTCTGAGATGAAAATAATTATAAACATAGAAAACCCCAACAAAGGTGATGAAGGAGATTACGTGCTGGGATGGTACTTTCACAACATGGGGGGGCAGATAGTTCAATGGTCACCAAACACTTTGAAATAAGAGATATGTGTCAATCCTCAGAATGGACATACCCTCAGAAACAAACATACCCTCTAAAAACCCATATACAGTCCCTAGGAAACATACTGGCTATTTCTGACCCTACCTATGAGGATACCCTGGCAGCAGAAACTGGGTTCTCTGATGCCAACCTATGGTTAGAATGGATGAAGTACAGTGCAGCTTCAGTAAATAAAAGTAATTGCTATATATGTGGGACCGCTAAGCCTCACCTAGGTACTGTGCCCTTAATATTGCCCTCTAGTGTTGAGGAATGTTTTTTGAAATTATTCTCAAATTCATCTAGTAACCAGTCTGCATGTGAAGAGTGGAAGCAAAAATACCCACTCCTCATGAAAACTCCCCACCCTGGTGCAGGTATACATATCTATCCTGGTAACTATACCTGCCACAGAGGGCGAGATCAAGGAAGATCACTGAAGGATACTGTGCAACCTACAGTGAAACAGATACCTCCCTCACACAGAATCAAGTATACTCGATTGGAGATGTATATTGGATCTGTGGGGATGGATAGATAAGTTCTAGACTAGAGGGTTCCTGGAAAGGTGAAAGTGCTCTTGCTAAAGCCATAATGAATATACACACATTTAGTGAACAAGAGACCCCTAGTGTAGGAAGAGTGACAAGGACCAAAAGATCACTCCCCATGGGTAGTTTTGATCCTCATGTGTACATAGACGCAAAACACGTCCCAAAAGGGGTCCCTGATGAATTCAAGGCCAGAGGTCAGGTGGCAGCAGGATTTAAATCCATAATTCCCAACATAACAATCAACAAAAATGTAGACTGGATCAACTATATTTACTATAATCCACAAAGGTTTGTAAACTACACCAGGGATGCGTTACAGGGTGTAGCAGAACAGTTACAGGCAGATTCCATTATGACATTTCAAAACCGCATGGTACTCAATATGATACTTGCAGAAAGTGGTGACTGTAAGGTATTGATGGACCCCTCATCCTGCTGCACGTTCATACCCAACAACACCGGCCCTAATGGTAAGGTCACACTGGCAATAAAGAAACTCGAGGATTTATCAATCGAGCTCAAAAGAAACTCTGGTATCGATAACCCTTGGGATCAGTATTTTGGCTGGTTCACTAACTGGAAACAGGCACTTGTACAGTTGGGAATTATTATCCTGATAATTATTATAGTAATAGCAATAGTTGCAACATGTATCATACCATGTGTACGAAAACTGATAATGAAAGGAGTATTAAATATGTCATTTTATGAGACTCTGCTGCCTAATCCTGAAGACAACTCACATGAAGGATATAGAAAATATCTGGCGGTATACAGGGAAAAGGGCAAGGGTAAGAACCATATTATCTAAGAAATTTGGTTCTAAGAGGGGATTGAAGAGAAATGTGACTCCATCTTGTCTTCTCTAAATATGTAAAGAATTGTTATAACCTCTTACCCACGCACTGTTTCACCTTTTCCCGCTGTAAGTTAGATTTTCTTATCTGTCCAGGACAGATTCTGTGAATCTCCTAGAACCTAGTACAAACGTTCTTGCCTTATTCAGGGTCATTCGGCACAACTGCGTACATTCTTATATGTGACTGTTAAAACCTATTCTTTCTGCTTCCTGCACATACATACCATATAAGGATGTTCCGGAAGTATGTGTGTGAGCATCAATGTTTATCTTTTATGATTGGTTTAACGCTGTTGTTATGCAAACTTTTCTACTGCCTAATCAAGGCCAAGCGATAGCATAATAAAGTTAGAGTATTTCTCAGTGATACCTGTGTGTGTGTGTGGATCCACAGGATTTACTTTATGCTGTTAAAAACAAAGCAGGGCGCACCATAGGGTAATACTGTTGGTAGACAGATAAAATAAATGGTTCCAGTACAGGGCTCACCTTTTGTGGTTGTGCTATCTGTAGGCACAACTCTAGTAAAAGCTTGTCAATAACTGCGATGGAGTCACGATTCACTGATGGATCTGCAGCCGCGGAGGGATGACTTCTTGTCGGAGATCCCTGAAGTCTCCAAGAAGTGGTAGGATACAGAGATAAAAAGATAAAATATCGTTATGTACCTGATGAAGGGGGACTACTCCCCGAAACGCGTTGTACTTCTGCAATAAATACGTTTCTATTTACTATTACCATCTGGACTGGATTCTTGCGCCCTGGGATATTTTATCTTTTTATCTCTGTACCTGTGTGTGTGTGTCATGTTATTGCTAGCTGAGAAATATCTCTCCTGATGTCAGTAACATCAAACCAAGGTGGTCGTAGAGGTCCAGAAAGGTCCAAATCCTTTCACCGGGTCCATGACGGACCGTTTTTTGCGGATCCGTCATAGATCTGCAAAAACGCTTTCATTACAATAATACAACCGCATGCATCCGCCATAAACAGATCCGGTGGTATTATGTCTTATATAGGAAAAAAAGAGACAATGCAGCAACACCCTGCAAATCAGATAAAGTACAATAATGCCAAAAAGTATAGTGCTAATGCTACGCTTATTTATAAAGTGAGATGCTTGGCCAATTCATTTTGTACAAAACCATCTGAGCCTGTCTGCCGAATGTCAAGGCGATCTCTGTTAGACGGGTCCTAACACTAAATACTACCTGTTATGCTCCATAATGTTCAGGGAGTGTTGGATCCACATGCATGCTGGATCCACTCTGCTTTTTACCATTTTTGGGGCCATAATGGCCTCCATTACAAGGGATGCAGGTACCAACATGCATGCCGAGCCCACTCCACACTTTTCCTTGTGCCAGACAGCTTCCAATGAACCTAGTGAGAGCAGGCTACGGCTTTATACTGAAACTAATTAAAATCAACCTATGGGGCAGACAGGCTAATCAGGAGTGCACGACTCGCTGGAGTGCCACATCTCCAGCATTGTAAATCTGCAAAAAAAGGGGGTTAGTCAGCACCTCCCAGTGCGCAGGTGCACGCCGCCATGGCAAAGACCTAGAGGAAAAAAAGAGACAATGCAGCAGCACCCTGCAAATCAGATAAAGTACAATAATGCCAAAAATTATAGTGCTAATGCTACGCTTATTTATAAAGTGAGATGCCAATGCATTTTGTACAAAACCATCTGAGCCCGTCTGCCGAACGTGAAGGCTATCTCTGTTAGACGGGTCCTAACACTAAATACTACCTGTTATGCGCCATAATGGCCGCCAAAAAGTTCAGGGAGTGTTGGATCCACATGCATGCTGGATCCACTCTGCATTTTACCATTTTTTGCAGGGTGCTGCTGCATTGTCTCTTTTTTCCTCTAGGTCTTTGCCATGGTGGTGTGCACCTGCGCACTAAGAGGTGCTGACTAACCCCCTTTTTTGCAGATTATGTCTTATATAGCCATGACGGATCCGTCTTGAACACCACTGAAAGTCAATGGGGAACGGATCCGTTTTCTATTGTGCCAGATTGTGTCAGACGGATCCGTTTGGCTCCGCTTCGTCAGGCAGACAGCAAAATGCTGCAGGCAGCGTTTTGGTGTCCGCCTCCAGAGCAGAATAGTGACTGAACGGAGGCAAACTGATGCATTCTGACCGGATCATTTTCCATTCAGAATGCATTAGGGCAAAACTGATCTGTTTTGGACCAGTTTTGAGAGCCCTGAACGGATCTGGCAAACGGAAAGCATGATGAATTCCTCAATTGTCTATACGCCTCTTTCTCAAATTGCTTCTTGGGCCAAACCACTACATTTCCACCCTTATCTGCAGACTTAAAGACAACATCTTTCATATTTTTTTGTTGTAGAATCGCTTTTCTCTGGGCAGATGTGAGATTAGATCTCTTACTGGTAGGTTGAATCCCTTGAAATTCTTTTGAAACCAGTTGTACAAAAGAATATATGTTTGGATATGTGGCAAGAGCAGGAAAGCATGTTGATTTTGGCAATAATGACTTCGGAAACGTACCTCCCTTCGGAGTATCAGTTGTTAACTGTTCTTCCAATAGTTCCGTTAAAATCCTAACTGCATCTCTTTCCTCAGGGGTATGTAAAGTATCATGGGAATCCCTCTACAGGAACATCTTTTTAAAAATTTATTTTCTAGCAAATGAAAAACAGTCAAAATGGCTATAGGGGCAAAGTTAAGTCCATGACTTAATATCTCAGTTTGTAAACTAGACAATTCTCTTTCAGACAGATTATTTTTTTTATTAAGGGCCCGGGAAGAGGGGATTATTACAGAGAAGGAAGCAAAGAGCCTAATTCCCAAATACCCCAAAGTGGCAAGTTTATATTTACTTCCCAAAATCCATAAACATGCCACTTGTCCCCCGGGACGTCCGTAGTCTGGGGAATGGGACGTCTATGTGACCCAGCTTGTAAACTAATTATGTGTTGAAACCTCTGGTGGAACAGTAGCCCTCTTTTTTGAAGGACACAACGGATATTTTACGACTGTTGAATGTACTACAGCTTGAGACTGACGTGGTTAGCAACCTGTGACATGGAGTCATTGTACATGAGCATTCGACATAAAGAAGGGATTGAAGCAGCAAGATTCTTTTTGACAATGTCGGACATCGAGGAACCAATACCCGATAAAATGTATAACAAAAGGACATGAGCGAGTAATATGAAGAGAGACGACCTCCTGAGAGTAAGAGAAAGTCGGCCCAAACAACATAATTAGAAAGTGATATATATATCCACATATAACCCTTAGTGGAAGAAGATGAGATCGGCCCTGACCAAATATTGGGGATTACTACGCTTGGATCCAGCTTTGGAGAAAGTACTTCCTTCAACTCCATCTATCACATATATAAAATCACAGAATTCGAGGGACATCCTGGTGAAAAGTCATTATCCAGGCGAGCATCCATCAAAAAACTTTGGATCAAGGGGCCCGAAATGGGGCTGTTCATCTTGTGGGAAATGCATGGCATGCTCAAATATTGATAGAGCCTCTCATTTTTCAAATCCCTTCAAGTCCAGTAAACAATATACAATTACGTATAACATCACATATAGCACACCAGGCAGGGGAGGGCTGGCAGCCTTAGTCCTGGGGGGGCAAATCCAGTCAAGTGGCCCATTTATTAGCCCCGCCCATTATTAAAAGCACCTCCTACATATAATAGGCTACTCCCAACAAACACTGTACAGCTGAAATTCTATTGTTGAGGCCTGTCTCTATACATCATACGGAGAGGGGAGAGTCTGTCCTGGCTGCACTGCCTGCTTCACATTATACAATAAACAGCAAGCTACAGCCAGGAAGCTCCTCCTTCCCACATTTCCATTATCTTCACCCCCCCCCCCCCAAGTAACAGTGCTCTCCAAAATCCCACCACTAGAAATAATTCTCGGCCAGAGCACACTTAGTAGTAATAATGCCCCTATAGTGCCCATACTAGTAATCATGTTCCTCATAGCCCCCCAGTAGTAGTAAAAATCTGCATAATACCTCCTAGTAGTAATAATTCTCTCTATAATATGACAGTAAATGAAATACCCCTGCTTAGTGCCCGCAGTTCAGCTAATGTCCCCATAATGTATGCCAGTATAAAATACCCCTATATAGTGCCCCAGTAAATGCCCTCATAGTGCTGCTCTCCCCCTTCCCCATAGAATCTCCCATAATATGCCAGTAAAAAAAAATGCCCCTTCTTAGTGCCCCCGGCAGATGCTCCTATAGTGCTCCTCTCCCCCATAATGTGCCAGTAAAAATGTGCCTTCTTAGTGCCACTAGATGCCCCAATAGTGCTCCACTCCCCCCATAGTTCCGCCCAAATAATGCCCCATAGTGCTGCTCTCCCCTATAATGCCTCCCATAATGTGCCAGAAAAAATGCCCCCTTAGTGCCACCAGATGCCATAGTGCCCCCCATAATGTGCCAATAAAAAAGGCCCCTTTAGAGCCCCCACTTCCCCATAGTGCCCCCAAATAATGCCCCTATAGTGCGGTATAGTAGAATGAATAACGGAAGCGGCACTCACCCAAATGTTGCAAGATATGTCTTTATTCGTATCAGTTACAATACAAGATTCAGCGGGCTGGGGCGGACATAAGCGTGTCTCTGCTGAGTGATCAGCTGGCGACGGCTGTTTCGCGCACTTGCGCTTCCTCTGGCCTCTGACCTAATCACGCTACCTGTGCGCTCCCTTTTACCACCTCAGCCCCCCTAGCTTAAAGAGGACCTTTCACCAGAAGAAAGTATCTAAACTGACTATACAGACGTGTAGAGCGGCGCCCAGGGATCCCCCTGCACTTACTGTTATACCTTGGCGCCGCTCCGTTCTCCGGTTATAGCCTTTGGTATGTTCGTAGTTAGGCTCCACCCAGGGGAACCTGCCGGCGTCTCTTTCTCCTATGCTGTAGCGCTGGCCAATCGCAGCGCTCAGCTCATAGCCAGGCTATGAGCTGAGCGCTGCGTTTGGCCAGCGCTACAGCATAGGAGAAGGAGACCGCGGCAGGTTCCCCTGGGTGGAGCCTAACTACGAACATACCGGAGGCTATAACCGCAGAACGGAGCGGTGCCCGGGGATAACAGTAAGTGCAGGGGGATCCCTGGGCGCCGCTCTACACGTCTGTATAGTTAGTTTAGATACTTTCTTCTGGTGAAAGGTCCTCTTTAAACACCCTTAATGACCAGGCCACTTTTTACACTTCTGCACTACACTACTTTCACCGTTTATTGCTCGGTCATGCAACTTACCACCCAAATGAATTTTACCTCCTTTTCTTCTCACTAATAGAGCTTTCATTTGGTGGTATTTCATTGCTGCTGACATTTTAACTTTTTTTGTTATTAATCGAAATTTAATGAAATTTTTGCAAAAAAATGAAATTTTCACTTTCAGTTGTAATTTTTTTTTAAAAAAACAACATCTATATATAAATTTTTCTCTAAATTTATTGTTCTACATGTCTGATAAAAAAAAATGTTTGGGTAAAAAAAAAATGGTTTGGGTAAAAAAAAAAATGGTTTGGGTAAAAGTTATAGCGTTTACAATCTATGGTACAAAAATGTGAATTTCCGCTTTTTGAAGCAGCTCTGACTTTCTGAGCACCTGTCATGTTTCCTGAGGTTCTACAATGCCCAGACAGTAGAAAAAACCCACAAATGACCCCATTTCGGAAAGTAGACACCCTAAGGTATTCGCTGATGGGCATAGTGAGTTCATAGAACTTTTTATTTTTTGTCACAAGTTAGCGGAAAATGATGATTTTTTATTAATTTTTTCCTTACAAAGTCTCATATTCCACTAACTTGTGACAAAAAATAAAAACTTCCATGAACTCACTATGCCCATCACGAAATACCTTGGGGTGTCTTCTTTCCAAAATGGGGTCACTTGTGGTGTAGTTATACTGCCCTGGCATTTTAGGGGCCCGAATGCGTGAGAAGTAGTTTGAAATCAAAATGTGTAAAAAATGCCCTGTGAAATCCGAAAGGTGCTCTTTGGAATGTGGGCCCCTTTGCCCACCTAGGCTGCAAAAAAATGTCACACATGTGGTATTGCCGTACTCAGGAGAAGTTGGGCAATGTGTTTTGGGGTGTCTTTTTACATATACCCATGCTGGGTGAGATAAATATCTCGGTCAAATGCCAACTTTGTATAAAAAAAAAATGGGAAAAGTTGTCTTTTGCCGAGATATTTCTCTCACCCAGCATGGGTATATTTAAAAAGACTTCTACTTCTTCTGAGTACGGCGATACCAGATGTGACACTTTTTTGCAGCCTAGGTGGGCAAAGGGGCACCTTTTTGATTTCACAGGGCATTTTTTACAGATTTTGATTTCAAACTACTTCTCAAGCATTCGTGCCCCTAAAATGCCAGGGCAGTATAACTACCCCACAAGTGACCCCATTTTGGAAAGAAGACACCCCAAGGTATTTCGTGATGGGCATAGTGAGTTCATGGAAGTTTTTATTTTTTGTCACAAGTTAGTGGAATATGAGACTTTGTAAGAAAAGGAAAAAAAAAGAAAAATCATAATTTTCTGCTAACTTGTGACAAAAAATAAAAGATTCTAGGAACTCGCCATGCCACTCACGGAATACCTTGGGGTGTCTTCTTTCCAAAATGGGGTCACTTGTTATACTGCCCTGGCCTTTTAGGGGCCCTAATGTGTGAGAAGTAGTTTGAAATCAAAATCTGTAAAAAATGCCCTGTGAAATCCTAAAGGTGCTCTTTGGAATGTGGGCCCATTTGCCCTCCTAGGCTGAAAAAAAGTGTCACACATCTGGTATCGCCGTACTCAGAAGAAGTAGGGCAATGTGTTTTGGGGTGTCTTTTTACATATACCCATGCTGGGTGAGAGAAATATCTCGGCAAAAGACAACTTTTCCCATTTTTTTATACAATGTTGGCATTTGACCAAGATATTTATCTCACCCAGCATGGGTATATGTAAAATGACACCCCAAAACACATTTCCCAACTTCTCCTGAGTATGGCGATACCACATGTGTGACACTTTTTTGCAGCCTAGATGCGCAAAGGGGCCCAAATTCCTTTTAGGAGGGCATTTTTAGACATTTGGATCCCAGACTTCTTCTCACGCTTTAGGGCCCCTAAAATGCCAGGGCAGTATAAATACCCCACATGTGACCTCGTTTTGGAAAGAAGACACCCCAAGGTATTCAATGAGGGGCATGTCGAGTTCATGGAAATTTTTTTTTTTTGGGCACAAGTTAGCGGAAAATGATTTTTTTTTGTTTTTTCTCACAAAGTCTCCCTTTCCGCTAACTTAGGACAAAAATTTCAATCTTTCATGGACTCAATATGCCCCTCAGCGAATACCTTGGGGTGTGTTCTTTCCAAAATGGGGTCATTTGTGGGGTGTTTGTACTGCCCTGGCAGTTGAGGGTCTCCGCAATCATTACATGTATGGCCAGCATTAGGAGTTTCTGCTATTCTCCTTATATTGAGCATACGGGTAATGAGATTTTTTTTTCGTTCAGCCTCTGGGCTGAAAGAAAAAATGAACGGCACAGATTTCATTATTCGCATCGATCAATGTGGATGAAAAAATCTCTGCCAAAAAAAGGAGGGGAAATGCGTCTGCCAGGACATAGGAGCTCCACCCAACATCCATACCGACTTAGCCCGTATGCCCTGGCAAACCAGATTTCTCCATTCACATCAATCGATGTGAATGAATAAATCATTGCCGGGATTTATATATTTTTTTTATATACAAAGTGTTTGCCAAAGTATATGAACACCGCCGCCCCCTCAGCTCATATGCCTCGGCAAACGTATCTTTTACTGCAGAGGAGAAATATCGTCTTGCAGCGCCGCATACACCGACTTTTGTGTAATCTGACAGCAGCGCAATGCTTCTGTCAGAAAATGCACATCAGTGCTGCAGCTAGTCGATCGGTTGGTCCACATGGAAGATAAAAAAAATAAAAAAAACAGGCCGCAACGCAATAAATTTATTAACTTTATAATAAAATTTGATCGGAACATATAAACTTTATTTAACTTTTTGAACAGAACGTTAACTTTTTTGCTTACCGGTGATTTTTTTTTGATTTTTTTTACCTTTTATAGGACAAACCTCTCCTTCCCCATGGGACAATGTGCAAAGCGCAAATCGCCCAAAGATGTGGCGAAGTACATTATGCACTTTGTCCCAGGTGAAAGGAGAGTGTTAGCGGTTTTTCTCAGGCAGGTTTATGCTGGTATAAGATGAGGCATCAGACCTCCATCCCATGAATATTTCCCTGTGCAATGAATATCCGGTTTGCTTCTGATCAGGCGATTAATTTCAACCGTGAGTCAACATAGGTTGTTAAATATCTGACATCTTTATTTTTCAGCACATACTTATAGGGCTTTTTGGGGGTGGGCGCATATTGTCTCTCAAGATCCAATTGGAACAATCCTGGTATTTCTTAGGAGGCCTTGGGAACATGTGTTGTCAAAATACAGTTGAAACTTTGTTAAACAATGCTGGTATCTGCTATATACAATACTTGCAAAAGGGCTATTTTACATTGAACAGGTTTTCCGCTACATGCTAATAAGTTGAATAGGTTATCACAGTTCGTTGTCATTGTATGTGAGGTGAGATGTTAAATAGCCTTTTGTTCAGGGATGCTGCTATTGTGTCCAGCACTGGCAGGGTGTGAGATATGTTAATTCCAGGTACTGCATTCCACAAGAGATGAGGCTTGTATAATATATGTCTAATCTGTGATGTATCAAAAATAAGATTATGAAAAATCCCTTTCAATCCAACCATTCATCCCAACTTTTATATATATATATAAAAACGGGATCACTGTATGTTTTCCTCCATCTAAGGCTGTGTGTGTGTATATGTATGTGTATATATATATATATATATATATATATATATATATATATATATGTGTGTGTGACGCATGAAGACACTAAAGACTATGAAGGAGATAAAAAAAAAACTTCTGTGTAATTTGGCGCACAGTAGGAAAAAATCTCCTGCATAGTGAAGAGAGAGAAGAAAGAAAAGTAAGAAAGAAAGACACAAAAGATAACATAGGCCTTTGGAATCAATGTTATTCTGAGAGTAGCACCATGTGTCCTCCTGGATATGTTTCCTGTGTGTTTGCTGGAGGCAAGCATGCTCTACACATAGATAAGATATTCGGGTTAGACCTTTTACTGGGCTAACCCCGCCCTCCATGGCACATGGCTGCCCAGTAATGTTACAGATATGCATGTACATTCCACCTCATGCCTTGACCAATAGAAATACTTTTTAGACCTGGAAGGTACACATTCGCACATTTCCCGAGAGTTCCGGTGGGTGGTGCTCAAACATTCACCATCCACTACCACACCCAGAACATGCGCAAATGCTCCTAAAAGAATCAGCCTTCTTTTAAACAAATGTGGCCCTAATCGGACAACATCTATTTAATCTGGTACAAATATGCTACTGACCCACAGTGAATCTCTGTTAGACATGGTTCTGAAAGGGGGGATCATAGAAACATAGAATGTGTCGGCAGATAAGAACCATTTGGCCAATCTAGTCTGCCCAATATACTGAGTACTATGGATAGCCCCTGGCCCTATCTTATATGAAGGATGGCCTTATGCCTATCCCATGCATGCTTAAACTCCTTCACTGTATTTGCAGCTACCACTTCTGCAGGAAGGCTATTCCATGCATCAACTACTCTCTCAGTAAAGTAATACTTCCTGATATTACTTTTAAACCTTTGCCCCTCTAATTTAAAACTATGTCCTCTTGTAGCAGTTTTTCTTCTTTTAAATATTCTCTCCTCTTTTACTTTGTTGATTCCCTTTATGTATTTAAAAGTTTCTATCATATCCCCTCTGTCTCGTCTTTCTTCCAAGCTATACATGTTAAGGTCCTTTAATCTTTCCTGGTAAGTTTTATCCTGCAATCCATGTACCAGTTTAGTAGCTCTTCTCTGAACTCTCTCCAAAGTATCAATATCCTTCTGGAGATATGGTCTCCAGTACTGAGCACAATACTCCAAATGAGGTCTCACTAGTGCTCTGTAGAGCGGCATGAGCACCTCCCTCTTTCTACTAGTAATGCCTCTCCCTATACACCCAAGCATTCTGCTAGCATTTCCTGCTGCTCTATGACATTGTCTGCCTACCTTTAAGTCTTCTGAAATAATGACCCCTAAATCCCTTTCCTCAGATACTGAGGTTAGGACTGTATCACTGATTTTATATTCTGCTCTTGGGTTTTTACGCCCCAGGTGCATTATTTTGCACTTATCCACATTAAATTTTAGTTGCCAGATTTTTGACCATTCCTCTAGTTTTCCTAAATCCTTTTCCATTTGGTGTATCCCTCCAGGAACATCAACCCTGTTACAAATCTTTGTGTCACCAGCAAAAAGACACACCTTACCATCGAGGCCTTCTGCAATTTCGCTGATAAAGATATTAAACAATATGGGTCCCAGAACAGATCCCTGAGGTACCCCACTGGTAACAAGAACTTGGTCTGAATATACTCCAATGACTACAACCCTCTGTTGCCTGTCCCTCAGCCACTGCCTAATCCATTCGACAATATGGGAGTCCAAGCCCAAAGACTGCAATTTATTGATAAGCCTTCTGTGTGGGACAGTATCGAAAGCCTTACTGAAGTCTAGATAAGCGATGTCTACTGCACCTCCGCCATCTATTGTTTTAGTCACCCAATCAAAAAAATCAATAAGATTAGTTTGACATGATCTCCCTGAAGTAAACCCATGCTGTTTTTCATCTTTCAATCCATGGGATTTTAGATGTTGCACAATCCTCTTCTTAAGTATGGTTTCCATTCATTTCCCCACTATTGATGTCAGGCTTACTGGCCTATAGTTGCCCGATTCCTCCCTACTACCTTTCTTGTGAATCGGCACAACATTTGCTAATTTCCAATCTTCTGGGACGATTCCTGTTGCCAGTGATTGGTTAAATAAATCTGTTAATGGTTTTGCTAGTTCACCGCTGAGCTCTTTTAATAGCTTTGGGTGTATCCCATCAGGCCCCTGTGACTTATTTGTATTGATTTTAGACAGCTGACTTAGAACCTCTTCCTCTGTAAAGACACATGCATCAAAAGATTCATTAGTCTTCTTTCCTAACTGAGGTCCTTTTCCTTTATTTTCCTTCGTAAAGACTGAACAGAAGTATTCATTGAGGCAGTTAGCTAGTTCTTTATCTTCTTCCTTATACCTTCCTTCTTTTGTTTTTAATTTTGTAATTCCTTGTTTTAGTTTCCTTTTTTCATTTATGTATCTGAAGAATGCCTTATCGCCTTTTTTCCCTGACTGAGCTAATTTCTCTTCTGCCTGTGCTTTAGAAGCTCTTATAACTTGTTTGGCATCTCTCTGCCTAATCTTGTAAATTAGCCTGTCATCCTCGTTTTGTTTTTTTTTATAATTCCTAAATGCTATCTTTTTGTTTTTCATGATTTTGGCCACTTCTGCTGAGTACCACAGTGGTCTTTTCCTTTTTTTGCTTTTACTGACAAGCCTAATGCAATTTTCTGTTGCCTTCAATAGTGCCTCTTTTAAGTAGTCCCATTTCTCCTGGACTCCAATGAAACTGTTCCAATCTGATAGGGACTCGTATACCACTAATCTAATTTTAGAAAAATCAGTTTTTCTAAAATCTAAAACTTTTGTTTTTGTGTGGTTTGACTCAGTCACTGTACTTATAGTACACCACACTGACTGGTGATCACTAGATCCCAAGCTTTCCCCTACAGTAATATCATATACCAAAATCCCATTTGTGAATACTAAATCTAAAATGGCCTCCTTCCGGGTTGGCTCCTCAGCTACTTGCTGTAGAGATAATCCCAGTAGGGAATTTAGAATATCTGTACTCCTGGCAGAACTAGCTATTTTGGTTTTCCAGTTTACATCAGGAAGATTGAAGTCTCCCATAATGATAACTTCCCCTTCAATGTCATTTTAGCTATTTCCTCAACTAGTAGATCATCTAATTCTTTGACTTGGTTAGGTGGTCTATATATCACACCTACACGAGTTACCTTATGATTATCAAGCTGCAAGGTAACCCAAACTGACTCTAAATTGTTCTCGCTAACTTGTATCAAATTAGATTTTATGCTGTCCCTGAGGAAGGTCTTTTAAAACAGGGTCGACCAAGAAAGGTGATATAGCATTCACATGGACACCAGTCCCACCAACCAATGTTCCATGTTGGGGCGCCCATGGTTCAGTGAGACCGGCATCAGTGTGCCATACCCCACCGTTGCTGATGAGGACCCGCTGGTAGCCTTCACTAAGAACATTGCTCTCAGAGCAAGCAGCCATTGGATCCCTCTCAAACCAACGGTGGCGGCTTTCACATGGGAAGTAGGGACCAGAGTGCTGATTTATAGAATTTCCCTTGCAACGACCTGACCCGATCACGCTCTCATAACCGTAATCAGGTCAGACCTTACACAGGGAGGCATATAGAAAATAAACCTACATACCATTCCTAAGCCAAAAAGAAAGTCTACTATAGTCATCCTATGCTTAATAAAACATTCCATGACAGTTCCCTCCTCTCTGTAATATGTCCCCTGTGTTCTTTGAGTCTCTTGCTGAATCTTTGGTTTCCTCAGCTTGCCCTCGTCGATTGTGGTGCTCCTTGGGTGTTATTGCCTCCATGATGATGCTCCATCCTTCGGTTCGATTCTTTGGGGAGTTGACTCTGAGGCAGGTCCTGCTGTGGTAAGGTGTGGCGTGGCGATGAACGTTTAGTTAGACATCCTTTCCATCAAAGACATAGGTTGATCCGTGGTGTATCTGGGAGCTGAGATGAGGATGTGATTCTCTGCACGTGACTGGGCGATCCGATTGATCGAACAGCAGGAGCATCTCACCAGGATATATATGATAAAGAGAAAAACAACAACATGAGGATATATACTCCTATTTCCTTCAACCAGTTACCTATGGAAAACAGGAAATCTCCAAAACCACCCAAAGCTGTGAAAGGATTCTATCCCTCCTTTGTAATAGCCCTATCTCAATTACAGTGACCTTATCCATATGGGCCTGGACTTTATCCCTGGTATCTGCAGTCCTCTCCTATAAACTCACAGAAACCCCCCCTAAGAAGCTGAAAGATAATCCAGCGCCATCTTTTCCTGTAAGACGAGGGTTGGGTTGGTGCACCTGTTGGCAAAGGAAACAAGAGCGAAATATCATCATAGTCAATGTTTAATTTCTTAATCAGTTTTGCCACATATTCCTCTTGTATCTGCTGCAAGTCTCTGGGCATCAGAATTAATGGACTCATTGTCCATGGGGTTGGGTCATTGTCCATGAGGTTGGGAAGGGTCTTCCCATCCAATTTACTACTCCTCCCTTTGACCATAGACCGTTAAGAGTCTTTGGTCAGCCCTTGAATCTTTAATGCCCTTGCATATATTGTGCTACTGGGCTGTGCAGACTGTACAATAGGCAGATTAGCATGCTCAGACAAAACTTGTTCCACAGGTTCTGTAAATCCATGAACCTGTGGTAGAGTCAAGTGTGCGCATATCTCATCATCTGATTCTGTTGTTAATTTTGTTACTAAAGGGCACAATGGCACATATGGGGGTGGGACAGGAGTTGGAGTCACAATGGGGGTTTTACTTTGCTGTCTTGTATTTGAACTGCACAAGTCAGTCCAAAATGTTTGCACAGATAGCCATGCTTGGCCGCAAGTTTTCATATATATTTTATTCCAGTGAGGGTCTCCTTTGTACCATGGAAAAGTGTCTATGTCATGTCATGGCCATATGAAAGTCTGAAAAAGACCCTTCTTTTGGGAACGGGTCAGTACATTTCATTCCTTCTGTCCATTTACACATATTATCAACCCAAGGATCAGTATAAAATGGACCTAAACACCTCTGGACAAACATTTTTGGACTTTCCCCCAATTCATTTTTAGGAGACCGTTTTACCATAGAGTGATTTGCAGCAGACTTAGGGACATGATTTTCAGTTCTAAATTTAAAATTCAATTTCTTTTTGGGATCCTTCTTACCATAAGAATTGCCCATTTCTACTTAGGTAAAATATACAGTGAGATCAGCTGAATTTGGAGGTTTATCAAAGGATGTTTGTGTTCAGTGCAAAAATACTTACTGATAAACCTTATGCTTATCAGTTTATGTCGGTTTTTTATCCTATTTCTTCTAATTCAGGTTCATAACTACTCCTGCATTTATGGCAGATTTTAAACTATTCTGGATGGTATTACTTCTAATTCAGACTCATACTCCTCCTGAATTTATGGCAGATTTTAAACTATTGATGGCCAATTTTATACCTTCAATTTCAGCATGAACTCACATAGAATCTATACAGTAAAATTCAACTATATATATATATATATATATAACGACAAAAAATGCTTAAGCAACTATACAGCTATATACAGGTTTTAGCAAAGGATATTCGTTGCACACAATACTGTTTTTCAGATTAGGGGACTACAGACCCCATTTTTTCTTCAGGAATATCAGATCCTCTGGCACTTCAGATCCCTCTATTTCTTTAGGAATATCAGATTCCTCTGGGACTTCAGATCCCTCTATTTCTTTAGGAATATCAGATTCCTGGGAGACGCTTATCAGAAGCGCTTACCGGGTTCAAATAATCCACTCTTACAGTATAGGGCAGTAATAATATATATCTTAAATATAGAATCACTTACCCGATACTGTATTTTGGTGGATCCCACCTTCTGACACCAAACTGTTAGCGGTTTTTCTCAGGCAGGTTTATGCTGGTATAAGATGAGGCATCAGACCTCCAACCCATGAATATTTCCCTGTGCAATGAATATCCGGTTTGCTTCTGATCAGGAGATTAATTTCAACCGTGAGTCAACATAGGTTGTTAAATATCTGACATCTTTATTTTTCAGCACATACTTATAGGGCTTTTTGGGGGTGGGCGCATATTGTCTCTCAAGATCCAATTGGAACAATCCTGGTATTTCTTAGGAGGCCTTGGGAACATGTGTTGTCAAAATACAGTTGAAACTTTGTTAAACAATGCTGGTATCTGCTATATACAATACTTGCAAAAGGGCTATTTTACATTGAACAGGTTTTCCTCTACATGCTAATAAGTTGAATAGGTTATCACAGTTCGTTGTCATTGTATGTGAGGTGAGATGTTAAATAGCCTTTTGTTCAGGGATGCTGCTATTGTGTCCAGCACTGGCAGGGTGTGAGATATGTTAATTCGAGGTACTGCATTCCACAAGAGATGAGGCTTGTATAATATATGTCTAATCTGTGATGTATCAAAAGTAAGATTATGAAAAATCCCTTTCAGAGAGGTTTGCAGCAGCTGTGAGTGAAAGGGCCCTAATAGCCCTGTGTGCCTGTCCTGTGAGATGCAATCCCTATGCTAAGTGTACCTGTGTGTGGTACTTCCGGAAACACTCCCCTAAGCATGGGTCAGGGCAGTCAGGACAGAAATAGCGGGTGTCACGCCTTATTCCACTCCTGCTACAGACGCAACATCTTTTTCAGGGTGACGGTTGGGTTGAGGTGCCAGCAACGACATTGGGGAAATGTCGCTCGTGTAGACGGCTCACTACACTGGTGGATGGGGCCACGGAACCTCCTGGATACAGGAGGTTCTCGATGATCTCTTCCTGAAATTTGAGGAAGGATCCTGTTCTCCCAGCCTTACTCTAGAGAACAAAACTATTATATGGAGCCAATTGAATCAAATATACAGACACCTTCTTATACCAGCGTCTGGTGCGTCGGGAAACTAAATAGGGAGCCAACATCTGGTCATTGAAGTCCACCCCTCCCATGTGAAGGTTATAGTCGTGGACTGAGAGGGGCTTTTCAATGACACTGGTTGTCCGTTCAATTTGTATTGTCGTGTCTGCGTGAATGGAGGAGAGCATGTAAACGTCACGCATGTCTCTCCATTTCACCGCGAGCAGTTCTTCGTTACACAAGGCAGCCCTCTTCCCCCTTGCAAGACGGGTGGTAACGAGCCGTTGGGGGAAGCCCTGGCGACTAGGTCGCGCGGTGCCACAGCAGCCAATCTGTTCTAGGAACAAATGCCTGAAGAGGGGCACACTTGTGTAAAAATTGTCCACATAAAGATGGTACCCCTTGCCAAATAAGGGTGACACCAAGTCCCAGACTGTCTTCCCACTGCTCCCCAGGTAGTCAGGGCAACCGACCGGCTCCAGGGTCTGATCTTTTCCCTCATAGATCCGAAATTTGTGGGTATAGCCTGTGGCCCTTTCACAGAGCTTATACAAATTGACCCCATACCGGGCGCTCTTGCTTGGGATGTATTGTTTGAAGCCAAGGCGCCCGGTAAAATGTATAAGGGACTCGTCTACGCAGATGTTTTGCTCAGGGGTATATAAATCTGCAAATTTGGTGTGGAAGTGGTCTATGAGGGGCCGAATTTTGTGGAGCCGGTCAAAAGCTGGGTGGCCTCTGGGACGGGAGGTGGTGTTGTCGATAAAGTGCAGGAAATGCAGGATGGTCTCAAATCGTGTCCTGGACATAGCAGCAGAGAACATGGGCATGTGATGAATTGGGTTCGTGGACCAATATGACCGCAATTCATGCTTTTTGGTTAGACCCATGTTGAGGAGAAGGCCCAGAAAAATTTTAATTTCGGAAACTTCTGGGCATAAAACTTTCGGAAAGGCTGGGCATAAAAGCTTCCCGGGTTGGCGGCTATAAATTGAGTGGCATACCGATTTGTTTCTGCCACGACTAAGTCCAAGAGCTCCGCAGTCAAGAACAGCTCAAAAAATCCCAGTGCCGAACCGATCTGAGCTGTCTCAACCCGAACTCCAGACTGGGCGGTGAAAGGGGGAACTACAGGTGCGGCTGAAGTTGGGGACTTCCAATCAGGGTTTGCCAGCACCTCAGGGACTCTAGGGGCTCTACGGGCCTGTCTGTGCGACGGGGTAACTATTGCACGTGCCACCGTACCAGCTTCAACTGCACTTCTGGTGCTCGCCACTTCACCATGTTGTACGGCAGTGCTGGTACTAGGTCCAGGATGGGCTGCGCTGCTGGTGTATGCCTCACCACGTAATCCGACAGCGCCAGCCCCACTCTGCTGCCCTTGAAGTGGATCCTGTGCAACCTGTGGTCTAGCGACACGGGGCCGGGTACGCCTGGTGCTATCAGGGACCTCAACCTCCTCGTCCGAACTTTGGGTCAGACTGCCACTGCTTTCTACAGGTTCATATTCTGACCCGCTAGATTCGTCAGATGAGGGTTCCCATTCCTCATCCGACTGGGTCAGAAGCCTGTAGGCCTCTTCAGAAGAATACCCCCTGTTTGACATTTGGACTACTAAATTTAGGGGTATTCCCTGAGACTACCCAAGAAAAAAAGCAAGCCTGTCTTACAAATGGGAGGCTAGCGAAGTACCGGAGGCCGCTGCGATTGATAAAAAATATATCAAAACTCATTTTTTTTTTATCGCCGCAGCGCTTGTAAAGTGATTGTGCAGTGATCAAAAAAATTATAATTTTTTGTCACTGCGGCGGGGCGGGCGTGGGTTAACGCACGTGTGGGCGACCGATCAGGCCTGATCGGGCAAACACTGCGTTTTGGGTGGAGGGCGAGCTAAGGTGACACTAATACTATTATAGATCTGACTGTGATCAGTTTTGATCACTTACAGATACTATAAAAGTACAAAAGCTGATTAGCGATACGCTAATCAGCGAATCAGTGACTGCGGTGCGGTGGGCTGGGCGCTAACCGACGCTAACTACCTAACCAAGGGGCCTAAACTATCCTAAAACCTATCAGTCAATACCAGTGGAAAAAAAAAAGTGACAGTTTACACTGATCACTTTTTTTCCCTTTCACTAGGTGATTGACAGGGGTGATCAAGGGGTTAATTGGGTTGATGGGGGGTGATCTGGGGCTAAGTGTGGTGTTTGGTGGCTACTCACTGTGATATCTGCTCCTCTGCTGGGACCAACCGACGAAAAGGACCAGCAGAGGAGCACAGAAGCCATTTAACACCTTATATTTATAAATATAAGGTGTTAGATGGCTTCTGATTTGATTTTTTGAAAATCACCAGCCTGCCAGCAACGATCATTGGTTGGCAGGCTGGTGACGAAATACTCCTTTAACTTTTGCCGGCCCGCGATGCGCATGCGTGGGCCCGCTCTGACCGAAATCTCGCGTCTCGCGAGATGACGCACGGATGTGTCCAGGAGGAATGAATCGACCGCCGCTAGGACGCATCCGTGCGTTAGGTGGTTGGAAAGGAGTTAATAGCATCTATGTTGCCTTGACAACTATCGACGCTGTTAAGAGAAACTGCAATCAATTTGCCTCACTAACTGAATGTAAATTAAGGTAACGGACTACAAAAACATCCCTGACATCTACTACGTCTACTTATACATATGTGTACTAATCTAGGCATGTGTCACTGTTGTCTTTATAAATATACACTTAAGTCGTTGCGGTCATTTAACCCTAAGGGGCCCATTGCATCTTTGCGGATAATCCAATCAGCCTCCCTCTGCAGGAGGAGGCGGTCTCTGTCTCCACCCACAGCCGAAAACATCATCCACGAATCTGTAATAGACATGCCTATTACAGATTCGTGGATGATGTTTTCATCATATGGTCCAGCGACGAGGCACATTTCCGGGCTTTCGTGGATTACTTGAATACACAGAATGACATGAACATGCGATTTACTTACCAGTTTGGGGGCAATAAAATCGAGTTTCTGGATGTAGTGGTATCAGTGGTGGAGGGGGAGTTGGAGACGGAAGGTTTTCGCAAGCCGACCGCCGCCAACTCCCTCCTCCATTTCTCCAGCTATCACCCAAGCACAGTAAAACAATCAGTGCCATATGGCCAATTCAGAAGACTTGCGCGTATAAATACCACCTCAATGAGTTATGATAAACAGGCGCAGGATCTGCGCGCTAGGCTGAGACGTAGAGGGTATCCCCCAGACTTGTTGAATCAAGCTATGACAAAAGCGTCACAAGTACATCAGACAGAAGTAAGGGAGGGTAAACCCTCAATAAAAGGGCCCCCACCCTTCGCCTTTTCCTTTAAATTCAGTCCTATGGCCGATAAGATAAAACAGGTCATAAAGAAAAATTGGAGTATCCTAGTGAGGGACGATTCCCTAAAACAATTGAAAGATATGAAACCAGTGATAGCGTTTAGAACAGGGGTGCACAACGTTTCCTGGTTGGGGGCCACATTGCCAGACTGAACCAATGACGAGGGCCGAAATTAAAATTTAAAGGTGTATTAACAACTGAAATATTGTACTTATGGCATATTGAACACACATTATATACCATTAATGTCTAGTTACACTTCCAGGACTCCCATCTAATGGTAGAAATACATGAAAAATACATCTGAGCAGCCACAAGACATAGGTATACATGTCTGTTACTAGATGGTTGGGGGCCGCACAGAATGGTATCAAGGGCCGCATGTGGCCCCCGGGCCGCAGGTTGTGCACCCCTGGTTTAGAAGATGCCATACTATACGCGATCAAGTGGTAACTAGCCATTTCAGGAAAAAACGTCTCACATGGCTGTCTGAACAGAGACCAAAAGGGAATAGGAGTTGCAGAAACTGTTCCTTCTGCAGCTTCAATTCCCAACTACAAGTGATCTCTTTTGCAGGGATAGAACATAGGGTTTTTCCACTTATTACCTGCCGCAGCAAATTTGTGGTTTATATAATTTTATGTAGATGCGGACGCTTCTACATCGGAAAAACTATCCGCTGCTTATTTGAAAGATTCCGAGAACACCTAAACTCCTTAAAAACAGGAAAGGGTGTTCCGCGGTTAATAGATCATGTGAATAAGGCACATAGTGGAAATCCCAATGTGCTGACTTTTGCTGGCCTTGAAGTAGTTAACCGCACTGAAAGAGGTGGTGACAGAGAAAGGGAGCTTCTGAGAAGAGAAACTATATGGATCCTACGCACGGATGCATTGGGTCCGCTGGGACTAAATGAAAAAATAGATATGAGCGTATTTTTGTAATGAACCACTCTTGCTTATTGTATTTTCGTATTTTGATTTGTTCTTATTGGTTTATGTATGTTCACATATGCACCTTACATCATTGAAGAGGTCCCGCCTGACTGTAATCCCTGCCCTCCCTCTTGAGAGGCCAGGTGTTGATTACTTAGTAATTAAGCATATTACTGTGATGATGCGGCTTCCTGTGCACTATAAGAAGGTGCCGTGACCTCTTCAGTGTTGGAAAGCCAGAAGAAGCGCATACACGCGCGAAACGGCTGTTGCTTATTTGCTGCTGTATCTGCAACCCTTGCACCCCCCTCCTGCCATGGAATAAAGTAACCTGCCTATCAACGGTGAGTGCCGCTCGTTTTGTTTTCTTTTTATCACATATACCCTGCTTCTGTGCTGTTGATGCGCTTGAGACGTATAAATTGTCCATACGGAACTGCTTGTTTTACGCTACGTGGATGATAGCTGTCATAGTGCAGCAATGAATTTGTGGCAGTGGGCTTTCTGAAGCCTGTGGTGACTATAGCGTCCTCATCTATTGTGACTAGTACATCAAGAAACAATTTACTACATGCAAAACAAAATATGTAGTCTATTTAATAATATGCTCCTGTGGATCTTTCTACATAGGGAAGACTATCCGCCCTATGTATGAGAGGTTCAGGGAGCATATTAATTCCGTTAGGTCGGGAAAGGGATGCCCAAGACTCATAGAGCATGTACAAAATAAACATAAAGGCAATATAAAATGCCTGAAATTTGCAGCCCTGGAACATGTCCCAGCCCCGGCTGTGGGTGGAGACAGAGACCGCCTCCTCCTGCAGAGGGAGGCTGATTGGATTATCCGGACAGATGCGATAGGCCCCTTAGGCCTCTTTCACACGGTTGTTGCGGGAAAATGTGCGGGTGCATTACGGGAACACCCGCGATTTTTCCGCGCGAGTGCAAAACATTGTAATGCGTTTTGCACTCGCGTGAGAAAAATCGCGCGTGTTTGGTTCCCAAACCCGAACTTCTTCACAGAAGTTCAGGCTTGGGATTGGTGTTTTGTAGATTGTATTATTTTCCCTTATAACATGGTTATAAGGGAAAATAATAGCATTCTGAATACAGAATGCATAGTAAAACATCGCTGGAGGGGTTAAAAAAAAAAGTAAAAAAATTTAACTCCCCTTAGTCCACTTGATCGCGTAGCCCGGCATCTCCTTCTGTCTTCATCTGATCTCTGTGCATTCCGTCATTCCGGTCATCACATGATCCATCACCATGGTAAAAGATCATGTGATGGATCATGTGATGGATCATGTGATGACCGAAGTGACGTCACCACAAGTCCTATTGCTGCACAGAGATCAGATGAAGACAGAAGGAGATGCCGGGCTACGCGATCAAGTGGACTAAGGTGAGTTAAATTTTATTTTTATTTTTTCAACCCCTCCAGCGATGTTTTACTATGCATTCTGTATTCAGAATGCTATTATTTTCCCTTATAACCATGTTATAAGGGAAAATAATAATGATCGGATCTCCATCCCGATAGCCTCCTAGCAACCGTGCGTGAAAATCGCACCGCATCCGCACTTGCTTGCGGATGCTTGCGATTTTCACACAACCTCATTCATTTCTATGGGGCCTGCGTTGCATAAAAACACAGAATATAGAACATGCTGCGATTTTCACGCAACGCACAAGTGATGCGTGAAAATCACCGCTCATGTGAACAGCCCCATAGAAATGAATGGGTCGGTATTCAGTGCGGGTGCAATGCGTTCAACTCACGCATCGCATCCGCGCAGAATACTCGCCCGTGTGAAAGGGGCCTTAGGGTTAAATGACCGCAACGACTTAAGTGTATATTTATAAAGACAACACTGACACATGCCTAGATTAGTACACATATGTATAAGTAGACGTATTAGATGTCAGGGATGTTTTTGTAGTCCGTTACCTTAATTTACATTCAGTAAGTGAGGCAAATTGATTGCAGTTTCTCTTAACAGCGTCGATGGTTGTCAAGGCAACATAGACGCTATTAAAGGGAGCGCACAGGTAGCGTGATTAGGTCAGAGGCCAGAGGAAGCGCAAGTGCGTGAAACGGCCGTCGCCAGCTGATCACTCAGCAGAGACACGCTTATGTCCGCCCCAGCCCGCTGAATCTTGTATTGTAACTAATACGAATAAAGACATATCTTGCAAGATTTGGGTGAGTGCCGCTTCCGTTATTCATTCTACTATACCGCATGATAGTTTGTGGACCTTCTGTGGATAGCAGAGCACCGCTGATTGAATGTAACTATCTGACTGAGCTGCATAGTTCCTCGTCTTAATTTACTGGACATACCAGCAGTGCCGCCTCACAACTCTATATATAATGCCCCTATAGTGCCAACAGATGCCCCATAGTGCCGCTCTCCCCTAAAGTGCCCCCCATAATGTGCCAATAAAAAAAAAGCCCCTTTAGAGCCCCCAGATGCCCCCATATTGCTCCTCTCCCCCATGGTGCCCCCCCATAATGTGCCAGTAAGAAATGCCACCCCAAAAAAATGGGGCTGTAAGAAATGCCAGCTCCCCCCATAGTGCCAGCTCCCCCCACAAAGGAAAAAAAAACAAAAAACATTAATACTTACCTCCATCAGCAGTGATGCGATGCAGGCCTCTTCCGGCCTGTGTCCCTGCTGTGTGCTGCCTGGCTCAGGCGGCGTGATAATAATGACGCCTGAGCCGGCCTCTGATGGGCTGCAGGCATTAGTGCCTAGGGCCTATCAGAAGAACAGGGAAGAGAGACGCCTCTCCCTCCCCTGCCGCAGCACAGGCATCTGTATCGCTATCCTGAGGACGGTATATGGATATGGAAATGAGCGCTTCCACAATGGAAGAGCTCATCTCCTACTGCCTGCCGCCACCACCGCCGCCGCATGGTGTATGTAGGCATGACTTCAAGAGAACTGAGATGTGCCAGAGAACACATCATTGGCATTTAAGGGGCAAGGGTTGAAAGTGATCCAACAAAATTGAAAACTATCCCTAGGCACTTTAAGGAACTTCATATTTGTGACAGCTCAGGGCTCCGGGTGAGAGGTATTGATCGGGTGTTTATCTCCATGAGAGGGGGCAACTGGAAGAAGCTGTTTTTAATGTTGTTTTTTAAAGGGGTTGTCTCACCTTGTTCATTGCTATATATGTTGCTATAAATGTTGAAGCTAACACTGTAATTAATTTATTTTTGTTATCCATGTTGCCTCTTCTCCAAACTGTGTATCATTTTCCATTCTTTTATAGACTGCTCGTGATCTGGGGTTACGGTGTTCCGTTATATTTCCCTACCCGTGAGATTTCCCTACCCTCGTCACTTCCGGCCGCATCGGACATGACGTGAGGAGGTGTGCCGGAGTTGTTGTGCGCCACGCAGGCGCACAACGACGGGGTAGGAAAATTATACAGCAGAGTTAGCTGGACACCGGCCGACACTGCGCATGCGCCAGGAGCCTCACCAGCGGTTAGGGTAGGGAAAAAGCACTGGCCCGTAATTTTTCTCTTCCCTAACAGCTGGTGAGGCTCCCAGCGCATACACAGTGTCGGCCAGTGTGCAGCTGAGAACATCCATCCGATCGCTGCACCTGCGCACTGGCCCGTAATTTTTCCCTACCCTAACCGCTGGTGAGGCTCCCGGCGCATGCACATTTTCGGCCAGTGTCCAGCTAAGGGCTCTTTCACACTTGCGTTGTCCGGATCCATCGTGCACTCCATTTGCCGGAGGTGCCCGCCGGATCCGTAACAACGCAAGTGAACTGAAAGCATTTGAAGACGGATCCGTCTTCAAAATGCGTTCAGTGTTACTATGGCACCCAGGACGCTATTAAAGTCCTGGCTGCCATAGTTGTAGTGGGGAGCGGGGGAGCAGTATACTTACAGTCCGTGCGGATTCCGTGGTGCTCCAGAATGACGTCAGAGCGCCCCATTCGCATGGATGAAGTGATCCATGCGACACGTCATCCATGAGCGTGGGGCGCCCTGACGTCACTCTGAAGTGCCCCGGGAACCGCACGGATGGTAAGTATACTGCTCCTCCGCTCCCCACTACACTTTACCATGGCAACCAGGACTTTAGCGTCCTGGGAGCCATGGTAACCATTGAGAAAAAGCTAAACGCCGGTAATGTGCCGAAACGACGTTTAGCTTTAGGCCGGATCCGGATTAATGCCTTTCAATGGGCATTAATTCCGGATCCGGCCTTGCGGCAAGTGTTCAGGATTTTTGGCCGGAGCAAAAAGCGCAGCATGCTGCGGTATTTTCTCCGGCCAAAAAACGTTCCGTTCCGGAACTGAAGGCATCCTGATGCATCCTGAACGGATTTCTCTCCATTCAGAATGCATTGGGATAATCCTGATCAGGATTCTTCCGGCATAGAGCCCCGACGACGGAACTCTATGCCGGAACCCAACAACGCAAGTGTGAAAGAGCCCTAACTCTGCTGTGAAATTTCCCTACCCCGTCGCTGTGCACCTGCGCGGCGCGCCACACCTCCTCACGTCATGTCCGGTGCGGCTGGAAGTGACGAGGGTAGGGAAATCTCATGAGGTAGGGAAATATAACGGAACAACGGCCACCACTTCAATTCTGCAGCGGTGGCCACGTCTGCTCACTACACACAAAGCAGGAGCTTCGGTGGCTGGGATCAGGAAGCGCACCTAGCCGCGTATGTGCAGTAGCTCCCCTCCCGGCCACCTCTTAGATGCTGTGTTGAACAGCTCCCGGCAGTGACAGAAGCCTCGGAGCTGTTCAACACAGGAAAAAGCAGGTCAAAGCATGCAGGGGGGAAGATGTCCAGGATGAAAGGCTGTCATCTAGTGATATATGACAGCCTGGGTTATTCGTAGCAGTCATCTGCTGATGACAGCCGTTCAGGGATGTCCGTCTAGCGTTTTTTTCCCCTGCTCTGCGCTATGTTCCATCACATTGTTATCTATATATGCAAATATAAACACTGGAGTTTGAAAACACAATCCTGAAACTTGAGCAGCCTGGACGTGTACACTGCAGAGGCAAGCTCCACTTCCCTCTGCCATCAATCAAGGCAAGAGTAAATTCCCCCTGCAACTCTGATTAGTGGGCCTTGTGAACAGCATGAGAGAGGAGAGAGGAGGTGAAACAACCCCTTTAACGCTTGTGTTTTTTTATTTATATTTACTTCAAGTGATTTACACCTATATCATCAGGAAATCGATATATCGACAGGGCGAATGTGACAAATCCGTGCATGTGCCATGACCGGAGTTTTAGATGGGATTAATATCTATCCGAGAACACTATACCTTTTTATATTGATGCTTTATAGGGATGTATTATGAATTATGGGAGTACGTAAGGTCAATTTGGCACAGCTTACACAGACACCTCCTGTTCTCATGGGCACAGGGAGTAAGAGAGGGTGGTCCACACTACCTTTGGCGTGACACAACATTCGTTCATAAGCCTGACAAGCTGAGAGAGCCTTTTCACTATCCCAGTGAAACAGAACACTGCCAACCCGGTAGACTGCCACCAGTTCCTCGTTAGATATAAACCTGGTCCGTTAACAGGATTATATCGGGTCAGAAACCAACCCGGGTAATTTTATGCTGAGAAACGGACGTGTGGGATTCGTGGATCAAGATACAGAATATCTCAAGATTAATTTAGATATTTAATTGCCTTAAAGGGGTTATCCGAGTTAATAAAAAATAAACACTTCAAATCTATCAGGATATACATATAATTTGGTTAAGCTTGATTTCATCAAGTTAAAACCCATATTTGCACCTTTTCATGGTTCTGTTATTGCTGTGTTTACATGCTGAGGGGGCGTATACCAACAAAGCTTGAGCTCTGCCTCATGAATATTTCTGGGCGTGAACAACCTGACCTTCCCCGCCCCCTGCTCTGCACTTTGCATAAAAATAAATAAATACACACACAGGGCAGAAGATCTTCCTGTCACATTGCAGCTGCACAGTGTAAGTTATGTTATTTTACATACATTTCTTTCATGTTTGGTTTTGTTTCTAGTCTAAAAATTTTCTTTCTGTTATTACAGTATATCAAGGAGGACGTATTTGCACTAATTCCAAATTCCGTCACCATAGAAAATAAATGGGTCCGCACCCGTTCCGCAAAATTGCAGAACAAATGTGGACCCATTTGCGGATGTGTGAATGGAGCCTAAGGGTACTTTCACACTAGAGGCAGGATCGATCCAACAGGCTGTTCACCCTGTCGGATCCGGCCAGCCGCTATTTTGCCGTGCCGCTGGACTGCCGCTCTGTCCCCCTTGACTATAAAGGGGACGGTGGTGGAGCTATGGCGCAGCACGGCAGTGCACAGCGAGCGGCCACTCTACAAAAAGTCCTGGATTTTCGACTTTTTATGGTACTTTCACACTAGCGTTAGTGTGATCCGGCAGGCAGTTCCATCGTCTGAGCTGCCCGGCGGATCCGCCAATCAGTGTGACAACTGACAGCATTTGTAGACGGATCCAGGTGCGGATCCGTCTAGAAATGCATTGCAATAACGGATCCGTCTATCTGCTTGCCATGTCGATGGACGGATCCCTCTTGCAGTCTTTTTCACAGTTTTCATGTTCTGCGCATGCGCAGACCGGAAGGGCGGATCCGTCCTTCAGTTGTTTTGCAATGCCGGATCCGCAAGGCAGCTCCGTCGTCGGAGCTGCGTGCCTGCTGGATGTGCCGATCAGTGTGACAAGCGACAGCATTTGTAGACGGATCCAGGTGCGGATCCGTCTAGAAATGCATTGCAATAACGGATCCGTCTATCCGCTTGCCATGTCGATGGACGGATCCCTCTTGCAGTCTTTTTCACAGTTTTCATGTTCTGTGCATGCGTAGACCGGAAGGACGGATCCGTCTATCCACTTGTCATGTGGATGGACGGATCCCTCTGTCAGTCTTTTTCACAGTTTTCATGTTCTGCGCATGCGCAGACCGGAAGGGCGGATCCGTCCTTCAGTTGTTTTGCAATGCCGGATCCGCAAGGCAGCTCCGTCGTCGGAGCTGCGTGCCTGCTGGATCTGCCGATCAGTGTGACAAGTGACAGCATTTGTAGACGGATCCAGGTGCGGATCCGTCTAGAAATGAATTGCAATAACGGATCCGTCCAGCGGCACCGTCAAATAGCGGCAGGGCGGATCCGACAGGGTGAACAGCCTGTCGGATATGTCCTGCCGCTAGTGTGAAAATATCATTAGCATTATCTGTATCTAAGCAATATCTATATTATTCAAATATATATTCAATATGGATATTGCTTAGATAAATCCATATATTGGTGGCAGATAAGGATTTTATATAGCTGAATAATGATGATGATGATCATAATAATGATGGCCAATAATTTATTTATATTTCCCAGGGGGTGTTGAATGTGTACTAGTGTGGGGGGGGGACGACGACGACCCAGGGCTGTAATAACGATCCCCAGATGCAGAGGGGAACGTTTACAAACTGCCACCTCTAGCCCCAGTGAATGCAGGAGGGACAAACATACCCTGCTGCTGGAGAAGAGATCACCTTGGTATGTACTGCACATGAGTGATCGCATAGCAGAGCCGAGGCAGTGACAAGAGCTGGAGGGGGGAGGGCACCAGAGGCTCTGACGTCTCGTTTACAGAGCCTGGCCACTCCCTCAAGCAGGGAGAAGCTTGTAAACGAGACGTCATCAGCAGAGCAGAGCCGAGGCAGTGTGAGGAGAGCTGGAGGGGGAAGGGCACCAGAGGCTCTGACGTCTCGTTTACAGAGCCTGGACACTCCCTCAAGCAGGGAGAAGCTTGTAAACGAAACGTCACCAGCAGAGCAGAGCCGGGCAGTGTGAGGAGAGCTGGAGGGGGGAGGGCACCAGAGGCTCTGACGTCTCGTTTACAGAGCCTGGACACTCCCTCAAGCAGAGAGAAGCTTGTAAACGAAACGTCACCAGCAGAGCAGGGTTACTGACGTCAGGTGTAACATGACCCTGAACTGAACTGGCCAAACAGTGATAGATAGGTGATGAAAGTGATTTTAAGAATCTTTCACTGGTCTACAATAAATGCAATTAGAATAGATTTATTTAAGTCGGATAACCCCTTTAAGGGCGCACTAGACACAACACTATATACACAATATGGTCAGATGTGCAAATACAGATAATGGTACAACCAGAGTTAACAGATTGAAGTGGTTATTGAAAGCTGTAGTTCCTTAGCTGTATTCTTCGGTGGTTGGTGACCACAGTCAAATGGGAGGCAGTGACGTGAGCAGGTTTTCCAGGGTCCCCCCAAACACGTTACACGACGTGACCCCTGTCAGAGAAAGACAATGGCCTGTGCCCTGCATGGGCACTCTAACCCTTATTTGCTCACACCCTTCCCTCTCCCTGGGAGTATCCCACTCCCCCTCCCTGATCCTGGTAGCCAAAAATCCACAAACCCATTATGGATCATAACTACTCACTGAAAGAAAATAGGGAGATGGTTCTGATGCCAACAGATCTGCCTTGATTCTGGGTACAATAGGAGACCGAACATGGTGTCGTTATTTGGTTCCTACTGGGAGTTCTTTGTATCTCCCCTTCCCTGCATCCCAAAAGCAAACGAAAACTTGGAGAATGTCTGTCTCGGTCCCAGGGTCGCAAAGACGTGAGCGGTGTATTTTTGCAATGTACGGTCATTTCATAATTTCTTATGAACTCTCAGTTCCATGATGTCTACAGAATTTATTTGTTGTTGTTTACCAGCTCATCCCCCCACATGCATTAACCCCTTCAGGACCCTGCCATTTTTCACCTTAAGGACCAGGCCATTTTTTGCAAATCTGACATGTCACTTTATGTGGTGATAACTTTAAAATGCTTTTACTTATCCAAGCCATTCTGATATTGTTTTCTAATCACATCTCATCATGTATTTTTTATTTATAAAAAAAAAATGGCAAATTTACAAAAAAAATTGAAAAATTATCAAATTTCAATTTCTCTACTTTTATAATAGATAGTAATACCTCCAAAAATAGTTATTACTTTACATTCCCCATATGTCTACTTCATGTGTGGATCATTTTGTGAATGCCATTTTATTTTGTGGGACGTTAGAAGGCTTAGAAGTTTAGAAGCAAATCTTGAAATTTTTCAGAAAATTTCCAAAACCCACTTTTTAAGGACCAGTTCAGGTCTGAAGTCACTTTGTGAGGCTTACATAATAGAAATGCAGTGACCAGGACCGGTTTTTTAATGTTCTGTATTTGTCATGACGCCAATTCCACTTCCAAGGTGTTATAATGCACGTCCCAGATTAGGAATGCCAGAGTGGTGTAATGGCCTATAATGTCTCTGTAGAGTAGTGATAATTGTGTCACGGTGTCTCCTACCTGGGCACGGCTGGACTCCTGGCTCACTTGCAATAAATTTGAGTGTAGTGATAGGAGTAAGATGAATTTTGCAGCAGAAATGATGTCCAGACCTTTAGATGAAGTTCAAACGTTTCTTTACTTGACATAATTTGTATCCAAGCATTATACAGCTTTGGTCTCTTGGTTTTGGCAAGGATTGGCAGGAATGAGTGCTTCTGCTTTGAATGTGACCTCTGCTGTGTAGGAGACAGACTAGCTGAGGAGGGAATAGCTTCTCCTAGGTCTCTGGACTTCTCTCTCTGATGGATTCTCAGGGGATGCTTTCTTCCTGGAACTCTGGAGGTTGTCTGTAGTTTTCTGCTTCTTCATCCAGCTGAGGCTGAAGGTGCTCAGACTGGGAATATTACCAAGTCTCAGCAGAGACTAGGTCCTTGCTGTCTTCCCTATGCAGGGGTAAAAACTATATCTGACTCTAACAGTTTTTTCCCTCCCTTGCTGCAGGAAGACGGAATAGTCCACCTCTCTTCAGCATGGGGACAGAATAGAACAGGATTGTTCCACTCTGAACTGCCATAACATTAAGACTACCTCTCTACCAATCTGTTGCTGCCACCTGCTGGTGAACCTGGAAAATTACAAGAACAATTACACTAACAGTTTTTATGCACATTTCTGGGGAACATAAGCAAAATCACATCAGATGACAGTATAAAGCTCTTAGACGGTAGTAGCGGGGTAAAGGCGTGTAGTTACACAACTCCCCCTTACTTTGAGTTAAACTGCCCTCGGCTTGTGCTTAGGATAAGAGGAAAAAGCTGTGGGGTACCCAAATGAATACAAAGTGCTGCATGAAGTGCACATAAAGACAAACATATAATGGCTACCCTAAGGTTCCTGCCCGCATGAGTAGGGTGTCTTTTATTAACAGTTTCCCTCTCAGTATAACCAGTGAACCAACGGTCTGCACTAAGCAATCACTACTGACTAACTTTTGGCCATGAACACCAAAGAAAGCATGGGGGTGTCTTTACTCTGTAGTCCCACCATTGTATAATGAAATGCCTGCAAATGGAAGGGTGACTTTATCCTGTATTCCTTTCTCTGCGCCAAAGTCTGAAAATAAGGCTTATAACATGATCACTATGGTGACTATGGGTAGCAAAAATGTTTCTAAGGTGGAGGTGCCATACCTTAGGCAAAGGCACAGAAGGGTAGGTATACGCTTCTCCAAACGCTTCTGGCAGTGTCACAGGAGGAGGGTATAATAATCCCATGGAACTCCTGGAAGACATACCAGGATGGGGGGGTTAGTAGTCTCATTACCAATCCTGGCACATATAACAAACAGGAAGGAGGGGTATATTGCTCCCATAGCCATCCCCGAAGCAGTGGGGTTACCCTTGTAGTTTCTGGACCTGCCGGGGACGTACCACTTGTCCTACTTGGGTACCCAAGTTAGGAAGTGAGGTGTAGGCCATTAGTGTTAAGCGTCCAAAGAGGCAGTCTGTATAAAGAGAACAGAGCTGTAAATCAAGGCACACAGAAGCAAGGTGCTACTGATCTTACTGAAGGCAAAAGTGCATAAGTGCAGTTTCGCAAAAAGTGCAAAAATTCACATTGCGGCATCTCTAAAAAAAAAGTCCATACAATGGGCATAAGTACTTGATTGTTGCTATACCTGTAAACATTTAAGCAAAATTAGTGCAAGATTAGAACAGTATAAGTCACAAAGCGCTCAAGTACACGTTTGAGTCTTTTCTTTGGGTGCAGGCTTGTAACGTTGCATAATTTGTAACAAGTAGGAAAAACACAAAAATCTAAAATCATTTGTAATCCAACATGAGGTATGGCTTAATGTATGGAAGGATTGCGCTGCGAGAGAGAAGTCTTTTCTGTGTATGAAAGTTCTCTATAATAAATCTTCAACTAATGGGATCACATGCCAACCTCACAATCCAACACTGGTATGGAAACCTGTAATGTGATGAAAAAGCAAACTATGGTGTAGCAAGTTCCAGGCACTTAACGCACCATGTGAATAGATTATACTCACAAGATTCCTGATTAGTGAATACGTGTAGAAATCTGGATGGTATCTCCAATAGGACTCTGCTGAAAGAAGAGAACTATAGTGTAGTATGTAACAACACTTACACGCCTGCAAACAGATTGTACTCACAGAACTTCACTGGTAAGGTGCATGAAAAGGACTTGACGGAATCTTCATAGACAGCTGGGCGGATGGAACAGGCGGGGGTCAGGGAGCATCGGTATAGGTGATCCCAAACACCGATCCAACAGATTGAATACCTCTACGCCTGGATAACAGTAAACCACAGCTCCCAAGAGTCTCAGGAAGAAAGTCGCAAGTATGGTAGGTGCGCACCAAAGGGTCAGATAAAAACTATTTAATACTGACAAAAATTACAGCTAAAAAACATATTAAAATGTCTCTATAATGCCCGACCCGGGTTTCGCCGTGATGCTTCGTCTGGGGCGTTGATTGGTAATTGAATACCACTGGGTTTAAATTAGCAGGGAAAACTCCCCTATACCACGTCATGAGCATATCCAAAAATACAAGGCATAAAACAAAACATACATACAGATTAAAATTGAACAAAGTACAAATATGGTAAAAGGGCAGAGACATAATTAGCTTGTGGCGAGTGTGTTTCAAAATAAGCAAGCATTAACGTCGCATTCAATATTTAACCCTTGAGGCTGAATGGTGCCCAAAAGGAACATCCACTCAACCTCTTTTATATTTATTAAGGCAATGAAGTCCCCTCCTCGGGTAGGGGTATGTACTAATTCCAATCCAATAAAACGCAGACCTCTAGGATTTTTATTGTGATAGATCTTAAAATGTAACGAGACACTGTGGGTCTCGAGACCTTTTTTAATGTTACGAATGTGCTCCTGCACCCGAGTCTTAAGACTCCGTGTAGTCCTACCAACATATTGGAGAACACAAGGGCACTCCAAAAGATAAATCACACCAACATTGTTGCAGGAAAAATGTCCTCTAATTTTCAGGGTGGTGTCTTTTGTTTTATTGGTTGTAATTGTGTCTACAAACCTTTCTCGGTCTTTTAGGATACGGTTTTTGCAAGGTAAGCAAAAGCCGCACCATGTGAACCTGCCTTTATTAGTACTAACGCGTTTTTTATTAGTAGCGAGACTGGCACTACGAACCAATTTGTTGGTGAGATTGTCGGCTCTTTTAAAGACTACAGGAGGCCTAGCTGGCAAATCTTTACTAAGTACAGGATCATTCTGAAGAATATGCCAATTTTTATGGATCATATTTTTGATACAGCCTATTTTGCTGTTATATTGAGTCAGAAATGTGTATCTAAAATCTTTCTTTAAGTCCTTTTTATTATTAATTGTCTGTGACTTAATATCAGTGCGTCTTTGTTCTATTTCATTTTTGCAGTGATCTAAGTATTCCTTTTCATATCCTTTTTCTAGAAATCAATTTTTGACCATCTGCCCCTGTTCTCTAAAGTCCTCTAGCTTGCTGCAATTTTTTGAAATGCGCTGGAATTGGCTTTTAGGTATGTTTTTGAGCCATGATGGGTGGTGACAACTATTGAGCTCAATGTACGTGTTCACATCCACTGTTTTAAAGAAGGTCTTAGTTTTGAGTCTACCATATTCCACAAAAATAACCAAATCGAGGAAATCCACAGAAATAGCCCTAATATGACTGGTGAATTTTAAATTAAAATTATTTACGTTAATGCCCGCTATAAAAGTATCCAGACCCTCCCTCTCACCTAGCCAGATGAGAAGGCAGTCGTCTATATACCTTCGCCACACTAAAAGCTGTCCCCTTCCTAGATCTTTTTTAAGGATCTGGTCAATGTTCTCCCTCTCCCACATAGTCATAAAAAGGTTGGCGATGCTTGGGGCGAATTTCGCCCCCATCGCCACGCCAGAGTGCTGAAGATAAAAAGTGTCTTTATAAAGAAAATAATTATGAGTGAGGCAAAAAGCTACACATTCCAAAATAAAACTTTTTTGGTCTGACCCCATATCTGGATCGTTTCCTAAGGCTTCTTGGACCCCTCTAATACCCAAATTCTGGGGAATGCAGGTATAGAGAGACGATACGTCAACTGTGGCTAACCACAGCACTCTGGCGTGGCGATGGGGGCGAAATTCGCCCCAAGCCTCGCCAACCTTTTTATGACTATGTGGGAGAGGGAGAACATTGACCAGATCCTTAAAAAAGATCTAGGAAGGGGACAGCTTTTAGTGTGGCGAAGGTATATAGACGACTGCCTTCTCATCTGGCTAGGTGAGAGGGAGGGTCTGGATACTTTTATAGCGGGCATTAACGTAAATAATTTTAATTTAAAATTCACCAGTCATATTAGTGCTATTTCTGTGGATTTCCTCGATTTGGTTATTTTTGTGGAAGATGGTAGACTCAAAACTAAGACCTTCTTTAAAACAGTGGATGTGAACACGTACATTGAGCTCAATAGTTGTCACCACCCATCATGGATCAAAAACATACCTAAAAGCCAATTCCAGCACATTTCAAAAAATTGCAGCAAGCTAGAGGACTTTAGAGAACAGGGGCAGATGGTCAAAAATTGATTTCTAGAAAAAGGATATGAAAAGAAATACTTAGATCACTGCAAAAATGAAATAGAACAAAGACGCACTGATATTAAGTCACAGACAATTAATAATAAAAAGGACTTAAAGAAAGATTTTAGATACACATTTCTGACTCAATATAACAGCAAAATAGTCTGTATCAAAAATATGATCCATAAAAATTGGCATATTCTTCAGAATGATCCTGTACTTAGTAAAGATTTGCCTGCTAGGCCTCCTGTAGTCTTTAAAAGAGCCGACAATCTCACCAACAAATTGGTTCGTAGTGCCAGTCTCGCTACTAATAAAAAACACGTTAGTACTAATAAAAGCAGGTTCACATGGTGCGTCTTTTGCTTACCTTGCAAAAACCGTATCCTAAAAGACCGAGAAAGGTTTGTAGACGCAATTACAACCAATAAAACAAAAGACACCACCCTGAAAATTAGAGGACATTTTTCCTGCAACAATGTTGGTGTGATTTATCTTTTGGAGTGCCCTTGTGGCCTCCAATATGTTGGTAGGACTACACAGAGTCTTAAGACTCGGGTGCAGGAGCACATTCGTAACATTAAAAAAGGTCTCGAGACCCACAGTGTCTCGTTACATTTTAAGATCTATCACAATAAAAATCCTAGAGGTCTGCGTTTTATTGGATTGGAATTAGTACATACCCCTACCCGAGGAGGGGACTTCATTGCCTTAATAAATTAAAAAGAGGTTGAGTGGATGTTCCTTTTGGGCACCATTCAGCCTCAAGGGTTAAATATTGAATGCGACGTTAATGCTTGCTTATTTTGAAACGCACTCGCCACAAGCTAATTATGTCTCTGCCCTTTTACCATATTTGTACTTTGTTCAATTTTAATCTATGTATGTTTTGTTTTATGCCTTGTATTTTTGGATATGCTCATGACGTGGTATAGGGGAGTTTTCCCTGCTAATTTAAACCCAGTGGTATTCAATTACCAATCAACGCCCCAGACGAAGCATCATGGCGAAACCCGGGTCGGGCATTATAGAGACATTTTAATGTTTTTTAGCTGTAATTTTTGTCAGTATTAAATAGTTTTTATCTGACCCTTTGGTGCGCACCTACCATACTTGCGACTTTCTTCCTGAGACTCTTGGGAGCTGTGGTTTACTGTTATCCAGGCGTAGAGGTATTCAATCTGTTGGATCGGTGTTTGGGATCACCTATACCGATGCTCCCTGACCCCCGCCTGTTCCATCCGCCCAGCTGTCTATGAAGATTCCGTCAAGTCCTTTTCATGCACCTTACCAGTGAAGTTCTGTGAGTACAATCTGTTTGCAGGCGTGTAAGTGTTGTTACATACTACACTATAGTTCTCTTCTTTCAGCAGAGTCCTATTGGAGATACCATCCAGATTTCTACACGTATTCACTAATCAGGAATCTTGTGAGTATAATCTATTCACATGGTGCGTTAAGTGCCTGGAACTTGCTACACCATAGTGCGCTTTTTCATCACATTACATGTTTCCATACCAGTGTTGGATTGTGAGATTGGCATGTGATCCCATTAGTTGAAGATTTATTATAGAGAACTTTCATACACAGAAAAGACTTCTCTCTCGCAGCGCAATCCTTCCATACATTTCTCTATATAGCGGACTTTTCCCACATTGTCTTTGGATTTGCAGCGCCTGAGAGGACAAGTATTTTTAACAGAGACTCTATTTATTTTATTTTTAATTGTCGATGAGGTATGGCTTGGCTGATACATGGAGTCCATTAAGTCCAGGCACAAAAAGGTTACATGAAAAAGGCCGAAATGTAAACAATAAACAGCTGGCAATGTTCCTTGCCAGTAAAAATGTGTCCTTGGCTTGGCTCCTATAGTCTAATGGATGGTTCTCCTCCCAGCATGAGGTCTTTTACAGGAAGCGCTGGAAGTCTTACTCCTGGGTCCCATAGTTGAGGGTGTAAAAGTCCTTCTTTAAGCTGTGCGACATCCTCATAACTGTGACTGCTCTGGTGCTCTCTGCAACTGTAACTTCAGCAGAAGCTTCATCTGCGATCTCCTGGTGACAGGGGCATACATAGAAATCATGGGGCCCCATAGCAAAACTCAGAATTGGGCCCCCCCCCCCAATAAAAAGTCTAATTATTAAAGCTAATTATTGAGGGTGCGGGGTACATTAGGGGCTAAATAAAAGGTTAGGCTGTGTTCACATCACGTTTTTTTTTTTGTATCAACAATTTTTATTGTTTTTTAAATATTAATACAAAGCTTACAATGGCAGTAAAATAGTACGGGTATAAAGGGTACAAAATGAAAGAATATGGTATTAAATCATACCGGTACAGCATGGCAGTACAAGTCAAGAATCAAAGATCATAAATTAACATAAAGGAGAAGGGGAATTGAGGAAACATCAAAACGTATGGTATAAATCAGGCTAGGTACATGTTATAGCTAATAGGATGCATCAACATAATATGCTAGTAAACCAAGAATGTGTCCTATGTTCGAAAGAAGGGGTGAGAAGATGGTTAGGGGAAAGGAAGTGGGGAAGATAAATCTCAAGGGTAGGCCCTAAATCTCTTCCAAGGAGCCCATATATCTAAGAAGGTAGCTCGAGTGCGGGTTTCCCAATGGGAGAGTTCTTCCAATCTATATATTTGATCTACTTTCTGAGTCCACATAGCTTCATCTGGAGCATCAGTAGATAGCCATGCGGCAGCTACTAGAATTCTAGCTGCAGCTAAGAGAATAAATAGTAAGGACCTGACTTTCCTGCTAGTCCTATCAAGCCCCAAACTAAGGAGGGTCAATTCTGGGGAACATTTAAGAGAAGTACCAGAGATTTTATTACATTTGTTTACTATGGAACGCCACCAACTCTGAATAATTGAGCAATCCCACCATATGTGATAAATTGCATCTCCAGCAAATATTGCAAACGTTAGGAAAATATTGCGCAATATTTTCTGGCGTTTTATACCACTGCATCATGATTTTATACCCATTTTCTTGGATTCGGACGCATCTCGAAATTTTATGAGTTACAGTAAACATCACTTTAATCTCAGTGGGAGTCAGGGAACGGTTAAGATCCTTTTCCCAAACACCCACTATTGCTGGTTTGACAGCAGTTACGGGGGACTTTATCTTTTTATACAAGGATGAGATTAATTTCTGAGGCGCTTGTTTAGACCCAATTAATTACTCAAACCAAGGGGACATAGGTGGCACCTGAGGAAGGTTCTTAATAGAAGACATTACAGATACAATAAATTTATGTAAAATGGAGAGCGACATAGACTCTTTTAGGCTTTTAAACAGGGATGGGAGAGGAGGAATACTACCATTCTCACTTAGAATTTCAGAGATGAGTAAATTAGAGTGCCTGATCATAGGGTTACATGACTCTTTTAGATCTAAAGGAGCTAAGTCAATGACATCTTTTAGAGTCAGGAGTGATGAAGGAGTAGTAAGTATTTTGTTATGAGAGGAGAACCAATCCCATACTACAAGCGAACATCTTATCATAGGATTTTGAATTTGGTGAGATGGGGGGAAGGGTTTTCCAGCAAGCAAAATAGCCCTGGGAGTGGATAGAAGAAAATTACTTTCCATATGAACCCTAAATTTATGGGGGGGGAGCTCTAATCCAATCAACTACTCTGGCTAGATGTATGGCCTTCATATATATTTCAGGATCTGGGAGGTTAATACCTCCTAGCTGCTTTGGTTTGGTAAGAGTGTCGAATGAAATTCTAGGCCGACGTCCCTTCCAAATAAATTTACGGACTGCTTTGTTAAATCTATTAAAGAAGGATTTCGGAATTTTGATAGGCAAAGCCTGCATGAGATAAGTTAATTTGGGTAGAATCAGGGCTGATACTATGTTCTTTCTGCCAAACCATGACAGGTATGGGAGGTTCAATGAGTCCATCTGAGCAATAACCGAATGTAGAAGTGGGATGAAGTTCAGTTTATATAAGTCTGTAATGTTAGGAGAGATTTTCACACCTAGGTAAGTTAATAGTTGTGTGGACCAGTCAAAGGGAAAGTGGAGCTTAAGAGATCTAATTGTTGAAGGAGGGAATCCACTATGTATAAGTTGTGATTTAGCAGGGTTTACTTTAAAGTTGGAAAGTGATCCGAATAAATCTAATAAGGATAAAATAGCAGGAAGGGACTTTTTCGGGTTAGTTGTGCAGATTAATAGCGGAGGCGGCCAGCTTAATTTCTTGTTCACCAACTCTGAGTCCCATTATATCTGTTTGTTGTCTCAGGGCCTGTAGAAGCGTCTCCATAACTAGTACGAAAATAAGCAGGGAAAGAGGGCAGCCCTGCCTTGTGCCATTTCGTATGCGGAAACAAGGAGATAAGGTGTCATTAACTAGCACTGATGCTGAGGAGGAGTGGTACATAGCCTTGATTGCGTCCGAGAATTGGACAGGGATATTGAATTTGGCAAGCGTAAGACTAATATACAACCAATCTATTCTGTCAAACGCCTTCTCAGCATCAGTACCCAGGAGAACTATTGGTAACTTTTTGAGAGAGGAGAAGTACAAGGCATTTAGAATTTTCATAACATTATCCTTACCCTCTCTTCCTACCTGGTCTGGATGTATTAGGGAAGGGAGTAATTTTTGTAGTCTAGTAGCCAGCATTTTAGCCAATAATTTAAGTCAGTGTTAAGCAAAGATATAGGGCGATAGTTTGAGCATAGTGAGTGGTCTTTGCCCGGTTTGGGGATGATTGTAATTGTAGCTCTAGAAATATCGGGTGATACAGGGGTATTGTGTAAAGCGTTATTACAGATTGGAAGAAGGTGGGGAAATAAAATATCAGAATAAGCTCTATAATAAGACAAAGGTAAGCCATCTGGGCCTGGGCTTTTCCCAACTGGAGAGGAATTTAGTGCCTCTTGAATATCTGTTATGGTGAATGGGGCAGCCAGTTGGTCGTGCTGGCTATCTGAGAGAGTTGGAAGGTGGAGTGAACTAAGAAAGGAGGAGATATTTTGTACCCTATCCAATCCAGGGTTAGGAAGGTGAGATGGGGGAAGATTATATAGGGACTCGTAGTATAGCTTAAACTGTTCTGCGATTTCTTCTGTTTTGAGCAACATTGAGCCTGATGAAGAGGCTATTTTGTGCACAAAACTAGTCATTTTTCTACGTTTAATTCTCTGCATTTGAAACTTTGTTGCTTTATCGCCATGGGCGAATTTTTTTTGTTGTGAACTTAAGAAGAACTTCGCAGAACGTTCATTTAGCAAATTTTTTAGCTCAGTTTTGAGTAAGAGTAATTCAGATAAGTGGAGTTGTAACAAGGAAATTTTGTGAGTCTTCTCAAGAGTATTAATCTTGAGAAGAAGGGAGTTTATTTTTTTGTCGGACTCTTTCTTCAGATAAGAGCAGAGACTTATCAGTTGGCCTCTTATGTAAGCTTTGTGGGCATCCCATAGAGTATTTGGGGAAGTGTCAGAAGTATGGTTAATTTGGAAGTATTCTTTTAAAAGGGACAGTATTCTTTTTTTTATGGGTGGCATTATCCAAGATGGACTCATTGAACCTCCAGCCAGACTTCTTACCCAATCCATGTGGAGGGGAGATGGAGCAAAAGATTGGTGAATGATCTGACAGCGTCATAGATCCTATTTTCGCTGAAGTGCAAAGTTGCAGATGCTCTTTGGAAATCAATATATAGTCAATTCTGCTATATGAGTTGTTGACTGCAGAAAAAAAAGAATAGTCAATGCTGTTAGGATTGAGGCTTCTCCACACATCAATTAGACCAAGATTGAACATTCTAGCCAGAGTAGCTCTGATTGCCTTCGAGGGAAGAGCTGATTTTTTTGAAGACGTATCTATAAGGGGGTTTAAAGGCATATTCAAATCGCCTGCTAATATTAGTATACCCTCACTTTGCTCCTCGACTAGGGACAGAAGGTTGGCGATCCATCTAGTTTGGCCAGCATTAGGGGCGTAAGCATTAACAAAAGTATATAAGGTTTGTCCAATTTTTCCTTTTAATATGATGTAACGACCTTCAGGGTCTTGGATATGGCTTAAATAGGTGAATGGGGTATTTCGCCTAAAACCAATGCTGACCCCCCTAGATGCCACACCATCTGCACCACAATGATACCAAGTGGGGTACTTAGAGAACGAAAGATCTGGGAAGTTGTTTTGCTTGAAGTGAGTTTCTTGTAGGAAAATCACTGTACTTTTTTCTTTCCAGAGGAGAGAAAAAATTTGGCTGCGTTTAGAGGGGGATCTCAACCCTTTCACATTATAAGAGACTACTATTAGTTCAGAAATGTCTTGACTAAAGTAAGATAAGTAGCATAGCTATATGTATTGAGCATAATAAAATCTGAAGACCCAGAATTATACCATAATAACATGAGAACAAAAACTTGGGACCACAATGAGTGGTACAACATCAACATGAGAAGTCGCACGTACAGCAACTATTAAAGTGGGTAGGGGGAGAGTGAAACAAGTTCACAAGTAACCTGCATCAGGGAGGGAACAGGCATGTATAATAAAACATAATATCATAAGAGATATGATTTTAGACCAAGGTTTAAGAAGGAAGGTGACAGTATAGCAAAAATGAAATAATAGTATTTATGGGCACAATAGGGAATGACGAAGGGTGAAAGACTGACAGGACAATAGGAGGATAAAGGATAGAAGCAAAAAAAAAAGGAAAAAATAAATAAAAATACATATAAGAGAAACTCAAATATGTCTTTATCTATAGTTCACCCGGAAATTTAGAGTGAAGCAACAGATAAGACAAAGGATTCTATTATATCAAAAAATATACAGAAGAAGAAAAGACACCAGGATTTCAGGAACCATCTTGGGTGTAGTGGGTCTTCTTTGGCGTTGATACATCTTTGGACTTCTTAGATCTCAATTTTTTCGGCATTGCTGTAATCTCCCAAGGCTGGAGGACAGGTAAAGCTGGTAAAGCTGTGATATCTTGTACTTTGTCCCAGTCTGGGATGTTTAGAGGAGGAGAGTCCAGAACTGTGTAGGCTTCTGATAAATCAGAGAAGGAGGATATCATGATCCTCTTTCCAGCAACTAAAAAAGACAGCCCAAATGGGAAAGACCACCTGTATAGGATCTTCTTTTCTTTAAGTAATGCAGTGAGAGGCCTTAAAAACCGCCTCTTTTGCAGAGTAGATGGAGATAAGTCCTCGTATATTTGTATCTGTGCCTCCTCCAGGAGGATCGATGATGCAATTCTAGCAGCTTTTAGTATTGCTTCCTTGTCTTGATAGTTCAAAAATTGACAGATAACGTCTCTAGGAGGGTCATTGTCCTTTGGACGAGGGCGTAAAGCTCTGTGTGCCCTTTCAATTACCAGCATGGCTGGATCAAATTCTCCAAGTAAGGAAGTAACAATCTTTGTTATAGCATTCGGGATTTCTGAGGCGGACACCGTCTCCGGGATCCCTCTAACCCGGAGATTGTTACGTCTTCCTCTGTTCTCCTGGTCTTCCAGGGAGGAATACAACTGGTTTATGTGAAACTGACAGGCAGACAGTGAGTGAGTAACTGCAGCGCTGTGATCTAACGCCGCATCTGCTGTATGTCTTGAGCCACCTCTTGTAGTTTAGAGATTATCGGGTGCATTGCCTCCTCTAAAGCTTGCTTAATAAAGCGGCGTGAAACCGGGAGGTTGCGGGACTCACCCTCTTCTCCTGTGTCGTCCTCACCTTCAGAAAGGCTTGAGGTGCGGCCTCGTGGAGCGTTGCCGGGAGCCGCGGCCATCTTGGTTTCTTTGGCCGGGCCGGCTGCTTGCTGCTTTTTCAGGTATTTCGTCATGTCCGAAACTGCAGATGATGATTTAGCTTGCGAAGCTTGGTCCACTTGTTTCTGGCCACCGTATTTGACCATTTTAAGCTCTTTGTGCAAAAGATTGCCGTTCCCTCAGCAGGTTGAAAGCAGGAGCTCTAACCGGACGCTTCCATTCAGCTCAGGCGCTAGCTCCGCCCCCTTCACATCACGTTTTTGCCATACATTTTTCCGTATATGTTGGGGGGGGGGGGGAAAGGAAAAAGTGCTGCACCCTATGCTTTTCTATTCTGCAGAGTCCAGTAGATAAAACGAATACGTTAACATATAAATTTTTCTTTCAAACTCTGATTGAAGGATGCCACTGTATATATACATGAAACGGATAGCAAGAACTATGAACTCGGCCTTAGGGTACTTTCACACTTGCGGCAGAGTGATCCAGCAATCTGCATGCAAACGGACATCATTTGTAGACGTATCTGGATGCGGATCTGTCTCACAAATGCATTGCAAGAACGGATCCGTCTGTCCGTTTGTCATACGTTTTTATTTTGTTTCACATTTTTAAAGGTCTACGCATGCGCAGACCGGAAGGACGGATCTGGCATTGCATCCGACACTAATACATTCCTATGGAAAAAATACCGGATCCGGCATTCTGCCAAGGGTACAGATTTTTTTGGCCGGAGATAAAACCGCAGCATGCTGCGGTATTATCTCCATCCTGAACGGTCAAAAAGACTGAAGAAACTGAAGAAATCCTGATGCATCCTGAATGGATTGCTCTCCATTCAGAATGCATGGGGACAAAACTGATCAGTTCCGGTATTGAACCCCTAGGACGGAACTATGTGCCGGAAAAGAAAAATGCTAGTGTAAAAGTACCCTAACCCTTTAATTTTTATTTATTTTTAGATAGGTGTAAAGCAGAGGAGAGCCTATAGGGTTAATTACTGCAGCAGGACTGTACAAACTGTCTTTGTTATTAACAGGGAGCAGAGCTGAGCAAATTTAGTCATGTCCCTCCTTTTACCTCAGAGGTAGTCTATCTGGAGCATCCAGCACATGCCTCAGGTCCAGTGGTGTGCCTAAAGCCTATGTGGTAGTGAAATCCCGGCGCAGCCGCGCATGATTGCGTCATCGCGCGCCTGTGCCGGGACTCAGCAGCAAAGTGCCGGGACTCTGCGAGCAAGCGCAGGTAAGTAGCTTTTCCAAGCACGGTTACTAGGAGACGATTTTCCAAGCATGGTTGCTAGGAGATGATCGGGATGGGGACCCAATCATTATTATTTTCCCTTATATGATGGAACATGTGATGAGCGCAGTGACGTCACCACAGGTCCTTTTCCTCACAGATGAAGACAGAAGAGAAGCCAGGCTGCGCAAACAAGTGGATTAAGGTGATTTAAATTTATTTTATTTTTTTAACCCCTCCATCCCTATTTTACTAAGCATTTTTGTAACGGCACCCCGGGCATAAAAGGGGGTAAACGCAGATTATGCGATATTCCCTTTCCAGATGCACAGGCAGCTACTAAAGAAGCCAATCTCCCGAACTGGAAACCATATGAATACTGCATACAGCCGAATAGGAAAAACCATATGAAAGGTTTACACTCCTAGCAGTCGGACTGAAACAGCATACAATCCCCCCAAGAACGAGACCAAGCTCTGTGTTGAGGGTAAAGCAGTGGACAGCCAGAGCTGTGTGTTTATTGTTCTTATATACACATTCTTACACATTAGTACCACCCACAGGGTTTTGTAAAACAACCAGTAACCCCGTACAATACACTCAGACACTCCCACACAAAATCCGCCCCTCTGCCTGTGATACAATTACCTTACACAATGGGTTAATGTAATTATCACAGGCAGGAGAATACATAGTTTTACACAATGTCTTCTGTCCTGGAGACAATTGGGAAATAATCCAATTTATCTCCAAGGGCAGAGGCAAAACTCCATTAGCCACATGGTAGCAAAAGACAATCAAAGACTTAAGAATATTTAACTGTGCAGCTATTGCATAAACCATAAACATTTAACATATCCCCAGATAGCTCCAGTCTGAGTGCATATTATTAGGTGAATGGCACTCAGACTACACGAATACAGTTCAATTGCCATGGAGCCAAATTCTTTCACATAGTCTTTGCAGGGGAAAATCAAGTGTTTCAACATGGGGCTATAGTCTAAAGCAGGGGTGGCCAACCTTACACACCCAAAGAGCCACCAAAAAAAAACGTATGACTGCCAGGAGCCACAAGCTATATATACATTTACACAAATATGCGTGCACACGACAGTATTACTGCAATTGAGTTTTCAAACATTTAAAAGTGTATTTAAACCGCCTTTTCTACCTGTAATGTAGACAGCTTTAGTGAGACTTCTGGCAATCTTTTTCGTTCACAATGTGTTTCAAATCTGGCTTGTATTCAGTCGTTGCAACTCGAAGCAATTCTTTAACATGTGTGTCAGTAAGAACAGAACGATGCTTTGATTTCACATGTTTCAGGGTGGAAAAAACAGATTCACAAACATAGGTTGAGCCAAACATTGATAGAAGCTTCAGTGCAGCTCGTTTTACATTGGGATACTTCTCCATAGGCACAATCTTCCAAAACTCCAAGGTTCCCTCACTCAGAATTGACCTGAGTCGGTCATCTTCCAAAAGTTCAATCATCTCAATTTGTGTTGTTGCTTCATCTGTCACCAGCGGGGGTTTCAAACAATCTGAATCGGCAGCAAATGGGTTAACGAGGAATGTAATTTGTGGCCTCTTCAGTTGTAGATCCTGGAATCTGTCCTCAAAGTTCTGCTGTAGGTTTTCAAGAAGTTCTGCGTAGTAAGAAGTTCTCTTTTTTAGGATCTTAGCAGCTTGGGCACTTGCATTGGACACAGAGGGGAAATGTGTTAGTTCTCCCTTTCTCAGATTAGTTTTAAAAAGCTTGAGCTTGTTAATAAACGCAAAAACTGTTTGCACTAGATCGGGCAGCATCTTTAATTTCCCTTGGAGGTCAAGGTTGAGTCTATCCAGGTGGTGCAGCATGTCCACCAGAAATGCCAGGTCCAAAATCCACTGGGAATCAGAAAGCACAGGATAGTCTTTGTGTTTTTCTTCCAGATACAACTTTACCTGACTCAAAAGTTCAAAAAAATGAGATATCACCTTACCTCTTGAAAGCCATCTTACAGAGCAGTGAAGTGGCAAATCACTGGGAAGGTTCTCATCAAGGTCTGCAAAGAGATTTCTGAACTGTCTGTGATTAAGTGCATGAGTGCGAATAAAATTGACAATTTCCAGAACAGGCATCATGACGTGGTCCAAATTTAGCTTTTTAGACACCAGCTGCTCCTGATGAATAATGCAATGAAATGTCCAAAACTGTGGAAATCGGTCATCACATTTACATAGCCCGACAAGGCCATTAACAGATCCTATCATAGACGGTGCTCCATCTGTGGTTATGGCTGTGAGTTTTGATAATGGCAAATTTGCCTTTTCAACTACAGTCATCAGTGTCTCTTTTATCGATGCCACGAGTTCTGTCTGTTAACGGGACAATATCAAGTAGCTCTTCATTTATTGTACAATTGTCTGATACAGACCGTACAAAAATTGCCAACTGAGGCTTGTCTTGTATATCAGTAGACTCATCCAGTGCAATACTGTAATACTGGCATTTCTCAAGGTCAGAGTACAGCTGTGTTTCAACTGCACTGTTAATGTCTGATATTCTGTGTTCAACTGTATGTCGTGACAATTGGAGGTCTGATACCATTCGTTTCAAACGTTCATCTTCTGGAGACAAGATTGCAATGGCGTCACTAAGGCAACTTTTCACTAATTCCCCTTCATTGTATGGTTTTTTGGCGCGAGCAATATTCCATGCCAGTTGATAGGATGCAAGAGTGACAGTTTCTGAATGTTTTGTAAGTTTCTTAAAGAACTGAGTCTGTTGTTCAGCGTGGCGTTTCAATGCATTTAGCTTGTGTTTGCGTAGTTCTGTACCAGCCGGAAAGTCGTGGTCAATTTTAGCATGTTGTGTGGCAAAGTGGCGCTGAAGATTTGAAGCTTTAAAATGTGATATTGATGAAGGCTTCCCTTTCCTCTCAATGAAAAAATACAAATCCTCCCACTCCGGTAGAAATGTTCTGTGTTCATCTTCATATTTACGCTTGGCTTTATGTTTCCCAGACACTGCCATGTTTAATGTGGTGACGTTGCAGACACACCTAGGTTTTGGAGGAGAAAAATATGAAAAAAATAGAACCAATCCTCATCAGACCTCCAAAATGAGACCTCTAATACTCAGATGAGACATCACAAATCCAACACCTCCATGTTCTGATCACCCACAATGCTCAGACAACCGCCCCATGCTCAGATGATCTGACATGGGGGGAGTTATGAGCAGGGTGGGGTGTCTGATTTGTCGTGTCTTATGTGAGCACTGGGGGGCTTATTTTGTGGGTCTGATGAGGATTTGGGGGTCTTATCTAAGCTCATACTACCCCCATGTCAGATAAGACCCCCATGATCAGTAGTTCAATAAAAAACCGAGGGCTCTTCTCCATGAGTAGGAGGCTTATCCTGCCGTACCTCTGGTGCTGCTGCTCTGAGCACTGCTGCCCGATCCACAGTGACCTGACGTTTTGTTTGGATTCCTAGTTTTGTTTGGTTTCCTCAAACTATTTTTCGTCTTATGTAAGACACACCTAGGTTTTGGAGGAGAAAAATATGAAAAAAATAGAACCAATCCTCATCAGACCTCCAAAATGAGACCGCTAATACTCAGATGAGACATCACAAATCAGACACCTTCATGCTCTGATCACCCACAATGCTCAGACAACCGCCCCATGCTCAGATGATCTGACATGGGGGGAGTTATGAGCAGGGTGGGGTGTCTGATTTGTCGTTTCTTATGTGAGCACTGGGGGGCTTATTTTGTGGGTCTGATGAGGATTTGGGGGTCTTATCTGAGCTCATACTACCCCCATGTCACAGCCGGTGCAATATGGCCACAGCCGGGCAACGGCCGTGTGAACGAGGCTTAGGCAGATAAAGAGATAAAAAAATGCCAAATTGGCCAGTTGCTGTTTTAAAAGACAATATCGCCAGCTACTCATACGTGGTAGAGGTAATTATCCAAACAGGGGTATATAATACTTCACATAAGTTTTTATTTTATTTTGCAGCATAAAATAGTGTCATTATCATTTGGAGGCAATTACAGACCAGTGAATTTTTGTGGCCATTTTGCATTGCAGTCTTTATGGGTATGTAACTGCAGAAATACAAATATGGCTGACTGTCAAAATGTCCCTCCCAACCACTGTGACTGGGTGATTTACCAGCCGCACATTGCCCCTCACATAGCTTAAAAATCTGCAGGCAGCACTGATGACATGCAACCACAAGCTAGTTGCATAAGTTGCCCAGCGAGAGTCCAGTACAGTGAGCTCACCCTTAGGCTGGGTTCACACGAGCGGATGCCGTGCGTGACATCCGCTCCGTGAATGACAGCCAAGACCCGATGCAGACTGCAGAGGCACGGAGTGTTAACATGATTGATAATGCTCCGTGCCTCTCTGTGATCTCTTTACTACGAAATCACAGTGACAACTTTATCTCACTGTGATTTCGTAGTAAAGAGGTCACAGAGAGGCACGGAGCATTATCAGTCATGTTAACACTCCGTGCCTCTGCAGTCTGCATCGGGTCTTGGCTGTCATTTACGGAGCGGATGTCACGCACGGCATCCGCTCGTGTGAACCCAGCCTTAATTTCACATCCAGCAGCCTCGGTCTTCTCTTCTTGCTCCTGTACACAGCAAGGAGGCGGTGCTGGTTAAGTCCTGCGCAGAACGTCCTCAAGCGTCAGGACGTTATCACTGTAGGCACTGTTAACACTTTGTGACCCCAAAGGACGTTATCACTATGTACAGGGCCGGCTCCAGGCTCATGTGGGCCCTTGGGCGATAAAGTCTCAGTGGGCCCCCTTGAGGCATTTGGCACGACATACGAGGCAATGGAACTGCATTTATTATAGATGTTGTCGGATACAATAGACAGGGCATGTGCGCCAGTACTGAAAAACTACCCTCCTTATGTGAGCCAACACAAAAAATACCTCTATAATGTGCACCAATACAAAAACTAACATATGAAAGCGCTCACTAGTATTCGCTTTATAAGACGCACTCCGTCTTATCAAGCAAAAAATACAGTGCTATTGGCAAAGGGGGGGGCACTCACTAGTATTCGCTTTATAAGACGCACTCCGTCTTATAAAGCAAAAAATACAGCGCCATTTGCAAGGGGGGGTGCTCACTAGTATTCGCTTTATAAGACGCACTCCGTCTTATACAGCAAAAAATACAGCGACATTGGCAAAGGGGGGGGGCTGGGCGCTCACTAGTATTCGCTTTATAAGACACACTCCGTCTTATAAAGCAAAAAATACAGCGCCATTTGCAAGGGGGGCCCCTATAGCTACGTCAGTGCCCCCCCCCCCCCAGAAGCAGTGGGCCCCTGCACTTGCCCGGGTATTCCAGGTGCTGATGCCGGCCCTGGCCACTGGGCACCCTTGAAATGCACTGGCATGCAGTTTTCAAATATATGCGTAATTTGTGGGCAAAACTGCTATTCACCTGTGCAGCAATTAACAATCAGCTTGAAATCTTTGGTGATTTGCTGTAAAACGTTATATTGGCGCAGTTGCAGCCACATTATGGTGACCCCTCTGTGTGTCCGTGCCATAAAAAGGTCCAAACTGATTATTACTGACGCACAGGGTTAATCCTGCAGCACCACAGTCATCACAATTGTAAGGTGCTGACCATGCATCAGGTTCCTATTCTCATTAGAACTAGAGAAAATGTTTTCTTGTGTAGGGTGGACTGTGGGAGGACGTGAAGTAAACTGCTTTGATATTGCTTTACTCCTCCATCCTAAAAAGGAGGGGCACTGATTTCCCGTGCTATAGACTAGGAATCATTCCTGCGGTAAGTAATCCCAACATATAGAATAGCAGAGCTGCCATGTCTGAACACAACCTTGCTTTTAGAGCCAATCACCAAAATCTGTGAAAACTGTCTGCTACTGAGTGTAAGCTCCTATGCCCAGGAACCTTTCTCCTTTAGCTGGTGCTATGTAGCTTATTTTCATCAGTATGACTTTGACTATCGTTATCAATAAGATCATACAATTAAAAATCCGGTTTCGTTCAGGTATATAGCCCCCATAAACGTACCAAGTCTACAAGAACTGGTCTTTCTGTGACTGTCTGTAACTACTAGTAACTTACTAGACTTACTAGTTCACCTGAATTCTAAATTTAAAACGAGATCCAGCAGCAGCAGCATTCAGCTTTGTCTGCTTTCCTCTGAGCTACAATGCTTTCCTCTGGGCGCCAGGTTTCCAGCTCTGGGCTCGGCTATGAGTCCTGTCTTCTGCAGCTGCGCCGAGATGAGTCCTGCTGCTGGCTGGGGGCGGGCTTACAGTCAGACTCAGATGATGATCTTGGCGGCGTGCGCTGCTATGGAAACTGCCTGGAGTCAGAAGATCACGTGAGAGAGGGGCCGGGCGGCGGGCGCTGCGCAGCATGAATGAACCTGTATGCAAACATTTTAAAGGGGCCGCTGCCGCGAAGACGAGTGGGCCCCCTATGTACACTGTGTAGGTAGGCACTATAAATTGACCCAATTACACTCTTCAGAGCCTGCTCTTCCTGAGGCTTGCTCTACTAAGTGGCTTCTTATTAAGTGGAGTTAAAAAACTAGGAGTTTAAGAAAAGGAGTTTGGAAACTAAGGTTGGATATTATTTCCTTGCGTGTTGTTGGCTTAATTTTACGTGGTCCTTCGACTACAGCAGACAGGGTCTAAATCTAAATCATTTATACTGTTTTACTTTTTTACTGTTGTAATCCCCATTTAGTATGTGTTGCACAATTTACAACGCAGTCCAGTGCACATCTTGCATGATGTATGCAGTCCTGGAACAGGAGTTCAAGGGTGTATATCTTTGTTCTAGATGTGAGCAAATTACCCGTTTGGAATCGCAGATCGAGTCTCTAAATGGGCAAGTTGCAACACTGAGAGGCATTGATAATTTGCAAAAGAGTTTGCTTCTCACCGAGCAAGCACTCTTTGGGGTAGATGAGGGGGAGGGTGACAGAGAGGAGGCTGAGGAAAGTGAGGTAGCTAGCTGGGTAAAAGTTAGAAAGCGGGGTAGAGGGAAGAGTGCCAGGGAGGCTAGCCCTGATCTGACACACCCCAACAAGTTTGCACGTTTGGCAGATGAGGGGGATGTCAGTCCGGGGACGGCACTGCTGCAGCCAGACACTTCCTCTGCCAGTCATGGGAATGTCAGCTCCAGTAAGCAGGGAACCAGGAGAGCAGGGCAGGCCAGACAGGTGCTGGTAGTGGGAGACTCCATTATTAGGGGAACAGATAGGGAAATCTGTCACAAAGACCGTGATCGCCGAACAGTGTGCTGTCTTCCTGGCGCTAGAGTTCGACACATCGCGGATCGGGTTGACAGATTACTGGGAGGGGCTGGAGACGATCCAGCGGTCATGGTCCATATCGGAACCAATGACAAAGTTAGAGGTAGGTGGAGAGTCCTTAAAAATGATTTCAGGGATTTAGGTCAAAAGCTAAGGGCAAGGACCTCAAAGGTAGTATTTTCCGAAATACTGCCTGTACCACGAGCCACACAAGAAAGGCAATGGGAGATTAGGGAGATTAACAAGTGGCTCAAGAACTGGTGTAGGAAGGAGGGGTTTGGGTTCCTGGAGAACTGGGCCGACTTCTCTATCGGCTACAGGCTCTATCGTAGGGACGGGCTGCACCTCAATGGGGAAGGGGCAGCTGTGCTGGGGAGAAAGATGGCTAGAAGGTTGGAGGAGTGTTTAAACTAGGGACTGGGGGGGAGGGTAATTACACTATAGAAGGGGAAGATAGTGCAGATAGAGACCGGGGGCAAGGTAATAAGAATGGGGGAGGAATGGAAGGAGGGACTAGAACAGTTCAGAAGGAAAGGTGTAGGGTAAATAATATGCATAAACCTCTCAAATGTATGTATACTAATGCCAGAAGCCTGACTAATAAAACTGGTGAACTGGAATTAGTGATGTGTGAGGAGGACTATGACATAGTGGGAATAACTGAGACATGGCTGGATGATAGCTATGACTGGGCAGTTAATGTACAAGGTTACAGTCTGTTTAGAAAGGATCGTCAAAACCGGAGAGAGGAGGGGTCTGCCTTTATGTAAAGTCCTGTCTAAAGCCCACAGTCCGAGAAGATATAAGTGAGGGACATGAACATGTGGAGTCACTGTGGGTAGAGATACATGGAGCTAAAAACAACAATAAATTACTAATAGGAGTTTACTATAAACCACCTAATATACCAGAGTCCACAGAAAATCTACTACTAAACGAGCTAGACGAGACGGCAAATCATAATGAGGTGGTTATTATGGGGGACTTCAACTACCCAGATATAGACTGGGAAACTGAAACTTGTATATCTCATAGGTTCTTGGCAATAACCAAAGACAATTACCTTTCCCAACTGGTTCAGGACCCGACTAGAGGGACGGCCATACTGGACTTAGTATTAACCAATAGACCTGACAGAACAACAGATGTGCAGGTCGGGGGACACCTGGGAAATAGTGACCATAAAGTAATAACCTTCCAATTATCTTTCAAAAGAGCGTTTCTACAGGGAGGAACAAAAATACCAAACTTCAAAAAAGCTAATTTTAGCCAACTAAGAGAGGCCATAGGCCTAACTAACTGGGACAAAGTCCTCACAAATACAGACAAAAAATGGGATATCTTTAAAAACATCCTAAAATCTCATTGTGAGAGGTACATACCGTATGGTAATAAAAGGTTAAGGAACAAAAAGAAACCAATGTGGATAAATAGAACTGTAAAGAAAGCAATAAATGACAAAAAGAAAGCATATAAAACACTAAAACAGGAGGGTAGCACGGAAGCACTGAAAAACTATAAGGAAAAAAATAGAACATGTAAAAAACAAATAAAAGCGGCCAAACTAGAGACCGAGAGATTAATTGCCAAAGAGAGTAAAACTAACCCAAAAATGTTCTTCAATTATATAAATGTTAAAAAGTATAAATCTGAAGGTGTCGGCCCTTTAAAGAGTAATGAGGGGGGAGTCGCAGAGAGCGAAGAGGAGAAAGCAAAGCTGTTAAATATTTTTTTCTCCAATGTATTCACTGAGTAAAATAAATTGTCAGATGACATGCAGAATGCAAAAATAAATTCCCCATTAAAAGTGTCCTGTCTGACCCAGGAAGAAGTACATCAGCGACTTAAAAAGATTAAAATAGACAAATCGCCAGGACCGGATGACATACACCCCCGTATCCTAAAGGAATTAAGTAATGTCATAGCCAGACCCTTATTTCTGATATTTGCAGACTCTATACTGACAGGGAATGTCCCACAGGATTGGCGCGTGGCATATGTGGTGCCAATATTCAAAAAGGGGCCAAAAACAGAGCCTGGAAACTATAGGCCGGTAAGTTTAACATCTGTTGTGGGTAAACTGTTTGAAGGTTTTCTGAGAGATGCTATAATAGAGCATGTCAACGGAAATAAGCAAATAACACCATATCAGCATGGCTTCGTGAGGGATCGGTCATGTCAGACTAATTTAATCAGTTTCTATGAGGAGGTAAGTTCTAGACTTGACAGCGGCGAATCAATGGATGTCGTATATCTGGACTTCTCCAAAGCATTTGACACTGTACCACATAAAAGGTTAGTATATAAAATGAGAATGCTCGGACTGGGAGAAAACATCTGTATGTGGGTAAGTAACTGGCTGAGTGATAGAAAACAGAGGGTGGTTATTAACGGTGCACACTCAGATTGGGTCACTGTCACTAGTGGAGTACCTCAGGGGTCAGTATTGGGCCCTATTCTCTTCAATATATTTATTAATGATCTTGTAGAAGGCTTGCATAGTAAAGTATCAATTTTCGCAGATGACACTAAACTGTGTAAAGTAATTTACACTGATGAGGACAGTATACTACTACAGAGGGATCTGGATAGATTGGAGGCTTGGGCAGATAAGTGGCAGATGAGGTTTAACACTGATAAATGTAAAGTTATGCACATGGGAAGGAAAAATGCAAGTCACCCGTAAATACTAAATGGTAAAACACTCGGTAACACTGACATGGAAAAGGATCTAGGAATTTTAATAAACAGCAAACTAAGCAGCAAAAACCAGTGTCAGTCAGCTGCTGCCAAGGCCAACAAGATAATGGGTTGCATCAGAAGGGGCATAGATTCCCGTGATATGAACATAGTCCTACCACTTTACAAATCGCTAGTCAGACCACACATGGAATACTGTGTACAGTTCTGGGCTCCTGTAAACAAGGCAGACATAGCAGAGCTGGAGAGGGTTCAGAGGAGGGCAACTAAAGTAATAACTGGAATGGGGCAACTACAGTACCCTCAAAGATTATCAAAATTAGGGTTATTCACTTTAGAAAAAAGACGACTGAGGGGAGATCTAATTAATATGTATAAATATATCAGGGGTCAGTACAGAGATCTATCCCATCAGCTATTTATCCCCAGGACTGTGACTGTGACGAGGGGACATCCTCTGCGTCTGGAGGAAAGAAGGTTTGTACACAAACATAGAAGAGGATTCTTTATGGTAAGAGCAGTGAGACTATGGAACTCTCTGCCTGAGGAGGTGGTGATGGTGAGTACAATAAAGGAATTCAAGAGGGGCCTGAACGTATTTCTGGAGCTTAATAATATTACAGGCTATAGCTACTAGAGAGGGGTCGTTGATCCAGGGAGTTATTCTGATTGCATGATTGGAGTCGGGAAGGAATTTTTTATTCCCCTAAAGTGGAGAAAATTGGCTTCTACCTCACAGGGTTTTTTGCCTTCCTCTGGATCAACTTGCAGGATAACAGGCCGAACTGGATGGACAAATGTCTTTTTTCGGCCTTATGTACTATGTTACTATGTTACTATAATCCCTGCGAGCCGCATACACTCCCCTGCGAGCCGCATCTGTAGACAGAGCGCGGCAGAGAGGAGGAGCAGCAAATGAAGTCGGAAGGAGCCGCATGCGGCTCGCGAGCCGCGGGTTGGCCACCCCCTGGTCTAAAGGAAGCATGCGGGCAACCAGGCTTCTCCAATGCAATGTGGCGAGATTGGTCTCGTCACAATTCTGTATTAGGAATGCTATTATTTTCCCTTATAACCATGTTATAAGGGAAAATAATTACGTCTACACAACCTTGAACCCAAACCTGAACTTCAGTGAAGAAGTTCGGGTCTGGGTACCATAGTCAGTTTTTTATCACGCGCGTGCAAAACACATTGCACCCGACGATAAAAACTGAACAACGGAACGCAATCGCAGTCAAAACTGACTGCAATTGCGTACCTACTCGTGCGGGTTTGCCGCAATGCACCCGGGACGCATCAGGATCCAAAACCTGACGCCCGTCTGAAAGAGGCCTTAGGGTCACTATTTTTTCAGCAGTATAGTACCTGGGGCATTGGGGAGCACAGCTGGCACAGTATTGGGAGTGGCAGCAGGATGACACTATGGGGACACCAGGATTGAGAAATCTAACGTGTCTGTGTTACAAACTCTGTAGAGATGAGATGCGGCTGAAAGAATTTCTCATGGCGGTCTAATGGAGGAGAAGAGGAAAGAGAAGGTCTTCATGACAGGAGATGTCCCTGGATGTAAGAGGTATGTGGTCAAGTATTGGGGAAGGGGGGGTGCCAAAGAAATGACCCGCCCCGGGTGCCAAACACCCTGGGCACACCACTGCTCAGGTCCCATATGAAAGGATACATATGCACTACAGTAAGCAGAGCTGAGGCTCCTGTTTGACCCTAACAGCTGTAAATTCAGTCACCCTGCTGTCAGCTCCTCTCTCCTCAGCTCTGCACCATCATGCAGAGCGCTTCTGCTTCCTTCCGACCTCTCACCTAGCCTAGGAATAGTGTGAAGGAAGTGACTGGCAGTGCTGGGGGTAAACAAGCATAGAGAAGTGCAGGAGGACCCAGAGGAGGGTCAGCATGTGGGACATTACTGCTGATAAAAGTAAATACAGGGCTGCTAGCTGTGGGAGCAAACTTCCACCAAAGACATCACAGAGGGGCGGGCACATCAGGCAGTGAGTTACTACCTGATTGGAGGAAGCGACTGCTCACTCTTCTGCCTTCGAGCCCAGCGCTGCACATAGTGCCAAATGAAAATGTAAATATGTAATGGCACTGGGGCATTTGGGGTTGCAATGGGCCCCTCATTGACACTGGACATGGGGCTGCCAACCCAACGCCATATTATAATCAGCCATTGCTAGTATTTATCTCTCTACTGTTACTAATGCAGTGTGTATTCATGTTGGAAAGGGGGTGGAGCCATGCAGCCTGGCCAGGCCTCCTAACCTCAAGGGCCCCATAGCCAGTGCGTGGTCTGCCTATATTGATGGTTCGCCACTGCCTGGTGACCTTCTGTGGCAGGACGTTTGATTGCCGGATCACCCTCTTTTGGAGGATCCTCTGTGAGCCTTGTCCTTTTCCTGGTAGGTGACAGATTCTCCTTACACCAAGAAAGGATAGACCCTTGGTCTTTCATAGCAAGGAGCTCTGGATTTTTTGGTGGTTCTGGAGTGCATGGAGCAGTATCAGTGGACGTCTCTTTATCCTCACACACCTCAGGGCAGTGCTCCTGTTTGATGGGTTCAGGCTGTACAGCAGCAGTAGTAGTAGGCCCAGATATTTCTGTAGTGGCAGTGATAGCCACAGACTTGCTCTTCTCTGGCTCTGCTACTCCAATAGTCAGGGGCAACAGTGGTAAAATCCGCCTGGCAGATGGCCTGCTGCTCCCTACCGGAGTGACTGGAAGTCTTCTTTGCTGTTGTTGCAGCGGTTGAAAGTCTCTAGTGGCAATGCCAATGGCCACAGGGCAGTCCTTCTCTGACTCCATTATGGCAGTAGTTAGAGGCATGATGCAGGTGGCTGCAGCTGCTGCTAATGGATCGCTGCGGTCCAGGTGGGTGCTATATTCGTTGTCAGACATGGCCCTTAATACCCAGTACCAGATTAGAGGGATCAGTATTGGCCACAATGCAGTTTAGATGCAGGTTGCTATGGGCAACTGCAGCAGAATTGGTGCGTGGCTCCTTTAAGAGTCACTGCAGCTGCTCAATTTCGGGAACTATCGTGCTCTGGCAGACAGATGTTTCTCCAACATCCAAGACAGAATTTTCCATTTTTCAAGATGGCCGCCGCTTCACTTCCTGTATGGGCAAATCCAGCGATTTCTTTGTCCTCCTGGGAACTTGTATTCAGCAGAACAACCTGCTGTTGTAAGACTGGTTTCTCTGTGGATGCTGGCTGTTTGGATACCTCCCCTCTGTTGGGTGGATGTATCTAAGGTGGCCGATTAACCCCTGCTCTGCCACAGTGCTGCAACTGATGCAGACCCACACTCTTCAGCAGTAAGTACATGCAAAAGTCTCTTTTTCTCGGGGTTTGGTGATTACTGTAGCTTGTAGTGTATAGGCCCAAAGGTAAATTCTGTTCACTGACACCACTTTTACTATCCCAGGGCCTTTCCAAGGTGTGGTAACACACGTCCCAGATTAGGAATGCCAGAGTGGTGTAATGGACTATAATGTCTCTGTAGAGTAGTGATAATTGTGTCACTGTGTCAACTACCTGGGCACGGCTGGACTCCTGGCTCACTTGCAATAAATTTGAGTGTAGTGATAGTAGGAGTAAGAGGAATTTTGCAGCAGAAATGATGTCCAGACCTTTAGATGAAGTTCAAACGTTTCTTTACTTGACATAATTTGTATCCAAGCAGTATACAACTTTTGTCTCTTGGTTTTGGCAAGGATTGGCAGGAATGAGTGCTTCTGCTTTGAATGTGACCTCTGCTGTGTAGGAGACAGACTAGCTGAGGAGGGAATAGCTTCAACTAGGTCTCTGGACTTATCTCTCAGATGGATTCTCAGGGGATGCTTTCTTCCTGGAACTCTGGAGGTTGTCTGTAGTTTTCTGCTTCTTCATACAGCTGAGGCTGAAGGTGCTCAGACTGGGAATATGACCAAGTCTCAGCAGAGACTAGGTCCTTGCTGTCTTCCCTATGCAGGGGTGAAAACTATATCTGACTCTAACATTTTTTTTCCCTTCCTTGCTGCAGGAAGACGGAATAGTCCACCTCTCTTCAGCAGGGGGACAGAATAGAACAGGATTGTTCCACTCTGAACTGCCATAACATTAAGACTACCTCTCTACGAATATGCTACTGCCACCTGCTGGTGAACCTGGAAAATTCTAAGAACAATTACATTAAACATAGTTTTTATGCACATTTCTGGGGAACATAAGCAAAATCGTATCAGATGACAGTATAAAGCTCTTAGAAGGTAGTAGCGGGTTAGAGGCGTGTAGTAACACAACTCTGGGGTGTTACAGAAACCACCCAAAAATTACCCCATTTTAGAAACTACATCCTTCAAGGTATTCAAAACTGATATGGTCGACCATATAAATGACACTATTAGGATAATCGCAAATATCATTCAATGTCAGCAATGGAAGTAATAATAGCTATGCATGGATGAATATGGCGTGAAAAGTTCTCAAATGGTGTCCTGAAGTGACAAAAAATTGGTGTTGAAAAAATTAGGTAGGAAAATTATATCCTGATTCAGGATTGTGCACATACAATAGTGTCCATAAAATGTGAGGAAAAGTAATAAGTTGGTATAAAGGCCGTGTGCCTAAAAGGTGTATTTAAAGGAAAAGAAAGGGACACCTGTTGGATCCCTGCACGTTCGTGCACGCTGGTATGCTTGTAATACTTCATCTAACAAGTAGGGGCGTCCGGATCAATGCATCAACTCATACACTTGTCCGCATCAAACGCTATTGCTGTTGTCTGTATTCAGCTGTTAGGTAATTCGTTTGTATAGAAAGTCTCTAATATCGGCCAGGCACTTACCTCTGAATAGAGGATGGCCTTTGCTGTTTGAGGAGAGAGTTGTCTTACCTCCTATGATGTTTTGTTTGGAGATCTCTTCCTTGGCTAAGTCCAGGTAATGTGCTGGAGACGCCGCTCCGTCTTCACAGCTTGCAGGCTCTGACAATCTAGCCCGATCTCGCGATGTTATGAGTGGGACTTCCGTCCGGTCTCTGTATTCACTCAGATATTTGGGGCGATTCAATTGTCACAGAGTTTCGTTCTTCAGTTTAAAAGTTTTTCTTTATAGCATGGCCATGCAAAGATTCTTTCAGCGGAGGGGGATGATTCCACATCCCTTCCTCAGTGGTCATATCCGGCACTTCTAACCTCCTTTTTAAGCGTTTTTGAAGTCCTCTGTAAGTTACGGTAGTGTAATCCAGAATTGGATTGTCATTGGCAATTTTTCACCACAATGCGGTTATGATGCGTTTTTATTGCGTTTTTTTCTCTATTGATGCGTTTTTTCTTGTTTTCTGTCCTATTCATTGCGATCAATCTCTGTATGTCATTAAAACTCATAAAAAATAATGCAATGTTGCAAATTTAATAAAAACATGTTATAATTCATATAAAATACATATGAATATTCAGCAGCATATAATATATAAAATGTATAAAATTTATATAAGAAAAAGTCATCTATTATGAACCATTCGGTGTAAATTATGTAAATAACCATAGGTGTTGCTGTATAGACATGGAGTTGGTCGGATTAGGTGGGGGTCCCAAACCAGAGGGCGGGTCCCAGCGCCGATAAACGGCCAAGCTTAGGACCCGTCATCGGGAATGGGGCCCGAACCCTATAGAAAACCAAACAGCTCCATGTCAGAATTCAATCCAAATGGCAGTAAGGATCCGAATTCATATATCTGCCTAGATTCTGCTCTAGACATTTTCTGAATGTAGTCACCTCCTCTCCAATGTTGGTTAATCTTCTCTAGTCCCACAAATTTTAGGTCACCTGGATTACTATTGTGTGTCTCTTTGTAGTGTTTTGACAATGAGTGCTTGTCATACCCTTTTTTGATATTGGAGATATGTTCCCTAATTCTTGTTTTCAGGGGTCGTTTTGTCCGACCTATATATTGGCGATTGCAGGGGCATTGAATCAGATAAATCACCCCAGATGTATTACAAGAGATACAATCGTCAATTTCCCATATCCCAATCAAGTCCTTAGCCGGGATGGAATCAGGGAGTCCGACGATTCTCAAATTACTGCGTCTCGATCGATTTTCGAGATCGTCCAGCTTGTCCCAGAGCCTGTTGTTTTCAGCCAGGGTTTTCTGTAGTTGGACTGCAGAGATACAGTCCGAGCTTCCACCTCCTGGACTTTAAGCTGTTGTGCTTCTTCATAAGTGCAAACGGTTATATCTACTTATTTTAGTTATAATGGGTATTCATTGCCTTTGAGAGCAATGTTGATTTATATTCACTGTTTTGTATGGATTTTCATGTAGGCCAAAGTAAGTCCATGAGAAGATTACTGTGCTGTTCAAGAGCTAGTGTTATAGTAACAATATATTATACATTTAGAAAGTTAGAAGATACACCGCACCTGCAGATTCTGAGGCTTCATTGTTTTTTATATCTGAACATGAATTCCACAGTGTGAGAATTGTCTAGATGTTCCTCAAAGTATACATTCATGTATCAAAGTTTGTTCCTCCGCCCTGAGACAAGGCCTCCAGACGTCAGAGGTGTAGTAGTGAAAATATCAGGCATGTATGAGTTAACCCTTAATGGTATGATGCCTATTGCTTAGACAACAGTGCCACCTAGATATGAGCAGTTAATACTACATCAGTAGCAAAAGTGCATTCTGGGTAGTATTATGACGTCAGGCTCCTTATCAATGCACACACCCATCCAACAATGTTGGAAGTTCCAAACTCGGAGGGCGTGTTCATCTGATAAGTTTTGGGTTAAGAAACCAGTTACCAGGAGAAGAAAAAAAAAAAGAGGGAGAGAAAAAAAAAAAACAAAGAAACATTTGGATTATAGATCTCTGGAGAATCATTTGGATTATCGGGAAATACTCTTGAGAGCTGGCTGCCCCAAGACTCTGCACATCACTTGACCCTTGGGTAATGTATATTTTTGTTTTATGTAGTATTGATCTAAATTAATTGGCTTGATACTTAGTCAAATACCCGCTCATTTGCGGACGTGTAACGTTAGTTGCTACATCAGTATTTTCTCTGATTTCAGTTACGATGCATATAACTGAATAAAGGGGATAATATTGGAGAAACTCTCTGTTGGGAATCTTTATATTCCCTAGTTCGACATCAAGGCAATAATTTATAAGTTTTGTTGCAATACTACGATTATCTGAGTTTGGTCATCCTCATTTTTTTGGGGGCGGAGCAAGGGCTCATATCTGTCATCTTCTTGATTGAGTTTTCCGCATAATCCATTGATTGTATATCTCTCACAAATTTAAAGCTATATTGCATAATATTCTTGTGTTGGTTGAGTATTGTTTTGTTGGCATCATATAGTGGTGAATTCTGGGTACTGCATATCATTGTATATTATTGAAATTTATGTTGATTCATTTTTGATTGTATATTAAACTATTGTATAATAAACCATTTATATTTTTGCATAGACGCTTGTACCCTGTTTTACTGATTGCACAAAATAATCAGGTTCTTGATCGAACTCGTTTTGAGATGATTATGTCCATCTCCCGGATCAATATTGTTTGCATAATTTTTCTTTTGATCCGTTCAAAAAATTTTTTTTTATCTTTATATAAAGCATTTGCTTTATATACCCGACATAAAATGGAGGCCCCGGTAGCGAGATCGAGTTAATTCTTTGATTATTTGTGCAAATAGTAAACCGTTCCATACCTTTCTTGGCTAACCAGATTATTTATAAATCTGTGTATAACTTTATTGCAAGAAAATGAGTGCAGCCGGTAGTGAAGCCGGTAGTGATGTTGCAACAGGAGATAGTCCATCTAGCCCGGAGCAGTTAATCCAGAATGTTGTTGAATATGTAAATTCACATTTAAATTTGGATCATGATGTGGCTGCATGGATAAATGAGTTGCAGGCAGAAGCCAAGAGAGAATGTGTGGATGTATGGACGCCACTTGGCACAGTCAGGAGACAACTAACTTATCTTGATGTGCTTAAAAATACTGCCAGTAAAAAAACAACACCTCTTAAAGATGTTGCCATCAATTTTGTATGCATTATTAGAGGTCAGCATTCTCTCAGAGAGTAGACATGTGCATATAACGAAAGTGCAAGCATATGTATCCCATATGGAAGAAAGATTAGAATCTGCAAAGGCATCGATCGAGGATTTAAAATGCGAGCTCGATCACAGCCATGCTGCCTATCACAAATTAATAAGTGAGGCAGAGGAGCTGCACATCCGTTATAGCAGTCTGCAGCAAACAAATGAACTAAGCCAAACTGTAGCTAATGTTCAAAGTGATCTGTCTGATCACGAGGGATATCCAGACCCTCCAATTCTCACACCCCAAAATGTAGATATGTCATCATCACATGCTCTTAAAGCGCAATCCATCCGAGACCCTAAGCCACCAGAGGGTGATGGCATGATTAAACAGTAGGCCTTAAACCAATTAAATCAGGCGTTTCAAGCTGTAACCGCCTTACTAGGCGCTAGCGACGCAAAAGGGTACAGAAGTGCCCCTCCACATCCTCCTCTAGAGAGGAATGTTAGGGTTAAGTCACCTGTGCCAAGAGGGTCTGATGGGAGTGAGCAGAGCGTGAGTGATTGTGACAGTGATGTGGGAAAGCGTGTGATCCATTCCCTACCACGCAGGTATAAGATTGCCCATCAGGGGGATGAGAGTTTCAGATGACCAACATATGCTGAGGTGGTCTCTAGAAAGAAAAATACTCAGTGTTCAGAAAAGGATCAGAACTCCTCGAGTATTATTAAGTTTCTAAATGTCACTGTGCCCAAATTCTCTAAAAAGGGTTCTGCTGAAATTGCCAATCACTTAGAACTGTACCAGTCCACCATGGATTCTTTAAAATTGTATTCTGATGCGGACAGGATCAGATTCCTACCATGGGCATTTGATGGTAAATATCGCCACTACTTTATTTCATTTAGGGAGAGGGGAATTCTGGATTGGCAGGATGTTTTGCATAAGGTCAAATTAGAATTTGGCCCTTACCGTACTGTGACTGCTACAAAACGTGATATCTATAAACTCGCATGTAGACCCAATCAGAGTCCCCGGGAATTCCTCCCCATCCTTAAAAATGCCTATGGGTTGGCGTATAGATCCCCAAACTGGGAGTCTGAGGAGTTCAAACAGCTGTTTTATGATGCAATGCCCATGCAAATTAAGCTTAGCTTGGCTAGAGATCTTGATCTCAAAGCTCCCTTGGACAGGTGACGGCTGCCACCTCACTGTATAACATCAGTGAATGCCATGCTACAGGTGAGAGGAGATATAAAAAGTCCCCAGAACAAAGCGTAGCAGAAGCTAAGGTAAACCCTGGCTTCAAATTTGAAACGCAGCCACGTAAGTACCCTCAGTCTACAGGACCTGTCCAACAAACCCAGCGACAACGGGTAGGACCCAAGCAAGCAAGACCTCAGAGCCCCAAGGGGCCAGAGGGGGATAACTCCAGTGCTGGGAGGTCTAACTACCATCCCCAATATTACAATAGGGGTCCCCAAGGATACAGGCGCTGGAACAACAGGCCCAGACAACAGAAGGAAAGTAGGCCTGAATCCCCTACCTCACCTAGAAGTCGGTCACCCACTTCTAATAAGGGAACACCAGAAGTCCAAACTGTGCGCAAACCAAACAATCGTTTGGATCATTTGGCAGATCAAGTAGCCAAATTACAGGAGATCATTAGTAAAATGTCCCTGGTGTCAACTGGAAAACAGCCTGAGTCTTTTTTAGGGGTAACTGCAGGACCCAGCTCAGCCCTATAATGCAGGCAGGGCAGGGTCAGAGCCCAGGCCGGTGCAAGGCTACTAAGATGGTTGTAACAGAATCTAATGTGATTTATAATCCTACTTTGCCTTGCAGTGTTCTTGACCCTAAAATTGAGGCCAAGGAGGAGATGTCTAACATGTTGTCTATATTACAGTCTAATCATGATGATTCCTGCACTAATGTGTCTTCTCCAGTGAGTGATCCTATCATCTCAGCGTCAACCTGCGAGCTGCCGTCTGTAAGCTGTGATGTGATCCAGTGTTCTCCAAAGGTGGGGGCTGCTGCTGCCGCCGCGAGCAGCAGGGATTCCAAGAATTCACCAGAGGTCGCGACGCTGCAGAAAGGTCAAATCCTTAACAAGTGTCAAATAGGTGATCACCCTAATTTTTTGTGTGATTTGTTTCAGATCAAAGGCCGATATTTTCTTGATTCCTATCTCCAAGATGAACTTATTGGGCCAATCAGGGGTTTACTTGACACAGGATCACAAGCCACTATATTGTCATATAGTTATTTCGAACAGGTATTGGAGGTGACAGCAAAGAAGCCGAAACTGAAATCGTTTGATGGCTCTTTGATAAGTGTCGGCGGAGACGCTTTGCAGGTAAAAGGTACATCATGGTTAAAATTCAAAATTGGCAAGAAGATAATTAGACATCCCACACTGATTGTGGACCTTCCCTATGATCGGCTGATCATAGGAATCGACCTCCTGAGAAGATTGAGTTCCATAGTAGGCTTCATCAATGAAGCCGTCTGGACTCAGGTGAAGGCACCCATTGCCTATGAGTACTCTTGCAATGCACAATCCCAACGTAATTGTCATGTGATTGAGGAAAGGTTTAACTCTGTTGAAGTGCATTTTAGGAACAATCAAACGCCGGATGTCACGATCCTGAAAAATGGTGAGCCCGAGGAAGCCGTCAGCGGTGCCGCACATACCATAACCATCTAGAAGGACAGAATTGAAAAGGTAACCCTGGATGGGGATGCATTAACTATTTCTCTTAAAGGGAGAAGTTACGAAGTCGCGGACCTGACCAGGCATACTCAATCCATGGTACGGATTGAGAAGGTTAATGATAACTTATTGATTCCCGTACAAGTGAACAATATGGCCCGGGTGAAATACGCCAAGTTGGATCTGAAATCCGAAGCCAGTTACATAAGCCTGAGTCTCTTGAAACAGATTGCTAATCCTAAAATGATTAAAGTTTCCTCTCCACAGGACCAATGGGTTCATGATCTGGATGGAGATTCACAGAGTCATAATGTGATTGCAAGATGTATTTTGTCTATTTCCATAGGAGATAAAACCACAGAACATTTATTCATTGTGTTGAATGAACCACGGTACCAGATGTACATAGGTAATGACCTTCTACACCGATTTGCCGTGCAGATTGATCTAGTCAACAATACTCTATGGTCCAGATTACCTGGGAACCCGGAGGGATTCCAGAATGAAGACCAAGCCTTGAGATGGGGACAACAGATGCCCTATGCCGTGAGTATCGTGGTTGCAGATGAAGTTAAAATCCCTGAAGGATGTAAACCATTTCTTCTTCCCATTCAAATAAAGAAGGGACAAAGACTGAAGAATGCAGATGCTTTGATCTGTTTGTCCAACCGGATGCAGCAACTTGGCCTGAAGGTAAAGTAGACTCCTATGGTAAACATTCATCAGGAACCATTGCATATGGTAATTCATAACATGGCTCCCCATAGTATATCTCTACAAAAAGACACTATAATTGGTCTGGCTATGGATTCGGAGTATTACACTTTTGGTTTCCAAAATGATGTCATTGAACTTATTCCTGATGAATACCTGACAGAAGAACAGGTAGTGAAACAACATTTTCCCTCAACACCTGAGGGGTTATTTAATATCCACTCTGTTTATCCTTTCAGCTCTGAAGAAGGTACATGCCACATTGAAGAATCATCATTGGTTTTCAACCATGAGATCGATGAGAAGGAGTACGAGTCATGCCAAACAGGAAAGGATAAGGTACGCAATACTCAAAACGATTTAACTAGTGAGCTTGAAGAAGCTTACGAGTTAAGTCAACCTGAAATCTTTCCAGAATTTCAGGAACGGGTGGAAGAGCAAATCTCTGTGGCTGACGCATGTTCCGAGGAGTCGGAGCGTCAAAAACTAAAGGGGCTCTTCGCCGAATTCCAGGACATGTTTGCTAAGGATTCTTACGACTGTTGGGAAACTGACCTACACGTTGCAAGAATCCAAACGGATCCAAATGCACCCCCTGTATATGTTAAACAGTACCGACTTCCGCTGGCGGCATATGAGTCGCTATCGGAAATCGTCAAAAACTTGGAGAAGCGGGGGATCATCCGTCCAGTGCACAGCTCGTTCAACCATCCTGTGCTTGGGATTCTCAAACCCAATGGTCAATTCCGTCTCTGTTCGAACCTAAGGCAGTTAAACAAACGTGTATACAGTGGGGGAAATAATTATTTGACCCCTCACTGATTTTGTAAGTTTGTCCAATGACAAAGAAATGAAAAGTCTCAGAACAGTATCATTTCAATGGTAGGTTTATTGTAACAGTGGCAGATAGCACATCAAAAGGAAAATCGAAAAAATAACTTTAAATAAAAGATAGCAACTGATTTGCATTTCATTGAGTGAAATAAGTATTTGAACCCTCTAACAAAAAAAGACTTAATACTTGGTGGAAAAACCCTTGTTTGCAAGCACAGAGGTCAAACGTTTCTTGTAATTGATGACCAAGTTTGCGCACATTTTAGGAGGAATGTTGGTCCACTCCTCTTTGCAGATCATCTCTAAATCCCTAAGGTTTCGAGGCTGTCTCTGTGCAACTCTGAGCTTGAGCTCCCTCCATAGGTTTTCGATTGGATTAAGGTCCGGAGACTGACTAGGCCACTCCATGACCTTAATGTGCTTCTTCTTGAGCCACTCCTTTGTTGCCTTTGCTGTATGTTTTGGGTCATTGTCGTGCTGGAACACCCATCCACGACCCATTTTCAGTTTCCTGGCAGAGGGAAGGAGGTTGTCGCTCAGGATTTCACGATACATGGCTCCGTCCATTTTCCCGTTTATGCGAATAAGTTGTCCTGTGCCCTTAGCAGAAAAACACCCCCAAAGCAAAATGTTTCCACCCCCATGCTTGACGGTGGGGACGGTGTTTTGGGGGTCATAGGCAGCATTTTTCTTCCTCCAAACACAGCGAGTTGAGTTAATGCCAAAGAGCTCTATTTTGGTCTCATCAGACCACAGCACCTTCTCCCAGTCACTCTCTGAATCATTCAGGTGTTCATTGGCAAACTTCAGACGGGCCTGCACATGTGCCTTCCTGAGCAGGGGGACCTTGCGAGCCCTGCAGGATTTTAATCCATTGCGGTGTAATGTGTTTCCAATGGTTTTCTTGGTGACTGTGGTCCCTGCTAATTTGAGGTCATTAACTAACTCCTCCCGTGTAGTTCTAGGATGCTTTTTCACCTTTCTCAGAACCATTGACACCCCACGAGGTGAGATCTTGCGTGGAGCCCCAGAGCGAGGTCGATTGATGGTCATTTTGTGCTCCTTCCATTTTCGAACAATCGCACCAACAGTTGTCACCTTCTCTCCCAGCTTCTTGCTAATGGTTTTGTAGCCCATTCCAGCCTTGTGCAGGTCTACAATTTTGTCTCTGACATCCTTGGACAGCTCTTTGGTCTTTCCCATGTTGGAGAGTTTGGAGTCTGCTTGATTGATTGATTCTGTGGACAGGTGTCTTTTATACAGGTGACTAGTTAAGACAGGTGTCCTTAATGAGGGTGACTAATTGAGTAGAAGTGTCTAACCACTCTGTGGGAGCCAGAACTCTTAATGGTTGGTAGGGGTTCAAATACTTATTTCACTCAATGAAATGCAAATCAGTTGCTATCTTTTATTTAAAGTTATTTTTTCGATTTTCCTTTTGATGTGCTATCTGCCACTGTTACAATAAACCTACCATTGAAATGATACTGTTCTGAGACTTTTCATTTCTTTGTCATTGGACAAACTTACAAAATCAGTGAGGGGTCAAATAATTATTTCCCCCACTGTACATGTCCGGATGGCCCGTGCCGTATATTGACCAGAGTTTGGCGCAAATACAGGGATCCAAAATTTTCACTGCTTTGGATTGTGCGCAAGGATATTGAACAATCAAAGTGGACGAGAGGGATCAATACAAACTGGCCTTTACGTTTGGAAAGCAACAATATGCATGGACCCGATTACCTTTCAGGTACATAAATGCGGGTCATGAGTTTGCTGTGTTCATGTATAAGGGAATGCCTGATGCCACTGAACGAGGTACCTTATCCTATGTGGATGACATCCTAATCAAAAGTACAACTTTTGAGGAGCATATTACGGAACTGAGGCATGTACTAACCCAACTAAGAAACGCTGGTGTAAAACTTTCTTTACAGAAGGCTCAATTGTGTCGTACCAAAGTAAATTTTTTAGGTCACGAAATCACTGCCGATGGAATTAACCCACAGAAGAATAAAGTGGAAGCAGTGATCAACACAAAGTCACCTACAAATACCAAGGAGTTGAGATCCTTCCTGGGCATGATGAACTATTCACGTAAGTTCATAGATAATTATGCCGAGATTACAAAACCTCTTTTGCAGTTGCTGAAGAAAGGAGTAAAATGGGAGTGGAGTGAGCGTCACGAGCAAGCTGTGAATGAGCTCAAAACCAGACTTATCCAGGCCCCATGCCTTGCCTATCCAGAAGGTGGAAAACCCTTTTACATTGAAACAGGTTTCACCGACAAAAGCGTGAGTGCAGTCCTTTTCCAAAAACAGGACAACCTGAACAAGATCATCGCCTATGCCAGCAAGTCCTTGTCACCGATTGAGGTAAAGTTCAATGACTGTGAAAAAGCATTACTGTCAACTGTGTGGGCTTTGCAGTATTTCAGGAGTTTTATCCAGGGCGAAAAGATCATTGTGGAAACTGCACACCAACCCCTGCAATATTTGCAGAGTGATAGAATTAAGGATGGGAATTTATCAAACAGCAGGATAACCGCCTGGACGATGTCCTTAATGGGATGGCCATTGGAAATCAGGTACAAACAAAATAATAAGAATCCAGTTGCTCAAGGATTAGCCAAACTGCATGATTGTTCCAATTCAGGACATTAAGGTGAATCGCCACAAAATGATTTCCTGGAAGAACAATCTTCATCTCCATACAAGTCTTATGAAGAAGAATACTGCAAATCATTACCATGTGCATATGTTGATGGCTGTTCTTTCCATACCGATGTAGAAACTGAACGCAAATTGGTTGCAGGTATCGGAATCGTATGGAATAACACATTCCCAGACATGTCCGTCGGATACAAAATTGGTTCCAAAAGTAGCCAGTTCGCGGAGCTCACCGCTGTGTATAAAGCTGTACAAATGGCTATTGACTCTGGTCTTAAAGAGTTTGTTATAATCACAGATTCTAATTATGTTCGCAGTAGCTTCGTGGAGTACTTCCCTGGATGGAAAAGGTCTAATATGGCGAGGAGTAACAATAAGCCTGTTAAGCATGGTAAAATGTTTTGTAAGATCGACGACATGGTTACCACCCATGGTCTCACCATTTACTGGAAGAAGGTAAGAGGTCACTCAAAATCTCCAGGTATAGATAAAGAGGGGAATGATTTGGCAGATTCCCTCGCTAATCAAGCAGCCATTAATGGAGAAGTCTTGAACGTTGATGACCTCATGGGAACTATCCAAGTGGATGCAATGACAAGAAGACAGGCCCAAAAGGAAACCGAAGCCAATGTGGCACAATGGAGCCAAGATTCCCCTAGTGAGGATCTCAACGCGAGTCAAAAGGGGGATCCAGTCATTGGTATGTTTTACAAACACATTGAAGATCCGCAGAACTGTCCCATAACTATGGCAAAGAAGAGTTACAAATTTTGATGAAGGGTAAGTCCCAATTCTCGTTACAGGATGGATTGTTGGTAAGAACCTCGAAGAATGGTATCTCACAATGGGTGGTACCCACAGCATACCGAGGTTTGATGTTACAACACGCCCATGACGCCCCAACGGCTGGTCATCGAGGTGAGAAGTTAACGTATGAATTACTACGGGATTACGCTTATTGGCATCATATGTTGCAAGACGTTCGCACATATTGTCAAGGATGTGTAATATGCCCTCAATTCCAGCCGCAAGCACCCACTCATCGGGCACCGCTGATGAAAAGGGGGATGTCCATGCCATGGTCAGACATCCAGATTGACTTTATTGGACCAGTAACAACTTCATCAAAAGGCAACAGATATATGTTAACCGTGACTTGTCTATTCACAAAATGGGTAGAATGTTTGCCTTGCAAGACTTGCAGTTCAAGTGTGTGTGCGTCTCTACTCATTAACCACGTGTTTTCCAGGTTCGGTCTTCCCCAACGCATAAAGTCCGATCGCGGAAGTCATTTCACTAGTGAGGTGATGACAAAAACGTGGGAGATACTGGGAGTACAAAGGAAGCTACATATAGCTTACCGGCCAGCCTCTAGTGGTGGAGTGGAACGCTACAACCAAACAATTGTCAACAGTCTAAAGAAATTTGTCAATGAATCCGGTAAGGACTGGGATGTAAAGTTGCCTCTGGTTCTCATGGCCATCAGAGCCACTCCAAGCGCAGCAACCAAACTTTCTCCCTTCGAAATGATCACAGGAAGGAAGATGGTGTTACCCCAGCATTTACTCTACCGGACAACAGACCAAAATTTGATAAATGCTTCAACAGCCCATCAATACATAGAGAATCTACGTAAGCACCTTCAACATGCTTTTGCATTCGCCCAGAAGAATCTGGAGAAAGCAGCCGTAAGCGCCAAAACCTACTATGATCTGAAGACTACTCAAAAGGAGTACCAAATTTCCGATCAGGTTTATCTCTATAACTTCGCCCGGGATCAGGTGAAGGAAAATAAGTTCCTGCCTTCCTGGAAGGGACCCTATGTTGTCATTGACAAATTGTCACCTGTGGTCTACAAGATCAAAATTCCTAAGGGGGATGAATTTATAGAGAAATGGGTGCATATTAATCAATTACGTGTTTGTCATCCTAGGTCACAGCTTCGCCAAATGGAAGGATTGCCGGATGATGAAGAGTAAAGAGATATCAAGGTTCCAGCTAAAGATGGGAACCCAGGATTGGTATAGTATGAACATACAAATGTACTAACCTATCCTCATGTATTTTCCTCTGTAACTAATTATCTTTTAACTCACTTTTGGATCGAGAACTTGCTCTGTCCAAGAAAAGAAACGATGCCAAATCAAAGATGTATGGTCGTATTAACTCTTTTCTTGCAGGAGTGATAAAAAGTGGAAGATGTATGTACTTATATTTGTCATACAATATATTTCAGGCGCAAGATGGCATTGAGTGTTGTTGCCGTTATCTACATCATCCTGATCTTGGGGAAGGAGTTCCAGGCCGAGCCGATTGCTGTACCAGGCCTTTCATCTGGGATCATGCTACAGGATACCACGGGATTCCTCTTGACGAATAAGAGGATTCTATCCCAAAAGTTCTACGTCAGTTTGGATCCACGTGTCTTCATCGAAAGACAGTTCAACATTTCCGAGATTTCGTCTCCGGAGATAAAGATTTGGTATCAAATGCACATTGGCTATTCCCAAGAAAGGATTACACAGATCCTGGAACAGACAAGGAAAACCATGACTAGAGAACAGTTTTCAACAAGTCGTCGACCAAAGCGGTTCATTTCTGCCATTACAGCCGCCATAATCTTTGCCGTAGTGGGCACTGTCATTGCCACCGGTGTATCAGCTGTTAATTCCATCTCTATTAAGACATTGGAACTTGAGATTGGTTCACTGAAAAGGAACCTAATGAGTATTCATGCAGAGATGGAGAATCAAAAAAAACATTTATCGGACTTATATTCCGTCGTTACCATCAACTTACACTCAAAGTTATTGACTCATTCAATAGATCTTCATGAGAGTCACGAACAGTTTAAACAAGAACTAATGTCTCTGAAGAATCTGAATGAAAAGCCCTTTGTGACAATACAATGTAGTCCAACTTCTCTATTGGATTACATTGTAATGAAGGGGGATTTGTTGTGCTTCTTCATAAGTGCAAACAGTTATATCTACTTATTTTAGTTATAATGGGTATTCATTGCCTTTAAGAGCAATGTTGATTTATATTCACTGTTTTGTATGGATTTTCATGTAGGCCAAAGTAAGTCCATGAGAAGATTACTGTGCTGTTCAAGAGCTAGTGTTATAGTAACAATATATTATACATTTAGAAAGTTAGAAGATACACCGCACCTGCAGATTCTGAGGCTTCATTGTTTTTCATATCTGAACATGAATTCCACAGTGTGAGAATTGTCTAGATGTTCCTCAAAGTATACATTCATGTATCAAAGTTTGTTCCTCGGCCCTGAGACAAGGCCTCCAGACGTCAGAGGTGTAGTAGTGAAAATATCAGGCATGTATGAGTTAACCCTTAATGGTATGATGCCTATTGCTTAGACAACAGTGCCACCTAGATATGAGCAGTTAATACTACATCAGTAGCAAAAGTGCATTCTGGGTATTATTATGACGTCAGGCTCCTTATCAATGCACACACCCATCCAACAATGATTGGAAGTTCCAAACTCGGAGGGCGTGTTCATCTGATAAGTTTTGGGTTAAGAAACCAGTTACCAGGAGAAGAAAAAAAAAAACAAAGAAACATTTGGATTATAGATCTCTGGAGAATCATTTGGATTATTGGGAAAAACTCTTGAGAGCTGGCTGCCCCAAGACTCTGCACATCACTTGACCCTTGGGTAATGTATATTTTTGTTTTATGTAGTATTGATCTAAATTAATTGGCTTGATACTTAGTCAAATACCCGCTCATTTGCGAACGTGTAACGTTAGTTGCTACATCAGTATTTTCTCTGATTTCAGTTACGATGCATATAACTGAATAAAGGGGATAATATTGGAGAAACTCTCTGTTGGGAATCTTTATATTCCTTAGTTCGACATCAAGGCAATAATTTATAAGTTTTGTTGAAATACTACGATTATCTGAGTTTGGTCATCCTCATTTTTTTGGGGGCGGAGCAAGGGCTCATATCTGTCATCTTCTTGATTGAGTTTTCCGCATAATCCATTGATTGTATATCTCTCACAAATTTAAAGCTATATTGCATAATATTCTTGTGTTGGTTGAGTATTGTTTTGTTGGCATCATATAGTGGTGAATTCTGGGTACTGCATATCATTGTATATTATTGAAATTTATGTTGATTCATTTTTGATTGTATATTAAACTATTGTATAATAAACCATTTATATTTTTGCATAGACGCTTGTACCCTGTTTTACTGATTGCACAAAATAATTAGGTTCTTGATCGAACTCGTTTTGAGATGATTATGTCCATCTCCCGGATCAATATCGTTTGCATAATTTTTCTTTTGATCCGTTAAAAAAATTTTTTTTTTATCTTTATATAAAGCATTTGCTTTATATACCCGACAAAGCTCCAGCTCATCCAGCTTAGTGGAGTGGAGAGATACTTCAGCCTGCAATGCTGCGAACGATTGTGCGATGGTAGACGACAAAGCTTCCTGCAGGTCCGGAAGAATACGCGATGCTACCTCTATCACAAGGTGTTTGTAGTCCAGGTCTGTATTCTCCAACTCCCGAGCCTTGCAATGGTCCGTCCGGTCTTCACAGGCCGAGGAGTTAGGCTGTTGAGCGTCAGCCGTCATCGGCGCCATTTTGTCATCTGCAGGTGCAGCGCTAGGTTTATCTTGGGTTTTCTTTGACTTATTCCCCATGTGTATGAGGAAGCGGTCCATAAACAGGAATTCCTCCCTTTCTGGGTGATTGTCCTGGCCGCCTGATCTAGATCGACAGCCAGTAACGCAGTGATTTTGTGTCCGCTGTGCCCCAAGTGACGGAGCTCCTAACACATGCTGCTCACTCGATGGCGCCGGAATTGGAAGTCCTTTGTTGCATGTTGAAGCTCTACTTGGAACCTTGTTAAGATCCAACAATGTAAAATATGATTTTTTTGCCATTTTTCAAGTGGTCTTAAACTTTTGATCAGGACTGTATCAGCGTGTCCCAATGCAGCGTTTTCCCAGCAAAAAAACTGGTACATCAGGGGGCAAAAGGATAATGCTTGACATAAAGCAAAAAAGAAAGAGATAAGTCCTGGAGTATTGACTTCTACATACTCTATAAAAGAAACTAATGTAGGGGACCCTATGGTTGGTGCTCTGTGAACAAGACTACAGCGGCATGATCTGGGCCACTAGATGTTTGGTGTCTCAGTAATGCTCATATCTGGTGCCATTATAAGGGTTTGCCCCTCCCAAAACACCCCCCCCTCACTTCCTCTTAGGTAATTGAAGTGTATTATAAGAAATAAAACATACTAAATCAATTCATATCCAATGGGTCCTAAATGTAAAATGGTAATCCTTATTGGTGAAAAGATAATGCATTTAGAAATTCAAGAATTATGCAGAACTATGTAAACCGCCGGCGTGGAGGCGGAGCGCATCTATCTTTTTGATGATTCCTTGAAATATATTGTTTATTCATTCCAAGGATATTGTCACGGCCTTTGGTTTGCACTGTGACATTGTTGCCAAACTTGCGGTTGCCCGCGGCAACGTGTTGCTGTGAGAGCATGCGGTGGCAGTGTCTCAGCCTTCTGGTTGATTGCCGTGATATGGTTGCCATGCATGCTGTTGCAGGTGGTAACGTGGGGTTTGGTATGCTTGTGTGTGCACTTACCCTTTAAGTGGCTTCCTTTTTCTGTCTGGTGTTGGAAGGGTTAACTCCCTTCCTAGTGTTTTGTGAACACTGGGTTTGTGTGTGGGTGTGGGTGTGGGTGTGGCTGCTTGGGCTATTTAGCATTTGCTGGATGCTTGAATCTGGGGGTTCCTCCATCTTTGGTGTATGCTGATGGTTCACTGTTCCTGGCTTTTACCATCTGTCCAGTGAGGGCCACCCTTTTGGTCATTTATGTTATTATGGTGTCTCTTTCCTTTCCTATCTTTTGGTTTGTGTGGGTTATGTTCAGTGTGTTGTATGTCTTGTGTGGTGTTACATGGCTGGTGATGTTTGGTGTCCAGCATGTTTGCTAGACATTCCCCTGTCTCACGTTTGTTGCAGCTATGGGTGTCCTGGGTTCCTGTGTGGTTGTAGTTTGTGCTGTGTCCTTTAATGTTGGTGTGGACAGCAGCACTTGTGCACGGGTTCCAGTCAGTGTGTCTGTGGCAGGTAAGTGTGTTATGGGTTTCGTTTACCTGTCAACTCCATATGCTGTATGTGTTCCCCTCTCCTTGCAGCCAGGCCTCAGATAAAGACTCATGTTCCTCCATGACTGAGAGGAACAGGTCGTCTCTTCCCTGCACCTTGGTGAGGGATTACCAGGGCGACTCAGGGTCTCTAGGAATCCAGTGTATGAGTCGTCCTACCATTGGGGTCTGCTCATACGGTGAGGAGTCAGGGAGAGGATTATTACTCCCTTATTACTCCTTTTGGCCAGGCTGATACCCTTTTACCCTTTGACACCGCACGGTGGGGGGTCTCCCCCACTCCCCACTGTGACAGATATTCTTTTTTTTCTTTCATTTTCGGTATTTATAATAATTTGTGTTTATCATCTTTTTACCTCTGGGACAAACACCTTGTTATCAGACAGGGCGCCAATAGGTATCAGAAAGGGCTTAGCCACGAGAGGTGGGGTCGCCCCTTTCGGGACGGGTTCTCTGCCTGTAGGCAGGGATAGGTGAGGGATTCAATAGGGATGGTGAGGTTTTTTTCATCCCATAAAACCTATACCGTTGGTCTTCTTCTCCATGATACATGATTCTTCAATCCATGAGTAAGAAGGACACAAGAATCACTGTTTCTTATTCATTTGTCTTAGGCTACTTTTACACTAGCGTTTTTTTTTGCGAATCCGTCATGGATATGCAAAAACGTTTCAGTTACAATAATATAACCCCATGCATCCGTCATGAACGGATCTGGTTGTATTATGTCTTATATAGCCAAGACAGATCCGTGTGTCAGAGAAAACGGATCCGTCCCCTTGACTTACATACTTGCAGCGTTATTCTGTCTGCAATGGGGATGGAGCCAAACGGAACAGAAAGCATTTTGGTGAAAGTAGCCTTACATAGATAGATTTATTTGTGGTCTGGGCTGCGGTGAGCGCCCCTGAAATGCTAGAACTAACTACCTCGCCTAACTACGAAGGCTAGTGGTGTGCCCTTAGCCATGTACGAGGGTAGGCAAATAAAGGGGGCAAAAAGCATGATAATAGGTATTTAGTTCATTGAAGTAATTGTATTTACAAAACCAGAGTGGAAAAAGCTCTGGCGATCTCATCTTTGGGATGCAGGATATAATGCGAGAAGCATGACGACTGCCAGCATCCCATCTTGCGAATGATGTGGGCTGGAACCCCATGCTTGGAAGCGGTGGAGGCGGCTTCAATTCTAAAGGAATGGCCCGAGATGACCCTGGGGTTATACCCTAGCCCTGCCGCGAGGCTACGCATATACTTGACAAACTGTGTGGATGAAAGCAGGCGTGACGGGAAGGGAAGTAAGGGGCTATCCGGTGCCCGGACACCTAGAGTGACTAGTAGTTTATTAAAAACTGCCACTGGACACCATGCACTGCTGGTCGGGAAATATTCTACCGGCACGGGGGGCCCTACCTGCAAGGTCTTAGATACGGGAAATAGGAAGAAAATGACCTTGTTTACGGATGTGCTGGTTAACTACTGCACCTGAATGGTGAGGGGAGGAGCTAGTGAATTCCACGGGTCTGAGAAAGCCATAAAAACGTAGGTAGAGAGCGGCCTTGAGAATGGTGCTTTTGAATGGCCCGAAAGGGTTGCTATCTAGGGAGGAGGATATTTTCCTAAATAGATCCCCGGAAATAAGCTGCCTGATGGGTTCTGATTTTGTGGAATTTTCCTGAATGCCGCGTAGCGTGGCTTTTATGGCTTGTGAGGAAAAAATGGAGCCGCTACCGGGATGATTTATCATGAGATGATGTTGCACCCCTGCCAAATACAACCTGATGGTGTTGTAGGGAAGGTGGCGGACTTTGTGGCAGTAAGCCAGAAAAGCCATGATGAAGGTGACTTGGTCCGTGTTGTCCCTGGGATGAGATGAGAGAATAGTTTGAATATTTTCAAATCTGCTTGATAATTCCTAGTTGAGTTAATGGAAAGGGACTTGCGGATGAGTGCCCAGGCCACTGATATGTGCCTGTCTATCTATCTTTGCGGCTTGTGGCATGACCTGAAAGAAAACTGTAAAGTTTAAGTGTGACAACGCGTCTGCTGCTACATTCTTGATGCCCTGAATGTGGCTGCATGAGATGCTGAAGTTGTGCTTTAAGGCCAGCCACATCAGCTTGTGCACGAAGCGCATGACCTTGGGCGAACTGGACCTGCCTTTGGTGAGGATGTCAACTACCGTAAGGCTGTCCGTAATGAACGAGACTGGCATGTTACTCCAACCTCTGCCCCAGACTTGGGCGGCAGCCACGATGGGATAGATCTCCAGTAGGGGTGAAGATTTGATGGCCTGGGGGTCCGAATATATTTGGGGCGGCCAAGAATCTGCGAACCATTGCCTGCCGCATATGGCACCGAATCCGAATGATGCAGCCGCATATACGGTTGGGAATGTCTCTTTCTATTGCGGAACGAAAAGGGAAATGCCGTTCCACTCGGATAAAAAGACAATCCACATGGCTAAGTCAGCAAGGGCTTCTCGATCCAGATGGATAAGAGAATCCTGGTCTGTAGCCGCGGGCAACAATTGGAGGAGTCTTGACGTGAAGGCCGGACCCTGTGGCATGATTTTGGTAGCGAAGTTGAGTGAGCCTAGTAAAAACTGTAAATTGACTTTTGTCATGGTCCTAGAACCTACATGTCTGGCAATAGATGTTTTAAGCCTGGCTAATTAATCTTCCGGGAGCCTGGCCTCCATCTTAGTTGTATCTAAGGAGATACCCAAGAAGGTGATGACCGTGGAGGGGCCCTCCACTTTTGCGGGGGCCACTGGAACGCACAATTCTGAAAAAATGCTGAGCAATTTTTCCAACCTATCAGGCACGTGGTTGGGGCTCTCGACCAACAGGAAGTCGTCCAGGTAATGAATTACCCTGGGACAATTGCCGTGATTTACCAGAATCCAATGGAGGGCCTGGGCAAACTGGTCGAAGAACAAGGGACTGCTCTTAGACCCAAACGTCAGACGAGTAGCAAAATAGTACTGGTCCCTCCATTTGATTCCGTAAAATTTCCATAAATGTGGCTGAATCGGCAGCAATTTGAAAGCGTCAGAAATATCGGCTTTTGACAACCACGCACCTACCCCTACTTGCAAAATCAATTGGATGGCTTCGTCCAGGGAAGAGTATATCAAAGAATTGAGGCTTGGTATACTGGAAGCATGAGGAGCTGACAAGTCGTAGATCAACCTCTTTTTATTGGAAAATTTCTAGGTGACCAGACCAATAGGACTTACTCTGTAAGTATTGAAGGGAGGAGCTGAAAAGGGGCCGATGATGAACCCTTTTTGCAGTTCGGCCTGCAGTAGAAGGTCTATCGAGACTGGGTCTTCCATGGCTGACACCAGGTTGGGTGCTTCCCATGAAACTAGAGGCAATGTGACAAGGCCAGTATGAAAGCCTTCTGTGAAACCTGATTCTAGGAATTTTACAAATGCGGGGTCGTAGTGATTTTTAAGAAGAGAGACTAGGGCGGGAAGATTAACGTTGGGAACAGGAAGATTGTGCATGGGCCCGGAAGCAAACAGAGCAGATATGGAGCGCCTTGCATTTATTGTAGCTGCAGAAGGGGAGATTTTAATTGTTGCAGATTTGATTTTTCCCGAGGAACACTATGGGTCGGCCTAATTTGTCCAGGAGCGGACCTGACTTCTGGGGACCTGACGTGCTGGGCTGTTGCTTTGCCTGGGAGGTGAGAATTAAGCTGGGGCACCAGTCGGAAGCATGCAGTACTGACTGGCAATAGGTGCAAGTGGGGGCTTTGAGTCCTGCAAAGTGCCTGCAGAAGAGCTTTATATCTAGGGGAGCCCAGTTTGTGATGTACTAAAACTGGGCGAGTGCGGCCGCCGTTTTTGCAGAGAATGATCTATGATAATCATAGAAAGCAAATCCTCCGTACTAGTACCCCAACTCCATGACCCTATATAAATAAGCATCTAGCTCCTCCCTCCTGGCAGGCTGTGCAGAACAGACTATGTCCCGATACAAACTAAATGCCAATACAAATTCAGGAATAGTATGTTTTTTGTTGAGCCGCGCATCCTTTGATTTCAGGACCACTGACACGTCGCCACAAGTGATGGTCCTACTTTCGATGGAGTCATGGTTTGAAATCAGGATAGCTGCTAAATTGACATCCTTGCCCGGCCGGGATGGCTCGACGTATGTTCTCCAGGACAAAAAAAGATGGGGCGATCTCGGGAGCACAAGAAAACCTACCTGGGGACGAAGGCCGAGAAGTGGAAGGTCCTGGGCCGGAGGCGATGGGTGTAGAAGGAGCCTCGCCCCTGTTTTCAACTGCCTGTAATCTGGCACTGACGTCGGACAGGGAGCTGGACAAGCTGTTAATGGTTGCATGCAGCTGAATTAGAGATAACTGAATAGTGGACATTGAGACCTGTTCTACAGGTGCACTAGAAGGCTCGGGGAACAACAGGCGATATAACTCTGCCTTGCGAGCAGAAGCAGAATGTCGTATCCCTCTTTTGTTCAACTCTGAAAGCAGTTTTGGAATCGTCCACCTCCTGTAGGATGAGTGGCTGCTTTGTTCGGACACCGCGGATTCTACGGTAGACAGCGCATCCTCGATATCAGAACCGTGAGACATGATGTGCTGAAAACGAAGGGAACACGGTATAGCCTGCCAGTAATACAAGTGGGAACTATGCAAGGGGCGAACTATCGTAATGTGAAGAGCATGATCCGTGAGATGGGGAGGCGGATAGGTTAGTGATGACATTGTAGCAAAGTGAGTGCCCTTGACCGACCCGAGGTAACGGTGATGATAGAAAGTGGAAACGTGACTCGATGGCCGGGCTTGGTGACCTCTAACGAGATGCGTGAGAGTGGTAAACCTACCTGGAGGCATCTTAGATGTTCGACAAGCCTAATGGAATATCACCTGAAAGGAATGGAAGATTTGCCGCAATTGGCTATGCGAGGGGCCCTAAAGCCAAAACACACCTGTTTCACTTACCTGGATATCAGTGACTGAGTCTTTAAGGGTACCCGCGGGGTATCTTAGTACCTAAAAGAATGAGACCGTAGACTAACTGCCCGAACAACGGAAGGGCGACATCGAGACCGAATCATGCCTGGTGTGTGAAAAGAACTAACAGGGGAAGGTTAGTGACTACGTTTTGGAGAAAATATCTAAATGGCAGGGTGAACCGTGGGAAAGAGACAGTAGAAAAGTACAGCGGGAGATGTCCTGAACAAAAAAGACGAGACAAAACGATTAGTGTAGGCAACGCAGTTGCCGTATTTGTGGGAGGGGAGGCTCCTGCACATCGTATATAAAGCACTGCGTACCCCTCCCCCTGTCAGCTACGTTCGCATCACGTTCACAGCAGCGTCATGCGCAGGCGCATCTTTACTTCTGGGTCGCAAGCGGGGTCAGCGTCCTCTGAGCCCCAATGTACGGCTAGCAGAGTTCCCACATCGTTCGTCGGCGTGTGCGTCCGGGTCCGGTAGGGTAAGTCCGGCCTCGCGCTCTTCCTTCTGACAGCCGAGCCCCACGTCCGGGCAATGGTGGCTCTGTTACATGCGGCTCAGCACATTCGGCTCTCTGTGCAGCCGCCTTGTACTCCCTGCACGGCGGATACCGGCTCTCGTGGAACAGTGGCTTGAATTTTGGAAAACACAGGGGGTAATGCCGACACACCGCAAGCTGCGTGAACCCTGCATACCATCCAGTAAGACGCGGAGCATCAGCAGGCAGGGAGTCACGTGGAGGCCCAAACGCAGGAGCAGCACCTAAAGCGGCTAAGAGCATAACAACCCGCTCCAGTACCAGAAAAATAAAAAATATAAAAAATCTTAAGAACGTACTTACTGCAATACTTGACGAGGACCTGGGGTACTCATCTCTAAGGAGACCATTCACTCAGTGTATATCCAACGGAGGTACATGCTCCGTTCGGCGTTCCTGTATACCTAGTGCGCATGCGTGCCATTTTCCATAGGGTGTGATGCTTATCTCATGGCGCCTGCCGTGTGCACACCCCGCAGGTGTCATGGGAACCGCGGACACCATGCAACCCCGCGTCTCCATGCGTACTCTGCACCTGCACGCCCGACACACGAAACCACCGGATCCGACGTCGGGCTCCCTGTTCCTGCGCAGTGCGTCCCCGGCCGGCGCCATGGCAACGCAATAAACAGTCCTTATAGTGTATCGCTGCAACATTTGTTTCGGTCTAATCAGTGCGGCATTCATATATTATATTTTTTTTAGCATGTTCTAGCACTTAGAACTTGGGGAGGTTCTGCTGGCCTCAACGGTGGGCCTGGGGTATAGTACAACCCATACCTGGAGACATAATGAGTCCACATAATCTTGTAGACATCGTCGCTCTCTCCCGCTAACAATAGAACAACTTCTGAGGGCCACTGGGTGATTGTGGACTACCGCCAGCCTCTGCAGGCACTTTGGTAGCCTCTACCTCCTTTCTGGGCCTCTTGCCTCTATTGGGCTGGGGACCAGGACGATCAGCCATATTGTCAGGCAATGGTCCTTTGAAAATCTCTCTACAAAAGCGCACGTCCTCACTCTCAGTCAGATTGGCGCACGCTCCACCTACCGGTCCGCCCCCTAGGTTCACTTACATAACCTAGGTATGGCACTAGCATTGTAATCCATATTAGGCATATCGTGGCGCAGTATTATTAATAAAGAAGCTTCAGGTGGCCATTTTAGGTGAATAAGGAAAGTCCATTCAATGACAGCAATCAGTTCTATTGACCATAAAAACATCTTCAGTTTTGCCATCTTCATGCAAATTAATAATAAAGGTTTTGTATAGTTAGATATTGATCCGTTAAGAATAACTACGTGGGTGGCGCACGTCCGCAGTTAGCGCCAAACATGCAAGGTGTCGGGTAATGTGCATCAGCGGTCCACGTATGGTGGCCCTAGCAGATAGGGTCATGACATCTGTGATTGAGTTCCGATGTTCTTGCATGTAAATGTGTTTATTCTGTAAACATTACTTTACGGGCAAGCACGCGTCAGCGGTTAAGTGCATGTCCGTAGGTGCACTATGTCTATCAATTGGCGTTGCATCAGGGTTATGTTCAACCACGTTCACGTGTTTCTAGGCCAATACGAGGTGGTGAAAAAAAAAAAAGGCAGTTTGCGCCTGGCCAATGGCAGAAGGTGCCAGGCGAGGGCTGGCATTCAAGGTAGGATCAGACGTGGTTCCACGGTCCGTGACTCACATCGCTCCGGGGTCAAGGGGGTTGGGCACTAATGGTCGAATGATTGTGGTTAGGATTGTTACCTTCAAAAGCTACGTCCGTTTGTCAGCATTTTCTTTTGTCCCATGCTCCTTTCACTGCGAGCTGCGTTTATGCGTCCGCGGTTGCATTCCATCAATACTCTGCTCACTTCAGATTGCATTCATACAACTGCTTTATACCATGCTCTTCATGCTCATACTCAGAGCTGTGCCCATACCATGTTTTAGGCACCACTCACATCCAGTGCTGCATTCACCCACTTGTTCTTATATCATGTGTTATACTCTGCTTCCACTAAAGCTGTATTTCCTTTCATTTCTAGGCCTATAAGAGTGTGTTCCTACCATGTTCACAAGTTGGTCATTCGTTAAGGGTCTTCTCTTAGCGAGCTGCAATGCCTCTGGCTCTTGTTTTCCCCCATCTGTTCAATTTCACGGTTCGCGGTTGATTAATGTTTCGGTTGTACTCGTGGTTCGGATCACTACTGTCCATGAATTTTTCCATCAGGTCTGGCATGTTTAACTACTTATCATCACCATGAGGTCATCCAGTTCAGTCCCTTGGCTTTGGGGGCCCGATGTCCGTTTTTAGTGTTGTCCATTAGGGGTACTATACGGTTGTAGGCTGGTTAGTGTCTCAAGTTCATTGTCGGAGATGATCATGATCATGCAAGTCCTATTGGTGACACATAAGTGATGGGAAAAGTAAAAAAAAAAAAAAAAAACATCTGCTATTAGTCGCCCACGCATGACTTCTCCGTTATAGTTTTACACACAGAACTCCGCCTTTAGTCTCCCACGCATGGCTTCTCCGTTTAGTTGTATACACATGACTCCGCTATTGGAGTCTCTCACGCATGGCTTTCTCCATTTTAGTGTTTCACATATAACTCCGCCATTAGAGTCTCTCATACATGGCTTTTCCGTTTTAGTGTTTCACACATAACTCCGCCATTAGAGTCCCTCACGCATTACTTCGCCATTTAGTTTTACACACATTACTCCGCCAGTAGAGTCTCTCACGCATTACTTCGCCGTTTTAGTTTTACACTCATAACTCCGCCATTAGAGTCTCACACATTACTTTGCCGTTTAGTTTTACACATATGACTCCGTCATTAGTCTCACGCATGGCTTCTCCGTTTAGTTATACACACATGACTCCGCCATTAGAGTCTCTCACGCATTACTTTTGTCACGACTGTGACTGATCCAGACAGGTCTGGGAGGAGAAGGTCGCAGCGACTTGCTACTCGCGATAGCTTGTGAGTTTGCTCCGTGGTTCAGGGTATGTCATCTGGGTTTTGCCTTGTGAACCTTTTTGTCCTGACTGGGAGTTTGTAGGCATCCTTCTCAGGTGAGTCCTGTCTGCCACTCCCAGCTACTATATTAGTTTCAGTTTCACTTGCAGTCATTGCCAGATATAGTCCTTACTTCCAGTGCTACTCTGACCTTGGAAGGAGATCGTTTGATGGTGTTGCTGTGGAGCTCTTGTCCGGCGTGGACTGTCGTGTTTGGGATCGCCTTCTCTGCTCGTGACTGGATAAGTCTATCTCTGCTGTTGTTTGTTTGTTGCTGTCTTCCCCTGTTGTTTTCCTAGACGTGAGTGATGGTGACTAGCGCTCCCATCGGCCTTTCCCCAGTCCAGTCTTGTTAGGGCGACTGAGGGTTTAGGCATCCTGCTCGCCGCACGGGTTCACACCCCGTCTAGGGTATCAGGGCAGACAGGTGCCAGCTTAGGGTTAGTCAGGGGTGGCCATTCTATTTCCCATCCGTAGATAAGGGTCCCCCTTCCCCTCCGTCTGGTGCGACACGACTGCTGCTGGGATAGCGGTCGTGACAACTTTGCCGTTTTAGTTTTACACATATGACTCAGCCATTAGTCTCACGCGTGGCTTCTCCGTTTAGTGTCACACATATGACTTTGCCAGTAGAGTCTCTCACGCACGGCCCCGCCATTAGAGCCTCTCACGCATGGCTTCTCTATTCTAGTTTACACATATGACTCCACCATTAGAGTCTCTCACGCAGGGCTCCGCCATTAGAGCCTCTCACGCATGGCTTCTCTGTGTTAATTTTACACATATGGCTCCGCCATTAGAGTCTCTCACGCATGGCTCCGCCATTAGAGTCTCTCACGCATGGCTCCGCCATTAGAGTCTCTCACGCATGGCTTCTCCGTGTAAATTTTACACATATGGCTCCGCCATTAGAGTCTCTCACGCATGGCTCCACCATTAGAGTCTCTCACGCATGGCTTCTCCGTGTTAATTTTACACATATGGCTCCGCCATGAGAGTCTCCCACGCATGGCTCCGCCATTAGAGTCTCTCACGTACGGCTTCTCCAATCAAATATTACACACATAACTCCACCAGTCGAGGCCGGCTGCGTGGTCCCACAACCAGTAGGTTCGATGTCTTTTCTGCCTTCAGACCCGCTCGCATGGCTCGGTCATCCGTGGCTCGCAATACAATTATCTCGTGGTGACTCGCACGCGTGGCTTGCGCCATTAGAGTCTCTCTCACGTTATCGTTTTCTCAGACTTTTATTTTCTAGGTCGTCGGGTCTTCATTGTTTTCCCTATTAGCAGTCATCCCAAGCCTGCCTTGGCGGACATCATCTTTTCCCAGGCATGCTTATTTCATCTACAAACTTGGGCTGAGGGGTTGGTGTCCAGCCAAAGTCCTGGGTATCGGTCCATCTGCCCGTAGTAATAAGGTAAGGAGGTACAGTAATAAGGCAGAAGTCATTGTCCAAGAATACGGCAAGTAATTACGAGACGGCTTGGTACCGTTTCCAGGTTTCAACAGTCTTGTCCGCAACAGGGTTGTATCACATCACATACCTACTAACGTTTATCGCATTTTTGCCACTCAGATCTTAAATATTCCCACGGAACGATCAAGTTATTTAGCCGGGATACAACACCATTGGCATTTTTCCTATCCAGACAGGTCATCTTCATTCTTAGCACACCCTATTAGTGCATTCCTGTAAGGAATACTTGACGCGTCAACCGTGAGTAAGATTTCCAGGAAACTATTCTCAGGTGAAATGTTAAATCCATGTTGATTATGTTAAGTGCAGACCCCTTTGGTTAAGGACTTGCGCTTTGGTCAAAACAGCACTGTATTTATGTTTCAGGGGGTTCCTGCGACCTGGGAAATTCACGTGCCCCATCACTAGCAGTACCTTCGTGCTAAAACAACAACCAAATGCCTAGGGCCTCTTTCACACTTGCGTTGTCCGGATCCGTCGTGCACTCCATTTGCCGGAGGTGCCCGCCGGATCCAGAAAAACGCAAGTGAACTGAAAGCATTTGAAGACGGATCCGTCTTCAAAATGCGTTCAGTGTTACTATGGCAGCCAGGACGCTATTAAAGTCCTGGTTGCCATAGTAGTAGTGGGGAGCGGGGGAACAGTATACTTACAGTCCGTGCGGCTCCCGGGGCGCTCCAGAATGACGTCAGAGCGCCCCATGCGCATGGATGACGTGATCGGGGAGCCGCACAGACGGTAAGTATACTGCTCCCCCGCTCCCCACTACACTTTACCATGGCTGCCAGGACTTTCGCGCCGAAACAACGTTTAGCTTAAGGCCGGATCCGGATCAATGCCTTTCAATGGGCATTAATTCCGGATCCGGCCTTGCGGCAAGTGTTCATGATCTTTGGCCGGAGCAAAAAGCGCAGCATGCTGCGGTATTTTCTCCGGCCAAAAAACTTTCCGTTCCGGAACTGAAGACATCCTGATGCATCCTGAACGGATTTCTCTCCATTCAGGATGCATTAGGATAAAACTGATCAGGATTCTTCCGGCATAGAGCCCCGACGACGGAACTCTATGCCGGAAGAAAAGAACGCAAGTGTGAAAGAGCCCTAGGTTCCTCCGTGTCCCACACTTGATCACACAAAGCCACACAACCAGGCATAAAATTGAAGTTCTTCCCTATGGGTAACAAGTAGTGTCCAGTGGCAGTCTTTAACGTACAGTCGGAATTCATCAAATGCGCTCCACCTAACTCCCCTCGTATTAGCGTACAACTCCGGCCCCTAAGCAGTCATATATCCCTAAAGTACATACGTGTCTTATAGCCTTAGTTAGATATCGATCCGTTAATAATAACCAGCCACTCATCCAGAACAGGAGCCACCTCAGCCGCGTCAAGTACAATGTACCTGTTCACATTATTAAGAACCGGGTCGTTGGAAATCGCCATGGTACACTCGTTACATACCCTACCCTAAACGAGACATGTCTTTGACTTTCAGAATTTGCTATCATGATGTTATTGTAATACAGTTCCCTATTTTCTCTACTACTGAGTCTTGTATTTTTGGCCCCTTTAGGCTACCCTTTACAGCAGTTCCGCCACTACTCTACTGCTATGTTTAGGTTACTGTCATTCTGATAGTTGATCCGAGCACAAGTGTAGGCAACGCAGTTGCCGTATTTGTGGGAGGGGAGGCTCCCGCACATCATATATAAAGCACTGCGTACCCCTCCCCCTGTCAGCTACGTTCGCATCACGTTCACAGCAGCGTCATGCCCCTCCCACCCAACCCTCATATCATCCTTACTTACAGGATGGCCCCCTTTAGGCTACCCTTTACAGCAGTTCTGCCACTACTCTACTGGTATGTTTAGGTTACTGTCATTCTGATAGTCGATCCGAGCACAAACACTGACAGAGGAAAGAAGCAACCGAGTAACTGACGAACCGACATAGACCAGGGAGTACCTGGTAAAGATCAGAATGCCGCGGAGAACCCAGCCTGGGTATACCATATGAGGCGGCATGGGCTGTGTGAGCCCAGAAGGGGACAGACGTGAAAACATTGAACCGTGGAGATGAAGACAGAGGAACTAAATGACACAGAAAAGCTGGAACCTGGGTTTCAGGCCAGCCCAAGCGAACATGATAGAACAGAAAATGAAACAGAAAGAAGCCGTGAGCACCAATACGCCGAGACATCCCGGCCGGGCAAGAATGTCAATTTAGCACCTGGTGAGGACAAGATCGAGGAGGAAAAAAGATGATGCCTGGGCGTACCAAGCAATGAGAGACGGGTTGCGTGACCCGAACGGAGACAACGAGAAAGAGACATGGAACATGCGGCTAGGGTACCGAAAGAAATACCAGAAAACCAAACTCATGACAGACAAGAAGCCAGGGCGCACCTGGCGAAGACAAGAATTTGTGGGAACATGGTGCCTGGGCGTAGCAGGCAAGCAGACATGGGTTGCGTGACGAACTTAGGAGAGACATGAATATGCGGTTTAGAATATATATATATTTTTTTTATACGAGGGACAAGAGACTTACGAAAGACAAAACCAGGGCGCACCTGGTGAAGACAAAAAAAAGGGTTGGAAACATGGTGCCTGGGCGTACCAAGCAAGGAGAGAAGGGTTGCGTGATCCCGGAAGGAGACAAACATGAGAGAGACATAAAAACATGCTGCTAGGATACCAGAAAAATTACGAAGAAAAACAGGGCTGAGAGACACGAAGCCAGGGCGCACCTGGCGTGGACAAAGGTGTTGACCACATGGCGCTTGGACGTGCCAAGCAGAGAGACGTGGGTTGCGTGACCCAGGAGAAACAAAATGTGGGTAAACATGATGAGGGCCACCGGTGGAAACTAGCCCATAACATGCGGCTATGTCTTCGCAGACAGCCCCCTCCCGCGGCCGCGGGCAGATAGCCGTGCGACTATGAGAACAGCCGGCGAAGGCACAGGGCGCGTGCCCACCCCCCTCCAGATAGGAGAATTGCGAACGCGCCTGACCGCCTGGTGGAACGCGACCTCCCGCTCCGGCCAGAGCAGGACGCAACGACTGACACCCTGATAAGTATCGGCTGCCAGCTTGCTCACCGCTCAGCCCTTGAGCAGGTGAACGCTGGATGGTACTTCCAGCCAGTAGACCCTGAAGCTGAGCGCCATCAGTGGGTGGGCGCCATACCCAAACAACAGCAGTGGGGCTGGGAAGGCCGCCCCAGAACCCAAGAACCCATCCAGCGCCTGATGCAGCACGCGGAGGGACCTATGGGCCTGGGGCGGACCGGGATTCCGCACCGGGACCATCCAGCAGAAGCCACCAGGAGAAATACCTGCGGCCTCCCAGGACCCCTACGCCAAATAATGAATGGGACAAGCTGTCCCACGTGACCTTGGGCGGATGCTGGCACGGGGGAAGGGGCCGCACGCTAAATGGCTTGGATGTGAGCGGAAGCCGACCAACCTACCCCGTGCATGCGTGCGAGCCTGCCCTGCCGCCTGGTGAGACCGCGAGCGCCAGCTTGCTGACTGCTGCGGTCAGAAGACGCTGGAGGGAGATGGGTAGCCAAGGGCAGGACCCCGGACGCTTGTGCACTTACCGGAGGCGCAGAAGGAATGTGAGGGGAAGCCGTCACGTTGTCCTAATCCTGAAGTGCCGTTGACCTGGAACCGGAAGCAGCCAGCATCAAAAGAAATGCGCGACCTGACGACGGAGTGGCGGCGTTTTTGAAGCCCCTTTTCCCCTCCCACAATTGCAGGCTGAATTTTCAGCCTGCTGAAATATATTGATTCATTAGTGTTGGATATCATATTTCATTCTATTTAGGGGCATTCTATATGTTTTTAGATACTCTATTAAAGGTTATATTTTAATAAGGGAAGGTTTTTCTATGTTAAGGTCTACTACACTACCCTTAGATCAAATTGCTTTCACAAGCGTATCAAAGATATAATAGGGAGGCATTATTCACACTATAGGGAGAGAGAGCAGGGACCAATTAGCACAGTGCAAAGCCTAGGTAATAGGAGTTATTATCTTACACCTTGCTGCACTAATTGGGGATACAAAGTGCTCTAATATTACAGAATTTATTACATCCTTGATTGTCTAATTGGGGTGAAATTGCGGTCTGATACAACAAGTTTTGGGGTGTTTTTATTTTATATATAAGTACATCCATTTATCCTTTATTCTGGGGTGAAATTGCGATCTGATACAAGTTTTGGTCTGTTTGTATTTTATATATAAGTACATCTGTAACAGAAGCCCTCGGTTTGTCTGTTGGAATACAGGGAGTGCAGAATTATTAGGCAAGTTGTATTTTTGAGGATTAATTTTATTATTGAACAACAACCATGTTCTCAATGAGCCCAAAAAACTCATTAATATCAAAGCTGAATATTTTTGGAAGTAGTTTTTAGTTTGTTTTTAGTTTTAGCTATTTTAGGGGGATATCTGTGTGTGCAGGTGACTATTACTGTGCATAATTATTAGGCAACTTAACAAAAAACAAATATATACCCATTTCAATTATTTATTTTTACCAGTGAAACCAATATAACATCTCAACATTCACAAATATACATTTCTGACATTCAAAAACAAAACAAAAACAAATCAGTGACCAATATAGCCACCTTTCTTTGCAAGGACACTCAAAAGCCTGCCATCCATGGATTCTGTCAGTGTTTTGATCTGTTCACCATCAACATTGCGTGCAGCAGCAACCACAGCCTCCCAGACACTGTTCAGAGAGGTGTACTGTTTTCCCTCCTTGTAAATCTCACATTTGATGATGGACCACAGGTTCTCAATGGGGTTCAGATCAGGTGAACAAGGAGGCATGTCATTAGATTTTCTTCTTTTATACCCTTTCTTGCCAGCCACGCTGTGGAGTACTTGGACGCGTGTGATGGAGCATTGTCCTGCATGAAAATCATGTTTTTCTTGAAGGATGCAGACATCTTCCTGTACCACTGCTTGAAGAAGGTGTCTTCCAGAAACTGGCAGTAGGACTGGGAGTTGAGCTTGACTCCATCCTCAACCCGAAAAGGCCCCACAAGCTCATCTTTGATGATACCAGCCCAAACCAGTACTCCACCTCCACCTTGCTGGCGTCTGAGTCGGACTGGAGCTCTCTGCCCTTTACCAATCCAGCCACGGGCCCATCCATCTGGCCCATCAAGACTCACTCTCATTTCATCAGTCCATAAAACCTTAGAAAAATCAGTCTTGAGATATTTCTTGGCCCAGTCTTGACGTTTCAGCTTGTGTGTCTTGTTCAGTGGTGGTCGTCTTTCAGCCTTTCTTACCTTGGCCATGTCTCTGAGTATTGCACACCTTGTGCTTTTGGGCACTCCAGTGATGTTGCAGCTCTGAAATATGGCCAAACTGGTGGCAAGTGGCATCTTGGCAGCTGCACGCTTGACTTTTCTCAGTTCATGGGCAGTTATTTTGCGCCTTGGTTTTTCCACACGCTTCTTGCGACCCTGTTGACTATTTTGAATGAAACGCTTGATTGTTCGATGATCACGCTTCAGAAGCTTTGCAATTTTAAGAGTGCTGCATCCCTCTGCAAGATATCTCACTATTTTTGACTTTTCTGAGCCTGTCAAGTCCTTCTTTTGACCCATTTTGCCAAAGGAAAGGAAGTTGCCTAATAATTATGCACACCTAATATAGGGTGTTGTTGTCATTAGACCACACCCCTTCTCATTACAGAGATGCACATCACCTAATATGCTTAATTGGTAGTAGGCTTTCGAGCCTATACAGCTTGGAGTAAGACAACATGCATAAAGAGGATGATGTGGTCAAAATACTCATTTGCCTAATAATTCTGCACTCCCTGTATTGTGGATTTTGGGGTACTTTTTAATCTATAAAAAGAAAATGTGATTTTACTGTCTAGAAATAATTAGATTACTACAGTGTCTAACCTGATTATCTCCCAGTCTGGGGGGAGACATTGTATGTCCTTTATGGGGGTCTTTATACACAGTGTGGTTTTCCTGTCTGGAGATAATTAGGTTACCTACAGTGTCTAACCTGATTATCTCCCAGGGGAGACATTGTGTGGGACTGTCCTGGATTGTGTGATTATTTCCATTGGTCTGTGTGGTTGTCACGCAGTTCTCAATCAGGTCCATGGGGGAGGGCCCCTTCCATGGAGACTTGTATAAAAGGCCAAGGTTGGCACCAATAAATGTTGTTCTTCTTACCCTCAACTCGCAGCCTCGTCTCGTGTTGTAGGGAACAGCTATATCACTACTAGCTCTTGTAAGAGCTGCACAGCTACTGTAAATCGCAACTCTACTGGCTGGTGGCAAGCAGTGAGATGGTTCTTTTACCCCAGAAGGCGTGCAGGTCGAATGGAATGCTGATATGAGCAGCTAAAAAGGACGACCCTCAAGGATCTACTTGAAAGCTGTGGAGGGAGTGCCAGCAACTGACCTAAGAGGGAGCTGATTGTGGAGTTACAGCACCTGGATCAGAATTCTGCCATGGTTGAAACCCCTACCCCATCTGGAGACTAAACAGCTTGCATAGTGAGGGAGCGGTTGGCGATCTATGGGCCAAACCCCTCTGAGGAATGGATTGCATAGATTTTTGCCCAGGTAGCAGTGGAAGCTCGAGAACAGAGGGAATATGAGCTGCAACGAAATATTGCCCAGCAACCTCCAGAGCCACCCCCAGTCAACCTTACTCCAGCCATCACAGAAAAGTGGAAGGTACCGTTTGCTGCATTTAAACAGTTCTGGGAGGCAGAGGGGGAGATCGACAGCTATTTGGTGGACTTTGAAAGTCAGTGTGTACTTCACCAGGTACCCCCAGACGAATGGGTTACCATTCTATCCGGCCAGCTCTCCGGGAGAGCAGCGGAAGCTTTCCGGGCCATCCCAGAGGACGAGGTAAATCAATACCACCTTGTCAAAGACACCTTACTTAAACGGTATGCCCTAACTACTGAGGCATACCGGCGGAAATTCCGAGCTACCAAAAAACAGGGATGTGACACCCACATGGAATGGGCTAACAAATTGCACCGCACCGCTACCCATTGGATTAAAGGGATTCTGTCACCTCATTTTCGGTTATAGAGCTGCGGACAGGCACGGCTAGATCGCCGCTAGCATGTCTGCAATATACCGGTCCTATAGGTCTGTGTCCTTTTATTGTGTTTAAAAAATGATTTTAGAGATATGAAAATGAGCCTGGTAAGGTGCCCAAGGGGCTGTACTAACCTTCTTGGTGCCCAGCCACGCCCCCCTGTGAAGGAGCCCAGCACCGCCTGCGTCCTCCGAATCTCCTCCTTTCTTCACAGTTAGATTGCCATAATCTCGGGATGCGTGAGCGCGCATGCGCAGTTCCTTTGCTGAGGCTGATGCCAGCACAGGGAAGGAACACTATACCGGCACTGCGCATGCGCAAGCTCGCGCATCGCAAGATTACGGCAATCTAGCTGTGAAGAAAGGAGGAGATTCGGAGGACGCAGGCGGGGCTGAGCTCCTTCACAGGGGGCGTGGCTGGGCACCAAGAAGGTTAGTACAGCCCCTTGGGCACCTTACCAGGCTCATTTACATATCTAAAAAAAAAATATTTTAAGACAATAAAAGGACACAGCTTTATGGGACAGGTATATTGCGGACATGCTAGTGGCAATCTAGCCGTGCATGTCCGCAGCTCTATATGCTAAAACGAGGTGACAGAATCCCTTTAATGGATGCCAGGCCGTATCTGCCGAGGAGGTGCTACAAATTTTTCTCTTAGAGCATTTCTTCAATAATCTACAGCAGGACTTAAGCAACTGGGTAAGAGACCGACGTCCCCACACCCTCACAGTAGCGGCCCGCCTGGCCGATGAGTATTCGAATTCCAGGCGACTGGACCCAGCAATATCCCGACCTAATCCTCGAGCCGATGCCCGGGTCCCCATTGTATCCAGAACCGCTCCACGACCGGAGTTTAGGGCCCCTGTTCCGCCCGACCCCGCTCATTTTGCTGGTCCTTCCAGGAATAGTCCAGAGTATTCCAAGGTGAAATGTCACGGATGCCACAAACCAGGACACCTAGTGGCCAATTGCCCTTTTAGCCCTCCCTGACCTTCCTGGAACAACTCATACCCTGTGTCAACCCCTGCTGCATCCCGTACCCCACCTGTTCACTGCGTGGACACAGACACTCACCCTGAGGAATATCTGGGAGTATTGTACGAGGTCAATCCCATTCATGCCGATTCCGGGGATAATAGACAGCAGCACCGACAAGAGTTCAAACTTGATGGACAGGTCGCCCAAGGACTATGGGACACTGGGGCTACCATTACACTGGTACAGAGGCACTTGGTTGAAGCCCTATAAGCATACGGGCCAACCCGTAGTTGTTTGAGTGGCTGGGGGAGCCATATTTCGCCTGCCGATGTCAGTCCAGGGACGGCACTGCTGCAGCCGGACACTTCCTCTGCCAGTCAGGGGAATGTCAGCTCCAGTAAGCAGGGGACCAGGAGAGCAGGGCAGGCCAGACAGGTGCTGGTAGTGGGAGACTCCATTCTTAGGGGAACAGATAGGGAAATCTGTCACAAAGACCGTGATCGCCGAACAGTGTGCTGTCTTCCTTGCGCTAGAGTTCGACACATCGCGGATTGGGTTGACAGATTTCTGGGAGGGGCTGGAGAAGATCCAGCGGACATGGTCCATATCCAAACCAATGACAAAGTTAGGGGTAGGTGGAGAGTCCTTAAAAATTATTTCAGGGATTTAGGTCAAAAGCTTAGGGCAAGGACCTCAAAGGTAGTATTTTCCGAAATACTACCTGTACCACGGGCCACACAAGAAAGGTAGCGGGAGATTAGGGAGATTAACAAGTGGCTCAAGAACTGGTGTAGGAAGGAGGGGTTTGGGTTCCTGGAGAACTGGGCTACAGGCTCTATTGTAGGGACAGGCTGCACCTCAATGGGGAAGGGGCAGCTGTGTTGGGGAAGAAGATGGCTAGAAGGTTGAAGGAGTGTTTAAACTAGGGACTGGGGGGGAGGGAAATTACATTATAGGAGGTGAAGATAGTGCAGATAGGAATGGAAGGAGGGACTAGAACAGTTCAGAAGGAAAGGTGTAGGGTAAAAAATATACATAAACCTCTCAAATGTATGTATACTAATGCCAGAAGCCTGACAAATAAAACTGGGGCACTGGAATTAGTGATGTGTGAGGAGGACTATGACATAGTGGGAATAACTGAGACATGGCTGGATGATAGCTATGACTGGGCAGTTAATGTACAAGGTTACAGTCTGTTTAGAAAGGATCATCAAAACCGGAGAGGGGGAGGGGTCTGCCTTTATGTAAAGTCCTGTCTAAAGTCCACATTCCGTGAAGATATAAGTGAGGGACATGAACATGTGGAGTGACTGTGGGTAGAGATACAGTACAGACCAAAAGTTTGGACACACCTTCTCATTCAAAGAGTTTTCTTTATTTTCATGACTATGAAAATTGTAGATTCACACTGAAGGCATCAAAACTATGAATTAACACATGTGGAATTATATACATAACAAACAAGTGTGAAACAACTGAAAATATGTCATATTCTAGGTTCTTCAAAGTAGCCACCTTTTGCTTTGATTACTGCTTTGCACACTCTTGGCATTCTCTTGATGAGCTTCAAGAGGTAGTCCCCTGAAATGGTCTTCCAACAAGAACCTAGAATATGACATATTTTCAGTTGTTTCACACTTGTTTGTTATGTATATAATTCCACATGTTAATTCATAGTTTTGATGCCTTCATAGTCATGAAAATAAAGAAAACTCTTTGAATTAGAAGGTGTGTCCAAACTTTTGGTCTGTACTGTACATGGAGCTAAAAACAATAATAAATTACTAATAGGAGTTTACTATAAACCACCTAATATACCAGAGTCCACAGAAAATCTACTACTAAATTAGATAGACAAGGCTGCAAATCATAATGAGGTGGTTATTATGGGAGACTTCAACTACCCAGATATAGACTGGGAAACTGAAACTTGTATATCTCATAAAGGATACAGGTTCTTGGCAATAACCAAAGACAATTACCTCTCCCAACTGGTTCAGGACCCGACTAGAGGGACGGCCATACTGGACTTAGTATTAACCAATAGGCCTGACAGAACAACAGACGTGCAGGTTGGGGGACACCTGGGAAATAGTGACCACAAAGTAATAACCTTCCAATTATCATTCAAAAGAGCGTTTCCACAGGGAGGAATAAAAATACCAAACTTCAAAAAAGTTAAATTTAGCCAACTAAGAGAGGCCATAGGCCTAACTAACTGGGACAAAGTCCTCAAAAATAAAAATACAGCCACAAAATGGGATATCTTTAAAAGCATCCTAAAATCTAATTGTGAGAGGTACAGGGTAGAGGTACTGGTACGGTAGTATGGCAGGGATGGCCAACCTGTTGCAAAACTACAACTCCCAGCATGCCCAGACTACCTACAGCCATCAGCCTACAGCAGGGCATCGTGGGAGTTGTAGTTTTACAACAGCCAAGAGAGCCGCAGGTTGGCCATGCCTGCCGTATGGGAATAAAAGGTTAAGGAACAAAAAGAAACCTATGTGGATAAACAGAACTGTGAAGAAAGCAATAAATGACAAAAAGAAAGCATATAAAACACAAAAACAGGAGGGTAGCACGGAAGCACTGAAAAACTATAAGGAAAAAAATAGAACATGTAAAAACAAATAAAAGTTGCCAAACTAGAGACCGAGAGAATAATTGCCAAAGAGAGTAAAACTAACTGTCACCGCCAGTTCTGTGAGAAGGTCTGGCAGACGTTCTTCTCTACCTCTTGTGTCACAGCCACTATCTCTGGCTGTGACCTTCCGTCATTGCTTGTTCGGCACTCCTCGCTGAAGTTCCGTTCCTGTGTCATTTGTGGTTCTTTATGGGTTAACTCCCCTGTGTGCCTATTAGGAGTTAATCCTCTGTCTGCTCCATGGGTGTGGTCTCTCTGCTGCACCTATGGAACCTGTATATAAGGCTGAGGTTTCCTCATTTCTGTGTCAGCTCTCCTGGTGTGTGTTGTCTTGTCCTGCTCCTGGTTTGTACTCTCTCTCTCCCATGCTGCTGACCCATGGGATCTGTGTCGGTTTCCCTACTTGTTCATTTACGTCCTTTCCCGTCCTCTTTCCTGTCTTTCTGTTATCTGTTCTGCCAGTTATGTTTTAGTTACTTTGTGTTTATTCTGATGTCTGTGTTCAGCAAGTCTTTGCAGCAGAGTGGCATATGCGCAAGGCCACGCAGTTTATCTCTGGTGGAGCAAGTCCTTCTCTGCTCATTGCCACTCCTGCTCCCTTGCGTGAACTCCTGCTTGTATTATTAGTTGCCCTGTTTTGTATTTGCCTGTATGTTATGTATGCCTATGTGCCGTCGGTACCTTCTGGTACCTGTTGTCCATTCGCTCCTGCTGTCACTGCCTAGTTCACGCTCCAGAGTGGACCCTGGCAACTTCCTGCGGCAAAGCCTAACCTTACCTTCTGAGGCCCTAGTGAATACCAGGAGTTGCTTAGTCACGCCCCTCTAGAGTATTACTAGACAGTGGCGCAATGGGGGTTTTCTCCCACTGTGCTGACGGTACATAGAGCTCTTGTTTTGTCTGTGCTGCCTTTCCTGTTTTGTTTGTGCAATAAACTCCTATGTGTCTGTACCTGATTTCCGTTTGTTTATTGCATGACGACGCGGTGGTCTCTCCTGGGACCTCCAACTCGTGACATCTTGTATGACGTTCTTTGTTTTGGTTTCACTTTGTCATCTCCTTTCCTTCTGCCAGGTGTCACTTATTTAGACTAATCGTCTTCCTTTAATTCCCTCCCATACTGCCTCACTTTGCGGTTTATACTACTTCCTGGATGAAGTGTTCACTGCTGGAGGCTGCTGCTGCTGTTTGCTCAGATAAGTCTTTTCCTTTATTGTGTTTCCTTGCTGGCTTTATTCTAGGTGACCCTGACTCCGTCCGTATTAAGTGCAGGGAGCCGGTGGTAGTGTCCCCTCACTATTATAGGGTTTTCAGGTGTCACACAGTCTTAGGTACGTGGACATGCAATCGTCTACCATTGAGACCCTTGCATGTGCATAGCAGTCAGGGAGAGCTCTTAGGGTTTTAAAGGGCTCGCCTATATGCTCCTTAGTTTAGGATCAAGCCAGTCGGTCGTTTATTTATACGTTCCAGCTATCTGCATCTTCATCTGTGACACTAACCCTAAAATGTTCTTCAATTATATAAATGTTTTAAAAAGTATAAATCTGAAGGTGTCGGCCCTTTAAAGACTAATGAGGGGGGAGTCGCAGAGAGCGACGAGGAGAAAGCAAAGCTGTTAAATATTTTTTTCTCCAATGTATTCACTGAGGAAAATAAACTGTCAGATGAAATGCTGAATGTAAAAATAAATTCTGCATTAAAAGTGTCCTGTCTGACCCAGGAAGAAGTGCAACAGTGACTTAAAAAGATTAAAATAGACAAATCGCCAAGACCGGATGGCATATACCACCGTATCCTAAGGGAATTAAGTAATGTCATAGCCAGACCCTTATTTCTGATATTTGCCGACTCTATACTGACAGGATTGGCACATAGCAAATGTGGTGCCAATATTCAAAAAGGGTCCAAAAACAGAGCCTGGAAACTATAGGTCGGTAAGTTTAACATCTGTTGTGGGTAAACTGCTTGAAGGTTTTCTGAGAGATGCTATGTTAGAGCATCTCAACGGAAATAAGCAAATCAAGCCATTTCAGCATGGCGTCATGAGGGATCGGTCATGCCAACTAATTTAATCAGTTTCTATGAGTAGGTAAGTTCTAGACTTGACAGCGGCGAATCAATGGATGTCGTATATCTGTACTTCTCCAAAGCATTTGACACTGTACCACATAAAAGGTTAGTATATAAAATGAGAATGCTCGGACTGGGAGAAAACGTCTGTATGTAGGTAAGTAACTGGCTGAGGGATAGAAAATAGAGGGTGGTTATTAGTGGTACACACTCAGATTGGGTCACTGTCACTAGTGGAGTACCTCAGGGGTCAGTATTGGGCCCTATTCTCTTCAATATATTTATTAATGATCTTGTAGAAGGCTTGCATAGTAAAATATAAATTTTCGCAGATGACACTAAACTGTGTAAAGTAATTAACACTGAAGAGGACAGTATACTACTACAGAGCGATCTGGATAGACTGGAGGCTTGGGCAGATAAGTGGCAGATGAGATTTAACACTGACAAATGTAAAGTTATGCACATGGGAAGGAATAATGCAAGTCACCCGTACATACTAAATGGTAAAACACTCGGTAACACTGACATGGAAAAGGATCTAGGAATTTTAATAAACAGCAAACTAAGCTGCAAAAACTAGTGTCAGGCAGCTGCTGCCAAGACCACTTTACAAATCATTAGTCAGACCACACATGGAGTACTGTGTACAATTCTTGGCTCCTGTGAACAAGGCAGACATAGCAGAGTTGGACAGGGTCCAGAGGAGGGCAACTAAAGTAATAACTGGAATGGGGCAACTACAGTACCCTGAAAGATTATCAAAATTAGGGTTATTCACTTTAGAAAATAGACGACTGAGGGGAGATCTAATTACTATGTATAAATATATCAGAGGTCAGTACAGAGATCTATCCCATCATCTCTTTATCCACAGGACTGTAACTGTGACGAGGGGACATCTTCTGCGTCTGGAGGAAAGAAGGTTTGTACACAAACAGAAGATGATTCTTTACGGTAAGAGCAGTGAGACTATGGAAGTCTCTGCCTGAGGAGGTGGTGATGGTGAGTACAATAAAGGAATTGAAGAGGGGCCTGGATGTATTTCTGGAGTTGATCCAGGGAGTTATTCTGATTGCCTGATTGGAGACGGGAAGGAATTTTTTTATTACTCTAAAGTAGGGAAAATTGGCTTCTACCTCACAGTTTTTTTTTTTTGCCTTCCTCTGGATTAATTTGCAGGATGACAGGCCGAACTGGATGGACAAATGTCTTTTTTCAGCCTTATGTACTATGTTATGTACTACAGGGAGTGCAGAATTATTAGGCAAGTTGTATTTTTGAGGATTACTTTATTATTGAACAACAACCATGTTCGTAATGAACCCAAAAAACTCATTAATATCAAAGCTGAATATTTTTGGAAGTAGTTTTTAGTTTGTTTTTAGTTTTAGCTATTTTAGGGGGATATCTGTGTGTGCAGGTGACTATTACTGTACATAATTATTAGGCAACTTAACAAAAAACAAATATATACCCATTTCAATTATTTATTTTTACCAGTGAAACCAATATAACATCTCAACATTCGCAAATATACATTTCTGACATTCAAAAACAAAACAAAAACAAATCAGTGACCAATATAGCCACCTTTCTTTGCAAGGACACTCAAAAGCCTGCCATCCATGGATTCTGTCAGTGTTTTGATCTGTTCACCATCAACATTGCGTGCAGCAGCAACCACAGCCTCCCAGACACTGTTCAGAGAGGTGTACTGTTTTCCCTCCTTGTAAATCTCACATTTGATGATGGACCACAGGTTCTCAATGGGGTTCAGATCAGGTGAACAAGGAGGCCATGTCATTAGATTTTCTTCTTTTATACCCTTTCTTGCCAGCCACGCTGTGGAGTACTTGGACGCGTGTGATGGAGCATTGTCCTGCATGAAAATCATGTTTTTCTTGAAGGATGCAGACTTCTTCCTGTACCACTGCTTGAATAAGGTGTCTTCCAGAAACTGGCAGTAGGACTGGGAGTTGAGCTTGACTCCATCCTCAACCCGAAAAGGCCCCACAAGCTCATCTTTGATGATACCAGCCCAAACCAGTACTCCACCTCCACCTTGCTGGCGTCTGAGTTGGACTGGAGCTCTCTGCCCTTTACCAATCCAGCCACGGGCCCATCCATCTGGCCCATCAAGACTCACACAAATTTCATCAGTCCATAAAACCTTAGAAAAATCAGTCTTGAGATATTTCTTGGCCCAGTCTTGACGTTTCAGCTTGTGTGTCTTGTTCAGTGGTGGTCGTCTTTCAGCCTTTCTTACCTTGGCCATGTCTCTGAGTATTGCACACCTTGTGCTTTTGGGCACTCCAGTGATGTTGCAGCTCTGAAATATGGCCAAACTGGTGGCAAGTGGCATCTTGGCAGCTGCACACTTGACTTTTCTCAGTTCATGGGCAGTTATTTTGCGCCTTGGTTTTTCCACACGCTTCTTGCGACCCTGTTGACTATTTTGAATGAAACGCTTGATTGTTCAATGATCACGCTTCAGAAGCTTTGCAATTTTAAGAGTGCTGCATCCCTCTGCAAGATATCTCACTATTTTTGACTTTTCTGAGCCTGTCAAGTCCTTCTTTTGACCCATTTTGCCAAAGGAAAGGAAGTTGCCTAATAATTATGCACACCTAATATAGGGTGTTGATGTCATTAGACCACACCCCTTCTCATTACAGAGATGCACATCACCTCATATGCTTAATTGGTAGTAGGCTTTCGAGCCTATAATGCTTGGAGTAAGACAACATGCATAAAGAGGATGATGTGGTCAAAATACTCATTTGCCTAATAATTCTGCACTCCCTGTATGTTACCGCCCGTGTTCACCTAGACTGGGGAGCCGGATCCGGAGTAGCACAAGTTGGCATAATGGATATCTTACCTGCAGAAGTCCTTCTGGGCAACAATTTGGGCCCCCTCACTTCTGCCTACGTTCCCACCTCTACAGCAGCTACACACCCCTGTCACGAGGGTGTCAAGAGCCACGTCTGACTCCGTTATACCCGGGGTCAGGAAGTCGCAGCGGGTGGCTGCGCGCTCCCTGTCACGAGGGTGTCAAGAGCCACGTCTGACTCCGTTATACCCGGGGTCAGGAAGTCGCAGCGGGTGGCTGCGCGCTCTATGTCTAAAAATCGTGCTGCTTCTTAATGATAGCTTTCTGTGTTTGCCTTGTAATCCTTTTTGTCTCACTCAGGGATCCGTAGCTTCTTCTCCTCAGCTGTTTCTTGTCCGTCACTCCCAACCTCCTTATATTCTCCCTCCCACTTCTCTGGTTGTCAGATATAGAGCTTCCTGCCTGGACTTCTATACTGACCCACTGGAGCTGTGTAGCTGTGATTCCTGGTTGTTGCTCCAGAGTGTTACCCTCCGGATCCCTGTTGGGCTTTTGTTGTCCGCTGTTGTCGCCCACCTGGGATTATATGTTTGTCTGTATTGTCTGTCCTCTCCTTGGTGTTTTCCTCTTAGTGTCAGTGGAGCGGACTAGTGTTCCCACCGCCCTATTCACTACTTAGGGCTTATCTTAGGGAAAGCCAGGGTTTAGGCACGTGATCGGCGTACGGGTGAGAAACCAGTCTAGGGACATCAGGGCAGTCAGGTGCCAGCCTCAAGGTGAGTTAGGGGTCACCACCTTTCCCTCTCCCTTGGACAGGGCCTTCCCTTTTCCCTCCCTTTGCGTCACGTATGTGATCGGCACGCCGGTCGTGACATTATATCTGGCCCTTATTTTGTGTAGGTAGAAAAAATAAAAATAAAAAGACTTTTTCTTTCTGCCTATTTAGAAACCAGTATGGATCCCATTGCTGCTTTGACAAAGCAACTTCAAGGCCTGTCTTTGGAGGTGGCAGGATTGAAGGATTCGGTCCTCCAGCACCAGCAGCAATTGCAGCAGACCGCAAGCCCAGCGGTTGCTATGGGAAACCAGGTTGCTGCGGAACCCAAGGTTGTTCTTCCTGACAGATTTTCTGGGGGAAGGGACAAATTTGCGACGTTCCGTGAGGCCTGTAAGTTATATTTTAAGCTGCGCCCTTACTCCTCTGGTAATGAAGAACAGCGGGTGGGGATTGTTACTTCCCTGCTTCAGGGGGACCCACAATCCTGGGCGTTCTCTTTACCCACTGATTCCCAGGCTCTCCGGTCAGTGGATGAATTTTTTGGGGCCTTGGGTCTCATATATGATGACCCTGACCGAGTCGCCCTGGCTGAGTCGAAGTTACAGAGACTCCTACAGGGAGAGCGGCCAGCAGAGGAGTATTGCTCAGAGTAACGTAGGTGGGCTACGGATACCCAGTGGAAAGACCCGGCTTTCAGGAGTTAGTTCTGCTCTGGGTTATCCGAAAGGGTTAAGAATGTGCTTGCGCTGTATGAGACCCCCTTTTCACTTGATGCAGTTATGTCCCTTTCCATCAGAATAGATAGACGTTTTAGGGACAAATTGAAAAATCCGGAGCAATTGGTAACCACTCCGAAGCAGCAGTTAGTCTGTACGGGCCTAGAAGAGCCTATGCAGCTAGGAGGAACTACTTGTCAGGTCCGTCCTCCTGAGGCTCGCCGTAGGCGTGGGGTTTGTTTTTTCTGTGGGGGGAGGGGTCATTTCATTAATGTCTGTCCTTCCTTTCTCAAAAACAAAAGACCGTCGGAACTACTAACCCCAGGCTGTGAGGAGGATGTCAGCCGGCGGGTATACGTTTCCTCTATACGAACATCTCAATTTGTGTTGCCAGCGGTTGTTGTTTTTGGTGTTAAGACGGAGACTATTTCTTTCTTTCTAGACAGTGGAGAAGGGGTAAATTTGATAGATGCCCATTTTGCCCGCACTATGGGTTTGTCTCTTTATACGCTACAGAGACATATTCCCATATTCGCTATTGATTCTGCTCCTCTGTCTCAGAGAAACCTCACTCACATTGTCCATAACTTACAACTTCGGGTAGGGGACCACCATAATGAGTGTCTTTCATGTTATGTTCTGGAGGGCCTTCCCTCTCCTGTGGTATTGGGTCTTCCCTGGTTGGTAGCGCACTATCCAGTGGTGGATGGGCAGGCCAGGGAGATATTGGAGTGGAGTGAGCATTGCAGAGAAAATTGCTTAACTGCTTACCGACCGCCTAACGCAGGGATGCGTCCTGGCGGCAGTCGATTCATTCCTCCTAGACGCATATACGTGTCATCTCGCGAGACGCGAGATTTCCTGTGAACGCGCGCACACAGGCGCGCGCGTTCACAGGCACTGCAGGTAAGCGAGTGGATCTACAGCCTGCCAGCGGCGATCGTTCGCTGGCAGGCTGTAGATGCGATTTTTTTAACCCCTAACAGGTATATTAGACGCTGTTTTGATAACAGCGTCTAATATACCTGCTACCTGGTCCTCTGGTGGTCCCTTTTGCTTGGATCGACCACCAGAGGACACAGGCAGCTCTGTAATAAGTAGCACCACACTACACCCCGGTCACTTATTAACCCCTTATTAACCCCTGATCACCCCATATAGACTCCCTGATCATCCCCCTGTCATTGATCACCCCCTTGTCATTGATCACCCCCCTGTAAGGCTCCATTCAGACGTCCGTATGTGTTTTACGGATCCACGGATCCATGGATCGGTGGGTGGTGGGGTGATCAATGACGGGGGTGTGATCACCCCATATAGACTCCCTGATCACCCCCCTGTCATTGATCACCCCTCTGTAAGGCTCCATTCAGACATTTTTTTTGGCACAAGTTAGCGGAAATAGTTTTTTTGTTTTTTCCTACAAAGTCTCATATTCCACTAACTTGTGACAAAAAATAAAATCTCACATGAACTCACCATACCCCTCACGGAATCCAAATGCGTAAAATTTTTTAGACATTATATTCCAGACTTCTTCTCACGCTTTAGGGCCTCTAAAATGCCAGGGCAGTATAAATACCCCACATGTGACCCCATTTCGGAAAGAAGACACCCCAAGGTATTCGCTGAGGGGCATATTGAGTCCATGAAAGATTAAAATTTTTGTCCTAAGTTAGCGGAAAGGGAGACTTTGTGAGAAAAAAAAAAAAAAAAAGATTTCCACTAACTTGTGCCAAATTCTTTTTTTTTCTATGAACTCGCCATGCCCCTCATTGAATACCTTGGGGTGTCTTCTTTCCAAAATGGGGTCACATGTGGGGTATTTATACTGCCCTGGCAATTTAGGGGCCCTAAAACTTGAGAAGAAGTCTGGAATCGAAATGTCTAAAAATGCCCTCCTAAAAGGAATTTGGGCCCCTTTGCGCATCTAGGCTGCAAAAAAGTGTCACACATGTGGTATCGTTGTACTCAGGAGAAGTTGGGCAATGTGTTTTGGGGTGTCTTTTTACATATACCCATGCTGGGTGAGATACATATCTTGGTCAAATGCCAACTTTGTATAAAAAAATGGGAAAAGTTGTCTTTTGCCGAGATATTTCTCTCACCCAGCATGGGTATATGTAAAAAGACACCCCAAAACACATTGCCCTACTTCTTCTGAGTACGGCGATACCAGATGTGTGACACTTTTTTGCAGCCTAGGTGGGCAAATGGGCCCACATTCCAAAGAGCACCTTTAGGATTTCACAGGGCATTTTTTACACATTTTGATTTCAAACTACTTCTCACACATTAGGGCCCCTAAAATACCAGGGCAGTATAACTACCCCACAAGTGAAAGAAGACACCCCAAGGTATTCCGTGAGGGGCATGGCGAGTTCCTAGAATTTTTTATTTTTTGTCACAAGTTAGCGGAAAATGATGATTATTTTTTTTTTTTCTTACAAAGTCTCATATTCCACTAACTTGTGACAAAAAATAAAAACTTCCATGAACTCACTATGCCCATCACGAAATACCTGGGGATGTCTTCTTTCCAAAATGGGGTTATTTGTGACGTTTTTCTACTGTCTTTGCATTGTAGAACCTCAGGAAACATGACAGGTGCTCAGAAAGTCAGAGCTGCTTCAAAAAGCGGAAATTCACATTTTTGTACCATAGTTTGTAAACGCTATAACTTTTGCCCAAACCATTTTTTTTTTACCCAAACTTTTTTTTTTTATCAAAGACATGTAGAGCAATAAATTTTGAGAAAAATGTATATATAGATGTTGTTTTTTTTAAAAAAAATTACAACTGAAAGTGATAAATGTCATTTTTTTGCAAAAACTTCATAAAATTTTGATTAATAACAAAAAAAGTAAAAATGTCAGCAGCAATGAAATACCACCAAATGAAAGCTCTATTAGTGAGAAGAAAAGGAGGTAAAATTCATTTGAGTGGTAAGTTGCATGACCGAGCAATAAACGGTGAAAGTAGTGTAGCGCAGAATTGTAAAAAGTGGTCTGGTCATTAAGGGTGTTTAAGCTAGGGGAGCTGAGGTGGTTAAATAGCAATTGCGTAGTCTCCTCCATAGCTACTCTACTTACATTTGTTTCGGACTTTGAGGACGTTTTTTCTGAAAAGGTTTGTCAGAAGTTACCACCTCACCGTCCTTATGATTGCCCGGTTAATCTGATTCCCGGTGCAAAATTACCCAAGACCAGGTTATATAATCTTTCAGGTCCCGAGAGACAAGCCATGAAAGATTATATCTCCGAGAGTCTGGCTAAGGGACACATCAGACCCTCTTCATCACCCGTGGCTGCAGGGTTTTTCTTTGTTAAAAAGAAAGATGGGGGCCTGCGTCCTTGCCTAGATTTCCACGAACTAAACTGGATAACCATCCGAGACCCATACCCTCTTCCTCTCATTCCTGACCTGTTTATTTAGATTGCGGGTGCTAGGTGGTTCTCCAAACTTGATCTTAGGGGGGCCTACAATCTGATTCGTATCAAGGAAGGGGATGAGTGGAAGACAGCTTTTAACACCCCCAGGGGCATTATGAAAATCTAGTCATGCCTTTCAGTCTGACCAATGCTCCTGCTGTCTTCCAACATTTCGTTAATGAAATTTTTAGTCATCTTATCGGCAGGTTTGTGGTGATATACCTAGATGATATTTTAATTTATTCGTCTGATCTGAAAACACATGAGGTACATGTCAGACAGGTACTGCAGGTCCTACGGACGAATAAATTATATGCAAAAATTGAAAAGTGTGTCTTCGCCGTTCAGGAAATACAGTTCCTGGGATATCTATTATCTGCTTCAGGCTTCCGTATGGATCCTAGGAAGGTCCAGGCAATTTTAGATTGGGATCTTCCTGAGAACCTTAAAGCACTGCAACGGTTCTTGGGTTTTGCAAATTTCTATAGAAAGTTCATAAAAAATTATTCTGTGATTGTCAAACTCCTTACTGACATGACTAGGAAGGGGACTGATTTTTCTAAATGGTCTGACGCCGCTAAAATGTCATTTTCCTCTCTAAAAGAGAGGTTTACCTCGGCACCTGTTCTATCCCAACCTGATGTCTCCCAGCCTTTTATTGTTGAAGTAGATGCGTCAGAGGTGGGAGTAGGGGCTGTACTGTCTCAGGGTCCATCTCCTGGCAAATTGCATCCTTGCGCTTTCTTTTCTAAAAAACTATCTGCAGCGGAGAAGAACTATGATATTGGCAATAGGGAACTATTAGCTATTAAACTAGCGTTTGAAGAATGGCGTCACTTTTTAGAGGGGGCAATCCCCCCCGTCACGGTGATTACGGACCACAAAAACCTTCTGTACCTCGAATCAGCTAAGCGTCTCACCCCTAGACAAGCTAGGTGGTCGCTATTTTTTACCAGGTTTAACTTTTTCATCACCTATCGTCCTGGGGCAAAAAATACCAAGGCAGATGCATTATCTCGTAGTTTCCCTGGAGGGGGTAATGTGGGTGATCCGGTAACCATTTTACAAAGAGGAGTGGTTGTCTCTGCTGTACACTCTGTTCTGGAGGGAAAGGTGTTAGAGGCCCAGGGGGACGCCCCGGTCTCTTGCCCCTCAGAGAAATTGTTTGTACCGTTAAACCTGCGTCTCGAATTATTAAAGGAACATCATAATTCGGCACTTGCTGGGCACCCGGGTAGTAAAGCAACTTTGGAGCTATTGTCTCGTCGTTTTTGGTGGCCAAGGTTGCGTCAGGATGTAATGGATTTTGTGTCTACTTGTTCTACTTGTGCACGGGCGAAAGTCTCTCATACACGTCCAGCAGGGTCTTTATTGCCACTTGTCATTCCCAATAGGCCATGGACACATATATCAATGGATTTCATCACTGACTTACCTTTGTCTGCGGGTAAAACAGTTATCTTGGTAGTAGTAGACAGGTTTAGCAAAATGGTACACTTTATTGCATTACCCGCACTACCTAATGCTAAGACTCTTGCTCAGGTATTCATCAGTGAAATCGTGAAGCTTCACGGGGTCCCTTCCGATGTTGTTTCGTATCGGGGAACCCAGTTTATTTCAAAGTTTTGGAAAGCTTTTTGTTCCCGTTTGGGGGTACACTTGTCCTTTTCCTCAGCTTTCCATCCTCAGTCGAATGGACAGACTGAGCATACCAACCAAAACCTTGAGACATACCTAAGGTGTTTTGTGTCTGAAAACCAAGAGGTGTGGTCATCATATTTACCGTTAGCTGAGTTTGCTATAAATAATCGCCGTCAGGAATCCACTGGCAAGTCACCATTTCTCGGTGCATATGGTTTTCATCCCCAATTCTGTACTTTCAAAGAAGGGGGGTCATCAGGGGTTCCCGAAGAGGAACGGTTTTCGTCATCTCTTTCATCTGTATGGCAGAAGGTGCAAGCTAACTTGAGAAATATGGGAGGTAAATATAAATGCATGGCTGATAAGAAACGGTCGCCAGGTCTGGACCTAGGAGTGAATGACTATGTGTGGTTATCTACTAGGAATATTAAGTTAAAGGTTCCCTCTTGGAAACTGGGTCCTAGGTTCATTGGTCCTTACAAAATAGTAGCCATCATTAACCCCGTGGCTTTTCGCTAACTCAGACTTTTAAAATCCATAACTTCTTCCATAAGTCGTTACTCAAAAAGTATGTTCCACCTCTAGAACTGTCACCACCCCCTCCTGTTATTGTTCATGGTAATCTGGAGTTTCAAATATCCAAAATTGTTGATTCTCGTCCGCCGCTCTCTTCAATATCTGGTGCATTGGAGGGGTTACGGTCCCGAGAAAAGAATGTGGGTTCAAGTATCAGAGGTAAACGTCAACAGGTTAGTTCAGGCTTTCCATGCCTCTCATCCTGAGAGACCTGGTCCTGAGTGTCTGGAGGCCCCTCGTGGAAAGGGGGGTACTGTCACGAGGGTGTCAAGAGCCACGTCTGACTCCGTTATACCCGGGGTCAGGAAGTCGCAGCGGGTGGCTGCGCGCTCTATGTCTAAAAATCGTGCTGCTTCTTAATGATAGCTTTCTGTGTTTGCCTTGCAATCCTTTTTGTCTCACTCAGGGATCCGTAGCTTCTTCTCCTCAGCTGTTTCTTGTCTGTCACTCCCAACCTCCTTATATTCTCCCTCCCACTTCTCTGGTTGCCAGATATAGAGCTTCCTGCCTGGACTTCTATACTGACCCACTGGAGCTGTGTAGCTGTGATTCCTGGTTGTTGTTCCAGAGCGTTACCCTCCGGATCCCTGTTGGGCTTGTGTTGTCCGCTGTTGTCGCCCACCTGGGACTATATGTTTTGTCTGTATTGTCTGTCCTCTCCTTGGTGTTTTCCTTTAGTGTTAGTGGTGAGGACTAGTGTTCCCACCGCCCTATTCACTACTTAGGGCTCATCTTAGGGAAAGCCAGGGTTTAGGCACGTGATCGGCGTACGGGTGAGAAACCCATCTAGGGACATCAGGGCAGTCAGGTGCCAGCCTCAAGGTGAGTTAGGGGTCACCACCTTTCCCTCTCCCTTGGACAGGGCCTTCCCTTTTCCCTCCCTTTGCGTCACGTATGTGATCAGCACGCCGGTCGTGATAACCCCGTGACGACCAGGGCCCTAGCTAGAACAGAACGGACCAGTTCACCAGCTCCGGAGAACCAGATGCTTCAATGTTCGGACTGGGGGCAGTTCTGAGCCAGGTGGGAGAAGATGGAGGAGAGCACCCTGTCGCCCACCTTAGTAGAAAACTTCTTCCCCGAGAGGTCAGCTACGCGGCGGTGGAGAAGGAGTGCTTAGCCCTGGTGTGGGCCTTAAAGAAATTGACTCCCTATTTATATGGACAGGAGTTCACACTTGTTACAGACCATAACCCGCTTGTGTGGCTAAACTGTGTTGCAGGGGACAATGGCCGACTACTGAGATGGAGTCTGGCACTCCAATCCTACAACTTTACCATCCAGTACCGGCCTGGAAAACAGAATGGCAACGCAGATGGATTATCCCAGCAGACTGATCTCAACCCCACATAACAGAGATTGGACAGCCCCAAGCTGCCCTGAAAAAGGGTCAAACCGGGTCTGCCAGCGTGTTCCACTAAGAGGGAGCCATGTAACAGAAGCCTTCGGTTTGTCTGTTGGAATATTGTCGATTTTGGGGTACTTTTTAATGTATAAAAAGAAAATGTGGTTTTACTGTCTAGAGATGATTAGATTAACTACAGTGTCTAACCTGATTATCTTCCAGTCTGGGGGGAGACATTATACGTCCTTTATGGGGGTCTTTATACACAGTGTGGTTTTCCTGTCTGGAGATAATTAGGTTACCTACAGTGTCTAACCTGATTATCTCCCAGGCAGAGGGGAGACATTGTGTGGGACTGTCCTGGATTGTGTGATTATTTCCATTGGTCTGTGTGGTTGTCACGCAATTCTCAATCAGGTCCACGGGGGAAGGCCCCTTCCATGGAGACTTGTATATAAGGCCAAGGTTGGCACCAATAAATGTTGTTCTTCTTACCCTCAACTCGCAGCCTCGTCTCGTGTTGTAGGGAACAGCTATATCACTACTAGCTCTTGTAAGAGCTGCACAGCTAATGTAAATCGCAACTCGGCTTGGAAGTCTCTGGAGCAGCTCTAAAGTGCCACGCTGACCAGGGGAGAAGGACGTTGCCAACGATTCATACTGTTACAACATCAATTCATCCTTGATTCTCGGGTGAAATTGCGGTCTGATACAAGTTTTAGGGTGTTTTTATTTTATCTATAAGTTTATCCATTCATCCTTGATTCTGGGGTGAAGTTGCGGCCTGATACTACAGATTTTAGGGTGCTCAAATTATATTAAACATAAATATATACGTTAATCCCTAGTTGGGGAGTTGGTGTAAAATTGCTGCCTGATACTATTGCTATTTTACCCTTGCAGTTACCCTTGCAGTTACTGTTACTGTATAGTATGTCCAACAGAAAGGTGACAGGCCTTTCTAAGGGAACGAGCAGTGGCCAAAATGTTTCTGGAGCTGACAGAACTAGCAGCAGAAGAAAGGGGTTGGTAACAGCAGTCATAGTGACAGGGCAGTGCTGCCAGTGTCATCCAGCGGTCATATTTTGACCAGCAACCTAGCTGTCCTTGAATGGCTGACTCAGTCATCAACATCATCTCAAGTGACAGACACCCCAAGCCAGGAGTTGGTGGGTTCCTCTGACACCACGCTTGTTAGCATACAAGGTTTGTATTGTATAAGCATCAACCACTGCATGTCATTGCTGTATGCCTAGTATATTGTATGGTCACTAGATGGCAGTGTTACATTTGTGTAAGTTCCTGTTTTTGCTATGTCTTTAAAATAAAAGAGTTCAGTGCTCATTCTGTTACCGAGCAAACTGCAAAGACTGTAGGCCTGTTCTTTGTTTAGCCTCAGAAAGTATTTACAAATAGTGATGTCGCAAACATAAAATTTTCAGTTCGCTAACGGTGAACGCGAATTTCCGCAAATGTTTGCGAACGGGCGAACCGCCATAGACTTCAATAGGCAGGCAAATTTTAAAGCCCACAGGGACTCTTTCTGGCCACAATAGTGATGGAAAAGTTGTTTCAAGGGGACTAACACCTGGACTGTGGCATGCCGGAGGGGGATCCATGGCAAAACTCCCATGGAAAATTACGTAGTTGACGCAGAGTCGGGTTTTAATCCATAAAGGGCATAAATCACCTAACATTCCTAAATTGTTTGGAATAACGTGCTTTAAAACATCCAGTGTGTGTATATGATGTTGTATCGATCAGGTAGTGCAAGGGTTACGCCCGCTTTACAGTGACAGACCAAACTCCCCGTTTAACGCACCGCAAATAGTCCATTTGCACAACCGCAAACTCACCATTTGCACAAGGTTGGATACCAAGCTAGCCATGTCCCGTTCCTTGTCCTCAATGACGTCATTGAAGGTCTCTTCCTCCACCCAGCCCCGTACAACACCAAGGGTCCCTGAAAGGTGACAACAAGCCCCCTGGGACGCCTGCTGTGGTTGGTCTTCCACTTCCTCAAAGCCACCTTCCTCCTCTGACTCCTCTTCTTCAGACTCCTCTCTCTGCATTGCCGCAGGTCCAGCAATCGACGACGACAAGGCTTCTTCTGGTGGTGATCATAACTCTTCCTCTTCATGCTCATCCTGATCCAGCACTCTTCGCAGGGCACGCTCCAGAAAAAACGCATATGGGATGAGGTCGATGATGTTGCCTTGGGTTTGACTGACCAGGTTTGTCACCTCTGCAAAAGGACGCATGAGCCTACAGCCATTGTGCATGAGCGTTCAGTAACGCGGCCAAAAAATACCCAGCTCCGCAGAGGCTGTTCTCTTTTTTTAAATAAAAAAAAATCTGTTCTTAACAGTTTAATCTCTGTTTTGTCACCTATCAGGGGCCGGTGTATGGAATAGATTTTAGTAACCGGGAGATGGAAAAAGATGCTTGGTCGGTCCTCTTACTTCCAATTTGGGGCACTGCGCGTACGGCTTGCAATGTACTGTGCCACCAGATATGAGTGGTATGTTAAGTAGTACTATTCCTATCAGTTTAATCCCTGTTACCTCCCCGATCAAGGGACGTGTATGGAATAGATTTTAGGAACCGGGAGATGGAAAAAATGCTTGGTCGGTCCTCTTACTTCCAATTTGGGGCACTGCGCGTGCGCTGTGCAATGTACTATGCAATCCCAATATGAGTGGTATGTTAAGTAGTACTATTCCTATCAGTTTAATCCCTGTTACGTCCCCTATCAGGGGACGTGTATGGAATAGATTTTAGGAACCGGGAGATGGAAAAAGATGCTTGGTTGGTCCTGCTACTTCCAATTTGGGGCACTGCGCGTACGCCTTGCAATGTACTGTGCCACCAGATAGGAGTGGTGTGTTAAGTAGTACTATTGCTATCAGTTTAATCCCTGTTACGTCCCCTATCAGGGTCCGGTCTATGGAATAGATTTTAGGAACCGGGAGATGGAAAAAGATGCTTGGTTGGTCCTCCTACTTCCAATTTGGGGCACTGCGCGTGCGCCATGCAATGTACTGTGCCACCAGATATGAGTGGTGTGTTTAAGTAGTACTATTCCTATCAGTTTAATACCTGTTACGTCCCCTATCAGGGGACGTGTATGGAAAAGATTTTAGGAACCGGGAGATGGAAAAAGATGCTTGGTCGGTCCTCTTACTACCAATTTGGGGCACTGCGCGTGCGCCGTGCAATGTACTATGCAATCCCAATATGAGTGGTATGTTAAGTAGTACTATTCCTATCAGTTTAATCCCTGTTACGTCCCCTATCAGGGGTCGGTCTATGGAATAGATTTTAGGAACCGGGAGATGGAAAAAGATGCTTGGTTGGTCCTCCTACTTCCAATTTGGGGCACTGCGCGTGCGCTGTGCAATGTACTGTGCCACCAGATATGAGTGGTGTGTTAAGTAGTACTATTCCTATCAGTTTACTCCCTGTTACGTACCCTATCAGGGGCCGGTCTATGGAATAGATTTTAGGAACCGGGAGATGGAAAAAGATGTTTGGTTGGTCCTCCTACTTCCAATTCGGGGCACTGCGCGTGCGCCGTCCAATGTACTGTGCCACCAGATATGAGTGGTGTGTTAAGTAGTACTATTCCTATCAGTTTAATCCCTGTTATGTCCCCTATCAGGGGACGTGTATGGAATAGATTTTAGACAACAGCAAAGAGTTGTCAATAGTTGACACACTCATGACATAAATTTTATTCCTCTATGCGTCAATCTTGGTGTAGTGATGACTGTGCTCGTGCGCACGTTTGGGAGATTGCAGGCAATGTTTTTTTTTCAAAGCCTATGGTCGTGCTGAGGTAGTTCAGTGACAGTTAAGTGACCCAGAAAACAATGATTCTGCAGTGTGGGCCCATTGTTGGCCTAGTAGGCTTTAATGATCACCTTAGATCAGGGGTCTCCAAACCCCGGCCCGCGGGCCAGAACCGGCCCGCTTGTGCGTTCGATCCGGCCCGCCCGCAGCTGGCAGGTTGCAGGAACCAAATCCGCACAACCGCCCATGCTGTCACGCTTGTGTTGTGTGTTCGATTCCGCGCCCGCCCGCAGCTGACAGGTTGCAGGAACGAAAGCCGCACAACCGCCCATGCTGTCACGCTGTGCTTTTTGATTGGCTGCTGGGACCGCCGATGTCCCGGCAACCAGTGACGTCACAGGTGCGGCACCTCCCCTCTTCCCGCCCGCTGTTTGAAATAACAAATCCACGTGTGTAGCAGCGGGCGGGAGTCGGGACTCAGGAGTCCAAGAAGAAAAAAAAAAGAAGAGGAGCAGAAGCCGGCTACAGCGGAGGCAAGTGTTGCACAACGCTGATGGGGACACAATGGGGAACGCTGACATTGCTGTGCTGCGCTGATGGGGACACAAGCTGCTGAGGACACATACTGATGGGGATATTGCTGTGCTGCTGGGGACACTGCTGATGGGGACATTGCTGTTCTGATGGGGACACCGTTGATGAGGACACGGGTGTCCCCATCAATGGTGTCCCCATCAGCACAGCAATGTCCCCATCAGAGGTGTCCCCATCAGCGATGATGGGCACACTGCTGATGGGGACAATTCTGTTCTGATGGGGACATTGCTGGGGACACCGCTGTTTGGCACACTGCTGATGGGGACATGGGTGTCCACATCAATGGTGTCCCCATCAGGATAGCAATGTCCCCATCAGCGGTAACCCCATAATCGATGTCCCCATCAGCACAGCAATGTCCCCATCAGAGGTGTCCCCATCAACGGTGATGGGGACACATGCTGCTGGGGACACCGCTGACAGGGACATTGCTGTGCTGATGGGGATGTTGCGGTGGACACTGCTGATGGGGACATTGCTGTTCTGATGGGACATTGCTGGGGACACCGCTGATGGGGACATGGGTATCCCCATCAGCGGTGACCCATCATCGGTTTCCACATCAGCACAGCGGCGTCCCCATCAGCAATGATGGGGACGCTGCTAATGTGGAAACTGCTGATGTGAACATTGCTGTGCTGATGGGGACATTGCTGAGGACACCGCTGATTGTCACACTGCTGATGGGGACAAAGGTGTCCCCATCAATGGTGTCCCCATCAGTACAGCAATGTCCCCATCAGCGTCCCCATTCTGATGGGGACATTGCTGTTCTGATGGGGACACCACTGATAGGGACACGGGTGTCCCCATCAACCGCGTCCCCAAAGGCAGTGTCCCCATCAGTGGTGTCCCCATCAGCTGCTAATGGGGACTCCGCTGATGGGGACATTGCTGTTCTGATGGGGACATCATTAATGGGGACATTGCTGTGCTGATGCTGACATTGCTGTTCTGATGGGGACATTGCTGTGCTGATGGGGACACCGCTGATGGGGACATTGCTGTGCTGATGGGGACACCGCTGATGGGGACATTGCTGTGCTGATGGGGACATTGCTGTGCTGATGGGGACAACGCTGATAGGGACACGGGTGTCCCCATCAATGGTGTCCCCATCAGTGGTGTCCCCATCAGCACAGCAATGTCCCCAACAGCAGCGTCCCCATCAGTGGTGTCCCCATCAGCACAGCAATGTCCCCAACAGCAGCGTCCCCATCAGTGGGTGTCCCCATGATGGGAATATTGTTTTTCTGATGGGAATATTGTTTTTTTGATGGGAATATTTTTTTTTTTATGGGAATATTGCTTTTCTGATGGGGACATTGCTGTTCTGATTTGGCCATTGCTGTTCTGATGGGGACACCGCTGATAGGGACACGGGTGTCCCCATCAATGGTGTCCCCATCAGCCGCGTCCCCAACAGCAGTGTCCCCATCAGTGGTGGCCCCTATCAGCTGCTAATGGGGACTCCGCTGATGGGGACATTGCTGTTCTGATGGGGACATCGTTGATGGGGACATTGCTGTGCTTAAGGGTGACACGGCTGATGGGGACATTGCTGTGCTGATGCTGACATTGCTGTGCTGATGCTGACATTGCTGTGCTGATGCTGACATTGCTGTGCTGATGGGGACATTGCTGTGCTGATGGGGACATTGTTGTGCTGATGCTGACATTGCTGTGCTGATGCTGACATTGCTGTGCTGATGCTGACATTGCTGTGCTGATGGGGACATTGCTGTGCTGATGGGGACATTGCTGTGCTGATGGGGACATTGCTGTGCTGATGGGGACATTGCTGTGCTGATGGGGACATTGTTGTGCTGATGCTGACATTGCTGTGCTGATGCTGACATTGCTGTGCTGATGGGGACATTGCTGTGCTGATGGGGACATTGCTGTGCTGATGGGGACATTGTTGTGCTGATGCTGACATTGCTGTGCTGATGGGGACATTGCTGTGCTGATGGGGACATTGCTGTGCTGATGGGGACATTGCTGTGCTGATGGGGACATTGCTGTGCTGATGGGGACATTGCTGTGCTGATGGGGACATTGCTGTGCTGATGCTGACATTGCTGTGCTGATGCTGACATTGCTGTGCTGATGCTGACATTGCTGTGCTGATGCTGACATTGCTGTGCTGATGGGGACATTGCTGTGCTGATGGGGACATTGCTGTGCTGATGGGGACATTGCTGTGCTGATGGGGACATTGCTGTGCTGATGGGGACATTGCTGTGCTGATGGGGACATTTTTGTGCTGATGGGGACACCGCTGATAGGGACACGGGTGTCTTTGCGTTGTTTTGCTAAAGTTTTTTCTCTTTTGTTCTCAGTCATATCATGCTGATTACAAAAACGATCCATGTAAAATATATACATTTAATTTAATACATAACTGATTTTTTTTTCCGGCCCCCGAATACTTGTAAAATCTTCAATGTGGCCCTCCTGTTGAAAAGTTTGGAGACCCCTGCCTTAGATGATCACAAAGAAAATTAATGTTTTTTCTATGCAAAATTATCCAGCTGATCGCTTTTGATCTGTTCACAATGAAGCAACGACCTTATCATCTGGGGTGTGCCAACATTGCCAACACATGCATAGAGGTGTTCGCTTCATTGTGATACGCAAGCCCCTTCACCACAACAAGGTAACGATCACGGGAATTAACACATGTATGTGTATTTTTATTTATTTTATTTTTGCAGCCACAGTGCAGCACCAGAGGCCAGAAAAATTAGGCATGTACACATGCCTGAAAAATCTGGTATTGTTGCAGCCGCACTAAAGTGCACTAAAACATTGCGGCTTGAACCCTAGTTGTTGGCGGAGAAGTCACGCAAGTCATCCGGCATGCAGAGATAAAATACAGCAGCGTGTGGACCATTTTTAGCCCAAGGCAGCTCATCTCATCAGGCCTTTTTTAGTCGAATGTATCGCCCACTGTCAGTCCCTTCGGGATCCATGCCTCATTCATCTTAATAAAGGTGAGGTAATCTAGACTTTTTTGACCTAGGAGACTTCTCTTCTCAGTGACAATACCTCCTGCTGCACTGAAGGTCCTTTCTGACAGGACACTTAAAGCGGGGCAGGCCAGAAGTTCTATCGCAAATTGGGATAGCTCAGGCCACAGGTCAAGCCTGCACACCCAGTAGTCAAGGGGTTCATCGCTCCTCAGAGTGTCGATATCTGCAGTTAAGGCGAGGTAGTCTGCTACCTGTCGGTCGAGTCGTTCTCTGAGGGTGGACCCCGAAGGGCTGTGGCGATGCGTAGGACTTAAAAAGCTCTGCATGTCCTCCATCAACAACACGTCTGTAAAGCGTCCTGTCCTTGCCGGCGTGGTAGGAGGAGGATTACTTTCACCTCTTCCCCTGTTAGATTCCCGTTGTGCTGTGACATCACCCTTATACGCTGTGTAAAGCATACTTTTTAATTTATTTTGGAACTGCTGCCTCCTTTCCGACTTCCGGTAATTCGGTAACATTTCAGGCACTTTCTGCTTATACCGGGGGTCTAGTAGCGTGGCCACCAAGTACAGGTCGTTCTCCTTCAACCTTTTTATACGAGGGTCCAACAACAGGCACGACAGAATGAAAGACCCCATTTGCACAAGGTTGGATGCCGAGCTACTCGTGTACCGCTCCTCGTCCTCACTGATCTCACTGAAAGTATGTTCTTCCCCCCAGCCACGTACAACACCACGGGTACCAGATAGGTGACAACGAGCACCCTGGGATGCCTGCTGTGGTTGGTCTTCCTCCTCCTCCTCCTCAAAGCCACATTCCTCCTCTGACTCCTCTTCCTCAGACTCCTCTTCCAGCGTTGCCGCAGGTCCAGCAAGCGATGCTGATAAGGCTGTTTCTGGTGGTGATGGTGACCACAACTCTTCCTCTTCCTCATCAAGCTCATCTACGGCCTGATCCAGCACTCTTCGCAGGGCACACTCCAGGAAGAAAACAAATGGGATGATGTCGCTGATGGTGCCTTCAGTGCGACTGACTAGGTTTGTCACCTCCTCAAAAGGACGCATGAGCCTACAGGCAAGAGCGTCCAGTAACGTGGCAAAAAAATTCCAAGCTCTGCAGAGGCTGTCCTAGCACCCCGGTCATACTAATACTCGTTGATGGCTTTTTCTTGTAGGAGGAAGCAGTCAAACATTAGGAGTGTTGAATTCCAACGTGTCGGGCTGTCGCAAATCAAGCGCCTCACTGGCATGTTGTTTCGCCGCTGGATATCTGAAAAGTGCACCATGGCCGTGTAGGAACGCCTGAAATGGCCACACACCTTCCTGGCCTGCTTGAGGACGTCCTGTAAGCCTGGGTACTTATGCACAAAGTGTTGTACAATCAGATTCAACACATGTGCCATGCACGGCACATGTGTCAACTTGCCCAAATTCAATGCCGCCAACCAATTGCTTCCGTTGTCACACACCACTTTGCCGATCTCCAGTTGGTGCGGAGTCAGCCACTGTTCCACCTGTCCATTCAGGGCGGACAGGAGTGCTGGTCCGGTGTGACTCTCTGCATTCAGGCAAGTCAACCCCAAGACGGCGTGACACTATCGTATCCGGGATGTGGAATAGCCCCTGGGGAGCTATGGGGGTGCAGTTGATGTGGAGCAAGACGCAGCAGCAGAAGAGGACTCAGCCGAGGAGGTTATCGAAGAGAATGGTGTAGGAGGAGTAGAGGAGGTGGCAGCAGGCCTGTGTCACGACTGTGACTGATCCAGACAGGTCTGGGAGGAGAAGGTCGCAGCGACTTGCTACTCGCGATAGCTTGTGAGTTTGCTCCGTGGTTCAGGGTATGTCATCCGGGTTTTGCCTTGTGAACCTTTTTGTCCTGACTGGGAGTTTGTAGGCATCCTTCTCAGGTGAGTCCTGTCTGCCACTCCCAGCTACTATATTAGTTTCAGTTTCACTTGCAGTCATTGCCAGATATAGTCCTTACTTCCAGTGCTATTCTGACCTTGGAGGGAGATCGTTTGACGGTGTTGCTGTGGAGCTCTTGTCCGGCGTGGACTGTCGTGTTTGGGATCGCCTTCTCTGCTTGTGACTGGATAAGTCTATCTCTGCTATAGATTGTTTGTTTCTTGCTGTATTCCCCTGTTGTTCTCCTAGACGTGAGTGATGGTGACTAGTGTTCCCATCGGCCTTTCCCCAGTCTAGTCTTGTTAGGGTGACTGAGGGTTTAGGCATCCTGCTCGCCGCACGGGTTCACACCCCGTCTAGGGTATCAGGGCAGACAGGTGCCAGCTTAGGGTTAGTCAGGGGTGGCCATTCTATTTCCCATCCGTAGATAAGGGTCCCCCTTCCCCCTCCGTCTGGTGCGACACGACTGCTGCTGGGATAGCGGTCGTGACAGCCTGCCTGCATGTCGTGGCGGTGTTACCAACTCCTCTGCAGAGCCACGCATTCCATGCTTGGCAGCCGTCAGCAGGTTTACCTAATGCGCAGTGTAGGTGATATACCTGCCCTGACCGTGCTTTGCAGACCAGGTATCAGTGGTCAGATGGACCCTTTCCCCAACACTGTGTGCCAGACATGCCATGACTTCCTTTTGCACAATAGAGTACAGGTTGGGGATTGCCTTTTGTGAAAAGAAATTTCGGCCGGGTATCTTCCACTGCGGTGTCCCAATAGCTACAATTTTTTTGAAGGCCTCAGACTCCACCAGCTTGTATGGTAAAAGCTGGCGGGCTAAGAGTTCCGACAAGCCAGCTGTCAGACGCCGGGCAAGGGGGTGACTCTGTGACATTGGCTTCTTACGCTCAAACATTTCCTTGACAGACACCTGACTGTGGGCAGATGAGCAGGAACTGCTCAAGGCGAGAGACGGAGTGGCGGATGGTTGAGAGGGGGCAAGGAGGACAGCAGTGGTTGACGTGGCTGAAGATGCTGGACCAGGAGGAGGATGGTGGCTTTGAGCTTGTGTGCTGCTTCTACTCGTCATCATGTGTTGATCCCATAGGCGTTTGTGATGTGCGATCATGTGCCTTCGCAAAGCAGTTGTACCTAGGTGGGTGTTGGATTTCCCACAACTCAGTTTCTTTTGGCACAGGTTGCAAATGGCATAGCTGCTGTCAGAGGCAGACACACAAAAAAAATGCCACACTGCTGAGCTTTGCAATGACGGTATTCTGGTGGTGGCAACAGCATGCGTTGATTGGCGTGCTGTCTGGCTGACCCCGGGTGCCGATACATGCTGTCTGACTGTGTCACTAGCTCCTTACGACGACCTTCCCCTGCTTCCAACTCGTCTCCTCCTCCTCTCTGTCTCCCCATCTGAACTTTCACCCTGTTCTTCTTCTCTTTGAGCGGGCACCCACATGACATCCACGGACACATCGTCACCATCAACCGCTTCACTTGTATCTGACAACTCAGCAAAGGAAGCAGCAGAGGGTACAACATCATCATCATCATCACACAGTACGTCCATGTGTGTAATGCTGCCTGACTGAGACGTATCCCTGTTATCTACATCCTCTTGCAATAATGGTTGCGCATCACTCTGACAGATCAAGTGAAGCAGCTGTGGTGCTAGTGTTGGTGGTGGCGGCATGCGGGCGAGTGGTAACTTGAGAGGTGCCCGAAGCTGAGCTGGAGGAGGATGGTGCATCAAGGTTCCGAACGGAAGCTGTAGAAGATTAGGTGTCCTGTGTTAGCCAGTCAACTATGTCCTCAGAACTTTTCGAGTTCAGGGTACGTGGCATCTGAACACTGGGCATTATTCTAGGGCCAAAGGGAATCACAGCACCACGACCACGACGGCCCCTGCGGGGTGGCCTGCCTCTGTCTGTCATTTTTTTTAGATTAGTTTAGTTGTACTATGCGTGCAAGCTGTGACACCAGATATAAGTGCAAAAGAACAAACCACGTCCCACGGCGCGAATTACCGTCAGCCAGTCACCAGGATCAAGAAGGAATCTTTTATTGCAGCGATACAACGCGTTTCGGGGAATCACTCCCCTTCATCAGGTACAAAAAAAGCTGCACAACTTTTTTGTACCTGATGAAGGGGAGTGATTCCCCGAAACGCGTTGTATCGCTGCAATAAAAGATTCCTTCTTGATCCTGGTGACTGGCTGACGGTAATTCGCGCCGTAGGACGTGGTTTGTTCTTTTGCATCATCATCTTCTTGGGGGCTCCAGGCTTCTCCTTTTGAAGATTTCTTGTGGTCCCGTGGCTGCAGACCGCCATATCCAGACGTCCAGGCTTGTTTGAAAATACCTGCAATAGTGTTGTGCCTACATTTGCACAACCACACAAGGTGAGCCTTACCATCTTTCTCCGTATATTACTATACACTCACAGAATTACCCTATGGTGCGCCCATCTGTTTTGTTACAGATTTTAAAAAACTAGCCTGCTATATTACATACCAGATATAAGTGGCACTGTGCACTGGCAGAAGTTGGCAGAGTAGACGCTGTAGGCCTGACACACACTCTTGCAGGCAACTGACTGCTATTCTATTACAGTCAAAATTGTAGTTTTTTTTTTAAATGTAATATACTGTGACACCAGATAGGAGTTGCATTGGTGACACTCGGCACTTGCAGGGTCTGAAACACACACGTTTGCAGGCAACTGACTGCTATTCTATTACAGTCCAAATTTTTTTTTCTTTTTAATGTAATATACTGTGACACCAGATAGGAGTTGCAGTGGTGAGGTGACACTCTGCACTTGCAGGGCCTGAAACACACACGCTTGCAGGCAACTGACTGCTATTCTATTACAGTCAAAATATATATATTTTTTTTATTTAATATACTCTGACACCAGATAGGAGTTGCACTGGTGACACTCTGCACTTGCAGGGCCTGAAACACACACGCTTGCAGGCAACTGACTGTTATTCTATTACAGTCAAATTTTATTTGTATTTTTTATGTAACATACTGTGACACCAGATAGGAGTTGCACTGGTGACACTCTGCACTTGCAGGGCCTGAAACACACACACGCTTGCAGGCAACTGACTTCTATTCTATTACAGTCAAAATTGTTTTTTTTTTAAAATGTAATATACTGTGACACCAGATAGGAGTTGCAGTGGTGACACTCTGCACTTGCAGGGCCTGAAACACACACACGCTTGCAGGCAACTGACTGCTACTCTATTACAGTCAAAAAAGTTTTTTGTTTTTTTAAATGCAAGCTACTGTGACACCAGATATGAGTGGTGGCACTGGGCAACTGGGCACAGTATACGCTGTGAGCCTGACACACACCCTGGCAGGCAACTGCAATTAGATTACACAGAAAAAAAAAAAAAAAGCAGACTGATGTACTAGCGCTAAAAAGGGCTTTTAGGTGCTGTCAGGACGCTGTCCTTACAGCAGAGATCAGATGAGTCTTTCAGGACTGGAGTGGACACTGAATACACTAGCCTAGCTATCGATTTCCCTATTAAATCAGCAGCAGCTACACTGTCCCTCCTCTCACTAAGAATGCAGCTTCCGAATGAATCTAAAATGGATGCTGTCCAGGAGGTGGGAGGGTCTGGGAGGGAGGGTCTGCTGCTGATTGGCTGGAATGTGTCTGCTGACTGTGAGGTACAGGGTCAAAGTTTACACAATGATGATGAAAAGGGGGCGGACCGAACATCGCATATGTTCGCCCGCCGCGGCGAACGCGAACAAGCTATGATCGCCGGGAACTATTTGGGACATCTCTAGTGCAGTATACATTTTAATCCATGCATTCCGTACAATATACACATAACCCCACAGTGTAGGTGTTATACTGTATATTGAACGGCATGGTGTATGGATTATAATGTATATTGTATAGCATGGTGCAGCGATTATAATGTATTTTATACAGCATGTTGCAGGGATTATAATGTATATTATACAGCATGGTGCAGGGATTATAATGTAGTGCATATTATACAGAATGGTGCAGGGATTATAATGTAGTGCAGAATGGTGCAGGGATTATACTTTATATTGTACGGCATGGTACAGGGATTATAATGTATACTGTACAGCAAATGTATGGAGTTTACACCATGCCGGCCAATATAACCCCTGCACCATGGTGTACAATATACAGTATAACCCCTACACAGTGTAGAGGTATACTATATATTGTGTGGCACAGTGTATGCTATATGTGTATAACATAAACCTATTCCACATAAAAACGTATTACTTGGATTGGCCCTTGGGGATCTCGGTCGCCACTTCAACACTTTGGCTGGGGGCTAGGTCTAAGAAGATGCCGTCCCCTCCTATTTTCCCCTCTTTTGCTGCACTGCACATGTTTTCCTCTTCCAGTAGCAGCAGCAGCGCATAAGGAAGGAGGCGGGACCAGCGTGGAGCTCCGCACAGGAACGTCCTGACACTAAATAATGTCTGTAAGGGCACTGTGGGCAGTATGGAGTGTGCCTGTTCCGAGTTCTAGGGCCACCCACTACAGCAATGCACACAGTGAAAATTGTGTGCATTGCCAGGGTGGGCATCCCCAGAGTACGGAACAAGCATACACCATTACATGAAGTCCAGGCTGCGGCGGTGATCGGGCCTGCAAACGTCTGAGCAGAGGCATAAAGGAAGCTGCGCAGCCACGTGCCCGCGCAGCTTACAGGGAGCACTGCTTGGGAATAACTGTCACGACCATGGTCATGGTCGTGACTCAGGATCCGCATGCAGTTGCCTGCGGTTTGGTTTTATTGTCAACCACATGGTGAGGGCTGCTGGTATGTTGCCTCACGTGTGGTTGCCGCTGGCAACATGATTTGGTACTTGGCAGTATAGCAGCCTGAGCTGTTGCTAGGCAGCTTGCTGTCAAGTGCATGCGGTTACACCTGGTTGGGTGTGTGTGTATGTATGCACTTTGTATGTCTGGTGTGCACTGTGACACTTCCCTTCACTGTGGCTGCCTGTGGCAACGTTTGGTATTGTGTACATGTGGTAGCAGTGTCTCGGCCTTCTGGCTGACTCCCAGGACATGGTTGCCACGCATGTCGTTGCCTGCAGTGTGATGTTTATTTGGACACTTCCCCTTTAAGTGACTTTTTCCCTTGCCTGGTGTAAGAAGGGTTAACTCCCTTCTTAGTTTGTGAACACTGGGTGTGTGTGTGGGTGTGGCCACTTGGGGCTATTTAGCTCCTGCTGGATGCCAGACTCTGAGGGGTACTTCAGCCATGGTTAGCTGAAGTCATCCTCCTGGCTAATACCATCTGTCAGTGAGGGCCACCCTTGTGGTCATAAATTACGTTACATGGTGTTATGAAGGTGTGTGTGTGTGGTCTCATTGTAATTGCAGCTTATGGTCCTGGGTTCCTGTGTGATGTGTGGTGTGTGCTGTCTTCATTTGTGTTCTGGACAGCAGCACTTGCACATGGGTTCCAGGCTTTGTTGTCTGTGGCAGGTGAGTGTGGTGTTTGTTGCATTTACCTGCCATTGCCATAAGTTGTTTCTTTTCCCCTTGTAGCTTGGCCACTTTAGACTCCTGTTTCTCCACGTCCAGGAGGAACGGGCTGTCTACCCAGCTCCTAGTTCAGGGATCGGCGGAGGGTCAGAAGGGATCCGAGGTTCCTGAGCATGAGCCCTCCTACCTTCAAGGGCGGCTCATGCATCTAGGAGTCAGGGTCAGATTAGGGAAGCTCTAGGAGGTGACCTGCTCCCTAATTCTGTGGTTCTGGCCAAGTAGCGACCTTACCATCTCCTGACATCGCACGGCTGAGGGTTTCCCCCCATCCTCAGCCGTGCCAATAACCCTTTCATGTTCATAAAATTCACAGAACTCTACAAGAAGAAGAATGTGAAAAAATGACTTTTATTCACCCTTCTTAATGCGATTGTACAGTCTTGTCACAGGACCTTTCTCAAGTAAAGTTATACTGACAATGCAGTTATATCCATACAAACAATGCCAATCAATCATTACATAGACTTCACATGAAACACATCCAAAATACATGTTATGTTGGGTTCACATCACATTTTGGTCTTAAACAGATTCCTCAGGCGCATGCCATGCAGTGAAAAAATTTATATTAACGTATAAAATTTTTTTGCTGGAATTTGCAGAATGGAAAAGTGCACTACACTATGCTCATTTTTTTGTATACTGTTGTCATGAGGGTGTCACGACCTTTCGCTGACCCTGTTGTGCTGGGGTCAGAAGGTCGCAGCGGGTGGCTACGAGCTCGGTTTCTCAAGGGACTGCTCCATGACCTAATGGTGAGAATAGATTCCGGTCCCGGTTTTCCTGCTTAGGTTTGCGATCCTTTTTGTCCCATTTTGGAATCTGTAGCTTTTCCTTTCAGCTGTTCTCTGTCAGCCATTCCCACCTACTATATATTCTCCCTTTCTGCTTCCCTTGCCAGATATAGACATTCCTTCCAGATCTTCTATTCTAACCTCAGGTGGACAACTGTTGCTGTGGAGCCGTTTGAACTGGAGCTGTTGGATCTCCGGTTCACTTCTGTTGTTGTCTCCCTTCGAGGATTGTTTGTGGTGTTTGTCCTTTCCCTGTTGTTCCCCTAGGTGTCACCGGTGAGGACTAGTGCTCCCACTGCCCTATTCACTACCTAGGGCTTATTTCAGGGTAAGCCAGGGACAAGGCACATGATCGGTGTACAGGTTAGCAACCATTCTAGAGACGTCAGGGCAGCCAGGTGCCAGTGCCAGGTGAGCTAGGAGTCACCACTCCTCCCGCTCCCTAGTGGAAGGGTACACTTCTTCCCTCCCCTCTGTGCCGCACGTCTGTTACCTGCCATCTCAGGCATGATATTATATCTGGCCTTTATTTTGTTTTTTCTTTAAAAAAAATACACTATGGATTCAAATGCTGCTTTGGCAAAGCAGTTGCAAGGTCTGTCTCTTGAAGTGGCAGGATTGAGGGTGTCGGCCCTTCAGCAGCAGACTTCGAGCCCAGTGATTGCTATGGGTAACCAGGTCAATCTGGAACCTAAAGTTGTTCTTCCAGACAGATTTTCTGGAGGGAGAGACAAATTTGTTGTTTTCCGAGAAGCCTGTAAATTATATTTCAGGTTGTGCCCAAATTCCTCTGGTAATGGGAAACAGGGGGTGGGGATTGTTATCTCCCTTCTCCAAGGGGATCCTCAATCCTGGGCTTTTTTGTTACCAGCTGTTACCCAGGCCCTCCGGTCGGAAGATTAGTTTTTTGAGGCCCTGGGTCTCATACGATGACCCTGACCGAGTCTCACTAGCTGAGTCTAGATTACGTCAACTTCAGCAGGGAGATTGGTCAGCGGAGGTTTATTGCTCCGAGTTTTGTAGGCGGGCCACAGATACTCAGTGGAATGCTAGGGGTTGTCAGAGAAAGTAAAAGACTCGCTTGCGCTGCATGAGACTCCAATGTCCCTTGAGGCCGCTATGTCACTATCTATAAGAATTGATAGACGACATAGGGATAGGCCGAGGAGTTCTTGTCCTCCAGACACTTTTCTCAGGCAGGAGTCTGTTTGTTCTGACTTAGACGAACCTACAGTGGGGGAAATAATTATTTGACCCCTCACTGATTTTGTAAGTTTGTCCAATGACAAAGAAATGAAAAGTCTCAGAACAGTATCATTTCAATGGTAGGTTTATTGTAACAGTGGCAGATAGCACATCAAAAGGAAAATCGAAAAAATAACTTTAAATAAAAGATAGCAACTGATTTGCATTTCATTGAGTGAAATAAGTATTTGAACCCTCTAACAAAAAAAGACTTAATACTTGGTGGAAAAACCCTTGTTTGCAAGCACAGAGGTCAAACGTTTCTTGTAATTGATGACCAAGTTTGCGCACATTTTAGGAGGAATGTTGGTCCACTCCTCTTTGCAGATCATCTCTAAATCCCTAAGGTTTCGAGGCTGTCTCTGTGCAACTCTGAGCTTGAGCTCCCTCCATAGGTTTTCGATTGGATTAAGGTCCGGAGACTGACTAGGCCACTCCATGACCTTAATGTGCTTCTTCTTGAGCCACTCCTTTGTTGCCTTTGCTGTATGTTTTGGGTCATTGTCGTGCTGGAACACCCATCCACGACCCATTTTCAGTTTCCTGGCAGAGGGAAGGAGGTTGTCGCTCAGGATTTCACGATACATGGCTCCGTCCATTTTCCCGTTTATGCGAATAAGTTGTCCTGTGCCCTTAGCAGAAAAACACCCCCAAAGCAAAATGTTTCCACCCCCATGCTTGACGGTGGGGACGGTGTTTTGGGGGTCATAGGCAGCATTTTTCTTCCTCCAAACACAGCGAGTTGAGTTAATGCCAAAGAGCTCTATTTTGGTCTCATCAGACCACAGCACCTTCTCCCAGTCACTCTCTGAATCATTCAGGTGTTCATTGGCAAACTTCAGACGGGCCTGCACATGTGCCTTCCTGAGCAGGGGGACCTTGCGAGCCCTGCAGGATTTTAATCCATTGCGGTGTAATGTGTTTCCAATGGTTTTCTTGGTGACTGTGGTCCCTGCTAATTTGAGGTCATTAACTAACTCCTCCCGTGTAGTTCTAGGATGCTTTTTCACCTTTCTCAGAACCATTGACACCCCACGAGGTGAGATCTTGCGTGGAGCCCCAGAGCGAGGTCGATTGATGGTCATTTTGTGCTCCTTCCATTTTCGAACAATCGCACCAACAGTTGTCACCTTCTCTCCCAGCTTCTTGCTAATGGTTTTGTAGCCCATTCCAGCCTTGTGCAGGTCTACAATTTTGTCTCTGACATCCTTGGACAGCTCTTTGGTCTTTCCCATGTTGGAGAGTTTGGAGTCTGCTTGATTGATTGATTCTGTGGACAGGTGTCTTTTATACAGGTGACTAGTTAAGACAGGTGTCCTTAATGAGGGTGACTAATTGAGTAGAAGTGTCTAACCACTCTGTGGGAGCCAGAACTCTTAATGGTTGGTAGGGGTTCAAATACATATTTCACTCAATGAAATGCAAATCAGTTGCTATCTTTTATTTAAAGTTATTTTTTCGATTTTCCTTTTGATGTGCTATCTGCCACTGTTACAATAAACCTACCATTGAAATGATACTGTTCTGAGACTTTTCATTTCTTTGTCATTGGACAAACTTACAAAATCAGTGAGGGGTCAAATAATTATTTCCCCCACTGTATGCAACTAGTGGAAGCCATTCATCAGGTTGGTCTTCCTGGGGTTTGCCGTAAGACAAGGGTTTTGTTTTTTCTGTGGTTGGAGGGGTCATTTTAATTGAGCTCGTACATCCGTACAACCGCCGGAACTACTGACCCCAGGTTGTACGGAGGATGACAACCTGGGTGTATACATCTCCTCCATACAAATGTCTCAGTTTGTTTTGCCAGCTATGGTAGTCTCAGGTAATAAAACTGAGACAATATCTTTTTTTTTGGAGGGGGTGGTGGTCAATATGGTGGATGCCCGATTCGCTCGGACTCTGGGTTTGTCTTTTAGTCCTTTATCTAGATCAATCCCCATATTCACCATCAAATCTGCTCCTCTTACTCAGGGGAAACTAACATACATTGTACATAACATATATCTTCGGGTGGTGGCCCTCAATAATGAGTTTATTTCTTGCTATGTTCTTGAAGGTTTTCCCACTCCTATGGTATTACGTCTTCCCTGGTTGATAGTTCATAATCCTGTCATTGATTGGCAGGCCAGGGAGATATTAGAGTGAAGTGAGCATTGTAGGGACAATTGCCTTAGTAGCAGTTGCTCAGCCACCTCCATTACAACCTTACCAGCAATTGTGTCTGACTTTGAGGACTTTGTTTTCTCTGAAAACAAAGAGGTCTCAGTGGTTACCACCCTATCGTCCATATGATTGCCTGGTTAACCTGCTCCCTGGAGCAAAGTTACCTATGACCAGGTTATATAATCTTTCTGGCCCTGAAAGACAAGCCATGAAGGACTATATTCCCGAGAGTCTGACTAAAGGACATATCAGACCCTCTTCTTCACCCGTGGATGCATGGTTCTTCTTTGTGAAGAAGAAAGATGGGGGCCTGCGTCCTAGCCTAGATTTTCGTTAACTAAATCGGTTAACTATCCGAGACCCCCTCTCCTCTTCCTCTCATTCCTGACCTTTTTAATCAGATTGCTGGTGCGAAATGGTTTTCCAAAATGGATTTAAGGGGAGCCTAGAATCTGATTCGCATCAAAGAGGGGGATGAGTGGAAGATAGCATTTAACACTCCTAAGGGGCATTATGAAAACCTGGTCATGCCATTTGGCCTGACTAATGCTCCTACTGTCTTTTAACACTTTGTCAACAATATCTTTTGTCATCTTGTCGGCAGATTTGTGGTGATATATCTTGATGATATTTTGATCTATTCACCCGATCTGGAGACTCACAAGGCACATGTCCAGCAGGTGTTGCAGATTTTACGGACGAATAAGTTATATGCTAAATTAGAGAAATGTTGACAATTCCTGGGGTATCTGTTATCAGTAGAGATGAGCAAATTTATCAAAAATATGAATTGGCCGGTTCACTGAATTTTTAGAAAAAAATTTGGTTTGATCCGAATTTATTCACGGTGAATTTTGTAAAAAAAATGGCTATTTCCTAGCTGCAGAAAGCCTTTATAGTAGTGTAGAACACTGTGCCTTGCAGTAACACGCATAGGGAGTCTGCTCTGGTAGTGAAATAATACTGTGAGTCAGTATGACATGCAAATGACAGCCGTTGCTCTTAGAATCACTGTACACTTCACTTATTTGGGCAGTCACGGGGCCAAAACTGACCAAATAAGTGAAGTATGAACTCAGCCTTACAGGTCAATGTTAGTGCCAAGAAGAAAGGCACTCCTTTTACACCGTCGTCAGCTGATTCCACATAGATGTCTACAGAAACCTGTCCTATTAAACACTTAAACAAGTAGAGTCCCCCGACAGAGTGGAGAGGGTGTCAGCAGTGAGTTTGTGTTGACGTCACAGATTATTTTGCCCTTCCTCTGATCTGTCAGAACAATAACCACCAAAAAACGTATCCTGTCTGTTGAGTATCCGCCTTCACTCGGTCAGCAATCCATCAGTATTGAATCAGTATTGAATCAGCAATCCAAAAAAAAAGAGGAGTAGATCCAAAACAGAGATGACATGTGAATGGAATATTTGCATGTCTTCGGTGTTTTGTACCCACTCCTGCTTTTGGCTACCAAATCACAAGCCAATTTTGATGGGACCATACAGGCCTTACAGATGCTACACAGATAGGATCCATTGTGCGTCACATTTTTCCTTCCTTCTGATAGATCAGAAGAAGGGTCAAATAAATGATGATGTCAGCCAGGCCAAAAGGCAAAATAGTGGCCCAGTCTTTGTGGGGGATATAAAGCAAATGCTTTATATAAAAATAGGATCAAAGGAAAACTTTCAAAGGAAGTTGATCCTCGAGGTGGACATATAAAACACCTCAAAAAGAGATTGTTGTTAATTTAATTATGTTGTGCAATCAGTAAATAAGGTACAAGCGTCTATGCAAAAATATAAATGATTTATTATACAATAATTTAAAAAACCATCAAAGCTTAATCAGTAGAAAAACACAATAATATGCAATAACACACAGTGATATGCAGTACCCAAAACTAGATGGCACTAATACAAAGACCAACGTATACACGGTACCTCTCAAACATAAAATGTAATACGATCCATCTCGACAACAATCATCAGATATAAAACTCAATAATGTTAATAATAGATACGAACCCTTGCTGTGCACAAAACTATGACAAATCTCGGATAATCGGGTAGGATTGTCACACAACTTATAAATTATCAAGCCTGGTATGACTATAGAATGAAATTATTCCAATCAGAGAATTTCCTCAGAAATCAATAATTAGATCTTTTATTCAGTAATATGCATCTTTACTAAATAGTGACAATATTGATGTAGCACTTTTAATAACTATACATCTGCCATACAACGGGGAGTTTTCTAAATATCAGGCTAATTAATTTATATCAACACTACACGGAATAAGTTATACGTTACCCGAGAATGCAGATGATGTGCACTGACTAAGGGGAGTCAGCTCTAAAGTCTGTTCTCATCATTGGGATTTTCTCCTGGGGTGTGCTTCCTTTCTTTGTTTCTCAGTGTTTCTGTGTCATCTGTTGCTCCCTGTTGTTCTTTCCTGTTGCTGTTTTTTTCCCCTCATGTGTGTGTGGTTTATGATAACAAACTTATCAGTTAGAAACACCTTCCTAGCTTGGAGTTTTCCAATCATTGTCGGCTAGGCATGTACATATGATAATGACTGTGATGTCATTGTATTACCCAAAATGCATTGCTGCTGTTGGTGTAATGTTACTCATTTACCCCTAGGTGACACTATTACCTAAAAGCTATTAGTATCATCCTAGTAAGGGTTAAATATCTAAGGCCCCTTTCACACAGGCGAGTATTCCGCACGGATGCGATGCGTGAGTTGAACGCATTGCACCCGCTCTGAATCCTGACCCATTCATTTCTATGGGGCTGTTCACATGAGTGGTGATTTTCATGCATCACTTATGCGTTGCGTGAAAATCGCAGCATGCTCCTCTTTGTGTGTTTTTCACGTAACGCAGGCCCCATAGAAATGAATGGGGTTGCGTGAAAATCGCAAGCATCCGCAAGCAAGTGCGGATGCGGTGCGATTTTCACTCACGGTTGCTAGGAGACGATCGGGATGGAGACCCGATCATTATTATTTTCCCTTATAACATGGAGGGGGTAAAAAAAAATAAAAAAATTTTTAACTCGCCTTATTCCACTTGATCGCGCAGCCCGGCTTCTCTCCTGTCTCCTTCTTTGCTGATTGCAGGAACAGGACCTGTGGTGACGTCACTCCGGTCATCACATGATCTTTTACCATGGTGATGGATCATGTGATGACCAAGTGGACTAAGGTGAGTTAAATAATATATTATTTTTTTTAACCCCTCCAGTGCTATTTTACTATGCATTCTGTATTCAGAATGCTATTATTTTCCCTTATAACCATGTTATAAGGGAAAATAATACAATCTACAGAACACCGATCCCAAGCCCGAACTTCTGTGAAGAAGTTCGGGTTTGGGTACCAAACATGCACGATTTTTCTCACGCGAGTGCAAAACGCATTACAATGTTTTGCACTCGCGCTGAAAAATTGCGCGTGTTCCCGCAACGCACCCACACACTTTCCCGCAACGCCCGTGTGAAAGAGGCCTAAGTATGACTTTATCTCACATTCTATACACATGACATATGGAACCTTAAATTAGAGCTGAGGGATTAATTTTGACACAAAACTAACTAAAACACAGACTTTGCGGTACCAGTTGGATGTTTCTCACACTCTCAAATTTATGTTACAGATAATAATATAATGAACATTGTACTCACAGATGTGTGTGTCTCCTCGGCTACTCCAATGGGTGATTGATGATTAGTTAAAATAACGCATCTTTCCCTAGACAGAGACTTATTAGCAAGTTTAATATATATATGATAACAGATATATAAATGTCCTTAACCACTTGCCGCCGCGCTAACGCCGAAAGGCGTCATTGCGGCGGCTCTCCCAGGTCACACTAACGCCGATTGGCGTCATCTCGCGAGAGGCGAGATTTCCTGTGAACGCGCGCACACAGGCGCGCGCGTTCACAGGATCGGAAGGTAAGCGAGTGGATCTCCAGCCTGCCAGCGGCGATCGTTCGCTGGCAGGCTGGAGATGTGATTTTTTTAACCCCTAACAGGTATATTAGACGCTGTTTTGATAACAGCATCTAATATACCTGCTACCTGGTCCTCTGGTGGTCCCCTTTGTTTGGATCGACCACCAGAGGACACGGGTAGCTCAGTAATATGTTGCACCAAGCACCACTACACTACACCACACCCCTGTCACTTATTAACCCCTTATTCACCCTTGATCACCCCTGATCACCCCATATAGACTCCCTGATCACCCCCCTGTCATTGATCACCCCCCTGTCATTGATCACCCCCCTGTAAAGCTCCATTCAGATGTCCGCATGATTTTTACGGATCCACTGATAGATGGATCGGATCCGCAAAACGCATACGGACGTCTGAATGGAGCCTTACAGGGGCGTGATCAATGACTGTGGTGATCACCCCATATAGACTCCCTGATCACCCCCCTGTCATTGATTACCCCCCTGTCATTGATCACCCCCCTGTAAAGCTCCATTCAGATGTCCGCATGATTTTTACGGATCCACTGATAGATGGATCGGATCCGCAAAACGCATACGGACGTCTGAATAGAGCCTTACAGGGGCGTGATCAATGACTGTGGTGATCACCCCATATAGACTCCCTGATCACCCCCCTGTCATTGATCACCCCCCTGTAAAGCTCCATTCAGATGTCCGCATGATTTTTACGGATCCACTGATAGATGGATCGGATCCGCAAAACGCATACGGACGTCTGAATGGAGCCTTACAGGGGCGTGATCAATAACTGTGGTGATCACCCCATATAGACTCCCTGATCACCCCCCTGTCATTGATTACCCCCGTCATTGATCACCCCCCTGTAAAGCTCCATTCAGATGTCCGCATGATTTTTACGGATCCACTGATAGATGGATCGGATCCGCAAAACGCATACGGACGTCTGAATGGAGCCTTACAGGGGCGTGATCAATGACTGTGGTGATCACCCCATATAGACTCCCTGATCACCCCCTGTCATTGATTACCCCCCTGTCATTGATCACCCCCCTGTAAAGCTCCATTCAGATGTCCACATGATTTTTACGGATCCACTGATAGATGGATCGGATCCGCAAAACACATACAGGCGTCTCCCTGGAGCCTTCCAGGGGGGGTGATCACCCCATATAGACTCCCTGATCACCCCCCTGTCATTGATCACCCCCCCTGTCATTGATCACCCCCCCTGTCAGGCTGCATTCAGATGTCCGTATGATTTTTACGGATCCACGGATACATGGATCGGATCCGCAAAACACATACGGACATCTGAATGGAGCCTTATAGGGGGGTGATCAATGACAGGGGGGTGATCACCCCATATAGACTACCTGATCACCCCCCTGTCATTGATCACCCCCCTGTCATTGATCACCCCTCTGTAAGGCTCCATTCAGACATTTTTTTGGCCCAAGTTAGCGGAAATTATTATTTTTTTCTTACAAAGTCTCATATTCCACTAACTTGTGTCAAAAAATAAAATCTCACATGAAGTCACCCTACCCCTCACGGAATCCAAATGCGTAAAATTTTTTAGACATTTATATTCCAGACTTCTTCTCACGCTTTAGGGCCCCTAGAATGCCAGGGCAGTATAAATACCCCACATGTGACCCCATTTCGGAAAGAAGACACCCCCAGGTATTCCGTGAGGGGCATATTGAGTCCATGAAAGATTGAAATTTTTGTCCCAAGTTAGCGGAAAGGGAGACTTTGTGAGAAAAAAATAAATAAAATCAATTTCCGCTAACTTGTGCCAAAAAAAAAAATTTCTATGAACTCACCATGCCCCTCATTGAATACCTTGGGGTGTCTTCTTTCCAAAATGGGGTCACATGTGGGGTATTTATACTGCCCTGGCATTTTAGGGGGCCTAAAGCGTGAGAAGAAGTCTGGGATCCAAATGTCTAAAAATGCCCTCATAATAAGGAATGTGGGCCCCTTTGCGCATCTAGGCTGCAAAAAAGTGTCACACATCTGGTATCGCCGTACTCAGGAGAAGTTGGGCAATGTGTTTTGGGGTGTCATTTTACATATACCCATGCTGGGTGAGATAAATATCTTGGTCAAATGCCAACTTTGTATAAAAAAATGGGAAAAGTTGTCTTTTGCCGAGATATTTCTCTCACCCAGCATGAGTATATGTAAAAAGACACCCCAAAACACATTGCCCAACTTCTCCTGAATACGGCGATACCAGATGTGTGACACTTTTTTGCAGCCTAGGTGGGCAAAGGGGCCCACATTCCAAAGAGCACCTTTCGGATTTCACAGGTCATTTACCTACTTACCACACATTAGGGCCCCTGGAAAATGCCAGGGCAGTATAACTACCCCACAAGTGACCCCATTTTGGAAAGAAGACACCCCAAGGTATTCCGTGAGGGGCATGGCGAGTTCCTAGAATTTTATATTTTTTGTCACAAGTTAGCGGAAAATGATGATTTATTTTTTATTAATTTTTTTCCTTACAAAGTCTCATATTCCACTAACTTGTGACAAAAAATAAAAACTTCCATGAACTCACTATGCCCATCACGAAATACCTTGGGGTGTCTTCTTTCCAAAATGGGGTCACTTGTGGGGTAGTTATACTGCCCTGGCATTTTAGGGGCCGAATGCGTGAGAAGTGGTTTGAAATCAAAATCTGTAAAAAATGGCCGGTGAAATCCGAAAGGTGCTCTTTGGAATGTGGGCCCCTTTGCGCACCTAGGCTGCAAAAAAGTGTCACACATGTGGTATCTCTGTACTCAGGAGAAGTTGGGCAATGTGTTTTGGGGTGTCATTTTACATATACCCATGCTGGGTGAGAGAAATATCTTGGCAAAAGACAACTTTTCCAATTTTTTTATACAAAGTTGGCATTTGACCAAGATATTTATCTCACCCAGCATGGGTATATGTAAAATGACACCCCAAAACACATTCCCCAACTTCTCCTGAGTACGGCGATACCACATGTGTGGCACTTTTTTGCAGCCTAGGTGGGCAAAGGGGCCCACATTCCAAAGAGCACCTTTCGGATTTCACAGGTCATTTACCTACTTACCACACATTAGGGCCCCTGGAAAATGCCAGGGCAGTATAACTACCCCACAAGTGACCCCATTTTGGAAAGAAGACACCCCAAGGTATTCCGTGAGGGGCATGGCGAGTTCCTAGAATTTTATATCTTTTGTCACAAGTTAGCGGAAAATTATGATTTTTTTTTTTTTTTTTCTTACAAAGTCTCATATTCCACTAACTTGTGACAAAAAATAAAAACTTCCATGAACTCACTATGCCCATCACGAAATACCTGGGGGTGTCTTCTTTCCAAAATGGGGTCACTTGTGGGGTAGTTATACTGCCCTGGCATTCTAGGGGCCCAAATGTGTGGTAAGAAGTTTGAAATCAAAATGTGTAAAAAATGACCGGTGAAATCCGAAAGGTGCTCTTTGGAATATGGGCCCCTTTGCCCACCTAGGCTGCAAAAAAGCGTCACACATGTGGTATCTCCGTACTCAGGAGAAGTTGGGGAATGTGTTTTGGAGTGTCATTTTACATATACCCATGCTGGGTGAGAGAAATATCTTGGCAAAAGACAACTTTTCCCATTTTTTTATACAAAGTTGGCATTTGACCAAGATATTTATCTCACCCAGCATGGGTATATGTAAAATGACACCCCAAAACACATTCCCCAACTTCTCCTGAGTACGGTGATACCACATGTGTGGCACTTTTTTGCAGTCTAGGTGGGCAAAGGGGCCCACATTCCAAAGAGCACCTTTCGGATTTCACCGGTCATTTTTTACACATTTTGATTTCAAACTACTTACCACACATTTGGGCCCCTAGAATGCCAGGGCAGTATAACTACCCCACAAGTGACCCCATTTTGGAAAGAAGACACCCCAAGGTATTCGCTGATGGGCATAGTGAGTTCATAGAAGTTTTTATTTTTTGTCACAAGTTAGTGGAATATGAGACTTTGTAAGAAAAAAAAATCAAAAAAAAAAAATCATCATTTTCCACTAACTTGTGACAAAAAATAAAAAGTTCTATGAACTCACTATGCCCATCAGCGAATACCTTAGGGTGTCTACTTTCCGAAATAGGGTCATTTGTGGGGTGTTTGTACTGTCTGGGCATTGTAGAACCTCAGGAAACATGACAGGTGCTCAGAAAGTCAGAGCTGCTTCAAAAAGCGGAAATTCACATTTTTGTACCATAGTTTGTAAACGCTATAACTTTTACCCAAACCATTTTTTTTTACCCAAACATTTTTTTTTTATCAAAGACATGTAGAACAATAAATTTAGAGCAAAATTTATATATGAATGTCGTTTTTTTTTGCAAAATTTTACAACTGAAAGTGAAAAATGTCATTTTTTTGCAAAAAAAATCGTTAAATTTCGATTAATAACAAAAAAAGTAAAAATGTCAGCAGCAATGAAATACCACCAAATGAAAGCTCTATTAGTAAGAAGAAAAGGAGGTAAAATTCATTTGGGTGGTAAGTTGCATGACCGAGCAATAAACCGCTAAAGTTGTGGAGTGCCGATTTGTAAAAAAGGGCCTGGTCTTTAGGGGGGTATAAACCTGTGGTCCTTAAGTGGTTAACCACCTCCGGACCGCTGTACGCACAGACGCGTCCTGGAGGTGGTTGATTCATTCCGAGTGGACGCATATACGCGTCATCTCGCGAGACGCGAGATTTCCTGTGAACGCGCGCACACAGGCGCGCGCGCTCACAGGAACGGAAGGTAAGAGAGTTGATCTCCAGCCTGCCAGCGGCGATCGTTCGCTGGCAGGCTGGAGATGTGTTTTTTTTAACCCCTAACAGGTATATTAGACGCTGTTTTGATAACAGCGTCTAATATACCTGCTACCTGGTCCTCTGGTGGTCCCATTTGTTTGGATCGACCACCAGAGGACACAGGTAGCTCAGTAAAGTCCCACCAAGCACCACTACACTACACTACACCCCCCCCCCCGTCACTTATTAACCCCTTATTAGCCCCTGATCACCCCTAATCACCCCTGATCACCCCATATAGACTCCCTGATCACCCCCCTGTCATTGATTACCCCCCTGTCATTGATCAACCCCCTGTAAAGCTCCATTCAGATGTCCGCATGATTTTTACGGATCCACTGATAGATGGATCGGATCCGCAAAACGCATCCGGACGTCTGAATGAAGCCTTACAGGGGCATGATCAATGACTGTGGTTATCACCCCATATAGACTCCCTGATCACCCCCCTGTCATTGATCACCCCCCTGTCATTGATTACCCCCCTGTAAAGCTCCATTCAGACGTCCGCATGATTTTTACGGATCCACTGATAGATGGATCGGATCCGCAAAACGCATCCGGACGTCTGAATGAAGCCTTACAGGGGCATGATCAATGACTGTGGTGATCACCCCATATAGACTCCCTGATCACCCCCCTGTAAAGCTCCATTCAGATGTCCGCATGATTTTTACGGATCCACTGATAGATGGATCGGATCCGCAAAACGCATCCGGACGTCTGAATGAAGCCTTACAGGGGCATGATCAATGACTGTGGTTATCACCCCATATAGACTCCCTGATCACCCCCCTGTCATTGATCACCCCCCTGTCATTGATTACCCCCCTGTAAAGCTCCATTCAGACGTCCGCATGATTTTTACGGATCCACTGATAGATGGATCGGATCCGCAAAACGCATCCGGACGTCTGAATGAAGCCTTACAGGGGCGTGATCAATGACTGTGGTGATCACCCCATATAGACTCCCTGATCACCCCCCTGTCATTGATTACCCCCCTGTCATTGATTACCCCCCTGTAAAGCTCCATTCAGACGTCCGCATGATTTTTACGGATCCACTGATAGATGGATCGGATCCGCAAAACGCATCCGGACGTCTGAATGAAGCCTTACAGGGGCATGATCAATGACTGTGGTGATCACCCCATATAGACTCCCTGATCACCCCCCTGTAAAGCTCCATTCAGATGTCCGCATGATTTTTACGGATCCACTGATAGATGGATCGGATCCGCAAAACGCATCCGGACGTCTGAATGAAGCCTTACAGGGGCATGATCAATGACTGTGGTTATCACCCCATATAGACTCCCTGATCACCCCCCTGTCATTGATCACCCCCCTGTCATTGATCACCCCCCTGTCATTGATTACCCCCCCTGTCATTGATCACCCCCCCTGTCATTGATCACCCCCCCTGTCATTGATCACCCCCCCCTGTCATTGATCACCCCCCCTGTCATTGATCACCCCCCCTGTCATTGATCACCCCCCCTGTCATTGATCACCCCCCTGTCATTGATCACCCCCCTGTCATTGATCACCCCCCCTGTCATTGATCACCCCCCTGTCATTGATCACCCCCCTGTCATTGATCAACCCCCTGTCATTGATCAACCCCCCTGTCATTGATCACCCCCCTGTCATTGATCACCCCCCTGTAAGGCTCCATTCAGACATTTTTTTGGCCCAAGTTAGCGGAATTATTATTTTTTTTTCTTACAAAGTCTCATATTCCACTTAATTGTGACAAAAAATTAAATCTCACATGAACTCACCATACCCCTCACGGAATCCAAATGCGTAAAATTTTTTAGACATTTATATTCCAGACTTCTTCTCACGCTTTAGGGCCCCTAGAATGCCAGGGCAGTATAAATACCCCACATGTGACCCCATTTCGGAAAGAAGACACCCCCAGGTATTCCGTGAGGGGCATATTGAGTCCATGAAAGATTGAAATTTTTGTCCCAAGTTAGCGGAACGGGAGACTTTGTGAGAAAAAAATAAAAAATATCAATTTCCGCTAACTTGTGCCAAAAAAAAAAAATTTCTATGAACTCGCCATGCCCCTCATTGAATACCTTGGGGTGTCTTCTTTCCAAAATGGGGTCACATGTGGGGTATTTATACTGCCCTGGCATTCTAGGGGCCCCAAAGCGTGAGAAGAAGTCTGGTATCCAAATGTCTAAAAATGCCCTCCTAAAAGGAATTTGGGCCCCTTTGCGCATCTAGGCTGCAAAAAAGTGTCACACATCTGGTATCGCCGTACTCAGGAGAAGTTGGGGAATGTGTTTTGGGGTGTCATTTTACATATACCCATGCTGGGTGAGATAAATATCTTGGTCAAATGCCAACTTTGTATAAAAAAATGGGAAAAGTTGTCTTTTGCCAAGATATTTCTCTCACCCAGCATGGGTATATGTAAAAAGACACCCCAAAACACATTCCCCAACTTCTCCCGAGTACGGAGATACCAGATGTGTGACACTTTTTTGCAGCCTAGGTGGGCAAAGGGGCCCATATTCCAAAGAGCACCTTTCGGATTTCACTGGTCATTTACCTACTTACCACACATTAGGGCCCCTGGAAAATGCCAGGGCAGTATAACTACCCCACAAGTGACCCCATTTTGGAAAGAAGACACCCCAAGGTATTCCGTGAGGGGCATGGCGATTTCCTAGAATTTTTTATTTTTTGTCACAAGTTAGTGGAAAATGATGATTTATTTATTTATTTTTTTTTTTTTTCATACAAAGTCTCATATTCCACTAACTTGTGACAAAAAATAAAAACTTCCATGAACTCACTATGCCCATCAGCGAATACCTTGGGGTCTATTCTTTCCAAAATGGGGTCACTTGTGGGGTAGGTATAATGCCCTGGTATTTTAGGGGCCCAAATGTGTGGTAAGGAGTTTGAAATCAAATTCTGTAAAAAATGACGAGTGAAATCCGAAAGGTGCTCTTTGGAATATGGGCCCCTTTGCCCACTTAGGCTGCAAAAAAGTGTCACACATCTGGTATCTCCGTACTCGGGAGAAGTTGGGGAATGTGTTTTGGGGTGTCTTTTTACATATACCCATGCTGGGTGAGAGAAATATCTTGGCAAAAGACAACTTTTCCAATTTGTTTATACAAAGTTGGCATTTGACCAAGATATTTATCTCACCCAGCATGGGTATATGTAAAATGACACCCCAAAACACATTCCCCAACTTCTACTGAATACGGAGATACCAGATGTGTGACACTTTTTTGCAGCCTAGGTGGGCAAAGGGGCCCACGTTCCAAAGAGCACCTTTCGGATTTCACTCGTCATTTTTTACAGAATTTGATTTCAAACTCCTTACCACACATTTGGGCCCCTAGAATGCCAGGGCAGTATAACTACCCCACAAGTGACCCCATTTTGGAAAGAAGAGACCCCAAGGTATTTCGTGATGGGCATAGTGAGTTCATGGAAGTTTTTATTTTTTGTCACAAGTTAGTGGAATATGAGACTTTGTAAGAAAAAAAAATAAATAAAAAAAATCATCATTTTCCGCTAACTTGTGACAAAAAATAAAAAGTTCTATGAACTCACTATGCCCATCAGCGAATACCTTAGGGTGTGTACTTTCCGAAATGGGGTCATTTGTGGGGTGTTTGTACTGTCTGGGCATTGTAGAACCTCAGGAAACATGACAGGTGCTCAGAAAGTCAGAGCTGCTTCAAAAAGCGGAAATTCACATTTTTGTACCATAGTTTGTAAACGCTATAACTTTTACCCAAAGCATTTTTTTTTTACCCAAACATTTTTTTTTTATCAAAGACATGTAGAACAATAAATTTAGAGCTAAATTTATATATGGATGTCGTTTTTTTTGCAAAATTTTACAACTGAAAGTGAAAAATGTCATTTTTTTGCAAAAAAATCGTTAAATTTCAATTAATAACAAAAAAAGTAAAAATGTCAGCAGCAATGAAATACCACCAAATGAAAGCTCTATTAGTGAGAAGAAAAGGAGGTAAAATTCATTTGGGTGGTAAGTTGCATGACCGAGCAATAAATGGTGAAAGTAGTGTAGGTCAGAAGTGTAAAAAGTGGCCTGGTCTTTCAAGGTGTTTAAGCACTGGGGGCTGAGGTGGTTAAAGGGTTTCTATCACTTCATATGACATAATTAGCTGGCAGACACTAGCGATCTGCTAGTGTCTGCTCTGGCCAACCATCCTACTATAATCACTTGTGGGGCAGCGGTTTTGCTAAAAAACTAACTTTTATAAATATGCTAATGAGCCTCTAGGTGCTATGTGGGCGTCATTAGCACCTAGAGGCTCTGTCTACCTTCATACACAGCGGCCGCCCAGCACGTCCCTCCAGCCCGCCCATGTCCTCCTCCGTGTGACGCAGCGGCCGAATTCTCGCGCACGCGCCGTGTGCGGCTGTATTCGGCGCATTAGAGATGTCTGAGCTCGGAGCGGTCAGACATTCAATGGGCATGCGCGGCTGTCGGCGCATGCGCATTGAATGTCTGACCGCTCCGAGCTCAGACATCTCTAATGCGCCGAATACAGCCGCGCACGGCGCGTGCGCGAGAATTCGGCCGCTGCGTCACACGGAGGAGGACATGGGCGGGCTGGAGGGACGTGCTGGGCGGCCGCTGTGTATGAAGGTAGACGGAGCCTCTAGGTGCTAATGACGCCCACATAGCACCTAGAGGCTCATTAGCATATTTATAAAAGTTAGTTTTTTAGCAAAACCGCTGCCCCACAAGTGATTATAGTAGGATGGTTGGCCAGAGCAGACACTAGCAGATCGCTAGTGTCTGCCAGCTAATTATGTCATATGAAGTGATAGAAACCCTTTAAAGATTGCTGTTCACAAGCGCAAACCATCCAACTTGAAGGAGCTGGAGCAGTTTTGCAAGCAGGAATGGGCAAAAATCCCAGTGGTAAGACCTGGCAAGCTCATAGAGACTTATCCAAAGCGACTTGGAGCTGTGATTGCCGCAAAAGGTGGCTCTACAAAGTATTGATTTTAGGGGGGTGAATAGTTATGCACATTCACTTTTTCTTTTATTTTGTCCTATTTGTTGTTTGCTTCACAATAAAAAAAAAACATCTTTATAGTTGTGGGCATGTTCTGTAAATTAAATGATGCAAATCCTCTAACAATCCATGTTAATTCCAGGTTGTGAGGCACCAAAATAAATAAAAAAGTCAAGGTGGGTGAATACTTTTGCAAGGCACTGTAAGTTCGATAGATGTTGCTTCTGATTTTCCATTTCTGCATGAATAGACATCAGATTCCTTTTTAGCGAACCGATCTCAAGTTCCAATGTCTTAATAGAGATGGAATTAGCAGATGATACACAAAGATTATGGCGGCTGCAATCTCAGAAATGAAACGTTTTGGTCATTGACTCATTGAAAACTGTTCCCTGGTCAGGGTTTTTCTTGCCTGTTCCAGGATCTGTTTTTGGGAATAACCAACGTGTACTTGATACCACATCTTTATCTCTGGAGACTGAATCTCGAAAACGTTGAACTGTCTTTCAATAGAGACACGGGGATCCAAACTGATGTAGATCTGGGATAGACTGCTCTTATTCGTCAAGATGAATCCTGTGGTATTCTGCAGCATGATCCCAGATGAAGGACCTGGCACAGTGATTGGTTCAGCATGAAACTCCTTCCCCAAGATTAGGACGATGTAGATAACAGCAACAATCCTTGATGCCATGTGTGACGGATACTACGTCAAGCTCACGAGACGCGGTATGGTCCCTGGTTGCCAAGACGTGATGTTACACCCTTCTGGAGGAGCATGTAAGGTCAGCTTGGTACAGTTTACACAGACACATCTTGTCCATGCGGGCACAGAGAGTCAACAAGCTGAGAGGGCCTTTTCACTGCCGCAGTGAAATAGCGCCTTCTCAGCCCAGTTCATCTGCCACCAGCTTCTCGTTTGATATAAGCTCGGTCCGCTAACGGGATTATATAGGGTGAGAAACCAAACCACGGTAGCTTATCACTAGGCCAAAACACAGACGTGGGGATTCGTGATCGAGATACAAGACAGCACAAGATTAAATTATATATTTAATCGCATTAAGGGCATACTAGATAGCACAATATACACTAAGAATATATACAGTGGTCTGAGGTTACAAATACAGGTAATATGGTACAAACAGGATTACACAGAGCACAAGTCAGTTATTGGGTAGATGAATGTTCCTTTGCTGTATTCACGTGGAGGGCAATGATGTCAGTTGGTTTCCAGGTCTCTCCAAACACATTTGCACGATGTGACCCCCTTTTAGAAAAAGACCCGCCCGCTTGCTGGCACAAGCCTTTTGTACTGTAGCTGGCCCCTCCTCTGGGAAGGGTCCATTCCCCCCTCTTCTGGGCTGGCATTAAATGACCCACAAAACCCTTTAGGGTTCATAGCTCCAGACCAGAATGTCGTAGGGAGGTGGTTCCGTGCCCAATTGACCCGCCTGGGTTCCGGCTACAACTAGAGTCCAAACATGGTGCCGCTATGTGGTTTCTGTGGGGAGTTATGTATATCTCCCCTCCCAGGCATCCTACCATCAAACTACCATCAAACTAATACTATGGGCATGTTCATCGTGGCCACAGGGACACAAATATGTATCCGATTTGCGCCTGCGATGGCCGGGCGATTTATAATTCCTTATAAATGGCCAGTTCCATGCTGTCTGCTAGATTTGATTGAACTGGGGAATGGCTTAGACCCCTGCAGGGAGGTTTTCCTGCAGGATCTGTGCTGTCTGAATGGAGGTGTGAAATGTAACCAAATGTGGCCTGCTAGGAGTTTTCTTCTATCTGGCTGCGGCTTTGAAGCAGGGCCCTCCTGTGGAGTTCACTACCTCTGCTATATTTCAGCAAATGGTGGGTGTGAGGACATGGCAGACAGTAAATATTGATCCATATTCCATCTTGCGCCTATAATATATTGTATGACAAATATAAGCACATACATCTTTCCACTTTTCTTTTTATCAACCCAAAGATGAAAGAAGTCATACTACCATATATCTGCAATTTGGCATAGTTTTCTTTCTTGAACAGAGCAAGTTCTTGGTTCAGAAGTGAGTCAAGAGATAATTAGTTTCAGAGGAAAAATACATGAGGATAGGTTAGTACACTCGTTTGTTTATACAATCCTGGGTTTCCGTCTTTAGCTGGAAGCTCAATATCTCTTCACTCTTCATCATCCGGTAATCCTTCCATTTTGCGAAGTTGTGACCTAGGATGACAAACACGTAACTGATTAATATGCACCCATTTCTCTATAAGTTCATCCCCCTTAGGAATTTTTATCTTGTAGACCAGTGTTTCCCAACCAGTGTGCCTCCAGCTGTTGCAAAACTACAACTCCCAGCATGCCCGCACTGCCAAAGGCTGTCCGGGCATGCTGGGAGTTGTAGTTTTGCAACAGCTGGAGGCACACTGGTTGGGAAACACTGTTGTAGACCATAGGTGACAATTTGTCAATAACAACATAGGGTCCCTTCCAGGAAGGCAGGAACTTCCTTTCCTTTGCCTGATCCCGGGCAAAGTTATGGAGATAAACCTGATCGGAAATCTGGTACTCTTTATGAGTAGTATTCAGATCATAGTAGGTTTTGGCGCTTACTGCTGCTTTCTCTATATTCTTATGGGCAAACGCAAAATCATGCTGAAGGTGCTTGCGTAGATTCTCCATATATTGATGAGCTGTTGAAAAATTTATCAAATTGTGGTCTCTTGTCCGGTAGAGTAAATGCTGGGGTAATACCATCTTCCTTCCTGTGATCATTTCGAAGGGAGAAAGTTTGGTTGCCGCACTTGGGGTGGCCCAGATGGCCATGAGAACCAAAGGCAACTTCACATCCCAGTCCTTACAGGATTCATTGACAAATTTCTTTAGAATGTTGACAATGGTTTGGTTGTAGCGTTCTACTCCACCACTAGAGGCTGGCCGATAAGCTATATGTAGCTTTCTTTTTCCCCCCCAGTATCTCCCACATTTTCGTCATCATCTCACTAGTGAAATGACTTCTGCGATCGGACTCGATGTGTTGGGGAAGACCAAAATTTGAAAATACGTGGTTGATTAGCGAAATTGCAGAAGGCCTCAATGGTAAGGTGTGTCTTTTTGCTGATGACACACAGATTTGTAACAGGGTTGATGTTCCTGGAGGAATACACCAAATGGAAAAGGACTTAGGAAAACTAGAGGAATGGTCAAAAATCTGGCAACTAAAATTTAATGTTGATAAGTGCAAGATAATGCACCTGGGACGTAAAAACCCAAGAGCAGAATATAAAATCAGTGATACAGTCCTAACCTCAGTATCTGAGGAAAGGGATTTAGGGATCATTATTTCAGAAGAAATGTGGGGGATTGGGTCAGCACAACCCGTATGTAGGTGCACATCACTATGGCGAAATACATATACAAACGGAAAATGCAAATGTGATCGCACACTACATCCAGCACTCTGCCCTGCCTCCATGCTGGATGAGACATTGGTGTACATTTTGGCCAAAGCATATTAAGCCACTCACTGCGTCAAGGTCGTCTCATTTGAGTGGTCCCTATCACTAGTTCCTACCTGTTCATGGGCCATGACAGCCACACAAAGTCCAGGGACTTTGTGTGGCTGTCATGGCCCATGAACAGGTAGGAACTAGTGATAGGGACCACTCAAATGAGACGACCTTGATGCGGTGAGTGGCTTAATACAATTATTTCAGAAGACTTAAAGGTAGGCAGACAATGTCACAGAGCAGCAAGAAATGCTAGCAGAATGCTTGGGTGTATAGCAAGAGGAATTACCAGTAGAAAGAGGGAGGTGCTCATGCCGCTCTACAGAGCACTAGTGAGACCTCATTTGGAGTATTGTGCTCAGTACTGGAGACCATATCTCCAGAAGGATATTGATACTTTGGAGAGAGTTCAGAGAAGAGCTACTAAACTGGTACATGGATTGCAGGATAAAACTTACCAGGAAAGATTAAAGGACCTTAACATGTATAGCTTGGAAGAAAGACGAGACAGAGGGGATATGATAGAAACTTTTAAATACATAAAGGGAATCAACAAGGTAAAAGAGGAAAGAATATTTAAAAGAAGAAAAACTGCTACAAGAGGACATAGTTTTAAATTAGAGGGGCAAAGGTTTAAAAGTAATATCAGGAAGTATTACTTTACTGAGAGAGTAGTGGATGCATGGAATAGCCTTCCTGCAGAAGTGGCAGCTGCAAATACAGTGGAGGAGTTTAAGCATGCATGGGATAGGCATCTCAAATGAGACGACCTTGACGCAGTGAGTGGCTTAATATGCTTTGGCCAAAATGTACACCAATGTCTCATCCAGCATAAAGCCAGGGGCTATCCATAGTATTTAGTATATCGGGCAGACTAGATGGGCCAAATGGTTCTTATCTGCCGACACATTCTATGTTTCTATGTTTCTATTATTAGAGATGCGCACACACTTGAACTGCATGTTCTGCAAGGCAAACATTCCACCCATTTCATGAACAGACAAGTCACAGTTAACATATCTGTTGCCTTTTGATGACGTTGTTACTGGTCCAATAAAGCTATTTGTACGGCTTTATACACAACTGTAAGCTCTGCGACCATGGCTAATTTTGGGACCAATTGTGTACCACACGGACACACCTGGAAATATATTTTTCCACACGACTCCGATACCTGCAACTAGTGTACATTCAGTTTCTATATTGGTATGGAAAGAACAGACATCTACATATACACATGGTAAGGATTTGCAATATTCTTCTTTATAAGACTTGTATGGAGACATAGATTGTTCTTCTAGGAAATCATTTCCAGTTGATTCATCTTTATGTCCTGCATTGGTGCAATTGTGAAGTTCAGCTAATCCTTGAGCAACTGAATTCTTATTATTTTGTTTGTATCTGACTTCCAATGGCCATCCCATTAAGGACATCGTCCAGGCGGTTACCCTGCTGTTTGACAGATTTTCATCCTTGATTCTATCACTTTGAAAATATTGCAGTGTTTGCTGTGCAGTTTCCACAATGATCTTTTCGCCTTGGATAAAACTCCTGAAATATTTCAAAGCCCACACATTGACAGTAATGCTTTTTCACAGTCATTGAATTTTACCTCAACCGGTGATAAGGACTTGCTGGCATAGGCGATGATCTTTTTCAGGTTGTCCTGTTTCTGGGCGAGGACTGCACTCACGCTTTGTCTGTGAAGCCTGTTTCAATGAAGAAAGGTTTCCCACCTTCTGGGTAAGCAAGGCATGGGGCTTGGATGAGTCTAGCTTTAAGCTCATTCACAGCTTGCTCATGGCATTCACTCCATTCCCATTTCACTCCTTTTTTCAGCAACTGCAAAAGAGGTTTCGTAATCTCGGCCTAGTTGTCTCTGAACTTACATGAATAGTTCATCATACCCAGGAAGGATCTCAACTCCTTGAGATTTGTAGGTGACTTCACTGCTTCTACCTTCTTTTTCTGTGGGTTGATTCCATCAGCATTGATTTCGTGACCTAGGAAACTGACTTTGGTACGACACCATTGAGCCTTTCCTCAGTTGAGTTAGTACATGCCTCAGTTCCGCAATGTGTTCCTCAAAAGTCGTACTTTTGATCATGATGTCATCCAAATAGGATAAGGTACCTCATTCAGTGGCATCAGGCATCACCTTATGCATGAACACAGCAAACTTATGGCCTGCATTAATGTACCTGAAAGGCAATCGGGTCCAGGCATATTGCTTCTTCCCAAATGTGAAGGCCAATTTGTATTGACCCTTCTCGTCCACCTTAATTGTTCAATATCCTTGCGCACAGTGAGCAGAGCAGTGAAAATGTTGGATTCTTGTATTTGCGCCAAACACTGGTCAATATACAGCATGGGCCATCCGGACATATATACCCGTTTATTTAACTGCCTTAGGTCCAAACAGAGGCAAAACTGACCATTTGGTTTGAGAATCCCAAGTAAAGGATGGTTGAACGAGCTGTGCACCGGACAGATGATCCCTCGCCTCTCCAAGTTTTTTAAGATTTCCGATAGCGACTCGTAAGCTGCCAGCAGAAGTTGGTACTATTTGACATATACAGGGGGTGCATTGGGATTTGTCTGGATTCTTGCAACGTGTAGGTCAGTTTCCTTACAGTCATAAGAATCCTTAGCAAACATGTCCTGGAATTCTGCGAAGAGCCCCTTTAGCTGTTGATGCTCCAACTCATCGGAGCATGCATCAGCTATAGAGATTTGCTCTTCCACCCATTCCTGAAATTCTGGAAAGATTATACTGTAGGTTGTCTTAACTCGTAAGCTTCTTCAAGCTCACTAGTTTTGAGTATCGCGTACCTCCTCTCTTCCTTGTTGGCATGACTCGTACTCCTTCTCATCGATCTCATGGTTAAAAACCAAAGATGATTCTTCAATATGGCATGTACCTTCTTCAGGACTGAAAGGATAAACAGAGGAGATATTGAATAAACCCTCAGGTGTTGAGGAAAAATGTTGTTCCACTACTTGTTCTTCTGTCAAATATTCATCAGGAATAAGTATAATGACATCATTCTGGAATCCAAAAGTGTATACTCTGAATCCATACCTAGACCAATTATGGTACCCTTTTGTAAGGATATGCTATGGGGAGCAATATTTTGAATTACCATATGCAATGGATTCTGATGGATGTTTACCATAGGAGTGGGCTTTACCTTCAGGCCGGGTTGCTGTATCCGGTTAGACCAGGCATCCTCAAACTGCGGCCCTCCAGCTGTTGCAAAACTACAACTCCCAGCATGCCCGAACAGCCTACAGGTATCAGCCTACAGCAGGGCATTGTGGGAGTTGTAGTTTTACAACAGCTGGAGGGCCACAGTTTGAGGATGCCTGGGTTAGACAAACAGATCAAAGCTTCTGCATTCTTCAATTTTTGCCCCTTCTTTACTTGAATGGGAAGAAGAAATGGCTTGCACCCTTCAGGGATTTTAACCTCATCAGCAACCATGATAATTACGGCATAGGGCATCTTTTGTCCCCATCTCAAGGCTTGCTTTTCATCCTGAAACCCCTCCGGGTCTCCAGGTAATCTGGACCATAAAGTATTGTTGACCAGATCAATCTGCACAGCAAATCGGTGTAGAAGGTCATTACCTATTGTAGGAAGTCGCAAGGGTCCATCATTGATGGAAGGTATGTGTCACCGAGATTCCTGACCTTGGTGAGGTAAGAGCCAGTAATTTTAAGTGTCAGCGGCAGTTAGTGCTGACTGACACTATTTGTTATTTAGTATGGCTGTAGAGCCGATCCGGGCCAGCTCTTACTGGGAGCAGCCAAAGTGCAGAGTGGGTGGCTGTTCCCCATGTTCCAGGCCTGGTTTTGGTTTGGGATAAAAACCCAGCGAGCAGTCTCAGCTGAGTGGATTATCCTCCAGTTCACAGTGAAGCTGTGGAAAAGCTTTGGTTTTGGGATCTGCATGAGGTGTGCCGTGCTAAATGGCTGAGAGCCGCATTGCTGGAAAACAGGCCCCCTAAAGCCTGCAGTGGATGGCTGATGAAAAACTGCTAACCAGGTGAATGCTTGTGTTCTGTGGACTTTCCATGGTATGAACATACACTAATACTGCAAACTGTTATTTTGTTTTGCCTTTTGTGTGAATAAACACTGAAATATTTAAGTTAAAGACTTTGTTATTGCCTCTATACTGCGTCCACTAAGCTGCCTACCAGAGCAAATCCACACATTTGGTGTCGGATGCTGGCAAACGCAGTGAGACTGGCCTGAAGGCCGAAAAGTTTTAGTTTTTTCCCCGGGCACGGGTGTATGTCCTTTATCAAGCCGGCAAGGTTACGACCCATATCCCCTGAAAAAATGGAGGCGGTCGTGAAAGCTCTCATGGAGGCTAACTTGCAGCAGCAGGAGGCAAACAAGTGGCAGGAGTGTCCCAGAACATCCACGATGCCCGGAAAGCTGTTTGTGCGGCGATCCCTACCAGCTGACCAAGCGGCCGACTACCTGACCGTTAAAGATGAGATTCTGGCAAGACTGGAGGTGAATGTATTGGTCTGGGCCCAGCGAGTGCGTCAGTGGGATTTTAACCTGGCTGAACCCGCCAGACCGCAGTATTATGACCTGCTACACCGGCTGCAAAAATGACTGCAGCCTGACGTACTGAGTCCCACTGCTATGCTGGACCACCTGTTGGCAGATGTGTTCTGGAGGGCTTTGCCGTACCCTCTCCAGCACTGATTCGGCTAGGTGTCTCCTGGTAATGCCCTAGAGATGGTCGACCTGGTGGAGCGCTATGATGCCACCAGAAATCTGCTGGGGGGCCAATCAAACCCCGGAAATCTCCACCGCAGGCCCGTCGGCTGGTGCCAGCAAAAACCCGCCCGGGACGTACCCCCTGCAGATCCAGCCCGGAAACATAAGGGCCGACTATCCCCATCGGGGTGAACCTATGGACACTAACTTTGGCTACCACCCCTCAATGTATGCCAGGAGGCTGTGTGCATCCGGTAACCACGAAACAATAGACAATTGTCACCTGTGCCAGCTGCAAGTGGGAGATACCCTGGCATTGGCGCTGCTGGACTCAGGGAGCCTGGTGTCCATGGTAAGAGCTGCCCTGGTGCGGCCCGCCGAGTATACTGGCCGAAAAAGTAGGCATAGTGTGCATCCATGGAGACTTAAAGGACTATCCCACCGCCCTAGTCCCTAGTGTCACTATCCACGGTGGCCGGCACGTGGACTCATGAGGTGGCCGTCGCCACAAAGTTGCACTATGAACTAATAATTGGGAGAGACTTCCCCAGTTTCCCGGCACTATGGTCGGATACGAAAGTTACCGATACCTGGGAGACAGATGTGACCCTAGCAGAGTGGCCCTGCTCAGGAGGGAGACCAGAACCCTGGGAACCTGAGTCTAAAGGGCCAGCGGTAGGGGTGACTGCCACTCCGGTGGAAGAGGGGGAGACAACCCCACTAAGTGTGATGTTGGGAGACGTGGAGGACTTGTCGCCTGGTCCGGAGTTGCCAGACCTCAACATCTCCATGGATAACTTTGGTACACAGCACCAGGACCTGACTCTATCTCGAGCCTGGGAAAATGTGGTAGTAGTTGAGGGTGAGTCTATGCTCCCCCATTTTGAAGTTCAACAGGAGATGCTGTACCAGGTAAATCAACATCAGGGTGAGCATATTAAACAGCTGGTGGTGCCCAAGGCGTATCGCAAGCTCGTGTTGGAGTTAGCCCACCAACATGTTCTTGGGGGACACCTGGGCCAGCAGAAAACACAGGACCGGATTCTACAGCGATTCTACTGGCCCAGTGTGTTCAGAGAGGTGGAATAGTATTGCAAGTCTTGCCCAACTTTCCAGATAACCACCCCCCAGCCACATTTCTGTAGTCCCCTGGTCCCTCTCCCAATTACTGAGGTTCCATTCGAGCGGATAGCTATGGATCTCATAGGCCCAGTACCGAAGTCCGCTAGAGGGCACAACACATCTTAGTCGTCCTCGACTACATGACTCGGTACCCGGAGGCGGTGCCGCTGTGTCATACATCAGCCAAACTGATAGCTAAGGAGTTAATGGAGATGTTTTCTCGAGTGGGTCTGCCTAAGGAGGTTCTGACTGACCAAGGTCCAAGGTCATGAAGGAACTCTTTAAGTTGCTCCACATAAAACAGCTACGGACGTCCGTGTATCATCCACAAACGGATGGCCTGGTAGAGAGGTTTAATCAAACACTAAAAAATATGTTAAAAAGAGTGGTCTCTAAGGATGGGAGGGACTGGGACCTTATTCTGCTCTAGCTCAAACCCTGGAAAGATATGGAAACCTGTACGGAAGACAGCCCATGACCAGGGTTCCTAGGGAAAGCGGTTTCGGACACTCTATCTGAAGCAAGGGAAGCGGCTGCCACAGTGAAAATTGCTGACAGCCTCTCCTCTAAACAGGCTTAGGAAACCAGGGAGTTCATTAGTCGGAACAGGGATGTGTTCTCAGACCTCCCTGGATGCATGTCCATAATCCGGCATGACATTGTCACTGAGCCTCCGGCAAAAGTCTGGTTAAAACCATACCGGTACCCGAGACTCAGCAACAAGCGATCGCGGAGGAAGTGAAGCTAATACTCCAGCTAGGTGTCATCGAGGAATCAAAAAGTGAATGGGCCAGTCCGATAGTCTTAATACCCAAGCCGGACGGGACATTGTGGTTCTGTAACGATTTCCGCAAACTGAATGAGGTGTCCAAGTTTGACACATATCCCATGCCCCGGGTAGATGAGCTTATTGAGAAGTTAGGCCAAGCCCGGTATTTTTCTGTGTTGAACCTCACCAAAGGGTACTGGCAGGTACCCTTGACGGAGGCTGCCAAGGAAAAAGTGGCTTTCATTACGCCAGAGGGGCTGTATCAGTACAAGGTATTACCCTTTGGTCTACATGGCGCTGCCGCCACGTTTCAAAGGATAATAGACATTGTACTCCGTCCACATCGTCTGTACGCTTTGGCGTACCTGGACAATATCGTTGTCCAAAGCACCGACTAGGAAAGTCACCTACCTAAACTACAGGCTGTAGTTGACTCACTTAGGAAGGCTGGCTTAACCGCTAACCCAAAAAAGTGCGCAATGGGGTAGAAGAGACCAAGTACCTGGGGTATGTAATTAGGTGCGGAATGATCAAACCTCAGGTGAACAAAATTGAGGCAATTTGGCCCCAACCTGTCACTACTCGGCAAGTAAAGTCGTTCTTGGGTATGGTGGGGTACTATATCAGGTTTGTCCCCAATTTTGCTACAGGCCTTTTGAAGGGACACAAGTCAGTGACGGTCCAGTGGAATGAGCAGGTGGAAAAGGCTTTCTCCGCTTTGAAGTCGGCCCTGTGTGGGTCCCCGCTATTGGTAGGGCTCGGAGCTGTACTCTCTCAGGACATCAATGGGGAGGAACATCCTGTTGTTTTCCTGAGCCGAAAGCTTACCTCAGCCGAGACTAGTATAGTGGAGAGAAAGTGCATGGCCAACAAGTGGGCACTTGAGTCTCTCCGCTATTATCTGTTGGGGAGAAAGTTCCATCTGGTGACCGACTACTCCACTCTCAAGTGACTGAGCCAAGCCAAAGAGAGGAATGCTCGGGTCACCAGGTGGTTTTTGTCTTTACAAAACTTTAAGTTTCCCATGGAACATAGGGCAGGCAGTTTACAGGGAAACGTGGATGCCCTGTCACGCGTACACTGCCTGGCAAGTGTTCACCCCCTCAGGGTTGAACAAAGGGGGAGGTATGTAGGAAGGTGCAAGGGTCCGTCATTGATGGAAGGTATGTGTCACCGAGATTCCTGGCCTCGGTGAGGTAAGAACCAGTAATTTTAAGTGTCAGCGGCAGTTAGTGCTGACTGACACTATTTGTTATTTAGTATGGCTGTAGAGCCGATCCGGGCCAGCTCTTACTGGGAGCAGCCAAAGTGCAGGGTGGGTGGCTGTTCCCCATGTTCCAGGCCGGATTTTGGTTTGGGATAAAAACCCAGCGAGAAGTCTCAGCTGAGTGGATTATCCTCAACTTCACAGTGAAGCTGTGGAGACGCTGTGGTTTTGGGATCTGCATGAGGTGTGCTGTGCTAAAGGGCTGAGAGCCGCTTTCTGGAAAACAGGCCGCCTAAAGCCTGCAGTGGATGGCTGATGAAAAACTGCTAACCAGGGCCGGCTCTTACTGGAAGCAGCCAAAGTGCAGGGTGGGTGGCTGTTCCCCACGTTGCCAGGCCGGGTTTTGGGCTGGGCTATAAAACCCAGCCAACAGTCTCAGCTGTGTGGAATTTATCCTCCATCTGACAGTGGAGCTCTGGCAGGCTCTGCTTTGGGACATAAAACGTTTGGTACCATGCTAGAGAGCCACACACTGGGAATCAGGCGCCCTAAAGCCTGTTGTGGATGGCTGTGGACTGCCATGGATAAATCAGCCTGCCAGGTGACATGTTTGTTCTAGAAACATAGAAACATAGAATGTGTCGGCAGATAAGAACCATTTAGCCCATCTATTCTGCCCAATATACTGAGTACTATGGATAGCCCCTGGCCCTATCTTATATGAAGGATGGCCTTATGCCTATTCCATGCATGCTTAAACTCCTTCACTGTATTTGCAGCTACCACTTCTGCAGGAAGGCTATTCCATGCATCCACTACTCTCTCAGTAAAGTAATACTTCCTGATATTACTTTTAAACCTTTGCCCCTCTAATTTAAAACTATGTCCTCTTGTAGCAGTTTTTCTTCTTTTAAAATTTCTCTCCTCTTTTACCTTGTTGATTCCCTTTATGTATTTAAAAGTTTCTATCATATCCCCTCTGTCTCGTCTTTCTTCCAAGCTATACATGTTAAGGTCCTTTAATCTTTCCTGGTAAGTTTTATCCTGCAATCCATGTACCAGTTTAGTAGCTCTTCTCTGAACTCTCTCCAAAATATCAATATCCTTCTGGAGATATGGTCTCCAGTACTGAGCACAATACTCCAAATGAGGTCTCACTAGTGCTCTGTAGAGCGGCATGAGCACCTCCCTCTTTCTACTAGTAATGCCTCTCCCTATACACCCAAGCATTCTGCTAGCATTTCCTGCTGCTCTATGACATTGTCTGCCTACCTTTAAGTCTTCTGAAATAATGACCCCTAAATCCCTTTCCTCAGATACTGAGGTTAGGACTGTATCACTGATTTTATATTCTGCTCTTGGGTTTTTACGCCCCAGGTGCATTATTTTGCACTTATCCACATAAAATTTTAGTTGCCAGATTTTTGACCATTCCTCTAGTTTTCCTAAATCCTTTTCCATTTGGTGTATCCCTCCAGGAACATCAACCCTGTTACAAATCTTTGTGTCATCAGCAAAAAGACACACCTTACCATCGAGGCCTTCTGCAATTCCGCTGATAAAGATATTAAACAATATGGGTCCCAGAACAGATCCCTGAGGTACCCCACTGGTAACAAGACCTTGGTCTGAATATACTTCATTGACTACAACCCTCTGTTGCCTGTCCCTCAGCCACTGCCTAATCCATTCAACAATATGGGAGTCCAAGCCCAAAGACTGCAATTTATTGATAAGCCTTCTGTGTGGGACAGTATCGAAAGCCTTACTGAAGTCTAGATAAGCAATGTCTACTGCACCTCCGCCATCTATTGTTTTTGTCACCCAATCAAAAAAATCAATAAGATTAGTTTGACATGATCTCCCTGAAGTAAACCCATGCTGTTTTTCATCTTTCAATCCATGGGATTTTAGATTTTCCACAATCCTCTCCTTAACCTTCTCAGGACCGCCGAGACGCGAGATTTCCTGTTAACGCGCGTACACAGGCGTGCGCGTTCATAGGAACGGAAGGTAAGAGAGTGGATCTCCAGCCTGCCAGCGGCGATCGTTCGCTGGCAGGCTGGAGATGTGATTTTTTTAACCCCTAACAGGTATATTAGACGCTGTTTTGATAACAGCGTCTAATATACCTGCTACCTGGTCCTCTGGTGGTCCCCTTTGTTTGGATCGACCACCAGAGGACACAGGTAGCTCAGTAATATGTTGCACCAAGCACCACTACACTACACCCCCCCCCTGTCACTTATTAACCCCTTGATCACCCTTGATCGACCTTGATCACCCATGATCACCCCATATAGACTCCCCGATCACCCCCCTGTCATTGATCACCCCCCTGTAAAGCTCCATTCAGATGTCTGCATGATTTTTACGGATCCACTGATAGATGGATCGGATCCGCAAAACGCATACGGACGTCTGAATGGAGCCTTACAGGGGCGTGATCAATGACTGTGGTGATCACCCCATATAGACTCCCTCATCACCCCCCTGTCATTGATTACCCCCCTGTCATTGATCACACCCCTGTAAAGCTCCATTCAGACGTCCGCATGATTTTTACGGATCCACTGATAGATGGATCGGATCCGCAAAACGCATACGGACGTCTGAATGGAGCCTTACAGGGGCGTGATCAATGACTGTGGTGATCACCCCATATAGACTCCCTCATCACCCCCCTGTCATTGATTACCCCCCTGTCATTGATCACACCCCTGTAAAGCTCCATTCAGATGTCCGCATGATGTTTACGGATCCACTGATAGATGGATCGGATCCGCAAAACGCATACGGACGTCTGAATGGAGCCTTACAGGGGCGTGATCAATGACTGTGGTAATCACCCCATATAGACTCCCTCATCACCCCCCTGTCATTGATTACCCCCCTGTCATTGATCACACCCCTGTAAAGCTCCATTCAGATGTCCGCATGATTTTTACGGATCCACTGATCGGATCCGCAAAACACATACAGGCGTCTCCCTGGAGCCTTCCAGGGGGGGTGATCACACCATATAGACCCCCTGATCACCCCCCTGTCATTGATCACCCCCCCTGTCATTGATCACCCCCCCTGTCATTGATCACCCCCCTGTCAGGCTGCATTCAGATGTTCGTATGATTTTTACGGATCCACGGATAGATGGATCGGATCCGCAAAACACATACAGACATCTGAATGGAGCCTTCTTTCCCCAACTTTGTATCTGAATGGGGTGTCTTCTTTCCAAAATGGGGTCACTTGTGGGGTAGTTATACTGCCCTGGCATTCTAGGGGCCCAAATGTGTGGTAAGGAGTTTGAAATCAAATTCTGTAAAAAATGACCAGTGAAATCCGAAAGGTGCTCTTTGGAATATGGGCCCCTTTGCCCACCTAGGCTGCAAAAAAGTGTCACACATCTGGTATCTCCGTATTCAGGAGAAGTTGGGGAATGTGTTTTGGGGTGTCATTTTACATATACCCATGCTGGGTGAGATAAATATCTTGGTCAAATGCCAACTTTGTATAAAAAAATGGGAAAAGTTGTCTTTTGCCAAGATATTTCTCTCACCCAGCATGGGTATATGTAAAATGACACCCCAAAACACATTCCCCAACTTCTCCTGAATACGGAGAAACCAGATGTGTGACATTTTTTTGCAGCCTAGGTGGGCAAAGGGGCCCATATTCCAAAGAGCACCTTTCGGATTTCACTGGTCATTTTTTACAGAATTTGATTTCAAACTCCTTACCACACATTTGGGCCCCTAGAATGCCAGGGCAGTATAACTACCCCACAAGTGACCCCATTTTGGAAAGAAGACACCCCAAGGTATTCGCTGATGGGCATAGTGAGTTCATGGAAGTTTTTATTTTTTGTCACAAGTTAGTGGAATATGAGACTTTGTAAGAAAAAAAAAGAGATCATCATTTTCCGCTAACTTGTGACAAAAAATAAAAAGTTCTATGAACTCACTATGCCCATCAGCGAATACCTTAGGGTGTCTACTTTCCGAAATGGGGTCATTTGTGGGGTGTTTGTACTGTCTGGGCATTGTAGAACCTCAGGAAACATGACAGGTGCTCAGAAAGTCAGAGCTGCTTCAAAAAGCGGAAATTCACATTTTTGTACCATAGTTTGTAAACGCTATAACTTTTACCCAAACCATTTTTTTTTTACCCAAACATTTTTTTATTATCAAAGACATGTAGAACAATAAATTTAGAGCAAAATTTATATATGGATGTCGTTTTTTTTGCAAAATTTTACAACTGAAAGTGAAAAATGTCATTTTTTTGCAAAAAAAATGTTAAATTTCGATTAACAAAAAAAGTAAAAATGTCAGCAGCAATGAAATACCACCAAATGAAAGCTCTATTAGTGAGAAGAAAAGGAGGTAAAATTCATTTGGGTGGTAAGTTGCATGACCGAGCAATAAACGGTAAAAGTAGTGTAGGTCAGAAGTGTAAAAAGTGGCCTGGTCTTTCAGGGTGTTTAAGCCATGGGGGCTGAGGTGGTTAAGTATGGTTTCCATTAATTTCCTCACTATTGATGTCAGGCTTACTGGCCTATAGTTGCCCGATTCCTCCGTACTACCTTTCTTGTGAATCGGCACAACATTTACTAATTTTCAATCTTCTGGGACGACTCCTGTTGCCAGTGATTGGTTAAATAAATCTGTTAATGGTTTTGCTAGCTCACCGCTGAGCTCTTTTAATAGCTTTGGGTGTATTCCATCAGGCCCCTGTGACTTATTTGTATTGATTTTAGACAGCTGACTTAGAACCTCTTCCTCTGTAAAGACACATGCATCAAAAGATTCATTAGTCTTCTTTCCTAACTGAGGTCCTTTTCCTTCATTTTCCTTCGTAAAGACTGAACAGAAGTATTCATTGAGGCAGTCAGCTAGTTCTTTATCTTTTTTCATATACCTTCCTTCTTTTGTTTTTAATTTTGTAATTCCTTGTTTTAGTTTCCTTTTTTCATTTATGTATCTGAAGAATGCCTTATCACCTTTTTTCCCTGACTGAGCTAATTTCTCTTCTGCCTATGCTTTAGAAGCTCTTTAACTTGTTTAGCCTCTCTCTGCCTAATCTTGTAAATTAGCCTGTCATCCCCGTTTTTTTTTTTTTTTTTTTATAATTCCTAAATGCTATCTTTTTGTTTTTAATGATTTTGGCCACTTCTGCTGAGTACCAGAGTGGTCTTTTCCTTTTTTTGCTTTTACTGACAAGCCTAATGCAATTTTCTGTTGCCTTCAATAGTGCCTCTTTTAAGTAGTCCCATTTCTCCTGGACTCCAATGAAACTGTTCCAATATGATAGGGACTCGTATACCACTAATCTAATTTTAGAAAAGTCAGTTTTTCTAAAATCTAAAACTTTTGTTTTTGTGTGGTGTGACTCAGTCACTGTACTTATAGTAAACCACACTGACTGGTGATCACTAGATCCCAAGCTTTCCCCTACAGTAATATCATATACCAAATTCCCATTTGTGAATACTAAATCTAAAATGGCCTCCTTCCGGGTTGGCTCCTCAACTACTTGCTGTAGAGATAATCCCAGTAGGGAATTTAGAATATCTGTACTCCTGGCAGAACTAGCTATTTTGGTTTTCCAGTTTACATCAGGAAGATTGAAGTCTCCCATAATGATAACTTCCCCCTTCAATGTCATTTTAGCTATTTCCTCAACTAGTAGATCATCTAATTCTTTGACTTGGCTAGGTGGTCTATATATCACACCTACACGAGTTACCTTATGATTATCAAGCTGCAAGGTAACCCTAACTGACTCTAAATTGTTCTCGCTAACTTGTATCAAATTTGATTTTATGCTGTCTTTCACATACAGGGCCACCCCTCCCCCCTTCTTGCCTTCTCTGTCTTTCCTGTATAGAGAGAACCCTGGTATTGATATATCCCAGTCATTACTCCCCTTGAACCACGTCTCAGTAACAGCCACTACATCTATATTCTCAGATGCCATTATAGCCTCAAGTTCATTGATCTTATTCCCTAAACTGCGAGCATTTGTAGATAAGAATCTGAGCTTGTCATTTCTTAACCTTTGTGCTACTGGCATCTTCTGGATTATCACTCTAGTTTAAATGCTCCTTAGCAAATACTTGGAACTGTTCACCGAGGACATTTGTTTCTTTGAGAAAAAGATGCAAACCATCTTTCTTGTACAGTTCTTTTCCATTCCAACAAGAGCTAACATGAGACACAAAGCCAAACCATTGGTTCCGACACCATTCACCAAGCCATACATTGAATTCCTTAATGCGCATCTTCCTGTCATGCTGAAGGTTATGCACAGGCTAAACTGCAGAGAATGAAACAGTTGATGCAACCTCCCGTATATCCTTTCCAAGTGTGTGAAAAGCTTCTTTCACCTTTGAAACCTCATTGCAAGCCAGATCGTTTGTCCCCAGATGGACAATAACATCCACTTCCCTTTCCTGTTTTGCTTGCCTAACAATATTAAGGATCCGTCGTCTATCCCTGCTAGCGGTAGCACCAGGGAGACATCTTACAACACCATTCTCCTCAAACTTCACACCTCTTATGATGGAATTGCCCACCAACAGCTGCTTACTATCAGTCCTCACCTTCTCCTTTTTGTCTTTGGCTGCAGTCTTGCATACTTTAGGCATGGGAGATGATTGTTTCTCACCCACTGTGCTTGAGCCATCCGCCATGTTGCTTTTGCACTCTGAAAGTGCTGCAAATGAATTATGGAGAGCCACAGACTGTGGGACATGTCGTCTATCCACAACTCTCAGTCTACCAGAACCTACAGTAACCCGTCTTCCATTTCTAGGGGGCCTCTGTGGCAGTGGCATTGCAATGTTCTCAGTCTGAGTTTGCTTAATGGTTAATTTACAAATGTCATATTTCAAAAAGGTGATTTCCTGTTGCATTATGGAGAGCTGTCTACAGATCAGACAGTATCCAAACCTCTGAAGAGTGGAACCTGAAATAAAAGCACAACAATTCCTGCACAGAACCAGGTCTGCCATTGCAAAGAGGGGGGGAAAAAATAAAAAAATAAAAATAAATTTTTTATGCTGTGTGAATTAACACCAGGACTCTGCAAAGTTTGTTTTCCTTTTTTCCTTTTGTGTGAATAAACACTGAACTTTTGCTTTACTACCGTGTTCTTGCCTTTGTACTGCGTCCACCTACCCTGCCTACCAGAGCAAATCCCTACGATTGGTTGAGGATGCGGGCAAGCACAGTGAGGCTGGCGTGAACGCCAAAATATTTTTGGTTTGCATTTTTGGGCACAGTTGTATGTCATTTATCAAACCAGCTAAATTCAAACCTGTGTCACATGACAAAATGGAGGCTGTTGTGAAGGCCCTAATGGAGGCTAATTTGCAGCAGCGAGAGACCAACCTGCACCAGCGAGAGGTTAACAAGCAGCAGCAAGAGACCAACCAGTTGCTGCTACAACACGTGATGGCTTTGCAGACAGCAGGAGCAACCCCAAGTGTCCACGATGCCCGGAAAGCAATCCGTGCAGCGATCCCTAAGATGACACCCACAGATGACATCGAAACCTACCTGGCGATGTATGAGAAAGTGGCCACCAGGAAAAGGCTGCCCCAGGACCATTGGGCTGAGGTCTTCGCTCCTTTCCTGGCATCAGAGTCTCAGTGGGTGTATTTCGACTTGCCGGACGATCAAGCGGCCGGCTACCCAAAGGTAAAGGGTGAGATTTTGGCAAGACTGGGGGTGAATGTGCTGGTCGGGGCCCAGCGGGTGCATCAGTGGGGGTTTAACCCGGCTGAGCCCGTGAGACCCCAGTATTATAACCTGCTCAACCTATTTCAAAAGTGGCTACAGCCTGACGTGCTGAGCCCCACTGCTATGCTGGATCGGTTGTTAGCAGATATGTTCTGGAGGGTTCTGCCACCCCCTTTCCAGCAACGGATTGGCCAGGTCTCTCCAGGTAATGCGCTTGAGATGTTCGACTTGGTGGAGCGCTATGAGGCGACCCGGAACTTACAGGGGGGTTCTTTTGGGAGGGGGGCAGTCAAATCCCATAACTCTCCACCCTGGATCTGGGGCCCATCAAACGCGCCCGGGATGTAACCCCTGTGGACCTCGCTCCATTAATCTTCTGGTGGTGTCGGGAGCCTGGCCATGTTCAAGCTGACTGTCCACATCAGGGGGAACCCATGGACACGAACTATGGCTTCTGTCAATCATTGTATGCCAGGAAACTGTGTGCAGTGGGTGCTCCGGAGTCACTGAATCACCTGTGCCAGGTGGAGGTGGGAGACATTCCAGCGGAGGCTCAGTTGGACTCAGGGAGTCTGGTGACCCTGGTAAGGGCTCCCCTGGTAGGCAGTCATGAGTATACTGGCTGTAAAGTCGGAGAATGTGTATACATGGGGACTTAAAAGACTACCCTACTGCTATGGTGTCTCTGTCCACGGTTTACGGCCAGTGAACCCACGAGGTGGCTGTTGCAACCTGTCTACACTATGAACTTATAATAGGGAGAGACTTCCCAGGCTTCCCGGCACTGTGGCCTGTTCCGAGAGTGACTGATACCCATGAGACAGGTGTTAACCTAGCAGAGTGGCCCGGCCATCTCAGAGGAAGTGCTGCGGCTAGACGTCATTGAGGAGTCTAAAAGTGAGTGGGCCAGTCCTATAGTCTTAATTCCCAAGCCAGACGGGACGTTCCGATTTTGTAACGATTTTCGGGATTTGAACGAAATATCCAAATTCGATGCATATCCTATGCCTTGGGTAGATGAACTTATTGAGAGGTTAGACCAAGCCAGGTATTTTTCTGTTTTGGACCTCCCCAAAGGGTACTGGCAGGTACCCTTGAAGGAGGCTGCCAAAGAGAAAACTGCCTTCATCACACCAGAGGGTCTTTACCAATATAAGGTATTACCCTATGGCCTGCATGGCGCGCCCGCCACTTTTCAACGTCTAATGGATATTGTACTTCTCCCACATCGGTGGTACGCCTCGGCCTACCTGGACGATATTATAATTCACAGTACTGACTGGGAAAGTCACCTGCCCAAAGTACAGGCCGCAGTGGACTCCCTTCGAAAGGCGGGACTAACAGCTAACCCAAAGAAATGTGCAATAGGGTTAGAGGAAACTAAATACCTTGGGTATGTCATTGGGCGCGGAGTTATCAAACCCCAAGTAAACAAAATAGAGGCGATACGGAATTGGCTCCGACCTGTCACCTCTAGACAAGTAAAGTCGTTCCTGGGAATGGTGGGCTATTACATGAAGTTTGTTCCACATTTTGCCACTTTAGCGGCTCCGTTGACAGGGCTCTTGAAGGGTCAGAAGTCTGTGATAGTCCACTGGAATGACCAGGCGGAAGAGGCTTTCTCTGCTTTGAAGTCGGCCCTGTGTGGGTCCCCGGTTTTGGTGACGCCCGACTTCAAGAGGGAGTTTGTGGTACAGACCAATGTCTCTGAAGTAGGCCTGGGAGCTGTACTCTCTTAGGAAACCAATGGGGAGGAACATCCCGTTATTTTCCTGAGCCACAAACTTACCCCAGCCAAGACCCAGTACATTATAGTGGAGAGAGAGTCCCTGGCCATCAAGTGGGCACTCGAGTCTCTCCGCTATTATCTGTTGGGGAGAAAGTTCCGTCTGGTGACCGACCACTCCCCTCTCAAGTGGATGAGCCAGGCCAAGGAGAGGAATGCTTGGGTCACCAGGTGGTTCTTGTCTCTACAGAACTTTAAATTTTCTGTGGAACATAAGGCAGGCAGGTTACAGGGAAATGCAGATGCGCTGTCCCGGGTACACTGTCTGGAAAGTGTTCACCCCCTCAGGGTTGAACAAAGGGGAGAGGTATGTAGGAGGGCGCAAGGGTCCATCATTGACGGAAGGTACGTGTCGCTGAGATTCCTGATCTCGGTGAGATAAGAACCCGTAATTTTGGGTGTCAGCAGCAGCTAGTGCGGGCTGAAACTGTCGTTTTACTTAGTATGGCTGTAAAGCAGATCAGGGCCGGTTCTTATTGGGAGTAGCCAAAGAGCAGGGTGGGTGGCTGTTCCCCATGTTTCCAGGCCGGGTTTTGGGCTGGGCTATAAAAACCCAGCTAGCAGCTCAGCTGTGTGGAATTTATACTCCATCTGACAGTGGAGCTCTGACAGGCTCTGCTTTAGGACATAAAACGTTTGGTGAGAGCCCCACGCTGGGAATCAGGCGTCCTAAAGCCTGCTGTGGACTGCCGTGGATACATCAGCGTGCAAGTTGACATGTTTGTTCTGTGGACTTTGTGCTGTGTGAATTAACACCAGGACTCTGCAAAGTGTTTGTTTTCCTTTTGTGTGAATAAACACTGAACTTTTGCTTTACTACCGTGTTCTTGCCTCTGTACTGCGTCCGCTTACCCTGCCTACCAAAGCAAATCCCTACAGTATATATATATATACAGTGGAATGCGAAAGTTTGGGAAACCTTGTTAATCGTCATGATTTTCCTGTATAAATTGTTGGTTTTTATGATAAAAAATGTTAGTTAAATATATCATATAGGAGACACACACAGTGATATTTGAGAAGTGAAATGAAGTTTATTGTATTTACAGAAAGTGTGCTATAATTGTTTAAACACAATTAGGCAGGTGCATACATTTGGGCACCACAAAAAAGAAATGAAATCAATATTTAGGAGATCCTCCTTTTGCAGAAATTACAGCCTCTTGTCACGAGGGTGTCGAGGACCACGCCTGACTCCATTATACCCGGGGTCAGGAAGTCGCAGCGGTTGGCTGCACGCTCTATTTAAGATAGGGCTGTTTTCCTTATGGTTGCTTTCTGGGTTTGCTTAGGAAACCCTTTTGGCTCACTCAGGGATCCGTAGCTCCTTCTCCTCAGCTGTTCCTTGTCCAGCACTCCCAGACCTCCTTATATTTCTCTCTCACACTTCTCTGGTTGCCAGAGATAGAGCTTCCTGCCTGGACATCTATTCTGACCTTCTGGAGCTGTGTTGCTGCGTTCGCTGGTAGTTGGTCCAGTACGCTACCCTCCAGATCCCTGTTGGACCTTTTTGGTTTATTGTGGTCGCCCACCTGGGTGTATGTGTTTGTATGTTTTGTCTGTCCTCTCCCTGGTGTTTCCCTCTTAGTGATAGTGGTGTGGACTAGCGATCCCACTGGCCTGTTCACTATCCAGGGCTCATATTAGGGAAAGCCAGGGTTTAGGCACGTGATCGCCGCACGGGTGAGGAACCCGTCTAGGGACGTCAGGGCAGTCAGGTGCCAGCCGCAAGGTGAGTTAGGGGTCACCACCTTTCCCTCTCCCTTGGGCAGGGCTTTCCCTGTTTTCCTCCCTGTGCGTGACGTCGGTCATTACATTATCTCTGGCCATTATTTTGTGTAGGTAAAAAAAAAAATTTACCTACTTAGAATCCAGTATGGATCAAATTGCTGCTCTGTCCAAACAATTTCATGGCCTGTCTTTGGAGGTGGTAGGATTGAAGGCGTCGGTCCTCCAACAACAGCAGCAATTACAACTGACTGCAAGCCCAGCGGTTGCTACTGGTAACCAGGTTGTTGCGGAACCCAAGGTCCCTCTCCCTGACAGATTTTCTGGGGGAAGGGACAAGTTTTTGACATTCCGTGAGGCCTGTAAGTTATATTTTAAACTGCGCCCTTACTCCTCTGGTAATGAAGATCAGCGGGTGGGGGTTGTTATTTCCCTGCTGCAGGGGGATCCGCAGTCCTGGGCGTTCTCTTTACCTACTGATTCCCAGGCTCTTCGGTCAGTGGATGAGTTTTTCGGGGCCTTGGGTCTCATATATGATGACCCTGACCGAGTCGCCCTGGCTGAATCAAGATTACGGAGACTCTTACAAGGAGAGCGGCCGGTAGAGGAGTATTGCTCTGAATTCCGTAGGTGGGCTACGGATACCCAATGGAACGACCCGGCTCTCAGGAGTCAGTTCTGCTCTGGGTTATCCGAAAGGGTTAAGGATGCGCTTGCATTATATGAGACCCCCTTTTCCCTTGATGCGGTTATGTCCCTTTCTATCCGAATAGATAGACGCCTTAGGGTCAGGTTGAAAAAACCGGAGCAATTGGTAACCCCTCCCAAGCAGCAGTTAGTCTGTACGGACTTAGACAAGCCTATGCAGCTAGGAGGAACTACTCGTCAGGTCCGTCCTCCTGAGGCTCGCCGTAGGCGTGGGGTTTGTTTTTTTTGTGGGGAGAGGGGTCATTTCATTAATGTCTGTCCTTCTTTCCTCAGAAACAAAAGACCGTCGGAAAAACTACTAACCCCAGGCTGTGTGGAGGATGTCAGCCGGGGGGTATACGTTTCCTCCATACGTACATCGCAATTTGTGTTGCCAGCGGTTATTATTTTTGGTGATAAGACGGAGACTATTTCTTTCTTTCTAGACAGTGGAGCAGGGGTAAATTTGATAGATGCCCATTTTGCCCGCACTTTGGGTTTGTCTCTCTGTACTTTACAGAGACCCATTCCCATATTCGCTATTGATTCTGCTCCCCTGTCTCAGAGAAACCTCACGCACATTGTTCATAATTTACACCTTCGGGTAGGGGACCACCATAACGAGATGCTTTCAGGTTATGTTCTGGAGGGGCTTCCCACTCCGGTAGTGCTGGGTCTTCCCTGGTTGGTAGCGCACAATCCAGTGGTGGATTGGCAGGCCAGGGAGATATTGGAGTGGAGTGAGCAGTGCAGAGAAAATTGCTTAAATAGCAATTGCTTAGTCGCCTCCATAGCTACCCTACCTACATTTATTTCGGACTTTGAGGATGTTTTTTCTGAAAAGGGTTGTCAGAAGTTACCACCTCATCGTCCTTATGATTGCCCGGTTAACCTTATTCCCGGCGCAAAATTACCCAAGACCAGGTTATATAATCTTTCGGGTCCAGAGAGACAAGCCATGAAAGATTATATCTCCGAGAGCTTGGCTAAGGGACACATCAGACCCTCTTCTTCACCCGTGGCTGCAGGGTTTTTCTTCGTTAAAAAGAAAGATGGGGGCCTGCGTCCTTGCTTAGATTTTCGCGTAGGGGTGCCTACAATCTGATTCGTAGTAAGGAGGGGGATGAGTGGAAGACAGCGTTTAACACCCCTGAGGGGCATTATGAAAATCTAGTTATGCCTTTCGGTCTGACCAATGCTCCTGCCGTCTTTCAACATTTCGTTAATGACATTTTTAGTCATCTAATCGGCAGGTTTGTGGTAATCTACCTAGATGATATTTTAATTTATTCGTCTGATCTGAAAACACATGAGGTGCATGTCAGACAAGTACTGCAGGTCCTACGGACGAATGAATTATATGCTAAAATTGAAAAATGTGTCTTCGCCGTTCAGGAGATACAATTCCTGGGTTATTTTTTATCTGCGTCAGGTTTCCGTATGGATCCTAGGAAGGTCCAGGCAATTTTAGATTGGGATCTTCCTGAGAACCTCAAAGCACTACAACGGTTCTTGGGCTTCGCGAATTTCTATAGGAAATTCATTAAAAATTATTCACTTATTGTAAAACCGCTTACTGACATGACTAGGAAGGGGACTGATTTTTCTAAATGGTCTGACGCCGCTAAAGTTGCTTTTTCCTCTCTAAAAGAGAGGTTTACCTCAGCACCTGTACTGGTCCAACCTGATGTCTCTCAGCCTTTTATTGTTGAAGTCGATGCGTCAGAGGTGGGAGTGGGGGCGGTGCTGTCTCAGGGTCCGTCTCCTGGCAAATGGCGTCCTTGTGCTTTCTTTTCTAAAAAACTATCTGCAGCAGAAAAGAACTAAGATATTGGCAATAGGGAACTATTAGCTATTAAACTTGCGTTTGAGGAGTGGCGTCATTTCTTAGAGGGGGCAGTCCACCCCGTCACTGTGATTACGGACCACAAAAATCTTCTGTACCTCGAATCAGCTAAGCGTCTCACCTCTAGACAGGCTAGGTGGTCGCTATTTTTTACCAGGTTTAACTTTGTGATTACCTATCGTCCTGGGGCAAAGAACACCAAGGCTGATGCACTATCTCGTTGTTTCCCTGGAGGGGGTAATGTGAGTGATCCGGTACCCATTCTTCAAAGAGGAGTGGTTGTTTCTGCGGTACACTCTGTTTTGGAGGGGAAGGTGTTAGAGGCCCAGGGGGACGCCCCGGTCTCTTGCCCCTCAGAGAAATTGTTTGTACCGTTGAACTTACGTTTCGAATTATTAAAGGAACATCATAATTCGGCACTTGCTGGGCACCCGGTCGTTTTTGGTGGCCAAGGTTGCGTCAGGATGTATTGGATTTTGTGTCTTCTTGTTCTACCTGTGCGCGCGCAAAAGTTTCACATACACGTCCTGCAGGGTCTCTATTACCACTCGTCATTCCCAATAGACCGTGGACACATCTGTCAATGGATTTTATCACTGACTTACCTTTGTCTGCGGGTAAAACAGTTATTTTGGTAGTAGTGGACAGGTTTAGCAAAATGGTACACTTCATTGCGTTACCCGCACTACCTAATGCTAAGACTCTTGATCAGGTATTCGCCAGTGAAATCATGAAGCTTCACGGGGTCCCCTCCGATGTTCTTTCGGATCGGGGTACCCAGTTTATTTCTAAATTTTGGAAAGCTTTTTGTTCCCGTTTGGGGGTACACTTGTCCTTTTCCTCTGCTTTCCATCCTCAGTCGAATGGACAGACTGAGCGTACCAACCAAAACCTTGAGACATATCTAAGATGTTTTGTGTCTGAAAACCAAGAGTTGTGGTCATCATATTTACCGTTAGCTGAGTTTGCCATAAATAATCGTCGTCAGGAATCCACTGGCAAGTCACCATTTCTTGGTGCATATGGTTTTCATCCCCAATTCTGTACTTTCAAAGAGGGGGGGTCTTCTGGGGTTCCCGAAGAGGAACGGTTTTCGTCATCTCTTTCATCGGTATGGCAGAAGGTGCAAGCTAACTTGAAAAATATGGGAGGTAAATACAAATGCATGGCTGATAAGAGACGGTCGCCAGGTCCGGACCTAGGAGTGAATGACTATGTGTGGTTGTCTACTAGGAATATTAAATTGAAGGTTCCCTCTTGGAAACTGGGTCCTAGGTTTATTTGCCCTTACAAAATTGTAGCCATCATCAACCCCGTGGCTTTTCGCCTGGAGTTACCTCAGACTTTTAAAATTCATAATGTTTTTCATAAGTCGTTACTCAAAAAATATGTTCCACCTCTAGAACCATCACCGCTGCCACCCCCTCCTGTTGTCGTGGATGGTAACCTAGAATTTCAGATATCCAAAATTGTTAATTCTCGTCGGGTCCGCCGCTCTCTTCAATATCTGGTGCATTGGAGAGGTTACGGTCCCAAGGAAAGAATGTGGGTTCCTGCGTCTGAGGTAAACGCCGACAGGTTAGTTCGGGTTTTTCATGCCTCTCATCCTGAGAGACCTGGTCCTGAGTGTCCGGAGGCCCCTCGTAGAGAGGGGGGTACTGTCACGAGGGTGTCGAGGACCACGCCTGACTCCATTATACCCGGGGTCAGGAAGTCGCAGCGGTTGGCTGCACGCTCTATTTAAGATAGGGCTGTTTTCCTTATGGTTGCTTTCTGGGTTTGCTTAGCAAACCCTTTTGGCTCACTCAGGGATCCGTAGCCCCTTCTCCTCAGCTGTTCCTTGTCCAGCACTCCCAGACCTCCTTATATTTCTCTCTCACACTTCTCTGGTTGCCAGAGATAGAGCTTCCTGCCTGGACATCTATTCTGACCTTCTGGAGCTGTGTTGCTGCGTTCGCTGGTAGTTAGTCCAGTACGCTACCCTCCAGATCCCTGTTGGACCTTTTTGGTTTATTGTGGTCGCCCACCTGGGTGTATGTGTTTGTATGTTTTGTCTGTCCTCTCCCTGGTGTTTCCCTCTTAGTGATAGTGGTGTGGACTAGCGATCCCACTGGCCTGTTCACTATCCAGGGCTCATATTAGGGAAAGCCAGGGTTTAGGCACGTGATCGCCGCACGGGTGAGGAACCCGTCTAGGGACGTTAGGGCAGTCAGGTGCCAGCCGCAAGGTGAGTTAGGGGTCACCACCTTTCCCTCTCCCTTGGGCAGGGCTTTCCCTGTTTTCCTCCCTGTGCGTGACGTCGGTCATTATACCTCTAAACGCTTCCTGTAGATTCCAATGAGAGTCTGGTTTCTGGTTGAAGGTATTTTGGACCATTGCTCTTTACAAAACATCTTTAGTTCATTCAGGTTTGATGGCTTCATTCAGGTTTAAACAGCTCTCTTTAAGACACACCACAGATTTTCAATTATATTCAGGTCTGGGGACTGAGATGGCCATTCCAGAACGTTATACTTGTTCCTCTGCATAAATGCCTTAGTGGATTTTGAGCAGTGTTTAGGGTCGTTGTCTTGTTGAAAGATCCAGCCCCGGCGCAGCTTCAGCTTTGTCACTGATTCCTGGACATTGGTCTCCAGAATCTGCTGATACTGAGTGGAATCCATGCGTCCCTCAACTTTGACAAGATTCCCAGTCCCTGCACTGGCCACACAGTCCCACAGCATGATGGAACCACCACCATATTTTACTGTAGGTAGCAGCAGTGGCGTAGGGATCGCCATAGCAACCATAGCAGTGGCTATGGGGCCCTACGCACTGGGGGCCCATCCGGACCGCATAATTCTTTTATTTTTTTATTTTTTATTAATACACACAGGCAGCCAGGCCCGATTGCCCGCCCAGTGTAGTGGGCGGTCCGCGGCTCGGGCCTGGCTGGGGGGAAGCCAAGAAACTAAGGAAGGAGGAGTACTGTAGGCCTGGAGCAGGCGGGCCCGGGGCGCACTGCCGCACAAGGAGAACATGAGGTAGGCGGTGGAGGGGGCCGGAACGGGGGCGTAGCGGAGGCGGAGCCAGGCTGGCACCAGCGCCGCAGTGCAGGAAAGATTTCCTCCAGCTCCTAGTAACTAGAGGGAGGACTCAGGAGGCGGACTCAGGCGGTGGAGGGGGCGGGGGGGTTGGGGGGGTACCTGTTGTGGAGGGACTAAGGAGGTAGTGGTCCCGCCGGCCGCACTGGCGCCAGTCAGATTCGGCACTATGCGGCTATGCTATCGTTAGGGCAACAGATATTAACCCCCCCCCAGCCTGTGTGTGCGTGTGCGAGTGCGGCTGTGTGCTGGCTGGGCCGCCCGGCCGGACTCGTAGTCAGGGCAACATAGCAGCAGCAGCTAGGCAGGCAGAGCTAGATGATTACAGATGAATGATAGCTATTCATTCATTGGCTCAGCAGCGTGCCGCTCTGGCTGCCACTACTAGTGACAACTCAAGTCACCTGACCTGCACAGGGGGGCGTGAGTAGACAGTCACACAGGCAGCTCTAATCAGATTAATCTGATAATTCTGATTCAATTTCTTGGCGGGCGCGGGCCGCGGCTGCCGTCTGAGGTCTGACTCTGCTGTCTGCTGAATATATTATGTCTGAGTGACTGAATGAATTCTGATCTAATTTAGATCAGAATTCATTCAGTCACTCAGACATAATATATTCAGCAGAGTCAGACGGCAGCCGCGGCCCGCGCCCGCCAAGAAATTGAATCAGAATCAGAATTATCATCAGATTAGATCAGATCAGATCATGATTCTTCAGTCAGTCATATATATTCAGGCTTCAGCAGAGTCAGTCAGACCTTCGGACAGACGCACACTGGCACTCTGGCAGGCGGCAGCAAGCAGCAGCAGCGCAGGAGATGGCACTCGGCAGGCTTTCAGGACTGGACAGGGGTCAGGACTTGTTAGGGTAGGTTCGAATTGAATTTTGAATGTTATTTTATAATAATTAATATGATCACTTGATTTAAAATTAATTCAAAATGATGAGATGAGCGCCAGGGCCATGTGAGCGCAAAGCGATAGGCTAGCTAGCGCACACACTGAGGCGCTCAGGATTAGCACAGCATCAATTATGTGTTAAATTTTTTTTATGGGGGGGGATGCCGTGCTAATCCTGAGCGCCTCTGCTCTGGCGCTAGTTTGTGTGACCGTGACACTGACATGATGGAGCCTGGAGGGAGGGCCGGGGGGGACAATGTAAATGTCTGTACTCTGAGTATGTCACTGTATGTGACATGGGAATGGGGCCAGGCCGCCAGGAAGGGCCGGCCGGGGGGGGGGGGAATGATGTGCCATGGGGATGGGGGGTGTAAAATGTGACACAATAGGGGGTAATGATGTGATCATGGATGGGGCCAGAGCCGTCCGGGCGCGGGGGGGGGGGGGAGAAATAGCCTATTGTGTGTCACATTTCTCCCCATGAAAAGAAAAATAAGGTAAAAAAACATCTACCGTATGCACAGGAGGTGGGTGCGGTAGGTGCATTGCGTGTTTGCGTGGGAGCTCTGGAAGGGGTGGTGGGAGGCCCGATAGATATGTGGGGGCTGGGGGGGCTCATAATTTTTTTTTGCTATGGGGCCCATGCATTTCTAGCTACGCCCCTGGGTAGCAGGTGTTTTTCTTAGAATCCTGTGTTCTTTTTCCTCCATGAATAACGTCCCTTGTTATGGCCAAATAACTCAATTTTAGTTAGATCAGTCCACAGCACCTTATTCCAAAATGAAGCTGGCTTGTCCAAATGTGCTTTAGCCCACCTCAAGAGGCACTTTTTGTGCTGTGGGCGGAAAAAAAGGCTTCCTCTGCATCACTCTCGCATACAGCATCTCCTTGTGTAAAGTGCACCGAATGGTTGAACGATGCACAGTGACTCCATCTGCAGCAAGATGATGTTGTAGGTCTTTGGTGCTGGTCTGTGGGTTGACTCTGAATGTTCTCACCATTCGTCGCTTCTGTCTATCCGAGATTTTTCTTGGTCTGCCACTTCGAGCCTTAACTTGAACTGAGCCTGTGGTCTTCCATTTCCTCAATATGTTCCTAACTGTGGAAACAGACAGCTGTAATCTCTGAGACAGCTTTCTGTATCCTTCCCCTAAACCATGATGGTGAACAATCTTTGTCTTCAGGTCATTTGAGAGTTGTTTTGAGACCCCCAAAGAGGAGGGAAAATTAAAAGAGGAGGGAAACTTACAATTGACCCCCTTAAATACTGTTTCTCATAAGTAGATTCACCTGTGTATATAGGTCGGGGGTCACTGAGCTTACCAAGCCAATTTGAGTTCCAATAATTAGTTCTAAAGGTTTTGGAATCAATAAAATGACAACAGTACCCAAATTTATGCACATGCCTAATTTTGTTTAAACAATTATAGCACACTTTCTGTAAATCCAACAAACTTCATTTCACTTCTCAAATATCACTGTGTGTGTCTCCTATATGATATATTTAACTGACATTTTTTATCGTAACAACCGATTTATACAGGAAAATCATGACGATTAACAAGGTTGCCCAATCTTTCACATCCCACTGTATATATGTATAAATATATATGTATGCCCCAGCTATTGCATGCATCTGTATATATATTTATATAATGTGCCCCAGGTTTATATTGGGTATATAGTTGCAAGAAAAAGTATGTGAACCCTTTGGAATGATATTGACTTCTGCACAAATTGGTCATAAAATGTGATCTGATCTTCATCTAAGTCACAACAATAGACAATCACAGTCTGCTTAAACTAATAACACACAAAGAATTAAATGCTACCATGTTTTTATTGAACACACTATGTAAACATTCACAGTGCAGGTGGAAAAAGTATGTGAACCCCTAGACTAATGACATCTCCTAGAGCTAATTGGAGTGAGGTGTCAGACAACTGGAGTCCAATCAATGAGATGAGATTGGAGGTGTTGGTTACAGCTGCCCTGCCCTATAAAAAATAACACACACCACTTCTGGGTTTGCTTTTCACAAGAAGCATTGCCTGATGTGAATGATGCCTCGCACAAAAGAGCTCTCAGAAGACCTACGATTAAGAATTGTTGACTTGCATAAAGCTGGAAAGGGTTATAAAAGTATCTCCAAAAGCCTTGCTGTTCATCAGTCCATGGTAAGACACATTATCTATAAATGGAGAAAGTTCAGCACTCCTGCTATTCTACCTAGGAGTGGCCATCCTGTAAAGATGACTGCAAGAGCACAGTGCAGACTAATCAATGAGGTGAAGAAGAATCCTAGAGTGTCAGCTAAAGACTTACAAAAATCTCTGGTATATGCTAACATCCCTGTTAGCGAATGTACGATACGTAAAACACTAAAGAAGAATGGATTTCATGGGAGGATACCACAGAGGAAGCCACTTCTGTCCCAAAAAAAACATTGCTGCACGTTTACAGTTTGCACAAGAACACCTGGATGTTCCACAGCAGTACTGGCAAAATATTCTGTGGACAGATGAAACCAAAGTTGAGTTGTTTGGAAGAAACACACAATGCTATGTGTGGAGAAAAAGAGGCACAGCACACCAACATCAAAACCTCATCCCAACTGTGAAGTATGGTGGTGGGGGCATCATGGTTTGGGGCTGCTTTGCTGCGTCAGGGCCTAGACGGATTGCTATCATCGAAGGAAAAATGAATTCCCAAGTTTATCAAGACATTTTGCAGGAGAACTTAAGGCCATCTGTCCACCAGCTGAAGCTCAACAGAAGATGGGTGTTGCAACAGCACAACGACCCAAAGCATAGAAGTAAATCAAAAACAGAATGGTTTAAACAGAAGAAAATACGCCTTCTGGAGTGGCCCAGTCAGAGTCCTGACCTCAACCCGATTGAGATGCTGTGGCATGACCTCAAGAAAGCGATTCACACCAGACATCCCAAGAATATTGCTGAACTGAAACAGTTCTGTAAAGAGGAATGTTCAAGAATTACTCCTGACTGTTGTGCATGTCTGATCTGCAACTACAGGAAACATTTGAAGTCCAAGGGTTCACATACTTTTTCCACTTGCACTGTGAATGTTTACATGGTGTGTTCAATAATAACATGGTAACATTTAATTCTTTGTGTGTTATTAGTTTAAGCAGACTGTGATTGTCTATTGTTGTGACTTAGATGAAGATCAGATCACTTTTTATGACCAATTTGTGCAGAAATCCATATCATTCCATACATTCACATACTTTTCCTTGCAACTGTATATACACTCACCTAAAGAATTATTAGGAACACCATACTAATACGGTGTTGAACCCCCTTTTGCCTTCAGAACTGCCTTAATTCTACGTGGCATTGATTCAACAAGGTGCTGATAGCATTCTTTAGAAATGTTGGCCCATATTGATAGGATAGCATCTTGCAGTTGATGGAGATTTGAGGGATGCACATCCAGGGCACGAAGCTCCCATTCCACCATATCCCAAAGATGCTCTATTGGGTTGAGATCTGGTGACTGTGGGGGCCATTTTAGTACAGTGAACTCATTGTCATGTTCAAGAAACCAATTTGAAATGATTCGAGCTTTGTGACATGGTGCATTATCCTGCTGGAAGTAGCCATCAGAGGATGGATACATGTTCTCATTCTGTTTACGCCAAATTCGGACTCTACCATTTGAATGTCTCAACAGAAATCGAGACTCATCAGACAAGGCAACATTTTTCCAGTCTTCAACAGTCCAATTTTGGTGAGCTTGTGCAAATTGTAGCCTCTTTTTCCTATTTGTAGTGGAGATGAGTGGTACCCGGGGCGGTCTTCTGCTGTTGTAGCCCATCCGCCTCAATGTTGTGCGTGTTGTGGCTTCACAAATGCTTTGCTGCATACCTCGGTTGTAATGAGTGGTTATTTCAGTCAACGTTGCTCTTCTATCAGCTTGAATCAGTCGGCCCATTCTCCTCTGACCTCTAGCATCCACAAGGCATTTTTGCCCACAGGACTGCCGCATACTGGATGTTTTTCCCTTTTCACACCATTCTTTGTAAACCCTAGAAATGGTTGTGCGTGAAAATCCCAGTAATTGAGCAGATTGTGAAATACTCAGACCGGCCCGTCTGGCACCAACAACCATGCCACGCTCAAAATTTCTTAAATCACCTTTCTTTCCCATTCTGACATTCAGTTTGGAGTTCAGGAGATTGTCTTGACCAGGACCACCCCCCTAAATGCATTGAAGCAACTGCCATGTGATTGGTTGACTAGATAATTGCATTAATGAGAAATAGAACAGGTGTTCCTAATAATTCTTTAGGTGAGTGTATATATGTATATGGATGTGCCCCAAGCATCTATATAGATATATATTTATAATGCTGGCCGAAATATTCCCCCGTCATAGCTGCCCCTTCCCCAGCCAAATCCTCCTGCAGGCACATTCCAATCATGTCCAGGTGCGGCCACATCAAAAGACAGGGGATCGATAAGATCCACTGTCTTTTGTTAAACATCTCCAGCAGGGCTGGACATGTTTAGCATAACAGAGATAGGGGAACAAAAGTTCCCCTCCCGCTGTTTGTGGCATACCTCCGGTGCGGTAATTACAGCCCTAGAGGTATGCGCGGTCCTTAGATGTGCCTGCAGGGACACGTGGGCTGGTGCGGTGATGTCATATCGCCGCGCCAGCCTACGTTTCCTTGTGCGGGAAAATGTGAGCAAGCACCGTGGGGTTTAAATACCCCAGTGGCACTGCGCTCAGGAGGCATAATCCCGCACCCCCCCACCCTCAGATGGCAGGAGAGCGCATGCGGCGCTCAGAAGGTTAGTTAACCCCCGCTGCCCCAGAAGAAGAGAGCGCAGACGGCCATGTGCCGGGCTGCGCTAGAGGCAGAGAACCCCGATCCCCCGCAGAAGGCCCCTGGCACCCCCTGCAAAAGGAGAACACAGTCGGAGCTCAGAAGAGAGAGAATCCCCGCTCCCCCCTCCAGGAGAAGAACCCCCACCGTAGTCCGGAGAGCGTGTGCGGCGCTCAGAAAGACCGAGCGCCCCCACTCGCAGACAGCGCTGAGGAGGCAGCGCTGCGCTCAGGAGGCCAGTTAACCCTAGCAGCCCCAGGGGGAACAGCCCCAGAAGGAGAGCGCAGGCAGAAGAGAAGCTGGGAGAAGCCAGTAACCCCTGGAAGACGAGGATTGGTGACTAAGTATTAACCCCTAAACCACTAATAACAACCCCTGCTATCCCTGCAGCCCCAGCCATAACCCCTGCACCCTATCATCCCTGTAATCCCCTCAGGTGTTAATCCTTTCCTGGGTTAACCCTTGCCCTGCCATTTCTACCCCTGCAGCAGTGAACCCTTTACTGCTGCACTGAGGACCCCTTGTACCCAGTAGGGACAGTGAGTAGCCAGGCGGGTGGGTTGCTGCTATATACATGTGAGTGTAATGTATAGATAGTGTGTGTGGGGTGGAATTGGGAATTGAATTGTGTAGTGTAGTTAGGTTTGTATTGTTTTTGTTATAGTGATATTACTGTACTGTGGTGTGTGCGTCTATATGTATATATATTTAGAACCATTGATCTATAAATATATATAGATATAGCGTATAATTAGAATGTATACTTGTATTGTGTAATAAATATTTCTTTATTCATAACATGCAGTGTTTTTAGTGATCGCTGTAGTATTGTCACGGATGGTGTACAGGAAACAAGATGATACAAATAACATACGATGACTCACTGGATCCACAACTAAGGAACAAAAAGGGAGACCCCTGCAATCGACCTGCCGCTCTCCCTTATTGCTCAGCCTATGCGACCACTCTAAAGGTGAATGGGCGCATATCCACGTACCTCGGCTATCTGAACCTGAAGGCCCTACAATAGTGAGGGGACACGACCACCGGCTTCCTACACAGACACGGAGGGAGTCAGGGTCACCTGGATCCAGACAACAGAAAATCATAAATACTAAAACAACACTTATCTGCAGACGAACTGAGAACTGGTAGTTGGGAGCTGGGAGCTGAAGACAGCATGCACACTCATTCCAGGAAGTTGTATCAGCCACACCCAACTACCTTATGGGGGAGAATATAAAGGGAGGTAATGAGTCTGACTGCATGACAGCTGAGATAGCCTAACAAGGTGAGAAACAGAAACCAAAACAAAGAAACTCAAGGGGGAGGATCTGAACGACTCCTGTCAGAGCTTCTCAGCTGTCTGGTTGTGACAGTACCCCTCCCTCTAGGAGTGGACTCCGGACACTCAGGGCCCACCTTCTCAGGATGGGACCTATGGAAAGCCCTGATGAGGCGAGAGGCCTTAATGTCCGTCACTGGGAGCCACATCCTCTCCTCAGGACCATAACCCTCCCAATGAACGAGGTACTGGAGGGAACCGCGGACAAGACGAGAATCCACAATCCTAGAGACCTGAAATTCAAGATTCCCATCAACCATAATCGGAGGAGGAGGCAAAGGTGAGGGTACAATAGGTTGAACATAAGGTTTCAATAAGGACTTATGGAAAACATTATGGATCTTCCAAGTCTGAGGAAGATCAAGACGGTAGGCAACAGGATTGATGACAGACAGGATCTTGTAAGGCCCAATAAACCTAGGACCCAACTTCCAGGAGGGAACCTTCAATTTGATATTCTTGGTAGACAGCCACACCAAATCACCAACATTCAGGTCCGGACCAGGCATACGTCTCTTATCCGCCACACGCTTATATCTCTCACTCATATTCTTTAGATTATCCTGAATATTTTGCCAAATAGATGACAAAGACGAGGAGAATCTGTCCTCATCAGGCAAACCAGAAGAGCCCTCTCCAGAGAAAGTCCCAAACTGCGGATGAAACCCATATGCACCAAAAAATGGTGACTTATCAGAGGACTCCTGACGACGGTTATTTAAAGCAAACTCAGCAAGGGACAAAAACGAACACCAATCCTCCTGATTCTCCGCCACAAAACAGCGCAGATATGTCTCCAGATTCTGATTGACACGCTCTGTCTGGCCATTCGACTGCGGATGGAAAGCAGAAGAGAATGACAAGCGAACCCCCAAGCGAGAACAGAAAGCCTTCCAGAATCTGGAAACAAACTGCGTGCCCGTATCAGAGACTATGTCAGAAGGAATCCCATGCAATTTGACAATGTGGTCAACAAATGCCTGCGCCAGCGTCTTAGCATTGGGCAAACCGGGAAAAGGGATAAAGTGCACCATTTTGCTAAAACGGTCCACCACCACCAGAATCACAGACTTCCCCGAGGAACGAGGCAAGTCCGTTATGAAGTCCATGGACAGATGTGTCCAAGGACGGGAAGGAATGGGCAAAGGAAGGAGAGGACCTGATGGCCGTGAGTGAGGGACCTTGGCACGAGCGCAAGTCTCGCAAGCTGCCACAAAACCCTCAACCGACTTACGAAGCGCAGGCCACCAGAATCTCCGAGCAATGAGATCCAGTGTGGCTCTTGTCCCCGGGTGCCCAGCAAGGACCGTATCATGGTGTTCTTTAAAAATCTTGTGTCTCAAAGCGAGAGGCACAAACAACCTCCCAGGAGGACAAAGATCAGGAGCTTCTGACTGGGCTGCCTGCACCTCTGCCTCCAATACAGGAAAAAGAGCAGAGACCACCACACCTTCAGCTAAAATGGGACCCGGGTCTTCAAAATTCCCACCTCCCGGGAAACAACGTGACAGGGCATCTGCCTTCACATTCTTAACCCCAGGGCGGAACGTAACAACAAAATTAAACCTTGAAAAGAACAAAGACCATCTGGCCTGTCTCGGGTTCAGACGCTTGGCTGACTCCAAGTAGGCCAGATTTTTATGGTCAGTAAACACGGTAATAGGGTGTCTGGCTCCCTCTAGCCAATGGCGCCATTCCTCAAAAGCCAACTTGATGGCCAACAATTCCCTATCTCCCACATCATAATTTCTCTCTGCGGAGGAGAGCTTCTTTGAGAAAAAGGCACACGGTTGCCATTTGGCAGGAGAGGAACCCTGAGACAAGACCGCCCCCACCCCTACCTCAGAAGCATCAACCTCAACTATGAAGGGTAAGGAAACATCAGGTTGTACTAGGATGGGAGCGGAAGCAAAACTCTCCTTGATATCAGAAAAGGCCTTACGCGCCTCTACCGACCAGGAAGAAAAATCTACCCCCTTTCTGGTCATATCCGTGAGTGGTTTAACAACAGAGGAATAATTCAAAATAAATTTCCTGTAATAATTAGCAAAGCCCAAAAAACGCATCAGCGCCTTCTGATTCTCAGGAAGCTCCCACTCAAGCACAGCGCGGACCTTCTCGGGGTCCATGCGAAAACCAGAAGCGGAGACAAGAAACCCCAGAAATTGGATCTCTGGAACCGCAAACACACATTTTTCCAGTTTCGCGTATAATTTATTCTCCCGCAGGATGAGTAAGACCTGACATAAGTGTTCCTTATGAGTTTTGAAATCAGGAGAAAAAATCAAAATGTCATCCAAATACACTAATACAAATTTTCCCATTAAATGATAAAAAATGCTGTTGACGAAATGCTGAAAAACGGCTGGGGCATTCATCAAACCAAAAGGCATAACTAAATTCTCAAAATGGCCCTCAGGGGTATTGAAAGCCGTCTTCCATTCGTCTCCTTCTCTGACCCTAACCAGGTTGTATGCCCCTCTTAGGTCTAATTTGGAAAAGACTTTCGCCCCAACAACCTGGTTAAACAAATCTGGGATTAAAGGAAGCGGATACGGATCACGAATAGTGATACTGTTCAGCTCCCTGAAATCCAGACAAGGTCTTAAAGAACCATCTTTTTTCTTAACAAAGAAAAAACCAGCGGCAACAGGTGACTTTGAGGGTCGTATGTGTCCTTTTCTCAGACTCTCAGAGATATAAGCACGCATCGCGACCCTCTCAGGTTGGGAAAGATTGTATAAACGAGATTTAGGCAGCTTGGCTCCTGGGATGAGATCAATAGGGCAATCATACTCCCTGTGCGGAGGCAAATCCTGAACTCCACTCTCAGAGAAAACATCCAAAAATTCAGAGAGGAAAGGTGGTACAGTTTTAGTAGAAACCTCAGAAATAGATGTTATGAGGCAATTCTCTCTGCAAAAGTCACTCCAACCATTTATTTGCCTCGCTGGCCAATCAATGGTGGGGTTATGTTTAGAGAGCCAGGGTAGCCCCAACACTAGAGGAGTAGGCAAACCGCTAAGGACGAAACATGACACATCCTCAACATGAGTATCATTCACAATTAAACGGATATTGTGAACTATGCCCTTTAATGATTTCTGAGAAAGTGGAGCTGAATCAATAGAAAAAACAGGAATATTTTTTCGCAAAGTGCAAACCTGGAAACCATGAGTTATTGCAAATTGGTTATCAATGAGGTTGACAGCTGCTCCACTATCCACAAAAATCTCACAAAAAATGCTCTTGCTCTCTAGCGCCACCCTAGCAGGCAGGACAAAACGGGAACTACAAGCAAAAGACAATTCTTCAATTTCCGCCTCAACCCTGCCAATAGTAACAGACGGAATATTCTTAAAAGATTTCTTCCTTTTTGTCTCTTTATTACTCCCAGAAAACTGCCTGAATCTCCTAGAGGGACAAACATTTGCCAGATGATTTATACCTCCACAACAAAAGCAAACCCTCCCCTGCGGGCTGAATCCTCTATTGTCAGAGGCAATCAACCCCAGCTGCATGGGCTCCTGCTCAGAAGGGGCTGACAGCGACTGAGACCCCTGTGCACAGAATGACACCGCTGCACTGTCCCGGGACTGAGCATGATAAGAAGGAGAGATCTCTCCTCTTTCTCTAAGACGCCTGTCAATACGAACAGCCTGAGACATAGCAGAATTCAAGGAGGTAGGTCTTTCATGAAAGGCAAATGCATCTTTCAATCCCTCAGAAAGACCATAACAAAATTGACTTCGGAGTGCAGCATCATTCCAACCCGTATCTGCTGCCCATCTCCGAAATTCTGAGCAGTATATCTCTGCGGATTGTTTACCCTGGCATAACAGACGTAGTCTAGACTCAGCCAGAGCAATACGATCCGGATCATCATATATCTGACCCAGGGCTAAAAAGAATTCATCCACTGAACGGAGGGGTTGTGCCCTCTCCGGCAGCGAAAAGGCCCAGGACTGAGCATTACCCCTGAGCAGCGATATAATGATGCCCACCCTTCGTTCTTCATCACCGGAAGAATGGGGAAGAAGGCGAAAATGGAGTTTGCAGGCCTCTCTAAAACGTACAAAATTCTCACTACCCCCGGAAAACGTATCCGGGAGCGAAATCTTAGGCTCAGCACAAACTCCATGAACGCAAGCTGAACCGGTCACTTGAAACTGAGAAAAAGTCTTACGGAGATCAGCTACCTCCAAAGCAAGACCCTGAAAGCGTTCAGCCAAAAGTGAAACCGGATCCATGCTAGACGGTTTTGGTGGCTGATAATGTCACGGATGGTGTACAGGAAACAAGATGATACAAATAACATACGATGACTCACTGGATCCACAACTAAGGAACAAAAAGGGAGACCCCTGCAATCGACCTGCCGCTCTCCCTTATTGCTCAGCCTATGCGACCACTCTAAAGGTGAATGGGCGCATATCCACGTACCTCGGCTATCTGAACCTGAAGGCCCTACAATAGTGAGGGGACACGACCACCGGCTCCCTACACAGACACGGAGGGAGTCAGGGTCACCTGGATCCAGACAACAGAAAATCATAAATACTAAAACAACACTTATCTGCAGACGAACTGAGAACTGGTAGTTGGGAGCTGGGAGCTGAAGACAGCATGCACACTCATTCCAGGAAGTTGTATCAGCCACACCCAACTACCTTATGGGGGAGAATATAAAGGGAGGTAATGAGTCTGACTGCATGACAGCTGAGATAGCCTAACAAGGTGAGAAACAGAAACCAAAACAAAGAAACTCAAGGGGGAGGATCTGAACGACTCCTGTCAGAGCTTCTCAGCTGTCTGGTTGTGACAAGTATAGTAGTAGTAGTAGTAGTAGTAGTAGTAAGACGCATGTAGTTTAGTTCAGTGTAGTGTAAAGGCAACAGAGGTAGTTAGTTAGCTAGTTAATTTGCTAATTAACAGAAAGTATTCCTATTTTAGGTATAAATAGGCGGAGTCATCAATAGACGACTTACGCCTATTTATGAATATTAATTATTGGTATTATCCAAAATATCAATAATTTATATTTCCCTTTACATTGGCGAGCCAGCCAGGAGACAGAATAAATAGGCGTGGTCACAGTAGATGATTGTACGCCTATTTACGAATATTCATTATTTATATTAACCAAAATATCAATAATTTATATTTCCCTTAACATTGGCAAGCCAGGCCCACTGCTAGGAATTTGTATCTGTGTTTGGTTTTGGTGAGGAAAATCGCTTACGCTGTGAACTAGTCAGGCGGGAGGGACGCGGTCAGTGGATTCTGAGCGTCCAGAACCTTATAGTTTGGACAGATAAAGCGGTTTTCTCAATCAGAACTAAACAAAAGGCAATTTCTACAGCAGAGAACCTAAAATCTTTTTGATTTTTGTGTATTAACGAATTTCTGATTGCCTTGCACGCCCACTGAACACTGGAGAGAAGTCGTCACATACGTCACTGAAGAGAGAACCATCACCGTTAGAGCTGATCAGAAGAAGTCCGGCTGTTCGGGAGAAGGTGCTCCGGATATTAAAGGACCCCCTCCACGCAGCACACAAAGGACAAGGAAGATGGCCTCTCATCAAAACGTGAGTATGGACTTCCCCCCACTGCTACACCTAGCAAAACATAGTATGTTTAACCCCATCCTCCCCAACACTTACAAGACAGCAGAAATGCTGTGGTCCAACTTATTAGCACAGGCTTGTAGTTATGACAAGCTATGTGTTAACAAACGGATGGTGTTGAACAAGCGACCAAACGGCTTAGCATCTGCAAGTCAAAGCAAGTAGCGCTGGTGTCTCGGTCAACAGAGACAATTCCTCCGACCATTCACTGCCAATGCTGTGCCAGTAATTCGAACCTGGTTTCGGCATTGCAGGCAGAGTTGGCAGAGAATTTACAGTCTACCGTTGACTGAGATGTGCAGGTGGCTAGGATAGAGTCACAGTTAATAGAGCTGCAGAGGCAGAAGGAGGAAATTGAGGCTAAGTTGATTCAGTCTTATATTGAGATCAAGGCTTTCAAGGAGTGGGCTGCCTCTACTGGCGTGACAGTAGCCAAATTGAAGGATGAGGTTGCTGTAAGATCCCAGTCAGTGGCGTACATATAGGGGTTGCAGGGGTCGCAGTTGCGACCGGGCCCGGCACCCCAGGGGGCCCGGTCGCCTGCAGACCCCTGGCCCCTGCAGCTGCGTGTGCGTACGCTAATCTCTCTTGACTTTTGCGGTCAGAGTGACTCAGCTGTCAGCGCCGGGCCCGGGCAGGAGCGATCACGACGTCAATCCCGCGAGACCTGTGAACTCCTGCCGCAGGTCTCGCGGGAACATGCGCGCACGCGCCTGAACTCACGCAGGCGCAGCAGACAGGACCCGGACGGGAGACTGAGAAACGGCGTCGGAGGACTAGGAGACATCACAGTTTACTTCCCCCTAGTGCAGCGCCGCAGACGTAAGTAAGGAAAAGCCGCACAGTGCACTGACTGGAGTTGGAGTAGTGAGGGCCCCCCTGGCCCCTGGCAGATGACCGGGGGGGGGGGGTTTGAGCTACCTGGGGGGTTTGAGCTGCCGGGCCCCTGACTCGAGTAGTGAGGGCCCCTGGGGGCCCTGGCCTACCATGACCCCAATTTATTGCTGATCTGAGGCCCGGGGGTCTTGACTCTTTCGGCTGATGATTGATCTGGTGGCTGATGGGGGGGTCTTTGGGCCGATCTGAGGTCTGATGGGTGCTGACTGGGGGTCTCGGCTGATATGGGGGCTGACTGGGGGTCTGGGCTGATCTGAGGTCTGATGGAGCTGACTGGGGGTCTTTGGGCTGATCTGAGGTCTCATGGGGGCTGACTGGGGGTCTCTGGGCTGATTTGAGGTCTTATGGGGGATGACTGGGGGTCTGGGCTGATCTGATGTCTGATGGGGCTGACTGGGGGTCTTTGGGCTGATCTGAGGTCTCATGGGGGCTGACTGGGGGTCTCTGGGCTGATTTGAGGTCTGATGGGGTCTGACTGGGGGTCTGGGCTGATCTGAGGTCTGATGGGGGCTGACTGGGGGTCTGGGCTGATCTGAGGTCTCACTGGGGCTGACTGGGGGTCTTTGGGCTGATTTGAGGTCTGATGGGGGCTGACTGGGGGTCTGGGCTGATTTGAGGTCTGATGGGGGCTGACTGGGGGTCTGGGCTGATCTGAGGTCTGATGGGGCTGACTGGGGGTCTTTGGGCTGATCTGAGGTCTGATGGGGGCTGACTGGGGGCCTCTGGGCTGATCTGAGGTCTGATGGGGGCTGACTGGGGGTCTGGGCTGATCTGAGGTCTGATGGGGGCTGACTGGGGGTCTTTGGGCTGATCTGAGGTCTGATGGGGGCTGACTGGGGGTCTGATGGGGGTAGGAAACTAAGATGTCTGTCTGTCAAACTCTGCAGAGATGAGAGATGGCTGAAAGAAATCATCATGGTGGTCCGGTCTGAATGGAGAAGATGAAGAAAGAGAACATCTACATCAAAGGAGACGTCACTGGATGTAAGAGGTATGGGCGCGATATATAGGTAGGGCTGTGCGTGGGTGTGGCTTGAGGGTGGGCGACTGGGCGGGGAAACTGGGGGGGGGGCGGCGGGGGGGGCCCATGGATCAGTTTCGCACAGGGGCCCCATGGATTGTGTGTACGCCACTGATCCCAGTTAATGACTGGCATGCAACAGGTCATCACCAATTTTGCCAAGATGGTGCCGGCCCTTTCTTTTTCCTCAAAGTCAGGGCCAGAGTCTTCCAAAGTTTTGCCCTGTGCAGGGCAAAAAGGGGGGAGGTTAGTCTGTGACAGGCCAAATCTCCTGAAATCCGAGCCTGTCCAGACTAACAGAGATTTTTCCCTGACATTGGGAAAAAGAAATATGGTGAAGACTGTGTCCCTGAGGATGGAACAGTACAGGAAATGGGAGCACAGCTGCAGTGTAGACGGACCTAAGCCATGCAGGGCAAACATCAGATGTTTTGCATGTGCTGGCTTAGGTCATATAGCGAAACACTGCAAAGCAGGTAAAAACAAGACACACAGGACAGGAAACCAAGTCAGGTACTTCAGGTGTGGGAATAAAGAACGCATTGCAAGGAATTGCCCTTGTGTAAGTAATTGCAATGTGTCCAGTAACAATAGCCAGGTAACAAATTGTGCCGTGGGGTCTAGTCAGCTTGGCCATAAAGGAGTTACATCTCAGCGGCATACGCCTCACCAGGTGCTCAGGGGTCAGGATGGCCAAGATAGGCTAGGCAACATTTGACACCCCTGTACTATTTGTTACACTGTTTGTTCCCTGTGTATGTCCATGTTATGTGTTTTTCTTATCTGTTTGTATGTTTTTCTTGATGTTGATGGTGGTGGTCCTTGTCTACGAATGTGTTCCACCCTGCTGATTTTTGTAGTTTACATTCCTTGCTGTGAGTCCAGTCGCTGCTGTTTTTTTTATTTATTCTTGTGTCCCTTTTGAGTAAAACTGTGTTATACTGTGGATCGAGAAAGTTGTTGGTTAGCGGAATGGGTGACATTGGAACACGGTTAAGTGGGATGTCGAGATGAGCAACCAAGTTCTCTGATCCATACAGGTAACACTGTTTTGCTCAAGGTTTTCGGTAGGGCTGTGTTATGCTGGGAACTGGGGCGGACAGACAACATTGGTGTAATGTTGTGCTGCGCACTTAATTCTAGTCCGATCAGGTAACACAGCTGTGATTGAGGTTGGACACAGAGTGATTGGCAGCAGAGGGTGGACTGTGTTTTTGTGTTGTGGAGTCCTGAAGAGCCAGGGCATGATTTATGCCATGGATTCTGCTGGCCTCCCCAAGACAGGATGACAGGGGCAAATCAGCCTAAGTACACATGGGTAGACAGGGATACAGTGCCATCAATAACAATATGGTGTTTTTTCCACAGCTCCCCTCAGTTATCCTAACCTATTAGGGTGGCCATCCTTATCTGTTGGTGCAGAGGAATGGGAAGCAGAGGACGCAATCCTCTGAAGGTAGGGTGTTCAGACACCAGTGTTACGATAAAGAGGGGTCCTGTGAGATGAAGGGAAGTCCAATACCTTTCTCTACTCATGGGTCAAATGTATTGGTGCTGGTGTAGGACAATTAACTGCACCGTGAGGGGAGAAATCCCCAGGAGCGCCTGGTATTTTTTTCTGTCATAGGTATGTTCACTATGGAGCAGAGGAAAAACCCAGATGACCTAGCTATCCACCCTGACACTCTTGTGAGGCTCCAGAGGATCCCACTTGTTCAGAGGTCTTCAAGAAATGGAGAACTGTGCCACAATCCAGCGGGAGCATTATCTAAGGCTCTGGAGAAAGACTTTGAGATGTTCGGGTGGAAGAGCTTATTCAGCTACAATCACCCAGTGAAAGTTCTTCTGGTTCTGGTCATCATCATCTACATGGGACTGTGTATCGGAGGGTCCAGAACCAGACCAGAACCAGACAGAACTAACCGGAGGAGGAGGCTCAGGACATAACTCCAACATAGTCCTGTAGCCAGATATCTTATGGACACACTTTGTTTCCTATGAGGGTTCAGGTCGTATAACCTATGCCATCCTGAAACCCCATAGTACTGTGTACACATACTGATTATTTGTATGTTTGTCAATTGTGTACCCATAGACACTCTAGGTACAAATGTGTGACAGCCTATTCTCAGGGAAACTCTCCTTACAATTTGGCTGTACACATTTGCATCCTATAGTTGGTTTCCCATTGACACGTGGGTCTGTGACCTACCTGTGTCTTTGGAGGTGTAGAGAGATATGCCAGGTTGCATGAGTCTCTATGGGTACACACACTAAATCTAATTTAGCGGTGTTGGGAGGGATGTGACCTGTTTTTGTGTGAATGGGGAAGAGTAGATTCCCTAGGGACAGGCCCCCTCCTTTACCAAGTTATTTACAACCTTAATCCCAAAAACGGTGAAGTTTGTAAGGGTTGGACTGAATGTCAGTCAGTGCGGTGTTCCTTCCCGCAGTTAGAATTTAGGTACCATGATATCACCTCTTACCAGAAATTCTGACCTGCATTGTAAATACCTACGTATCTGTCCATGGGAGAACCTCCCCAACAACTGATTCTTCAATCAAGATGGAAGAAGCAGTGTCGGAAGAAAAGTCGTGCCGTCACTAACAGGAGGCCATTCCATGGTTAACCGTACTACCTGGAGACCGTGAGGGTGAAGCTATCCCAGAGTCTGACTAATAAAAGACGACAATGGGGGTGGCGGCGGGTACCTGAAGATCGACACTGACAGCAGAAACGAAATGAGGCCAGTCCACAGTTGCTACGTGGATCGACCTAGAGGCTGTGAGGTTGACGCCATTCCAGAGTACTTTGGGCGTGGCTGATACCTGAAGATCGACACTGACAGACCGCAGATCAAGAAAGTCCCAGAGCAGGATCCGGAGAGAAGAAGACGGTGTATCCTGTGGATGGAGACATCTGGTTACGGTAAAGGGCAGGTCGGAGGAGTCAGTCGTGATGGGTAATGTCTAGGTACCTAAGGGCCAGGGTATACTTCAGTCCTTCCTGAACTGTCACCAACAGTGATTGGGGTTGAGGGGTCAAATACATCCCAACCCTTCCCTCTGAATTTTTCTGTCGTGTTCTCGACAACGGGGAGATTGTAGAGGGAAGTCAGGTGGGCTTATATATAGATATGTATATGTATCTGCCCCTTCGTTGATATGTGTATATACACTCACCTAAAGAATTATTAGGAACACCATATTAATACGGTGTTGGACCCCCTTTTGCCTTCAGAACTGCCTTAATTCTACGTGGCATTGATTCAACAAGGTGCTGATAGAATTCTTTAGAAATGTTGGCCCATATTGATAGGATAGCATCTTGCAGTTGATGGAGATTTGAGGGATGCACATCCAGGTGTCACGGCTGTACGTGAGCAACAATAGTATACACAGTAAAAGAGCTACTGACCGGACCCAAACTAGGGAGGATAAAGAGTGACCCCTGTCAGACCCTCAAAGCTCTCCCTATGCTGCTAAAGCACATGCCCGGATCCAAATGGCGGAACGAGGCATGCCCATGTGCCTAAGACTGATGACCACTGTAACCCCTACAATAGTGGAAGGGGCACGGCCACCGGTGCCCTACTCAGTATATGGAGGGAACCGTGGCCACCTCAGATCCAGTCAGAAAACAATCAGGTACACAACAATGTCTGTACACTTAGCTGAAGGTGTTGCAGCCGCAGAGAAGATGGATCCAAGGACAGCTGGCAATATCCGGAGTGCTTGCTGCAGCAGAACACAGGTCCAGTGAACTGATAGCTACAAGTGAAGATACTAAAGCAAGAGCTACAACTGAAATGAGAACTATAATCCACGCCCTACAATAGGAGGAGGGGTGATATAAAGAGAGGGAAATCAAACGCATGAGGAACAGCTGGGAGGAAGGAAACCAAAAGTAAACAGAGCAGTGAGAACTCCTCCCAGCTCTAGTAGTGACATCATCACAGGGGTGGAGAAACAGAGCTGTGAGAACGTCCCAAAGCTCTGGTAGTGACAGTACCCCCCCCTCTACGGGTGGACTCCGGACACCCAGGACCCACCTTCTCAGGATGAGCCTCATGAAATGCCCTGATGAGGCGAGTGGCTTTAATGTCCGACACCGGAACCCACATCCTCTCCTCAGGACCATAACCCTTCCAATGAACGAGATACTGAAGAGAACCGCGGACAATGCGAGAGTCCACAATTCTGGAAACCTCAAACTCCAGATTGCCATCAACCAAAATCGGAGGAGGAGGCAAAGAGGAGGGTACCGTGGGCTGGACATATGGTTTTAAGAGAGATCTGTGAAATACATTATGTATCTTCCAAACCCGTGGAAGATCAAGACGGAAGGCAACAGGATTGATGACTGACAAGATTTTATAAGGCCCAATAAACTTGGGACCCAATTTCCAGGAGGGAACCTTCAGTTTAATATTTCTTGTAGACAACCACACCAGATCACCCACATTCAGGTCCGGACCAGGCACACGTCTCTTATCAGCCACACGCCTATACCTCTCACTCATCTTTTTAAGATTACTCTGAATCTTTTGCCAAATGGTAGACAAAGACGAGGAAAATCTCTCCTCCTCAGGTAAACCAGAAAGAGCCCCTCCCGAGAATGTCCCAAACTGCGGATGGAACCCATATGCACCAAAGAATGGTGACTTATCAGAAGATTCCTGACGACGGTTGTTCAGAGCAAACTCAGCAAGAGGGAGAAATGAACACCAATCCTCCTGGTTCTCTGCCACAAAACAGCGCAAATATGTCTCCAGATTCTGATTGAGGCGCTCAGTCTGACCATTCGACTGCGGGTGAAAAGCAGAAGAGAAGGACAGCCGAACCCCCAGGCGAGAACAGAAAGCCTTCCAGAACCTGGACACAAACTGTGTGCCTCTATCTGAAACAATATCAGAGGGAATGCCGTGCAATTTAACAATATGGTCGACAAAAGCTTGCGCCAACGTTTTAGCATTGGGTAAACCAGGGAAAGGTACGAAATGAGCCATCTTGCTAAAACGGTCCACCACCACCAGGATCACCGACCTCCCCGAGGAACGAGGAAGATCCGTGATAATGTCCATGGACAGGTGTGTCCAAGGACGGGAAGGTATGGGTAACAGGAGAAGGGAACCTGAAGGCCGTGAACGAGGGACCTTAGCGCGAGCGCACGTCTCACAAGCAGCCACAAAACCCTCCACCGACTTACGAAGAGCCGGCCACCAAAATCTCCGAGCAATGAGATCTACCGTGGCTCTACTCCCGGGGTGACCAGCAAGAACCGTATCATGATGCTCCTTAAAGAGTTTGTGACGTAGCTCAGGAGGCACGAACAACTTCCCAGAAGGACAACGGGCAGGTGCCTCAGTCTGGGCAGCCTGGACCTCGGCCTCCAAATCGGAATATAGAGCAGAAACAACTACCCCCTCCGCCAAAATGGGACCCGGGTCCTCGGAGTTTCCTCCTCCCGGAAAACAGCGAGAGAGAGCATCAGCCTTCACATTTTTTTATCCCAGGTCGGAATGTAACAACAAAATTGAATCTGGAGAAGAACAGAGACCATCTGGCCTGTCTCGGATTCATACGCCTGGCCGACTCCAAGTATGCCAGATTCTTATGGTCGGTAAAAACGGTGATAGGGTGCCTGGCCCCCTCCAACCAATGGCGCCATTCCTCGAAAACCAACTTGATGGCCAACAACTCCCTATCTCCCACATCATAGTTTCTCTCTGCCGGGGAGAGTTTTTTAGAGAAAAAGGCACAGGGTCGCCATTTGGCAGGAGAAGGGCCCTGGGACAAAACCGCACCCACACCCACCTCGGAAGCATCCACCTCGACAATAAAAGGTAAGGAAACATCGGGATGCACCAAGACGGGAGCAGACGCAAAACTCTCTTTAATCTTAGAAAAGGCTGCAAGCGCCTCCTCCGACCAAGAGGAAAAATCCGCCCCCTTTTTTGTCATGTCAGTAAGGGGTTTGACAACAGAGGAATAATTCAAAATGAACTTTCTGTAATAGTTCGCAAAACCCAGAAAGCGCATCAATGCCTTCTGATTCTCAGGAAGCTCCCACTCAAGTACAGCACGGACCTTCTCCGGATCCATGCGAAAACCAGAAGCAGAGAGGAGAAAACCCAGAAATTGAATCTCCGATACCATAAAAAGACATTTCTCCAGCTTGGCGTACAATTTATTTTCCCGCAGAATCTGCAGAACCTGAAAAAGATGATCCTGATGGGTCTGAACATCAGGGGAAAAAATCTAAATATCATCAAGATACACCAATACAAATTTCCCCATTAAATGGTAGAAAATACTATTAACAAAATGCTGAAAGACGGCCGGAGCATTTATCAGGCCGAAAGGCATAACGAGATTCTCGAAATGCCCGTTAGGGGTATTAAAGGCCGTTTTCCATTCATCCCCCTCTCTGACCCTGACCAGGTTGTACGCGCCTCTGAAATCCAATTTGGAAAACACCTTGGCCCCAACAATTTGGTTGAAGAGGTCCGGGATCAGAGGAAGGGGATAGGGATCAGCTCCCTAAAATCTAGGCAAGGTCGGGAGCCATCTTTTTTTTTAACAAAAAAAAAAAACCGCGGCCACAGGTGACTTTGAGGGACGAATATGCCCCTTCTCGAGACTCTCGGAGATATAAGTTCGCATTGCGATTCTTTCCGGTTGTGAGAGATTGTAGAGGCGTGCTTTTGGCAGCTTGGCGCCGGGAATGAGGTTAATGGGACAGTCAAACTCCCGGTGAGGAGGTAGCTCCTGAACACCGCTCTCGGAAAACACGTCCGAGAAATCAGAGAGAAATGATGGCACAGTTTTAGTAGACACCTCTGCAAAAGTCGCTGTGAGACAATTCTCTCTACAAAAGTCACTCCACTCATTTATTTGCCTTCCTTGCCAATCAATAGTGGGGTTATGTCTAGTGAGCCAGGGTAACCCCAAAACTAGAGGAGAAGGCAATCCGTTAAGGACAAAACAAGATATATCCTCCACATGAGTGTCACCTACAGCTAGCCGGATATTGTGAACAATGCCCTTCAGAGATCTCTGTGAGAGTGGAGCAGAGTCAATAGCAAAAACAGGTATATCCTTTTCTAATGTGCAAACCTGAAAACCATGCATGGCTACAAATTGAGTGTCAATAAGATTGACGGCCGCTCCACTATCGACAAAAATCTCACAAGAAATGACTTTGCAGGTCAGAGGAAAAGCATCAATTCCTACATCAACTTTGCCCAAAGTAGCAGATGAAGCAGAATTTGATGATTTACCTTTTGAGGTTTTTCTCTTATTATCGCTCTTAGTACAGTTCAAGAATCTCCTAGACGGACAAACATTTGCCAAATGACCTATGCCCCCACAACAAAAACACACCATACTCTGAGGACTAAATCCTCTTTTATCAGGGGCAAGTCGACCTAGCTGCATTGGCTCCTCCTCAGAGGGGAGCGAGACAGGATGAGGCCCCTGCACACTGAATGAGTCCGTACCACTGCCCCTAGACTGACAATGGCTGGACAGAGAGGTCTCGTTTCTTTCTCTTAGACGCCTGTCAAGGCGTACCGCCAATGACATGGCAGACTCTAAGGACGTTGGTCTCTCATGGAAAGCAAACGCATCTTTCAATCTCTCTGAGAGACCATGACAGAACTGACTCCGGAGTGCAGCATCATTCCAACCCGAATCAGCTGCCCATCTCCGAAATTCAGAACAATAAAGCTCCGCAGACAGTTTGTTCTGGCATAAAACACGTAAGTTAGATTCGGCCAGAGCAACACGATCCGGGTCATCATAAATCTGCCCCAGGGCCACAAAAAATCTTTCCACAGATCGAAGGGAGGGATCCCCTGATGGCAGCGAAAAAGCCCAAGTCTGAGCATTACCCCTGAGCAGGGAGATGACAATCCTCACCCTCTGCTCCTCCTTACCAGAGGAGTGGGGACACAAGCAAAAATGGAGTTTGCATGCCTCTCTGAAGCGAACAAAATTCTCACTGCCCCCGGAGAACGTTTCCGGAAGTGAGACCTTTGGCTCGCAACAGACTCCGTGAGCCGGAGCAGAGCCCAATGCTTGAAGCTGAGTCATAGATTGACGGAGATCCGCTACTTCCAAAGAAAGACCCTGCATGCGGTCAACCAGGCCAGAAAGCGGATCTATGTAAAAAAAGGACGGTTTTGGTGGATTATAATGTCACGGCTGTACGTGAGCAACAATAGTATACACAGTAAAAGAGCTACTGACCGGACCCAAACTAGGGAGGATAAAGGGTGACCCCTGTCAGACCCTCAAAGCTCTCCCTATGCTGCTAAAGCACATGCCCGGATCCAAATGGCGGAACGAGGCATGCCCACGTGCCTAAGACTGATGACCACTGTAACCCCTACAATAGTGGAAGGGGCACGGCCACCGGTGCCCTACTCAGTATATGGAGGGAACCGTGGCCACCTCAGATCCAGTCAGAAAACAATCAGGTACACAACAATGTCTGTACACTTAGCTGAAGGTGTTGCAGCCGCAGAAAAGACGGATCCAAGGACAGCTGGCAATATCCGGAGTGCTTGCTGCAGCAGAACACAGGTCCAGTGAACTGATAGCTACAAGTGAAGATACTAAAGCAAGAGCTACAACTGAAATGAGAACTATAATCCACGCCCTACAATAGGAGGAGGGGTGATATAAAGAGAGGGAAATCAAACGCATGAGGAACAGCTGGCAGGAAGGAAACCAAAAGTAAACAGAGCAGTGAGAACTCCTCCCAGCTCTAGTAGTGACATCATCACAGGGGTGGAGAAACAGAGCTGTGAGAACGTCCCAAAGCTCTGGTAGTGACACCAGGGCACGAAGCTCCCGTTCCACCACATCCCAAAGATGCTCTATTGGGTTGAGATCTGGTGACTGTGGGGGCCATTTTTGTACAGTGAACTCATTGTCATGTTCGAGAAACCAATTTGAAATGATTCGAGCTTTGTGACATGGTGCATTATCCTGCTGGAAGTAGCCATCAGAGGATGGGTACATGGTGGTCATGAAGGGATGGACATGGTCAGAAACAATGCTCAGGTAGTTCGTGGCATTTAAACAATGCCCAATTGGCACTAAGGGGCCTAAAGTGTGCTCAGAAAACATCCCCCACACCATTACACCACCACCACCAGCCTGCACAGTGGTAACAAGGCATGATGGATACATGTTCTCATTCTGTTTACGCCAAATTCGGACTCTACCATTTGAATGTCTCAACAGAAACCGAGACTCATCAGACCAGGCAACATTTTCCCAGTCTTCAACAGTCCAATTTTGGTGAGCTCGTGCAAATTGTAGCCTCTATTTCCTATTTGTAGTGGAGATGAGTGGTACCCGGTGGGGTCTTCTGCTGTTGTGGCCCATCCGCCTCAAGGTTGTGCGTGTTGTGGCTTCACAAATGCTTTGCTGCATACCTTGGTTGTAACGAGTGGTTATTTCAGTCAACGTTGCTCTTCTATCAGCTTGAATCAGTCGGCCCATTCTCCTCTGACCTCTAGCATCCACAAGGCATTTTCGCCCACAGGACTGCCGCATACTGGATGTTTTTCCCTTTTCACACCATTCTTTGTAAACCCTAGAAATGGTTGTGCGTGAAAATCCCAGTAACTGAGCAGATTGTGAAATACTCAGACCGGCCCGTCTGGCACCAACAACCATGCCACACTCAAAATTGCTTAAATCACCTTTCTTTCCCATTCTGACATTCAGTTTGGAGTTCAGGAGATTGTCTTGACCAGGACCACCCTCCTAAATGCATTGAAGCAACTGCCATGTGATTGGTTGACTAGATAATTGCATCAATGAGAAATAGAACAGGTGTTCCTAATAATTCTTTAGGTGAGTGTATGTATATATATGGGCCCCTTTATATGGCCAATAGGGAAATATATTCCCTGTATGGCTGTGTATATATTGGCCAGTATGGGCCCAGGTATGGGTAAATATATGTATAGAGATTTGTGTATGCCCCTTATATTGCACACATCTGTATATAGTGAAAACCGCACTATACCGCAGCCTATAAAAGACTTTCACTACACGTGGGACGCCACGAGTGATATGAAAACCGGCATTACCCAAAAACAGTGAGTAAAAACCATTCCGGCTCAGTCTTGCAATTAGGCAGCGTTTTACTTGCGGCATTACTGCAATTCAGGATAAGTGGCAACTAATCCACACAAAAAATAGAAGTGACTATTATTCAAGTATTATACCCAACTATCACATTGAATCCCCTCCTGGGACATTATTTGGGTTAATTAACCCTTAGAAAAGACTGCTATATATATAAAAATTTTGTTCATAGTCCAGCCGATTATACTATTGATGACTGTATTTTAGGAATTTTATAGTAATAATTTATGTGTTTTAGTAAATTTTAACATTATATGTCACAAATATTATATGTTATAATAAATATCTTTATATTAACTCTCCGTGTGGTATCAAGTGGTGGTGTGCCCTACTATTTTAAATTGTTTTCTTAATTATTTCAAAGAATTGGGTGAATCCTTTTGCAGGTGCACCCACACCATTCTTGAGCAGTAGGTGAGCCCTCTCTAAACATTTGAATTAACCCTATACTTTCACCCACTGAGAGTGAGCTCCCTCTTCTCAAAGAATGGACATTTGGAGCCACATGGAAAATAAGCGTTTGAAAGTAGAAACTTTCTCATTTGAAAAAGATGATGATGAACAAATGAATCAGTCTAATGAGAAATCAATAGCAGATATTTTTAGAGAATTGGAAAATTTATTGCAAAAACAGTTAAAACAACGTTGGGAAATTAGAGCCCTTAGACAATATATTATACAAGGGATAACACCAACAGGATTGCTATTGACCAAAATACCAGCATATGATCTATATAGTATTGAGTTTGATACAGAATGGAATAATTTCCTACAGACACAATCCATTGTTCTAATGGAAATGATCATAAAAAGAAGATCTCAGATTTTGGAACAATTGACAATCCAGATAGAAGAATTAAAAACAATTATGGCAAATTTACCCAAAAATTAAGAATATAAATTATGGCAAGAAAGAGTTTGTAAAAATATTGATAAGATTGAATATGACATAATTACCAAGAAAAGTAAGAAAATTCGGAATGCAAAAAAGGAGCCGAAGAAACAAATACAAAAAAAGACTAATAATCAATATATAAAATCAACCATAGAATCACAGGTAACCCATAATATAGATCAAGGAGAATGTAATATTCCAACCTCCAATAGGTATGAAATATTTACAGAGAACCATTTTTTAGACCAAACCCCACCCCATCACAAAGTAAGATCACGACAGAGAACACCGAGGCAATCACCCCAGTTATATCTAGCACAAAAAGAGTCCCCAGTACACCGATACAATTTACGACACAGGGATATCAGTCGGGATCACCATTATCACAAGTCTCACCAACAGCACAAGACACCACAATCGAGAACACGATACGAGGAACCCCAGAACACACAGAGACACCAGTACAAACCACAAAGACACGAAAAAGGAAATTACGCCGAGGACTCAAACAGAAGAAAACACAACAATCACTACAATTGAATGATTCAGATTCAATTGTAAATCTGAGCACGTCCACTCTCACTCCCTCTCAAATCCACTTATTAAATAAAGGTCTTAAATTTGCGCCCTCAAATCAACTAAACAAGTTTGATACATTAATAGGCATAGAAAAATATATAAGGAAGCTATGTCTAAAGAAATATTTCATTAAAAACCCAATAATGAACGGAACAAACCCAATAGAAGGAAGGAAATATGTACATACGGATGTAAAAAGGAAATCGGTAAAATATCCACGACAAGAGACCAGTGAAGGAATTATGGCTTTTAGACAAGCAGTGGAATTTGATATTAGGAAAATAAAAATAAGTAACAATAGAGAAAATAACCTATCAAAAATAGAGATACAGGCAATAAAACAATTACAAAAAGACCAAAAGATAATAATACGTCCAGCTAATAAGGGTGGAGCTATTGTAGTGTGGGATGTGGATAATTATAACAAAGAGTGTGTCAGACAATTGTCTGACACAATCACGTATAAACGCTTACGTACCGACCCCACGGCAGAATTCCACAAGCAATTAATAAATTTATGTGAAGAAGGGCAGAAATCTGGCATTTTATCTCAACAGGAATACCATTACATTACCAATGGCCAATGTAGATTGCCAGTATTTTATTGCATCCCTAAACTGCATAAAGATCCGTTAAATCCACCAGGACGGCCAATAATTTCTGGCATAGGTTCGCTTACAGCAAACCTTTCACATTACATAGATAAATTGTTACAGCCAGTAGTTAAAACAATTGGATCTTATATAAAAGACACTACTTCTATAATACAAATAATAGAAAAACTACAGTATAACCCTGAATGGACTATAGGGACACTAGATGTACAGTCCCTATATACAGTGATAAATCATAAACAGGGTATAGAAGCTATGGGACATCAACTACAAGAAAATAATCAATTACCCATAGAACAAATTCAATATCTACAGAAGGTTACACAATACATTTTAGATCATAATTATTTCTGGTTCAATTCAGATATATATTTACAGATTTGTGGCACTGCGATGGGCACCAGGTTTGCCCCCAGCTACATCAATTTGTTTATGGTAAATTGGGAGCGGAAAAATATTGATCCCAAGCTGGGGACAAACCTGGTGCTCTGGAAGAGGTACATAGATGATGTCCTCTTCATATGGAAGGGCGACCAGGAATCATTGGATGGATTTTTGGAGGATATAAATAAAAACGATTGCAACTTACGGTTTGCAGGGAAGACTAGCCAGTCGATGGTTGAATTCTTGGATCTACAAATTAAAATAGAAGAGAATAAATTAGTCTGCAATACATACCGCAAACCAACCTCAAAAAACTGTTATATCTTATATAATAGCTGTCATTTACCCCAATGGCTCCTAAATATACCAATAGGACAGTTTAGACGGATTAGGAGAAATTGTTCAAAATTGGAGGACTTTGAGGAAGAGGCTGTAATATTGAAAGACCAGTTTCTAGAAAAACGATATCCTGTAAAAATTCTGGAAACAGCCATAGATACAGTTAGACAAATAGACCGAAAATCTTTTTTCGATATAAAAACTAAAAAGGAACAGAAAGATGGAAATACAAGAATAATATTACCTTTCAATATCCATCATAAAAAAGTGAGGTATATAATAAATAAGCACTGGCACTTTATAAATAAAGCTAAAGTAATAGGTCATTTAATACCTCAATTCCCTCATTTTTTTTTTCTAAAGCACCAAATTTAGCATTGATGGTAGTACCTACAATTCCAAAAAGAAATAAAAACAAAGTAGGTTCGTCCATACAGGAATTATTCAAATACCACAGTTTTTTTCCGGTGCGGTAAATGTATGGGGTGTAAGAACACTACATTCCCCAAGAAAACATCGACAGTAAAATCCATGACAAACCCCCATGAACACACGATTAAAGATTTTCTTACGTGTAATTCTAACAGCGTTATTTATATCATACAATTCCCCTGCAAAAGACAATATGTGGGGAGAACTAAGAGACAACTTAAAGTCCGTATAGCTGAACATATTTCGAACATAAAGAAGGGGTATGAAAAACATACCTTGTCAAACCACTTCAAAATTATGCACAATCAAAATCCAAAGGGACTCATCTTTTCAGCCCTTGAAAAGGTAGAAACAGATTGGAGAGGCGGAGATCATATAAAAAGAATGTCGAGAATTAAATCAAGATATATCTTTGATTTCAATACTCTGCTTCCTGCGGGACTAAACGCAGAAATAGAAATATATGGGTTCCTATGATTCATTCGGGTGGGGGGGGGGGGTCCTCACCAGGGAGAGACCCGTGAGTTCTTATAATTTTCCGGGCCTTCCCCTGGTGGGCACCCTTCCCACTACGTATTTTACTCTGTACTACATTCCGAGATTTTTATTTTTTATTCTTTACATTATTGCTTTTATTTAGAAGAAAATACGTACAGAATTATATATGTATATGTCTTTCCAAACTTGAAAAATCCAATTCGAAACCAATATAATGAATATATATATTTTGACATAATTATAATATTTTTTATATCTACATTTTATATTTTTATATTTTTTTATATATTTTATTATATGTGATCAATGTAAAACTGTGGGACTTAACGAATACTCAGCAGTATTAGTGTAGATAGAGAGTAGAAATATAGTGAAAACGCAATGTGAACATTTACCGCATTAAAAAAACGCATATTTATCGCATGGCGGCCGATGTATTTGTTCCTGCTCTCTATCTACGTTATTTAGATTAGTAATATTATGAACACCATAAAATAAGGAATCCATGTGATACAAATACTACAAAATATGGAATATATATGGTATAAACTTTGAGTTTACGTATATTTAAGCAACGATTCTGTCTGATATACTCTTGATTTTTGCTTTGAGTTTTAAATAACATAACATATTCATAATATAAAGTGATATATTGATTTAATATGCCTTTTAAATAAGAAATAAATGTTTTAAACGATTGAAATTATATAGCTTGTCATCATGAACTTTAAAAGAAATCCACGTCACTTCCTACAAACGGCCCAAGCTAATTAATTAAAACCACACCTGTATAGGTATATAAAGATAGATCATTCCCATGGGAAATTCAACCACTGAAGAAGGAGTCGTAGCCTACTCCGAAACGCGTATGGTAATTAATCCCATGAGATAAAAGTATAGAACCGGAGAACAATAAGCGCTTCAAGAAAGGGATCGGTGAATCTGCATCTTGTTGTAAAGAAAAGCTGGATACCTGTCATTTTGTGCTGAGACCTATTTTTCCTGGTGAAAGTCAACCCTGCATATTATGAACAAATAACGCAGAAGGTATACACTTCCAGGTGATCTCTAAGACGGCACAGCTAACTACAACCACCGAGGATCCCGAAAGTTTCTTCCATTATTTCTGCCGCAAGTGAAAAACGCACTATACCGCAGCCTATAAAAGACTTTCACTACACGTGGGACGCCACGAGTGATATGAAAACCGGCATTACCCAAAAACAGTGAGTAAAAACCATTCCGGCTCAGTCTTGCAATTAGGCAGCGTTTTACTTGCGGCATTACCGCGATTCAGGATAAGTGGCAACTAATCCACACAAAAAATACAAGTGACTATCATTCAAGTATTATACCCAACTATCACATTGAATCCCCTCCTGGGACATTATTTGGGTTAATTAACTCTTAGAAAAGACTGCTATAAATATAAAAATTTTGTTCATAGCCCAGGCGATTATACTATTGATGACTGTATTTTAGGAATTTTATAGTAATAATTTATGTGTTTTAGAAAATTTTAACATTATATGTCACAAATATTATATGTTATAATAAATATCTTTATATTAACTCTCCGTGTGGTATCAAGTGGTGGTGTGCCCTACTATTTTAAATTGTTTTCTTAATTATTTCAAAGGATTGGGTGAATCCTTTTGCAGGTGCACCCACACCATTCTTGAGCAGTAGGTGAGACATCTCTAAACATTTGAATTTCCAAAATGATGCCAACATAAAGTAGACATATGGGAAATGTTAAGTAATAAATATTTTATTAGGTATCACTTTCTGTTTTAGAAGCAGAGAAATAGAAATTTGGAAAATTGTGAATTTTTCTAAATTTTTGGTAAATTTGGGATTTTTTCATAAATAAAGGTGAAATATATTGACTCAAATATATGACTATCATGAAGTACAATGTGTCACGAGAAAACAATCTCAGAATGGCGTGGATAAGTAAAAGTGTTCCAAAGCTATTACCACATAAAGTGACGCATGTCAGATTTGTAAATTTTGACCTGGACAATGGGGCATCAATGACCCTTGGTCATGAAAGGGTTAAATAATATCCCAACCAGTCAATTTAGAAGATTAAAAATAAATTGTACCGATAATAAGAAATTTGAGGAAGAAGCTACACAGATGAAACAAAAATTTCTAGAAAAAAGATATCCTGAGAAACTCATAGAGAACTCATTAGACAAAGTGAAAAAGATGGATAGACAGGAATTCTTCAGAGACAAGGAAGGAACTAAAAAAACAATCCTTCTATATAATGCACAATACAAAATAATTGCAAAAATCATTAATAAACATTGGCACCATCTATTAAATGACAAAACCATAGGTCCACTATTAAACACCAAACCATCAATTGTATACACTAAGGCCCCCAATCTAGGTCTCAAAATAGCTCCTACAGTCAAACAGAAAACAAAACAGACATTTAACAACTGGCTCCTATTGAAAGGCTTTTTTCGGTGTGGCTGTGGCAGCAATTGCAAGGCAACTAGCTTCCCCAAAAAAACTATGCATGTTCACTCCACTCAAAATTCATTCAAACTTAGAATAGATGACTGCCTAACTGTCATGGTCTTACCTTCTTGCTGTTCTCCTTCGTTTGACATGTGCTGGCGGCCATCTTGGTTTCTGGGTTTCTTGTAGCCTCCCACCCTGCGGCTCCTCCTTCCCACTGGGAGGAGCTGGATGCCCAGCTCATATATATAGGAGGTCTGTGGCTTCAGTTCCTTGCTTGGTCCTCCTGTGTTCACATGCTTCTAGACTGCTGCTGCTTCTGGTTCCTGATCCTGGTTTCGTCCGACTACCCTGCTGGTTCCTGATCCTGGTTTCGTCCGACTACCCTGCTGGTTCCTGATCCTGGCTTCGTCTGACTACCCTGCTGGTTCCTGATCCTGGCTTCGTCTGACTACCCTTCTGGTTCCTGACCTCTGGCTTCGCAAAGACTCTGCTTCGGTTTCGCCATCCGTTTGGACTTTTGCTTACAGCTTTATTTTCAATAAAGCCTTCTTATTTTCACTTATCCCTTGTTGTACGTCTGGTTCATGGTTCCGTGACATTAGGACCAAGCCATGAATTCTGACGGTACAGGGCCATCCTCGCTACCTACGCTGGTTGCCAGACTTGATCAGCAGGATCACCTGTTGGGTCGGTTCGCTGTGGCGTTGCAAACCCTGCTTGAACGCACGGCTCATTTCGCTCCCGTTGCCGATGGGTCGGTTGTCGCTCCTGGGCCCGCTCCTACTGCCGCTCCGGTTGTTGCGCCAGAGTCTACCCCGACACCTGTTGTTGCACCTGCGGTGTTTCGGGGTATGACCGGTTCTGCCCCTCTTCCACAGCGCTTTGGGGGAGAGCCAACTCAGTGCCGAGGTTTCCTTAACCAGGTGGGCATTTATTTCGAGTTGCTGCCACATGCCTTTCCCACTGAGAGATCAAAGGTGGGCTTCTTGATCTCGCTGCTCTCGGACAAGGCCTTGGCCTGGGCCAGCCCTTTATGGGAGAACAACAATCCGGTGGTTGCCGAGTTTTCCGGTTTTGTTGCTTCTCTTCGGAAGGTATTCGATGTGCCGGCTCGTGCTGCCTCTGCTGCGAAGCTCCTTATGTCCATCAGACAGGGTTCACGATCCGTAGCTGAATACGCCATTGAGTTTCGTACCCTGGCAGCAGAGGTGGGCTGGAATAATGAGGCTCTGGTCGCTGCTTTCTCTCATGGTCTCTCGGATGCCTTGAAGGATGAGGTTGCAGCTAAGGACCTACCAGTGGAGCTCGAGTCTCTTATTTCTTTCCTGATTTTGATTGACACCAGACTCAGGGAGAGACCTTCCTTTAAGGAGAGCCTGCGGAGGTTTTCTAACAGATTGGCGCCTACGTTTGCTGTCCCACCCGTGCCTCCCTCTCCTCCCACGCCTCCTGGGGATGACTTGTCTGGGGGTGAACCCATGCAGCTGGGGTTTGCTCGCCTGTCCGAGGGGGAGAGGGTACTCCGGAGACGCGAGGGCCGATGCATGTACTGTGGTCTCGGTGGGCATTTTCGGTTGGCATGTCCGAACCGTCCGGGAAACGCTCGCACCTGAGATCCTGTCGGGGGCAGATCTTGGGTGGAGTCTCCTCGTCCCCGGTTTCCCGTGTTGACAAACCACTGATCACTGTTGTCCTCTCCTGGGTCGGGGGCTCGGTGACGACCCAGGCGTTGGTGGACTCTGGTGCTGGTGGTTTGTTCATTGATAATGTGTTCGCTGCCGCCAATTCCATTCCTCTGCAGGCTCGAGGTTCCCCACTGGCTCTTAAGGCGATAGACGGCAGACCCCTTCTGCCGCCACACGTGACTCATGAGACCCTTCCAGTGGGGATAGCCATTGGTGCCGTTCACAGAGAGTCGGTCTGCCTCCAGGTTATTTCGTCTCCACACTACTCGGTGGTCTTGGGGTACCCCTGGCTCCGGAAGCATAATCCGACTTTCGATTGGAGATCGGCCGAGATCCTCTCGTGGTCACCGCAGTGTGGGGCTAGTTGCATCCATGGGTCTGTCAAGTTGCTGTGTACTTCCTCGGACTCTCTGTTGCCTCCTGAATACGAGGAGTACCGGGATGTATTCGATAAGGTGCGCGCGGTTGCCCTACCTCCGCACCGCCCATACGATTGTGCCATAGAGTTACAATCTGGTGCCGTTCCTCCTCGTGGCAAAGTCTATCCACTGTCGGTAGCGGAGAATGAGGCCATGGAGGAGTACGTGAGGGAGGCGCTTTCACGCGGACACATTCGCAAATCCTCGTCCCCGGCAGGGGCTGGATTTTTCTTTGTGAAAAAGAAGGGCGGTGAGTTGAGGCCTTGCATCGATTACAGGGATCTCAATCGCATCACGATCAAGAACGCTTACCCGATACCCTTGATTTCCGAGCTGTTCGATCGCCTTAAAGGGGCCACGGTCTTTACCAAACTCGACCTGAGGGCGGCATATAACCTGGTAAGGATCAAGGCGGGCGATGAGTGGAAGACCGCGTTTAACACCAGGATCGGTCATTATGAATCCTTGGTTATGCCCTTTGGGTTGTGCAATGCGCCCGCAGTCTTTCAGCAATTCATCAACGATGTTTTCCGTGACCTGTTGCAGCAGTGTGTGGTGGTCTATTTGGATGACATCTTGGTATATTCTGAATCCATGGAGGCCCACATTCTGGATGTCAGACGAGTGTTGCAACGGTTACGAGAGAACAAGCTGTTCGGTAAGCTTGAGAAATGCGAATTTCACCGATCCCAGGTAACCTTCTTAGGTTACATCATTTCCGCTGAGGGGTTCTCCATGGATCCTGAGAAGGTTTCGGCTGTCTTACAGTGGCCCCAGCCCAGTGGTCTTCGTTCCCTGCAGCGCTTTTTGGGCTTCGCCAATTATTATCGGAAGTTCATCAGGGACTTTTCCATGCTAGCCAAGCCTCTCACGGATCTGACCAGGAAGGGCAGTAATTCCCAGGTCTGGCCGCTCGAGGCCATCCGAGCTTTTGAGGCTCTAAAGTCCGCCTTTGTGTCGGCTCCGATTCTGTCGCATCCCAACCCTGGGTTGCCCTTTGTCCTCGAGGTGGACGCGTCTGAGACGGGAGTAGGCGCCCTTCTGTCTCAGCGTAGAACACCAGAGGGTCCTCTGCTTCCTTGTGGGTTTTACTCCCGGAAACTGTCTTCCGCGGAGTGCAACTATCAGATTGGTGACAGGGAGTTATTGGCCATCGTGCAGGCCCTTAAAGAATGGAGGCACTTGCTCGAGGGTTCGGTGGTTCCGGTCCTCATCCTGACGGACCACAAGAATCTGACCTACCTTTCTGAGGCCAAGAGATTGACACCACGTCAGGCCAGATGGGCTCTGTTCTTGTCACGTTTTAATTACGTGGTCTCCTACCTACCCGGTTCCAAGAACATCAGGGCGGATGCCTTATCACGGCAGTACTCCGAGCTGTCCAGGGAGGAGTCGATTCCGACTTCGGTCATACCTCCGAATCAGATCTTGGCCGCCATTCGCACCAGCCTGACCTCTCCCCTGGGTGAGCAGATTTTGGCGGTTCAATCTGGTGCTCCCTCTGGGAGACCCAACGGCAGATGTTTTGTGCCTGAGGAGTTGCGCACTCGGTTGTTGCGAACCTACCATAACTCCAAGACCGCGGGGCATCCTGGGAAGAATCAGCTGTCCTGGGCTGTTTCACGTCTGTTCTGGTGGCCTTCCCTACGTTCCGACATCGTCGCATATGTAGCGGCATGCTCCGTTTGTGCCCAGAGTAAGTCCCCTCGGCACCTTCCGTTGGGCCTTCTGCAACCCATAGCCACCGGGGAGCGCCCATGGTCACACCTGGGGATGGATTTCATTGTGGACCTCCCTGCATCCCGAGGCCATACGGTCATTCTCATGATTGTGGATCGGTTTTCCAAAATGTGCCACTGTGTTCCTCTCAAGAAGTTACCCTCTGCACAAGAGTTGGCCACGATTTTTGCCAGGGAGGTCTTCCGGTTGCACGGTTTGCCCAAGGAGATTGTGTCGGATCGGGGGAGTCAGTTTGTGTCCAGGTTCTGGCGCGCCTTTTGCTCCCAGTTGGGTATTCATCTCTCCTTCTCCTCGGCCTACCACCCTCAGTCCAATGGGGCCGCAGAACGATCCAATCAGGCCTTGGAGCAATTCCTTCGTTGCTATGTCTCCGATCACCAAGACAATTGGGTTGACCTCCTGCCTTGGGCTGAGTTTGCCAGGAACACGGCGGTGAACTCTTCCTCTGGGACGTCTCCCTTCATGGCCAATTATGGGTTCCAACCTGCCGTGTTACCGGAGGTATTCTCTCCCCAGGATATTCCGGCTGTGGAGGATCACCTTTCCGTCCTACGTGCTTCTTGGGTACTGATCCAGAAGTCCCTTGAGGTCTCTGCGCAGCGCCAGAGACTCCAGGCTGATCGCAGACGAGCGCCTGCTCCTTCCTACCAGGTCGGAGACCGTGTATGGTTGTCCACCCGCAACCTCAACCTTCGAGTGCCCACTCCCAAGCTGGCGCCTCGCTTTGTTGGTCCCTTCCGAGTGCTTCGCAGGGTAAACCCGGTAGCCTATGCCCTTGCGCTTCCTCCTGGCATGCGGATCTCCAACGTGTTTCATGTCTCCCTGTTGAAGCCACTGGTGTGTAATCGTTTCACTTCCTCGGTTCCTCGGCCTCGTCCGGTCCAAGTGGGTAATCGTGAGGAGTATGAGGTGAGCAATATCCTGGACTCACGCCTGGTCCGCGGTCGGGTGCAGTTTTTGGTCCATTGGCGTGGTTATGGTCCAGAGGAGCGTTCCTGGGTTCCCTCCGCAGATGTCCATGCTCCTGCCTTGCTCCGAGCCTTCCACGCACGCTTCCCTCAGAAACCGTTCTTTACTCCGCGGAGGAGGGGCCCTTGAGGGGGAGGTACTGTCATGGTCTTACCTTCTTGCTGTTCTCCTTCGTTTGACATGTGCTGGCGGCCATCTTGGTTTCTGGGTTTCTTGTAGCCTCCCACCCTGCGGCTCCTCCTTCCCACTGGGAGGAGCTGGATGCCCAGCTCATATATATAGGAGGTCTGTGGCTTCAGTTCCTTGCTTGGTCCTCCTGTGTTCACATGCTTCTAGACTGCTGCTGCTTCTGGTTCCTGATCCTGGTTTCGTCCGACTACCCTGCTGGTTCCTGATCCTGGTTTCGTCCGACTACCCTGCTGGTTCCTGACCTCTGGCTTCGCAAAGACTCTGCTTCGGTTTCGCCATCCGTTTGGACTTTTGCTTACAGCTTTATTTTCAATAAAGCCTTCTTATTTTCACTTATCCCTTGTTGTACGTCTGGTTCATGGTTCCGTGACACTAACATGTAATACGACAGACGTCATTTACATGCTCGAGTGTCCTTGCCACAAACAGTATATAGGCAGAACCAAAAGACAAATGAAAACAAGAGTGGCTGAACATATTGCCAACATAAAGAAAGGATATGAACAACACACAGTATCCAAACACTACAAAACACACCATAACAGTGACCCATTATCATTAATATGGAGGGGAGGAAATCATGTAGATAATATGTCAAGAGCTGAATCAAAAAGAATCTATGAATTTGGTACCCTATCCCCTGCAGGCCTCAATGTTGAACTAGAATTATTTAGATTTTTATAGATTTTAGGGGGGTGCCTCCTGGTGACAGGGAAATGGAGGTCAGGCTGTTTTACCAGCACCTCCATCTCCTCTCCCCGGGGAGCCCCCCTCTTACATTCTTTCTAGAAACCTTTTCCATTGACAATCCCCATTACAACAATGGATGTATATAAGACTCTAAAGTCTGTTCATAAATGCAATGTATATTTTATATTGTATTTTTGAAGAAAGCCACCCTTTCTAAGAGGATATTGACACCATAAAAATACAGACACAAATACAGTATATTGTCGACTACACTCTCCAGCATACAATTGAGTCTCCCACCATAATTTCAATTTGAAGTAGTCAAATTATGAACAAGGACCCAATCTACACTGCCATGATCTGATAACTATACTGTTTTGATCTCTACACTAACTAAATACCAGCAATGAATTCATAACTTTTTTATAAAGTTATTTTTATAATGATCTTTCCTGTATGTCACCGCTTTTTGAAAATAAATAAAAATAAATAAATCATTTTTTAAGGAATTTTTTAAAACATTCCATTAAAGAAATGTTTTTAAATACATATCTTGCAAATATATTCCTTGTCATGTGTTTTGATAATATAATATAAATCGTGTATATATATATATATATATATATATATATATATATATATATTTGTGGTAGGTGCTAATCGAGGAACAGAATAGGCATGCCTATGTGCTGCCCTGACCTGACTGGCTGGAGTGTGCCCGGCGCCAGTGACGAGGTAAGGCCTATACACTGCATGCAGAATTATTAGGCAAATGAGTATTTTGACCACATCATCCTCTTTATGTATGTTGTCTTACTCCAAGCTGTATAGGCTCGAAAACCTACTACCAATTAAGCATATTAGGTGATGTGCATCTCTGTAATGAGAAGGGGTGTGGTCTAATGACATCAACACCCTATATTAGGTGTGCATAATTATTAGGCAACTTCCTTTCCTTTGGCAAAATGGGTCAAAAGAAGGACTTGACAGGCTTAGAAAAGTCAAAAATAGTGAGATATCTTGCAGAGGGATGCAGCACTCTTAAAATTGCAAAGCTTCTGAAGCGTGATCATCGAAAAATCAAGCGTTTCATTCAAAATAGTCAACAGGGTCGCAAGAAACGTGTGGAAAAACCAAGGCGCAAAATAACTGCCCATGAACTGAGAAAAGTCAAGCGTGCAGCTGCCAAGATGCCACTTGCCACCAGTTTGGCCATATTTCAGAGCTGCAACATCACTGGAGTGCCCAAAAGCACAAGGTGTGCAATACTCAGAGACATGGCAAAGGTAAGAAAGGCTGAAAGACGACCACCACTGAACAAGACACACAAGCTGAAACGTCAAGACTGATTTTTCTAAGGTTTTATGGACTGATGAAATGAGAGTGAGTCTTGATGGCCCAGATGGATGGGCCCGTGGCTGGATTGGTAAAGGGCAGAGAGCTCCAGTCCGACTCAGACGCCAGCAAGGTGGAGGTGGAGTACTGGTTTGGGCTGGTATCATCAAAGATGAGCTTGTGGGGCCTTTTCGGGTTGAGGATGGAGTCAATCTCAACTCCCAGTCCTACTGCCAGTTTCTGGAAGACACCTTCTTCAAGCAGTGGTACAGGAAGATGTCTGCATCCTTCAAGAAAAACATGATTTTCATGCAGGACAATGCTCCATCACACGCGTCCAAGTACTCCACAGCGTGGCTGGCAAGAAAGGGTATAAAAGAAGAAAATCTAATGACATGGCCTCCTTGTTCACCTGATCTGAACCCCATTGAGAACCTGTGGTCCATCATCAAATGTGAGATTTACAAGGAGGGAAAACAGTACACCTCTCTGAACAGTGTCTGGGAGGCTGTGGTTGCTGCTGCACGCAATGTTGATGGTGAACAGATCAAAACACTGACAGAATCCATGGATGGCAGGCTTTTGAGTGTCCTTGCAAAGAAAGGTGGCTATATTGGTCACTGATTTGTTTTTGTTTTGTTTTTGAATGTCAAAAATGTATATTTGTGAATGTTGAGATGTTATATTGGTTTCACTGGTAAAAATAAATAATTGAAATGGGTATATATTTGTTTTTTGTTAAGTTGCCTAATAATTATGCACAGTAATAGTCACCTGCACACACAGATATCCCCCTAAAATAGCTAAAACTAAAAACAAACTAAAAACTACTTCCAAAAATATTCAGCTTTGATATTAATGAGTTTTTTGGGTTCATTGAGAACATGGTTGTTGTTCAATAATAAAATTAATCCTCAAAAATACAACTTGCCTAATAATTCTGCACTCCCTGTATAAGTGGGCAAAAGAGAACCGACCTGGAGTAGGTTACAAGGTTTTTTATTGGAGAATCATGATACCTATAAAGCCAATGACAGAAAGGCTCTGGAGATCTCAACTCGCGGGTTGGGAATGTACCTGGCGTAGCAGGATGACCGCCAGCGACCCATCTTGCGGATGACGTGTGCCGGAACCTGATGACTGGATGCTGCGGACGCGGCCCCTATGCGAAAGGAGTGCCCAGAGATCGTGCTAGGGTTATACCCCAACCCTGCCGCCAGGGTGCGAATATTGGAGACAAACTGGGCCGAAGACAGTGGCCTACCGTTAATTGGGAGCAACGGTTCGTCTAACGCGGGAGACTGGAGGGAGGCCTGGCAAGAAACCCTCCCGGGCCGGGGTGGGGAGGTTGGGACACCAGTCGGCCGTATGCTGAATCGATTGGCATGCCGCGCACGTTGGAGCCTGTAACCCCGCGAAATGGCGACAAAACAGCTCCATGTCCAGATTTGCCCTGTCCGTGCTGAACTGAAATTGGGCGAGGGCCGAGGATGCCTTGGCCGAGAATGACCGGTGGTGGTCGTAGAAGTTGGACCCGCCGTACTTGTACCCCAAGTCGGTGACCTGGTACAAGTACGAGTCCAACTCCTCGGGGATGAATTGCGAGGGGGAAATCTGGGGGCTGGCACGGACCGTACCTGGAGCTGCGTCCTGGGAAGTAGAAGGCAAGGCAGGAGGGGCTGGGGAAGGAGGTGCCGCCGGAGGCCGGGACTCCAATTCCCCCACCCTGGACTGGATGTTTGCTACCGAACCCGCCAGGCTGCCGATGGTAGCCTGCAACTGCAGCATGGCCAGCTGTATTGATGACAGAGAGGGCTGGTCGTCGGGGCCCTCCAGTTCTGACATCAGGAGTCGGTACAGCTCCGCCTTCCTCGCGGAAGCGGGATGACGGATTCCCCTCCTGTTGAGCTCCGCGACGAGCTTCGGAATGGTCCAGCTTCGCAGAGAGGGGTTGCTGGCGCGCCCTGACACGGAAGTCCCGGGTAAAGACAGGCTATCATCAGATTCCGGAGCCCGAGACATCTTTACACTACCTGGAGAAGGTATGACAATGACAGATGAGTAACATTACCCCCCCCCCAGACGCCAAGAGACGACACCCGCCAGAGGACGGGTTAGAACAGAAATGATTTTAATCGCTACTTACACGAACGACTCACGCTACTAATTTCCGAGGTGAGCAGAAACCTATGAACGGAAGCTCGTGAGGAAGCATACTTGATGCCGGGACAGGGAGCAACAGCAGCCTCTGGCTGGACCTACCTGCACAAGGAGGAGCCTGGCGACACGAATGAGGCTTGCTTGAAGCTCTGGAGGCCTGAGGCCCTGTTTACGTGGAGAAATAAGCTGTGTTGGAACGAGACCCGGCGATGAGTGTGAATGACCGGCCTCTAAGGCGCGAAGGGAACTTGCGAGACTCAGAAAAACTATCTTGTGGAAGACACTCTTATTGATTTTAGGGAAAGACGGTATCTGAGTGATCCAGGGGATACACCATACCTGAGTGATCCAGGGAACACATGGTACCTGAGCGAACCAGGGGGCCTGAATCCTGAGTGAAACGGGGAATTCGTGCTACCCGAGCGGATCAAGGAACACGCGACCCTGCATGAATCAGGGAACACATGACCACCAAGCGAACCCGGGAGAACATGACACCCGAGCGAATCAGGGAGCACATGACCCCTGAGTGAATCAGTGACCATGATACCCAGCGGATCAGGGACAGATGATGCCTGCACGAATCAGGGGATCAACTAGTCTGAGCGATTCAGGGAACACACAATACCTGTGCGATTCAGGGAACACACAATACCTGAGCGATTCAGGGAACACACAATACCTGAGCGATTCAGGGAACACACAATACCTGAGCGATTCAGGGAACACACAATACCTGAGCGATTCAGGGAACACACAATACCTGAGCGATTCAGGGAACACACAATACCTGAGCGATTCAGGGAACACACAATACCTGAGCGATTCAGGGAACACACAATACCTGAGCGATTAAGGGAACACACAATACCTGAGCGATTCAGGGAACACACAAGACCTGAGCGAATCAGGGAACACACAAGACCTGAGCGATTCAGGTAACATACCCCTGAGCGATTCAGGGAACACCTAACACCTGAGTGATTCGGGGAGCCAAAAAAACCCTGAGTAAATCAGGGGGGACAGACACATGTGATAACGGGAACATGACACCTGCGAATTGGAGAAGACATAACCCTGAGTGATTCAGGGAAGACATGACCCATACGATTTTGGGAACAATACACCTGTGATTTGGAGAAAACATAACCTTGAGCGATTCAGGGAAGACATGACACATGCGCTTTGGGAACATGACACCTGCGAATTGGAGAAAACATAACACCTGAGCGATTCAGGGAAGACATGGCACATGCGTTTCCGGGAACATGACACCTGTGAATTGGAGAAAACATAACACCTGAGCGATTCAGGGAAGACATGGCACATGTGTTTCCGGGAACATGACACCTGCAATTGGAGAAAACATAACACCTGAGCGATTCAGGGGAGACAACCTGAGCGATTCAGGGAAACATGACACCTGCTATTCCGGGAACATGACACCTGCGACTTGGGGAAAACAAAACCTGAGCGATTCAGGGAAGACCTGGCACATGAGTGCTGCAGGAAATACTACCAAACGCCTGAGCGATTCAGGGAACATATGACCCCTAAAAGATTTCAGGAACCCACACACTAAACCTAACCCTGGAATAAAAAACATCACAATGCGTAACATTTGACAGATTTGGCGAACCCATGGTGCCTGAGTGATGCTGGGTACGATTTTACCCGTGGGTAACCGGCACCTGGCTGAACAGGGGATGACTGCCGTAAGCGGCAGACTCCAGCCTCCCCAGGTGAGGAACCCGGTATATCTATTTAATAACCCTTGTTTTTTTTGGTTTGTTTTTTTGTGGGGTTAAGGGCAGCAGCAGCACGGCCTAACCCACCCACCGACCTGCAGGGGACAGGGAAGCGGCGCCCGGCGCGGGGGCGGCTGCCAAAGGTCCGTGGCTGGCCGCGCAACCTGCCAGCCGCCCCCAGGTACAGCCCGACCCCCCATGCTGACCCCCGACAGGGACAGCTGGGGGCGTGCAGGAGGTCCAGGAATAGCCGGCAGGTGCGCAAGCCCCAGGAACCCAGGGGGGGGACTGGGACCCCGCCAGCCTGGACCGGTAAGCAAGGAGCCCAGCCACGTGCTCGAGGTCACCAGGCCGTATGGGGAATTCAGCTCCCTACCTGAGGTCCCTGGTCCTGGAGCCGCCCCAGACCGCCGAACCGTCGCTCCGGCAGCGCCGCCCCCGTCAGTGGCGCCCAGCACCCGATGGTGGAGAAAAAAGACTGGAGACGCTGTGCGGGCCTCATGACCAGGACCGCTGTGCCAGGGCCGGGAGCCTGCCTTGGCTGCAGGGCGCGTCCGGACTGGAAGGAAGCAAGGCGGGGGAGAAGCGTTCGTGCCGCCGGTAGGCCTCGTCTACCCAGCCGAGCCCAAGCAGCAACTTACCGGATGCGCCGCGGTCTGGGATCCACGAGAGCGCGAAACCGGAAGTGGCGTCACGGAAGGTACGAACCGGAAGTAACGTCACAAACCAGCAGAAAACAGCAAAGAACGGGCGCCCTCCTGCTTGTAGCCGGGGGTTTAAATAGGGGAGGGCGCTCCCCCCACAATTACAAGCTGCACGCAGCCTTAACTATATATATATTTCATATTTTTGTAATCTTGTATAATCCTTAACTGGTCACATTACTAATGCGCCTTAACCACCTCAGCCCCCAGTGCGTAAACACCCTTAAAGACCAGGCCACTTTTTACACTTCTGACCTACACTACTTTCACCGTTTATTGCTCGGTCATGCAACTTACCACCCAAATGAATTTTAGCTCCTTTTCTTCTCACTAATAGAGCTTTCATTTGGTGGTATTTCATTGCTGCTGACATTTTTACTTTTTTTGTTATTAATCGAAATTTAACGATTTTTTTGCAAAAAAATGAAATTTTTCACTTTCAGTTGTAAAATTTAGCAAAAAAAACGACATCCATATATAAATTTTGCTCTAAATTTATTGTTCTACATGTCTTTGATAAAAAAAAAATGTTTGGGTAAAAAAAACATGGTTTGGGTAAAAGTTATAGCGTTTAAAAACTATGGTACAAAAATGTGAATTTTCGCTTTTTAAAGCAGCTCTGACTTTCTGAGCACCTGTCATGTTTCCTGAGGTTCTAGAATGGCCAGACAGTACAAACACCCCACAAATGACCCCATTTCGGAAAGTAGACACCCTAAGGTATTCGCTGATGGGCATAGTGAGTTCATAGAACTTTTTATTTTTTGTCACAAGTTAGCGGAAAATGATGATTTTTTTTTTTCTTACAAAGTCTCATATTCCACTAACTTGTGACAAAAAATAAAAACTTCCATGAACTCACTATGCCCATCAGCGAATACCTTGGGGTGTCTTCTTTCCAAAATGGGGTCACTTGTGGGGTAGTTATACTGCCCTGGCATTCTAGGGGCCCAAATATGTGGTAAGGAGTTTGAAATCAAATTCTGTAAAAAATGGCTGGTGAAATCCAAAAGGTGCTCTTTGGAATGTGGGCCCCTTTGCCCACCTAGGCTGCAAAAAAGTGTCACACATGTGGTATCTCCGTATTCAGGAGAAGTTGGGGAATGTGTTTTGGGGTGTCATTTTACATATACCCATGCTGGGTGAGATAAATATCTTGGTCAAATGCCAACTTTGTATAAAAAAATTGGAAAAGTTGTCTTTTGCCAAGATATATCTCTCACCCAGCATGGGTATATGTAAAATGACACCTCAAAACACATTCCCCAACTTTTCCTGAATACGGCAATACCAGATGTGTGACACTTTTTTGCAGCCTAGGTGGGCAAAGGGGCCCACATTCCAAAGAGCACCTTTCGGATTTCACTGGCCATTTTTTACAGATTTTGATTTCAAACTACTTCTCACGCATTCGGGCCCCTAAAATGCCAGGGCAGTATAACTACCCCACAAGTGACCCCATTTTGGAAAGAAGACACCCCCAGGTATTTCATGATGGGCATAGTGAGTTCATGGAAGTTTTTATTTTTTGTCACAAGTTAGTGGAATATGAGACTTTGTAAGAAAAAAATAAAATAAATAAATCATCATTTTCCACTAACTTGTGACAAAAAATAAAAAAATTCTATGAACTCGCTATGCCCATCAGCGAATACCTTGGGGTGTCTTCTTTCCAAAATGGGGTCACTTGTGGGGTAGTTATACTGCCCAGGGGCCCAAATGTGTGGTAAGTAGGTAAATGACCTGTGAAATCCGAAAGGTGCTCTTTGGAATGTGGGCCCCTTTGCCCACCTAGGCTGCAAAAAAGTGTCACACATCTGGTATCTCCGTATTCAGGAGAAGTTGGGGAATGTGTTTTGGGGTGTCATTTTACATATACCCATGCTGGGTGAGAGAAATATCTTGGCAAAAGACAACTTTTCCCATTTTTTTTATACAAAGTTGGCATTTGACCAAGATATTTATCTCACCCAGCATGGGTATATGTAAAATGACACCCCAAAACACATTCCCCAACTTCTCCTGAATACGGAGATACCACATGTGTGACACTTTTTTGCAGCGTAGATGCGCAAAGGGGCCCAAATTCCTTTTAGGAGGGCATTTTTAGACATTTGGATACCAGACTTCTTCTCCCGCTTTGGGGCCCCTAAAATGCCAGGGCAGTATAAATACCCCACATGTGACCCCATTTTGGAAAGAAGACACCCCAAGGTATTCAATGAGGGGCATGGCGAGTTCATAGAAAAAAAAATTTTGGGCACGAGTTAGCGCAAATTGATTTTTTTTGATTTTTTTCTCACAAAGTCTCCCTTTCCGCTAACTTGGGACAAAAATTTCAATCTTTCATGGACTCAATATGCCCCTCAGCAAATACCTTGGGGTGTCTTCTTTCCAAAATGGGGTCATTTGTGGGGTGTTTGTACTGCCCTGGCATTTGAGGGTCTCCGCAATCATTACATGTATGGCCAGCATTAGGAGTTTCTGCTATTCTCCTTATATTGAGCATACGGGTAATGAGATTTTTTTTTTCCGTTCAGCCTCTGGGCTGAAAGAAAAAAATGAACGGCACAGATTTCTTCATTCGCATCGATCAATGTGGATGAAAAAATCTCTGCCAAAAAAAGAAAAAGGAGGGGAAAGGCGTCTGCCAGGACATAGGAGCTCCGCCCAACATCCATACCCACTTAGCCCGTATGCCCTGGCAAACCAGATTTCTCCATTCACATCAATCGATGTGGATGAATAAATCCTTGCCGGGATTTTTTTTTTTATATATATACAAAGTGTTTGCCAAAGTATATGAACACCGCCACCTCCTCAGCTCATATGCCTCGGCAAACGTATCTTTTACTGCAGGAGAAATCTCGTCTTGCAGCGCCGCATACACCGACTTGCGTGTAATCTGACAGCAGCGCAATGCTTCTGTCAGAATGCACATCAGTGCTGCAGCTAGTCGATCGGTTGGTCCACCTGGAAGGTAAAAAAAAAAAAAAACAGGCCGCAACACAATAATTTTATTAACTTTGGAAGAGAACATATAAACTTTAACTTTTTGAACTGAACATTAACCTTTTTGCTTACTGGTGTTTTTTTTTTTTTTTTTTTACCTTTATTAGAAAAAACCTCTCCTTCCCCATGGGTCAATGTGCAAAGCGCAAATCGCCCAAAGATGTGGCGAAGTGCGTTATGCACTTTGTCCCATGTGAAAGGAGACGTTTGCAGCAGCTGTGAGTGAATGGGCCCTAATAGCCCTGTGTGCCTGTCCTGGTGAGATGTGATCCCTATGCTAGGTGTACCTGTGTGTGGTACTTTCGGAAACACTCTCCATAGCATAGGACAGTCAGGACAGAAATAGCGGGTGTCACGCCTTATTCCACTCCTGCTACAGACACAACATTTTTTTCGGGGTGGCGGTTGAGTTGAGGTACCAGCAACGACACTGGGGAAATGTCGCTCGTGTAGACGGCTAACTACACTGGTGGATGGGGCCACGGAACCTCCTGGATAAAGGAGGTTCTCGATGATCTCTTCCTGGAATTTGAGGAAGGATCCTGTTCTCCCAGCCTTACTGTAGAGAACAAAACTATTATAGGCAGCCAATTGAATTAAATATACAGACACCTTCTTATACCAGCGTCTGGTTCTGCGGGAAACTAAATAGGGAGCCAACATCTGGTCATTGAAGTCCACCCCTCCCATGAGCGCATTATAGTCGTGGACTGAGAGGGGCTTTTCAATGACACGGGTTGCCCTTTCAATTTGGATTGTCGTGTTTGCGTGAATGGAGGAGAGCATGTAAACGTCACGCTTGTCTCCCCATTTCACCGCGAGCAGTTCTTCGTTACACAAGGCAGCCCTCTCCCCCCCTTGCAAGACGGGTGGTAACGAGCCGTTGGGGGAAGCCTACGCGACTAGTTTGCGCGGTGCCACAGGCGCAAATCCGTTCTAGAAACAAATGCCTAAAGAGGGCCACACTTGTGTAAAAATTGTCCACATAAAGATGGTACCCCTTGCCGAATAAGGGTGACACCAAGTCCCAGACTGTCTTCCCACTGCTCCCCAGGTAGTCAGGGCAACCGACCGGCTCCAGGGTCTGATCTTTTCCCTCATAGATCCGAAATTTGTGGGTATAGCCTGTGGCCCTTTCACAGAGCTTATACAATTTGACCCCATACCGGGCACGCTTGCTTGGGATGTATTGTTTGAAGCCAAGGCGCCCGGTAAAATGTATTAGGGACTCGTCTACGCAGATGTTTTGCTCGGGGGTATACAAATCTGCAAATTTCTGGTTGAAATGGTCTATGAGGGGCCGAATTTTGTGGAGCCGGTCAAAAGCTGGGTGGCCTCTGGGACGGGAGGTGGTGTTGTCGCTAAAATGCAGGAAACGCAGGATGGTCTCAAATCGTGTCCTGGACATAGCAGCAGAGAACATGGGCATGTGATGAATTGGGTTCGTGGACCAATATGACCGCAATTCATGCTTTTTAGTTAGACCCATGTTGAGGAGAAGGCCCAGAAAAATTTTAAGTTCGGAAACTTGGACTGGTTTCCACCGGAAAGACTGGGCATAAGAGCTTCCCTGGTTGGCGGTTATAAATTGTGTGGCATACCGGTTTGTCTCTGCCACGACTAAGTCCAAGAGCTCCGCAGTCAAGAACAGCTCAAAAAATCCCAGGGCCGTACTGATCTGAGCTGTCTCAACCCGAACTCCAGACTGGGCGGTGAAAGGGGGAACTACAGGTGCGGCTGAAGTTGGTGACTGCCAATCAGGGTTTGCCAGCACCTCAGGGATTCTAGGGGCTCTACGGGCCTGTCTGCACGGTGGCTGCGACGGGGTAACTACTGCACGTGCCACCGTACCAGCTTCAACTGCCCTTCTGGTGCTCGCCACGTCACCATGTTGTACGGCAGTGCTGGTACTAGGTCCAGGAAGGGCTGCGCTGCTGGTGTATGCTTCACCACGTAATCCGGCAGCGACAGCCCCACTCTGCTGCTCATGAAACGGATCCTGCACAACCTGTGGTCTAGCGACACGGGGCCTGGTACGCCTGGTTCTATCAGGGACCTCCACCTCCTCGTCCGAACTTTGGGTCAGAGAGCCACTGCTTTCTACAGGTTCATATTCTGACCCGCTAGATTCATCAGATGAGGCTTCCCACTCCTCATCCGACTGGGTCAGAATCCTGTAGGCCTCTTCAGAAGAATACCCCCTGTTTTCCATTTGGACTACTAAATTTAGGGGTATTCCCAGGGCCGTCTTTACCGCAGGGCAAAAGGGGCAGCTGCCCCGGGCCCAGTTGCTCCTGGGGAACCCAAGCAGCCTTTTACTTGGATTTTACTTGTCCCCCTATATTTTGTTGCCGCCGCCGCCCGCCGGCCCTGTAACAGCACGGAGGCCATGTAACAGCACGGAGTCACTGTCCGGAGTGAGGAGGGGGCGGGGCCCGCGGCCGCTCTGCGCTCCGCTCTGCTGCCTGGCCTGCCTGTCTCTTTAACAGAGCAGACCAGTGGCTGCTGGAGCGTGATGCAGCTGCCGCACAGGCAGAAAGAGGAAGGAGGCGGAGCCCCAGCCAGCAGCCACAGCCAAAGCCAAGCAACTAACAGAACTTACAGGTATTTGGTGGGGGTGGGGGGGCTCATATAGGACAGGGGGACAGTGTGTGCTTTCCTGCCTGCTACTACATCAACCCCCCCCCCCCCCCCCAGGGATTGTGGGGGTCATTAAGGGTTGGACTTGCTGCTGATGTTGAGTGTGCCAGTGTGTGTGTCTGTCCCTTTGTGTGTGTGTGTGTGTGTGTGTCCGTCCCTGTGTGTGTGTCTGTCCCTTTGTGTGTGTGTGTCTGTCCCTTTGTGTGTGTGTGTGTGTGTGTCTATCCCTGTGTGTGTGTGTTTGTCCCTTTGTGTGTGTGTGTGTGTCCATCCCTGTGTGTGTGTGTTTGTCCCTTTGTGTGTGTGTGTCCGTCCCTGTGTGTGTCCGTCCGTGTGTGTCTGTCCCTTTGTGTGTGTCCGTCCCTTTGTGTGTGTGTGAGTGTGTCTGTCCCTTTGTGTGTGTCCCCGTCCCTGTGTGTATGTCTCTCCCTGTGTGTATCACCATGCCCACAGTGTTCCTATGTCTTGAAGCAGCTGCTTCAGAACGTTCTGTGCGGGGGAAGAGGAAGAAGATGGAAGAGGAGGCAGCGCCAGCATGGAGTCCATGCGATAGACACAGGGAGGCACACTAAGGACAAAGGTAACACTTCCACATGATCTACACTAGTGTTATCTGTGGTTTTACATAGGACTGCAGGTAACACTACTACATTATTTAGCACTAGTGTTATCTGTGGTTTTACATAGGACTGCAGGTAACACTACCACAAGGTTAGCTCACACAGGGCGCCTGAACACCTAAGGCCGGCCCTGGCTGCGCACCCCAGCGCCAAGGGATGACGTCACTGATGTAATATGCCTCTTATATGTGGAGAGCGGTGATGTCACAGATGTAATATATTACTTATAAGTGATATATTACATCAGTGACATCACCACTCTCCACACATAAGTAATATATTACATCAGTGACATCACTGCTGTCCACATATACCGGTAAGTAATACATTACATCAGTGACATCACCGCTCATCACATATATGTGGAGAGCGGTGATGTCACTGATGTAATATATCGCCTATATGTGGACAGCGGTGATGTCACTGATGTAATATAACATTATATGTGGAGAGCGGTGATGTCACTGATGTAAAATATCACTTATATGTGGAGAGCGGTGATGTCACTGATGTAATATAACATTCTATGTGGAGAGTGTTCATGTCACTGATGCAATACAGCGCTCCAGATGGCGACCAAAATGGTCGCCAATGCGCCTTAAAATTTGCAGATGGCGACAAGACTTGTCATAGGCTACAGGCCTGAGGTCTATTTGGTAGTGAAATCCCAGCGCAGGCAGGCGTGATGATGTCATCACGCCCGCCTGTGCCAGGACGCGGTGAGGTGTGCGTGTCTGCGTTGCACCATCCCTCGCCGTACCAGCAGCTAGTGAGCGCCAGTGAAAGGAAACAGGTGAGTATAAGATTTTGGCTTTTTTTTAAGGTGTGGGAAGGCGGGATCCAGGGGGCCCAAGTAAATTCTTGCCCAGGGTCCAATCAATATTAAAGACGGCCCTGGGTATTCCCTGAGACTACCCAAGAAAAAAAGCAAGCCTGTCTTACAAAGGGGAGGCTAGCGAAGTACCGGAGGCCGCTGCGGTTGATAAAAAATATCAAAACTGATTTTTTTATCGCCGCAGTGCGTGTAAAGTGATTGTGCAGTGATCAAAAAACAAAATTTTTTTTGTCACTGCGGCGGGGCGGGCGTGGGTGAACGCACGTGTGGGCGACCGATCAGGCCTGATCTGGCAAACACTGCGTTTTGGGTGGAGGGCGAACTAAAGTGACACTAATACTATTATAGATCTGACCGTGATCAGTTTTGATCACTTACAGATACTATAAAAGTACAAATACTGATTAGCGATACGCTAAACAGCGAATAAAAGTGACTGCGGTGCGGTGGGCTGGGCGCTAACTGATCCCTAAACTACCTAACCAAGGGGCCTAAACTAATCCTAAAACCTAACAGCCAATACTAGTGAAAAAAAAAAAGTGACAGTTTACACTGATCACTTTTTGTCTTTCACTAAGTGATTGACAGGGGGCGATCAAGGGGTTAATTTGGATGATGGGGGTGATGGATGGTGATCAGGGGCTAAGGGTAGTGTTTGGTTTGTACTCACAGTGATGTCTGCTCCTCTGCTGGATCCAACCGACGAAAAGGACCAGCAGAGGAGCAGAGAAGCCATATAACAGATCATATTTACTAATATGATCTGTTATATGGCTTGTGATTCGATTTTTTAAAAATCAGCAACCTGCCAGCGACGATCATTGGCTGGCAGGTTGCTGATGCAATACTACTCTAACTTCTGCCGGCCCGCGATGCGCATGCGCGGGCCGGCAATACCCGAAATCTCGCGTCTCGCGAGAGGACGCACCGGCGCGTCCACCCAGAGAAACAGGACCGCCGCAAAGACGCAATCCTGCGTACGGCGGTCCTGAGGAGGTTAATAATTTATATGAAGACATAGCGCTCAATAACAAATCTTGACTATGAACAATGAATTTGCATGTGTATAAAACAAACCATCCAGTCCAGGATTTAGAAAAAATGCAATTAACTCAAAGCAACACCCTCTTGAGCAAAAATATATAAAAACCCTCACTTGTCTCCAGTGCACAAACACTAACCACTGAGGAAGGAGCAGAAATACGCTCCGAAACGCGTCTGGTAATAAGGAACAGTGAGGATATAACAAGCCAGGATAACCAGGAATCGCAGCGGTTTACTAGATTAACTGCCAACTATTCAAAAAGACCGCACTATCCTCGGACACAGTATTGCGGAAAAAGGACCAATCACCAATTCCGGAAAAAGTGACATACCGCCCCACCCAAGTCACGTGGGACGCCACGTGATAAAGACAAGTGACCACGTGGGACGCCGCGCAGGTCCTTGCTGGACAAAGTAGAAACACAGCGGCGTGGAGCGGTATTGTACACACCCTCTCTTTCCCATACAGGCTGCAATTAACAGCTAATGCAAGTTTTAACATAATCTCAATATGAGAATACTAGCATAAGAACTTTGCTTACAGGAAAACAAGCAGATTCAGGCGAACTGTATAGTTCTATAAAGAGCGCGAATTCCAACCACAGTCAATTCCTGTACAACCATAATCTGGTTCAAACCTAATAGACAATCTGTGTCTGCTTATTACAAGCGCTCTCCGCTGATTATATTGTGCATATTTTAACATATATTTATGGATTCAATTTGCAGCTAAACTCTAAACTGTGATATATAGGAACCAAAACGCTGTCTTGCACTTCGAACTACATACCTCTGTGGAAATATAAACTTTTTTATATACCCAGTATATTTTTACAATATTTTGGTATACCCAACGGACATCAAGCACGTCTATATCACTATATTGAATACCTGAATGGAAAATTTCATGCATTTTACCAATATGTATTCAGCTTCTACATAGTCATACAGTACATACCAAAAGTTTGGACACACCTTCTCATTCAAAGAGTTTTCTTTATTTTCATGACTATGAAAATTGTAGATTCACACTGAAGGAATCAAAACTATGAATTAACACATGTGGAATTATATACATAACAAACAAGTGTGAAACAACTGAAAATATGTCATATTCTAGGTTCTTCAAAGTAGCCATCTTTTGCTTTGATTACTGCTTTGCACACTCTTGTCATTCTCTTGATGAGCTTCAAGAGGTAGTCCCCTGAAATGGTTTTCACTTCACAGGTGTGCCCTGTCAGGTTTAATAAGTGGGATTTCTTGCCTTATAAATGGGGTTGGGACCATCAGTTGCGTTGAGAAGAAGTCAGGTGGATACATAGCTGAAAGTCCTACTGAATAGACTGTTAGAATTTGTATTATGGCAAGAAAAAAGCAGCTAAGTAAAGAAAAACGAGTGGCCATCATTACTTTAAGAAATGAAGGTCAGTCAGTCAGCCGAAAAATTGGGAAAACTTTGAAAGTAAGGGCTATTTGACCATGAAGGAGAGTGATGGGGTAGTGCGCAAGATGACCTGGTCTCCACAGTCACTGGACCTGAACCCAATCGAGATGGTTTGGAGTGAGCTGGACCGCAGAGTGAAGGCAAAAGGGCCAACAAGTGCTAAGCATCTCTGGGAACTCCTTCAAGACTGTTGGAAGACCATTTCAGGTGACTACCTCTTGAAGCTCATCAAGAGAATGCCAAGAGTATGCAAAGCTGTAATCAAAGCAAAAGGTGGCTACTTTAAAGAACCTAGAATATGACATATTTTCAGTTGTTTCACACTTGTTTGTTATGTATATAATTCCACATGTGTTAATTCATAGTTTTGATGCCTTCATAGTCATGAAAATAAAGAAAACTCTTTGAATGAGGTGTGTCCAAACTTTTGGTCTGTACTGTATGTGTATCCAGACTGCAATTTTATGCACTGAACCTGCGCATTTGCACATATTTATAGATTTCAGTGAGTATTTGAATTTTAGCACATCTGTCTTGTGTCTAACGTTTATAAACGCATAGTATACCATCTACTTGTGGTCATACAACAGACTCTATTTAATTGATGCTTAGTTCATATCCGTTTACCATTAATAAATATTATATTATATAACCAAGACATCTAACATCTCAAGTTTATTCCATATAGGAGTGTGCCATCACACCTGCATACATAGAATTTTCTTTATTATACGGTTCTTTGGGTATACCGGTGATTGAGCACCTCTATCCATATTTTCCAATTGGTGAGCCACTGAAATACTCTATTTCAAAGATTTTAAGACTATGTTAATGGAAATATCTGAACATTGATTGTTGAAACGCATAGACCTTGTATGCGAACATTACCTTATTGCGATTACAATATTGATGGATATGCTGCAGTGAGATCAGTTTTATGACGGATCCCCCCAATAGTTTCTCATTTATATCCACTAAGTTCTACTGCAGTGGACTGCCATATTTTTAAGTCTGGCCAGACTATTTATTATTGTGATTTTATTGAGTTTACTGTTTACTGTTATTGATTTTATCCAAATATCTTTATTAATAAAGTACCACCTACTCCAGATATTAGCGAGTGCCCAGCATTTCTTTGTTAAATATCAGATGATCCAATAACATCTGACTATTTAGGTCACTTTTTATGGAACACCAAAAGAAGCAATTTTTTTTTTTAAAGTTCGTACACTTCAGTTGCTGTAACTAAGCCATTTCATGAAATAACTGGCAAAAAGCTAGATCTATTTGTTGATAAGAACTAATATTTTGACTCAAACAAAAAAAAGTATTTTAAGTTCTTAATCAGATGATACAGGCAATTAAAACATGGGACAAATACGTCCCTTGGTCCTCAAAGGGATAATAATGGAATGGCACAACATTTAGCCATAACAATAGATGATCCAGAAATATTAGTACATGGGGAATACATGAAGTAATTAATGAACACATGTCAGGACTGGTGAATGGTCCTATTTAAACTAGTATTATGTTCAAATAGTAATTTTTTTAGTATTTTTTTTAAATATTGGTGTGTTGATATATTAACCCCTTAAGGACCCATGACGTACATGTACGTCATATCTTGACGGGACTTAAAGACCCATGCCGATCCACCCCCCTGCAGCTCCAAGCGCTGCGATTGGCCGATCAATGTGTCAGTCACATAGCAGTGCAGGAAGTTGTCAGCAGCTGCGGGGAGGGTCGGGAGGGGGTCAGGGGACGGTGGCGGGTGCTGAACTGGTCAGCACCGGTCACATCCAAGGTGAGGCAGGGGACACCAGTGTTTTGGGTCCCCTGCCAGCGCTGTGATTGACTGGAACAACGCTCCAGCCAATGGCAGCGCTATAGCTGCACAGGAAGAGGCAGAACTTCCCTGCAAGAAGCCATTCTAGCTGCAGAGCCCCAATCAGTACTAGCATCTGCATATTTTTTAGTTTTTTTTTTCCACATTTTTTTCTGTGTGAAAAAATAACTGCAGTTAGTGGTAGTTAGTTTCATATATACACTCACCTAAAGAATTATTAGGAACACCATACTAATACGGTGTTGGACCCCCTTTTGCCTTCAGAACTGCCTTAATTCTACGTGGCATTGATTAAACAAGGTGCTGATAGCATTCTTTAGAAATGTTGGCCCATATTGATAGGATAGCATCTTGCAGTTGATGGAGATTTGAGGGATGTACATCCAGGGCACGAAGCTCCCGTTCCACCACATCCCAAAGATGCTCTATTGGGTTGAGATCTGGTGACTGTGGGGGCCATTTTAGTACAGTGAACTTATTGTCATGTTCAAGAAACCAATTTGAAATGATTCGAGCTTTGTGACATGGTACATTATCCTGCTGGAAGTAGCCATCAGAGGATGGATATATGTTCTCATTCTGTTTACGCCAAATTCGGACTCTACCATTTGAATGTCTCAACAGAAATCGAGACTCATCAGACCAGGCAACATTTTTCCAGTCTTCAACAGTCCAATTTTGGTGAGCTCGTGCAAATTGTAGCCTCTTTTTCCTATTTGTAGTGGAGATGAGTGGTACCCGGTGGGGTCTATTGCTGTTGTAGCCCATCCGCCTCAAGGTTGTGCGTGTTGTGGCTTCACAAATGCTTTGCTGCATACCTTGGTTGTAACGAGTGGTTATTTCAGTCAACGTTGCTCTTCTATCAGCTTGAATCAGTCGGCCCATTCTCCTCTGACCTCTAGCATCCACAAGGCATTTTCGCCCACAGGACTGCCGCATACTGGATGTTTTTCCCTTTTCACACCATTCTTTGTAAACCCTAGAAATGGTTGTGCGTGAAAATCCCAGTAACTGAGCAGATTGTGAAATACTCAGACCGGCCCGTCTGGCACCAACAACCATGCCACGTTCAAAATTGCTTAAATCACCTTTCTTTCCCATTCTGACATTCAGTTTGGAGTTCAGGAGATTGTCTTGACCAGGACCACACCCCTACATGCATTGAAGCAACTGCCATGTGATTGGTTGACTAGATAATTGCATTAATGAGAAATAGAACAGGTGTTCCTAATAATTCTTTAGGTGAGTGTATATATATATATATATATATATATATACTGTATATATATCAATTTCAGTTAGTGTCAGTTTAGATTTTTGCACGAACGCACCATCAGCGTACTTGCATTTTGTAACCACTGAGCACTGATCAGTAGTGTCCATTACTGATCGCATCTGCAAGTTTTTTTTTCTGCAGAAAATACTTTTTTTTTCTGCAAAATACATTTTTGTGCAGAAAAAACTTGTTTTCTGTGCAGAAAAGACTTTTTTTTTGCAGAAAAACTATTTTCTTTACTACTTTTCTTCTTTTTAATTTAATTTCTAATGTATTACAAGCCCCTTCACGTGTGAAAACACTACATACACACCCCACACTAAATAAAAGTTTACACGTTTCACACATCACACCCCAATAAAAAAAAATGTCCCATTCATCCCAACGACTATACTCAGCTGAAGAGGCATACGCCATCCTTGCCTCAGATACCGAGTCTGCCAGTGAGGGAGAAGAGGATGCCACTTTCCTCTATTCCTCTACCCCCTCATAATCATCATCATCCGCTGATGAGGGACCCTCTAAAAGACGCCCCAGGGTAGCAGAGGAGGCAGCCCCCCAGTGTGAGCCCACATGGACCCCACCTCCTGACTTTTATCAGCCCCAAACTTCACTGAGCTAGATTTTTTTTTAAATCTTCTTCTCTGAAGATTTTGTAAATCTAATGGTGGCCCAAACCAATTTGTACGCCCAACAATTCATTGCTCAGAACCCTAGTTCGACATATGCTAGACCCCTAGGTTTGACCCCAGTAGATAGAGCAGAGATTATGAAGTTTTCGGGACTCGTGCTGCATATGGGCGTAATAAAAAAAACAAACGTTAAGCAATATTGGAGTTCTGACATTTTCTACCAGACTCCAATTTACAGTCAGACCATGACCTGGAAGCGATTTGAATCAATCCGAAAATTCCTACACTACAATGACAATACACAGTGCCCACCCCAAAACGACCCACCATTTGGCCGACTGTTCAAGGTTAGGCCTGTCATTGACCACTTCAGCAACAAGTTTGCTGAGGTGTACAACCCAGAGAAAAATGTCAGTGTAGATGAGTCCCTATTATTGTTCAAAGGGAGGATTAGATTCCACCAGTACCTGCCTAGCAAACGGGCAAGGTATGGCATAAAAATATACAAACTCTGTGAGAGTAGATCCTGGTACGCCCACAAATTCTGCGTTTACGAAGGTAAAGATTCCAGAATAGAGCCCCCAGAATGCCCCCCCGTACTAGGAGTTAGTGGGAAGATTGTGTTGGAATTACTGCACCCACTGCTGGATAAGGGTTACCACCTCTATGTGGATAACTATTATATCAGCATACCCCTATTCAGGTCCCTGACTGCCAGGTGTACTGTGGCTTGCGGCACAGTATGCAAAAATCAAAGAGGCCTCCCTAGATCCCTGGTAGGGCAACCACTGAGAATGGGCGAAAATAGGGCTCTCTGCAATGAGAATATGCTGGTGGTTAAGTACAAGGACAAGAGGGATGTCCTTGTACTGACCACCATTCACACTAACGCCAGCTCCCCTGCCGCTGTACGAGGTACCACTACCACTGTCAACAAGCCAGACTGCATCCTTGATTACAACAGGCACATGGGAGGGGTGGATCTTGCAGATCAACTTATGAAGCCCTACAGTGCCACACAGAAAACAAAAGTGTGGTACAAAAAGCTGGCCATACACATTGTACAGATGGCAATGTGGAATGCGTACATCCTATTTCAATTTTCAGGCCACAGAGGAGCTTTCCTTTAGTTCCAAGAGGTGGTAATCAAGGCCCTAATTTTTCAAACCCAGGCCAGGAAGGGTCCCAGTACTTCAGGAAGTCAAGGTGCCCGTGTCGTACCTGGGCAACATTTTCTAGGTCAAGTCCCCCAGACAGCAAGGAAGGGAAGGACTCAAAAAAGATGCAGGGTGTATTCCAAAAGGGGGATAAGGAAAGACACCATTTACCAATGCGAAACCTGCCCTAAAAAAACCTGGCCTGTACATGCAGGACTGCTTCAGAATCTACCATTCTTCCATGAAATATTAATTTTTATGCTCCCTGTAATATTTCCACTTTATATCTGATTTAGTCCACCTCGCTTGAATATCCACTTTCCAACAACCATCAATTACAAAAAAAAGGGGGGGGGGAACTAACCTTGGTAAAGGTATTTGTATACACATATATACAGGTGAAACTCTAAAAATTTGAATATCGTGCAAAGTTCATTTATTTCAGGAATGCAACTTAAAAGGTGAAACTAACATATGAGATAGACTCTTTACATGCAAAGCGAGATATTTCAAGTCTTTTTTGTTCATAATTTAGATGATTATGGCTTATAGCTTAAGAAACCCCAAAGTCACAATTTTGAGGTACTCTTTGCTCAGGGGATATAGATTAATTAGCTGACTAGAGTGTGACACTTTGAGCCTAGAATATTGAACCTTTTTGCAAAATTCTAATTTTAAGCAGCATTAATGCAATTCCTTTTCATTTGCTAAAATAAATGGACTTTTGCACGATATTCTAATTTTTCGAGTTTCACCTGTATATCAATGCCAAGAATGGACTAGACCTATCTTGACCCAGGTATAAAGTGTGTATTAAACCTTACGTTTAATTCGACATAATGATAAAACGGCTGTGAGCCATAACAAACAATTAAAACACTTTGTTTCCACCCCAAACAGTTAACGACTTAGTTGCTGCCAGGGTGAGGGAGATGTGCACTATCTCCTATTCACCACAACTATATCTGCAGAGCTTGAACATAGGGGGCAAATTGTGGATAGACTAATGTAAGCAAACTACCTGTAGTTGCCTGCAAAAACTGATTAAATGGAATAAGTGACTGTGCTCCTTAGGGTTGTTGCGGGTATCGAAATTTTGATACCCAATCGATACATTTGTCCCGGTATCGATACGATACCGAGATTTCCATTTTTTCGATACTGGGCTGCGCTGCTGTGCAGTCTAGTATCTTTGAACATGAGCGCGCTCATGTTCTCTCAGCAGCACAGGGGAGAAGGAAGCAGTCTCTCCCTCCCCCCTGTGCTGCTGCTGCCGCTGCCACCAATGAACGGAGAGAGGGGCGGAGGAGGGGCGGGCGCACTGCGCCCCCAATGATAGGACTTTTCCTACACAGAGCGGCGCCCAGAGATGTCTCTGCACTTACCATTATTCATGGGCGCTGCTCCGTTCGCCCGCAGTGCCCCATTATCGTCTCCTCTCCTGCTCCATATGCTAATTACTATCGGAGCAATGGGGAGGAGACATCAGCTTCTCTAGTGGGCGTTCCTTCACCCTGCGCTGCGATTTGACAGCGCTACAGCCAGGGAGAAGGAACGCCCACTAGAGAAGCTGATGTCTCCTCCCCATTGCTCCGATAGTAATTAGTATATGGAGCAGGAGAGGAGACAGTAATGGGGCACTGCGGGCGAACGGAGCAGCGCCCAGGAATAATAGTAAGTGCTGGGACATCGCTGGGCGCCGCTCTGTGTAGCCTGCTACTTAAAGTCTGGACCCACGTCTTTAACACATAATAATACAGGAGACAGGTGCCGGCAGCAGAATCCCATTGCCGGCTCCCTGCCCCTGACAGGGAGCTGCGATCAGTGCCAGTTAACCCCTCAGGTGTGGCACCTGAGGGGTTAATTGCTGCTGATCTGCTGCCAGTACCCGCCTCCTGTATTAAGGGGTAATTATCATTGGTGGCGCAGTGCGCCCGATCCCCCTCAACCCCCCACCCCATTAAAATCATTGGTGGCACAGTGCGCCCGCCCCTCTCAACCCCCCAGTATTAAAATCATTGGTGGCAGTGGCCACAGGGTCCCCTCTCCCCTCCTCATGGGTGGTGCAGATCGGAGTCCTAGCAGTGTAAGCCTGGGGCTCCGATCGGTTACCATGGCAGCCAGGACGCTACTGAAGCCCTGGCTGCCATGGTAACATCCCTGATGCTGTGTGCACAGAGCAGCAGGGACAGTGTGAAGTCCTATTCACCCTGATAGAGCTCCATCAGGGTGAATAGGACAAGGGTTGAAAAAAATCCCAGGTTATGGCCCCTAAGGGGGGAAATAGTTATTAAATAAAAAGTGTAAAAAAAAAGTAAAAAACCCCCACCAAAATCACCCCTTTCCCAATTTCACATATAAAATGTATAAACAATAAATAAACATATTACATATCGCCACGTCAGAAAAGTCCAAACTATTAAAATATTTTAAAAAATCTAAGCGGTGAACATCGGAACAGAAAAAATAAATAAAAACTGAGCGATTCGCCATTTTTAAAAATGCAAAGTGCACGTGGCTTTTTTGGTTTATTTTTTTTGCGTGGTATCGAATATCGCAATACTTTTTTTATGGTATCGAAAACCGAATCAAAAATTTGGTATCGCAACAACTCTAGTGCTCCTACACACAAACGTTCACAGCACAGCACACTTGTCTGACACTACAACAGTAGCTGTCAAGACGTATTCACACACTGCACACACTCTGCTAAGCGCTCCACCTAGCTCAAAAAACCTTGCTATATTGAATGAAATGTCCTACACAAGGACTTCTAAGCTACTAAGCAACATTTGAGTGGACAACAATTGTTTAAAACAATCAACTGCCCCCCCAACATGTTTCACCAGATCACTGGTTTCTTCAGGGGTTTAGGCAAAATTGAAGACAACAGACATGATGGTGGTATATTTGCTGCAATTCTGTGATTGATTTGTGTGGTAGCCAATTGCTGTTAAGCAAGCTACACCAAGTGACAAATGAGAACGCAAGAGATTTGGAATAGCTGCCCTCCCTATTTTGTTGTTGACAAATGAAAGCAGGGCAGAGGAGGTCTTCTTGTGACATCATGTGCAAGCTGTCACTGCGCTCCAACTTAAAAAATCAGCGAGATGATGCTTTCCAAAGCGCATGTCCTGCGCAGGCGGTGGGTGCGTGAGCACTCAGTCTCTAGTAGCCGAGACACTGAGTGCCTTTAACCGTGCGCACCAACTAAAAAGTAAGGGAAATCAAGACATGCCCAGTGCGCATGTCCTGCGCCGGCAGCTGATGCGTGAGCACTTGGTTAACAAAAAAATAAATAAATAAAAATTTTCTTTAAAAAGTGCTCTGCTGCCCATGCATGCCGACTTAGAATATGATAGCGATATGAGATGGCCTGTGCGCATGGCCTGCGCTATCAATAGATGCGCTGACACTTTAACGACGGTAAGGATACAATGTCACTAAGGCCTCATGCACACGACCGTATTTTTTTTGCGGTCCGCAAAAACGGATTCCGTTTTTCCGTGATCCGTGACCGTTTTTTCGTCCGTGGGTCTTCCTTGATTTTTGGAGGATCCGCGGACATTAAAAAAAAGTCGTTTTGGTGTCCGCCTGGCCGTGCGGAGCCAAACGGATCCGTCCTGAAATACAATGCAAGTCAATGGGGACGGATCCGTTTGACGTTGACACAATATGGTGCAATTTCAAACGGATCCGTCCCCCATTGACTTTCAATGTAAAGTCAGGAGTTAATATACCATAGGATCAGAGTTTTCTCCAATCCGATGGTATATTTTAACTTGAAGCGTCCCATTACCATGGGAACGCCTCTATGTTAGAATATACCATCGGATTTGAGTTAGATCTGAAACTCAAATCCGACAGTATATTCTAACACAGAGGCGTTCCCATGGTGATGGGGACGCTTCAGGATAGAATATACTAAAAGAACTGTGTACATGACTGCCCCCTGCTGCCTGGCAGGTGCTGCCAGGCAGCAGGGGGCAGACCCCCCCCCCCCTGTTTTTAACTCATTAGTGGCCAGTGCGGCCGGCCCCCCCTCCCCCCTGTAGTTAACTCTTTGTTGTCCAGTGCGGCCGGCCCCCCTCCCTCCCCTGTAGTTAACTCATTGGTGGCCAGTGGGCCCCCCCTCCCTCCCCTGGTAGTTAACTCTTTGTTGTCCAGTGCGGCCGACCCCCCTCCCTCCCCTGTAGTTAACTCTTGTTGTCCAGTGCGGCCGGCCCCCCCTCCCTCCCCTGTCTGTTAACTCGTTGGTGGCCAGTGGGCCCTCCCCCCTCCCTCCCCCTCCTAATTAAAATCTCCCCCCCTATCATTGGTGGCAGCGGAGAGTACCGATCGAGTCCCAGTTTAATCGCTGGGGCTCCGATCGGTAACCATGGCAACCAGGACGCTACTGCAGTCCCGGTTGCCATGGTTACTTAGCAATTTGTAGAAGCATTATACTTACCTCCGAGCTGCGATGTCCGTGTCCGGCCAGGAGCTCCTCCTACTGGTAAGTGACAGGTCTGTGCGGCGCATTGCTTAATGACCTGTCACTTACCAGTAGGAGGAGCTCCTGGCCGACACGGACATCGCAGCTCGCAGGGAGGGGGGAGGGGCCAGCCGCACTGGCCACCAACGAGGTTAACTACAGGGGAGGGAGGGGGGCGCGCGCACTGGACAACAAAGAGTTAACTACAGGGGAGGGAGGGGGGCCCACTGGCCACCAATGAGTAAACTACAGGGGAGGGAGGGGGGGGGCAGCCGCACTGGCCACCAATGTGTTAACTACAGGGGGGGGGGCTGCCCCCTGCTGCCTGGCAGCACCTGCCAGGCAGCAGGGGGCAGTCATGTACACAGTTCTTTTAGTATATTTTAACCTGAAGTGTCCCCATCACCTGGGAACGCCTCTGTGTTAGAATATACTGTCGGATCTGAGTTTTCACGAAGTGAAAACTCAGCTCGGAAAAAGCTTTTATGCAGACGGATCTTCGGATCCGTCTGTATTAAAGTAACTACGGCCACGGATCACAGACACTGATGCCAATCTTGTGTGCATCCGTGTTCTTTCACGGGACCCATTGACTTGAATGGGTCTGTGAACCGTTGTCCGTAAAAAAAAATAGGACAGGTCATATTTTTTGGATGGACAGGATACACGGATCACGGTCTCGGCTGCAAAACGGTGCATTTTCCCGACTTTTCCCACGGACCCCATTGAAAGTCAATGGGTCCGCGAAAAAAACGGAAAACGGCACAATGGCCACGGATGCACACAACGGTCATGTGCATGAGGCCTAACAGAGAAAAAAAAAAAAGGGGGAATTTTGATATCCATCATCCACTGATGCCAAATATATATAAATGCATTCTAGTATTGTCTGCCACAGTATGACTCAGGCAAATTGTGCTGCTAGCACAACCTGCATAACTGTGGCTATCCCACCATGCCAACCCCTAGCTGTCATCTATGTTTATTTGCTCACTAAACTGAAAACTAACCTTAAATGTGTATTCCAACTAAGATTGCCTCCCTAAACGGTCTTAAAAATGAGGGGGGGCGTGCCGGATGCCGAGCTGTGAGGACGGACTAGGTGAAGAGCTCCACACCAAACCTTCCAGTGGCCCACAGAACTGGTCAGAACAGACACATAAGCTGTTTTTCAACCCACTAATCCAGTGGCGTTGCTAGGGCTGGTGTCACCCGGTGCGGTAGAAAATGGTGTCACCCAACCAAGCATACATTTTTTAGCCATATATGGGTGCTATGGGGTGTGCTACTACCGTAGGGGGGCATCCGTTTAGCTTAGAAGACCCCCCCAAAAGCGCAGAGCCCAGCACTCCCTTTACCCCCTGCTGGGCAGCAGCTCACCTAGGTCAGGTGCACCCCCACTTTCGCTGGCTGGCTGACCAAGACACCAAATGCTGTTCAATTTCTTCTGGTGACCGCTTCTTCGTGTGGTCATCATGTTCTGACCTGTGCGGATGAGTCACGTAGGGGACGTCCATCAAGCTCTTCCCCTGCCGCCACAGCGCCGCTGACGGTCCCTTCACTGAGCCTGCCGACCAACCCAAGTGGTAACGGGGGGGGGGGGTTGTATAGTAAACAGACCGCTGATGTGGGGGGGCACTAAGCAAACAGATCGCCGACATAGGGGGGGGTTGGGGGTGCTGCTAGCAGACAGATCGCCCGCCGGGGGGGTGCTAGCAGTCAGATCCTTACGGGGCAGTAGCGGATCCAGAGCCTGGTCTCGAAAGGGGCACTTCCAGATTATTTTCTGTCCGCCGCCACAAAATTATGGTGCTTATAGAATAGACTACACAGTGTAGAGGTATACTGTATGCTATATGTGTATAACATAAACATATTTCACATGAAAACTTACAATTACTTGGCTTGGCCCCTTGGGGATCTCGGACACCACTTCAACACTTTGGCTGGAGGGCTCTCATAATAAGGATTTGGAGAAGGTGCAGTAGGGTCACAGAGCAGGGAGAGGCTGGTGCTGCTACTAGGGAGCTCATACTATGAGGGAGTAATAAAACCCACATAATGCCCCCCCCCCCCAGTAGAAATAATTCTCCTTATAATGTGACAGTGCAAAAAAATACCCCCTTGTAATGCCCCCAGTTGAGCTAATGTCCCCCATCGTGCCCCCATAATGTGCAGTATAAAATTACCCCTATATCGTGCCCCCAGTAAATGCCCCCATAGTGCTCCTCTCCCCCCTTTCTCCTAGTGCCCCCCATATGTACCAGTATAAAATGCCCATATATAGTGCCCCCAGTAGATGCCCTCAGTGTCCCCAAATTTGCAAGTATAAAATACCCCTTCTTAGGGCCCTCCGTAGATGACCCCATAGTACTCCTCTCCCCCCTTCCCCATAGTACCCATCATGTTCTCCCCAGTATAAAATGCTACTGTACAGAGCCCCCCATATGAAATACCCCTTCTTTGTGGCCTCAGTAGATGCCCCAATAGTGCCCACCAAAAATCAGCCTGTAAGAAGTGCCCCCAATAATGCGCCAGTAAAATGTGCCTCCATAGATGCCCCCCAATCATGTACCAGTAACAAGAGCCCCCCCAATAATGTGCCAGTAACAAGACCACCCCCCCCAATCATGTGCCAGTAACAAGATCAACCCCCCATCATGTGTCAGTAATAAGAGCATCCCCCCCATCATATGCCAGTAATAAGAGCCTCAGCCCCCCCAATCATGTGCCAGTAACAAGAGCCACCCCCATGATGTGCCAGTAACAAGAGCCCCCCATCATGTGCCAGTAATAAGAGCAGCCCCCATCATATGCAGTAATAAGAGCCTCAGCCCCCCAATCATGTGCAGTAACAAGAGCCCCTTCATGATGTGCCAGTAACAAGAGCCACCCCTCATGTGCCAGTAAAAGTATTTGTACATATATATCTAAAAAATAATATATATACTTACCTCCTGTAAGCGATGCAGACCTCTTCCGGGCTGTTGTCCCGCACTGACGTCATCACCTCGCGCCTAGTGCCTATCAGAGGAACAGGAAGGGACACGCCTCTCCTTCCCTCCCCTGCCCCGCCGCAGCATCCATCTGTATCGCTGTCCTGAGGACGGCGATACAGATGACTATCGAGATGAGCGCTTCACAATGGAAGCGCTCATCTCTCTGTGCCCTGCCGCCGTCGCATCAGACTGGTGTCTCCCGGTGCACTGCACTAATCCACCCTTGGCATCATCTGGGCACCTCTCCATAATGACAAGAGGAAGAAGAAAGCGGCAAGTCCGCCTAAACTCACTGCATTTTTTAACCCTGCACAAAAGGGCACACAAGATGGCACCCGATTCGCGCCACTCAGAGCGTGCCTTCACCGACTGCGCTCCTGCAAAGTGGCTCACCATCTAAGAGGCCTCCTGAGAATTCACTGGCGACATCTCAGCAGCACCTTTACCACCACATGAAAAAGGGTGCTCAAACTGTTAGTAACTCTCAGCCTCTTCCTATCCCACACTGGGGTTAACAAAAGCCCTTCACCAATACCACAAGTTCCCCCTACATGAACTTAAATCCATGTTTCAAGAGCTAAAAGCTCTATACACAAAGATATTAAAGAAGCTATCTCTGCCATCTATGTAGACCTAGTAGCAATTGGGGAACGCACGGCACACTTGGGGGACAATAATGGATGAATTTGTAGTGGCCCATAATAATCTGGTGGACACTAACAACGCAATGGAGGATGATATTGCAGCCATTAAATTAAAACGAGCCGACCTGGTAGTACGCTCTAGGCGGAATAACATTCGCTTCAGAAATATACCTGAGTCAATAACAGACTCTCAATTACAAGATTCCTAAAGGATCTAATGGTGTCTATCCTCCCAGAATCTTCAGATAAATATCTTATTATAGACAGAGCCCACAGGGTCCCCAAACCCAAGTCTCTACCTTCACATATACCTGTTCTGGCAAGGATTCACTAATATAAAAGAAGCTCTCCTAAAGGACAGGCAAACCAAAAAATATCCATACCAGAAAGGTTCCAACAAATCTCTTTATTCTCAGACTTATCTTCTGTCACACTATCGCAGAGAATTTGTAAACTATACAAAAATCCTGCATCACCACAATATCCCTTATAAATGGGGATTCCCTGCAAAAGCTGATAGTTCGCAAAATTGAGTCTTTATCACTCCAAAAGTTAGCGGGAGCAGCCATAAAGAATTGGACACTTGAATCTCCACAAGAGGGCGACATAGCTCCACGTAACTCTCCTCCTAAGACAAAACCTGCACTTCTCTCCCAAGAGTGGCAAAGAGCTCAGCTCATCATCTCCAGACATTGAGCAGATGCTCCTGCCTCACCCTTTCACCTTTCTTCACTCCAAGCTACTCATTATACATGCTCGTCCCTCTGTGAGATTGTGAAACAGCTATTTCTGCATAATGTCTGTACTTACAACTGTATTGGCATTCCAGGCACTAGAGGCCACTGTTTTTCAGCTACAGCCAGCACACTCTGAGATTTAAATATGCAAAACAGATGATGACTCTGGTGCTGCCTGTGAGTGAACCAGGAAGTGTATTGGCATGGTGGAAGGATTGTGCTGTGAGGGACTGAATCCGATTCCATCCTGGCTTGCAGATGTCCGGCAGTTAATGGACACTCAGAAGAAGGAGAGTAGCTGTAATATCCTTTCTGTATCCAGCTCTTTTGAAAGAGAGGTTGTCCCAGGAAGACCAGTCCAGTGTGTGGACAGAAGGCCTCACTATCAAGCAAGGCCGCACGGTTGCTGAAAAGTTGGTGGCCATCTCTGGTAGGCTGCATCCTCGGGCCCAGAATGGACACAGGTCAGTACACCTGGTTACTGATTGCAATATATTGTCTGGCGCCTGAAGTTACAGAGACTAGCCTAGGCCTCTCATTAGTTAGTTAGTTAGGACTATATAGTTTTGCTAGGCTGTGCTGTACTGTACTGGACTGCAGTGCAGTTATTGACTTGCAGGCTCTGCTGCGTTTGCCACCGGCTAGGGGTGTCCTCTGTAGCGGCACAGCACGACTTGCAGGCTCTGCTGTGTCCGCCATCGGCTAGGCCTGTCCATTGGGCAGGGACATTTACTGTGGGTACGGGATATAGCGTTTCTATGCATGTTTGTATTGCTTTGGTGATGCTTATGTTATTACTTGTCGTTTAAGTAAAGTTTTCTGTTCTTGCATATTAAGCTGGTGTCAGTGTCGCTTTCCTTGTCTGTGACTTCGCTGTATTCTGGGGAGCCCACCCCGGTACACGGCTTACACCTCACCCACTGCCAGCTTAAATAAACATTCTGCAGGAACAAAAATGGCTTGGTGGGAACTGTTGAATTGTTGATTCGTTGAATTAGACACTTCGTCCATTAGTTGATATTTTTTGCTCGTTACTAAAAATTCTCTATCCATTATTTCACGCTTCCCCCCCTACATGAAGCTGAATACTTCTATAAGTGACTTTTTTCCCCCCATGATTTGGACTGTTTTTAACCTTTTTTTTTTTTTCTAGCTACTACAACAGTTATCATCTACAATTGAATACAAGGAACCATCTTCAAGAATACAATGTACCAGAACCAAGTTACGGTATCCCGACTCTACAGATCTACAAATAAGGACTTTTCTCGTGAGCATAAAAACCACTCAATACAATAACCTTTTATCTAGGGATCGACCGATTATCGGTTTGGCCGATATTATCGGCCAATATTGAGGATTTCCACTTCACCACCATGACGGCCCAGAGAGATTGACCCCTGACCTCTGTAGGGGCAGGAACAGAGATAGGTTTAAAAGGACCCCTCCCACCACCATTCACCAGTGTGTTCCTGCCCCTATAGCGGCCAGGACAGAGTAAAGTCATCTCTGGCTTTCAGGGAGGTGAAGTGGACCTCGTTTTATTATTTTTAAGTACCTGGGTGACCGCATCGGTGGTGTTCCTTGCCTCCCTTGCGGGTCCTTTTCACCCAGAGATGCGTCCCCTGCTCTCCGGCGGACTTTGTTCCTAAGCTGACAGGGAGACGCCAGGGTCACGCTCCCTGTTGTGGGAAGCCTGCCCTGAGCTGCCGCTGAGTCGCCTGCCTCCAGGGAGGTAGCCGACCGGAAAGACGCTCAGCGCTGTCGCGCGCGTCTGACGTCACTTCCGGGCCGCCGGCGGAACCCGGAAGTAGACGGAGCTCCTATAAAAAATGCTAACAAGCACCTTCCCGTTGCGCTCTCTGCAATCGTGCTCTGACCGGAACATGTCGGACCAGGAGAAGGAGCCACAGCAGCAGCAGGAGCAGACCGCTCCCGAGCGCCCCTGCGTGAGTAGCCCACCTGGGCAAATCGGCAGCTTCACAGGTGGCAGGGGGGGGGGATGTGTGCTTAGAGTTAACCGCTTTTCCCCTCCCCCTGGTGTGTCTGCTGGTATACTGCATCAAATTATGCTCCTATACTAGACTGACATAAATTTAATGGGCTGCCTCTCTCACTTTAGGCCAAACTTACCTTAAAAAAAGGAAAAAGGACCGCCAAATGCATCCAGTGCTCCGTCAGGCTTCCTGAGGACTATACTAAAAAGCTTTGCAAGCATTGCATTTCTAAAATAGTGAGAGACGAACAGCCCTCAATTATGCAGGAGTTTAGATCCATGATTCAGGAGGAGGTTAGGTCCTCACTGGCCTCCCTCCGTGAGGATTCCAGGGGGATCCGCCCACCTAAAAGACCCAGGGGGGCGGACATTCCCTCTGACTCTGAGGATTTAGAAGATGATGCCTCATCCTCTAGAAAAGAGGACGACGACCCCCTTTCTGAAGGAGAGATCGTAGAGGACTCTAGGAAATTTTTCTTCACTCCCAGTGAAATGAGTGACCTTTTAAAGGCGGTCAGGGATACCATGGGGGTGGAGGACATTCAGCAACCCCACACAGTTCAGGAAGAGATGTTTGGGGGATTGAGGGTCAAACGCTCCAGGGTATTCCCCATAAACGGAAACATTAAGGAGATGGTGATGGATGAATGGGCCCATCCTGAAAAGAAGCTAGGAATTTCCAAAGAATTCAGAAACCGCCTTGTATTTGACCCGTCAGACTCAAAAATTTTTGACGAGGTCCCTAGAATTGACGTCCAGGTGGCGAAAGTCAATAAGAAAACCTCACTTCCATTTGAAGACTCCTGTCAGTTAAGGGACACTATGGAAAGGAAGGCGGACAGCTTATTAAAAAGGTCCTGGGAGGCAGCCATGTTTAGTGTCAAGACAAACATAGCCGCTACTTCAGTCGCCAGGTCTATGTACCTGTGGCTGAATGAGTTAGAGGGTCATCTAAGCAGTAAAACTCCCAGGGAACAGATACTAGACTCTATCCCCTTGCTAAAGTCTGCCACGGGTTTCTTAGCGGACGCTTCCGCAGAGACAATTAGATTTTCAGCCAAGGATGCAGCCTTGTCCAATGCGGCCCGAAGGGCACTTTGGATGAAATCTTGGTCGGGAGACATCTCTTCCAAGATGAAGCTGTGTTCTATAGCCTTCTCGGGTGAATACGTGTTTGGTCCCGTATTAGACACGATCCTCAGAAGGCTACTGATAAAAAGAAGGGGTTCCCTGAGGATAGGACCCCTAAAAAGAAACCCTCCTTTCGTGGTCAATATACCCAGAATAGTTCCTTTCGTGGAAAAGGAAAAACCGGACGTTGGAGTTACCCAAAAGGGGGGAGGGGTAGAGGGTACCTCCTTAATCCCCAAAACAAGGGTGGCGAGAAACAGTGACGCCAGGATAGGGGGAAGACTATCCCAACATTTTGCTCAGTGGCAGCAGACTTCTCCGAGCCTCTGGGCGCAAGATCTTGTCAAGTCGGGATACAGGATAGAGTTATCTTCCCCCCCTCCAGATGTATTTCTGATTTCTCACCACCCTTCTCCTTTTCAGCACAGCCAGATCTGGAAGGAGGTCCAGAATCTCCTGGACCTGGGAGTAGTAATTCCGGTTCCCGTGCCTCAACGGGGGCGGGGGTTCTACTCCAGCCTTTTCTTGGTAAAAAAACCGGGGGGCTCCTTCCGCATGATCATAAACCTCAAGAGGCTAAACAAATTTGTGATCTACAAAAGGTTCAAGATGGAATCTTTAAATTCTACCATCCCCTTAATTCAAAGGGACGTGTCCCTCTGTACAATCGACCTGAAGGACGCATATTATCATGTTCCCATTCACTCCCAGTCTCAGAAGTTCCTGCGTTTTGCAGTAAGGGATCACAGAGGGTCTGTTCACCACTTCCAGTTCGTGGCTCTCCCCTTCGGGCTGGCTTCAGCCCCAAGGATTTTCACGAAGCTGGTGGTAGAGATGGTCGCCTCCCTGAGACCTCAGGGGGTGACGGTCGTTCCTTATCTAGACGACTTTCTACTAATTTCAAACACGGTGGATCAATCTATAGCAGATCGAGAAACCTTCTGTTCCCTTCTGACATATCTAGGTTGGGTTATAAACCTAAAAAAGTCATCCCTAGTTCCGAATACCAGGGTAAAGTTCCTGGGGGTTTTGCTGGATTCGGAAAAACAAACTACCTTCCTTCCAGCAGAAAGAATCCAGAACCTACAGTCATCAATCAGGGCCTTCCTGAGACGTCGCTCCTTCTCGTTCAGAGAAACGATGAGCCTTTTAGGTCAGATGACAGCCTGCATCGTAGCAGTCCCGTGGTGCCAGGCCCATTACAGAGCCCTTCAGTCCTGGCTTCTAAGAAAATGGGACAAAAATCTGACCTCTTTAGACAGGAAGATCCTGATCCCGGGCCACATAAAATCTTCAGTCCGGTGGTGGCTTCAAACAAAAAATGTAAAAAAAGGCATGGTCTGGTTCAAGACCCCGGCAGTACATATTCAGACCGACGCCAGCCTAAAAGGGTGGGGCGCAAAAATCTACTCCAATCTCTACCAGGGAGACTGGCCTCTAGAAATTGCAGCTCAGTCCTCCAACTACAGGGAGCTCAGGGCAGTTTGGGAAACAATACGAGCAGCTGCTCCAAAACTAAGGAACCAACATATAAAGGTCTATTCAGACAATGTAACGACCGTGTCCTACCTCAAGCATCAGGGGGGCACACGGTCTCAAAAACTGGAAGGTCTGTCCAGAAAAATCTTCCTCTGGGGGGAAAAAAATGTAAGATCAATATCGGCAGTTCATTTAAAAGGAAGCCTAAACTGTGCGGCGGACTTCCTCAGCAGGACTACCATAGACCAGGGAGAATGGTCCTTGAACATCGAGATCTTCAATCTGATTGTCCAGAGATGGGGCCTTCCAGTGGTAGATCTCTTCGCTACAAAGATAAACACAAAGGTATCAACCTTTTGCTCCCTAAACCCAAGGGACAGGCCCCTAACGATCGACGCCTTCTCCCTGCACTGGGACTGGGATCTTGCATATGCCTTCCCCCCGTTCCCATTAATCCCAAGGGTTCTACAAAAAATCATCAGGGACAGAGCCAGAGTCATCCTGGTCACCCCGTACTGGCCCAAGAGAAGCTGGTTCTCGATTCTAGCCAAGCTCTCCCCACAGGAAGCATTTATTCTCCCAGCGAGAAGGGATATCCTGATCCAGGGGCCGGTTCTCCATCCTCATCCGGAAATCTTCAAACTCTCGGCCTGGATCCTGAGTCCAACCTCCTGAGACAGAGAGGTCTCTCTGAGGGTGTTATATCTACCTTGAAGGCCAGCAGAAAAAAGGTGACTAACGCCATTTATTTTAAAATCTGGAAAAGATTCTGCACCTGGTCAGGCAACGAGGCCCCAGACCAAACCAGACCAAATATACAGAAAATTCTGGATTTCCTTCAAAAGGGACTAGAATTAGGGTTAAGTCCTTCCACCCTGAGAGTCCAGGTCTCAGCGCTTAGTGCCTATTTCGATTCCGAATTAGCCAGCCATAGATGGATCCAAAGATTCCTGAGGTCCGCAGCCAGACTAAGACCATCTCTCAGATCAAAGGTGCCTACCTGGGACTTAAACATTGTCCTTAGAGGACTCACAGGTCCACCCTAGGAACCCGTGGACGCATGTTCCTTGAAGAATCTTTCTCAGAAGGTGGCTTTTCTTATAGCCATAACATCGGCAAAAAGACTGAGTGAGATTCAGGCATTGTCAATAAGACAACCATATCTCACAATACAGGAGGATCGTATTACCTTGAGGTTAGACCCGACATTTTTGCCAAAGGTAGTAACAGACTTCCATAGAAACCAGGAGATCATTCTTCCCTCCTGTAGAGGCCTGCTGTGCGACAATACAGCAGGCTACGAGCAAATATGGAGTGTTCGCAAAATGGGGAGAAAATGGGGAACATATACTGGGGTAAATCTTCTCCTTTAACCCCTTGTGAAAGTGAAAAATTGGGGACTGCTAGTAATTTTTCCTTTTTACAAATGTGTGCTTTGAAATCTTCTCTTTAGTTTTTCTGCCTTCTGTGAGACAACTGTTTGCTAAAAAGTACACTTTCCACCACTTAAAATGTTCGTACGGGGGTGCTGTTTCCGGAATGGGGTAACTTTTGGGGGTTTCCACTATAGGGCCACCTCAGGGTGTCTTCATATGCGACATAGCTCCCAATTACTATTCCAGCTAAATCCTCTCTCCTAACCGCCATATGGTGCTCCTTCCACTCTGAAGCCGGCTGAGTGGCCATACATTATTTTTTGAGCACATATGTGGTGTTGGTGTATTCGGGGGGAAATGGGGAACAAAATGTGGGGTGCATTTTGTCCTGTTACCCCTTGTGAAAGTGAAAAATGTGGGTGTAAAGCAACTTTTCCAGGAAAAGAATTTGTCAAAAACTGAACAACGGAATGCAATCGCAGTCAAAACTGACTGCAATTGGGTACCTACTCGCGCGGGTTTGCCGCAACGCATCTGGACCCTATCCGGACATTTTTTTTTTTTTTTTCAAAGCCAAGCGTTTCCTAATTCTGTGAAACGCCTGATGGGTCAATATGCTCACTACACATCTTGAAATATTCCTTGAGGGTGTAGTTTCCAGAATGGGGTCACTTTTTGGGGATTTCCACTCTAGGGGTACCTCGGGGTGTCTTTTTATGCGACATAGCTCCCAAAAGCAAATCCTGCAAAATCTGTCCTCCAAAAGCCCTATGGCGCTACTTCCCTTTTGGACCCTGCCATGCACCCATACATCATTTTTTGAGTACATATGGGGTGTAGTGATGGCCCGAATTGTTCGCCGCGGCGGGCGAACATATGCAATGTTCGGTCCGCCCCCTATACATCATCTTTGGGTAAACTTTGACCCTGTACCTCACAGTCAGCAGACACATTCCAGCCAATCAGCAGCAGACCCTCCCTCCCAGACCCTACCACCTCCTGGACAGCATCCATTTTAAATTTATTCGGAATCTGCATTCTCAGTGAGAGGAGGGACAGTGCTGCTGCTGCTGATTCAATAGGGAAAGCGTTAGCTAGGGCAGTGTTCTGTGTCCACAGACTCATCTGCTGTAAGGACTGGTACAGGGCTGGTACATCAGTCTGCTTTTTTTTATTTTTATATATAATATTTAATATGATGCAGCTGCATCGAGTATTTGATTTTAACCCTTAATGGATGGAGCACTTTTTGTATTCACATATGTGTAATTAGAAGCTGTACACGAGGGATATTGATACAGCACATTGGAACACTATGTATGATATATATAGAACCTATTAAGTAGGTACTTCACTATTGAATATGTTACCACTTCTGTATAAAAAATTTTGACATGTAGAATATGTTTACACAAATAGTCATGTGAGATGTGACGTTTTTGGGATCATGTGATTTTATTGTGCACATGTGGTTTCACTAATTGCACCAATTTGTATTGGATTGTGGGTATATAAACCCCACAGTGTAGCACTGTTGTAGCTTGACAAAGGCCTCATTGAGAAGGCAGAAACGTAGCTGGAATAAAGTTTGGGGTCGTCACCCTATCACTTAACAACTGGAAGTGCTGCCTCTTCATTCTTTGAATATATATATATATATATATATATATTTATTGCAGTTGCCTGCCCGTGTGTGAGAGGCTGCAGGCTCAGTCACAGACAGTACTGTGTGCACACCATTCATACAGGGTGTGACAGAAAATACCTCGCAGATAAAAAAAAATTCTATTTAATCTTTTTCTGTGATCTAATCACAGTTGCAAGCCAGTGTGTGTTAGGCCCACACAGACTGTATTGTGGCCACTGGCTAGTGGCTAGGCCTCCACTTATACCGTTACAGGGTGTCACTCACTCACAAATACCTCGCAGATAAAAAAAAAATTCTATTTAATATTTTTCTGTGATATAATCACAGTTGCAAGCCAGTGTGTGTCAGGCCCACACAGACTGTACTGTGCCCACTGGCCACCACTTATATAGGGTGGCACAGTACCTTGCACGTACAGACGCATAGTAACACTTATCTAATAAAAAATTACAGGCAGAGGCAGGCCACGCCGCAGGGGCTGTCGTGTTCGTGGTGCTGTGATTTCCACTGGCCCTGGAACAATGCCCAGTGTTCAGAGGCCACGTACCCTGAACCCAAAAAATTCTGAGAAAATAGTTGACTGGCTTACACAGGACACCCAATCTTCAACAGCTTCTGCTAAGAACCTTGACGCACCATCCTCCTCCAGCTCAGCTTTGGTCACCTGCACACAAGTTACCACTCTCCTGCCCGCCACCACCACCACCACTACCACCACCACAGCCGCTTCACTTGATCCCTCAGAGGAGTTATTTACACATCAGTTGGATGAAATTAGTGATGCGCAACCATTATTGCCAAAGGATGGAGATAACAGGGATATGTCTCAGTCAGGCAGCATTACACACATGGACGTACAGTGTGATGATGATGATGTTGTACCCGCTGCTGCTTCCTTTGCTGAGGTGTCAGATACAAGTGAAGTGGTTGATGATGACGATGTGTCCGTGGATGCCTACTCGAAGAGAAGAAGAGGGGGAAAGTTCAGAAGGGGAGACAGAGAGAAGGAGGAGACGAGTTGGAAGCAGGGGGAGGTCGTCGCAAGGAGCTAGTGGCACAGTCAGACAGCATGTATCGGCACCCGGGGTCAGCCAGACAGCACGGCAATCAACGCATGCTGTTGCCACCACCAGAATGCCGTCATTGCAAAGCTCAGCAGTGTGGCATTTTTTTTGTGTGTCTGCCTCTGACAACAGTGATGCCATTTGCAACCTGTGCCAAAAGAAACTGAGTCGTGGCAAATCCAACACCCACCTAGGTACAACTGCTTTGCGAAGGCACATGATCGCACATCACAAACGCCTATGGGATCAACACATGATGACGAGTAGAAGCAGCACACAAGCTCAAAGCCACCATCCTCCTCCTGGTCCAGCATCTTCAGCCACGTCAACCACTGCTGTCCTCCTTGCCCCCTCTCAACCACCCGCCACTCCGCCTCTCACCTTCAGCAGTTCCATCTCAGCTTCCCACAGTCAGGTGTCTGTAAAGGAAATGTTTGAGCGTAGGAAGCCAATGTCACAGTGTCACCCCCTTGCCCGGCGTCTGACAGCTGGCTTGACGGAACTCTTAGCCCGCCAGCTTTTACCATACCAGCTGGTGGAGTCTGAGGCCTTCAAAAAATTTGTCGCTATTGGGACACCACAGTGGAAGGTACCCGGACAAATTTTTTTTTCAAAAAAGGCAATCCCAAACCTCTACTCAGTGATTGAAAAGGAAGTCATGGCATCTCTGGCATACAGTGTTGGGGTAAGGGTCCATCTGACCACTGATACCTGGTCTGCAAAGCACGGTCAGGGCAGGTATATCACCTACACTGCGCATTGGGTCAACCTGCTGACGGCTGACAAGCATGGAATGCGTGGCTCTGCAGCGGAGTTGGTGACACCGCCACGACTTGCAGGCAGGCCTACTGCCACCCCCTCTACTCCATCCTCTTCCATAACCTCCTCGGCTGAGTCCTCTTCTGCTGCGGTGTCTGGCTGCACATCAACTGAATCCCCCCAGCTCCCCAGGGGCTATTCCACATCCCGGATACGACAGTGTCACGCTGTCTTGGGGTTGACTTGCCTGAAAGCAGAGAGCCACACCGGACCATCACTCCTGTCCGCCCTGAACGCACAGGTGGATCAGTGGCTGACCCCGCACCAACTGGAGATCGGCAAAGTGGTGTGTGACAATGGAAGCAATTTGTTGGCGGCATTGAATTTGGGCAAGTTGTCACATGTGCCGTGCATGGCACATGTGTTGAATCTCATCATACAACGCTTTGTGTCTAAGTACCCAGGCTTACAGGACGTCCTCAAGCAGGCCAGGAAGGTGTGTGGCCATTTCAGGCATTCCTACACGGCGATGGCGCAATTTTCATACATTCAGCGCCGAAACAACATGCCAGTGAGGCGCTTGATTTGCGACAGCCAGACACGTTGGAATACAACACTCCTAATGTTCAACCGCCTGCTCCAACAAGAAAAAGCCGTCAACGAGTATTTGTATGCCACGTTTTTTTTGCCACGTTACTGGACGCTCATGCGCAATGTCTGTAGGCTCATGCGTCCTTTTGAGGAGGTGACAAACCTAGTCAGTCGCACCGAAGGCACCATCAGCGACCTCATCCTATTTGTTTTCTTCCTGGAGCGTGCCCTGCGAAGAGTGCTGGATCAGGCTGTAGATGAGCGTGAAGAGGAAGAGTTGTGGTCACCATCACCACCAGAAACAGCCTTGTCATCATCGCTTGCCGGACCTGCGGCAACGCTGCAAGAGGAGTATGAGGAAGAGGAGTCAGAGGAGGAATGTGGCTTTGAGGAGGAGGAAGACCAACCACAGCAGGCATCCCAGGGTGCTCGTTGTTGTCACCTATCTGGGACCCGTGGTGTTGTACGTGGCTGGGGTGAAGAACAGACCGTCAATGACATCAGTGAGGACGAGGAACGGGAAATGAGTAGCTCGGCATCCAACCTTGTGTAAATGGGGTCTTTCATGCTGTCATGTCTGTTGAGGGACCCTCGTATAAAAAGGATGAAGGAGAACGACCTGTACTGGGTGGCCACGCTACTAGACCCCCGGTATAAGCAGAAAGAGGCGGAAATATTACCAACTTACCGAAAGTAAGAAAGGATGCATCAGTTCAAAACAAAACTAAAAAATATGCTTTACACAGCTTATAAGGGGGATGTCACAGCACAACGGGAATTTAACAGGGGAAGAGGTGAAAGTAATCCTCTTCCTACCACGAAAACGGCGGCAAGGACAGGACGCTTTACAGATTTGTTGTTGATGGAGGACATCGTTAGAGAACGACTCGACCGACAGGTAGCAGACTACCTCGCCTTAACTGCAGATATCGACACTCTGAGGAGCGATGAACCCCTTGACTACTGGATGTGCAGGCTTGACCTGTGGCCTGAGCTATCCCAGTTTGCGATAGAACTTCTGGCCTGCCCCGCTTCAAGTGTCCTGTCAGAAAGGACCTTCAGTGCAGCAGGAGGCATTGTCACTGACAAAAGAAGTTGCCTTGGTCAAAAAAGTGTTGATTACCTCACCTTCATTAAGATGAATGAGGCATGGATCCCGAAGGGACTGACAGTGGGGGATACGTTTGACTAACAAAAGGCCTGATGACATGCCTTGGCCTCAAAATGGTCCCCACGCTGCTGTATTTAATGTCTGCATACCGGATGACTTTCGTGAATTCTCCGCCACCAACTAGGGTTCAAGCCGCAATGTTTTAGTCACCTTTCTGCCTTGAAAACATCAATTTTTCCGGCCGCTGCTACAACAGCGTCTGCAACAATAACATTATTTTTCAGGCATGTGTACATGCCTAATTTTTCTGGCCTCTGGTGCTGCACTGTGGCTGCAAAAACAAAACAAAAAGGCACATACAAATGTCAATTTCCCTTCGTGATCGTTACCTTGTTGTGGTGAAGGGGCTTGCGTATCACAATGAAGCGATCATCACCTCTATGAGTGTGTTGGCAATGTTGCCACACCCCAGATGATAAGGCCGTTGCTTCATTATGATCAGACCAAAAGCGATCGGCTGGATAATTTTTCATAGAAAAAACTTACATTTTTTTATTTTTTTAAGTTGTATGGGTGGGTTTTTAATACATAAAATAAAAAAATCATAATAAAGTCTCTTAATAGTTTATTAGAAATAATGCAGACAATTTAAAAAATCTCCATCAATTCCAATACAAAGCAAGTACAAAGCTCAGAAATAAATTATTCCAGGATGTCGTAATGGTTCGTTAATTCGACAATGGTTAATCAATTCGACACACGTCCCCGGATAGGGGACGTAACAGGGATTAAACTGATAGGAATAGTACTAGTTAAGACACCACTCATATAGGGTGTCACAGCACATTGCTCCGTGCACGCGCAGTGCCCCAACTTGGGAGTAAGAGGACCGACCAAGCTGCTTTTTCCATCTCCCGGTTCCTAAAATCAATTCAGTTTGGTGTATCAGAGTTTGGTCTGTCACTGTGAAGGCAGTCGAAGGTACCCGGCCTAAATTTTTTTTTCACAAAAGGCAATCCCACCCTGATATGGGACGTAACAACGATTAAACTGATGAGAAATATACTACAGAAAATAGCACTCATATCGGGCGTGACAGTAAATTGCACGGCGCAGACGCAGTGACCGTGGATTCAAACAAAGGGGAGGGAGCCAGCGTTTTTTTAACCATCTCCCCGTTCGAAAAATCAATTCAATTCACCTTTCCGGGACCCTTGGTGTTGTACGTGGCTGGGTGGAGGAAGAAACCTTCAATGACATCAACGGGACATGGCTAGCTTGGTATCCAACCTTGTACAAATGGGGAGTTTGCGGTTGGGCAAATGGACTGTTTGCGGTTGTTTGCGGTGCATTCAAAGGGGAGTTTGGTCTGTCAATGTCTGTGAAGCGGGCGTAACCCTTACACTACCTGATCGATACAACATCATACCTGATCATATACACACACTGGATGTTTTAAACCACGTTCTTCAAAAAAAAATTGGATTGTTAGGTGATTTATGCCCTTTATGGATTACAATCCAACTCTGCGTCAACTATGTAATTTTCCATGGGAGTTTTGCCATGGATCCCCCTCCGGCATGCCACAGTCCAGGTGTTAGTCCCCTTAAAACAATGTTCGCGAACATTTGCAGAAATTCGCGTTTGCGAACGGAAAATTTTATGATCTCGACATCTCTAATTGGGTGTTGGCGTATTCGGGGGGAAATGGGTAACAAAATGTGGGGTGCATTTTTTCCTGTTACCTCTTTGTGAAAGTGAAAAATGTGCTTGTAAAGTAACTTTTTCGGGGAAAATTTTTTAAATTTTTCATTTTCACAGCCAAGCATTTCCTAATTCTGTGAAACGCCCGATGGGTCAAAGTGTATTTATCTCACCCAGCATGGGTATATGTAAAATGACACCCCAAAACACATTGCCCAACCTCTCCTGAGTACGGCAATACCACATGTGTGACACTTTTTTGCAGCCTAGGTGGGCAAAGGGGCCCACATTCCAAAGAGCACCTTTAGGATTTCACAGGTCATTTTTTACACATTTTGATTTCAAACTACTTACCACACATTTGGGCCCCTAGAATGCCAGGGCAGTATAACTACCCCACAAGTGACCCCATTTTGGAAAGAAGACACCCCAAGGTATTCCGTGAGGGGCATGGCGAGTTCCTAGAATTTTTTTATTTTTTGTCACAAGTTAGCGGAAAATTATGATTTTTTATTTTTTTCTTACAAAGTCTCATATTCCACTAACTTGTGACAAAAAATAAAAACTTCCATGAACTCACTATGCCCATCACGAAATACCTGGGGGTGTCTTCTTTCCAAAATGGGGTCACTTGTGGGGTAGTTATACTGCCCTGGCATTTTAGGGGCCCGAATGCGTGAGAAGTAGTTTGAAATCAAAATCTGTAAAAAATGGCCAGTGAAATCCGAAAGGTGCTCTTTGGAATGTGGGCCCCTTTGCCCACCTAGGCTGCAAAAAAGTGTCACACATCTGGTATTGCCGTACTCAGGAAAAGTTGGGCAATGTGTTTTGGGGTGTCATTTTACATATACCCATGCTGGGTGAGATAAATATCTCGGTCAAATGCCAACTTTGTATAAAAAAATGGGAAAAGTTGTCTTTTGCCAAGATATTTCTCACCCAGCATGGGTATATGTAAAAAGACACCCCAAAACACATTGCCCAACTTCTCCTGAGTACGGTGATACCAGATGTGTGACACTTTTTTGCAGCCTAGGTGGGCAAAGGGGCCCACATTCCAAAGAGCACCTTTCGGATTTCAACGACCATTTTTTACAGATTTTGATTTCAAACAACTTCTCACGCATTCGGGCCCCTAAAATGCCAGGGCAGTATAACTACCCAACAAGTGACCCCATTTTGGAAAGAAGACACCCCAAGGTATTTCGTGATGGGCATAGTGAGTTCATGGAAGTTTTTATTTTTTGTCACAAGTTAGTGGAATATGAGACTTTGTAAGAAAAAATAAAAATAAAAAATCATCATTTTCCGCTAACTTGTGACAAAAAATAAAAAATTCTAGGAACTCGCCATGCCCCTCACGGAATACCTTGGGGTGTCTTCTTTCCAAAATGGGGTCACTTGTGGGGTAGTTATACTGCCCTGGCATTCTAGGGACACTAATGTGTGGTAAGTAGTTTGAAATAAAAATGTGTAAAAAATGACCTGTGAAATCCTAAAGGTGCTCTTTGGAATGTGGGCCCCTTTGCCCACCTAGGCTGCAAAAAAGTGTCACACATGTGGTATCGCCGTACTCAGGAGAAGTTGGGCAATGTGTTTTGGGGTGTCTTTTTACATATACTCATGCTGGGTGAGAGAAATATCTCGGCAAAAGACAACTTTTCCCATTTTTTATACAAAGTTGGCATTTGACCAAGATATTTCTCACCCAGCATGGGTATATGTAAAATGACACCCCAAAACACATTGCCCAACTTCTCCTGAGTACGGCGATACCACATGTGTGACACTTTTTTGCAGCCTAGATGCGCAAAGGGGCCCAAATTCCTTTTATGAGGGCATTTTTAGACATTTGGATCCCAGACTTCTTCTCACGCTTTAGGGCCCCTAAAATGCCAGGGCAGTATAAATACCCCACATGTGACCCCATTTTGGAAAGAAGACACCCCAAGGTATTCAATGAGGGGCATGGCGAGTTCATAGAATTTTTTTTTTTTTTGGCACAAGTTAGCGGAAATTGATTTTTATTTATTTTTTCTCACAAAGTCTCCCTTTCCGCTAACTTGGGACAAAAATTTCAATCTTTCATGGACTCAATATGCCCCTCACGGAATACCTTGGGGTGTCTTCTTTCCGAAATGGGGTCACATGTGGGGTATTTATACTGCCCTGGCATTTTAGGGGCCCTAAAGCGTGAGAAGAAGTCTGGAATATAAATGTCTATAAAATTTTACGCATTTGGATTCCGTGAGGGGTATGGTGAGTTCATGTGAGATTTTATTTTTTGACACAAGTTAGTGGAATATGAGACTTTGTAAGAAAAAAAATAAAAATTTCTGCTAACTTGGGCCAAAAAAATGTCTGAATGGAGCCTTACAGGGGGGTGATCAATGACAGGGAGGTGATCAGGGAGTCTATATGGGGTGATCACCCCCCTGTCATTGATCACCCCCCTATAAGGCTCCATTCAGATGTCCGTATGTGTTTTGCGGATCCGATCCATGTATCCGTGGATCCGTAAAAAACATACGGACATCTGAATGGAGCCTTACAGGGGGGTGATCAATGACAGGGGGTGATCAGGGAGTCTATATGGGGTGATCACCCCCCTGTCATTGATCACCCCCCTATAAGGCTCCATTCAGATGTCCGTATGTGTTTTGCGGATACGATTCATGTATCCGTGGATCCGCAAAAAACATACGGACGTTTGAATGGAGCCTTACAGGGGGGTGATCAATGACAGGGGGGTAATCAATGACAGGGGGGGTGATCAGGGAGACTATATGGGGTGATCACCCCCCTGTCATTGATCACCCCCCTATAAGGCTCCATTCAGATGTCCGTATGTGTTTTGCGGATACGATTCATGTATCCGTTGGATCCGTTAAAAAACATATGGACGTTGAATGGAGCCTTACAGGGGGGTGATCAATGACAGGGGGGTAATCAGGGAGTCTATATGGGGTGATCACCCCCCTGTAAGGCTCCATTCAGAAGTCTGTATGTGTTTTGCGGATCCGATCCATGTATCCGTGGATCCGTAAAAATCATACGGACGTCTGAATGGAGCCTTACAGGGGGGTGATTCATGACAGGGGGGTGATCAATGACAGGGGGGTGATCAGGGAGTCTATATGGGGGTGTGATCACCCCCGTCATTGATCACCCCCTTGTAAGGCTCCATTCAGACGTCCGTATGTGTTTTGCGGATCCGATCCATGTATCCGTGGATCCGTAAAAATCATACGGACGTCTAAATGTAGCCTTACAAGGGGGTGATCAATGACAGTGGGGTGATCAATGACAGGGGGTTGATCAGGGAGTCTATATGGGGTGATCAGGGGTTAATAAGAGGTTAATAAGTGACAGGGGGGGTGTAGTGTAGTGGTGTTTGGTGCTACTTATTACTGAGCTGCCTGTGTCCTCTGGTGGTTGATCCAAACAAAAGGGACCACCAGAGGAAATGGTGTGTCTTCCCAGGATATTTGACTGCAGAGGCAGTTCACCTGGGTACCGCTCAGAGAAGTAAAGAGTATGTAGAGAAGGGGAGCAGTAACAATTTTAAAACATAGCTTTTAATATATCTATTCTCCCAGGGTAGGGAGTAAAAGACCCCTTACAAACAAAAAAACACAAAAAGACAGACAAGACCCCTGGAGGGTTATGCCGCGTGTGTAACGCTGCGTACCCACACAGGTGTCGTCCTCCCTAGGCCTATGGTATATTGACACAAGGGCCTATGAGGAAAGGACCATGTGATCCCTAGTATCTGAAACCCTTAAGGTGATGTTGGATCAGAAAATAAATAAGAATGAAAGGTCTTACCAGTTCTTAGAAGGCCTCACTTAATAACCCCCAAATAATGGGTTAGTTACAGGAGGTGGTCACAATCAGGCAGGAAGGTACGTCAACAGATGTTCATGTAGGGAGGGGAGAAGGACGTCCGAAGTGTCCATACAGCCTGGTATTAGAGTAGCCTCAGAAAAGAAACTCACACCTAGTACCTCCCTACTTGACCCTACCTGGCCCTAGTGACCTATCACGGGGTCCGTGCCCCGCAAGGGGTGGCCCCGTCCGGAACCTTGCCCTGATGCGGAAACCCTAGGTAACCCTATCACAGGGTGACTAAGGGCAGGGTCCTGTATATCAAGGCAGGTAGAGATATAAATAATCTAAGGTAGCGTATATCTCAAAATCAATAAGGTGATAACATTAAATAATAAGCACAAGAGGAGTGCGTGTTTTTAGTGATATGTGAGCGTGCCCCGACGCGTTTCATAAGTGTAACATATCTTAAATCCACATTCTTAAACCTAAAGCCCCATAAATCATCAGGGGACACGGGGTTAGGTATTATGGCTCCTGTCGGTCTAACTATTACAACTGTATTAGGTATTTCAGTGTATCCAAATATAAGGGAGTAATCATTCAAGCAAATGACTCCATCTCAAAGTAGACCATAGACAGAGTGAGGCATATAGGATGATGTACCTATAGAAAAACATAGACAGAAACAGTATAAACAGAATGTCTAAGTGTCCATGCTGTCCACATAGTGATGGGTGCAAGCCGGTACTTACATAACTACTGGAGTAGTATCTTTCAGTGTCCAGAAGTGACGGCATGGAGGTTCACCATGTCGTCCATCACAGGGTGCACACCTGACATGTAAGCCGAGGCGCGCTGTACTTTAAATGAGAGGAAGGGGAGTCGCCAGTCAGTGCGCATGCGTCAGGTATGACGTCGACCCACGTGACCGGATCAAGTCACATGATCGGGCCACGACGGGGGTGCGGTGTCCTAACAGGGCGCAATGGGGCCTTATCGGGTAAGGCCAAGGGGGAGGCAGCTATTATGACGCAGTCGCGTCACCACGCCTACCGGGCCGTGCGATGGGCGCAACTCAGGGGGGAGGAGTGGAAAGCCTCAGATTGCCCCAGTATGCAGCGCCCCTTGCAGTGCGATCTGCAGGATAGAGGGGGTGGAGCCAGACAGGGAGAGTAAAGGTGCAGTCCGAGTGGCTACTACACTAGTCTTCCCCAGGTGGGGAGAGAGAATGACCCCTCAATATTTGGACATAGTGGGACATTTTGGTAGGTTAAAATACTAGCTAGCCTGAGAGGGGGGGGGGTGGGTTGAGGAGGAAAAGACAGGAGACAGTTGATAGAGAGGACATTATATTATGAACTCCGACTATATGAATACCTAGGGAGAAACATTAAAGGTAGAGCTGCCAATGACCCATGCAGTGATAGATGGAGGGGAGACATTCATATATAACAGCCAAAATGTAGTTGTTCGTTCAAGCCATGGGGGAGGGAATGTGTTGAGTTAAAGATCCACCAGCATTTACGCTGGAGGATCAGTCTGTCCCAGTCACCCCCCCCCCCCCCCCCCCCCGGAAAGGTAGCGTTGACCACACTCGCAGCTAAGTAGGTAGATCACCCCTACGCTGCGCAGTTAATAAACTCGTATGGGCTTTGTCCGGGGGGTTCGCTGGCAAAGGATTTACCCTTGACCAACCAATCAACAAAAACTACAGTGGCCGCATTTGTAGCAGCCGAAAGGGATTCGACGTTTGAATGGCGCAAATGTGGAATCCATTTCGGACAATACATCCGTCTCAGACGTAACTGTTCCGAACTCAGTGAATTCAAACAACAGGCATCCATCATGAGAGCTAGGTTCTTAGAACGTGGCTACCCAGATAGAATACTGAGACAAGCGTATCAAAAGGCTTTGGGACGCAGTAGGACTGCCCTTCTATATCCTACCATACGCCCCAACACAGACTCAGCAAAATTGATAAGGATAATTGGCACCTATGACTCAGCCGCAACCCAAGTAAAAGCATTCTGGGTCGCAACTGGGAGACACTTTAATGGACCCCGACCCTAGCCGAAATTCTGAGCCCGCAACCCCTCAGTAACATTCAGAAGGGGGGGCCAAACCTAAGGGACAAGTTAGTACACAGCCATTTCAGTCCCGCTACGACCCAAGGGTCATGACTGGACAGAGGACACTATAGGCTGCTACAAATGCGGCCACTGTAGTTTTTGTGATTGGTTGGGTCAAGGGGTAAATCCTTTGCAGCGAAACCCCCGGACAAAGCCCATACGAGCAAGCAGTTTATTAACTGCGCAGCGTAGGGTGATCTACCTACTTAGCTGCGAGTGTGGTCAACGCTACGTGGCAAAACCCGGAGGGAACTCCGCAAAAGGATGAGTGAACACCTGGGAGACATCCGCAATGGGAGGGATACACCGGGTATCCCAGGTATGTTCAGTCCACTACACGGTGGCCGCACATCAGCCATTAAGTTTATGGGAATCGAACGGTGAACAAACCTTTCCGGGGGGGGGGGGGGGGGAGGGGGGGTGACTGGGACAGACTGATCCACCAGCATTCACGCTGGAGGAATCTTTAAACTCAAACACATCCCACCCCCATGGCTTGAACGAACAACTACATTTTGGCTGTTATATATGAATGTCTCCCCTCCATCTATCCACTGCATGGGTCATTGGCAGCTCTACCTTTAATGTTTCTCCCTAGGTATTCATATAGTCGGAGTTCATAATATAATGTCCTCTCTATCAACTGTCTGTCTTTTCCTCCTCAACCCCCCCTTCCTCTCAGGCTAGCTAGTATTTTAACCTACCAAAATGTCCCACTATGTCCAAATATTGAGGGGTCATTCTCTCTCCCCACCTGGGGAAGACTAGTGTAGTAGCCACTCGGACTGCACCTTTACTCTCCCTGTCTGGCTCCACCCCCTCTATCTGCAGATCGCACTGCAAGGGGCGCTGCATACTGGGGCGATCTGAGGCTTTCCACTCCTCCCCCCTGAGTTGCGCCCATCGGACGGCCGGTAGGCGTGGTGACGCGACCGCGTCATAATAGCTGCCTCCCCCTTGGCCTACCCGATAACGCCGTGCCTTATGGCGCATGCGCCCTGTTGGGACGCCGCACCCCCGTCTGGCCCGATCATGTGACTTGATCCGGTCACGTGGGTTGACGTCATACTGACGCATGCGCACTGACCGGCGACTCCCCTTCCTCTCATTTAAATACAGCGCGCCTCGGGCTTACAGTCAGGCGTGCCCCCTGTGATGGACGATATGGTGAACCTCCATGCCGTCACTTCTGGACACTGAAGATACTACTCAGTAGTTATGTAAGTACCGGCTTGCACCCGTCACTATGTGGACAGCATGGACACTTAGACATTCTGTTTATACTGTTTCTGTCTATGTTTTTTCTATAGGTACATCATCCTATATGCCTCACTCTGTCTATGGTCTACTTTGAGATGGAGTCATTGCTTGAATGATTACTCCCTTATATTTGGATACACTGGAATACTTAATACAGTTGTAATAGTTAGACCGACAGGAGCCATAATACCTAACCCCGTGTCCCCTGATGATTTATGGGGCTTTAGGTTTAAGAATGTGGATTTAAGATATGTTACACTTATGAAACGCGTCGGGACACGCTCACATATCACTAAAAACACGCACTCCTCTTGTGCTTATTATTTAATGTTTTCACCTTATTGATTTTGAGATATACGTTACCTTAGATTATTTATATCTCTACCTGCCTTGATATACAGGACCCTGCCCTTAGTCACCCTGTGATAGGGTTACCTAGGGTTTCCGCATCAGGGCAAGGTTCCGGATGGGGCCACCCCTTGCGGGGCACGGACCCCGTGATAGGTCACTAGGGCCAGGTAGGTCAAAGTAGGAGGTACATGGGTGAGTTTCTTTTCTGAGGCTACTCTAATACCAGGCTGTATGGACACTTTCGGACGTCCTTCTCCCCTCCCTACATGAACATCTGTTGACGTACCTTCCTGCTGAGTGTGTACACCTCCTGTACTAACCATTATTTGGGGTTATTAAGTGAGGCCTTCTAAGAACTGGTAAGACCTTTCCATTTCTTATTTATTTTCTGATCCTAACATCACCTTAAAGGGGTTATCCGAGTTAATAAAAAAAAAAAAAAAAACACTTAAAATCCATCAGGATATACATATAATTTGGTTAAGCTAGATTTCATCAAGTTAAAACCCATATTTGCACCTTTTCATGGTTCTGTCATTGCTGTGTTTACATGCTGAAGTACATGCTGAGGGGGCGTATAACAACAAAGCCTGAGCTCTGCCTCATGAATATTTCTGGGCGTGACAACCTGACCTTTCCTTCACCCTGCTCTGCACTTTGCATAAAAATAAATAAATACACACACAGGGCAGAAGATCTTCCTGTCACATTGCAGCTGTACAGTAGAGATGGGAAGTTTGGATCTTTTTCATGAATCGGTTCATTTGAATCAGTTCACTCAAAAGAACCGATTCATGAATCGGATCTTCGGTTCACTTCCTGAGCCGGCAGAAGCAAGTGAACTGAAGATCAATGCGCATGCTCAGCTCATTGAATCTTTGGTTCACTTGCTGAGTCGGCTCTCAAGTGAACCGAAGGTCAGGAGGGACTTGCTCCTGGCAAACACAGCTCTGCTGCAGTGAATGCAGTGGAGCAGACTGTGATGTAGTGGCTATAGTTATTGCAGGGACTCAGAGAATTGTCTGAGAGTTTATTAGTCAAAAGAATCGTGTCACCGAGTCCCTACCAGACTTCGTGCTATGCTACACTGCTGCATGCACCCTGTACACACACAGCTCTGCTACATGCTATACTACACACCCTGTACACACAGCTCTGCTACATGCTATACTACACACCCTGTACACACAGCTCTGCTACATGCTATACTACACACCCTGTACACACAGCTCTGCTACATGCTATACTACACACCCTGTACACACACAGCTCTGCTACATGCTATACTACACACCCTGTACACACACAGCTCTGCTACATGCTATACTACACACCCTGTACACACACAGCTCTGCTACATGCTATACTACACACCCTGTACACACACAGCTCTGCTACATGCTATACTACACACCCTGTACACACACAGCTCTGCTACATGCTATACTACACACCCTGTACACACACAGCTCTGCTACATGCTATACTACACACCCTGTACACACACAGCTCTGCTACATGCTATACTACACACCCTGTACACACACAGCTCTGCTACATGCTACACTACACACCCTGTACACACACAGCTCTGCTACATGCTGTACTAATGACCCCAGCGCTTCCATGAATTTTTGATAATCAAGTGGATGTGCGCTTGCAAAATGCCGCACAAACCCTCATCCAGCTGTTTTCTGTGTGGCCGCATCACTTGCGGTATAGAGCTCTGGCAAGGTATAGAAATTTTTCAGAACACCGGGAAAACGGAGAAAAAGACTGCCAGAGGGATCCGTCCATCCACATGGCAAGTGGATCGACGGATCCATCCTTTCGGTGCATTCGTAGACGGATCCGTTCTTGCAATGCATTTCTAGACGGATCCGCACACGGATTAGTCTACAAATGTTGTCAGTTGACAAACCGATCGGCAGATCCGGCAGGCAGCTCTGACTACGGAACTGCCTGCCGGATCACACTAAGGCTCCATTCACACGTACGTTGTGTGTTGCGGACCCGCAAATTGCGGATCCGCAACACACCCGCCCGCCACCCCTATAGAAATGCCTATTCTTGTCCGCAAGCTGCGGACAAGAATAGGACATGTTCTATCTTTTGCGGAGCGGCTGCAGACAGCACACTGTGTGCTGTCCGCATCCATTCCGTCACCATAGAAAATGAATGGGTCCGCACCCGTTCCGCAAAATTGCGGAACGAATGTGGACCCATTTGCGGATGTGTGAATGGAGCCTAAGGGTACTTTCACACTAGAGGCAGGATCGATCCAACAGGCTGTTCACCCTGTCAGATCCGCCCTGCCGCTATTTGGCCGTGCCGCTGGACTTCCGCTCTGTCCCCATTGACTACAAAGGGGACGGTGGTGGAGCTATGGCGCAGCACGGCAGTGCACAGTGAGCTGCCGCTTGACTAAAAGTACTGGATTTCCGACTTTTTAGGGTACTTTCACACAGCATTAGTGTGATCCGGCAGGCAGTTCCATCGTCTGAGCTGCCTGCTGGATCCGCCAATCAGTGTGACAACTGACAGCATTTGTAGACCCGATCCAGGTGCGGATCCGTCTAGAAATGTATTGCAATAACGGATCGGTCTATCCGCTTGTCATGCGGATGGACGGATCCCTCTGGCAGTCTTTTTCACAGTATTCCCGGTTTGTGCATGCGCAGACCGGAAGGACGGATTCGTCCTTCAGTTGTTTTGCAACGCCGTATCCTCAAGGCAGCTCCGTCGTCGGAGCTGCGTGCCTGCTGGATCCGCCGATCAGTGTGACAACTGACAGCATTTGTAGACGGGTCCAGGTGCGGATCCGTCTAGAAATGCATTGCAATAATGGATCCGTCCAGCGGCACGGCCAAATAGCGGCAGGGCAGATCCGACAGGGTGAACAGCCTGTCGGATACGTCCTGCCGTTAGTGTGAAAATATCATTAGCATTATCTGTATCTAAGCAATATCTATATTATTCAAATATATATTCAATATGGATATTGCTTAGATAAATACATATATTGGTGGCAGATAAGGATTTTATATAGCTGAATAATGATGATGATAATAATGATGGGCAATTATTTATTTATATTTCCCAGGGGGTGTTCAATGTGTACTAGTGGGGCGGGGCAGGGCTGTAATAACTCGGCTCTGGTATGTACTGCACATGAGTGATCGCATAGCAGAGCCGAGGCAGTGTGAGGAGAGCTGGAGGGGGGAGGGCACCAGAGGCTCTGACGTTTCATTTACAGAGCCTGGCCACTCCCTCAAGCAGGGAGACGGCTGTAAACGAAACATCATCAGCAGAGCAGAGCCGGGCAGTGTGAGGAGAGCTGGAGGGGGGAGGGCACCAGAGGCTCTGACGTTTCGTTTACAGAGCCTGGCCACTCCCTCAAGCAGGGAAAAGGCTGTAAACGAAACGTCACCAGCAGAGCAGGGTTACTGACGTCAGGTGTAACATGACCCTGAACTGAACTGGCCAAACAGTGATAGATAGGTGATGAAAGTGATTTTAATAAACTTTCACTGGTCTACAATAAAAGCAATTAGAATAGATTTATTTAAGTCGGATAACCCCTTTAACCCCTTAAGGACATAGGACGTACCGGTACGCCCTATTTCCCGAGTCCTTAAGGACCAAGGACGTACCGGTACGTCCTAACTTTTAAATCGGGATTCCGGCGCCCGAGGGGTTAAACGGAACGGGATTTCGGCTGAAATCCTTCAGCCGGCATCCTGTGACAACGCCAGGGGGGGTGATGTGACCCCCCCGTGTCGGCGATCGCAGCAAACCGCAGGTCAATTCAGACCTGCGGTTTGCTGCGCTTTTTGCAGTTTCTGATGCCCGCGGTCCCTGACCGCGGGGATCAGAAACTTTAGAGTGGCTAAAATCTATATTTTTCACCCCCCCTGCACCCCTGCATGATTTGATGCCGGCGGGTGGTGCGGGGGGGGGTGTCGCAGGCGGTGGGGGCGTTGCGGGAGGCGGGCGGTGCGGCAGGCGGGATCGCGATCCCCCGCCCGCCTCCCCATGAATGATCGTTGGCTTCTAGTGGTTATACCAGGGTGCCAGCACATTGCTGGCACCCTGGTATAAACGGCTGACATCTGTGCAGATGTCAGCCGTTTAACCCTTTCCATACCGCGGTCCGTACGGACCGCTGTATGGAAAAAGTTAACTGTCATCGGTCAGGGAGCTCCCTCCCTCTCCATCGGGGGGCTGCTGTGCCTTTGCAGCCCCCCGATGGAGAGGGAGAGAGCCCCCAGAGAGCCCCCCTCAGCCCCGTGCTTACCCTTCCCCGTCTGTGAAGTTCTGAGCAGACGGGGAGGGTTCCCATGGCAACAGGACGCCTGCTCAGGCGTCCTGCTGTCCATGGTGCTGAACAGATCTATGCTGAAAGCATAGATCTGTTCAGTGTAAGTAAAATACAGTACAGAACAATATATATTGTACTGTACTGTATTATACAGACATCAGACCCACTGGATCTTCAAGAACCAAGTGGGTCTGGGTCAAAAAAATGTAAAAAAAAAGTGAAAAAAGTTAAGATAAAAAAAAAACATTTATCACTGAATAAAAATTAAAAAAATTAAATAAACTACACATATTAGGTATCGCCGCGTCCGTAACGACCTGATCTATAAAATGGTTATGTTACTTTCCCCGCACGGTGAACGCCATAAAAATAAAAAAATAAAAACTATGAGAAAATTTTAATTTTGCCCACCTTACTTCCCAAAAAAGGTAATAAAAGTGATCAAAAAAGTCGCATGTACGCCAAAATAGTACCAATCAAACCGTCATCTCATCCCACAAAAAATGAGACCCTACTCAAGATAATCGCCCAAAAGCTGAAAAAACTATGGCTCTTAGACTATGGAAACACTAAAACATGTTTTTTTTTTGTTTCAAAAATGAAATCATTGTGTAAAACTTACATAAATAAAAAAAAAGTATACATATTAGGTATCGCCGCGTCCGTATCGACCGGCTCTATAAAAATATCACATGACCTAACCCCTCAGATGACCACCGTAAAAAAATAAAAATAAAAAAAGTGTAAAAAAAGCCATTTTTTGCCATCTTACGTCACAAAAAGAGTAATAGCAAGCGATCAAAAAGTCATATGCACCCCAAAATAGTGCCAATCAAACCGTCATCTCATCCCGCAAAAAATGAGACCCTACTCAAGATAATCGCTCAAAAACTGAAAAAACTATGGCTCTTAGACTATGGAGACACTAAAACATTTTTTTGGTTTTAAAAATGAAGTTATTGTATAAAACTTACATAAATAAAAAAAAATGTATACATATTAGGTATCGCCGCGTCCGTGACAACCTGCTCTATAAAATTACCCCATGATCTAACCTGTCAGATGAATGTTGTAAATAACAAAAAAAAAAAAACGTGCCAAAAAAGCTATTTCTTGTTACCTTGCTGCACAAAAAGTGTAATATAGAGCAACCAAAAATCATATGTACCCTAAACTAGTACCAACAAAACTGCCACCCTATCCCGTAGTTTCTAAAATGGAGTCACTTTTTTGCAGTTTCCACTCTAGGGGTGCATCAGGGGGGCTTCAAATGGGACATGGTGTCAAAAAAACCAGTCCAGCAAAATCTGCCTTCCAAAAACCAAACGGCGCACCTTTCACTCTACGCCCTACTGTGTGCCCGTACAGTAGTTTACGGCCACATATGGGGTGTTTCTGTAAACAGCAGAGTCAGGGCAATAAAGATACAGTCTTGTTTGGCTGTTAACCCTTGCTTTGTTAGTGGAAAAAATGGGTTAAAATTGAAAATTAGGCCAAAAAATTAAATTCTCAAATTTCATCGCCATTTGCCAATAACTCTTGTGCAACACCTAAAGGGTTAACGACGTATGTAAAATCAGTTTTGAATACCTTGAGGGGTGTAGTTTCTTAGATGGGGTCACTTTTAGGGAGTTTCTCCTCTAGGGGTGCATCAGGGGGCTTCAAATGGGACATGGTGTCAAAAAACCAGTCCATAAAAATCAGCCTTCCAAAAACCATACGGCGCACCTTTCCCTCTACGCCCCGCTGTGTGGCCGTACAGTAGTTTACGGCCACATATTGGGTGTTTCTGTAAACGGCAGAGTCAGGGCAATAAAGATACAATCTTGTTTGGCTGTTAACCCTTGCTTTGTTAGTGGAAAAAATGGGTTAAAATGAAAAATTTGACAAAAAAATTAAATTCTCAAATTTCCTCCCCATTTGCCAATAACTCTTGTGCAACACCTAAAGGGTTAATAATGTATGCAAAATCAGTTTTGAATACCTTGAGGGGTGTAGTTTCTTAGATGGGGTCATTTTTGGGTGGTTTCTATTATGTAAGCCTCGCAAATCGACTTCAGACCTGAACTGGTCCCTAAAAATTTAGTTTTTGTAAATTTCTGAAAAATTTCAAGATTTGCTTCTAAACTTCTAAGCCTTATAACATCCCCAAAAAATAAAATATCATTCCCAGAACAATTCACACATGAAGTAGACATATGGGGAATGTAAAGTCATCACAATTTTTGGGGTATTACTATGTATTACAGAAGTAGAGAAACTGAAACTTTGAAATTTGCAAATTTTTCCAAATTTTTGGTAAATTAGGTATTTTTTTTGTGCAAAAAAAATAATTTTTTTGACTTCATTTTACCAGTGTCATGAAGTACGATATGTGACGAAAAAACAATCTCAGAATGGCCTGGATAAGTCAAAGCGTTTTAAAGTTATTAGCACTTAAAGTGACACTGGTCAGATTTCCAAAAAATGGCCTGGTCCTTAAGGTGAAAATGAGCCCGGTCCTTAAGGGGTTAAGGGTTTCAGATACTAGGGATCACATGGTCCTTTCCTCATAGGCCCTTGTGTCAATATACCATAGGCCTAGGGAGGACGACACCTGTGTGGGTACGCAGCGTTACACACGCGGCATAACCCTCCAGGGGTCTTGTCTGTCTTTTTTGTTTGTAAGGGGTCTTTTACTCCCTACCCTGGGAGAATAGACATATTAAAAGCTATGTTTTAAAATTGTTACTGCTCCCCTTCTCTACATACTCTGGACCACCAGAGGACCAGGTAGCAGGTATATTAGATGCTGTTATCAAAACAGCGTCTAATATACCTGTTAGGGGTTAAAAAAATCGCATCTCCAGCCTGCCAGCGAACGATCGCCGCTGGCAGGCTGGAGATCCACTCGCTTACCTTCCGATCCTGTGAATGCGCGCGCCTGTGTGCTCGCGTTCACAGGAAATCTCGCGTCTCGCGAGATGACGCGTATATGCGTGACTGTGCGCAGGGCTGCCGCCTCCGGAATGCGATCCTGCGTTAGGCGGTCTGGAGGCGGTTAAAATGTAAAATCTGCAAAAAAATTTGAAATTTTGAAATTTAATTCCCATTTTCATTTAATTCTCGTGGGGCACCTAAAGGGTTAATAAAGTTTGTAAAATCAGTTTTGAATAGCTTGAGGGGTGTAGTTTCTAAAATGGAGTGATTTATGGGTGGTTTCTAATATGTAAGCCCCAGAAAGTGACTTTATAACTGGTCATGAAAGAATTGGGGTTTGGAAATGTTCTTAAAAATTTTAAGATTTGCTTCTAAACTTCTAAGCCTCCCCAAAAAATAAAATGTCATTTTCAAAATGATTCAAACATGAAGTAGACATATGGGGAATGTAAAGTAATTACTATTTTTGAAGGTATTATAAAAGTAGGGAAATTGAAATTTGGAAATTTGCTAATTTTTTCATTTTTTTCTGTAAATTAGGTATTTTTTATAAATAAAAAATTATTTGACTCCATTTTACCACTGTCTTGAAGTACAATATGTGACGAGAAAACGCTCTCAGAATGGCCTGGATATGTAAAAGCGTTTTAAAGTTATTACCACGTCAGATTTGCTAAAAATGGCCTGGTCCTGAAGGTGAAAAATGGCAGGGTCATTAAGGGGTTAATTTACATGTTCTGTTTGTTTTAATTTTGTAGAACGGAGAACAACCTTGAGGAGAAAGCTGAAGATAGTGCACCGCAACACTCCAGCACCTGTGATGAGGAGCCTACTGCGTCACAAGCTCCTCCAGAGAGTGTTGAAAGGCCCAGCACCTCTGCCGCCTCTTGGCCCCCAGCCTCTGGAGTGGACCCCCCACTTTGTCCTTACCCGCCAGCTGCCGCAGATCAATGCCTCCTGCCGAGGCTATGATAAATACTCAGGTCCTGGACTATTTGTCTAGAGCCCGGCAGGAGGACCATTTTGATCTATATGCCCACAGTCTGGCATTTTATTTGCAGAGTCTGCCTCCAGAACGAGTACTGAGAACCAAAGCGGCTCTCGTTATCGTTCTGGAGGCAGCCACTCCACCAAATGATCCCACGGACATGTTTCTGGCCCTGGAGAATTGGCGCAGCCATGGGCACATGTCTGGCCTCGGCCAACGACAATTCTCCAGGTTTGCCACGGGCTGCCACAATTCCCTCTCACAAGGGAACATTATGGGCAACAAAGTCGCCCATATGCCCAACAGTATCATAAGCGACACTTCATATGGCCAGCCTGAGCCCTCCACATCCCAAGCTGCCCCATCTCACCACTCTGACCCCCCTTTGCAACCCTCCTACCCTGGGCCTCAGTTTTAGGGTCCAACTGGGTCACCTGAGCATTGTTTTCATTTGTAAATTTTCAGTTCACATTATTGTTTATATTATTTTTTTTACAAACATTTATGTAAATTTGAGTACTCTGTGCAGAAATAAACCGTTTTATTTTCACGCATTTCATTGTTTCCTGTCTTTATTATATACAGTGGGATGCGAAAGTTTGGGCAACCTTGTTAATCGTCATGATTTTCCTGTATAAATCATTGGTTGTTACTATAAAAAATGTCCCTCAACTTTGACAAGATTCCCAGTCCCTGCACTGGCCACACAGCCCCACATCATGATGGAACCACCACCATATTTTACTGTAGGTAGCAGGTGTTTTTCTTGGAATGCTGTGTTCTTTTTCCTCCATGCATAACGCCCCTTATTATGGCCAAATAACTAAATTTTAGTTTCATTAGTCCACAGCACCTTATTCCAAAATGAAGCTTGCTTGTCCAAATGTGCTTTAGCCCACCTCAAGCGGCACTTTTTGTGCTGTGGGCGGAGAAAAGGCTTCCTCTGCATTAGGCTACTTTCACACTTGCGTTCAGAGCGTATCCGTCACAGACGGATCCGCTCCCATAATGCAGACGTTTGGATCCGTTCAGAACGGATCCGTCTGCATTATAGTTTAGAAAAAATTCTAAGTGTGAAAGTAGTTCAGACGGATCCGTCCAGACTTTACATTGAAAGTCAATGGGGGATGGATCCGTTTGAAAATTGAGCCATATTGTGTCAACTTCAAACGGATCCGTCCCCATTGACTTACATTGTAAGTCTGGACGGATCCGTTTGCCTCCGCACGGCCAGGCGGACACCCGAACGCTGCAAGCAGCGTTCGGGGGTCCGATTGCGGAGCGGAGGCTGAACGCTGCCAGACTGATGCATTCTGAGCAGTTCCGCATCCACTCAGAATACATTGGGGCAGTACGGATGTGTTCGGGGCCGCTTGTGAGAGCCTTCAAACGGAGCTCACAAGCGGAGTCCCGAACGTGTGAAAGTAGCCTTACTCTTGCATACAGCATCTCCTTGTGTAAAGTGCGCCGAATGGTTGAACGATGCACAGTGACTCCATCTGCAGCAAGATGATGTTGTAGGTCTTTGGTGCTGGTCTGTGGGTTGACTCTGACTGTTCTCATCATTCGTCGCTTCTGTCTATCCGAGATTTTTCTTGGTCTGCCACTTCGAGCCTTAACCACTTGCCATCTGGGCCATTTGTCCTCTTCCTGACCAGGCCTAATTCTGCAAAACTGACATATCTCACTTTATGTGGTAATAACTTTGGAACGCCTTTATTTATCCAAGTCATTCAGAGACTGTTTTCTCGTGACACATTGTACTTCATGATAGTCATAAATTTGAGTCAAAATATTTCACCTTTATTTATGAAAAAATCCCAAATTTACCCAAAAATTTGAAAAATTAGCAATTTTCTAAATTTCAATTTCTCTGCTTTTAAAACAGAAAGTGATACCTCATAAAATATTTATTACTTAACATTCCCCATATGTCTACTTTATGTTGGCATCATTTTGGAAATGTCATTTTATTTTTTTAGGACGTTATAAGGCTTAGAAGTTTAGAAGCAATTCTTCAAATTTTTAAGAAAATTGCCAAAACCCACTTTTTAAGGACCAGTTCAGGTCTGAAGTCACTTTGTGGGGCCTACATAGTGGATACCCCCATAAATGACTCTAGAAACTACACCCCTGAAGGTATTCAAAACCGATTTTACAAACTTTGTTAACCCTTTAGGCGTTCCACAAGAATTAAAGGAAAATGGAGATCAAATTTTTAAATTTCACTTTTTTGGCAGATTTTTCATTTTAATAAAAAAATTTCTTTAACACATCGATGGTTAACAGCCAAACAAAACTCAATATTTATTACCCAGATTCTGCGGTTTACAGAAACACCCCACATGTGGTCATAAACTGCTGTATGGGCACACGGCAGGGCGCAGAAGAAAAGGAACTCCACATGGTTTTTAGATGCCATGTCCCATTTGAAGCCCCCTGATGCACCCTTACAGTAGAAACTCCCAAGAAGTGACCCCATTTTGGAAACTAGGGGATAAGGTGCCAGTTTTATTAGTACTATTTTTGGGTACATATGATTTTTTGATCATTCATTATAACACTTTATGGGGCAAGGTGACCAAAAAATTGGTTGTTTTAGCACAGTTTCTATTTATTTATATTTACAGCGTTCACCTGAGGGGTCCGGTCAAGTGAGATTTTTATAGAGCAGATTGTTACGGACGTGGCGATACCTAATATGTATACTTTTTCTCATTTATTAAAGTTTTACACAATAATAGCATTTTTGAAACAAAAAAATTATGTTTTAATGTGTCCATGTTCTGAGAGCTATAGTTTTTTTTAGTTTTTTTTTAGAAATTTTCTTATGTAGGGGCTCATTTTTTGCGGGATGAGGTGACTTTTATTGGTACCATTTTGTGGGACATACGCGTTTTTGATCACTTGGTGTTGCACCTTTTGTGATGCAAAGTGACAAAAATTGCTTGTTTTGACACCGTTTTTTTTTTTTTACGGTGTTCATCTGAGGGGTTAGCTCATGTGATATTTTTATAGAGCTGGTTTTTACGGACGCGGCAATACCTAATATGTCTATTTTATTTGATTTTTTTTCTATTTTTAAGATTTTTTTTTTATTCCTTACTTGGGGACTTTTTTTTTTTTACATGTGAAACTTTTTTTTATTTTATTTTTTCAACCCTTTATTTTTATTTTTTTACACTTTTCGTCCCCCATAAGGTCATACAAGACCTCTGGGGGACATTTGCTTCACTTTTTCTTTTTTTTTTTTCACTGTTGATTTCTCCTGTAACTGGGGCTGACATAGTAGCCCCAGTTACAGAAGAAATGCACCCCCCAGAGAGGCTGTACAGCGCAATACAGCGCTGTACAGCCTCAGTGCAGGGCTGATCGAGGTCTGTGGATGACCTCACACAGCCCCTGCACTCTCCGGTCCCGGCTGTGTATGCAGCGATCCAGAAGGCAGGGACACCTGGGAACTGTCCCTGCCTTCTCTAAGGGTTGCCCTGCTGTCACTGACAGCGGGCAACCCGATCAGCAGCTGCACGATTAGCGTGCAGCTGCAGTTTCTGAACGGACGTTTTAAAACATGATCCACCCATAGGACGTTTATATCCTATGGGCGGACAGGAGGTGGTTAACTTGAACTGAGCCTGTGGTCTTCCATTTCCTCAATATGTTCCTAACTGTGGAAACAGACAGCTGAAATCTCTGAGACAGCTTTCTGTATCCTTCCCCTAAACCATGATGGTGAACAATCTTTGTCTTCAGGTCATTTGAGAGTTGTTTAGAGACCCCCATGTTGCTACTCTTCAGAGAAAATTAAAAGAGGAGGGAAACTTACAATTGACCCCCTTAAATACTCGTTCTCATAATTGGATTCACCTGTGTATGTAGGTCAGGGGTCACTGAGCTTACCAAGCCAATTTGACTTCCAATAATTAGTTCTAAAGGTTTTGGAATCAATAAAATGACAGCAGTGCCCAAATGTATGCACCTGCCTAATTTTGTTTAAACAATTATAGCACACTTTCTGTAAATCCAATAAACTTAATTTCACTTCTCAAATATCACTGTGTGTGTCTCCTATATGATATATTTAACTGACATTTTTTATCGTAACAACCAACGATTTATACAGGAAAATCATGAGGATTAACAAGGTTGCCCAAACTTTCGCATCCCACTGTACATTGAATTATATTTATGTAGCACAAACACATAGAACACATTAATAATTGTAAACATTTATTATACATTTATATAACCTACATACATGTAACTATATGAACATGATTTGTAAATCATTTACACACATAAATATTAATTTAGTTATAAACAATAGCAACCAATTTATAAACTTTATTCTACATTTTGGTATTTAGAATACACTAGCAGAAGGACCCGGCATCGCACGGGTATATTTCATCTATTTAAGTTTGTTTTTGTGTGTCGTAAAAAGATAGACAGTATCCCCCATAACAGTGACCTCTACAGTACCTGCCCCTTTAACAATGACCTCCACATTGCCTGCCCCTTTAACATTGAACTCCACATTGGCCACCCCTTTAACATCGACCTTCACAATTCCCGCAACTTTAACAATGACCTTCACAGTGTCCGACCCTTTAACAGTGACCTCCACAAAGCCCGCCCGTTTAACAGTGACCGCCCCTTTAGGATTGACCACCGTTTAACAGTGACCTTCATAGTTGCCGCCCCTTTAACAGTGACCTTCACAGTTCCCGCCCCTTTAACAGAGACCTCCACAGTGCCCACCCCTTTAACAGTGACTTTTACAGTGACCGCCCCTTTAACAGTCACCTCTCCTTTAAGCTTGTGACATGGTGCATTATCCTGCTGGAAGTAGCCATCAGAAGATGGATATATGTTCTCATTCTGTTTACGCCAAATTCGGACTCTACTATTTGAATGTTTCAACAGAAATCGAGACTCATCAGACCAGGCAACATTTTTCCAGTCTTCAACAGTCCAATTTTGGTGAGCTCGTGCAAATTGTAGCCTCTTTTTCCTATTTGTAGTGGAGATGAGTGGTACCCGGTGGGGTCTTCTGCTGTTGTAGCCCATCCGCCTCAAGGTTGTGCGTGTTGTGGCTTCACAAATGCTTTGCTGCATACCTCGGTTGTAACGAGTGGTTATTTCAGTCAACATTGCTCTTCTATCAGCTTGAATCAGTCGGCCCATTCTCCTCTGACCTCTAGCATCCACAAGGCATTTTTGCCCACAGGACTGCCGCATACTGGATGTTTTTCCCTTTTCACACCATTCTTTGTAAACCCTAGAAATGTTTGTGCGTGAAAATACCAGTAACTGAGCAGATTGTGAAATACTCAGACCGGCCCGTCTGGCACCAACAACCATGCCACGCTCAAAATTGCTTAAATCGCCTTTCTTTCCCATTCTGACATTCAGTTTGGAGTTCAGGAGATTGTCTTGACCAGGACCACACCCCTAAATGCATTGAAGCAACTGCCATGTGATTGGTTGACTAGATAATTGCATTAATGAGAGATAGAACAGGTGTTCCTAATAATTCTTTAGGTGAGTGTATATAAGAGATATATACCTAAAAATATTACAAACTATTTAATGTCCATTATGAACACAATAGTATAGACAATACATATGGAATTTACTGACATGACCCATGTAATGATAGGTATTAGTAATTGATAATGAGGCTAACTACAACCTAATTATTTTATGGTGATACAGGCATACATTTAATATCGTGCTTACATTTTATCTTTATAGTAATGAGGTATTACTACATATTTCACATTAAAAGACAAAACATGCAATGCGACAACTCACTGCAATATAGAGTACAAAATTGCATAATAATTACAAGTGCTACACGATAAGTGAGAGATACTTGGCAAATCGTTTTGTACAAAATTATTTGAGCCCGTCTGCCGCACGTCAAGGCGATCTCTGTTAGATGGGTTCCTAACACTAAATTCTACCTGTTAAGTGCCATGACGGCTACCATACACTTTAGGGAGTGTAGGTTCCACATGCATGCTGGGTCTGCTTCAATAACTGTCATTTTGGGTGCCAAAATGGCCTCCACTATATCCAATGAGTGCAGGTACCAACATGCATGCAGGCCCACTCCACAACACCCCCGGGGCCAAATGGCCACCAAAGACTGTAGTGAGAGTCCACAAACTATCTCACTCCTGGTGCCAAATGGCTTCAGTGAGTGAGGGGGAGCAGGCCTGACTATGTGTGCTTTTATTGTGTAAAAAAAAACTGATTTGATACATATGCAAATGAACCTGAGAGGAGTCCTGTATGTGAGATGAGTCGGGGACAGGACTCATCTCAGGTTAATTTGCATATGTAGCAAATCGTTTTTTTTTACACAATAAAAGCACACAGACCTATGGGGACTGTATATTGCGGATGTGCTAGCGGCCATCTAGCAGCCCATGTCCTCAGCTCTATACACAAAATCCCGGTGACATGTTCCCTTTAAAGGGAATCTGTCACTAGCATATTAGCAAATTTTATTTTTTATGAATCCATGTGTAATAAAGTACCTTATTTCCATATGTCTTGTTCTTTTTATTGTGAGTCTTGTCATTTCTTAAAAAAAAACGCTTCTTATGATATTCAAATGAAGCTGTAAGGAGCCCAGAGGGGCGTTATTCTTTCTCCACGGTGCCCAGGAACGCCCCTCTGAAGGGCCGTGCCCTCCTAAATTTGAAAACTAATAACTCCTCCAAGTTCAGCTAAATCGCCTCCCAGAGGCGAGGCTAAGTACCCCCCCCCCCAGCGCCGCGCTCTGCGGCAAACACCCCTGATCCTCCTCTCGCCTGCAACCGAAATACCGCGCAGGCGCAGTGCCGGCGATTTAGCTGGCTGAGGAAACAGCGAACACGTCACTGGGATCGGCGCATGCCCAGTGACGCTGTTGAAGCTGTTGCCCTCAGTCGTCTTATCAGTGCAGGCGTAGGAAATCGCCGGCACTGCGCCTGCGCGGGATTTCGGTTGCAGGCGAGAGGAGGAGCGGGGGTGTTTGCCGCAGAGCGTGGCGCTGGGGGGGGGGGGGGGAGGGAGCACTTAGCCTCGCCTCTGGGAGGCGATTTAGCTGAACTTGGAGAAGTTATTAGTTTTCAAATTTAGGCGGGCACGGCACGTCAGAGGGGCGTTCCTGGGCACCGTGGACAAAGAATAACGCCCCTCTGGGCTCCTTACAGCTTCATTTGCATATCATAAGAAGCGTTTTTTTGAAGAAATGACAAGACACAGAATAAAAAGAACAAGACATATGGATATAAGGTACTTTATTACACATGGATTCATAAAAATAAAAAAATTGCTAATATGCTACTGACAGATTCCCTTTAACAGTTTTCCTGCCTGTACAATATAGGAAGTTCAGGGACCCTGACCATTGGTGTGTATTATTGAGACCCATGATTTCTAACCATGACTTTGCATTGGACTCATTTTACATTCTATAGGGCCCTATGCTTACATTACATTGTCTGATTGTTCTGCTTTGCCATCCAGTTTCTGATGTGAGAAACTGCAGCAGGAAAAAAGGGGCTCGCGCACGACGGCCTCACCTATCTCCACGGCAACAAGGTCTAGACTGCTAGCGCGCCTCTAACCTCAAGAGAGCGGCGGAGGGAGGAGTTCCGTGAGGGCCAGAGTGCAGAGGCTTCGTGACGTCACACAGAGATTCTATATAAGGGAGAGATCCACGCTTGGACTGGTAGTTGGTTAGAGACAGCTACTAGCGCGGAAGTCACTAGACTCGTGTATTCTTCCTCTCGGCACACGCCTCTGCCTCTATTACTTAGGGACGTTTCCGTATTTAATTTCTACTAGGATGAAGACGAAATTCGCCTGCGCAGAGGAGCCCCGGAACTCTCTGGGCTTGTTGATGAGTTCACCTGGAGGGCTAGTGACCGGCCAGAGAATGGCGGAGTCAGTGGTGTCGGAAAACCGAGACCAAGAAGAGGCAGGCTGCAGGGAGAAGGCAGACGAGCCGGACCCCCGCACCAGGCGCAAGGCTTACCGTTGGTGTAAGGAGTTCCTGCAAGGGGCGTGGGAGTCCCTGGAGGAGGAGCGCTTCCAGATCGGCGTTATACGGTCAGTCGTGCTGCTGACTATGGCTGCTGTGTATCACCATGTACTGTCCTGTCTGTAGGCGGCGGATAATGGTTGTACTGTGGGCTGCTTCGGCTGTACCTATGGTAAATTCAGACCGCAAAAACCGTTATTCTGCCCATTCTTGGCCTGGTCTTGAAAAATGAGTGGAAAAAAACCCTCGGCCACATGACCTGCAGCGTGGCCTCCCATTGAAAACGATGGGAGGTGAATCCGTGCTGAAACCTGCGTCCAAAATCCTCCGTCTGACCCTATGTGTAAAACAGTGGTAAAGAAGTAAGCTGATCTGCCTCAAATGTGCATGAAATGCTAGCTATTTTAGCACCTTCCCATTGACTTAAATGAGGAATGCAGCTAAAATCCGCTTAAAAAAAAAAGTAGCATGCCCTGTCTGAAGCAGATTGGAAATTGGCAGAGGAAGAAAATGCCACCTGATGGCAATTTCCCAATTGAAGTCAATGGAAAACTGTTGGCATTTTGATTGCAGATGATGTGGCTGTCTTCTGTTATTTTTGTGGTGAGAACATGGCCTCATAGTTTGGTCCTGTAGAAGTGATGGTTAGAATATTGTAGATCTCTTATCCTACAGTATCACGTAGGGGGGTTTAATAGAAGAAATGTGTAGAATAACGCTGGCCTATTTCAGTAGACAGGTGATTGCTTCAGTACTCTTCTGTTTGATTGTTGCAGAGTTTCCTTTTAGTAGAAGGCATGTTTGACATTTATTATCTGAAAAGTTAGTGGTTGTCTGGGTTTAGAGCTGAACCCGGACATACCCACAATTCCACCCAGGCAGCCCTCTGTTATGAGCATCGAAGCATTCCATGCTCAGATGCTCTCCTTTGCCCTGCGCTAAATTGGGCAGGGCAAAGGCATTTTATGGAGTTCCGGTGACGTACTGGGCTCTCCATATGAACTGCTAGGCGGAGGCTTCCACCCAGCAGTGAGCCCGGTGACGTCACGGCACTAATGGGCAGGCTTTAGCGCTGCCCTAGCCTGTAAAACGGCTAAAGCCCGCCCATCAGAGCCAGTGATGTCACTGCCTCCGCCGAGCAGTGTGTTATAAACAAAAAAGCCCCTTGCCCTGTATGATCCAGCACAGGGCAAGGGAGAGCTTGATAACAGGGGGGCTGCCTTTAAAGGAAGTCTTGCCTCATTTTCACCAATATAACGAACAGCATTCCTCCCCTCACCCAAAGATTGCAGACACATTCCAAACATACCTTTTGAATACTTTCTGCCTTTATTCCATGTCGAGAAAAAGCACTTTTATTCTCCTGGGAAACTGCTCCTAAGTCATGACTGAACTCTGCCATGAATGTGTCACCCATAATCTTTTTTTTTTTTTCTGCTAGTTAAACCAGAAATTCTTTACAGGAGCTACCATGGGACATGGATATAGTAGATGCAAGGGACTTGTTGGCTTCTGTGGGAGAGTTTTGTAGGCATGCTGTCACCTGTGCAAAAGTCATTGTACAGGAAAAGAAAGATAAGCTTTTAAAGTGGTTGCCCTTTTTATTTATTTTTTATACTATTGATGATCTATTCAAAGGTTAGGCCATCAATATCATATCAGTGGGGGGTCTGACTTCTGGCACCCTGGCCGATCAGCTGTTTGAAGAGAAGGCAGCGCTCATACAAGTGCTGCCTTCTCTGCTCTGTTTACATTCTCTTTGCAGCAATTGTGGTGTTCAGTAGGTGTAATTACAAGTATGGCCTACCCTTTCATTTTTATGGGCCAGCTGTCTGTTCAAATGCATAGAAAGGAGCTGTCCCATAGAAGTGAATAGGGAAGCCATACTTGTAATTACAGCAATTGCTGTGGCGAGCATGTACACAGAGCAGAGAAGGCAGCACTCATATGAGCACTGCATTCTCTTTAAACAGCTGATCAGCTGGGGTGCTGGGTGAAATACATGGAGAGGCAACCAATAATAAAATACTAATGAATTTATTATAAGCCACAGAAAATCTCCTACTAATGTCATAATTGGGGATGAGCGAATCGACTTCGGATAAAACATTCGAAGTTGATTCACATAAAACTTTGTTCCAATACTGTACGGAGCAGGGGCTCCGTACAGTATTAGGGTCCATTCACGCGTCCGTTGTTTCTTTCCTGATCTGTTCCGTTTTTTGCGGAACAGATCTGGACCCATTCATTTTCGATGGGTCCTGAAAAAAAAATCGGACAGCTCAATGTCAGATTTTTTTTTTTCAGGACCCATTGAAAATGAATGGGTCCAGATCTGGTCCAGATCTGTTCCGCAAAAAACGGAACAGATCAGAAAAGAAACAACGGACGTGTGAATGGACCCTTAGAATGTATTGGCTCCGATGAGCCGAAGTTATTACTTTGCGTAATAACTTCATAAATTTATTTGGACTGTAAAAACCATTTCCCGAACTCTGGTTTGGTTCCAAGGTACCACTAGTCATAATAATGGGGGACCTCAACTTCCCAGATATAGATTAGGAAACTGAAACCTGTGTGTAAAAGAAACCGGTTCTAATGGGTTAGGATCTTATCAGAGGGACGGTCATTCTGGACTTGGCATTAACTAATAGACCTGACAGAACAGACGTGCAGGTTAGAGGACACCTGGGAAATAGTGACCATAATATAACAACCTTCCAATTGTCCTTCAAAAGGGTATTTTTTTCATGGAGGCACAAAACACTGAACTTTCGAAAAGCAAATCTTGACGAACTTAGGCTACTTTCACACTAGCGTTCGGAGCGGATCTGTCTGATGTTTCATCAGACGGATCCGCTCCGATAATGCAGACGTTCAGAACGGATGCGTCTGCATTAAAACTTAGAAAATTTTCTAAGTGTGAAAGTTGTCTGAGCGGATCCGTTCAGACTTTACATTGAAAGTCAATGGGGAATGGATCCGCTTGAAGATTGAGCCATATAGTGTCATCTTCAAGCGGATCCGTCCCCATTGACTTACATTGTAAGTCTGGACGGATCCGCTCGCCTCCGCACGGCCAGGCGGACACCCGAACGCTGCAAGCAGCGTTCAGGTGTCCGCTCACTGAGCTGAGCGGAGCGGAGGCTGAACGCTGGCAGGCGGATGCATTCTCAGTGGATCCGCCTCCACTGAGAATGCATTAGGGCCAGACGGATGCGTTCGGGGCCGCTCGTGAGCCCCTTCAAACGGAGCGCACGAGCGGACACCTGAACGCTAGTGTGAAAGTAGCCTTAGGCCTCTTTCACACTTGCGTTGTTGGGATCCGGCATGCACTTCCGTTGCCGGAGGTGCCTGCCGGATCCGGAAAAACGCAAGTGTACTGAAAGCATTTGAAGACGGAACCGTCTTCCAAATGCTTTCAGTGTTACTATGGCACCCAGGACGCTATTAAAGTCCTGGTTGCCATAGTAGGAGCGGGGAGCGGGGGAGCGGTATACTTACAGTCCGTGCGGCTCCCGGGGCGCTCCAGAATGACGTCAGAGCGCCCCATGCGCATGGATGACGTGATCCATGCGATCACGTGATCCATGCGCTTGGGGCGCCCTGACGTCACTCTGGAGCGCCCGGGGAGCCGCACGGACGGTAAGTACACTGCTCCCCCGCTCCCCGCTACACTTACCATGGCTGTCAGGACTTTAGCGTCCCGGCAGCCATGGTAACCACTCTGAAAAAGCTAAATGTCGGCTCCGGCAATGCGCCGAAAAAAAACGACGTTTAGCTTAAGGCCTGATCCGGATCAATGCCTTCCAATGGGCATTAATTCCGGATCCGGCCTTGCGGCAAGTGTTCCGGATTTTTGGCCGGAGCAAAAAGCGCAGCATGCTGCGGTATTTTCTCCGGCCAACAAACGTTCCGTACCGGAACTGAAGACATCCTGATGCATCCTGAACGGATTACTCTCCATTCAGAATGCATTAGGATAATCCTGATCAGGATTCTTCCGGCATAGAGCCCCGACGACGGAACTCTATGCCGGAAGACAAGAACGCAAGTGTGAAAGAGCCCTTAGAGAGTCCATTAGCTGCACTAACTAATCTGTGTAAACTATACTGTTAAAAATAAATAAATAAAGGGAACACTTAACCCCTTCTACCCCGGGCCAGTTCTTGCTCTTCTGCCCAGGCCATTTTTTGCAAATCTGACATGTATCCCTTTATATAGTAATAGCTTTGGAACACTTTTACTTATCCAAGACATTCTGAGATTTTCTCGTGACACATTGTACTTCATTATAGTCATAAATTTGAGTCAATATATTTCACCTTTTATTTGTGAAAAAATCCCAAAATTTGTAAAAATTACGGATGCAATGATATCAAATATGTCTACTTTCTATGATGTTTGTTTTACATAATAAAGCATTTTTTAAAACAAAAATTAGGTTTTTGTGTCCATTTTCTGAACGCCCTATTTTTTTATTTTTCTGCCGATTGTCTAGTTTTTTGCAGGAAGATTTGATTTTATTGGTGCCATTTTTGGGTACATATGATTTTTTTGATCATTCATTATTATACTTTATGGGGCAAGGTGACCAAAAAATTGGTTGTTTTGGTGCAGTTTTTATTTATTTTTGCAGCGTTTACTTTTTATTTTTATAGAGCAGATTGTTACGGACGTGGCAATGCCTAATACGTCTTCTTTTTCCCTTAGTGATCACTAATACTCCTTTTTACTGACGTAAACAGAGGGGGGTTTTAGCTAAACAGCTTGCTTTAATCAATCACTACATGTACCCAAAATGGTGCATTAAAAACTAGAACTTGTCCTGCAAAAAATAAGACCTCATACAAGTACACAACAAAAGTTATAGCTCTTGGAATGTGATTTAAAAAAAGTGTGTGGTCACTAAGGGGTTAAGTTTTACACAATAATAGCATTTTTGAAACCAAAATAATATTTTAGTGTATCCATAGTCTGAGAGCCATAGCTTTTTTATTTTTTGACCGATTGTCATAGTTAAGGGTACTTTCACACTTGCGTTTTTCTTTTCCGGCATAGAGTTCCGTCACAGGGGCTCTATACCGGAAAAGAACTGATCAGTTTTATCCCCATGCATTCTGAATGGAGAGTAATCCGTTCATGATGTCTTCAGTTCAGTCTTTTTGACTGATCAGGCAAAAGAGAAAACCGCAGCATGCTACGGTTTTATCTCCGGCGAAAAAAACTGAAGACTTGCCTGAATGCCGGATTTTTTTCCCATAGGAATGCATTAGTGCCGCATCCGGCATTCGGAAAGCCGGACCCGTCCTTCCGGTCTGCGCATGCGCAGACTGAAAAAAGGTGAAAAAAATAAATGCCGGATCCATTTTGCTGGATGACACCAGAAAGCCGGATCCGGCATTTCAATGCATTTTTTTGACTGATCAGGCATTTTTAAGACCGATAAGGATCCTGATCAGTCTTACTAATGCCATCAGTTTGCATACATTTTGCCTGATCCGGCAGGCAGTTCTGGCGATGGTACTGCTTGCCGGATCTCTCTGCTGCAAGTGTGAAAGTAGCCTATTTTTTAATTTTTTTTCTACGGTGTTCATCTGAGGGGTTAGGTCATGTGATATTTTTATAGAGCTGGTTGTTACGGACGTGGAGATATACCTAATATGTATACTATTTATTTATTTCACTTTAGCACAATAATGGCATTTTTAAAGCAAAAAATAATCATATTTAATGTCTCCATTGTCTGAGAGATGGCTTTATTTTTTTGACCGATTGTCTTGGGTAGGGTATCATTTTTTGCGGGATGAGGTGACTGTTTTATTGATACCATTTTGTGGGACATACGCCTTTCATTATGGACGCGGCGTTACCGAATGTGTGATCTTTTTTCTTTTCTTTGTTTTTTATTATAAAATAAGGGTAAAGGGGCCTTTTTTTTTAAAAAAATTATTTTTTTATTTTACATAATTTTTAATTTTACATTATATAATTTTTATTGAACATTTTAAAAATTATTTTTTCTTTACTTTACTTTACTTTATTTCTGATCACTTTCGGGGGTCTGATTCCCTCTGCAATGCCTTACAATACATCTTTATTGTAATGCATTGCCTGTTCATGTACTACAGTGAGTAGCTGGATCTCCTCGGCACCCGTAGAAGGCAGGTCCCGATGCCGTGCAAGGCATTGGGCAGCCCTTGCACGGCATCATGCTGCCTTCTGACACATCAAGTCCCCGCCACAGCAGCGCTGGACTCAATGCGCTCCCTCACCCGACACAAACCCTTTCTATGTCGCGGTGCGCGGCATAGAAGGGGTTAATCTACCGGCATCGGCTTTTACAGTGATGCCGGCGGATACAGCACGGGCCCGGCTACCAGCGACTGCCGGGCTCCTAGAGTGATCGCGCGCGCACCGCTCCGGTGCCCTCCCGATCACCATGACGTTCTATTATGTCAAATTGCGGGAACGCAGTGGCTTCCTTGATGTAATAGTACGTCATGTGTCAGGAAGGGGTTAAACAACCCAATGTAACTCTAAGTCAATCACGCTTCTGTGAAATCAACCTGTCCAGTTATGAAACAACACTGATTGTGAATCAGTTTCTCTTAAGGACTTGGCAATTTTTTGCAAATTTGACCAGTGTCACTTTAAGTGCTGATAACTTTAAAATGCTTTGACTTATGCTACTTTCACACTAGCGTTCGGGTGTCCGCTTGTGAGCTCCGTTTGAAGGGTCTCACAAGCGGCCCCGAACGCATCCGTACTGCCCTAATGCATTGAGTGGACGCGGATCCGCTCAGAATGCATCAGTCTGGCAGCGTTCAGCCTCCGCTCAGCAAGCGGACACCCGACTGCTGCTTGCAGCGTTCGGGTGTCCGCCTGGCCGTGCGGAGGCAAGCGGATCCGTCCAGACTTACAATGTAAGTCAATGGGGACGGATCCGTTTGAAGATGACACAGTATGGCTCAATTTTCAAACTGATCCGTCCCCCATTGACTTTCAATGTAAAGTCTGGGCGGATCCGTCTGAACTACTTTCACACTTAGAATTTTTTCTAAGCTATAATGCAGACGGATCCGCTCTGAACGCTAGTGTGAAAGTAGCCTTATCAGGGCCATTCTGAGACTGTTTTTTCGTCACATATTGTACTTCATGACACTGGTAAAATAAAGTAAAAAAAAATCATTTTTATTTATAAAAAAAAAATACCAAATTTACAAAAAATTGCAAATTTCCAAGTTTCAATGTCTCTACTTCTATAATACATAGTAATACCTCCAAAAATAGTTATTACTTTACATTCCCCATATGTCTATTTCATGTTTGGATCATTTTGGGAATATTTTATTTTTTGGGGATGTTACAAGGCTTAGAAATTTAGAAGCAAATCTTGAAATTTTTCAGAAATTTTCAAAAACCCAATTTTTAGGGAACAGTTCAGGTCTGAAGTCACTTTGCGAGGCTTACATAATAAAAACCACCCAAAAATTACCCATTCTATAAACTACACCCCTCAAGGTATTCAAAACTGATTTTACAAACTTTGTTAACCCTTTAAGTGTTCCACAAGAATTAATGGAAAATAGAGATACAATTTAAAAATTTCCATTTTCCATTTTTATAATTTTTTTCCAGTTACAAAGCAAGGGTTAACAGCCAAACCAAACTCAATATTTATGGCCCTGATTCTGTAGTTTACAGAAACACCCCATATGTGGTCGTAAACTGCTGTATGGGCACACGGCAGGGCGCAGAAGGAAAGGAATGCCATACGGTTTTTGGAAGGCAGGTTTTGCTGGACAGCATGTCCCATTTGAAGCCCCCCTGATGCACCCCTAGAGTAGAAACTCCAAAAAAGTGGCCCCATTTTAGAAACTACGGGATAGGGTGGCAGTTTTGTTGGTACTAGTTTAGGGTACATATGATTTTTGGTTGCTCTATATTACACTTTTTGGGAGGCAAGATAACAAGAAATAGCTGTTTTGGCACCGTTTTTATTTTTTGTTATTTACAACATTCATTTTTATAGACCAGGTTGTCACTGATGCGGCGATACCTAATATGTATACCTTTTTATTTATTTAAGTTTTACACAATTTCATTTTTTAAGCAAAAAAATCATGTTTTAGTGTTTCCATAGTCTTAGAGCCATACTTTTTTCAGTTTTTGGGCGCTTACCTTGGGTAGGGTATGATTTTCGTGGGATGAGATGACTGTTTTATTGGCACTATTTTGGGGTGCGTGTGACTTTTTGATCGCTTGCTATTACACTTTTTGTGATGTAAGGTGACAATTTATTTTTATTTAGCACAGTTTTTATTTTAAATTCTTTACGTTGTTCATCTGAGGGGTTAGGTCATGTAATATTTTTATAGAGCCGGTCGATACGGACGCGGCGATACCTAATATGTATACTTTTTTTTTTTATTTATGTAAGTTTTACACATATAATTTTTGAAACAAAAAAAATAAATCATGTTTTTAGTGTCTCCATATTCTGAGAGCCATAGTTTTTTCAGTTTTTGGGCGGTTATCTTAGGTAGGGTCTCATTTTTAGCGGGATGAGATGACTGTTTGGCACTATTTTGGGGTGCATATGACTTTGATCGCTTGCTATTACACTTTTTGTGATGTAAGATGACAAAAAATTGTTTATTTAGCACAGTTTTTATTTTTTACGGTGTTCATCTGAGAGGTTAGGTCATATGATATTTTTATAGAGCCGGTCAATACGAATGCAGCGATACCAAATATGTATACTTTTTTTTATTTATGTAAGTTTTACACAATAACGGCTTTTTTCAAACCAAAAAAAAATGATTCTTTAGTGTCTCCATATTCTGAGCCATATTTTTTTTTTATTTTTTGGGCGATTGTCTCAGGTAGGGGCTCATTTTTTGCGGGATGAGGTGACTGTTTGGTACTATTTTGGGGGGCAAACGCCTTTTTGATCGCTTGCTGTTGTACTTTTTGTGATGTAAGGTGACAAAAATGTTTTATTGTGATATGTTTATAGAGCCGGTCGATACGGACGCGGCGATACCCAATATGTATACTTTTATTTATTTATTTTTCCTTTTTTTAACCAATTTTTTTTAACTTTATTTGGGGAAAATGACGTTTTTGTTTATTTTTACTTGAAACTTTAATTTTTTGGGGGAAAACTTAATTTTTTTTCAACTTTTTTTTTCACTTTATTTTTTTGTCCCACTTTGGGACTTGAACTTTGGGGGGTATATTCCTTTACTTCAAAATGTTTTTATTGTTTCATATAAATATGAATATACACTGATAGGCGTGAGAAGATTAACAATGACTAGATCATAGATAAATCGGCAAGTTTATACAACAACCAATATATTAGTTATACAGATATTGATATAATCGGTATATTGCATTATCTGGTAGAACTCGAACTTGGGGAAACGCTTCAAAAGGGGGAGAAAGGAGGGAGGAGGGGGGGAGTGGTGAGTCTGACGGGAGGAGGGTATAGGATATTGTGAGTCATGATGTCTTACATTTCCTCTCAACATGGGCTATCATCATAGAACAGCATATTTTTCTCAAAGGGACTTCTGGCTTAGTCAGCATACCCTCTAAACTTCTTCCATGGGCCCTATATATCAGAGAAACGTTGAGGTGTTCTGGTATCCCAATGTGCTATTTGCTCCAATCTATAGATCTGGTCACATTTCATATACCAATGTTGTAATGGTGGGGGATTTGTTTTCCGCCACAACAGGGGTGTGGAATTCCTATCGCCCGACGCCCGGGACATGCACTACCGGGCAAGTATTTTGAACAGTTGTTTAGCCCTGTGCGGGCAAGTAACAGGGACATGTCGGTTGGGCAGTAATAGGAGCGGTCATATGCTAGCCGCGAGCTGACCGCTCCTACATCTGTCAGCCTGCCCCTGCATCGTGCATATGAGTACCGTACATATCACTTCCTGCAGGCGGCCCCCGCTCCTCCCGGCTCCTGTATGGAAGTCTCCGCCCACCTGCCAGCACAGGAGCGCACAGTAAGTCAGCACACTGACTGTCTCCAGAGACTGAGTAATTGCAGGCCAAGATGGGAGAAGAGGAGTGAGAGACCCCACGGCCCCCTGCAGATGAGTGTTCCTCCCGGAGCCTGTCCACATCGCAGCTCCCGGCCTGACCTGCAAGCGCTGACTGGGGTCACATAGCATTATACTGATTTATGATGCTATGTAACCCTTACAGTTCTGGAATGTGTTGGATAACACTGACAGCATTATGTCAGTGTTATCCAATACATTCCAGAACTGTAAGGGTTACATAGCATCATAAATAAGTATAATGCTATGTGACCCCAGTCAGCGCTTGCAGGTCAGGCCGTGAGTTGTGATGTGGACAGGCTCCGGGAGGAACGCTCATCTGCAGGGGTGTCGGAAATAAAGGTTGTGCTGTTTTTCTTCTGAGGCTCTGGCCCTGCCTGCAATCTGCACTGCACGTGGCACTTGATAAACTATAATGTCTCCAAGTGGCCCCCATACAGTATAACGTCTCCTTGTGGCCCCCATACAGTATAACATCACCTTGGGGCTGCCCACATACAGTATAACGTCTCCTAGTGCCCCCATACAGTATAACGTCACCTTGGGGCTGCCCTAGTGCCCCCATACAGTATAACGTCACCAAGCGGCTGCCCCCGCACAGTATAACGTCACCCTGTGGCCCCTGCCCCCATACAGTATAACGTCACCCTGTGGCCCCCGCCCCCATACAGTATAACGTCTCCTTGTGGCCCCCGCCCCATACAGCATGACATCTCCTTGTGGCCCTGCCCCCATACAGCATAACGTCTCCTTGTGGCCACCGCCCCATACAGCATAATGTCTCCTTGTGGCCCCTGCCGCATACAGCATAACATCTCCTTGTGGCCCCCGCCCCATATTATTATTATTATTATTATTATTTATTATTAAAGCGCCATTCATTCCATAGCGCTGTACATATGAGCGGTGCACATACATAATACAGACAATTGCACTAATCATAAACAAGACAAGTTACAAACTGGTACAGAAGGAGAGAGGGCCCTGCCCGTGAGGGCTTACAATCTACATGGTATGGGAGAAGGACACAGTAGGTGCGAATTAAGTTGGTCATGGCGGTATAGAGGCAGCGGGGTCACTGGTTGTAGGCTTGTCTGAAGAGGTGGGTTTTCAGGTTTCTTTTGAAGGATTCCAATGTAGGTGAGAGTCTGATATGTTGGGGTAGCGAGTTCCAGAGTATGGGGGATGCACGGGAGAAATCTTGGAGTCGATTGTGGGAAGATGCAATAAGAGGAGAGGAGAGAAGGAGGTCTTGTGAGGATCGAAGAGTGGGTGTGGGGATGTATCGGGAAAGTAGCTCAGAGATGTAGGGAGGGGACAGGTTATGGACGGCCTTGTATGTATTTGTTAGTACTTTGAAGTGAATTCGCTGGGCAATGGGGAGCCAGTGAAGGGATTGGCAGAGGGGAGAGACAGAGGAGTAATAGGGGGAGAGGTGGATTAGTCGGGCAGCAGAGTTGAGGATAGATTGGAGGGGTGCGAGAGTGCTAGATGGAAGGCCACAGAGGAGAATGTTGCAGTAGTCTAGGCGAGAGATAATGAGGGCATGTACAAGAATTTTCACAGATTCAAAGTTAAGGAAAGCACGGATGCGGGAGATGTTTTTGAGTTGGAGGCGGCAGGTGGTGGAAAGAGCTTGGATTTGCGGTCGGAAGGAAAGTGCAGAATCCAAGGCAGCGGACTTTGTTGACCGGGGAGAGTGTGCAGCCATTGATCATGATAGATAGGTCTGTTGAGGGGGTTGAACAAGATGGGGGAAAGATTATGAATTCTGTCTTATCCATATTAAGTTTTAGAAAGCGAGTGGCGAAGAAGGATGATATAGAAGATAGACATTGTTGGATTCTTGATAGTAAGCTGGTGATTTCTGGACCAGAGAGGTAGATTTGTGTGTCGTCAGCGTAGGAGTGATACTAAAAGCCATGGGACTCTATGAGCTGTCCCAGGCCAAAAGTGTAGATAGAGAAGAGCAGGGGTCCTAGGACAGAGCCTTGCGGGACACCAACAGAGAGAGAATGAGACGAGGAGGTGGTGCGAGAGTGGGAGTCGCTAAACGTCCGGTCTGTGAGGTATGATGTGATCCAGAAGAGGGCCAGGTCGGTGATGCCAAGAGATGAGAGAGTTTGCAACAGAAGGGAGTGGTCAACAGTGTCGAAGGCAGAGTACAGGTCAAGGAGAAGGAGGACAGAGTATTGTTTCTTGGTTTTGGCTGTCAGTAGGTCATTGGTGACTTTGGTAAGGGCAGTCTCGGTCGAGTGGTGGGGTCGGAAGCCAATTGTAGGCGGTCAAAGAGGGAGCAGGAGGAGAGGTGGGAGGACAGTTCTGAATGGACATGTTGTTAAAGTAGCTTTGAGGCATACGGAAGAAGTGATATGGGGCGATAACTGGACAAGGAAGATGGGTCAAGTGAAGGCTTTTTGAGGATGGGTGTAATCGTAGCATATTTAAAAGCAGAGGGGAAGACACCAGAGTTTAGTGATAGGTTGAAGAGATGAGTTAGGGCTGGGATAAACACTGTGGTGAGGTTAGGGATGAGGTGGGGTGGGATGGGATTGGGTCAAGTGCACAGGTGGTCAGATGAGATTTGGAGAGTAGAGCGGAGAGTTTTTCTTCTGTAATGGTGGAGAAGCGGGTTTTGGGAGAAGGGGACCGAGCCGTTGTGTAGAGGGTCTGTGGGGACTGTGTGGTGAAGCTTTCTCTGATGTTGACTATCTTTTGTTTGAAATATTTGGCAAAGTCCTCAGCTGAGAAGAGAGGAGAGGGTGGGGGCGCTGGGGGGGCGGAGAAGGGAGTTAAAAGTGCTAAAAAGTTGTTTAGGGCTGTGTGACAGGGAAGATATGAGAGATGAGAAGTAGGCCTGTTTTGCATCAGCGAGTGAGGATTTAAATATGAGGAGGGATTGCTTGTATGCCGTGAAATGATCATTTGAATGGGATTTCTTCCATTGCCGCTCAGCAGCCCTGGAAGCTTGTCTGAGTTTTTTGGTCAGGTTGGTGTGCCAGGGTTGTCTGTTGATTTTTCGGGTTTTGTTGTGTGTGAGGGGGGCAACAGTGTCCAGAGCTGTACTTATTGTGGTGTTATATAGGGTGGTAGCAGCTTCTGGGTCTAAGAGGGAACAGATGGTAGAGAGTGGGAGAAGAGAGTCGGAAAGCAAGTGAAAGTCAAGATGTTTAAGGTTCCTGCGGGGGTGTGTTAGTGTGTGGATCGGGGGAGCAGCAGAAGAGACCAGTGAAGAGAAGGTGAGTAGGTTGTGGTCGGATAGGGGGAGAGGCGAATTAGAAAGGTTAGATAGGGAGCAGAGGCAGGTAAAGATCAGATCCAGAGTGTGACCATCTCTGTGGGTGGGAACTGAAGACCACTGTGATAGGCCGAAGGAGGAAGAGAGTGACAGGAATTTAGAGGCGGCCGAGTGGCATGTGTCAATAGGGATGTTGAAGTCACCCATGATGATAGTGGGGATGTCGGCAGAAAGAAAGTGTAGTAGCCAGGTGTTAAAGTGGTCAAGAAAGATGGTGGCTGGGCCTGGAGGGCGGTAAATGACGGCTACTTGAAGGTTGGAAGGAGAGTAGATGCGAACAGAGTGTACTTCAAATGAGGTGAGCGTAATGGAGGGTGGCAGCGGAATTGGGCTGTAGGAGCAGGTGTCTGATAGGAGGAGACCAACTCCTCCACCATGTTTGCAGCCGGGGCGGGGGGTGTGAGTGAATTGAAATCCACTATAAGAGAGTGCAGCAGGGGAGGAGGTGTCTGAGTGTGTCAGCCATGTTTCAGTGAGACCCAGAAAGGAAAGGTTTTGAGAGATGAACAGTTCATGAATGTATGACAGTTTGTTACAGACAGAGCGCACGTTCCATAATGCTCCTGCAAGAGGAACCAAAGGAGCAGGGGTCAGAGGAATGGTTATTAGGTTTAAGGGGTTGGAGAAATTTGTAGAATGAGATTTGTAGTGGGACATGGAGGTGATAGTGGGGATTTGCTGAGGGGGTCCTGGATTTGGAGAGATCACCAGCAGTAAGGAGAAGCAGAGAAAGTGTTAATAGATGAGAATAAGAGATGGCATGAGGAGTGTGTGTGTGTTTGGGAAGGAAGTGTTTTATGTTGGCAAACAGGTTTGTGCAAGCGATCAGATGAGAAGGTAAAATGTAAGAAGAGATGAATAGTTCCTTGCTGGGTGAATGGATGTGGGGGTATTTCAGGAGGTGTTGGAAAAGTGGGAAGAGTAAGAGGAAAAATTGAAACATTGTTTGCATTAACTATGTCTGTAATTACCTGTGATCCCCTTCTGGTCCAATTCTGGTATAATTCAGTCAGTGCACTTAAGAGTGGCACTTGAGAGATGTGGCATTTGGAAAGACCAAGGTCTGGAAGACCTAAGGACTTAGATTTATACCACTCAGTGTTCAATCAGGTGTGACCAAGAGGGGAGAGGGCTACATATGGCCTAATCAAGGGGCACCAGATACAGGGGTGAAATAGTCGATGCAAACAAATACTCAATAAATCTAGCAGGGAAGGAGACATTAATGCTTCAGAAAAGACATACCAGGATTTAGAAGGAGAGATGAGAGGGGGTGGACAAGATCAGACTGTGGAAAAGCTGGGTATAGCAGTTAGGTTCAATGCAGACATACCTGGAGATGAGAGAATTGGGTGATGGTCAGTAGGCAGTGATGACAGAGGATTCAATATCCATAATATTACATTCTGGTATAATTCAGTCAGTGCACTTAAGAGTGGCATTTGGAAAGACCATACTGTATAACATCGCCTTGTGGCCCCCGCCCCCATACAGTATAACGTTAGTATAAGTTCAGGACAAGTAGATGGTCATGAGGGACAAGTAGATTGAGCCCCCACTTTAGTCCTTCGACAAGTATTTTTTTATTTTTTATTTCCACACCCCTGCACAAGAAGACGGGCAGCAGCTAATAGTATCTTACACAAAGTGTGAACCTCTTTTGATTTTGTACCGGCCAATTCTCCCATTAAACCAAAAAGACATAATTTAGGTGACACTCGGACTGTTATTTTGCACACTTGGGATAAAACTTTACATATTTCCTGCCAATAAGTTTGGATTTTAGTACACGACCACCAGACATGGCTCTGAGTCCCTATAGTAGATTCACACCTCTAGCAAATAGAGCTGACTTCTGGGAACATAGTGTGCAACCGTTGTGTGAGGACTTTGTAGCTGTTCTCCTGTAATTTTACACATCTAGAGACTTTCCCTGGAGCCATTAATACCTTTGGCAATTCCCATTGATCAAAATTAATAGCTAGTTCCCTTTCCCATTTATCAATAAATTTGCATCTATTTGTATTGGTGAAGGAATTAATCGAGGTATATAACTGGGAAATCTTCTTTTTAGGTTCTAGTTTTTGCAAGGCCATTTTTTCAAATTTCATGTGGTCTGTGCCCCATACTGGAGCTCTAGTTAGTTTTTAAAAAACGTGATAACAGTGTGCAATTTGGAACATAGTACATTGTTTCAAAGCAGGATGTAGTTGCAATTCTGACAATGATGGCAAGTCAGCGTCTTGGCACAAAGACAGTATTGGCGTCATATTATTCTTGTCTCCTTCTTTAACTGTATTCCAGAAACATAAGTTTGACTGACACAGAACATCCCTTACTTGCATAAGTAAAGCATAATTAGGCATCAGCTTCTGAAGCATATTCAGTGTACACCATCGGGTTATTGTGTGTTTAGTAATCGAGCTATGTGTTATAAGCATTTAGTTTACTTTCGTCAAATCTAGGAAGAGTAAGGACCTTTAAAGGGAGGTTCGACATCGCTTCTTCCACACTAATGTCTAGTCGACCTGGGGTAGGACGCAGCCAGTCTAGACTTCTAGTACAGAGGATTGCCTTATGATAAGTGTGAATGTCCGGTATTCCCATATCCCCTCTCATGGGGTGCCTGATTACATATGCCGAGGGCAATCTCGCTTTCTTTCCTCCCCATAAAAATTTAAGAAAGATCTTCTGAACTTTTTTAAAGAAGGCTAGGGGGATAGGGATCGGTAAGGCCTGTAAATAATATAGCACTTTTGGGAGGAGTATTGTTTTTATAAGGGATTTGCGAGAGACAAAGGGAATATCCCAACTACTTATCAAATCCTCTAGTTGAGGGATAGGCAGGACGTTTTCACTATATAACTGATTGAACTCAGGGGTAAGTTCTATTCCTTAAAAGGTTATTGCTTTTGACGTCCATTGGTAGGCCGTGGTGTTTTGCAAAATAGGCTGTTCATGTGCCGGCAAGGATACATTCAAAACTGTTGACTTCGAAAAGTTAACAGAGAAGTTAGCGACCTCATGAAATTGTCCTAGAATAGACATGATCGCTGGGAAAGCATCTTTTGGATTTGTGACTAAGTAGGACGTCGTCCGCGAATGCGGCTGTTGAGTGTACTGTCTTCCCTACGGTCATCCCCTTTATCTCTGTGTTCTGTCAGAAAGCCTGTAGCAAGGTTTCTATTGTTAATATGAACAACAGAGGAGACAAGGGACAGCCTTGCCGAGTACCATTTGTTATTTTGTTACCTTTGCTGTTGGGTGTCGATACATTGCCATTACCCCATCAATAAATGCTTGAGGAATACCAAACCTGGCCAATGTTTGGGACATGAATTGCCAATCTACTCTATCAAACGCCTTTTCGGCGTCCATACTGAGCAAAATCAAAGGTGTAAATGTAAGTTTTGCCAGTTGCATAAGATGTATCACTCTAATAATGTTGTTTTTACCTTCTCTGCCCCGCACAAAACCTACTTGTTTGGGGGAGATTAGATCTGGTAATAATTTTTTTTTAATCTGTTTGCTAACATTTTTGCGTAAAGCTTAAGGTAATTATTTAGCAGCGATATAGCCCTATAGTTTGCGCAGAGTGAGTGGTCTTTTTTTTTGGTTTGGGAATGATAGAGATTTGTGCTTGCAGCATGTCACTGTTGAAGGCTCCTCCCTCCCTCGCCTCATTACACACTTTTAAAAAAAAAAAATGGAAGTAATATCTCTGAAGGTGGAATAATACAAGACTGTGAAACCATTGGGCCCTGGACTTTTATTTAATGGGGACTCTTAGTGCGATTTGTAGTGCTGTTATTGAAAAGGGGGCGCTTAAAGATAATGACTGCTCTTTACTTAGCTGGATAACCTTAGCTTACCCGTATTAACGATTGGTAGCTAACTTTAAATAGTCCTCCCTAGAAGGAGAAAGGGTACCTCTGAGATTGTATAGTTGGCTATAGAATTCACAGAACTGTTGAGCAATCAGGTTGGTTTTGCGTACTTTGTTGGAGTTAGGTGTCTTAATATTAGATATATAGGAGGATATTTTCCTTTTCTTTATCTGGGACAAGAGCACTTTGGTGGCTTTATTACTGTGGGCATAGAATTTATATCTCGTGGAAAGGAATAGTTTCGCTGTGTTGGCGTTTAACAAATTTTTTCATTTCCGAGTGGAGATTCTCCAACTGCACTAGTACACTTTTCCCTAACGCCTCCACAACGGCACTTATTGGAGTGTCCCCGCCTCGGACAGGAAACAACGACGTAGAAGCAGAAGATTTAAGAACCTCCTCCCCTTTACCTAGTCAGTCGTTGTTTCCTGTCCGACGGAAGACGTGGAAGCCGCTCCTGTAGCAGGAGTAACTTTTCTTCCGCCCAGCCTCACCTCGATCCTGGGGTTCTCCCCACTTCATGTGGGAGGGCTGGAGCAGGGAACGGGCCAGCGGGGACGCATTGCCTCCCTTCCTGTTCCTTGGAGTAAGTCCTGGTTGCAGGCGTCCCCGGGCGCGTGTGCGGTAGTTGCCAGAACTATCGCGGGATCCGACGTCCGGCGTGTGACGTCAGCGGGTGAGATTCTCCTTGGGCAAGAGAATCTCGCGAGAAGGCGGAGCTCCAGCGGCGCGGATTTTAAAAAGATTTCCTCAAACACAGCGTCCTCGTGCTACGAGGACGATGCAAAGCCCTGGAGATATGGACACCGCCAGAAAACCCGTGGATCCTTCAGCCTCTGCCCTCAGCCAGGTAAGCCTCCTCCCAGAGGAGAGATATGCTTAATAGCGTGTGTTTCTGTTCTTACCTAAAGAGTATGTACACACTTGGTGCTTGCTGCTTCCACCACCGGTGAAGGGTCTGGCCTCTTAAATAATTTCTAAAGCCACTGGTCTCTAAGTATGCCCCATTCTTTGTGTAATTGATCTTAGGCCAGAGAGACCGCGACCCTGAAGCCGCCTGGTGGAAATTTGGCACGGAAGAAATGTGGCATTTGTCGCAAAGCACTCTCCTCCAAGTCAAAAAAAAACCTCTGTGCCCCAAGTGCACAGAAAAAATTGTCTCAGAGGAATCCCCTTCCCTGCTAGAGTCCATGAGGTCAATAATTAAGGAAGAAGTGAATGCGGCAGTAGACCTTAGAATGCCGTCATCCCCAAGACCATCCACCTCTCAAAGATCCCTAGCCTCTGACGCCGGGTTTGAATGGGATGAAGGGGAAGTCTTTTCTGAGGTAGTCTCCTCCTCTGAAGACGACTCAGGTAAACCCCTCTTTCTGCCGGAAGAGACAGATGGATTCTTAAAAATCATCCGAGCAACTATGAACATCGAGGAGGTGAAGGAGGCTCACTCTGTACAAGACCGGATGTACCAGGGGTTAGGGGAAAGGAAGAAAAGAACCTTCCCCATTCACAATAATGTCAAGTCCCTCATTGCTAGGGAATGGAAAGATCCAGAAAAAAGGGTAGCTATATCGGGTGCCTTTAAACGCAAATACCCCTTTGATGATGCTGATTCTAACCTGTGGGAAAAAACCCCAAAGGTAGATGCACCAGTAGCCCGGATCTCTAAAAGAACCTCGCTACCCTTTGAGGATACTGGCCTCCTCAGAGACCCCATGGACAAAAAGTGTGAGAGCCTCCTAAAGAAATCATGGGAGACTAACACAGCTATGCTGCGACCAAGTATAGCTTCCACCTGTACTGCAAGAACACTCTCAGTATGGCTGAACCAGCTAGAGGATCATCTGGCGGCGGGTACCCCGCGGGAAGAAATCCTAGCTTCCCTACCAGCCCTAAAGAAGGCGTCTAATTTTCTTGCCGATGCATCTGCAGACCTAGTAAAGCTTTTTGCCCGGTCAGCGGCCTTATCGAATGCCACAAGAAGAGCTGTCTGGCTCCGCACCTGGTCAGGGGACGCGAGCTCAAAGAATCGCCTATGCTCCATCCCGTGTGAAGGCGATAGACTATTTGGGTCCACCTTGGATGATATTCTGGATCAGGCGGCGGACAGGAAGAAGGGCTTCCCTATAGAGAACCGCTATTTCCATCAGAGGCGTTCCTTTCGGAATCAAAGAAAGCCCGAAGGAGATCCTAAGAAAAAAGAGGGTTCAAAGAGGTGGCAGCCCTCCAGAGGTAGGGGTAGAGGGTTTCTCTTTAACCCTGAGAATGCTTCATCCTCAAAACAATGAAGCTATACATCAAGTGGGGGGCAGACTAATCTACTTTGCTGCCGTCTGGGAAAATATAGGAGCATCTCCCTGGGTAGTGGACACCCTAAGTCATGGGCTAAAGTTAGAGTTTCTGTCAATACCCACAGATCATTTCATGATCAACAAAATCCTACCTCATCAAGAAAAACAATCCTGCCTAGAGTCAGAAATTACATCACTCATTCAGAAAGGAGTAATCTGTCAGGTTCCTGCGGAAGAACAGGGAAAAGGGTTTTACTCCCCTGTCTTCTTAATCCAAAAACCCAACAAGACCTATCGACTAATAATTAACTTAAAAGGTTTAAACAAGTTTATCATTTACAAACGCTTCAAGATGGAGTCAGTGAGATCCACCATAAATGTCCTGCCCCAAGACTGCTTCATGGCGACCATGGACCTTCAGGACGCCTATTACCACGTCCCGATTGCTGTGGCCCATCAAAAGTTTTTGAGAATCGCTATTTATATAAATAACCGGCTCTGTCATTTTCAGTTCATAGCCCTTCCCTTTGGGCTTTCCTCAGCCCCAAGGGTGTTTTCAAAAGTTATGTCTGATGTCGTCAAAGCCCTTCACCTAAGAGGCATCCAAATTATACCGTACCTGGACGACTTTCTGGTAGTTGCTCCCTGTGAAGAGACCCTTCTGTCGCACCTAGCAGATGTTCAGAAATTTTTTACCACCCTAGGGTGGATAATAAATTTCAAAAAGTCAGACTTAAATCCAGCACAAAGCAAAACCTTTTTAGGGGTAACATTAGATTCCCATCGATTTAATGTCTTTTCTTCCACAGATCAAACAGATCGAGCTCCAGGAAAAAGTCTCGCTTTTCTGCAGCCAAAAATCCACAACAATAAGAAACCTCATGACCATTCTAGGTATCCTTACGTCCACGATCCAGTCAGTAAGGTGGGCCCAACACCACACAAGACCACTTCAGGCGTTCCTCCTATCTTCCTGGGATGGCACCTCCTCGGCCCTAGAAAAGCGAGTATTGATTCCGAAATCGGTAAAAACATCTCTTCTGTGGTGGAGAATCAGAAAACACCTTCAGACGGGTGTTTCCTGGAGACAAGGAGATCAAATGATCATAACCACAGACGCCAGCAGCATCGGCTGGGGGGGTCACTCAGGCGGGAAAGTGGTCCAAGGCACTTGGGGAGCGGATCTACTACAAGCCTCCTCCAACTTAAAAGAACTCTCAGCGGTATACAAAGTCATAGTCGCTCTCTTTACGCCTACATCACCAAAAAATATAAAAGTCTTCTCAGACAATACTACCGCGGTCGCCTATTTAAACAAACAGGGAGGAACCAGGAGTCGCTCCCTAGCAGCCGTAAGCGAAAAAATCTTCTCCTGGGCAGAGAGCAACCTGATTTCCCTTACAGCCTTACATGTCAGAGGAGAAGAGAATACTTTAGCCGACTTCCTCAGCCGTCAAACTCTGAAAGAGGGAGAGTGGTCCCTAAATCCACAAATATTTCACCAATTGTGTCTCAAGTGGGGGACTCCAGAAATAGATCTGTTTGCGACAAAGTCCAACAAACAGACCAAACAGTTCTGTTCCCTCTCCCAAAAGGACCAGCCATTATGGATAGATGCCCTATCCCGACCATGGCCAAACTGCCTTCTCTATGCCTTTCCTCCCTTCAGCCTTATACCGAAGTCTCTGATAAAGGTACAGGAAGAGAAGGCCAAGGTAATCTTTATAGCCCCTCACTGGCCGAGAAGATCCTGGTTTCCCTTACTACTTCACCTTTCAGCAGGGGAATCCTGGGTCCTCCCATCCATTCCGAATCTCCTTCATCAAGGCCCAGTAGATCACCCAAGCGTCAAAAACTTGAACCTGAGGGCCTGGAGACTGAACGCAACACTTTAAGAAAAAAGGGACTCTCGGATTCAGTTATTTCTACTCTTATGCTCAGCCGGAAACCCATAACATCCAGAATTTATATGCGGACCTGGAAAGCCTTTCAGAAATTCGCGGGTGACGCGAGTTTGCCCAACATTCCTCAAATTCTGCAGTTCCTTCAAGCCGGACTTGACAAAGGCCTCAGGCCAGCAACCCTTAGAGTGCAGGTATCAGCCCTTAGTGTGTTTTTGGACGTCAAGTTGTCAGAATCCTCTTTAATAAAGCGTTTTCTCAAGGGCGCAACGAGAGACTCCTGTAGCCCGTCCTACCATTGCTCCCTGGGATCTTAATTTAGTACTGTCTGTACTAATGTCTCCCTCGTTCGAACCTATAGAAGATATATCCCTGAGACTTCTGACGTTGAAGACAGTATTCCTTACGGCCATTACAACGGCTAGAAGAGTCGGGGAGATCCAAGCCTTTTCATATAAACCTCCTTATCTGACAATCTTCGATGATCGCATAATTCTGAAACATTGCCCAGCCTTCCTACCTAAGGTAGTGTCTAGATTTCACTGCGAACAAGAAATATCACTGCCCTCGTTCTGTCCTTCACCAACCTCGGAAAAGGAGAAGAATTACCACAACTTGGATGTAAGAAGGGTGGTAATCTGCTACCTCAACAGAACTTCATCGTTCAGGCACTCAGACCAGCTGTTCTTACAGTACCAAGGGCCCAACAAAGGTCACGGGGCAAGCAAACCTACGATATCCAGATGGATAAAAAATATGATCCAGTTAGCTTACCTGCAGAAAGACCTCCAACCCCCGGTTGGAATAAGGGCTCACTCCACCAGAGCGGTATCATCCTCATGGGCGGAGGCAACATCTGTATCATTAGAACAGATATGTAGAGCCGCAACCTGGGCCAATCCTATGACTTTTTTCCATAACTATAGGCTGGATATCCTTAAGAACCAGGACTTATCATTTGGGCGCGGGGTACTTTCTGCTGCTGTCCCTCCCTAGATCCTATTACTCTGTTAATCCTCCAATAAGTGCCGTTGTGGAGGCGTTAGGGAAAATAAATAATTACTCTTACCGGTAATTGGTTTTTCCAATAGCCTCCACAACGGCACTGGGATTCCCTCCCTAAAATATTATTACATGGGTCTAAGTTTGTAAAGACTTATTGTTTTCCTTCTAATGATGTAATTGTCCTTGGTTATTAATACAAAATTTATCTTGGCATCACTTCCGTGTCCTCTCTTATTGACTGACTAGGTAAAGGGGAGGAGGTTCTTAAATCTTCTGCTTCTACGTCGTTGTTTCCTGTCCGAGGCGGGGACACTCCTCCAATAAGTGCCGTTGTGGAGGCTATTGGAAAAACCAATTACCGGTAAGAGTAATTATTTATATCCTGTTGGGACTGCCTATTGCGTTTTTCTAGATGTTCAATTTTCCTATTTAAAGGGACTCTGTCACCACTTTCTAACCCCCCCTTTTAAAAGTATTGTTATCTCCATGGCGCCCCTGTGATTACAAAGGTGTTGTTAGAAGATAAATTCGCCGTCTCCTTTTGATAAAAAGAGCTTTTATCTAACCTGTCAATCTTCTTGATAAGGTGCCCAGGGCGTTTCTGTTGGTCTCAAGCTGCCGCCCGCCGCCGCCGCTGTTGGTGCCCAGCTCCTCCCCTGATGCTTTCAGCGCCGCCTGAATATAATGAAATACGCCTCCGGCTCTCGCTCAGTGCCCCCTCCTTTTAAAAGATCCCGCGCGTGCGCACAGGCCTGTGCCTGATGCGCCCGTGCGGACATTTACAATCAGCCTCATTGAGCGAAGTGCGCATGCGCGCACTTCGCTCAACCTCCTCATCAGACGAGCACTGCAGCCGGCCGGCTGCAGTGCTCGTCTGATGAGGAGGTTGAGCGAAGTGCGCGCATGCGCACTTCGCACAATGAGGCTGATTGTAAATGTCCGCACGGGCGCATCAGGCACAGGCCTGTGCGCACGCGCGGGATCTTTTAAAAGGAGGGGGCACTGAGCGAGAGCCGGAGGCGTATTTCATTATATTCAGGCGGCGCAGAAAGCATCAGGGGAGGAGCTGGGCACCAACAGCGGCGGCGGCGGGCGGCAGCTTGAGACCAACAGAAACGCCCTGGGCACCTTATCAAGAAGATTGACAGGTTAGATAAAAGCTCTTTTTATCAAAAGGAGACGGCGAATTTATCTTCTAACAACACCTTTGTAATCACAGGGGCGCCATGGAGATAACAATACTTTTAAAAGGGGGGGTTAGAAAGTGGTGACAGAGTCCCTTTAAGTCCTCAATTCTCTTTTGTTTTTGCTTTTTTGTGAAAGCACCTAGCGCTATCAAATGACCTCTCATAACCAGCTTATGAGCTTCCCATAGAGTCAAAAACGATAGATCACCTATGTTATTTAATTGGAAATATTCTGGTACTATTAAGTAACGTTTCATTGAGCCGCCATCAGAATTCTGACTTTGGCATATTAGGTATCACCAAAGACAGGAACACCGGTGCATGGTCAGATAATAGAATAGATCCAATATTCGAGGAGATACAGAATTGGATAAACTGTACCTTAAGAAATATATAATCTAATCTCTGATAGGTTTTGTGGGGCGTTGAGTAGAAAGAGTAGTCTGTCATTTGGGTGCATACTTACTCATTGGGATGGACGAACCATTTTTATTTTATTGGGGTGTGACCTGTGAAATGTGTAAACGTTTGTCAGGGGTGTGCATGTTATGTTTTCACACGTGAAGGGGCTTGTAATTGGAAATAAAATTTAGGAGAAAAAATAATAAAATTAATCTTTTCTGCACACAAAAAAAGCTGTGAAAACTGAGCAGACGCGATCTGTAATGGACACTACTGATCGGTGCTCAATTGTTGCAAAATGCACGCATGCAGATGGTGCGTTCGGGCAAAATTCTAAACGAACACTAACTGAAATTGGTATAATATATAAAATATTTTATAACTGCAGCTTTTTTTCTCCACAAAAAAAAAATCAAAAATCTGCAGATGCAAATGAGCACACTACTGTCTTTACTCTGCATCACTCACACAGATCGTACGTGCAAGCGTGCGTGCAAAAACTGTAGTATAAAAATTCACTGCAGTGTCTATATATAGAGCTCTCCCTCTAAATAAATAAATAAATAAATAAATAAATAAAAAAAAATATATTATATCTCTATCTATATATATATATATATATATATCTCTAATCTCTATCTCCTTATTCACAAGCCATTTAGGGCAGCAAGCCCAGCAATTGTTGAATTATGTATTGTTGCAGTATTCACTAATCAGAATAGGGTTCTATTCATGCTATCTCCATTGTTTCAGTTTATAAAAGAGCTATGACTGCTATTAGGGATGAGTGAATCGACCTCAGATGAAACATCCTAAGTCGATTTGCATAAAACTTCGGTCCAATACTGTATGGAGCGAGCGCTCCATACAGTATTAGAATGCATTGCTCAGATGAGCTGAAGTTATTATTTTGCGAAGTCTCATGTGACTTTGCGTAATAACTTTATAGATTAATTTTTACTGTAAAACCCCATTTCCCGAACTCTGGTTCGGTTCCAAGTGGCACCTTGGAACTGAACCCAAGTTTGGGAAATTTTTTTTACAGTAAAAATCTATGAAGTTATTACGCAAAGTCATGCATTCTAATACTGTACGGAGCGCTCAAAGTTTTATGTGAATCGACTTCGGATGTTTCATCCGAAGTCGATTTGCTTATTCCTAACGGCTATGCCTGATCTGTTTTCAAACAAATTGCGATAAACCCGTTGAGACTACTGTGGACTGCTCTATTTGTGACATTAACAGTACCAGAGCCTAAGTGTAAAACCATATTCTACACTAAAATAAGCCAGTTTGTGGCTCCATGTGTAAACAGATTTTATTTTTATTTTTTTTGCATTTACTTTAGAGGTGGCCTGAGTAACATGCTGTTTCATTGCTCCTTGCCAGAAGATGAGCTCTGTTTGGGCAATGAGCCACGGAGTGTTCTGCTGCGGTTATATGGCACTATTTTGCAGGTGGGTGAGCTTGTTAGATGAAGTTAGAAAGGTCTGTGTCTGTCTGTTGTTGTATTCTGTTGGTGTCTTTTGGCTTGTTCTGCCAACATTACCAGAAATTTTTGCTGCCTTTTAGCATAAGTGTCTGTTCCAGTTAGACTTCAATTTTTTTTACATTATGCATATTGCACAACTGTTTGTTCTATTAATGTAGTTCATGCTTCGTTTATTGGTATCAGCTGAATTGCGTTATGGATTCCGTTACCACGGACCATGCCTTTTTAGAGGCATTCCGTTATTCATTCCGTCATAATAGTCTATGGGCTTCAAAACGGATCCGTCCCGTTTCCGTTATTGTCCCGGTTGAGAGTGCGGGGAAACCCTCAACCGTGCGATGTTATAGGAAAGGGAAGCTGCTAGGCCAGGACCACAGGATCAGGGAGCAGGTCACCTCCTATTGCGTCCCTAATACTGACCCTGACTCCTATCCGTATGAGCCAACCCAGATGGTCGGAGGGCTCATACTCCGGAACCTAGGGTCCCTACTAGCCCTAAGGAAATCCCTGGACTAGGAGCAGGGTAAGACTACCTGTTCCTCCTAGACACGGACAAACAGGAGTCTAAACTGGCCAAGCTGCAAGGAAAGGGAAACGTCAACAGCATATGGATATGGCAGGCGAGTGAAACCACTACCACCCCTACCTGCCACAGACACACTGACTGGAACCCGTGCTCAAATGCTGTCGTCCACACCAAACACAAAAGGACACAGCACACACACATTAAACACACAGGAAACCAGATCCATAGCCGCAATAAGAATAGACACCACACAAACATAATCCTAACATCAATACATATTTTTATGACCTCAAGGGTGGCCCTCACTGGAGAGATGGCATAAGGATACCAGGAGGATGGCTCCAGCAAAACATGCCTGGAGTACCCCTCAGCTTCAGGCATCCAGCAGAGGCTAAATAGCCCAAGTAGCCACACCCACACAGACACACACTGGAAAGGGAATTAACCCTTCCAACACCAGACAGGGTAGTGAAGTCACTTAAAGGGGAAGTGCACACACAAATAAACCCCCTGCACACCAAACGGGGAAAGTGCACACATCTAACCCAAGTTGCCATAGGCAACCGCATGCATAGACAGTGAGCAGTCCAGCAACAAGCTCAGGCTGCTACACTGCCAACAACACCATGTTGCCAGCGGCAACCGCAGGTGAGGCTAACCACTCACAGCCCTCAGCTGCGGTGAACAACCAGACTGACCGCTGGCAACTGCATGTGAACTCTAAGGCTGGGTTCACACTTGAGCGCATTTTATATGCGCGTTTAACGCGCGTTTTTGTCGCACATTTTTATGCACGTTTTTTGCAATAGTAAACGTGCGTTTGACGCGCGTTTGTGTGATTGACTGCAGTGTCCTATGGCCACAAACGCGCGTCAAAACGCCCCAAAGAAGCTCAAGAACTTGTTTGAGTGTAGGGCGTTTTTCAGCGCGTTCAAACGCGCTGTAAAACGCTCAAGGGAGGACCAGGGCCATAGGGAAGCAATGATTTTCATGTGTTGAGCGTTTTACAGCGCGTTTGAACGCGCTGTAAAACGCTCAAGTGTGAACCCAGCCTTAGAGTCACGACCATAAGCATAGTCGTGACAGTTATGCAGGTTAGTCCTCACCTGTATAACGGAAACGGACGGATCAGTTTTTCAGCCCATAGAGTTTTATTATGACAGAATGAATAATGTTGTGGTCCGTGGTAACTGAATCCATAATGCAATTCACCTTTTACCAGTAAACGAAGCGTGAACAAATTTCATAACCTGAAATTTGCTCATCATTGAGGTAGAAATCAGGCATTACTGCTGCATTTTTCATATCTGTCTAATTACTAAAGTCTTGTTACACAGGCTGACTTTGGAGGTAATTATCAAGAACAAACGGTTCTTTATAATTGCCTGTTTGTCAAATGATGTGAGGACTGCATTTACATGCAGCAATCATCTCTTCTGTATTGGGACTATTGATCGCTACTGTATTGCTTGTTCCGTTGGAGAATCATTGCTTCTGGGAAACAGATTGTTATTCAGACAGCACGATCTGTTGCCCAGAAATGATGATTTAGATAACTGCAGTAATAATGCTTTCATCTGATGAATGAGCGTTTGCCCTTTATCAGTTGATCGGCATCACCTTTACACAGGGCAGTTATTGGGAACGGGTGTTCCTAGGAATGCTACTTCCTCATAATTGTCCTTATTGACCTCTTTCAAGGAGCCTTAAATCTTCTCTTTTAGTTTTCTCATCATTTTATCTGATGTCTAAAATACCAATTGGCCATTAGAGGTATACAATTATTGCTAAGATTATAATCCAGCCCTTAATATAACAGTTCTGAAAATATTCTATGCATAATTCCTACAATGAAATATTCAATGCAGTACAATAGTTGGAATTGGCAATTTATGTACTTTACCTCCAGTTATAGAAAAATGTATGTTATAGACTTGACAGATTTTCTTTGCCTGTGATCTGACATTTGAAAGCCCTTCAATTTGCTAGAGTGAAAATGCTAAAGTGCTTGATAAAGTGCAAATCTGCTTCTAACAGTTTATTTATTTTTTCTTGCTGTACCTAAGGGTACTTTCACACTAGCGTTTAAGTTTTCCAGTATTGAGTTCCGTCATAGAGGCTCAATACTGGTAAAAATGCTTCCGTTTTGTCCCCATTCATTGTCAATGTGGACAAAACTGAACGGAATACTCCAAAATGCGTTCCCAGACCGGAAAGCAAACTGCAACATGTTGTATTTTGCTTTCTGTCCTGGGAAACTGATCAAGACCCCAATGCAAGTCAATGGGGACGGATGTGTTTTCTCTGGCACAATCTGCCACAATAGACAACTGATCTGTCCCACATTGACAATGCAGTTAATGACTGATCCGTCTTGGCAATGTTAAAGATAATACAACCGGATCCATTCATAATTGATGCCGACGGTTGTATTATCAGTAACAGAAGCGTTTTTGCTGGACGACGCCGGATCCTGCAAAAAACGATAGTGTGAAAGTACTCTAAGAAAGTTAGACTGTCCATATACACTCACTGACAAAAAAATAAATAAATATATATATATGTGTGTGTGTGTGTATGTATATATGTGTATATATATATATATATATATATATATATATATATATATATTTATATTTATATTTCCCTCACTGCCGTATAAAAAGACTCAGAGGCTACTTTTGTACCTCTTGTTAAAAGATTTTTGACTGCTAGATATGCCTCCATGATACACTAAGACATTTTGTCCAGAGATGCATTAGTGGACTGAGAGAAGCAGGATGGTCGACAAATATCCCAGTATCTAGGCTGCTCTAACCTAGCGGTTAGTAGGTGTTAGGAGTGAGCACAGAAGTTATGGACACACAGCAAACATGACAGATTCTGGAGAGTCATCACATACAACAGTCGGTCACACCTAGTATTTATATGAGGGACACTATTGCGGCCACGTATTGCGGCCACGTATGTTGCCTGTCATGGCAGGGCTTCCAACTGTTATTTTCCATTTCGTCCACCATGACGGCTTAACCATGAGATTGTGTTGCTGCCCTTACAGAGGTCAAGGGGTCAGAGTTAAAAAGGCCACCACCCACTCACCCTCAATGTTTCGTGTCCCTTGGGGGCACCTCACAGTGAGACCTGTGGGAGGTGAAGATTTTTTTGTTTTATTATTTTAAATAACTGTTGTGGGGTTTTTCCCCTTCCCCTCTGCCCTCCTGCGGTTCATTCTAAAGCTGGGCAGAGGAAGACATTCAGGAGCAGATCTCGTCCCTGTCTAGCGGGGGCCTGTTATCTCTCCACATGCGTAGGGTCCTCCTTCCCTTCCTTTGTGGAAGCTGACCGCGCACTACAGAGCACGCTGACCTCAGTGCGAAGCCTCAGCACCGTGCTCTGTTCCCAGCCTGCATAGGACATGGGGCGGAGCTTGGAACCCACGTGTGCACGCGCTGATGACGTCAGACACGGTACCTGTGGTAAAAAGCGGCAGATTAATCAGGCATCGCTGCTTCCAGTGTGGTGTTCCTCCTCCAGGATAGGATGTCTGCTCCTGAGGCCGCTGCAGGCCAGATGGATTCTACAGACCCCCCCCTCGGCTACCTCGGCTCTATCCTTATGGAAGTTACATCTATGATCCAGAACGAGATAAAATCCTCCCTGGCCTCCCTCAAATCCGTTCCTCCTACTCCACCTGCGAAAAGGTCTAAGATGTCATTTTCATCCTCCTCTGACGTAGAGGACATGGACGAGGAGGCTTCCACCTCTAGACAGAACATTGATATGGATGTTCTGTCAGAGGGAGAAATTGTGGAAGATAGTAAAAAATAATTTTTCTCTTCTGATATGGAGGAATTATTGGGAGCTGTAAAAATCGTTGCAGGATGAAATATTTGGAGGACTTGGAGCAAAGAAATCCAAAGTGTTCCCAGTAAATGAAAATATTAAAGATATGATTCTGGACGAATGGATGGATCCAGAACGGAGATTAGGTGTCTCTAGGGAGTTTACGAACAGGCTGTTTGGTGTTTCATTAAAGATTTTTTTTCAGCTTGATCAAAGATTGATGTCCAGGTAGCGAAAGTTGTCAAAAAGACCTCCCTTCCTTTTGAGGATTCTTCTCAGCTACAGGATCCAATGGAAAGGAAGCCTGATGCTCTACTGAAAAAATCCTGGGAAGCATCCATGTTTGGGATTAAAACGAACATAGCGGCAACATCAGTGGCTAGATCCATGTATTTTTGGCTCAGCGAATAAGAAAAACATATTAAAAACAAGACTCCTAAAGAGGAGGTCCTAAACGCTATTCCCCTTCTCAGGTCAGCCACAGCATTCTTGGCGGATGCCTCAGCTGAGTCTGTTAGGTTCGCCGCTAAGGATGCTACATTATGCTCTATTGGTTTCTCTGGAGAATATGTTTTTTGACCGGTCTTAGACTCTATTCTCAACAAAGCAGCTGACCAAAAGAAAGGGTTCCCTGAGGAGAGTAAAAAGAAGCTTTAACCCTCAGTCCAAATCCTATAGAGGCAAAGGAAAATCAGGGAGGTGGAGCTATCAAAAAGGTGTGTGTGGGGGGGGGGGGGGAGACAAGGGTTTTCTTCTCAATCCCCAAAATAAACAATCCGATAAACAATGATGCCAAGGTTGGGGGAAGGTTGAGAAGTTTTCTATCCCAGTGGGAATCCATGACCCAGAACCCCTGGGTCTTGGACATCATAAAAAACCGGATACAGAATAGAATTCTCCTCAACCCCTCCAAAGAAGTTCCGGATAATCTCCCACAGCCAGAGCGTGTTAGAAAAAATTTGGCTGGGAGTCTTAGATTTTATAGATTCAAATCTGGTAATAGAAGTTCCTGAACTAAAAAAGGGAAAAGGTTATTATTCAAACGGTCTTCCCGTACCATTATAAATCTAAAAGGGTTAAACAAAGCCATTACCTAAAGGAAATGCAAAATGAAGTCTATCTTCCATGATCCCTTTAATCAAAAACGGAGCCTTCATGAAGTCCATAGATATAAGACGCCTATTACCACGTCCCCATACCCAAAAATACATCAGATTTGCATTAATGGACAATGCCGGTGTGGTAAATCAATTCCAGTTCACTGCTCTACCCTTTGGGATATCCTCCGCCCCAAGGGTGTTCACAAAACTGGTGGTGGAAATGATCTCCCCTCTCAGGACAGAGGGATTAAAAATGTTTCCATACCTAGACGATTTCCTTATTATAGGCAACTCAGAACTAGATACATCCAGTCAAATGGATTACCTGATTCACAAGTTCAGAGTTGGGCTGGTTAATAAATCAGAAAAAGTCTTGTCTGGCACCATCTACTCAAATGAAATTCCTAGGGGTGATGATAAATTCTATTACCCAGATGTCCTCTCTACCACAAGAAAAGTTGAGATTCCAATCCCAAAGTCAGTGTTCGATCAGGAGTGCCATGAGCCTTCTGGGAATGATGACCTCATGCATCACCGCAATGGCATGGTGCCAGGCCCATGCCAGGGTAACTCAATCCTGGATACTAGGGAAGTGGGACAGAAAACAGTCCTCCCTAGTGAAAAAGATAACCATCCCCCTACGCGTAAAGTCAGATTTAAACTGGTGGATGGAAAAGAAGAATCTGTCGAGGGGTGTAACCTGGTTGAGAAATCCAGAAGTCCAGATCCTGACAGATGCAAGCGGCACGGGCTGGGGAGCAAAGGTATCCTCCTAAAACTACCAGGGCAGGTGGTCAAACGAAATAAAACAAAGATCATCAAACTACGGAGAGTTGACAGCTGTCTGGGAGACTCTAAAAGTATCCCAAAAACTATTGTCCAGAAAACATCTAAAAATATTCTCCGACAATGTAACAGCTGTGGCCTACCTAAAACACCGGGGGGGCACAAGATCACAAGCCTAAAGGGTCTGGCGGAAAGAATATTCTTCTGGGCAGAAAGAAATGTACTTTCAGTCACAGCGAGCCATCTAAAGGGTTCAGAAAACACAGAAGCCGACTACCTCAGCAGAAAAACTTTAGACCCAGGGGAGTGGTCCCTAAATCAAGAAATTTTTCCGAAAATTTACAGAAGATGGGGAGTCCCTCAAGAAAAATCGAAAGTGGGGCGGTTTTGTTATCTAAACCCCAGAGAAAAGCCATGGGCAGTCGACGCCTTTTCAGTCAGGTGGACCTGGAACCTTGCTTGCGCCTTTCCTCCTTGGGTCCTAATTCCTCGAGTAGTGCAGAAGATAACGTCACTCCGGTCATCACATGGTACGCCATGGTAAAAGATCATGTGACATACCATGTGATGACCGGAGTGACGTCATCAAAGGTCCTTGACCTATACTGAATGCTCACCACAGGTCCTACACAACAAAGGAGACAGAAGCAGATGCCGGGCTACGCGATCAAGTGGACTAAGGTGAGTTAAATTTTTTTTTTTTTAACCCCTCCAGTGATGTTTCACTATGTATTCTGTATTCAGAATGCTATTATTTTCCCTTATAGCCATGTTATAAGGGAAAATAATACAATCTACAGAACACCGATCCCAAGCCTGAACTTCTGTGAAGAAGTTCGGGTTTGGGTACCAAACATGCGCGATTTTTCTCACGCGAGTGCAAAACTCATTACAATGTTTTGCACTCGCGCTGAAAAATCGCGGGTCTTCCCGGAACGCACCCGCACATTTTCCCGCAACGCCCGTGTGAAAGAGGCTTAAAGGTACAGATATCTGCTTTGGGTGCATGCTATGATACAGATCTAGCCAGCCACAGGTGGATAAGATTTGTAAGAGCTGCTTCTAGACTAAGACCATCTATAACCCCAAGGATTCCCCAGTGGGATTTAAACCTGGTCTTGAAAGGTCTAATGAAATCTCCATTTACTTCCTTACAGGACATTTCAATTAAACATCTTACTTTCAAAGCTACGTTCTTAATAGCAATAACATCAGCTAGACGCCTGGGAGAGATTCTATCTGTGGATGGCACATAGGGCCATGAGGGGGGCCAGCATAAGACACACATATAGCATCTTATGCTGGTCCCCCTCATGGCCCTATGTGTCCCTTCATGTGTCCTAAACTGCGCACATAACTGGCTTTGTGTGTAAAGTATTTTACTACTGTCTGAAACAAGCTCTCTCCTATTGATAAAATGGTCAGCCTCTGTACTCACTTTCACTATGAATGCACTGCAGTGAGCTGGCCGGCCGGCACGTGACTGACGTCACTTAGTAACGCTCCTCCCACTTCAGGAAGCAGGAGCGTTACTAAGTGACGTCAGTCACGCGCCGGCCCGCTCGCTGCAGTGCATTCTTCGTGAAAGTGAGTACAAAGGCTGGCCATTTTATCAATAGGAGAGAGCTTGTTTCAGACTGTAGTAAAATACTTTACACACAAAGCCAGTTATGTGCGCGCGGCCCCTTCATATATAATCGTGGCATTTTCGGGTCGGCCAAATCGCCATATCGCATTTGGCGATTATCGCGATTCGATAATTTTTTTCGATATATCGTGCAGCCCTATTGCCCACACAGAAGACTAATTGCAGAAAGATCTAGTTCTGGTATGTTCCCTGTTAAAAGATCTCAGGTGGAAGATAAATCATGCAAAATCTTGTCTAACCCTGTCTCAGAATTGCACCTTTTTAGGGATGCAGCTAGACTCCAAGTCCCAGAAGACAATTCTCCCTCAAAGGAATGTCTCGTCCACCATAGAGCATGTTTGGGACCTGTTTTGTTCCTTCCAGTGTTCTTTCAGACAAGCAATGATGGTACTGGGTCGTTTGACAGCTACGATTCCGGCCGTACCCTTCGCGCAGATTCACACAAAATCACTGCAGGTGGATATATTGCAGACCTGGAATGGACTTCCACAAACGCTGGAGGAAAGGTTCCATCTTTCATCCACAGCAAGATCATCCCTCCTATGGTGGGCATCCCAAAGGAACCGCTCGGTGGGAATGCCTTGGTCTTTTGCAGATCCCATGATAACTACGGACGCCAGTCCCTGGGGCTGGGGCGTACACTCCGAAAAAAGATACCGGCAAGGAAGGTGGGACTTAAAAACAATAGACCTCTTTGCCTCCCGGAAGAACAGGAAGGTGGAAAGATTCTTCTCCCTAAATCGTTCAGAGAATCCTACAGCTATAGACGGTCTAGCTCAAGACTGGAATCAGGAATACGGATACGCCTTCCCTCCCCTTTCCCTAATTCCACAAGTCCTGAAAAAAAGTCCAGAGGGAAAGAGCCTCCATAATATTAGTAGCCCCAAGATGGCCCAAGAGAGTGTGGTATTCAACCCTGATAAACCTATCCAGGGAGCCCCCTTGGATCATTCCTCCGAAGGAAGATCTTCTCTCCCAGGGCCCGTTCCTACATCCCAACCCAGAAATTCTGCAGTTATCGGTATGGAAGTTGACAGGGATATCTGGTTAGGGAGAGGCCTTTCCGACAGAGTAGTTTCCACCCTTTTAGGCAGCAGGAAGGTTACTACGGCTAGAAAGTATAATAGTCTGGAAAACCTTCTCTTCCTTTTTAGGGTCCAGTCCAGATCCGTTTAGCCCTCCAGAAGTCCCTAAGATCCTGTATTTCCTACAAGCTGGTCTGGATAAGGGTCTCAAGGCTTCCACCTTAAAGGTGCAGGTGGCAGCTTTGAGTTACTTTTTTAACTTCCAACTAGCTGTCCATCCTTGGGTTTAGGGTTTTCTATCTGCAGAAGCTAGACTCCATCCTTCCCTAAGACCTCTTTCCCCTCCCTGGGATCTAAATAGGGTTTTGACAGCACTTACACAGGAGCCCTTTGAACCTCTGTCCGAAGTTTCGATAGACATCCTGTCCATAAAAATGGCTTTTCTCTTAGCCATCACCTCCGCTAGGAGGATATCAGAGATCCAAGCCTTTTCGGCTTATCCTCCTTACACCACTATTCTGGAGAACAAAGTAGTCATTAGACCACTTCCAACCTTTTTACCCAAAGTAGTCTCTGATTTTCACAGAAGCCAAGATATTAGGCTGCCGTCCTTTTTTACAAACCCTTCCAATAGTTCAGAACAGAAATGTCATTGCTTAGATGTTAGAAGATATCTGCTGGCCTATTTAAGCCACCTCCCCCTCGAGAAAGGACGAGAATCTCCTGGTCCAATTTCTAGGCAAGAATAAAGGGCGCAAAGTGTCTTCCAGGGTCATTGCTAGATGGGTTAAAAAGGCCATAGTTAAAGAGGACCTTTCACCTATTATGACACTGTGAACGAAGAATACAGACATGGAGAGTGGCGCCCGGGTATCTCACTGCACTTACTATTATCCCTGGGCGCCGCTCCGTTCTCCTGTTATGCCCTCCGGTATCTCCGCTCACTAAGTTATAGTAGGCGGAGATTTCAGTCACTAAGTTATGGTAGGCGGAGTCTGCCCTTGTTCTGCTCTAGCGCTGGCCAATCGCAGCGCAGAGCTCACAGCCTGGGAGGTTATTTTCGCCCAGGCTGTGAGCTCTGCAATGCGATTGGCCAGCGCTACAGCAGAACAAGGGCAGACTCCGCCTACCATAACTTTGTGACCGGAGATACCGGAGGGCATAGGGGGAGAACGGAGCGGCACCCAGGGATAATAGTAAGTGCAGTGAGATCCCCGGGCGCCGCTCTCCATGTCTGTATAGTTATTTCACAGTGTCATAATAGGTGAAAGGTCCTCTTTAAGGCTTATATTTCTTTAGGGCTTCCTCCTCCATCTGGATTCGGGGCCCATTCCACTAGAGCAGTCTCGACCTCCTGGGCAGAGAGCAGATGTTTCCCTAGCCCAAATCTGTAGGGCAGCCACCTGGAGTTCTCCATATACCTTCCTTAGGCATTATAGATTGCAGCTTCATTCTGATGCATCCTTCGGAGAGAGGGTTCTTCAGGCTGTAGTCCCTCCCTAGGTTCCGATTTATAGTTTATCTCGCATAGGGTGCCGTCATCGGTGAGGGGAAAACAACATTGCATACCGGTAATCGTTTTTCTCAATACCCATGACGGCACCCTCCAAAATTCCCTCCCCCCCCCCCCCCCCCCTTCCCAAAAAAAATATATAATAATAATAATAATAATAATAAAAAAAAAAAATATATATATATATATATCTATATATCTATATGAGGAAATATTGTCACATCCACATAGGGTATGCTGTGCCAGTAATAATTATACACATATCACTAAAATCTTTAAAAGTACACCTATGTACCCATCTAGCTACAAATAATATTGCACAAGTCCCATAAGTAGCCATACCAGTAGCTACTGTAACCTTGCAGAGAAATCCCAACAGGAATTAACCTGGGATGGGCCTGTAGATCCTGCACAGGTTAAGTTGGAATACCATCCTGCATACCCTGGTAAGGACAAAACCATCATCAAATGAAAAATAAGTGCAAAAAGTAGCATAAGAGAGCAATACAGACCAGAGGCCAGGAATGAACAAACCAACCCCGACGCGCGTTTTGCCTTGCTTCCTCTAGGGGGCGTACTAGAGGAAGCAAGGCGAAACTCGCGTCGGGGTTGGTTTGTTCACTCCTGGCCTCTGGTCTGTATTGCTCTCTTATGCTACTTTTTGCATTTTTTCATTTGATGATGGTTTTGTCCTTACTAGGGTATTCGGGATGATATTCCAACTTAACCTGTGCAGGATCTACAGGCCCATCTGTAGGCAAATGTGCCCCAGGGAACCATATGAAATGTGTATGCCTCCTTTCCCAACCGTATTTTAACCTGTGTCCAGGCTAGGAGTGGCCCAACAGGATACTAGAGCCTCCTTTCAATTGTACAGTTTTCCTCGGTAAACATATTCTTTTGCTCTAATATTGTAATTGCTTACATATATCCTTATTACATTCACACGTGTGCTTTTTTTTTTTTTTTAGTCAAGGAGTGTACATGCCTTGTAGTCTCTTTGCAGTCTTTGGCTCCTGTCTTTGACATTGCTTTTAGACAGAATAATCTTAGCAAATTGTAAGGGTTATCTTGGTGGACAAACCCCCACCACTGAAAACATCTCGCATCTTGAGGGTATAACCTTTTAAAGAGGTTGTCTCATAATCCAAAATACTCAGCTATCTCATGCAACCCCATAGAGCTGAATAAAGTGGTGGATATGTTGCTCCATTCAAACTGGGAGCCTAGGCCCCTGTTTTTTGTGATCGGCAGGGGCCCCAGTGTCCAGACCCTCGCATATCAGACACTTATCCCCTACCCTGTGGTTAGGGGTTAAGTTGCCAAAGTGGGACAACCCCTCTAATGTGTTATTATTTAAAGAGAACTGAGAAGATTAATATATAGTTTTGTGGGTAAAAATTCAGTAAGACTTGTGTAAAGGGGGAATAATAATACCAATATTTATGCAAATATCGATAATTAATATTCATAAATGGGAGGAGCCATCTAGTGATAACTCCGCCCATTTATGCCTTTATATAATAATAACAATACCTTTGCTATACTTTACACTGATCACTATGCTAGCTGCATGCGCCTTAGTAAACTAACTATCGCCAATAACCACACGCCACACAGATAGTTATAAACCAAACACAGTATTTATTACTAACAATACACTACGCACGCAATACTAACAATACAGCACTAAATATACAATCCTAAACTACACTACACATTCCCAATTCCACCCATCAACTAACTACACAGTTCACACATACAAGTATATTAACAATCACCCACCCATCTGTACACACTGTCCCTACAGGGTTAACGGTGGCACTGCAAGGGAGTGCAGGCCATAGACACTATAGATTCAGCACTGCAAGGGTTACTTGCAAGTGAGTGCTGAGGTTTACCAGGGGTACAGCAGGGATCAGGGACACAGCAGGGAGTGGGGGTAATCAGGGGTACTAATAGGGCCACAGGATCAGGGGTACAACAGGGGAATACAATAAGGCAAGGGTTTGGGGGCTCAGGCTGTCCAGTAATAGATACAGTGGGGGTAACCACAAATACAATCAGGGGAACCAGTGGCACAGGATCAGGGGTACAAACAAGGATACAATAAGGCAAGGGTTTGGGGGATCAGGGTGTCCAGTAACACGGCAAGGGTAAATCAGGGCCCAGGGTACACATCAGGGACAAGGGTACACATCAGGGATAGGGGTTACAGGACCAGGGGTGTGGGTTAACCAGGGGAGAGATATAGCGGTCGGGGGTCAGGGGATATACTTAATCCTTCCAGCGCATGGAGCTGCACTCTCCCATGTATCTAGTCTGGTTGCAAGAGACCGCACCTCTGGCCGGTTCGGGGTTTTATAGCCCAAAAGCAACCCCCTCCTCCTTCCTCAGGCATGTGACATCATAGTGTGCCTTAGTCCCCCCCCCTCCTAGTCCCAAAAATGCTGGGAGTAATGGGCATGGCCATGGGGCAGAGGTGTGGAAAAACAGGTTCTCTGATTAGAAGGTCCCCTCACAAACGGTGCCAAAGCGTCTGATTGCTTTGGGCCTGAACAAAAGGGGACTAGATGCTAATCAGCTGTTATCCTACAGGCTATAACAACTCTGTTGATAACAGTTGGAATTGCATATATGCATATATATATCCACAGATGCTTGGGGGGCTCATCTATAAACACATACAAAACCGGGGGTATGAATGGGCAGCAATAAGCCCACATACATACTGTCATGCTGACATAAGTGTATATACATAGACACGTGTGCAAATACATACACACATATCTATATATACACACGCCACCATGAGCCCCTGGGGATCACCATGGGCATCACCCCATGATGCGGTGGTTAATGTATGCATATATATACCATACATGCCCGCACGTGTTTGCAGGCATGCATGGATATATATGCACACGTCTCAACCGTTCCTCAACAACTTGTATCTTTTATACATTGAAATGGTCAATAACTTTTTCACAACTTAGCATAAATCAATAATACAGGCGACTCTAAAAAAACGTTGTAACATATTGACACTGGCCTTCACCAGTGTTTGTCAACAATACCTCTCCTCCCCCATTATAGTCAGTGATATCTGTTTGCCTTTGTTCCTGTCAGCTGTGTGCTGAATCTGGCACTTCTGTTTTCGTTCTGCTTCTATAATGGAACAGAACAATAGAAAAGATAGCGCTGATGTGAACATATTTTAAGAAAATGTTAGGAAGCAGATTCTCCTCTCTGTGTGCAGTGGATGGGTGCTAGTCTCCATCCACCAGATCTAGGAAAACCGCAGACTAGAGACAGATCCTGCAGAGGGGGAAATTGCAAAAAAAAAAAAAAAAAAAGACAAATACAAGTGTTATACTGGCAAAGAATGTGTTACTCCTCATGTACACATACTATACTATTGATTAATGCAGAGCTTGTTGAAAGGATAGGCATTAAATCTATTCTTTTTTTTACTTCAGTTGTACACAGGGGCCGTCTTATCATTGATGGCATTTCCTGTGTAAGTGTGTATACATTGATAGCTGCCAGCCATAGATTTGGCAACATGGTTCTCAAGTTCAGAAAGAGCACAGATTTAGATGTATAAATTAATAGTTTTATTGAATCTATTCCCACAAAACTATGTGTCAGTCTGCTCAGTTCCTCCTCCTTTAACATGCAGCCTTTTTGCTGGCATTTCTGTTTTTGTGCAATTGCCTCATTTTACATTAAAGGGGTTCTCCGGAAATTAAGAAAATGAACATTCGTAAATATTACTTTATTATAAATATTTATAATAAAGTAATATTTACGGATGTTCATGTTCTTAATTCCCGGAGAACCCCTTTAATGTAAAAAGAGGCAATTGCACAAAAACAGAAATGCCAGCAAAAAGGCTGCATGTTAAAGGAGGAGGAACTGAGCAGACTGATTATATATATATATATATATATATACACACACACTGTATAATGCCATCATCTTATGCTCATTAATCATTACCTATACTTCACATGAAACACATCCAAGATACATCAAGAGAACTGGACACCGCAGTTGTAATTACATTCGATGGCGACACTATGGTCAAGTAAAACAGTAAAGAGAAGTCAGCACTTACATGAGCCCTGATTTTCATTCAAACAGCAGGGTTCCCTGGTGTACGACCCCCACCGATCTGATATTGATCACCTATCCTGAGGGTAGGTTATCAGTATGGGAAATGGGACAACCTCTTTACACTTTTATAATTGGTGCACAAACACTATAGTGAAAATTCTATAATTATAAGGCCGAGTTCACATCCCGTTTTTGTCTTACAGTTGCAAGAAAAAGTATGTGAACCCTTTGGAATGATATTGATTTCTGCACAAATTGGTCATAAAATGTGATCTGATCTTCATCTAAGTCACAACAATAGACAATCACAGTGTGCTTAAACTAATAACACACTTAGAATTAAATGTGTTGGAGTTACATATACCGTATATACTCGATTATAAGACGAGTTTTTTGGCACATATTTTTGTGCTCAAAAAGCCCCCTCGTCTTATACTCGAGTCTAGGTCTGTATTATGGCAACTTACATTGCCACAATACAGACCAACAGTGGCGTAGCTATAGGGGGTCGCAGCCGTCGCCATTGCGACCTGGCCCCTAAGTCAGGGGGGCCCACGGGGCCCCCCAGGAGATGAGTAAAACCCTGGATTATTTATTTGGATATCTTACTTTGTTTTAGCTCCGGTAATAGCAGGCAGTGCGGGGGGCGGCGCTCACTCACTGACGTCACGCGCCTGCGCCGCCTAGTGGGAGAAGCAGGCGAGTGACTTCAGTGAGTGAGCGCTGCCCGCCCGCCCGCACTGCCTGCTATTACCGGAGCTAAAACAAAGTAAGATATCCAAATAATCAGAGTAAAGAGCTCAGCAATGAGCAATGATTAAAGTTAAAGTAGTTACTGATTATTTTATAAATATACTGCTGTGAGCGTCGGGGAGGGGGATCCGTGGATGGCACTGTAGGGGGATCTGTGGATGGCAGTGCCATCCACAGATCTCCCCCCTAAACAGTGCCATCCACAGATCTCCCCCCTAAACAGTGCCATCCACAGATCCCCCCCTCCCCTAAACAGTGCCATCATGGCACTGTTTAGGGGAGGGGGGATCTGTGGATGGCACTGTTTAGGGGGGAGATCTGTGGATGGCACTGTTTAGGGGGGAGATCTGTGGATGGCACTGTTTAGGGGGGAGATCTGTGGATGGCACTGTTTAGGGGGGAGATCTGTGGATGGCTCCCTGTATTTAATGCAGAGTGTGTGTATATAATGCACACACTCTGCATTAAATACAGGGAGTCAGTCAGACTCCCATCAATCTGAGTCACCCTCTTGCAGATGTGTGTATATAATGTAGAGTGTGTGCATTATATACACATACACTCTGCATTATAGCTGCATTTCCCACCCTAGTCTGATACTCGAGTCAATCATTTTTCCCATTTTTTTGGGGTGAAATTAGGGGCTTCGGGTCGGCTTATACTCGAGTATATACGGTATATATATATATTTTTATTCCCAAATATATTTCATTAGTTAGTGGCTCATTTTGTCTAGGGAGCAAAGATTAGGAGTAACAAAATGGCCACTGTCATATTAATACACACAAAACCTGTCCTAATCACACAGCAGGACAAGTTATTTCAGGACACTGAGCTAATGAGCTGCCTCATCCTCCCCTACCTGTCAGGGATTATGATCCTATATACAGCTGATAAGATCTTCAGCTGAATCTCTGTGGGAGTAGAGTCCATGAAGGGACATGAAATACAGAGAGGACGGACAGGACAGACTGTGGTCATGTGGGGCTGTGTTAATGAAGACTGCATACAAGCACTGCTGCTCATTAGCCACATCTGCTCATTAACTCATTAAATTACATTCATACAGAGATTCAGCTAAAGTTCTTATCAGCTGTGTTCAGGACCACAATCCCTGACCAGTAGTAGAGGAGGATGAGGCAGCTCTTTACCTTAGTGTTCTGAAGTAACTTGCTGTGTGATTAGGACAGGTTTTCTGTGTACTAATAGGACAGTGGCCATTTTGTTTCCCCTGATTGCTCCCCAGACTAAACAAGCTATTATAATTAATGAAAGGTATTTGGGAATATATTTATAATGAAGTAATTTAGTATTTTCACTTTATTAATTCCTGGAAAACCCCTTTAACCACCTCCGGACCGCCTAACGCAGGATCGCGTTCCGGAGGTGGCAGCGCTGCGCACAGTCACGCATATATGCGTCATCTCGCGAGACGCGAGACTTCCTGTGAACGCGCGCACACAGGCGCGCACGCTCACAGGAACGGAAGGTAAGAGAGTTGATCTCCAGCCTGCCAGCGGCGATCGTTCGCTGGCAGGCTGGAGGTGTGTTTTTTTTTTAACCCCTAACAGGTATATTAGACGCTGTTTTGATAACAGCGTCTAATATACCTGCTACCTGGTCCTCTGGTGGTCCCCTTTGTTTGGATCGACCACCAGAGGACACAGATAGCTCAGTAAAGTAGCACCAAGCACCACTACACTACACTACACCCCGTCACTTATTAACCCCTTATTAGCCCCTGATCACCCCATATAGACTCCCTGATTACCCCCCTGTCATTGATCAACCCCCTGTAAAGCTCCATTCAGATGTCTGCATGATTTTTACGGATCCACTGATAGATGGATCGGATCCGCAAAACGCATCCGGATGTCTGAATGAAGCCTTACAGGGGCATGATCAATGACTGTGGTTATCACCCCATATAGACTCCCTGATCACCCCCCTGTCATTGATTACCCCCCTGTAAAGCTCCATTCAGATGTCCGCATGATTTTTACGGATGCACTGATAGATGGATCGGATCCGCAAAACGCATCCGGACGTCTGAATGAAGCCTTACAGGGGCATGATCAATGACTGTGGTTATCACCCCATATAGACTCCCTGATCACCCCCCTGTCATTGATTACACCCCTGTCATTGATCAACCCCCTGTAAAGCTCCATTCAGATGTTTGCATGATTTTTACGGATCCACTGATAGATGGATCGGATCCGCAAAACACATACAGGCGTCTCCCTGGAGCCTTCCAGCGGGGGTGATCAATGACTGTGGTGATCACCCCATATAGACTCCCTGATCACCCCCCTGTCATTGATCACCCCCCTGTCATTGATCACCCACTGTAAGGCTCCATTCAGACATTTTTTTGGCCCAAGTTAGCGGAATTTATTATTTTTTTTTCTTACAAAGTCTCATATTCCACTAACTTGTGTCAAAAAATAAAATCTCACATGAACTCACCATACCCCTCACGGAATCAAAATGCGTAAAATTTTTTAGACATTTATATTCCAGACTTCTTCTCACGCTTTAGGGCCCCTAGAATGCCAGGGCAGTATAAATACCCCACATGTGACCCCATTTCGGAAAGAAGACACCCCCAGGTATTCCGTGAGGGGCATATTGAGTCCATGAAAGATTGAAATTTCTGTCCCAAGTTAGCGGAACGGGAGACTTTGTGAGAAAAAAATTAAAAATATAAATTTCCGCTAACTTGTGCCAAAAAAAAAAAAATTCTATGAACTCGCCATGCCCCTCATTGAATACCTTGGGGTGTCTTCTTTCCCAAATGGGGTCACATGTGGGGTATTTATACTGCCCTGGCATTCTAGGGGCCCCAAAGCGTGAGAAGAAGTCTGGTATCCAAATGTCTAAAAATGCCCTCCTAAAAGGAATTTGGGCACCTTTGCGCATCTAGGCTGCAAAAAAGTGTCACACATCTGGTATCGCCGTACTCAGGAGAAGTTGGGGAATGTGTTTTGGGGTGTCATTTTACATATACCCATGCTGGGTGAGAGAAATATCTTGGTCAAATGCCAACTTTGTATAAAAAAAATGGGAAAAGTTGTCTTTTGCTAAGATATTTCTCTCACCCAGCAAGGGTATATGTAAAATGACACCCCAAAACACATTCCCCAACTTCTCCTGAATACGGCGATACCACATGTGTGACACTTTTTTGCAGCCTAGGTGGGCAAAGGATTTCACAGGTCATTTACCTACTTACCACACATTAGGGCCCCTGGAAAATGCCAGGGCAGTATAACTACCCCACAAGTGACCCCATTTTGGAAAGAAGACACCCCAAGGTATTCCGTGAGGGGCATGGCGAGTTCCTAGAATTTTTTATTTTTTGTCACAAGTTAGTGGAAAATGCTGATTTTTTTTTTTTTTTTTTTTCATACAAAGTCTCATATTCCACTAACTTGTGACAAAAAATAAAAACTTCCATGAACTCACTATGCCCATCAGCGAATACCTTGGGGTGTCTTCTTTCCAAAATGGGGTCACTTGTAGGGTAGTTATACTGCCCTGGCATTCTAGGGGCCCAAATGTGTGGTAAGGAGTTTGAAATCAAATTCTGTAAAAAATGACCTGTGAAATCCAAAAGGTGCTTTTTGGAATGTGGGCCCCTTTGCCCACCTAGGCTGCAAAAAAGTGTCACACATCTGGTATCTCCGTACTCAGGAGAAGTTGGGGAATGTGTTTTGGGGTGTCATTTTACATATACCCATGCTGGGTGAGAGAAATATCTTGGCAAAAGACAACTTTTCCCATTTTTTTATACAAAGTTGGCATTTGACCAAGATATTTATCTCACCCAGCATGGGTATATGTAAAATGACACCCCAAAACACATTCCTCAACTTCTCCTGAATACAGAGATACCAGATGTGTGACACTTTTTTGCAGCCTAGGTGGGCAATGGGGCCCATATTCCAAAGAGCACCTTTCGGATTTCACAGGTCATTTTTTACAGAATTTGATTTAAAACTCCTTACCACACATTTGGGCCCCTAGAATGCCAGGGCAGTATAACTACCCCACAAGTGACCCCATTTTGGAAAGAAGAGACCCCAAGGTATTTCGTGATGGGCATAGTGAGTTCATAGAAGTTTTTATTTTTTGTCACAAGTTAGTGGAATATGAGACTTTGTAAGAAAAAAAAAAAAAATCAAAAAAAAAATCATCATTTTCTGCTAACTTGTGACAAAAAATAAAAAGTTCTATGAACTCACTATGCCCATCAGCGAATACCTTAGGGTGTGTACTTTCCGAAATGGGGTCATTTGTGGGGCGTTTGTACTGTCTGGCCATTGTAGAACCTCAGGAAACATGACAGGTGCTCAGAAAGTCAGAGCTGCTTCAAAAAGCGGAAATTCACATTTTTGTACCATAGTTTGTAAACGCTATAACTTTTACCCAAAGCATTTTTTTTTTTTACCCAAACATTTTTTTTTATCAAAGACATGTAGAACAATAAATTTAGAGCAAAATTTATATATGGATCTCGGTTTTTTTTGCAAAATTTTACAACTGAAAGTGAAAAATGTCATTTTTTTGCAAAAAAATCGTTAAATTTCGATTAATAACAAAAAAGTAAAAATGTCAGCAGCAATGAAATACCACCAAATGAAAGCTCTATTAGTGAGAAGAAAAGGAGGTAAAAATTCATTTGGGTGGTAAGTTGCATGACCGAGCAATAAACTGTGAAAATAGTGTAGGTCAGAAGTGTAAAAAGTGGCCTGGTCTTTCAGGGTGTTTAAGCACTGGGGGCTGAGGTGGTTAAAGGGACACTGCCAGATTTTTTATTTTTTTTTTATCACACATTAACATACTGAATGTGAATTTAACAAAAGTCAGACCATTCACTGTGGCCAGAGAGAGAAGGAAATGAGTGGCTCAATTAAACCACCATACTTTGCACTGATAAGTGCAGTGCTCTTCTGTGGGCATCTTTATCTAGGTCTAACAACAGAACAATATTGCATGTTATCCCAATTCTACTAATCTACTATAATACTAATAGATAATTTTTACCTGGCAGCAGAAGTAAACTAACAATGGATTATTAGTTTATTAGATTATTAGTTTTATCTCTCTGCACTGACTGTTAGGCGGGCAATATTTTGTATTTTAGTTTAAATGACCTAGTACAGCCAAAGTGGGAAAGAAAAATGGCCAAAAATTCTCAATAGCTTCTTTGAATATTGAGGTGAACAATACCCTTTTCTGATGGCAGTGTCCCTTAAATGGAGGCTGTAACAAGGAAATTTACTGTTAAATAATTGCAATGCCTATTAGTGCTAGCTTAGCTGAATATAAGGATATTTTTCACTAAGCAATCCGTTGCTTCATTGTGGAGAAAAAGTTTAATCTTTATGCAAATTAGCAATTATATGCACAGCAAAAGTTTAATCTTTATGCAAATTAGCAATTATATGCACAGCAGGTAGGCACAAGCCACTCTGTGCTCCTTTGCTCATCCTGCTTCCACTACCCCACTTTCTCCTTGATTCCATAAAAATAAAAAATTGAGAGCAAAGAGCCCATGATTTTTGCTCTCCATTTTTTATTTTTATAGTGTCAGTGCATGGAGACAGAATAAGGGGATGCTGGAAGGAGTTTTCAAATGACATTTGATTGCGACTGTGTGGAATTTTCTGTTTAACAAAGAATTTTTAATATTAGCGGGATGTGCTCCGTAATAAGATTTTACGATGTTTTTTTGTCTTTCCTTGTTGATTGACAGGGTCAGGTTCCTACATGGTCATCTCACTTGGCCCAGTCAATAAAGTTGGAGAGGAAAGGCTGGCAGAGGAAATGGGATTAATTTATCTCTTGCATATGGATTAAAAGTAGATGAAACAAACCGAAAAGGAATACTGCCTCATAGGTACAGCAGCTTTCCAATAATAAGCTGTTAAACGCAACTACTTTATTATTCCTTTTTAAAATAAATATTTGTATGCCACAAAGTGGTGATGGTTAAAAATTCATGTGACTCAATCCCATTTGAATTACGTCTCATATGTATTGATTTGTATACTGTGTACACATACAACAGATTAATAGTTGTATTAGCAAAGATTCCACACCACTGCCTATTAGTTTCTACTATAGAGAATTGCTGGCTGGCTAAATGCCAAAGAAAGTGTTATCGGGGGAACAGACAAGAACAGCAATAAGAAAAAATATTTTTAACCAAATTATGTGCGTTTGATGGGTTTCAACTAATGGGGCGGGGTGTGGATTACACAGTTATGGGGAAGGATCTGTAAATGACGCAGTCTTATCGGGAGGATCTGTGGATGACACACATGGCACCTTATGCTGGTATTAGAGCCATTATGTACCTATGTGTCAGTCATTGCGGTCTCCTCATTTCCTCCTGTATTAGTCATTAATGTATCCCCTCATTTCCCTGTGTTAGTAATTAGTTGACCTCAGTCAGAACAGCCATCACATGTAAAGTCTATTCAGTTCATCCCCTAGCAGTGGTGGTGCTTTGTTAAACTAATCACCAGCTGTAAGGAGTACTCGCTATGAAAGCAGCGGGCAGCATTGTCGCCTCACGCTCCGCCCTCCTCAATTATGAAATCAGTGGAGCCAGAGCATGAGTGAGTGCCCCTATGCTTTCGGCCTGCGTCTTATAAAGTGGAAAATAGTGTGTGTGTGTGTGTGTGTGTGTGTATGTATATATACACTCACCTAAAGAATTATTAGGAACACCTGTTCTATTTCTCATTAATGCAATTATCTAGTCAACCAATCACATGGCAGTTGCTTCAATGCATTTAGGGGGGTGCTCCTGGTCAAGACAATCTCCTGAACTCCAAACTGAATGCCAGAATGGGAAAGAAGGGTGATTTAAGCAATTTTGAGCGTGGCATGGTTGTTGGTGCCAGACGGGCCGGTCTGAGTATTTCACAATCTGCTCAGTTACTGGGATTTTCACGCACAACCATTTCTAGGGTTTACAAAGAATGATGTGAAAAGGGAAAAACATCCAGTATGTGGCAGTCCTGTGGGCAAAAATGCCTTGTGGATGCTAGAGGTCAGAGGAGAATGGGCCGACTGATTCAAGCTGATAGAAGAGCAACGTTGACTGAAATAACCACTCGTTACAACCGAGGTATGCAGCAAAGCATTTGTGAAGCCACAACATGCACAACCATTAGGTGGATGGGCTACAACAGCAGAAGACCCCATCGGGTACCACTCCTCTCCACTACAAATAGGAAAAAGAGGCTACAATTTGCACGAGCTCATTAAAATTGGACTGTTGAAGACTGGAAAAATGTTGCCTGGTCTGATGAGTCTCGATTTCTGTTGAGACATTCAAATGGTAGAGTCCGAATTTGGCGTAAACAGAATGAGAACATGTATCCATCCTCTGATGGCTACTTCCAGCAGGATAATGCACCATGTCACAAAGCTCGAAAAATTTCAAATTGGTTTCTTGAACATGACAATGAGTTCACTGTACTAAAATGGCCCCCACAGTCACCAGATCTCAACCCAATAGAGCATCTTTGGGATGTGGTGGAACGGGAGCTTCGTGCCCTGGATGTGCATCCCTCAAATCTCCATCAACTACAAGATGCTATCCTATCAATATGGGCTAACATTTCTAAAGAATGCTATCAGCACCTTGTTGAATCAATGCCACGTAGAATTAAGGCAGTTCTGAAGGCAAAAGGGGATCCAACACCGTATTAGTATGGTGTTCCTAATAATTCTTTAGGTGAGTGTATATGTGTGTGTATATATCACAAAAATGTCAAAAGTACTGATTCAATCCAGGGTGGCTGTATAATCCATGATGGATACCCTCCTCATTTGCATATGTCACCATAAATACTTCCAGCCTATAAAAACATAACTTGACCGGTGACATAAGTGGAAATCATACCCATACCATACCAGATGAGTCAGAGATCATGTGTGACTAGTGTCGGTGACACCACTTCCAGTTATGTGTGTTCCGATCACATGATCATTGAAAACACTGTCACCATGTTTTTTAATCATGTGGTGAATGACAGCACCATCACATAATAAATGAGTATTATCAATGGGTGTGGAAATTGAGCCCACACCATACCATTTGACCAGAGATAATGTGACTAGTACTAGTGACATCACTTTCAGTCTGCATGTGAGTAGCAATCACATAATCATTGACATTGCTTCCGGACGCCATGGTTTTTGATCATGTGATTGACAACAGCAATACATGATGAATGAATAATTGTTGTCAAATGATAACTTATATAAATTTACCGTTTGCTACCTACTATTTTGATCAATAGGTAGTATCCAGTACAGATGTAGAAGTTTATTCCCACCTGATTTTTATAAAGATATATTCTCACTTATTAATACCAATAAATAAAACTGGGTTATATCAAGATAATATATGGAAGAATTGTACCTCAATAGATGAAGGTATATTAATACTCGAGTAGTACGGTAATTGTAAAAAATGTATTTGCAAGGTAAACCTATAGAAAGCTAAGTATATATTACAGCAGTATGGATTCTTTATCTTCTTGGATTTGACACTTTTTTTTTTGACAACCACCTTTTGAAACATAAAATATATATCATGGTTCCTCCATGAACCAATAGATAAATTAATATCTGGGACATGAATAATGTTTTTATATACTAATACTATAATGTCTTTTTAATTCAAAATAAAGAGAAAGCAGCCCTTGGAAAATGAGACACATAAGGCAAATCGTTAATTCAGACCTCACGGATTCACTGATTTAATAGGGACCTGTCACCAGTTTAACTTTTATAAAAGCAATACCTCATACTGTAGTCCAGGTTCAAGAGATACAATCCTGCGATTTTTTTTTTTTTGATTTTTTTTTTGAGATCCCTGTTTGAGTTTTGGCGATTAATATATTAATCACTAGTATATGTACAGGGAGGAAGAGACCTCTACTCTTCTCAATGGGCTGCTTTCTACCTGGTTTTGAAGCAATCGATAGCAACTGAACAGCGTCACAGCTAGGGAGAAGAGGAGAGCAGAGGTCTCCTCCCTGTACCAATGCAAGTAGTTTAACATGGCTGCCAAAACCGAACGAGCAGCATAGTGGCGTAACTGAGGAGTGAAGGGGGGGGGGGGGGGGGGAATAGCGAGATAACATAACCTAAACCTGGATGACAGGTATTGCTTTTATAAGAAAGTGTTGACAGGTCCTCTTTAAGCCTAAAAATCAATTTAGCCTCTGCCTGGAGTACAATATGGTCTAGGTTTCCCTTCCAAGGTCCCAAAGTACAGTGTTGAATCCCTCAGAATTTCAAATTAAATAGATTCAAGGAATAACAATCTTAAGTCTGGAGATAGATGTATCTTGTTTCAAACTGTTATGTTGCAGGATGATTTTACCCACATTACAGTAGCAAATAGGGACATTTCGCCACATAAACCACACCTGGTCAAATGTCATTTTATTATTCATGTGTTGCTGCTGTCATCGATCACATGATCAAAAAACATGGTGTCGAACATGTGATTGCTATTCACGTGGAGACTGGAAATTATGTCCCTAGTACAAGTTCTATGATGTCTTATCATCTGGTATGGTGTGGGCATGGTTTCCACACTCATTGATGATTCATCATGTGATGGTGCTGTCATTCATCACATGATCGAAAAACATGGTGACAGGAAGTGTTGTCAATGATCATGTGATTGCAACACACCACTGAAAGTGGTGTCACGAACACTAGTCACATGACCATCTGGTATGGTGTGTGTGTGATTTCCACACCCATCACTGCTTGTGTCACCAGTCAAGCTATGTTTATATAGGCTTAAGGTATTTATGATGACATATGCAAATGAGGGTGTCCTTTATGGACTTTATGACCAACTTGGATTTATTCAGTACATTTGATGTATTCTTTAGTGGGCCACAGCATTCTAATGACACATTACATATACAGGATGTGGCCAGATAGTGTTTGCTTTACACGCTGTTGTCCTCGTCTTTTCCCCTGATGACTCCTGCTTTGGTAGGGAAAAATGTTGGGAGGACAGGAGTGGCATTTCTGGATTTGAGCCTGCATGTGATTTCCTATAGTAGAAATTAATAGGCAAGGGTCTAGAACTGCTAATTATACAACTACTAGCTGAAGGATCTCCACAGCCCCCCACCCCTTAACACTTACCCCTCCCCCCCTGACAGTGCCCCGTCCCTTAAAATTGGACCGCCACAGCAGCCCACTCCCTTAACTTTGACCTTTATAGCAGCCTTTCCCTTTAACCGTGACTTTCACAGCATACCACCCCCTTGACAGTGACCTCCACAGGAGCCCGCCCCCTTAACAGTGGCCTTTACTGGATCGGGGGCGTTTCCTTTTAAATGGCTCACTCTAAGACAGCAGCACTGTACTTTCTGAGTGTAAGCTGCAGGGAGAAAGTCAACCTCCCTCTCACCCCTGCAGCTGACATAAGTTGATTTTTACCTTAATTTTTTTTAATCCCCCGTTGGCTCATGAGTGGGAGGTGCGTGGCCTAACCAGATGAAGGGAGTGGCTTAGCGGGACCTGGGGGCAGGGTTTTAAGTCTTTTGAGGGTGGACACATTGTGGCAGGAGGCGTGTCTGGGCTCCTTCCAGCAAGAGTGACGCTCCTCTGGGCACCTTACTGGCTCATTTGCAAAAAACTTTTCAGAGGATAAAAACATCTAGAAATAAGGTACGAAGTGCTATTAGACATGGCTTTACTGCAATAGCGATTATCCTTGTGACAGATTTCCTTAAAGCTCTCCTACAACAGTGAAGATAAATGGCTGGGTTGTTATGGAAACCTAGAGTAAAACTGTATGTGGAAGACCTGCAAGCTTCTATTGGCTGATAATGGTCATGTCACCAAGCTTCTATTGGCTAATGCATTTTTTTGGAATATCTCAGGAACGGAACCTTCCTGGACACCTGATGTACCTGTGTGCAAAATTTCGTGATTGTAAATGCGACGGTGCAGATTCCTTTAGCGGACACACACACACACACACACACACACACACACACACACAGCTTTATACACTGCTCAAAAAAATAAAGGGAACACTTAGGGCTCTTTCACACTTGCGTTCTTGTCTTCCGGCATAGAGTTCCGTCGTCGGGGCTCTATGCCGGAAGAATCCTGATCAGGATTATCCTAATGCATTCTGAATGGAGAGAAATCCGTTCAGGATGCATCAGGATGTCTTCAGTTCCGGACCGGAACGTTTTTTGGCCGGAGAAAATACCGCAGCATGCTGCGCTTTTTGCTCCGGCCAAAAATCCGGAACACTTGCCGCAAGGCCGGATCCGGAATTAATGCCCATTGAAAGGCTTTGATCCGGATCCGGCCTTAAGCTAAACGTCGTTTCGGCGCATTGCCGGAGCCGACATTTAGCTTTTTCAGAGTGGTTACCATGGCTGCCGGGACGCTTAAGTCCTGGCAGCCATGGTAAAGTGTAGCGGGGAGCGGGGGAGCAGCATACTTACCGTCCGTGCGGCTCCCCGGGCGCTCCAGAGTGACGTCAGGGCGCCCCAAGCGCATGGATCATGTGATCACATGGATCACGTCATCCATGTGCATGGGGCGCTCTGACGTCATTCTGGAGCGCCCCGGGAGCCGCACGGACTAAGTATACCGCTGCCCCGCTCCCCGCTCCTACTATGGCAACCAGGACTTTAATAGCGTCCTGGGTGCCATAGTAACACTGAACGCATTTGGAAGACGGTTCCGTCTTCAAATGCTTTCAGTACACTTGCGTTTTTCCGGATCCGGCGTGTAATTCCGGCAAGTGGAGTACACGCCGGATCCGGACAACGCAAGTGTGAAAGAGGCCTTAAACAACACAATGTAACTCCAAGTCAATCACACTTCTGTGAAATCAAACTGTCCACTTAGGAAGCAACACTGAGTGACAATCAATTTCACATGCTGTTGTGCAAATGGGATAGAGAACAGGTGTAAATTATAGGCAATTAGCAAGACACCCCCAATAAAGGAGTGGTTCTGCAGGTGGTGACCTGACCACTTCTCAGTTCCTATGCTTCCTGGCTGATGTTTTGGTCACTTTTGAATGCTGCCGGTGCTTTCACTCTAGTGGTAGCATGAGACGGAGTCTACAACCCACACAAGTGCCTCAGGTAGTGCAGCTTATCCAGGATGGCAAATCAATGCGAGCTGTGGCAAGAAGGTTTGCTGTGTCTGTCAGCATAGTGTCCAGAGCATGGAGGCGCTACCAGGAGACAGGCCAGTACATCAGGAGACGTGGAGGAGGCCGTAGGAGGGCAACAACCCAGCAGCAGGACCACTACCTTCGCCTTTGTGCAAGGAGGAACAGGAGGAGCACTGCCAGAGCCCTGCAAAATGACCTCCAGCAGGCCACAAATGTGCATGTGTCTGCTCAAACGGTCAGAAACAGACTCCATGAGGGTGATATGAGGGCCCGACGTCCACAGGTGGGGGTTGTGCTTACAGCCCAACACCGTGCAGGACGTTTGGCATTTGCCAGAAAACACCAAGATTGGCAAATTCGCCACTGGCGCCCTGTGCGCTTCACAGATGAAAGCAGGTTCACACTGAGCACATGTGACAGACGTGACAGAGTCTGGAGACGCCGTGGAGAACGTTCTGCTGCCTGCAACATCCTCCAGCATGACCGGTTTGGCATTGGGTCAGTAATGGTGTGGGGTGGCATTTCTTTGGAAGGCCGCACAGCCCTCCATGTGCTCACCAGAGGTAGCCTGACTGCCATTAGGTACCGAGATGAGATCCTCAGACCCCTTGTGAGACCATATGCTGGTGCGGTTGGCCCTGGGTTCCTCCTAATCCAAGACAATGCTAGACCTCATGTGGCTGGAGTGTGTCAGCAGTTCCTGCAAGACGAAGGCATTGATGCTATGGACTGGCCAGCCCGTTCCCCAGACCTGAATCCAATTGAGCACATCTGGGACATCTCGTCTCGCTCTATCCACCAACGTCACGTTGCACCACAGACTGTCCAGGAGTTGGCAGATGCTTTAGTCCAGGTCTGGGAGGAGATCCCTCAGGAGACCGTCCGCCACCTCATCAGGAGCATGCACAGGCGTTGTAGGGAGGTCATACAGGCACGTGGAGGCCACACACACTACTGAGCCTCATTTTGACTTGTTTTAAGGACATTACATCAAAGTTGGATCAGCCTGTAGTGTGTTTTTCCAGTTTAGTTTTGAGGGTGACTCCAAATCCAGACCTCCATGGGTTGAAAAATTTGATTTTGATATTTTTTTTTTGTGTGATTTTGTTGTCAGCACATTCAACTATGTAAAGAACAAAGTCTTTCAGAAGAATATTTAATGAATTCAGATCTAGGATGTGTTATTTTTGTGTTCCCTTTATTTTTTTGAGCAGTGTATATTAGATGAATCTGGTGTGTGTGTGTGTGTGTGTGTACACAGTATACAATCAATACATATGAAAAGTGATTCAAATAGGTCACATGTATTTTTAACCAGCACCAGTTTGTAGCATGCAAATATTAAGAAGGAACAACAAAGTTGTTGCTTTTAACAGCTTATTAGTGGAAAGCTGCTGTACCTATGAGGTGGTATTCCTCTTTGGTTTGTTTCATCTAGGACAGTGGTTCTCAACCTTTCTAAAGCCGTGACCCCTTAATACAGTTCCTCATGTTGTGGTGACCCCCAACCATTACATTTTTTTCCTTGCTACGTCATAACTAATTTTGCTACTGTTATGTTGACCCACCAAAAACACGCACAGACACCAATACACCAAATGTTAATTCAAATACACAAGTATTCATTCATAACCACAGAACTTTAGCATAAATACAAAATATTTGTAAACCAAATAAATAACTTTAAAATAATAAAAAAATACCCCCTAAAAAATCGGTGGTGCGCACAGTACCCCTCAAATAAATAACTCAGTGGTGCTCACAGTACCCCCCCCCCCAAAAAAAAAAAATCTGTGGTGCTTTAAGTCCCCCCCCCCCAAATAAATAAATCAGCGGTGCTCAGGGTCCCCCAAATAAATAAATCAGCGGGGCTTCAGGTCTCCCCCAAATAAATAAATCAGCGGTGCTCAGGGTACCCCCCAAATAAATAAATCAGCGGTGCTCAGGGTACCCCCAAATAAATAAATCAGTGGTGCTCAGGGTACCCCCAAATAAATAAATCATTGGTGCATTAGGTTTCCCCCAAATAAATCAATGGTGCTCAGGGTCCCCCAAATAAATAAATCAGAAGTGCTCAGGGTCCCCCAAATAAATAAATCAGTGGTGCTTCAGGTCCCCCCCACAAATAAATAAATCAATGGTGCTCAGGGTCCTCCAAATAAATCAGCGGTGCTTCATGTCCCCCCAAATAAATTAAGCCTTGCTCAGCCAAATAATTAAAATAAAATTAGCCAGGCTCAATTAAATCATTGGTGGCAGTGGTGCTCAGCGGCGGTGTCATTAACGAAAAAACTCGGACCTCAGCAGACAGGCCGCCCGACTTACCCATCCAGACGTCAGGCTCCTTCAAGCACAGGCAGTGATAGGACATCACTTCCTGTGCGCGAGGATAAGGGGCCGCTGCCGTTGTGCGGGCGACCCACAATAGGAAGCCTCAGGCGACCCCCCGGAAAGGGCCGATCGACCCCCAGGTTGAGTACCGCTGATCTAGGAGAATCAATTCCTTCCCTAAGCCTGTATTCGCTGTAGACTCTCTACATTGATGATTAAAAGTACTTTTTCTTCAGAATAAATAAGTGGAAAATCATTACATTCAGCTGCGCTATCCCTACAAGGCATTGTGCCTGGATTAACAGTGCAATTCCTAGTGAAAGGCACCCTTAAAGGGAACCTGTCATGTGGATATTTGATTATAATCTAACTAATTATATACCATCATTAACTACTAAAAAGTACCTTAGATGTATTCACTTACTGGTGTGACAGATGGTTATCTCATAATATACACACAAAGATGCCACATGCCAATGAGCTGATTGGAGTCCAGCGTGATGTCTGAGTCCCGCGTATATTTAATTCAGAGCTTTAGCCACTCCCCTGCCCACCTGCTGCTGGTTCATATGGAAACAAACTGTCATTCAGCAGCAGGTGGGCGGGGAGAGTCAGGAGCTCATGAATATTCATGACTCATCATTATCAGCTGGAGCTTTTCAATACAAGATGTTGGCAGATTGACTGGGTCAATTAAAGAAAGTGACCCAGCATTGTGCTAAGAGGATCAGTCACTTATTTATGTTGCCCTTAGTTAGGACACCATAAAACTGGTGACGGGTTCCCTTTAAAGGGAGTCTGTCACCACATTTGGGCATATTAGACTGATCAAATAGTGTTATGTGCCACCCAGAACTTAAAAACGGTACCTTTGATGTATGTAACCGTTTTCTTTTAGCTAAAAATGAACTTTAAAGATTATGTAAATGAGCCCTCTCAAGTGCCCAGGGCGGCGTCTCAATCCTCCGAGCCCCAGGCAGCACCTCCTCAATGGCTCATAACCCCGCCCTCCGTGTGCCTCTGCCCGCCCGTTTACTCCCCTCCTCTGTCCTTTTCCACTGCAGCTGCGCGGTCAATCTCATAGCGGGCGCATGCGCAGTAGGTATTGTAATGCCCTGCCAGGAGCGGGCATCGCATTGCGCATGCGCCCGCTACGAATTTGACCGCGCAGCTGCAGTGGAAAAGGAGATAGGAGAGTAAACGGGCGGGCAGAGGCACACGGAGGGCGGGGTTATGAGCCGTTGAGGAGGTGCTGCCTGGGGCTCGGAGGATTGAGACGCCGCCCTGGGCACTTGAGAGGGCTCATTTACATAATCTTTAAAGTTTATTTTCGGCTAAAAGAAAACTCTGTTACATACATCAAAGGTACCGTTTTTAAGTTCTGGGTGGCACATAACACTATTTGATCAGTCTAATATGCCCAAATGTGGTGACAGACTCCCTTTAATGTGAAAAGTGGGAGTTGCATCTGTTTATATAGCCATAGAATCTTTTAAATAGCAATCCATGGCAGAGGTGATCATTGTGTACTTTCCAGATTCAGTATTTCCGGCTGAGGGGTGGCGTGATTTTAAAGAAATGGCTGGAGACTGTATAGTGGTCATGCCGGGTTAAGAGGTAAAATCTATTTTACCTCACTAAGCCTTATATTTCTTATGGGTAAGTTTAAGAGCTTTACTTACAATTGAGGACGTCAATGTCCCATCAGATTCAGAGAATATGGGCTTCAGAATGGATGGGTTTATAAATGCACAGGAATCATCCACTTTATTCTCCTAGCTGTATGCAAAGCGGTATCTTCCAGAAGAAAAAACTGAATCCTATGGTGTACTGTTGAGGGGCAAACACCATAACCAGCTGTGTGCTGATGGATATTTGGCTTGGCACTAACGAGCTGGCTCTTTCCCTGGGAGATACGGCTTTGCATATTTTTCCATGTAGCATTACCACAAAGTCTCCATACACAGCTGGTCTCTGTACTCCACCTAAGCTATCCCTAGCTGTGCATAGTTTTATAGTCTATTGATTTTATATATGATCAGCAAAGGAGTAAATAACATTTCACATTAACAAGACATTGTTTTTCAAATAACTTAATATAATATGACTTTGTAAACCCATTAGTCAGTTTTCTGTTTGCTATAACCTGAAAGCTTATTGTTGACTTTGCAAGATTCTGTATTTACCTCTGGGTGCACTTCCCATTCGGCCACTATTCAAAGTCCAAACCAAAAGAACAGCGTGGCATGGACTTAGATAATGTCAGTAATGTTCAGGGACAGAAAGGATCCACTTTACTATCATGGTCAATTGACTTTCTGCTCTTGAATCATTCACCTTCTGGAACACTGCCAGGTACAGTACTGTATGTGATTATCTGTTCAGCAAAATAATCTGTAATCTATGGCTTCTCTGTCATTGACTTTGAACTCCGTCCAGTCATTAAAAATCCATGCCTGTGTAATAATTCATTCATGCTATAAAAGTTGATGCAAGGAATGTAAATGGTGACTATCATTTATTTTTGCACTTTTAATTTGGGTTAATGGCAAATGGTTTTCAACACTATTTCAAAGAATGGCTGACATGTTTTCTCAAAGAAGCTTGGCAGACATTTTGTTTCGCAAGGTCAAGATATGTGGAAAAGGGATAATGCTGTTCGCTTTATCTAAGGTACCAGGCAAATATTTATTTTTCTTTCACACTAGGAATTAGGTAAAGACTACGGACTAGATCACTTAATATCAAGCAACTGACGGTGAAAACTGTTGTGGCTGGTAATGCTAAATTTTACTCTTGATAATTTGCAGGCCCTCCTGTTTTGGCTACTTTGCTAATGTAATTTTAAAGCCTAGTTTTATTTCACTTTTTTATGTAATTGCAGACTTAGACACAAAAAGATTCGGACCTTTTGAAACTGGCTGACCTTTTGCATGTGCGCTTGGCAGCTAAAGCCATCTGTGTCGGCCCCGGGTTGATATTTGCCTACATTGCTGATAAAAATGAAGTTGTAATATATTCAAATGAGCCTCTAGGAGCAACAGGGGCGTTGCTGTTACTCCTAGAGGCTCCACTCTCTAACAACTGCCACGCCCTCTCCACTTTGACAGGGCCAGGCAGTGTAAATGTGATTATGCCTGGCCCTAACTTCTAAAGCCAACCAAAGTGCAGAGAGCTGAGCCTCTAGGAGTAACAACAATGTCCCTGTTGCTCCTAGAGGCTCATTTGCATATATTAACTTCACTTTTCTCAAATCAGCCAAATTCATAGGTAAAAATGTAGGGCACCATTTTACTTTTTAAGGGGGAGGTGTTGGAAATCAAAATTCTAATACTGCTATTATTCTAATTATCTACTTATGTTCCAGAGCAGCAAAGTATATTTTAAATTATTAAATTCTATCAGGTTTTCTGGCATTATATCTCTAGGTTGGGAGGGTTTGCTTGGCCAGGGTTTTTACCTCTTTAGTTGTATGTGCATGTGTTCTTTGCTGCAGGTGTAACCATGCCATCGTGCCTTGCACGCTCTGGTTTCCAGGTAACAGACACTATCCACGGTATAGTATGCAATATCGGTGTCAGAGCATTATGTAAAGTTTTCTATTGATTTGATAAGCAATGGTATATTATGCATGCATCAGTCTATATGTGCTTTATGGACTTGGGGGGAGATTTATCAAACTGGTATAAAGAACTTGCTTAGTTGCCCATAGCAACCATTCAGATCATTTTTTACAGCTTTTTTGGAAAATGAAAGGTGGAATCTGGTTACTATGAGCAACTAAGCCATTTCTACTTTACAACAGTTTGATAAATCTCCCCCTTACTGTGCTTCAGACCAAAATGAACTAATGAGGAAATTTTCTAATCAAGTCGAACATTATGCAGATTTAATCTGTAAAGTGACTAAACTGCTATCACAGTCATTGACTTGTATGATGTGGTTGTACTAGGTGATTAAAAGACTGAATATGAGGAAAAGTAATCTTTGGCCCTCAAAACTTTCAGATGTACATTGACACCTTTTTTGAGACTACCATCTTAAACTATTTTAAAAAAGTGGTTGTCCACTAAAAGATGGAAAACTAAAAGTTAACTAGATAAAGGAGTGGTCTTTGGGACAGGTTTTACTGTAGATGGAAAAACGTAAGCTCTACATGTCTTTCATATCCACAATATTTGGTAGCGTATTGTTGAGAATGGCTCCACCATTTAATGTATACAGTATATTATCTTATTGTATGGAGCATTAGTAAGTCTGTGGATTCCTGTCTACTTTTCAGGGACTTGTAAAAAGATAAAAAGGGTTGTGGAAACTGTGTGATGGGACTAAGCACTGGTTCCAGTTGGCCAGGCATACAGAAACAGTCAAGCAGGCTGGCAGTCCACTGTTTCCGTAACTTCCATTGTAGTGAATGGGTGCTACACAAACAGTGTAGCAGAACAAGCTACACTGCCTGCATATCTCCAGGAAGTATGGAAGCAGTGTAGCTACTGTAGCTTGTTTCTGTAGCTCCCATTCACTACAATGGGAGTTACAGAAATAAGAGAATCCCTGCCTGATCAGCTGTTTCCGTAAATCCCGGCCACCTAGGGCACTTAGTCCCATCTCGCCGTTACAACCCCTTTTAAGACTGCCTCGGTGGCAAAACAGCTTAGTTCATTTTTGGTACATCACAAGCTTCCATAAAATGATACCAACTATGCTTAGAAACCAGGTTTTCAGCTTGTCTGTTCTACTTGTTCAGATTATAGTTATTTATACCACTAAAAGGGCTCCAAATAAGCATATATTTCATATAAATCAGATTTTGGTTCTCCTTTGATCTGTTCCTAATTCAGCTCTCATGAACTGATTTCCAATGCTATGTACACCTTTTGGGGGCAATTTTTTATTTTTATTCTATTCACTCATTTTGGTCTAAAACCATTTTTTCAATTTATCTTTATTTAAAATATTGAGCTTTTCTGTCACAAAGGGTCAACTGTCTAGTTTTGTGTATGGTACTTTCACTTTGTGCAGGTCATCTAATAAACCTTACCTCTAAATTACTGAAAGGTCATAAACACTTATTTAAGCCACATTCTTATCAGTAAAATAAGAATTGAGCTATAATGAGTGTTTAGGAGGTCAAAGATAAGGAGCAATCATTTGAGCTGCCTGACTAAAAATACAGAGCCTGCTACTGGAGAAACTCAAGGCTGCACAGATAGTGGTTGAAGATTTAAGACCAATTGAAAATTTTATTTCCATTTCACCACCATGACGGCACACGAGAGAGAATGACCTGTATGACAATGTAGGTGCAGGAACAGAGAAGGTTAAATTGACCGCTCCCACCATCATACACCAGTGTGTTCCTGCCCCTACAGTGGCCAGGACTGAGAAAGCCCTCTCGGCCAGTCAGGGAGGTGAAATGTATTATGTACCCTTTTTTTTTTTTTTTTTTGCAGTACCTGGGAGTAGCGATCGACCGATAGATTATTATTATTTTTTTAGGGCCGATACCGATAATCTGTGAACTTTCAGGCCGATAGCTGATAATTTATACCGATATTCTGTGAATTTTCATTATTGAAAAATTCCTACACAAATCTGCTGAAAATGAATGTTTATTGTTAATGTGTATTTTTTTATTTTTATTTTTTTGTAAATCTTTCATTTATAATTAATATTTTGGTGTCATTTTATTTTTATTTTTTTTCAACTATTAGCCCCCTTAGGGACTAGAACCCTTGTCCTATTCACCCTGATAGATCTCTATCGGGGTGAGAATAGGGCCTCACACTGTCCCTGCTGCTCTGTGCTCTGTGCACACAGCAGCATGGAGCTGACTATGGCAGCCAGGGCTTCAATAGCGTCCTGGCCGCCATGGTAACTGATCAGAGCCCCAGGCTTACACTGCTGGGTCTCCGATCGGAACTGCCACTGAGGAGGAGGGGAGAGGGGACTCTGTGGCCACTGCCACCAATGATTAATACTGGGGGGCTTGGGTAGGGGGGGCGCACTGCACCACCAATGATTAATACTGAGTTTTGGGGGGGGGGGGCGCACACTGCACCACCAATGAAGATACCTCTCTCATTAATTCATATGCAGGAGGCAGGAGCTGGCTGCAGAATCACATAGCCGGCTCCCGACCTCTATGACAAGTAGCTGCCATCTGCGGTAGCTGAGGGGTTAACTGCCACGGATCGCAGCTACCGCTCATAGAGGTCGGGAGGCGGCTATGTGATTCTGCAGCCAGTTCCCGCCTCCTGTATATGAATTAATGAGAGGGGTATCTTCATTGGTGGCGCAGTGGCCACAGCCCCTCCCCCTCCTCTTGTCCTCTCTCCTCTCATTGGCAGCAGCGGCACAGGGGGGAGGGAGACACTGCTTCCTTCTCCACTGTGCTGCTGAGGGAACACAGGGAGCGCTGTCAGCAGCGTGATCCTTGTTCCCGATACGTTATTGGTATATCGGCAAAATAGATGCCGATACTGATAACGTTCAAAATCCTGAATATCGGCCGATATCTGTAAAACCGATAATCGGTCGATCCCTACCTGGGAGCTACATCAGGAGCTCGGCGCTTCCCTTGCAGGATCTCGTTCCGGGTACATCCCCTACTCTCCAGAGGCGCATGCCAAAGCTGATGGGGAGATGGCAGGGTCACGCTCCCTGTTAATCTGGAGCCTGCCCTGCGGCTGCCACGGGCCTCCAATCTCCTGGTGAGATCAGCTGGCCGAGACGTTGCACGTGTGCCCGGAAGTGACTCTCTCATGCTGGGAACTTAAAGCTCCATACCTCTCCGACACTGACGCAACATGTCGGACCCGGAGCTACAGCAGCCAAAAGAGCATGATGCTCCAACGCTTCAAACCTTGAGTGCACACATTTTGTGTAGTGGGGGCAGACCCACCAATGAAAGGGTCCATAGTGGGGATTATAGGAGGTAGTTTGGAATACCTACTATGAAATGCCTCCCCTTGGTCTAGTTACCTCACATTCAATGTATACTGCACTTTCTTATGATGTACTATAGATAGAATCCTGCATTGATATAGGTCTGTAAACAAACTTTGAAGGAACCCTGGAAGACTGAGATGCATCCAATGCTGTGCTAAACTTCCTGATAAATATACAAAAAAAACTCTGTAAAGAGTGTATTCCAAAGATTGTGAGAGATGAACAGCCGTCTATCATGCAGGAATTCAAGTCTATGATCCAAGAGGAAGTTAAATCTTTGGCATCCTTTCGCGAAGAAGCCCTTGCAGTGTCTCCGCCAAAAACTGAGACATATCCTCCTCGGACTCTGAGGGTTTGGAGGACGAAGCTTCCTCATCTAAAAGAGATGAAGACGAGCATCCCTTATCTGAAGGGGAAATAACAGATGAATAAAAAAATATATTTTTCTCCACAGCGGAGATGAGTGATCTTTTAAAGGCGGTTAGAGATACTATGGGAGTAGAAGATGTCCAAAAACCTCACTCAGTTCAGGAGGAGATGTTTGGGGGGATTAAAATCTAAACGCTTTAGAGTGTTTCCCATAAATGAAAACATTAAAGAAATGATTATGGATGAGTGGGCCTTCCCTGAGAAATTAGGCATTTCTAAGGAATTTAAGAGTAGATTATTATTTGACGCCACTGAATCTAAAGTATTCGATGAAATACCTAGAATTGACATCCAGGTAGCAAAGGTAAATAAATAAAAAAACTCGCTACCTTTTGAGGACTCTTCCCAATTAAGACACCATGGAAAGAAAAGCGGATAGCCTTCTGAGAAAGTCTTGTGAAGCGGCAATGTATTGCCTTAAAGGGAACCTGTCATGTGAAAATTTGATTATAATTTAACTAATTATATACAATCATAAACTACTAAAAAGTACCTTAGATGTATTCACTTACTGGTGTGACATATGGTTACCTCATACTATACACACAAAGATGCCACATGCCGCATGCTAATGAGCCGATTTGAGTCCAGCTCATTTGAGTCCAGAGTCAGTGAGTCCAGCGTTTTTATAATTCAGAGCTATAGCCACTCCCCTGCCCACCTGCTGCTGATTCATATGGAAAATAACTGTCAATCAGCAGCAGGTAGGCGGGGAGAGTCAGGAGCTCATAAATATTCATGACTCATCATTATGAGCTAGAGCTTTTCAATACAAGATGTTGGCAGATTGACTGGGTAAATTAAAGAAAGTGACCCAGCATTTTGCTAAGAGAACCAGTCACTTATTTATGTTGCCCTTAGTTAGAAAACCATAAAACTGGTGACAGGTTCCCTTTAAGTAAATTATCACATAGAAACATAGAAACATAGAATGTGTCGGCAGATAAGAACCATTTGGCCCATCTAGTCTGCCCAATATACTGAATACTATGGATAGCCCCCGGCCCTATCTTATATGAAGGATGGCCTTATGCCTATCCCATGCATGCTTAAACCCCTTCACTGTATTTGCAGCTACCACTTCTGCAGGAAGGCTATTCCATGCATCCACTACTCTCTCAGTAAAGTAATACTTCCTTATATTACTTTTAAACCTTTGCCCCTCTAATTTAAAACTGTGTCCTCTTGTGGTAGTTTTTCTTCTTTTAAATATGCTCTCTTCCTTTACCGAGTTGATTCCCTTTATGTATTTAAAAGTTTCTATCATATCCCCTGTCTCTTCTTTCTTCCAAGCTATACATATTAAGGTCCTTTAACCTTTCCTGGTAAGTTTTATCCTGCAATCCATGTACTAGTTTAGTAGCTCTTCTCTGAACTCTCTCTAGAGTATCTATATCCTTCTGGAGATATGGCCTCCAGTACTGCGCACAATACTCCAAGTGAGGTCTCACCAGTGTTCTGTACAGCGGCATAAGCACTTCACTCTTTCTACTGCTTATACCTCTCCCTATACATCCAAGCATTCTGCTGGCATTTCGTGCTGCTCTATTACATTGTCTTCCCACCTTTAAGTCTTCTGAAATAATTACTCCTAAATCCCTTTCCTCAGATACTGAGGTCAGGACTGTGTCAAATATTCTATATTCTGCCCTTGGGTTTTTACGCTCCAGGTGCATTATCTTGCACTTATCCACATTAAATTTCAGTTTCCAGAGTTCTGACCATTCTTCTAGTTTTCCTAAATCCTTTTCCATTTGGCGTTTCCCTCCAGGAACATCAACCCTGTTACATATCTTTGTGTCATCAGCAAAAAGACAAACCTTACCAGCGAGGCCTTTTGCAATATCACTTATGAAGATATTAAACAAAATCGGTCCCAGTACAGATCCCTGTGGAACCCCACTGGTAACATTACCTTGTTTTGAATGTTCTCCATTGACTACAACCCTCTGTTGTCTGTCACTCAGCCACTGCCTAATCCACTCAACAATATGGGAGTCCATGCTCAATGACTGCAGTTTATTGATAAGTCTTCTATGTGGGACAGTGTCAAAAGCCTTACTAAAATCTAGATATGCGATGTCTACTGCACCTCCACCGTCTATTATTTTATTCACCCAGTCAAAAAAATCTATAAGATTTGTTTGACATGATCTCCCTGAAGTAAACCCATGTTGTTTTTCATCTTGCAATCCATGGGATTTTAGATGTTCCACAATCCTATCCTTTAATAGGGTTTCCATTAATTTGCCTACTATTGATGTCAGACTCACTGGTCTATAGTTGCTCGATTCCTCCCTACTACCTTTCTTGTGAATGGGCACGACATTTGCCAATTTCCAATCTTCCGGGACGACTCCTGTTACTAATGATTGGTTAAATAAATCTGTTAACGGTTTTGCCAGCTCACCACTAAGCTCTTTTAATAATTTTGGGTGTATCTCATCAGGCCCCTGTGACTTATCTGTCTTCACCTTAGACAGCAAACTTAGAACATCTTCCTCTGTAAAGATACATGCATCAAACGATTTAATAGTCATTCTTTCTAGTGGAGGTCCTTCTCCTTTTTCTTTTGTAAAAACTGAACAGAAGTATTCTTTAAGGCAGTCGGCTAGCCCTTTATTCTCTTCTACATACCTTCCGTCCTTTGTTTTTAATTTAGTTATTCCTTGTTTTAATTTCCTTTTTTCATTTATATATCTGAAGAATGTCTTATCCCCTTTTTTCATAGACTGAGCTAGTTTTTCTTCTGCCTGCGCTTTAGAAGTTCTTATAACTTGCTTGGCCTCTCTCTGCCTAATCTTGTAGATTTCCTTATCTTCATTGCTCTGGGTTTTTTTATAATTACAAAATGCTAGCTTTTTATTTTTAATGATTTGGGCCACTTCTGCTGAGTACCACATTGGTCTCCTCCTTTTTTTGCTTTTACACGGCAACCTCAGTGGCTAGGTCAATGTATCTCTGGTTGAATGAACTAGAGAAACATCTAATTAGTAAAATATCTCGGGAACAGATTCAATTCCCTTGTTGAAATCAGCTACAGGCTTCCTAGCTGATGCCTCAGCAGAAACTATCCGTTTTTCAGCTAAAGACGCGGCTTTATCCAATGCCGCCAGAAGAGCCCTTTGGATAAAATCCTGCGGAGGAGATATAGCATTCAAAATGAAGTTATGCTCGATAGCCTTTTCTGGGGAGTATATATTTGGCCCTGTCCTGGACACGATCCTAGAAAAGGCTACCGACAACAAAAAAGGTTTCCCTGAAGAAAAGCTGACAAAAAGGAAATTGCCCTTTTTGTTCCCAGTTTAGTCAAGATAAATCCTTTTGGGGAAAAGGAAAAACGGGCGCTGGAGCTATGCAAAAGGGGGACAGGGTAGAGGATATCTTATTAATCCCCAAAACAAAAACCGCGACAAACAATGACGTCAGCATAGGGGGAAGACTAAAGAGCTTCTACCCTCACTGGAAATTCGTAACTTCAAATCCTTGGGCTTTAAACATAGTAAAGAACGTTACAGGATAGTTCCCCCCCCCCCCCCCCTCCAGAAAGATTCAAAATCTCTCATCATCCGGCACAGTTAGTTAATTTGGGAAGGAATTCAGGATCTCCAAAAATTGGGAGTAGTAATTCCAGTCCCCCCATCTCAACAAGGTCAGGGATATTACTCAAACCTGTTCCTAGTAAAAAAAAAAAAAAAAACTAGGGGTGCTTATCGAATGATAATAAACTTAAGGGACCTAAACAAGCATGTTATCTACAGGAAATTCAAAATGGAATCCCTGAGCTCCACCACCCTTCTAATGAAAAAAAAACAAAAAACGCCCTGATGTGTACAATCAACCTAAAAGACGCTTACTACCACGTCCTGATCCGAGCCGAGTCTCAAAAATACCTAAGGTTCGCCATAAAAGATCACATGGGGAACCTAGCCCATTTTCAATTCGTCGCCCTCCCCTTCGGGAGATCATCTGCCCCCAGAATATTCACCAAGTTAATCGTAGAAATTATCGCCCTTTTGAGAACTCAAGGTCTTACGATCGTTCCCCACTTAGACGACTTCCTAATCATATCGGACTCGGAACAACAGATTAAAAATAGATCGAGGTTTTGCGATCTTTTAAAAAATCTAGGATGGATAATAAACTTCAAGTCCTGTCTATCACCATAAACAAGGGTAACATTTCTTGGAGTTCTTTTAGATTCCACAAAACAAACTTCCTTCCTTCCAGAAGGAAGGATAGTAACTATACAAAAAACTGTCAGAAGCTTTTTAAAAAGGAGACTTTATTCCATCAGGGAGACAATGAGTCTCTTAGGGCAGATGACAGCATGTATTGTTGCAGTTCCATGGTGTCAGGTCCACTACAGAACCCTCCAGGTTTGTCTTCTGAGAAAGTGGGACAAGCCGCAATCCTCACTAGACCAAAGGATTCGGATCCCAGGACACGTAAAAAGCTCCACACTCTGATGGTTGGATTGAAAAAAATCTAAGGAAAGGTGTAGAATGGCAGAAAACACCAGCAATAATTATCCACACCGACCCAAGCAGCACGGGATGGGGAGCGAAGGTTAACACAAACCTCTATCAGGGAATCTGTGCTACGGAAATAACAATGCGATCCTCAAGCTATCGGGAACAGAGCAGTATGGGAGACCTTGAAGGCAGCCTCGGCAGAAATAGTAAACCACATAAAGATCTTCTCAGGCAACGTAACAGTATCCTACCTAAAACCTCAGGGTTGTACAAGATCAGTAAAACTACAGAATCTATCCACAAAAATATTCTCCTGGGCAGAGAAAAAAGTTAAATCTGTCTCGGCCATTCACCTAAAAGGAGAACAAAACTTAATAGCAGATTTCCTGAGCAGGACCACCATAGATTAGGGAGAATGGTCCTTAACCCCTTAAGGACCGGGCTCATTTTCACCTTAAGGACCAGGCCATTTTTTGCAAATCTGACCAGTGTCACTTTAAGTGCTCATAACTTTAAAACGCTTTGACTTATCCAGGCCATTCTGAGATTGTTTTTTCGTCACATATTGTACTTCATGACACTGGTAAAATGAAGTCAAAAAAATTATTTTTTTTGCACAAAAAAATACCTAATTTACCAAAAATTTGAAAAAAATTAGCAAATTTCAAAGTTTCAGTTTCTCTACTTCTGTAATACATAGTAATACCCCAAAAAATTGTGATGACTTTACATTCCCCATATGTCTACTTCATGTTTGAATTGTTTTGGGAATGATATTTTATTTTTTGGGGATGTTATAAGGCTTAGAAGTTTAGAAGCAAATCTTGAAATTTTTCAGAAATTTACAAAAACTCAATTTTTAGCGACCAGTTCAGGTCTGAAGTCACTTTGCGAGGCTTACATAATAGAAACCACCCAAAAATGACCCCATCTAAGAAACTACACCCCTCAAGGTATTCAAAACTGATTTTGCATACATTGTTAACCCTTTAGGTGTTGCACAAGAGTTATTGGCAAATGGGGAGGAAATTTGAGAATTTCATATTTTTGTCAAATTTTTCATTTTAACCCATTTTTTCCACTAACAAAGCAAGGGTTAACAGCCAAACAAGATTGTATCTTTATTGCCCTGACTCTGCCGTTTACAGAAACACCCAATATGTGACCGTAAACTACTGTACGGCCACACAGCGGGGCGTAGAGTGAAAGGTGCGCCGTTTGGTTTTTGGAAGGCTGATTTTTATGGACTGGTTTTTTGACACCATGTCCCATTTGAAGCCCCCTGATGCACCTCTAGAGGAGAAACTCCCTAAAAGTGACCCCATCTAAGAAACTACACCCCTCAAGGTATTCAAAACTGATTTTACATAAGTCGTTAACCCTTAAGGTGTTGCACAAGAGTTATTGGCAAATGGGGATGAAATTTGAGAATTTCATTTTTTTGCCTAATTTTCAATTTTAACCCATTTTTTCCACTAACAAAGCAAGGGTTAACAGCCAAACAAGATTGTATCTTTATTGCCCTGACTCTGCCGTTTACAGAAACACCCCATATGTGGCCGTAAACTACTGTACGGGCACACAGTAGGGCGTAGAGTGAAAGGTGCGCGGTTTGGTTTTTGGAAGCCAGATTTTGCTGGACTGGTTTTTTGACACCATGTCCCATTTGAAGCCCCCCTGATGCACCCCTAGATAACTTTGTTAACCCTTTAGGTGTTGCACAAGATTTAATGGAAAATAGAGACACAATTTCAAAATTTCACATTTTTGGCAGATTTTCCATTTTAATATTTTTTTTTCCAGTTACAAAGCAAGGGTTAACAGCCAAACAAAACTCAATATTTATGGCCCTTATTCTGTAGTTTACAGAAACACCCCATATGTGGTCGTAAACTGCTGTACGGGCACACGGCAGGGTGCAGAAGGAAAGGAATTCCATACGGTTTTTGGAAGGCAGGTTTTGCTGGACTGTTTTTTTTGACACCATGTCCCATTTGAAGCCCCCCTGATGCACCCCTAGAGTAAAAACTCCAAAAAAGTGACTCCATTTTAGAAACTACGGGATAGGGTGGCAGTTTTGTTGGTACTAGTTTAGGGTACATATGATTTTTGGTTGCTCTATATTACACTTTTTGTGCAGCAAGGTAACAAGAAATAGCTTTTTTGGCACGTTTTTTTTTTGTTATTTACAACATTCATCTGACAGGTTAGATCATGTGGTATTTTTATAGAGCAGGTTGTCGCGGACGCGGCGATACCTAATATGTATAAATTTTTTTTTTATTTATGTAAGTTTTATACAATAACTTCATTTTTAAAACCAAAAAAATGTTTTAGTGTCTCCATATTCTAAGAGCCATAGTTTTTTCAGTTTTTAGGCGATTATCTTGAGTAGGGTCTCATTTTTTGCGGGATGAGATGACGGTTTGATTGGCACTATTTTGGGGTGCATATGACTTTTTGATCGCTTGCTATTACACTTTTTGTGACGTAAGATGGCAAAAAATGGCTTTTTTTACACTGTTTTTATTTTTATTTTTTTACGGTGGTCATCTGAGGGGTTAGGTCATGTGATATTTTTATAGAGCCGGTCGATACGGACGCGGCGATACCTAATATGTATACTTTTTTTTTTATTTATGTAAGTTTTACACAATGAGATCATTTTTGAAAAAAAAAAAATCATGTTTTAGTGTCTCCATAGTCTAAGAGCCATAGTTTTTTCAGCTTTTGGGCGATTATCTTGAGTAGGGTCTCATTTTTTGCGGGATGAGATGACTGTTTGATTGGTACTATTTTGGCGTACATGCGACTTTTTTGATCACTTTTATTACCTTTTTTGGGAAGTAAGGTGGGCAAAATTTCAATTTTCTCATAGTTTTTATTTTTTTATTTTTATGGCGTTCACCGTGCGGGGAAAGTAACATGACCATTTTATAGATCAGGTCGTTACGGACGCGGCGATACCTAATATGTGTAGTGTATTTTATTTTTTTTATTTTTATTCAGTGATAAATGTTTTTTTTTTTATCTTAACTTTTTTCACTTTTTTTTACATTTTTGTGACCCAGACCCACTTGGTTCTTGAAGATCCAGTGGGTCTGGTGTCTGTATAATACAGTACAGAACAATATATATTGTTCTGTACTGTATTTTACTTACACTGAACAGATCTGTGCTTTTAGCATAGATCTGTTCAGCACCATGGACAGCAGAACGCCTGAGCAGGCGTCCTGTTGCCATGGGAACCCTCCCCGTCTGCTCAGAACTTCGCAGACGGGGAAGGGTAAGCACGGGGCTGAGGGGGGCTCTCTGGGGGCTCTCTCCCTCTCCATCGGGGGGCTGCAAAGGCACAGCAGCCCCCCGATGGAGAGGGAGGGAGCTCCCTGACCGATGACAGTTAACTTTTTCCATACAGCGGTCCGTACGGACCGCGGTATGGAAAGGGTTAAACGGCTGACATCTTCACAGATGTCAGCCGTTTATACCAGGGTGCCAGCAATGTGCTGGCACCCTGGTATACCCACTAGAAGCCAACGATCGTTCATGGGGAGGCGGGCGGGGGATCGCGATCCCGCCTGCCGCACCGCCCGCCTCCCGCAACGCCCCCACCGCCTGCGACAAAAATATTTATTTTAGCCACTCTAAAGTTTCTTATCCCCGCGGTCAGGGACCGCGGCGATCAGAAACTGCAAAAAGCACAGCAAACCGCAGGTCTGAATTGACCTGCGGTTTGCTGCGATCGCTGATACGGGGGGGTCAAATGACCCCCCCCCCCCCCCCTGCATTGTTACGGGATGCCGGCTGAATGATTTCAGCCGAAATCCCGTTCCAATTAACCCCTGGGGCGCCGGAATACAGATTTTAAGTCAGGACGTACCGGTACGTCCTGGGTCCTTAAGGACTCGGGAAATAGGGCGTACCGGTACGTCCTAGGTCCTTAAGGGGTTAAACAGAGAGATATTCAACCTGTTGGTAGAAAAGTGGGGTCTGTCATCTATAGACCTATTTGCATCCAAACTAAATTCAAGTCCCATTATTTTGCTCCCTGAACCCAAGGGACAATCCTTGGGCAATAGATGCGTTTTCCCAAAACTGGAATTGAGACCTCGCTTATGCCTTTCCTCCATTCCAGCTAATACCCAGGGTTTTACAGAAAGCCATGCAAGAGTCTTCAAAACTAATCTTAATAACCCCATTCTGGCCCAAGAGAAGTTGGTTCTCCATACTAATGAAACTATTGCCACAGGAACCATTAACTCAGGAAGGATACCTTGGTCCAGGGCCCGGTCTCAAATCCACATCCGGAGCTCTTCAGGCTAACAGCATGGATACTGAATCCGACATCCTAAGACGTAAAGGCCTTTCTGAGATGGTAATATCTACTCTCAAGGCAAGTAGAAAGAAATTAACTGCTGCTATTTACCTCAAAATATGGAAAGAATTCTGTATCTGGAGAGGACACGCCTAACCACTCAGAGCCCAATATCCAGAAGATCCTAGACTTTCTTCAAAAGGGTCTAGAACTGGGCCTCAGACCATCTACCCTGAAGGTTCAGATTTAAGCCCTAAGTGCCATCTTTGACATTGAACTGGCCAGTCATAGATGGATCAGGAGATTAGATCTGCATCTAGACTAAGACCTTCAATCAGACCCCGGATGCCTTCCTGGGACTTAAATACGGTTAAAGGACTTACAGGGGCTCCATTTGAACCATTGGAAGACATCTCTTTAAAGAACCTTTCACAGAAAACAGCTTTTCTGATAGCCATATCATCAGCTAAGAGGTTAAGCGAAACCCAGGCCCTTTCAATTTGTGAACCATACCTCACTATACAAGAAGACAGGATATCCCTCAGACTAGATTCAGGGTTTTTACCCAAAGTAGTAACTGATTTTCCACAGAAACCAAGAAATAGTATTACCTTTCTTCTGTACAAACCCCAAAAATCCTGGGGAGGAGCAATTCCACTCCCTGGATGTCAGAAGAACTGTCCTCAGATACCTGGAAAACACCAAGGATTTACACCAAGTGGATAATTTACTTATCCAATTCCGAGGGAAAAATAAGGGCAAAGCAGTATCAAAAGCAACCATCGCTAGATGGATTAGACTAACTATTTCAGATTGTTACAAAATTCAGGGTATTAGTTGCCCTGTAGGAATTAAAGCCCATTCTACCAGGGCAATTTCCTCATCATATGCAGAAAGAGCAGGGGCTTCTCTGGAACAAATATGCAGAGCAGCCACATGGTCTAGTATGAATACTTTTGTAAGACACTATAGATTGGACTTATCCAGATACTCGGATCTCTCTTTCGGAAGGAAAGTTTTACAAGCCATAGCCCTCCCTTAATGTTAGTAATCTGGTAGTTCTCTCATGTGTGGCGTCATGGTGGTGAAATGGAAAACCGGAACTAGACTTATCGGTAATTCGGTTTCCATTAATCCACCATGACTGCACAATATCCCACCCAAAAAAAATTTGAAATAATAATAAAAAAATATATAAAATTATATTGGTATGAGGAAATACCAAGAAAATAAAATGCATGTTAATCTTATAGTGGGTGGGAGCACTGTAATCTGGAACTCACTGGTGTATGATGGTGGGAGGGATCAATTTAACTTTCTGTTCCTGCCCCTACAGAGGTCAGAGGTCACTCTCTCGTGTGCCGTCATGGTGGTGGATTCATGGAAACTGAATTACCGGTAAGTCTAATTCAGTTTTTTTTTTTTTTTTTTTTTTTTTTACTCAAAGAATATAATGGAACAATTTTTAAAAAAATGCCCCCAAAGGTGTACATAGCCTTTAATCTTTGAACCACAAAAGAAACAATTTGGCCCCATTTTACTGTACAGTTCTTTGTCTATATTATTTAGTTTGCTTGAGATGGATGCCATCACTATAAAAAAGGTTAGATTTTGTAAAGCCTGCTTTCTGAAACATTTCATATAGTTGGTTGTCGCCATTTCTTCCTCTTGGTTGCTTGTTACATTTTAACTTTATGGCCTCTTTCACACGAGCGTGACGGATTAGGTCCAGATGCGTTCAGGGTGCGTTCAGTGAAACTCGCACTATTTTGCAAGCAAGTTAAGTCAGTTTTGTCTGCGATTGCGTTCAGTTCCGTTTTTTCTGCGCGGTTGCAATGCGTTTTGATGCGTTTTTCACGCGCGTGATAAACTGAAGGTTTACAAACAACATCTCTTAGCAACCATCAGTGAAAAACGCATCGCACCCGCACTTGCCTGTGGATGCAATGTGTTTTTCACGCAGCCCCATTCACTTCTATGGAGCCAGGGCTGCGTGAAAAACACAGAATATAGAACATGCTGCGATTTTCACGCAATGCAGAACTGATGCGTGAAAAACAACGCTTATGTACACAGACCCATTGAAATGAATGGGTCAAGATTCAGTGCGGGTGCTATGCGTTCACGTCACGCATTGCACCCGCGCCGAAAACTCGCTCGTGTGAAAGGGGCCTATACGTTTTCATACAGGAATATCGGTAAGTGCTTTATCATAAAGTATGCTTTATCAATTCTGATGCCTACAGTTCACTATATTAGCTTCTTAAAATGAAAGTACAGAGTGTAGTATGTGAATGTCAAAGGGATCCCCTTCATGTTGAACATAGTGTTTTTACGCTACAGGCAACATGTTATAGAGCAGGAGTAACTGAGCTGATTAATATATAGTTTTGTGGGAAAAGATTTGGTATAACCTGTAATTTTTTTATTTTAATTCCTGCACATTCTTTGGCTTTGAAATCACCTATCAGTGATTGACAGCCAAACCTCTATAATTCTGTATATACAGGTGAAACTCCAAGAATTTGAATATTGTTCAAAGTTCATTTATTTCAGTAATGCAACTTAAAAGGTGAAACGAATATATGAGAGACTCGTGATGAGCGAGAAATTTCAAGCCTTTATTTGTTATAATTTGGATGATTATGGCTTACAGCTTATGAAACCCCAAAGTCACAATCTCAGGTACCCTTTGCTCAGGGGGTAGGGATTAATTAGCTGACTAGAGTGTGACACTTTGAGCCTAGAATATTGAACCTTTTCACAATATTCTAATTTTAAGTTGTATTAAGGGTCCATTCACACGTCCGTAGTGTATTGCGGATCCGCATCACACCCCCATAGAAATGCCTATTTTTGTCTCCAATTGCGGACAAAAATAGGACATGCTCTATTTTCTTGCGGAGCTGCGGACCGGAAGATCGGGTTCGCGATCTGGAAATGTGGAGATCACAGTGTGCTCTCCGCATCTCTTCCGGCCCCATAGAGAATGAATGGGTCCGCACCCATTCTGCACAATTGCAGACGTGTGAATGGAGCTTAATGCAATTCCTTTTAAGTTGCATTACTGAAATAAATGAACTTTTGCACGATATTTTAATTTTTCGTGTTTCACCTGTAGAGAAAGCTGTCAATCCCTCATTGACAGCTACCGTATCTCTATATGCAGAATTATAGAGGTAAGACTGCCAATCACTGATAGAATTGCCTCTTTGACTTCAAAGTCCAGAATGTGCAGGAATTTAATGTAATACACGTTTTTACTGAATATTTTCCCACAACTGTCAATCTGCTCCGCTCTGATGTGACTAGCTTACATTGCATTTACCGTACGTGGTGACAGGTTTCCTTTTAGAGCAACTATATACTTGATCCTATAGCTTTCAAGCCCCAAAAAAAAGTGTGATTGTTTGCTATGTGTTCTATATCGATATCATGTACTGGGTTTCGCATTGGGAAATAACTCCAGGACCTGGCATTTAAATATGCCAGTTAAAATTGACTAATATTTAGATATATACATTATGTGCTTGCTGACATGTTTAAGTTACGTTGATTTGTGTTATATATTTTTTTTGTTTGTTTTTTGTTCATTAAATAACATTATTGTATTTTTAACAGATGTCTTGTAACAAAGGAGAAAACAAAGAGACCCAAAGGGAGAATTTCTTCCAAGTAAGTGTTTGCGGTGGAGCTTTGCATTGACAGACATACTGTATGTCTTCAATTGTCTTCCTAGCAATTGGCTAATGTAGTGCCTTAAATGGATTCTGTCACCAGGATTAACGCTATAGCGAGATTTAGGCCTCTCTCACACGAGCGTCATGTTTTTGGCCCGGATGAGATGCGGGTGCGTTGCGGGAAAATGCGTGATTTTTCGGCGCAAGTGCAAAACATCGTAATGCATTTTGGACGCGCGTGAGAAAAATCGGCATGTTTGGTACCCAGACCCGAACCCGGACTTCTTCACAGAAGTTCGGGTTTGAGATCGGTGTTGTGTAGCTTTTATTATTTTCCCTTATAACATGGTTATAAGGGAAAATAATAGCATTCTTAATACAGAATGCATAGTACAATAGGGCTGGAGGGGTTAAAAAAATAAAATAAAAAATAAGTTAGAGTACCTTTCACCGATCCTGACATTGTGAACTAAGTATCATGACATATACAGCAGCGCCCAGGGATCTCACTGCACTTACTATTATCCCTGGGCGCTGCTCCGTTCTCCCGTTATGTCCTCCGGTATGTTCGGGGACTTGGTTATAGTAGGCAGAGTCTGCCCTTGTTCTGCTGGGCGTCTCCTTCTCCTAGGCTGTAGCGCTGGCCAATCGCAGCGCAGAGCTCACAGCCTGGGATGTTTTTTTTCTCCCAGGCTGTGAGCTCTGCGATAAGATTGGCCAGTGCTACAGCCTAGGAGAAGGAGACGCCTACAGAACAAGGGCAGACACCGCCTACTATAACCAAGTCCCCGAACATACCGGAGGACATAACGGGAGAACGGATCGGCGCCCAGGGATAATAGTAAGTGCAGTGATATCCCTGGGCGCCGCTGTATAGGTCATGATACTTAGTTCACAATGTCAGGATTGGTGAAAGGTCCTCTTTAACTCACCTTAATCCACTTGTTCGCGCAGCCCGGCTTCTCTTCTGTCTTCATCTTTGCTGTGCAGTAGGAATAGGACCTTTGATGACGTCACTGCGCTCATCACATGGTCCATCACACAACCTTTTACCGCGGTGATGGACCATGTGACGGACCATGTGGTGAGCGCAGTGACGTCACCACAGGTCCTTTTTCTGTGCACAGCAAAGATGAAGACAGAAGAGAAGCCGGGCTGCGCGAACAAGTGCGGACTACTGGCACCGGCTTTGACGAGTCAACTGCGCATGCGCCGGCTCCCTTTTCTGGTTCCAGTGTGGTGCGCAGGGAGCTGACGCAAGCGCAGTTGACTCGTCGAAGCCGGACATGCTAAAATCTTGTGCTAGACAGCTTGAGCACATGCTGGTTCCCCATATTCATGAGCTCATGGTTCTCCCACCTGGTGCTTATTCATATGGAAAAAAAACTGGCATCAGAAGCAGGTGGACAGGGAGATCCATGAGCTCATGAATATGGGGACTCATTGGCATGCGCTCAAGCTGTTAGCAGCATAAAACTTGTGACACATTCCCGTTAAATCGAACCTATCACGTTAAAATGCAGTCCAATCTGCAGGCAACTTGTTATAGAGCAGGAGGGGCTGAATTGATTCATATGTAGTTTTGTTAGGAAAAGTTCAATATAACATGTCAGTTATTCATTTAAATACCTGCTCTTTATATGCTTGGTAGTGCTGATCAGCGATTGGCAGCCCCTCTGACTGATAGTTATCTCCATCTGCAATCACTCATAGGATCACCTCTATGGACCTCTGTTCCCAGAATGAGTAGATATTAAAATGAATAAATGACAGGTTACACTGAGTTGTTTTTTTGTTTTTTTCCAACTGGATATTGATCTGTACAGTTCTGGTTCTGTAAGATTCTGCTTGCAGACTAGACTGCATTTTCAACATAATGGGTTGAAGGGCACACTTGCATATGACTATTTCTTTCATAGTAGGAATTAGTCTCGTGTAAAATGCCTTTTCATAGTTAAACATTTTTATTTTTATCTACATGCCATCCTAGAAACTTCTTGTTTTGTGAAGCTTAAACAGCCTGGCACATTAGGCCAGAACATGTATGCAAAGCAATGCATTGCCCCTGGATTTACTTATTGATGGATGACTGAAGAGATTGTAATTCAGATGTAGTTTTTCAAAGCTGTGTGAGACAAATGGCGATATTTGGCCAAGGTGCTGGAGCTGTGGAAAATACAGCAAGCTACTTCTGTCTCTCCAAAAAAAAAATTTGTGCCAGTTAAAACTAGAAAAAATGTTTTGCTATCTGATCTGTTTTTATTTTCTGATAAAAAAAAATAAAAATTATTCTGTTTTCTGAACATGATTATGGGGGCTGCTGCCCAGAAACAATGCAGCTCTGTGAACGAGTGATGGCAGTTGCGACCACTTGTTCTCAAACTGTGGAGGTGATCGTTGCATGTAAATGCAGCTCTCTCCTCCACTGAACGATCAGTTGACTGTTACTGCTCAGCGCGTGTAAATGCGTCTTTATAAAGAATTGCTTCCACATGAGCCTTACACACAATGAGCTGACCTCATTGACTGATATGGGAGAGTTATATAGGCATGCTCTGTGCAGAGTTAATTTTACAAGCAAGGAGTAGGTAAGCTTTGATAAATGCCTATTGTGTTATCTATACACATGTGCCATTCTATACTTGCCTATAGTGATAGAGATAACTGCAGTAAAGTGATCTCTGCAGACCAAGAATTGGCGCATATTAGGCCTAGTGGCCAGTGTGAAAACTACAGGTTTTTTTTTTCTTTAAAGGGCTTCTGTCACCCCCCAAACAGCAATTTTCAGTATTGGACTTAATATAATTGCTAATGTACGCAGAGTCCATATATACCCCTCTTATCTCTGACTGTGCTTTAAATTCTTTAAAAATAGTACTTTTGTGATATGCAAATTTCTTCACTACCAGCAAGTTGGGCGGTTACTTGCTGGTAGCCACCACATCCTCGGTCTAAAAAAACTTGATTGACAGGGCCAGCGAGCGCTCTCCTCCTTCCGCTGGCCCTGTCTGCAGCTGAAATCCTGCACCGTATCTGTCCTCATTCGGCGCAGGCGCTCAGAGAAGGATGCTAGCTTGGCTGCTCCTTCGTCAGCGCGCCTGCGCCGATGACGTCAGCCCTACACCCGGAAGAGAAGATGCCGGCATCGCTGGTAAGGAGGCGGAGAGTCCGGTGACGTCGCTGGATGCTTGATTCAGGTAAGTATTTGCCTAATAAGCAAACAGCCACTACTATAACCACCAACAAAATGGGGTGCCATTTACAAACATTGTGAACTAAGTGTCATGATCTGTACAGCGACGCCCAGGGATCTTTTACTGCACTTACTAATATTCCTGGGCGCCGCTCTGTTCTCCTGCTATGCCCTCCGGTATGTTCGGTCACTTGGTTATAGTAGGCGGAGACTTAGGGGACTTGGTTATAGTAGGAGATGACTGCCCTTGTTCTCCTCGGCGTCTCCTTCTCCCAGGCTGTAGCGCTGGCCAATCGCAGTGCAGAGCTCACAGCCTGGGAGGTTTTTTTCTCCCAGGCTGTGAGCTCTGCGCTGCGATTGGCCAGTGCTACAGCCTGGGAGAAGGAGTCGCCTAGGAGAACAAGGGCAGTCTCCTCCTATTATAACCAAGTGACCGAACATACTGGAGGGCCTAGCAGGAGAACGGAGCGGCACCCAGGGATAATAGTAAGTGCAGTGAGATCCCTGGGTGCCGCTGTACAGATCTTGACACTTAGTTCACAATGTTTTGCCAGATGAAAGGTCCTCTTTAAGGTCTAGACTTGACCATGGTGAATCAATGGATGTATATCTCGACTTCTCAAAAGCATTTGATACTGTACCACATAAAAGTTTAGTATATAAAATGAGAATGCTCTGACTGGGAGAAAAATGTCTGTGGGTAACTAACTGGCTCAGTGATAGAAAACAGAGGGTGGTTATTAATGGTACACACAGATTGGGTCACTGTCACTAGTGGGGTACCACAAGGACAGTATTGGGCCCTATTCTCCAATATATTTGATCTTGTAGAAGGCTTGCACAGTATAATAATTTTTGCAGATGATACTGAACTGTTGTGGGGATTTGCTCTGGTAGACAGGTTTGCGGACGCAGTATAGAGGCAACGACAACGTCTTTAACTAAAACAGTTTGGTGTTTATTCACTAAGAAGGATAAGCAAAACAGTCAGTTTCAAGGAAAACAGTCACTTTGAGTCTGGTGTTTGTTCACACCATGCAGCAATGCAGAAGTCCTTGGACATAGCAGAAAACCACCTGCTCTCACGCCAACAAGGTAGCAGGCCTTTAACCAGGCCCAAACTCCCAGGTCCCAACACAGAGACTGACAGAGCTTCACTGTCAGAGAGGAGTAAGTTCCTACCACCTGACAGTGCTGCCTGTGTTTTATAGCCCAAACCAAGACACAGCCTGGAACGTGAGGAGCAGCCACCCACCCTGCACTTTGGCTACTCCAAGTAAGAGCCGTCCCGGATCGGCTTTACAGCCATACTCCCCTTGGTTAAGACTATGGCCGACCTTCTCTCGGAAGGGCAAAGAAGAATAGGTGAGGGCCCTTTCACTAGCCTCAAACCTAAAAGCACAAAACCCCCTCCCCCAATGGAGAGCAACTCTATAGATTTATTCTTGACCATAGTGAGTAAAGAACTAGAAAAATTTGATTATAAACAGCCCAAAAACGGCTCCAATTTGGATAAAAAACAAATAGAGGCCATGATGAAAATTCAATCAAATCATGACATCATTTTGAAACCATCTGATAAAGGTGGAAACCTAGTGGTCATGAATCATCAAGAATATAAAAAAATGTGTAACACCATTCTTAATGATAAAAATTGTTATCAAATTCTTGAGGCTGATCCCACAGAAAATTTCACTAGGGACCTGGAAATCATCCTTATTGAAGCTCTTAAGAATAAAATATCTAAGGATGAGGCCAAATTCATGCTCGTACCACATCCCCAAACTGCCACATTTTACACTGTCCCTAAGATCCATAAAGGACTCACCCCATTAAAAGGACGCCCAATTGTTGCAGGCATCAATTCCCTCACCCAGAATGCAGGTATTTGTCGATAAGGTCCTTAGAAATTATGTTACAGCACTCCCTTCATACATTAGGGATACTTCGGATTTATTGGGTAAGATAGATGGCATACAACTTGACGATGATATTCTCATAGCCTCTATAGATGTAGAGGCTTTGTACAGCAACATTCCACACGACAAGGGACTGTGTGCCATTAATCACTTCCTCAAGAGCCGCGGTATACAATATAGTGCTCATAGTGACTTTGTACTTCAACTTTTGGATTTTATTCTCAGACATAACTTCTTTCTTTTTGACTCCAGGTTCTTCCACCAGCTCAGGGGCACAGCAATGGGGAGCGCATGTGCCCCCACTTATGCTAACTTGTTCCTGGGCTGGTGGGAGGATACCTTGGTATTTACAGATGAAAGTCCGTGGACGTCGAGGATAGTCTTCTGGGGCCGCTATATCGATGACATTCTGATATTCTGGAGCGGCCCCAGACGACTATTCTCTGATTTCTTGGCCGACCTGAACAAAAATCAAATAGGCATGCACTTCACATCGGAAGTGTATAATCAAGGTCTTGCCTTCCTGGATTTATATATCACCCTGAGGAATGGCGCAATTACCACAAAAACTTATAGAAAACCAACAGCAACAAATAATCTGCTCAGGTGGGAGAGCCATCACCCAGAAAACCTAAAATGCGGCATTCCAAAGGGACAGTATCTGCGAGTTCGCAGAAACTGCACTACACAAAAGGATTTCTTTAGTCAGGCAAAAGACCTTAAGACCAGGTTTAACCAAAGAGGTTATCCTGACTATCCCCTACAAAGGGCGTTCAGGTCGGCTTTGAATCAAAATAGAATGGACCTTTTATCACCTAAACCCAAAAAGACAGATACGAACTCCATCTTCCGTATAATCGGTACCTATGATACCTGCAACAAAGAAGTCCGATATATCTTTCAGAAATACTGGGATATGCTCCTATTGGACCCAGATATACGTGATATACTTCCAGCTAAACCTGCCATAACGTATAGAAGGGGTAGATCACTAGGTGACAGATTCATTCACAGCCATTATACAGCAGTTAAAAAACCCGGCACCTGGTTAGATAGAAAACCCTTGGGGACCTTTAAGTGTGGCTCCTGTATAGCTTGTCCTTATATACATCAGACCAAAAACTTCACCAGCAATACCACCAATAAAACATATAATATTCGGTATTTTGCAAATTGCAAGACTAGTGGGGTGGTATACCTCTGTACATGTTTGTGTCAGCTTCAGTATGTCGGTAAAACTAAGCGGGAATTTAGAAGAAGAATTGGAGACCATCTAGGAGACATTAAACATAAGAGAGATACCACCCTCTCTAGACATATCCATGACCTCCATGATGGCAATCCCAAGTGTTTAAAATTCTGTGTTGTTGAGGTAATTCGCCCATCGCCAAGAGGAGGCGATCTCAATAAGAGAATTTTACAAAAAGAGTCCGAATGGACCTACCGATTAAAAACGGTGAGCCCACTTGGGCTGAATGAAATTCTCTCTTTTGGTTGTTTCATCTAAATGTAATTTGAATATATGGTAGTTTGTCTTTATCTGGTTTCTAATGATGACATACTACCTAATCCAATTAAACTATTACCTCCCCCCCCCCCCCCTGGATGATTATTTATCATCCGCTGCTATCATCTACTGTGATCCCTTGTTATCATTTTTACTGTACCTTGTTGGACATATATATGTATCTTTTTGAAAACCTGTGATATTCTATTCAAGTGATCATGATTATATAATATTAAATTCGGACCAAACAAATGATATCAGACCGAAATAGGTCTATATTTCATTATCTATATACAAATGGTACTAGTATTAGGTGGTAGGACTTAATCATTAGTTATAATATATACAATAACAGGTCCTCCCTTATGTATCCATTTGCCGTCCCATACCACTATTCCAACAATTAAAACCCTCCTTGTATATGCCACTATGATAGACCAATTATAGATTTTTCATCTCGGTGCCATAACTTCAAATAATGTTTATGAAATATATCAGCAATGCCTCAGTATCTAGTGGCAGCGTTTACTCTTCATTATGTGCTTTAATATCCAAAACTATATTCTGTTTGGTATTCCCACTGATTGGATCGCTGTGGAACGCATTAACATGCGTTCCAATGCTCACTAATAACATTTTTCGGCACAGTCTGTCTACTTCCGGTTCCTCATGCGTTCCACCTTCGGCTTGCGTTCCACCAGCAGCCAATGATAGAGGTCGGCGTCTAAACAAACGACGCACTTCCGGTTTTGGCCTGCGTTCCACCAGCAGCCAATGCTAACGGTCGGCGCCCACACCAATGACGCACTTCCGGTTTCGGCATGGACGACGGTGGAACGCACGCCGCACATCACAGATCATGAGGTACCTATGTTAATCTATTATGTTGATTAGGTTTGGTATATAAAGGTGGCAGTCGCAGATATCATTCTGGACTGCATTACCCAGTTGGATATTATTGACAAAGAGCTATTGGGCTGACGGCTATCGTGCCAATGATCTATCTCTATCTTTACTTTTGATATCCCCTGAAGAATCCGGTGATACACATCCACTATCATCGGAGGAAACGCGTTGGGATTACTCCATCCTATTACTCTTTTTGGCTGCACTGACACTGGGAAAAATTACTTTCAGGGACAGAACAATAGGGATAGCCGTCGATAAGTGGGGTCGCTCCCTTGGGGGTGATTCTCCCGCATTTAGGCGGGAGACCTCTCCGCTTGTAGGCAGGGCCTCACTAGTCGGCTAGGGATACTATCTTCCCAGTCACCCATCTGTCCTGCATTAGAAGAGCCGTTTACAACATCTTTTTTGTGATATCTGCAGCGAACACCCATCTATACCGTTCCTGTGGACATTTCTACCCCAAACACGAACATCCTGCTGTGGTACGATTTATCTCAATAACACAAAAATCATCAAACCGTGAGTGGGGACTATCTAGTCCAAATCGTGCTCTCTATTCCTGTTTGTATACCCGGTGCCAGTATGTGCATAAGCCCTTGTATCTTACATATGCAGTCATCTATACACTTATGTGGGACTTATTTTAAATGCTAATAACTAAAAGTTAAGTTTTAGTAGGACAACTATTCAGTGACTTACAGCCATACTAAATAGCAAAACCATGTCAGCCAGCATTAGCTGCCGCTGACACATGAAATTACCAGCTCTTACCTCACCGAGGCCAGGAATCTCGGTGACATATACCTTCCATCAATGACGGACCCTTGCGCCTTCCTACACTGTGTAAAGTAATTTACACGGAAGAGGACAGTATACTGCTACCGATGGATCTGGATAGATTAGAGGCTTGGGCAGATAAGTGGCAGATGTTTAACACTGACAAATGTAAGGTTATGTGCATGGGAAGGAAAATACATGTCACCAGTACATACTAAATGGTAAAACACTGGGTAACACTGACATGGAAAAGTACTTAAGAATTTTTGTGAACAGCAAACTAAGCTGTAGAAACTAGTGTCAGGCAGCTGCTGCTAAGGCCCATAAGATAATGGGTTGCATCAAAGGGGGCATAGATGCCCGTGATGAGAACATAGTCCTGCCACTTTACAAATCACTAGTCAGAAAACACATGGAGTACTGTGTACAGTTCTTGGCTCCTGTGAACAAGGCAGACATAGCTGAGCTGGAGAGGGTTCAGAGAAGGGCAACTAAAATAAATGGAATGGGTGGACTGCAATACCGAGAAAGATATCAACATTTGGTTTATTCACTTTAGAAAAGACATATATCGGGTCACTACAGAGATCTCTCCCATCATCTATTTATCCCCAGGACTATGACGAGGGAACACCCTCAGAGTCTGGAGAAATAAAGGTTTGTAGAAGAGGATTCTTTACAGTAAGAACAGTGAGACTATGCAACTCTGCCTAAGGCGGTGGTGATGGTGAATTTACTAAGAGTTCAAGCAGGATCTGGATGTACACTGCTCAAAAAAATAAAGGGAACACAAAAATAACACATCCTAGATCTGAATTAATTAAATATTCTTCTGAAATACTTTGTTCTTTACATAGTTGAATGTGCTGACAACAAAATAACACAAAAATTAAAAAATGGAAATCAAATTTTTCAACCCATGGAGGTCTGGATTTGGAGTCGCACTCAAAATTAAAGTGGAAAAACACACTACAGGCTGATCCAACCTTGATGTAATGTCCTTAAAACAAGTCAAAATGTGTGTGGCCTCTACGTGCCTGTATGACCTCCCTACAATGCCTGTGCATGCTCCTGATGAGGTGGCGGACGGTCTCCTGAGGGATCTCCTCCCAGACCTGGACTAAAGTATCTGCCAACTCCTGGACAGTCTGTGGTGCAACGTGACGTTGGTGGATAGAGCGAGACATGATGTCCCAGATGTGCTCCATTGGATTCAGGTCTGGGGACCGGGCGGGCCAGTCCATAGCATCAATGCCCTCGTCTTGCAGGAACTGCTGACACACTCCAGCCACATGAGGTCTAGCATTGTCTTGCATTAGGAGGAACCCAGGGCCAACCGCACCAGCATATGGTCTCACAAGGGGTCTGAGGATCTCATCTTGGTACCTAATGGCAGTCAGGCTACCTCTGGCGAGCACATGGAGGGCTGAGCGGCCCTCCAAAGAAATGCCACCCCACACCATTACTGACCCAATGCCAAACCGGTCATGCTAGAGGATGTTGCAGGCAGCAGAACGTTCTCCACGGTGTCTCAAGACTGTCACGTCTGTCACATGTGCTCAGTGTGAACCTGCTTTAATCTGTGAAGAGCACAGGGCGCCAGTGGCGAATTTGCTAATCTTGGTGTTCTCTGGCAAATGCCAAACGTCCTGCACGGTGTTGGGCTGTAAGCACAACCCCCACCTGTGGACGTCAGGCCCTCATATCACCCTCATGGAGTCTGTTTCTGACCGTTTGATCAGACACATGCACATTTGTGGCCTGCTGGAGGTCATTTTGCAGGGCTCTGGCAGTGCTCCTCCTGTTCCTCCTTGCACAAAGGCGGAGGTAGCGGTCCTGCTGCTGGGTTGTTGCCCTCCTACGGCCTCCTCCATGTCTCCTGATGTACTGGCCTGTCTCCTGGTAGCGCCTCCATGCTCTGGACACTACGCTGACAGACACAGCAAACCTTCTTGCCACAGCTCGCATTGATGTGCCATCCTGGATAAGCTGCACTACCTGAGCCACTTGTGTGGGTTGTAGACTCAGTCTCATGCTACCACTAGAGTGAAAGCACCGCCAGCATTCAAAAGTGACCAAAACATCAGCCAGGAAGCATAGGAACTGAGAAGAGGTCTGTGGTCACCACCTGCAGAACCACTCCTTTATTGGGGGTGTCTTGCTAATTGCCTATAATTTCCACCTGTTGTCTATCCCATTTGCACAACAGCATGTGAAATTGATTGTCACTCAGTTGCTTCCTAAGTGGACAGTTTGATTTCACAAAAGTGTGATTGACTTGGAGTTAAATTGTGTTGTTTAAGTGTTCCCTTTATTTCTTTGAGCAGTGTATTTATGGAGTGTAATAATATTATAAGCTATAGTTGGATTTCTGGAAAAGGGTTGTTGATCCAGGGAGTTATTCTGATTGCCTGATTGGAGTCGGGAAGCTGACTTGAACACTGAGTGATTGGGCATTATCTTGGCGAATGAGGTTCAATGTGGACAAATGTAAAGTTATACATCTTGGTAGTAATATTTTATGTGCTTCATATGTCCTAGGTGATGTAGCACTGAGAGAGTCACTTAAAGAGGAGGATTTGGGTATCCTTGTGGATGGTAGATTAAATTACAGCACACAATGTCAATCAGCTGCTTCTAAGGCTACCAGGATATTGTCATGCATTAAACGACGCATGGACTCGCGGGGCAGGGATGTAATACTACCACTTTACAAAGCGCTGGTGCGGCCTCATCTGGAATACGCAGTCCAGTTCTGGGCACCAGTACGTAGTGTCAAGTATTTATTTCATATAAGATATGAAATCATAAAAATTATGATTTCATATTTTTATGAAAAATGAAATTTTTTTATTGGCGGACATATAAACGCCAGTTCTTTTATTGATGAGATCTAAAGTCAATTCGTGCAGCTAATTAAACAGGGTGCAATTAATTATATAAAAAATATAATTTATTCCAAATACAGTAAAAATGGCATACAAATTAATACAAGGACAATATCAAAATTGATCACAAGATGGTGCTCCACCGTTTACGCCAGGCTCACTTAATTTACTACACCAAGTACAATACAATGCTACTCTTTTTTTTTTTTTTAAATCAAATTACCAATTAGTGTACTGGTTATCAAAACATTATCATGCAACGAAAAAACAATAGAAATGAATCTGCGGAAAAGTCCCTTATGCTCAATCAAAGAATATGGCAGTAAGAGACTTCTTATAAATACGCCCGTTGGCCTAACTACGGATAATAAAATTCGATCAGAGATCCCATAAAATTATTGTTTTAACACTATTGACCCACTAATATTGGGGTCTCAACTATATGCCAATTGGAGCGATTTATAATTACTGCAAATGAAATAAATTATACATTACCCCTGGCTTTGGGATAAAGAGCTTTTAGAAGGGACCCAGCTTTCCAGGATTTAGATCTGTCAGTTTCTTTGTGCGAGTCTCGGGTGTGTCCCTGGAAGAATTCCTTGGGGTGTAGGGAGCTTTTTCTTAGGACTGGAAGTGGTGAAGATGTTCTGTGACCTGTCACGTCCTGTGGTATGTTTCTGACGTGTGAAGTGATGATCCCCCGATCTCAAAACTGGATCAGATATTCTAATCCTTATCTATGTCCATCCCCTCTTGGATTAGGGATTTCCAATTAGATAAGGTGGGTGTGACGTATGTTAATCATGGGGATGATGTCACTTAATTGGCATTCCTTAGAAACTTCTGCCCATCTACCACTTGATGGCACAGTTTCATATATGAAATTTAAATGTTCAGGAATGCCAAATGCACATATATCGCACCTGGTCCCATGACTTTCTTAAACTTTTTCCATTACATCAACCAAGGAGGTACTCTTTCTGACACTTTGCTCAGACCGACTGGCGGTATTAGAAGTTTCCCTAATCCTTGAATTTATGGGGCAGATAAGAGTACAATAGTCCTTAGAAAGTTTTACCCAGTTTGTGTATCTTAGTCATCCAAATGACTAATTAATTGCCGTCTAAGATGACTGAGCTCTTCTCTAAAAGAAGATCCTCTTAGTAGAAAACCAGCTTATATACTCTTATTGATACATATGTGGCATAATATATATATATATATATATATATATATATATATATATATATATATATATATAATACACTGCTCAAAAAAATAAAGTGAACACTTAAACAACACAATGTAACTCCAAGTCAATCACACTTCTGTGAAATCAAACTGTCCACTTAGGAAGCAACACTGAGTGACAATCAATTTCACATGCTGTTGTGCAAATGGGATAGACAACAGGTGGAAATTATAGGCAATTAGCAAGACACCCCTAATAAAGGAGTGGTTCTGCAGGTGGTGACAACAGACCACTTCTCAGTTCCTATGCTTCCTGGCTGTTGTTTGGGTCAATTTGAATGCTGGCGGTGCTTTCACTCTAGTGGTAGCATGAGACTGAGTCTACAACCCACACAAGTGGCTCAGGTAGTGCAGCTTATCCAGGATGGCACATCAATGCGAGCTGTGGCAAGAAGGTTTGCTGTGTCTGTCAGCGTAGTGTCCAGAGCATGGAGGCGCTACCAGGAGACAGGCCAGTACATCAGGAGATGTGTAGGAGGCCGTAGGAGGGCAACAACCCAGCAGCAGGACCGCTACCTCCGCCTTTGTGCAAGGAGGAACAGGAGGAGCACTGCCAGAGCCCTGCAAAATGACCTCCAGCAGGCCACAAATGTGCATGTGTCTGCTTAAACGGTCAGAAACAGACTCCATGAGGGTGATATGAGGGCCCGACGTCCACAGGTGGGGGTTGTGCTTACAGCCCAACACCGTGCAGGACGTTTGGCATTTGCCAGAGAACACCCAAGATTAGCAAATTCGCCACTGGCGCCCTGTGCTCTTCACAGATGAAAGCAGGTTCACACTGAGCACATGTGACAGACGTGACAGAGTCTGGAGACGTCGTGGAGAACGTTCTGCTGCCTGCAACATCCTCCAGCATGACCGGTTTGGCATTGGGTCAGTAATAGTGTGGGGTGACATTTCTTTGGAGGGCCGCACAGCCCTCCATGTGCTCGCCAGAGGTAGCCTGACTGCCATTAGGTACCGAGATGAGATCCTCAGACCCCTTGTGAGACCATATGCTGGTGCGGTTGGCCCTGGGTTCCTCCTAATGCAAGACCATGCTAGACCTCATGTGGCTGGAGTGTGTCAGCAGTTTCTGCAAGACTAAGGCATTGATGCTATGGACTGGCCCGCCCGTTCCCCAGACCTGAATCCAATTGAGCACATCTGGAACATCATGTCTCGCTCTATCCACCAACGTCACGTTGCACCACAGACTGTCCAGGAGTTGGCAGATGCTTTAGTCCAGGTCTGGGAGGAGATCCCTCAGGAGACCGTCCGCCACCTCATCAGGAGCATGCACGGGCGTTGTAGGGAGGTCATACAGGCACGTGGAGGCCACACACACTACTGAGGCTCATTTTGACTTGTTTTAAGGACATTACATCAAAGTTGGATCAGCCTATAGTGTGTTTTTCCACTTTAATTTTGAGTGTGACTCCAAATCCAGACCTCCATGGGTTGAAAAATTAGATTTCCATTTTATTTTATTTTTGTGTGATTTTGTTGTCAGCACATTCAACTATGTAAAGAACAAAGTATTTCAGAAGAATATTTAATTAATTCAGATCTAGGATGTTATGTTTGTGTTCCCTTTATTTTTTTCAGCAGTGTGTGTGTGTATGTATGTATGTGTGTGTATATATATATATATATATATATATATATAATATATGTATGTGTATATATATGTATATACATACACACACAATGATACATTATCAAAAACTGGATATGAATATACAAACATTATATATATCATTGGTTAAAATATATGAAATTACATACAATCACACGTGAATATTTACTTTATACTGGTGATTATATGGAATAACGCTGCATACCAGTGTCTTAAACAATAACCTCTCTTGACCCTGGCACTTAAAACAGTTTATATGAGACCCATTATATTCTTTAAGATACCACATCTGTTGGCAATAACTTTTAAAACAATATACATTGCATGCCAGTGACTTTCCGTACCAGTTAAACTTATCCTGACCTTTTTCTGGCTTATTCCAACAGAGTTTGGCCTCTTAAAGGTAATGTGAATCTCCATTTTGGTTCTAATATTGTCAGACCTTAATATGCAGATATAAATATGCCCGACAAATCCCCCTTCATTCCAAAATATTCCAAAAAGTGTGAATATATTTGGAATGTTCAAAAGGGCTTCTCATATATTTTCTTCGTGATTCACGGAGCGTAGGCTTTGTTTGTGATGTTTTAACCATAGCTTAGCCACAGTCTTTTTAATAAATCTTATCCAACGTATCATTTGGATAGTCAACATACTCATCCACCCCAGGATGACAATAAACAATACACCCCATACATAATTTCGCCCCCATGCCCAGATGGAGGTATACAATATCTCATTGTCCGTTGACTAATACTGAAACGTGTCCATGGTGACGTTATCCTTCCGGATTACCATACGAACGGTATGACTAGGTTTATTATCTAGCAAAAAAAATTAATCTGGATTTATGGCGATCTCCTGATTTTGGAAGGCATCAATACTTTCCACTTCTCCTTCAACATCCTTTATGTCCACAGGATATAGTGTATGATTCCTAGAATTACGGGGTACTTTTACAATGGAGACATGAGAAGGTAGGGCGATGACTTTCACCATTACGTGGTCATTCGAAAAGACAGTCATATCTGGCAAGCGTGTGCTAACCAGCCATTTATCTTTTATCAATACTGCATTCACCTGTCCCGCCTCAATCTTTGACAGGGTCACCTGGCACTTCTCTGATCCATGTTTCTCATATTCGAGACCGCATAACGCATTGGTTGCGTCATAATTAAAAGGATCACCTTCGCATTGAAAATTGTTGTCCCGGAACGTTACACAATTCTCCAGAATAGGGACAGACAACCATTCCGGCTTCCAAGGCTGGTACGCCACAATGTCAGGAGTTTGAATCCTAACATGAATATTGTCTTTCCAGGTGCCTACATTATGAATTTTTTTCATCGGAAATATATTGTCCTTAGTGACAAAGGGAATTGATAATAGAAAACAGATCTCCATTTTTATGGGATCAACATATAACTGTATCGCAATCCCCATGTTGAATGCTAAATTCAGCTGGATATCTTCTATTTTATTTCCGCTGACATTTTGCAGCATTCTACGGACGATATCGTATGATACGAAATCAAGCGGAATACGTCCTTCCCTCAGGTCTTGCATCCCACTTTGTACTTCATCGTGGTAAAGCTGAGTTTGGAAATCAATACGTTCTTTTAATAATACAAGTTCTTGTTTAAACTGTTCGTTACTCTGATGAAGGTTTATGGAATGGTCAAATAATTTTGAATGTAAGTTTGTAGTAACAACAGTATCTTGTACCACTGTATACAAATCCGATAAATGTTGCTTCTGCTTTTCCATCTCCGCATGAATGCTCATTAATTACTTTTTAGTGAACTGATCTCGAGCTCTAATGTCTTGATGGAGATGGAGTTGGCGACTGTTACACTTGTGGCAATAACAGCGCCCACTACGCTAAAGATTATGGCGGCTACGATCGCAGAAATAAATCGCTTTGGTCTTTGGCTTGTAGAGAATTGCTCTCTGGTCAAGGTCTTCCTTGTTTGCTCCAGGATCTGTGTAATCCGCTTTTGGGAATATCTGAAGTGCATCTGGTACCAGGCTTGGATTTCCGGTGACTGGATTTCGGACATGTTAAATTGCCTTTCGACGAAAACGCGTGGATCCAGGCTGATGTAGACCTTCTGGGATAATATCCTCTTGTTCGTCAAGATGAACCCTGCTGTATCTTGTAGCATCATTCCGGATGAAGGACCTGGCACAGCAATCGGCTCAGCATGGAACTCCTTCCCCAAGATCAGGATGACGTAGATAATGGCAATCATCTTTGATGACATCTTACGCCTATAAAATATTGTATGACACATATGAGTACATACATTTTTCAACTTTATCCTGCAAGAAAAGAGTTACTAATATCACATACCTCTGATTGGCATAAGTTCTTTTCTTGGACAGAGTAAGTTCTGGTTTCAGAGGTGAGTTAGGAGACATTTTGTTACAGAGGAAACGTATATCAGGATGGGTTAGTATGAGTTAAAGATGTAGAATAACAGATGACACTTTTCCGTTTTTATACGATACCAATCCTTATTTCCGTCTTTAGCTGGAACCGTAAAGTCTCTTCACCTCTTTTCATCCAGCTTCTTCAATCTCTCGAAGTCGTGCACTAGGATGACAAACACGTAGCTAATTAATGTGCACCCATTTTTCAATAAACTCATCCCCCTTAGGGATTTTGATCTTGTAGACCACTGGAGATAATTTGTCAGTGATGACATAGGGACCTTTCCAGGAAGGTAGGAATTTTCTCTCCTTCACTTGATCCCGAGCAAAGTTATAGAGATACACCCGATCGGAAAGTTGATACTCCTTCTGCGTAGCCTTCAGATCGTAGTATGTCTTAGCACTCACTGCGGCTTTCTCTATATTCTTCTGGGCGAACGCAAAAGCATACTGAAGGTGCTTGCGTAAATTTTCCACATACTAATGCGATGTTGTAGCATTGATCAAGTTATGGTCTGTTGTCCTGTAAAGTAAATGCTGGGGTAACACCATCTTCCTTCCTGTGATCATCTCGAAGGGAGAAAGCTTAGTTGCTGTGCTTGGGGTGGCTCTGATGGCCAGAAGCACCAAAGGCAACTTGACATCCCAGTCCTTACCAGATTCATTGAGAAACTTTTTAAGGATGTTCACAATGGACTGGTTGTAACGTTCTACTCCACTACTAGAGGCTGGTCAATAAGCTATATGTAGCTTCCTCTTTACCCCCAGGATTTCCCACATCTTTGTCATCACCTGACTGGTGAAGTGACTTCCACGATCGGATTCGATTCGCTGGGGAAGACCCAATTTAGAAAATATGTGGTTAATGAGCAGAGATGCACATGCGCTTGAACTGCATGTTTTGCACGGCAAACATTCCACCCATTTGGTGAACAGACAAGTTACGGTTAACATATACTTGTTGCCTCTTGATGAGGTTGTTACTGGTCCAATGAAGTCAATTTGGATGTCTGACCATGGCATGGACATCCCCCTTTTCATTAGCGGTGCCCGATGAGTGGGTCCTTGTGGCTGGAATTGAGGGCAGATTAGACATCCCTGACAATATGTTCGCACATCTTGTAACATATGTGGCCAGTAAGCGTAGTCCCGTAGTAACTCGTACGTTATTTTCTCACCTCGATGACCAGCTGTTGGGGCATCATGTGCATGTTGCAACATCAGACCTCGGTATGCTGCAGGTACTACCCATTGCGTGATACCATTCTTAGAGGTTCTTATCAGCAGTCCATCCTGTAATGAGAATTGGGACTTATCTTTCATCAAAATTCGTAACTCCTCCTTACCCACACAGTCTTTCGTGGTTATGGGATAGTTGTGTGGATCCTCAATGTGCTTATAAAAAAGACCAATAATTGGATCCCCCTTTTGGCTCACAATGAGATCCTCACTAGGGGAATCTTGGCTCCACTGCGCCACATTGGCTTCAGCTCCCTTTTGGGCCTGACTCCTTGTCATAGCATCCACTTGGATAGTTCCCATGAGGTCATCAACGTCAAAGACTTCTCAGTCAATGGCTGCTTGCTTGGCAAGGGAATCTGCTAGGTCATTCCCCTCTTTCTCCATGCCTGGATAGTTTGAATGACCTCTTACCTTCTTCCAATAAATGGTAAGACTGTGGGCGGTAACCATCTCATCAATTTTACAAAACATCTTACCATGCTTTACTGGCTTGTTATTACTTCTCACCATGTCGGATCTTTTCCATCCGGGAAAGTACTCCACAAAGCTGTTACGAATATAATCAGAATCTGTGATGATTACAAACTCCTTAACATCATATTCGATAGCCATTTGTACGGCTTTGTACACAGCAGTAAGTTCTGCAACCTGGCTGCTTTTGGAACCAATTTTGTATACAATGGATACATCTAGGAATGTATTATTCCACACGACTCCAATACCTGCAACCAATGTACGTTCGGATCCTTCATTGGCATGAAGGAACATCCGTCTACGTACACACATGGTAACGATTTGCAGTACTCCTCTTCATAAGATTTATATGGGGATGATGATTGTTCCTCCAGGAAATAATTTCCTGTTGACTCACTTTTACGTTCCGTATTGGTACAGTCATGGAGTTCTGCTAATCCTTGAGCAACTGGGTTTTTATTATTTTGTTTGTACCTGATTTCCAATGGCCATCCCATTAAGGACATTGTCCAGGCGGTTATCCTGCTGTTTGACAAGTTTCCATCTCTTATACGATCACTCTGCGAGTATTGCAGTGGCTGGTGTGCGGTCTCCACAATGATCCTTTCGCCTTGGATAAAACTCCTAAAATATTGCAAAGCCCACACAGTTGACAATAATCCTTTCTCACAATCATTGAATTTGACCTCAACCGGTGACAAGGACTTGATGGCATAGGCGATGATCTTGTTTCAGTTTACCTGTTTTTGGAAAAGAACTGCACTTACGCTTTTATCAGTAAAACCTGTTTCCACGAAGAAAGGTCTTCCCCCTTCTGGATAAGCAAGGCATGGAGCCTGGATAAGTTTGGCCTTGAGCTCGGTTACAGCTTGCTCATGATGCGCACTCCATTCCCATTTTACTCCTTTCTTTAGCAACTGCATAAGGTTATGTAATTTTGGCATAATTATCTATGAACTTACGTGAGTAGTTCATCATGCTCAGGAATGATCTCAACTCCTTGAGATTTGTAGGAGATTTTGTCTTGGTCACTGCTTCCACCTTCCTTTTCTGTGGGTTAATTCCATCCGCAGTGACTTCATGACCTAGGAAATTAACCTTGGTCCGGCACCATTGAGCCTTCTGCAAAGAAAGTTTTACACCTGCTTTCCTCATCTGGGTTAGTACATGCCTCAACTCCTGAATATGTTCCTCAAAAGTTGTACTTTTGATCAGGATGTCATCCACATAGGATAAGGTACCTCGTTCAGCGGCATCAGGCATTGTCTTATGCATGAATACTGCAAACTCATGGCCCGCATTTATGTACTCGAAGGGCAGTCGGGTCCACGCATACTGTCGTTTGCCAAAGGTAAAGGCCAGTTTGTACTGATCCCTTTCATCCACCTTAATTGTCCAATATCCTTGTGCACAGTCAAGGGCAGTGAAGATTTTGGATCCTTGTATTTGTGCCAAACATTGGTCAATATATGGCACGGGCCATCCGGACATATAAACACGTTTGTTCAACTGTCTTAGGTCCGAGCAGAGACTAAATTGACCGTTAAGTTTGAGGACTCCAAGTATCGGATGCTTGAATGAACTGTGTACTGGACAGATGATACCCCTCTTCTCCAAGTTCTTGACGATTTCCGATAGTGACTTGTAAGCCGCCAGCGGAAGTCGGTATTGTTTGACAAAAACAGGGGGTGCATCGGGATCTGTCTGGATTCTTGTAATGTGTAGATCTGTTTCCCCACAGTCATAAGAATCCTTGGCGAACATCTCCTGGAACTCTGTGAAGAGCTCCTTTAGCCGTTGACGCTTCGACTCGTCGGAGCATGCGTCAGCCATGGAGACTTGTTCTTCCACCCGCTCCTGAAATTCTGGGAAAATCTCATGCTGACTTAACTCGTAAGCTTCTTCAAGCTCACTAGTTAAATCGTTCTGGGTGTAGCGTACCTTATCTTTTCCTTGCTGAAAACCAATGATGACTCTTCAATGTGGCATGTACCTTCTTCAGAGCTGAAAGGATAAACAGAGTGGATGTTAAATAACCCCTCAGGGGTTGAGGAAATATGTTGTTCCACTGTTTGTTCCTCTGTCAGGTATTCATCAGGAATTATTCCAATAACATCATTTTGGAATCCAAATGTGTAGTATTCCGAATCCATAGCTAAACCAATTACGGTGTCCTTTTGTAGGGATATGCTATGGGGAACCATGTTACGAATTACCATATGTAACGGATCCTGATGGATATTTATCAGGGGAGTAGGCTTTACCTTTAGGCCGAGTTGCTGTATTCTGTTGGATAAACAGATCAACGCGTCTGCGTTCTTCAGCTTCTGTCCCTTCTTTACTTTAATGGGGAGAAGAAATGGTTTGCATCCTTCAGGAATTTCAACTTTTTCAGCAACCATGATACTTATGGCATAGGGCATCTGTTCTCCCCATCGTAAGGGTTGTTCTACATCCTGGAACCCCTCTGGGTTTCCCGGCAATCTGGACCATAAGGTGTTATTCACCAGGTCAATCTGTACGGCAAATCGGTTTAGAAGGTCATTACCTATATACATTTGATACCGTGGTTCATTTATCACAATGAAAACGTGCTCTGTAGTTTTACTTCCTATGGAGATAGACAAAACGCATCTTGCAACTACATTATGACTTTGGGAATCCCCATCCAGATCATGAACCCATTGGTCCTGTGGAGAGAAACTTTTAATCATTTTAGGATTGGTGACCTGTTTTAGGAGTCCTAGGCTTATGTAACTTGCTTCGGATTTTAAATCCAACTTGGCAAATTTCACCCGGGCTATATTGTTTACCTGTACATGAATCAATAAATTGTCATTGACCTTTTCAATCCGTACCATCGATTGAACGTGCCTGTTGAGGTCCACGACTTCGTGATTCCCCCTTTCAAGAGAAATGGTTAATATATCATCATCCAGAGTTACCCTTTTGATTTTGTCCCTCTGGATGGTAATGATGTGAGTGGCACCATTGACATCTTCCTCGGGCTTACCATTCTTCAGGATTGTGACCTCTGGTATTTGATTGTTCCTGAAATGCACTTCAATAGAGCTAGGTTTCTCTTCAATCACATGACAACTGCGTTGTGCTTGTGTGTTGCAAGAGTATTCATAGGTACCCATCACCTTCACCTGAGTCCATACTGCTTCATTAATGAAATCAACTATGGGACTCAATCTTTTTAATAAATCGATTCCTATGATCATCCGATCATATGGAAGATCCACAATCAATGTGGGATGTCTAATTATCTTCTTGCCAATCTTAAATGTCAACCAGGATGTTCCTTTTACCTGTAAGGCATCTCCACCTACACTTATCAAAGAGCCATCAAATGACCTTAATCGTGGCTTCTTTGATGTTAAATCCAAAACCTGTTGGAAATAAGTGCAAGATAAAATGGTGGCTTGTGATCCAGTGTCTATTAAGCCTTTGATTGGTCCGATAAGTTCATTTTGGAGATATGCATCCACAAAGTATCGGCCATCAATCTGAAACAAATCACAGAGAAAGTTAGGATGTTTACCCATCTTCTGTCTGAGAGGTTGACCTCTCTGCAGCTCCGTGACCTCTGCATTCCTGAGTCTCCCCGGACAAGCTGGAGGAGCAGCGTTAGCCCCCCCCCCCCCCCCTTTGGGACAAGCTGTGTGACATCACAAGTCACGGCTAGATGCTGGAACGATGGGATTACACACTGGAACAGACATCTGATCATATGAATTGACATTATTAGACTGCAAGATAAATGACATATTAGACATTTTCCCCCCCTGGCCCTAATTTCAGGGTCAGAGGTACTGCAAGGAAATATGGAATTAGGAATCGCATCAGATTCTACCACAATGAACTTAATATCCTTACAGTGGCCTAGGTTCTGAACCTGCCCAATCTGCTTTATGATGATAAACTGCTGGGACCGGCAGTTGCCCCTAAAAAAGATTTAGGCTGTTTTTCTGGGGATAACTGGGACAACTTACTTACCATGTCGCTCAGCTGGGCCACTTGCTCTACCAGCTGATCAAACCTGTTTGGTTTGGGAACATTTTGGCTTTGCTGGGCACCCTGGTTATTGGTAGGTTACCTACTCCTGGGTGAATTCGAGGATTCCTGCCTATCTTCCCTCTGTTGTCTGGGCCTATTATTCCAACGCCTATAACCCTGGTAACCCCTATTGTTATAGGGCCTATATCCCTGGTGACCCCTATTGTAATAGGGACGGTAGTTAGACTTCCCATTACCTGAATTATTCCCCTCTGATCCATTAGTATTTTGGGGTTTGGTCTGCTTGGGCGGTCCTACCTGTTGTTGCTGGGCTTGTTGAGCAGGTCCTGTAGACTGAGGGAACCTTCGTGGCTGGCTTTCAAATCCTAAGCTAGGGTTTACCTTAGCTTCAGCTACCTTTTTGCTCTGGGGATTTTTTAAACCTTCTCTCCTCTGTTGCATGGCACTCACTGATATTATACAGCGTGGTGGCAGCCGTCACCAACCTATCCAAGGGGGCATCAATATCCAGATCTCTGGCTAAGTTAAGTTTGATCTGGGTTGGCATAGCGTTATAGAATAACTGTTTGAATTCTTCAGATTCCCAATTTGGGGATCTATATGCCAACCCATAGGCATTTTTGAGGACAGAGAGGAATTCACGGGGACTCTGGGTCTACACGTAAGGTTATATATGTTCCGTTTTGCAGCAGTAGTGGTTCGGTATGGTCCGAATTCCAATTTACCTCATGCAAAACACTTGGCCAATCTTGTACTCCACTCTCCTTAAAGGATGTAAAGTAATGACTATATTTATCATCAAATGCCCATGGAAGGAATCTGATCCGGTCAGCATCAGAGTACAATTTTAAAGAATCCATAGTGGATTCATACAGTTCTAAGTGATTGGCTATCTGAGAAGAACCTTTCTTGGGAAATTTGGATACTGTAGTATTTAAAAACTTAATTATGCTAGAGGAGCTCTGATCCTTGTCTGAATATTGGGAATTTTTCTTCCTAGAAACCAGATCAGCATATGTTGGTCGCCTGTGATCCTGTGGCAAGGAATAAGTCACATGCTTCCCCACATCACTGTCAGACTCACATGCACTTTCACAACTTTCATGACTTACGACACAGGTGATTTAACCCTAACATCTCTCCTCAGGGGAACATGTGGAGAGGAACTTCTAGGGGCTTCCATGTTGCTGGCGCCTAGTAAGGCAGTTAGTTTGGAATGCCTGACTTAATTGGGTCAATAGATAAAAAAGTGACTGGCACTCGCTATATCTGTCACATCAACAGCATTTAATGGCCGCCAGCTCAACAATGGAGTGTGGGCAGCAGAAATAATACAGCATATAATAAAAACACAATCTTATAATGACATTAAAAATACCCCTAAAAATATAAAATATAGAAAGTGCGATGCACTGATGGTAGGATCCTGAATAGAAGAATAATCCTATATATATATATATATATATATATATATATATATATATATATATATATATATATATATATATATATATATATATATATAATATATCTCTATCGCAGTCTGGTATGCAACTTATATGTTTTGCCAAAAGTTCAATTGTATAATCTTATTTATGGCAAGTATTGAAAATGTCCTTTAAATGAAGAAAAATCCAAATGACTGCTACTGGGAGTACTGTCCCTTTTTAAATGAACGTGAATATCATTAGGTCCGTTAGATTCCACAATATAATAGATGTAGCGGTGGACCTTTTACCCGGTATTTGAAAGCCCCGGCAATCCCGTTGTTCAGCTCACCGCACCGCTCGAGGTTACTTCCGGCGTCCTCGCTCCCTGGTGTCTGTCACGTGTTCTCCAAGGGTATCGCGGGACTTGATAGCTTAGTTCCGGTGTTCCTATGAGAGGTACTCACATTGAATAGAAGAATGGAGCGCTCCAAATTCAAAAGTGTTTTATGTCGTCTTGATCATATCTGGATTCTTATATTAAGCAGAGATATAGCGCCAGACGCGTTTCGGGGACTTCTCTCCCCTTCCTGACACTATGGGGCGGCCCGGAGGACACTCCATGTCCTTATGGACCTTGGGAAGGCAGTAAAAGACCGGGAGTCTTCCGGGCGTCCCCAGTCTTTTACTGCCTTCCCAAGGTCCATAAGGACATGGAGTGTCCTCCGGGCCGCCCCATAGTGTCAGGTATTGGCTCCTTAACATCTAATCTCTCAAGGTATATAGACACATGGTTACAACCTGTGGTGAAAACCACGAGGTCTTACTTGAGAGACACTACCCAAATTATCGAACTATTGGAAGGATTGACCGTGGGAGAAGATTGGATAATGACCACTTTGGATGTCCAGTCTCTCTACACGGTGATAGACCATGAAGCAGGTATAAGAGCTATCAAAGCACAATTAGAAAACAACAAAGAAATGAAGATACAGCAATTAGAATTTATTTTAGAGGGGATAGAACACATCCTACAGCATAATTATTTTTATTTTGAAGGAAGTTTTTATTTACAGACCAGAGGAACCGCCATGGGCACCAGGTTTGCCCCCAGCTATGCAAACCTGTTCCTAGCTCAATGGGAACGGGGGGCCATCGATTTGCATAGAGGGGGCGACCTGGTGCTCTGGCAGCGATATATAGATGACGTCATCTTAATTTGGAAAGGAGACCATAAAAGTTTAGATAGTTTCATATTGGAACTAAACAGAAATAATCTAAATTTGGTCTTCACACAGAGCACCAATACTATGGAAACTGAATTCCTGGACCTGGCAGTTAGGAAAGTAGATGACAAATATATATGCAAGACTTTTCAAAAACCCTCTGCCAGAAATGCATTTATTCTACACTCGAGCTGTCACTTGCCTAATTGGCTGTTGAATGTGCCCTTCGGACAGTTCCGTAGACTCAAACGGGACTGTACCGAGGAGCCACAATTCGAGGTAGAAGCGATGCATTTGAGAGACAAATTCCTGGCAAAACAGTACCCTATCAAAACATTAGAGGGATCATTAGAGAAAGTAAGAAAACTACAGAGGAGTTCACTATTTTCAGTAAAAACAGTGCAGAATAGTGAAATAGATGTTCAATTTAGGATTATTCTCCCTTATATAGCACAAAGGAGAAAAGTGGAAGAGATAATCAAACGCCAGTGGCATCACCTACTGCAGGATAAAGTTATAGGCAGATTAATGCCTCCGAAACCACAAATAACATACATGAGGGCACCCAATTTAGGTATAAAAGTGGCCCCCTCCATTAAGACGAAACAGACTAAAATACCAGGGACTGGTAGATTGACTAATTTAAAAGGTTTTTACAAATGCGGACAGTGCATTTGTTGTAAAACAGTCAAAATTCCAAGAAACACTAAGAAGGTGCTCTCCACCCAAAATTCTTTTATGTGGGAGATAGAGCACTTTCTTACATGTAATTCAGTCAGCGTGATTTACCTCATACAATGTCCGTGTCAAAGACAATATATTGGACGGACAAAAAGGGCCTTGAGAGTGAGTATATCCGAACATATTTCTAATATTAAGAAAGGATATCTAAAACACTCACTCTCAAGACACTTTAAGGAGGCTCACGGACAAGACCCCACAGGATTGATTTTTGTAGCCCTGGAAAAGATTGACAAACATTGGAGAGGGGGAAACGACATTGAACGGATGTCAAGAGCAGAATCTAAAAAAAATTATGATTTTGGAAGTATGATGCCAGCTGGTTTGAATGCCGAACTGGAGATTTTGGGCTTTTTATAATCTAGGGCAGTGTGCCTTTCACTCAATAGGGGATCACATGCTTAGCCGTGTATCGGCGCTGTGACCCCCTCTTGGTGATGGGCCCACTTCCCCATTTCTACTCATATTACACTGAACTGCTCTGAATAGATGGAAGACTAACTATAATATGTGACTATGATGCTGTTAACTTTACCAATTCTACTTCCTTGCTAATAGCTGCATATTTTTAATATTTTAATGGTTTTATACTTTTTATATATTTTTTATATATTTTACAATGGAATGCAACTGAGTAGTGACCTATTATGGCATGATGATGAAAAATATAGAAAAAAACGCATGTGTTGCGCAAAAATCGCATGCAAAACGCATCAAAACCGCAACACATGAAAAAGGTGCTCCAGTCCAGATTTTGCAGAGTTCCTATGGAGATATAAAAGGAGATGATGCACTAGCAGAGATATGGCCACTGAGGAAGGGGAGAGAAGTCCCCGAAACGCGTCTGGCGCTATATCTCTGCTTAATACAAGGATCCGGATATGGTCAAGACGACATAAAACACTTTTGAATTTAGAGCGCTCCATTCTTCTATTCAATGTGAGTACCTCTCACAGGAACACCGGAACTAAGCTATTAAGTCCTGCGATACCCTTGGAGAACACGTGACAGACACCAGGGAGCGAGGACGCCGGAAGTAACCTCGAGCAGTGCGGTGCGGTGAGCTGAACAACGGGATTGCCGGGGACTTACACATACCGGTAAGCGAGTTTCTTTCCCACAGCATTGAACACCAGAGGCTCCGGAGGCTTTCAAATACCGGGTAAAAGGTCCACCGCTACATCTATTATATTGTGGAATCTAACGGACCTAATGATATTCACGTTCATTTAAAAGGGACAGTACTCCCAGTAGCAGTCATTTGGATTTTCCTTCATTTAAAGGACATTTTCACTACTATGTGATGATATGTCTAAATGCTGGGGCATAAGATTTGGAGGGTCTGGAGATCCCACAGAATTAGACGGATCTCTATCAGCATTAATCACAGTATGGCTTGATTTGCCAGTCTGCTGAATTTTGGAATATCGGAGGTGCAACTCCTCTAAGTCATGTTTTGCCTTTTGGTATGCATCATGGCTATGATCAAGGTTGTATTTTAAGTCCTTGATCGTGTCCTCTGCAGACTTTAGTTCTGCTTCTATCTGGGCTATATGGGTTTTCGTTCCCATTATGGATTCATATCTCTTTTGTGAAAGAGTACTGACCGCCAATAATGCATAAAAAACAGGTGGCAATGCACATAAGAGGTGTTGGTCCCTCTTGGTAATATCATTTGCCAAATCCATATATGTCAGGTATCTATCAACTGTGCCCCCTAGTATCCATACATCACAACGTTCTGCAAAGGCTCTTGTTTGCATCTCAATCCATCCATTCATTCATGTCCTTGTCCACTTTAAACCGGGAATAAAGATATTTGATGATCTTCTGGATTATCTGTTCCGGGTATGATTAATTATCTGCTGTAGCATGGCCATTACCCGAGTCACTGCTTGTTGCACTAATGATTCTAATCAATAACAACAACAATTTGACTTGCCAATAAGGATTAAGGAATATTTTCACTAATTGCACAAATTGGTTATAGAAATATCTCAATCAATCTCAGCAGTGCCTCCAAATATGTCAAGTATTTATTTCATATAAGATATGAAATCATAAAAATTATGATTTCATATTTTATGAAAAATGAAAAACTTAATTGGCGGACATATAAACGCCAGTTCTTTTATTGATGAGATCTAAAGTCAATTCGTGCAGCTAATAAAACAGGGTGCAATTAATTATATAAAATATAATTTATTCCAAATAAATACAGTAAAAATGGCATACAAATTGATGCAAGGACAATATCAAAATTGACAACAAGATGGTGCTCCACTGTTTACGCCAGGCTCACTTAATTTACTACACCATGTACAATACAATGCTACTTTTTTAAATCAAATTATTACCGATTAGTGTACTGGTTATCAAAACATTATGATGCAACGAAAAAACAATAGAAATGAATCTGCGGAAAGTCCCTTATGCTCAATCAAAGAATATGGCAGTAAGAGACACCTTATAAATACGCCCGTTGGCCTAACTACGGATAATAAAATCCGATCAGAGATCCCATAAAATTATTGTTTTAACACTATTGACCCACGAATAATGGGGTCTCAACTATATGCCAATTGGAGCGATTTATAATTACTGCAAATGAAATAAATTATACATTACCCCTGGCTTTGGGATAAAGAGCTTTTAGAAGGGACCCAGCTTTCCAGGATTTAGATTTGTCAGTTTCTTTTTGCGAGTCTCGGGTGTGTCCCTGGAAGAATTCCTTAGGGTGTAGGGAGCTTTTTCTTAGGACTGGAAGTGGTGAAGATGTTCTGTGATCTGTCACGTCCTGTGGTATGTTCCTGACGTGTGAAGTGATGATCCCCCGATCTCAAAACTGGATCAGATATTTTAAACCTTATCTATGTCCATCCCCTCTTTGATTAGGGATTTCCAATTGGATAAGGTGGGTGTGACGTATGTTAATCATGGGGATGATGTCACTTAATTGGCATTCCTTAGAAACTTCTGCCCATCTACTTCTTGATGGCACTTTTGTTTCATATATGAAATTTAAATGTTCAGGAATGCCAAATGCACATATATCGCACCTGGTCCCATGACTTTCTTAAACTTTTTCCATTACATCAACCAAGGAGGTAGTCTTTCTGACTCTTTGCTCAGACCGACTGGCGGTATTAGAAGTTTCCCTAATCCTTGAATTTATGGGGCAGATAAGAGTACAATAGTCCTTAGAAAGTTTTACCCAGTTTGTGTATCTTAGCCATCCAAATGACTAATTGCCGTCTAAGATAACTGAGCTCTTCTCTAAAAGAAGATCCTCCTAGTAGAAAACCAGCTTATATGCTTCTGCAAAATATACTCTTATTGATACATATGTGACATTATATATAATATACAAACCGGATTCCAAAAAAGTTGGGACACTATACAAATCGTGAATAAAAACTGAATGCAATGATGTGGAGGTGCCAACTTCTAATATTTTATTCAGAATAGAACATAAATCACGGAACAAAAGTTTAAACTGAGAAAATGTACCATTTTAAGGGAAAAATATGTTGAATCAGAATTTCATGGTGTCACTCATCTCATGCTACCACTAGAGTGAAAGCACCGCCAGCATTCAAAAGTGACCAAAACATCAGCCAGGAAGCATAGGAACTGAGAAGTGGTCTGTGGTCACCACCTGCAGAACCACTCCTTTATTGGGGGTGTCTTGCTAATTGCCTATAATTTACACCTGTTCTCTATCCCATTTGCACAACAGTATGTGAAATTGATTGTCACTCAGTGTTGCTTCCTAAGTGGACAGTTTGATTTCACAGAAGTGTGATTGACTTGGAGTTACATTGTGTTGTTTAAGTGTTCCCTTTATTTTTTTGAGCAGTGTATATATCTGGCAATCATGGATCTTGTGTAGTGGTTATCTGCTCACTACAGTACAGTATAGTGTTGTATACAGATATGTAATGGAGCAGTGTACAGTATACAGATATATAATGTAGTGGATACAGAGTGTAATCCAACATTAAGAATAGCAAGAATAGGGTTGGGAATTATTATATGGTAGTAATAAAATGTGCAATTGTATTTTTCAATTTTTTTTGTTATGTTTTTTAAAAATAAGGATACAGGGATTTTTGTGATTTTATGCACAGTATATTATTTAAAAAAATAAATTTTATATTTTATATACAGAGCCGACCGTCGATCCTATATTTAAATATATGCAAAAGGGTAGGCACAGTACTTTCTTATTTAATCTGTTTTGTCCATAGTGATAGTGCCAACATTACAATAAAAGATGGACACTTTACTTTCAGTGAGTCCGCGATCCCGAGAACACCTGTTTTTTTTTCTTCTTTTTTTACCTTCTACCATACTACAGTATTTAAATAGTCATTCATACTGGGTACAGATTATGTCACTGAACTCTCCGTTTATGTATATAGAGAAAAACAAATAATATACATTATATCTTCTTATTAGCGAAGATAGAAAATATAGCGCTATATTCTCTTAGTTAATTCTAGCAAGCCAACCAATACAATATATAATTTACAGTATTTTGTTTATCATGTAACAATATTATTTGTTTTAATGGTGTCAGTGTTAAAGGGAACCTGTCACCAGGATTTTGGGTATAGAGCTGATGACGTGGGTTGCTAGATGGCCGCTAGCACATCCGCAATACCCAGTCCCCATAGCTCTGTGTGCTTTTATTGTGTAAAAAAAACTATTTGATACATATGCAAATTAACATGAGTCATATCTTACTTGTGTGACCAGAGAAGAGTCATATTTTCAAGCTCTGACTCATCTCAGATTAATTTGCATATGTAGCAAATAGTTTTTTTTATACAACAAAAGCACACAGAGCTATGGGAACTGGGTATTGCGGATGTGCTAGCGACCATCTAGCAACCTATGTCCTCAACTCTATACACAAAATCCCGGTGACAGGTTCCCTTTAACATCATAATTCATTTAGATGCAAATCGCGATTCATATGCTAATGCCGTCCTTCATTATCACATGTTTGGCTATTTGTGAACAAGGGAGGGAGTCTGTTTAAATATTACTGTATATGGTGTTACTTTATACCCTACCCCCCACTCTCAGTATGGCTACAATAGGATCTAAGGCCCCTTTCACACAAGCGAGGAGGGGCTGGAGGGGTTAAAAATAGGGCTGGCGGGGTTAAAAAAAATAATAAACTACTGTACAATGGACTAACTGTACATTCATATATTTATGTATTGATCACAATTATGATTCAGTACATCAAGAATATTAGACTATATATTTGCATATGCAGCTCTATAATATATCTGTATACACCGCTCCATTATGTCTTTAGATCTGTGATACAAGTGGATTAGATTTGGATAACACCTGGTGATTCATTGTACCGGATTTTTTGCGGTCTACTCCATACAGATATATAATGGAGCGGTGTGTACAGATATATAATGAAGTGTTGTATACAGATATGTAATGGAGCAGCGTACAGTATACAGATACACTCTGTATCCACTACATTATATATTTATTAGCTATGTTCCTATAGTGGCTGAATGTTAATACAGTATCGAAAAACATGTACAGTATGGATACATTTGTATTTAGCAAAGCCTTTTGATCATTTACTCCTTGCCGGCATGCTGCGGTTTTCTCTTTTGCCTGATCATTCAAAACTACTGAACTGAAGACATCCTGATGCAAACTGAGAATGCATGGGGATAAAACTGATCTGTTCTTTTCCGTTATAGAGCCCCTGTGACGGAACTCTATGCCGGAAAAGAAAAACGCAAGTCTGAAAGTACCCTAATATTGTTACATGAAAAACAAAAATAAATAAATAAATCAATACAGCTGCAGCGCTGGGTAAGTTATAAAATACACCAAAAGTTTACAGGCAAAAATAGACCAATATATACAGTGTTGCTGCTATATTGATTTTATTATATATAAATATATTTTATATATTTATATTATATAAACATTTACATATATCTGTGTGTGTGTGTGTATATATATATATATATATATATAATCAATCATACTGTACAATACACTATCTAAATCACCATACCTCATATGGATCATGGAATAAATAATTATACAATATTACACTAATTATACTATATGTAAATTTATACATAATATACTGTATTAACATTCAGCCACTATAGGAACATAGCTAATAAATACACTCTATATCCACTACTTCAGAGAAAAATAAATATGGAAAACTGCATCAAGATACAAAACAATATACACTTAAAGGATAAAAAAACTGATGAATGCAATAATATTGATTGTGTATCTGACATACTTGAAGCAAACTATCTTATTACAAACCAGATTCCAAAAAAGTTGGGACACTATACAAATCGTGAATAAAAACTGAATGCAATGATGTGGAGGTGCCAACTTCTAATATTTTATTCAGAATAGAACATAAATCACGGAACAAAAGTTTAAACTGAGAAAATTTACCATTTTAAGGGAAAAATATGTTGAATCAGAATTTCATGGTGTCAACAAATCCCCAAAAAGTTGGGACAAGGCCATTTTCACCACTGTGTGGCATCTCCCCTTCTTCTTACAACACTCAACAGACGTCTGGGGACCGAGGAGACCAGTTTCTCAAGTTTAGAAATAGGAATGCTCTACTATTCTTGTCTAATACAGGCCTCTAACTGTTCAATCGTCTTGGGCCTTCTTTGTTGCACCTTCCTCTTTATGATGCGCCAAATGTTCTCTATAGGTGAAAGATCTGGACTGCAGACTGGCCATTTCTGTACCCGGATCCTTCTCCTACGCAGCCATGATGTTGTGATTGATGCAGAATGTGGTCTGGCTTTATCTTGTTGAAAAATGCAGGGTCTTCCCTGAAAGAGATGACGTCTGGATGGGAGCATATGTTGTTCTAGAACCTGAATATATTTTTCTGCATTGATGGTGTTTTTCCAGACATGCAAGCTGCCCATGCCACACGCACTCATGCAACCCCATACCATCAGAGATGCTGGCTTCTGAACTGAGCGTTGATAACAACTTGGGTTGTCCTTGTCCTCTTTGGTCCGGATGACATGGCGTCCCAGATTTCCAAAAAGAACTTCGAATCGTGACTCGTCTGACCACAGAACAGTCTTCCATTTTGCCACACTCCATTTTAAATGATCCCTGGCCCAGTGAAAATGCCTGAGCTTGTAGATCTTGCTTAGAAATGGCTTCTTCTTTGCACTGTAGAGTTTCAGCTGGCAACGGCGGATGGCACAGTGGATTGTGCTCACTGACAATGGTTTCTGGAAGTATTCCTGAGCCCATTCTGTGATTTCCTTTACAGTAGCATTCCTGTTTGTGGTGCAGTGTCGTTTAAGGGCCCGGAGATCACGGGCATCCAGTATGGTTTTACGGCCTTGACCCTTACGCACAGAGATTGTTCCAAATTCTCTGAATCTTCGGATGATGTTATGCACAGTTGATGATGATAGATGCAAAGTCTTTGCAATTTTTCGCTGGGTAACACCTTTCTGATATTGCTCCACTATCTTTCTGCGCAACATTGTGGGAATTGGTGATCCTCTACCCATCTTGGCTTCTGAGAGACACTGCCACTCTGAGAAGCTCTTTTTATACCCAATCATGTTGCCAATTGACCTAATTAGTGTTAATTGGTCTTCCAGCTCTTCGTTATGCTCAAATTTACTTTTTCCAGCCTCTTATTGCTACTTGCCCCAACTTTTTTGGGATTTGTTGACACCGTGAAAATTGGAATCAACGTATTTTTCCTTTAAAATGATACATTTACTCGGATTAAACGTTTGATCTGTCATCTACGTTCTATTACAAATAAAATATTGACATTTGCCATCTCCACATCATTGCATTCAGTTTTTATTCACAATTTGTTTAGTGTCCCAACTTTTTTGGAATCCGGTTTGTACTTGAAATTGGGACATTCTCTAATAACTTTCTTATTCCCTAAACACTGAAGGTATTTAGATGCAAATCGCGATTCATATGCTAATATGCCGTCCTTCATTATCACATGTTTGGCTATTTGTGAACAATTGAGGGAGTCTGTTTAACACTACTGTATATTGTGTTACTTTACACCCTACCCCTCACTCTCAGTATGGCTACAATAGGATCTAAAGCCCCTTTCACACGGGCGAGGCAGGGCTGGAGGGGTTAAAAATAAATAAAAAATAATTTAACTCACCTTAATCCACTTGTTTGTGCAGCCCGGCTTCTCTTCTTTCTTCTTCTTTGAGGAATAGGACCTTTGACGTCACTGCGCTCCTCACATGGTCCGTCACATGATCTTTTACCATGGTGATGGATCATGTAACGGACCATGTGATGAGCGTAGTGACGTCATCAAAGGTACTATTCCTCAAAGAAGAAGACAGAAGAGATGCCGGCTGCGCGAACAAGTGGCTTAAGGTAAGTTAAATTTTTTATTTTTTTTAATCCCTCCAGCCCCATTGTACTATGCATTCTGTATTCAGAATGCTATTATTTTCTCTTATAACCATGTTATAAGGAAAAATAATACAGATCGGGTCCCCGGCCCGATCGTCACCTAGCAACCATGCGTGAAAATCGCACCGCATCCGCACTTGCTTGCGGATGCTTGCGATTTTCACGCGGCCTCATTCACTTCTATTGGGCCTGCGTTGCGTGAAAAACTCAGAATATAGAGCTTGCTGCGATTTTCACGCAACGCACAAGTGATGCGTGAAAATCACAGCTCTTGTGCACAGCCCCATAGAAATGAATGGGTCCGGATTCAGTGCGGGTGCAATGCATTCACTTCATGCATTGCACCCGCTCGTAATATTAGGCCCCTTTCACACGGAAAAATAATCACCAAAAAAATGAAACTAACTTTCGTATGTATGAAAATCCAAAAAGCTTTATTGTAAATATATATAAACAGTACATACATGTATTATAAAACAGGCAGCACAAGGCGGGACACACAGATGAGGAGCAGGACCCAAGGAGAGGCCTGGAAATCAGTGCAAAAACATTTTATATATATTTACAATAAAGCTTTTTGGATTTTCATACATACGAAAGTTAGTTTCATTTTTTTTGGTGATTATTATGACTCCTTGGGGCTCCGATGTTTTGATATCATTCTGTCCAGTTAATATTGGTTGACCACACGGGCGAGGTGTTGCCTGCTACTATTTATTTATTTACAACTAGATTGGGTGTCTTTTAGCAGTGCACCTATCCATTATTACTCCTGGTTGAGCAACCCAATATTTTTATATGTAAAAAACTTGCATTCATTTTTAAATTATTATGTTTGCATTTTTTCCTATTTACATATATTTTATTGATTTATTCCTGAAACAAAAAGGATTCAATGTTCTGCTCTTTCAGCAGTAATCATCATCAGTCAGATGCATAATAACTTGCTGTGTTCAAATTGCGCCATATATTGGGAATCCTGTTATAGTTGCTGATTTAGACTAGCGCCCCCTATATTGAAGAGCAACAAAATGCGGCTGCAATATGCAGGGACTCCAGCAGCCTCCCCTGCTGTCTGTTATATGGCAAATTCCATTAAAAGATCGAAGCGCTGACATTGATAGTTACTTACCAACTACTGCCACCTTGTCTATACTGCAAGAAATTGCTGTGAACTTGGAGATAGATATATACTGTGTGTATGTATGTATGTATGTATATATATATGTGTGTGTGTATGTGTGTGTGTGTGTATGTATATATATATATATATATATATATATATATATATATATATATATATATACACACACAAAAACAGGTCACAGCAGCACAAGACCGATGAAGTGGGTGCAGGTGATCCTCACAGCTGCAGGCTGCACTTCCCCTCTGCAACGTTTCAACCGCTCAATGCGGTCTTTCTCAAGCATACAACATGGTGTCATAACAGGGTATATACCCACAATGCATAGCACAGGATAAAGTGACAATAATTCAATTAAAAATATGCCAAGGATAAAAATCATGTATAAAATACAATAAACATCTCAAAGTTGTTAAAGTTGCATCAATAGTGGTTTACATGATATAATACATCATATACAAAATCGATAACCATAATACAAACAAAGCAGTGCATTAATTAGTGACAATCAGACACATCATTACAATGTGATATCACCTGTGTATCAATATTCAAAGTGATCATCAATAAAGTTAAAAACTCACAGTGGTGCATGGACATGGGTGCCAAGAGTCTGCGTTCTCACAATCAGACCGCGCATGCCCAGGATCCCAGCAACGTCACACCACACAGACGCAGCCCTGCGACGTCAACACGGACACGTGAACAAGCACATGACCAATCCAGGGGAGGCAAATAGTAGTGTAGAAGCAGCACTGTGCGGTCTCAGGATAATGCGTCTATGTCAATGCAGCAGCCTAACCGTAGGCCCTTGATCCATCAGGCCAAATCGTATACGTGTAGAAAAGAAGATGGCTTAGGCAGCATTCCGCAATATCAAAAATACTTTAATCGTACCTCCAGACACAGATGGCAACGAACGTTTCGACTGTGTAACAGTCTTTGTCAAGCCTAATGACACAAAATCTGATAGGCATATATATACCCCCCTCATATAAAATACACACCCCGTTACATCATTAGTGCAGATCACTACACAATAGGATACACATGTTCATACTTTAACTCACAGCTAACGACATGTCCAACGAACTCGTGTAGTTCTCCTCGGCGTTCCCTTATCTGTAATGCGCAGTCGCGTCTCAACCCATCTAAAACCCGAAAGTATCATACGTCGCCATGGCGCCCGGAGGCGCACGTGTCTCTAGCCAATGAGCTGCCAGAGGGCCTCACTGACGTCACAGACTGCGCGTCAACCTCGTAACACTCACCCAAGAGCGCACATCCGTGCGTCGATGGCGTGGGTCACATGAGGTACGCAGCCAGTAACAACATCGCGCAGGTACCGGCGCCATGACAACGAAGACGCCACGATCCACGCTGCTTACTGTGGAGTAAATATGTGCTATCCGTATCCAAAATGAACTGGTTTGTGCAACATATAGACAACACAGATAATAGCCCGATTACAGAGGGACATCAAGCCGGACTGTACATATTCATGATCATAACAGGTATAGGGCAAAAACATATCATAGCAAGTACAGATAGCAATACAAACAGTGTATCCCATGTATACTTCACATATGGATCATCATCATAGCACTTTGACATATAAATTTGGGGACCATCCCCCGGTGGATGCGCTACATATAGGTTAAAATCATAATGTCCCTATACTAAGAGGACAAAACAATGACACACATCAATCGATGGATGAGACATTGAACTCTAGATTCAAACCAAAGGGTTGAAGGGACCTAAGGGTATGGATCCATTTAAGTTCCTTTTTCCTCAGGATTCCCTTCCTGTCCCCACCCCTTCTCAAATATCCCACGCTATCAATAGCCCGAAATCTCAATTGATTGATAGAATGTTGACGATCAAGCAATTGACGATCAAGCCAGCTGACAAGGGGGGCGCCGTGGTCGTGATGGACACCTGTAAATATATTGATGAGATCAAAAGACAGGTAGGAGATATTAATGTCTATGAGATGTTGGGCAAGGATCCGAGGTGGGACATAGCAGATATCATAGGGGTGTTATTGGATGAGGCTCTTAGTCAAGGAGTCATTGACGATGAACTAAACAGCTTTCTGCGGGTGAGCCATCCGATCACCCCTGTGATATATGTATTACCAAAGATCCACAAGAGTCTTGTGGATCCCCCTGGCCGACCTATAGTGTCGGGCAGGGGTTCCATCTTTAATCCTGTATCCATCTTTTTGGACAAAGTGTTGCGGATCCACGCGACCACGGCTCCCTCCTATATCAGTGATACTGGCCATTTCTTGACAAAGCTGAATTCACTTGATTTGCCGGCGGAGTTTTTGCTTGTGAGTTTTGATGTTGTATCCCTGTATACATCCATTGATCACTCTTATGGTCTAAATGTCGTCGATGTGGCCCTGGCCGGCACAGGGCTCTCTCCTGGGGCGCGCCGGCTGATCCTCGCCCTCCTGGAGGTGGTCCTGAGGAGGAATTATTTTCTCTTCGGGGACACCTTCTACCAGCAAAAGCGGGGTGTGGCGATGGGGTCCAATGTGGCCCCCACCTACGCAAACATCTTCATGGCGGAGGTGGAGGATCGGCTGGTGTATCACTCCACATTTTTTGAGAGAGTCCTGTGCTGGTGGCGCTACATCGACGACATTTTCTTGATTTGGACGGGGACTGTGCCTGAGTTGGATGAGTTCCATGCGCACCTGAACTCTGGGGTCCGGGACCTGCAGTTCACCGTGATGCATTCTGCCCGTGAGCTGCAGTTCCTTGACGTCCGAGTTCAGGTGCTCAATGGAAGGATCTGTACTGATCTCTTCCAAAAACCTACAGACAAGAACACCTTGTTAATGTATGACAGTAGTCACCCTCAGAATATGGTAAGCTCCCTTCCGTGGAGTCAATTACTTAGAGTACGTCGCATCGTATCAGATGACATCCTCTTTGAATTCAGAGTTGATGAGATGTGCGATAAGTTTAGTAAGAGAGGTTATCCCACCAAATTGATTAACCGTACCAAGCATAGGATTACATCTATGGAACGTTGTTCCACTTTGGTAAAGAAACCACAGAAACATGAGACCCCCCGAATTCCATTTGTATCCATCTTTGGGAGTGATAGCGGCAATATAGCCACCATCCTACGTCAGGAATGGCAGATCCTGCAGAAAGGATTGCCTACAGTCACTGAATTTTCAGTTCCCCCAATGATGGCATACAAACGGAGCCCCAACCTACGGGATAGATTGGTGAAAGCGGATATAGGGGGTAAGGACATCGAAAGACAGAAAAGACTAGCACCAATGAGGAATGGTAATTTCCCTTGCCTTTCCTGTTGCAACTGTGGTGGCATCATGAAAGGCGACGGTTTTACACATCCCTATAGTGGTAAACGGTTCAAAATCAAGGGTCACTATACATGTAAGTCCACAGATGTGGTTTACATGATACAGTGCCCATGTAGCTTGATCTATGTGGGGGAGACTACGATGGAATTGAGGGAAAGAATTAATAAACATAAAAGTACAATAAGAACAGGTGCACTCGACAAACCGGTTGCCAAACACTTCATTGATTGCAAACATTCTATCAATCAATTGAGATTTCGGGCTATTGATAGCGTGGGATATTTGAGAAGGGGTGGGGACAGGAAGGGAATCCTGAGGAAAAAGGAACTTAAATGGATCCATACCCTTAGGTCCCTTCAACCCTTTGGTTTGAATCTAGAGTTCAATGTCTCATCCATCGATTGATGTGTGTCATTGTTTTGTCCTCTTAGTATAGGGACATTATGATTTTAACCTATATGTAGCGCATCCACCGGGGGATGGTCCCCAAATTTATATGTCAAAGTGCTATGATGATGATCCATATGTGAAGTATACATGGGATACACTGTTTGTATTGCTATCTGTACTTGCTATGATATGTTTTTGCCCTATACCTGTTATGATCATGAATATGTACAGTCCGGCTTGATGTCCCTCTGTAATCGGGCTATTATCTGTGTTGTCTATATGTTGCACAAACCAGTTCATTTTGGATACGGATAGCACATATTTACTCCACAGTAAGCAGCGTGGATCGTGGCGTCTTCGTTGTCATGGCGCCGGTACCTGCGCGATGTTGTTACTGGCTGCGTACCTCATGTGACCCACGCCATCGACGCACGGATGTGCGCTCTTGGGTGAGTGTTACGAGGTTGACGCGCAGTCTGTGACGTCAGTGAGGCCCTCTGGCAGCTCATTGGCTAGAGACACGTGCGCCTCCGGGCGCCATGGCGACGTATGATACTTTCGGGTTTTAGATGGGTTGAGACGCGACTGCGCATTACAGATAAGGGAACGCCGAGGAGAACTACACGAGTTCGTTGGACATGTCGTTAGCTGTGAGTTAAAGTATGAACATGTGTATCCTATTGTGTAGTGATCTGCACTAATGATGTAACGGGGTGTGTATTTTATATGAGGGGGGTATATATATGCCTATCAGATTTTGTGTCATTAGGCTTGACAAAGACTGTTACACAGTCGAAACGTTCGTTGCCATCTGTGTCTGGAGGTACGATTAAAGTATTTTTGATATTGCGGAATGCTGCCGAAGCCATCTTCTTTTCTACACAATCCAGGGGAGGCGTCGGGCCAAGTCACGCAAGCGACGCGAGGCAAGCGTCGCCAGGCCAACGACGCCGACACTACCGGCGTCGTTGCCCCAGCAACCGCAAGCTAAACACCGCCGGCAATGACCAGCCCATGCTAGAGAAAAATGGGCCGGCGCAGCCAGATTAGAACAAAAGGAGACGGGAGAGAAAACAAGGGGCACAATAATCTGAAAATTCAGAAAAACAAACAAAAGGGAGCATATAAGCACCCCCATACGGCAACTGTATCCAGGTTTAGAGAGTAGAGTGAACGTGGTATATAAGTATATCGGCACTAGGAAGGAACACCTTCAAGGTCTGTGCCATACTAACATAGAGCAGGGGAACAGGGGCCGGTGGTCCATCCATTCTCACGACATGACCACAGGTCCATAATGGGTGAAGGGTCAAGGACACGTCCATGCCCAAGAACCCCAAAAACCGTCCCCTGGACCTATAAAGTGAAACAATTAGAGAAACCACCACTCATAAAACAAACAACCCTATACAGTCAACCCACATGATGTATATTATACAGAATACTTTTGCGCCCCATGGATCTCCCCCATCACCAAATTCTCAACGGAGGAACGTAGAAAATTGCGCCCGCCGTCCATATTCAACGCCATTAGAGTATAGATGACAGAAATCTAGAGAGAGAAAACAGAAATATATTGTTTAGAACAATGGATACAGAATTAACTATAAATCCAGTAATCCTAGTCAATTATATGATGAATGACCCCAATCGAATTCACATACACTAGGGCACGACGAGGAGAGGACCAAACGGGAACAATGGTAAGCCCCATCTTGTATCACATTCCACTTAAAATCAACATTGAGACCACCGGGTCTCAAAGTATTGAAGCGATGGATCCACCTAAGCTCTCTCTGTTTGAGAGCCAATGTCCTATCACCTCCCCTTCTGAACGGGGTGATTTGATCCACTATCATGAATTTAAGGTCCCTCTCCTTATGATTGGCCTCCACAAAGTGTTTAGGGACAGGCAGATTTTTCCTTTTTTGTCTAATTGAGAACCTGTGATTGTTTGTTTAAACGTGTCTTCATGTCACAAGTGGTCTCCCCAACATATAGGAGACCACAGGGACAGGAAAGCACATAGACAACATATGAGCTGTTACATGTTAGAAAGTGACCAATGTCATACTGGCTCCCCGTAACAGGATCAGTAAACCTCTCCCCCCTTGATCATGTATGAACAATTCACACACCCAAGACAAGGATAGGAACCCCTCCTCCGAGAGCCAATATGGGTTTGCACCAAAGTTTTGGCTGGAATGTCTGCACGAACCAATTTATCACGAAAATTGGCGGGACGCCTATAGGAAAGCAGGGGCGGCACCGTCAAAGATGTAACATGAGAAAGGTTGCTTTTAAGTATGGACCAGTGTTTGCGGATAATCCGAGCAATTCTAACACTCTGTTCAGAATGCGTAGATATAAATGGTATCCTTTCCACTTTATTACATGTAGTGTCTAATGGCACCTGTTGTGAACCTTTTACCTTAGTAAGATGCTTATTGATCACCCGAGTCGGGTAACCGCGTTCTTTGAACTTATGTAGCATCTGTGTGAATCGAGTAGGTAGTATACCTGAATCCTGTACCACTCTTTTTACCCTAAGTAGTATATGGTACCGAATTGATGATTGACCTGGGATGACCGCTTTTGTAATGTGTTACAATCAGTGGGCTTAATAAAAATGTCAGTAGTTAGTTGATTACCCACAATAGTTACCGTGGTATCAAGGAATTGAGCATGGGTGGCTGAGTGTACCAGGGTAAAACTGATGTCAGGGTCCAAATTATTCAGAAAATCATGAAAAATCTCCAAAGTAACCGTGCCAAATCAGGAAGATGTCATCTATGTATCTCCACCACCCCAGAACATTACTGAAGTGGTGGGATACATAGATAAGGTCCTCCTCGAGGGCCGCCATGAAGACATTGGCATAGGTGGGCGCCACATTAGACCCCATGGCGGTCCCTCGTAACTGAAGATAAAAACTCTACATAAACAAAAAATTATTATTTCTCAGTACCAGGTCCAACAATTGAATGATGAAAACCTGACAATGAGGAGAATGATTGCTGCCAGATAGATGTCTCCGGACCGCAGCCACCCCCCTGTTGTGATCAATGGAGGTGTACAGACTCGTAACGTCAAAAGAAGCCAAGAGACAACCATCCGGCAACGTAACCTCGGAGATCTTATCAAGAAAATCCCCGGTGTCTCTAATGTAGGACCTGGCACTGACTGCATATTGGCGAAGTAATCGATCCAAAAAAATCAAAATGTTAGAAAAAATTGATCCGGTACCTGCAACAATGGGACGACCTGGCGGGTCAACCATTGATTTGTGAATTTTAGGTAGCACGTATATGACCGGTGTACGAGGTTGTGGTACAGTTAAAAAAGAATAAAGCTCACCATCAATAATGTCCTGACACAGAGCTGCGTCCAGGACTTTCTTGATATCGAGCAATATCGAACCTCGGATCACCACCCAATACCCTGTATACACTCTGGTCACCCAGTTGCCTCCTAATTTCCTGAATATATTTAGAGGTGTCCATGACAAGAACCGCACCACCCTTATCGGCTGGTTTGATAGTGAGGCTGCTGTCATGGCACAATCCTTCAAGTTCAACAACATCAAAAGTAGTCATATTGGGATATTTTAAAGGCATATTCATGACCTCATCACGCAGAGCGGCTATATCCACAGAGACAGCCTTCCTAAACGTGTCAAGTGCAGGTGAATTACTATGTGGCGAAAAATCACTTTTATTAAAAAGCCCAAAAGATTTCAATCTCAATTCGGTATGTATAACTCTACCAGTCGATTGATCCAGAGGGTGACCAGCAAACCAAACCTTTAAATTCGATGTTCCTGTACAGGCGCTGCAGATCAACCTCCAAGCGGAACCAATCAACCTTGGTAGAGGGGCAAAACGAAAGTCCCTTAGAGAGCACATTAAGTTGTACATCAGGCAGGGGTACAGAGGAGATATTTACCACAGTGGATACATTATTTATAGAGCTTGATTCCCATTCCTGCGTAGCGCCATCGGTTTGATCGGCTTTGGGGATTTGGGGTTTCCTCCATCCTTTGATGCTTAATAAATATATATATATATATATATATACACAGGGAGTGCAGAATTATTAGGCAAGTTGTATTTTTGAGGATTAATTTTATTATTGAACAACCATGTTCTCAATGAACCCAAAAAACTCATTAATATCAAAGCTGAATATTTTTGGAAGTAGTTTTTAGTTTGTTTTTAGTTTTAGCTATTTTAGGGGGATATCTGTGTGTGCAGGTGACTATTACTGTGCATAATTATTAGGCAACTTAACAAAAAGCAAATATATACCCATTTCAATGATTTATTTTTACCAGTGAAACCAATATAACATCTCAACATTCACAAATATACGTTTCTGAAATTCAAAAACAAAAACAAATCAGTGACCAATATAGCCACCTTTCTTTGCAAGGACACTCAAAAGCCTGCCATCCATGGATTCTGTCAGTGTTTTGATCTGTTCACCATCAACATTGCGTGCAGCAGCAACCACAGCCTCCCAGACACTGTTCAGAGAGGTGTACTGTTTTCCCTCCTTGTAAATCTCACATTTGATGATGGACCACAGGTTCTCAATGGGGTTCAGATCAGGTGAACAAGGAGGCCATGTCATTAGATTTTATTCTTTTATACCCTTTCTTGCCAGCCACGCTGTGGAGTACTTGGACGCGTGTGATGGAGCATTGTCCTGCATGAAAATCATGTTTTTCTTGAAGGATGCAGACTTCTTCCAGTATCACTGCTTGAAGAAGGTGTCTTCCAGAAACTGGCAGTAGTACTGGGAGTTGAGCTTGACTCCATCCTCAACCCGAAAAGGCCCCACAAGCTCATCTTTGATGATACCAGCCCAAACCAGTACTCCACCTCCACCTTGCTGGCGTCTGAGTCGGACTGGAGCTCTCTGCCCTTTACCAATCCAGCCACGGGCCCATCCATCTGGCCCATCAAGACTCACTCTCATTTCATCAGTCCATAAAACCTTAGGAAAATCAGTCTTGAGATATTTCTTGGCCCAGTCTTGACGTTTCAGCTTGTGTGTCTTGTTCAATGGTGGTCGTCTTTCTGCTTTTCTTACCTTGGCCATGTCTCTGAGTATTGCACACCTTGTCCTTTTGGGCACTCCAGTGATGTTGCAGCTCTGAAATATGGCCAAACTGGTGGCAAGTGGCATCTTGGCAGCTGCACGCTTGACACTTCTCAGTTCATGGGCAGTTATTTTGCGCCTTGGTTTTTCCACACGCTTCTTGCGACCCTGTTGACTATTTTGAATGAAACGCTTGATTGTTCGATGATCACGCTTCAGAAGCTTTGCAATTTTAAGAGTGCTGCATCCCTCTGCAAGATATCTCACTATTTTTGACTTTTCTGAGGCTGTCAAGTCCTTCTTTTGACCCATTTGACCAAAGGAAAGGAAGTTGCCTAATAATTATGCACACCTAATATAGGGCGTTGTCATTAGATCACACCCCTTCTCATTACAGAGATGCACATCACCTAATATGCTTAATTGGTAGTAGGCTTTCCAGCCTATACAGCTTGGAGTAAGACAACATGCATAAAGAGGATCATGTGGTCAAAATACTCATTTGCCTAATAATTCTGCACGCAGTGTATATGTATGTATGTATATATATGTATATATATATAATCAGACGAATGATGAGGCAGCACTTCCAGTATAGAGTGAACGGGTGAGGACCCCAAACTTTATTCAAGCGACGTTTCGGCCTGCTCAATGAGGCCTTTCTCGAACTACATAACAGTGCATATGACAAGGTATACAGTGGCGGAAATAATTATTTGACCCCTCACTGATTTTGTAAGTTTGTCCAATGACAAAGAAATGAAAAGTCTCAGAACAGTATCATTTCAATGGTAGGTTTATTGTAACAGTGGCAGATAGCACATCAAAAGGAAAATCGAAAAAATAACTTTAAATAAAAGATAGCAACTGATTTGCATTTCATTGAGTGAAATAAGTATTTGAACCCTCTAACAAAAAAAGACTTAATACTTGGTGGAAAAACCCTTGTTTGCAAGCACAGAGGTCAAACGTTTCTTGTAATTGATGACCAAGTTTGCGCACATTTTAGGAGGAATGTTGGTCCACTCCTCTTTGCAGATCATCTCTAAATCCCTAAGGTTTCGAGGCTGTCTCTGTGCAACTCTGAGCTTGAGCTCCCTCCATAGGTTTTCGATTGGATTAAGGTCCGGAGACTGACTAGGCCACTCCATGACCTTAATGTGCTTCTTCTTGAGCCACTCCTTTGTTGCCTTTGCTGTATGTTTTGGGTCATTGTCGTGCTGGAACACCCATCCACGACCCATTTTCAGTTTCCTGGCAGAGGGAAGGAGGTTGTCGCTCAGGATTTCACGATACATGGCTCCGTCCATTTTCCCGTTTATGCGAATAAGTTGTCCTGTGCCCTTAGCAGAAAAACACCCCCAAAGCAAAATGTTTCCACCCCCATGCTTGACGGTGGGGACGGTGTTTTGGGGGTCATAGGCAGCATTTTTCTTCCTCCAAACACAGCGAGTTGAGTTAATGCCAAAGAGCTCTATTTTGGTCTCATCAGACCACAGCACCTTCTCCCAGTCACTCTCTGAATCATTCAGGTGTTCATTGGCAAACTTCAGACGGGCCTGCACATGTGCCTTCCTGAGCAGGGGGACCTTGCGAGCCCTGCAGGATTTTAATCCATTGCGGTGTAATGTGTTTCCAATGGTTTTCTTGGTGACTGTGGTCCCTGCTAATTTGAGGTCATTAACTAACTCCTCCCGTGTAGTTCTAGGATGCTTTTTCACCTTTCTCAGAACCATTGACACCCCACGAGGTGAGATCTTGCGTGGAGCCCCAGAGCGAGGTCGATTGATGGTCATTTTGTGCTCCTTCCATTTTCGAACAATCGCACCAACAGTTGTCACCTTCTCTCCCAGCTTTTTGCTAATGGTTTTGTAGCCCATTCCAGCCTTGTGCAGGTCTACAATTTTGTCTCTGACATCCTTGGACAGCTCTTTGGTCTTTCCCATGTTGGAGAGTTTGGAGTCTGCTTGATTGATTGATTCTGTGGACAGGTGTCTTTTATACAGGTGACTAGTTAAGACAGGTGTCCTTAATGAGGGTGACTAATTGAGTAGAAGTGTCTAACCACTCTGTGGGAGCCAGAACTCTTAATGGTTGGTAGGGGTTCAAATACTTATTTCACTCAATGAAATGCAAATCAGTTGCTATCTTTTATTTAAAGTTATTTTTTCGATTTTCCTTTTGATGTGCTATCTGCCACTGTTACAATAAACCTACCATTGAAATGATACTGTTCTGAGACTTTTCATTTCTTTGTCATTGGACAAACTTACAAAATCAGTGAGGGGTCAAATAATTATTTCCGCCACTGTATGTACCCATCAATCAGTACAAATCATTTACAATCAGTGATTAGGCGTGACTCCAGTCAAGTCACGTGATCATTAACCATATAACTACATGACATAAGTATATAATAAGCATTTTCATGTTGCAAATGTACAAACATTTCATAAGTGATCATAATGATATCAAAACTAATATATAGATATAGATCTCTGTGCTTCATTTAAATGAAGCACAGAGATCTATATCTATATATTAGTTTTGATATCATTATGATCACTTATGAAATGTTTGTACGTTTGCAACATGAGAATGTTTATTATATACTTATCATGTAGTTATATGGTTAATGATCACGTGACTTGACTGGAGTCACGCTTAATCACTGATTGTAATTGATTTGTACTGATTGATTGGTACATATACCTTGTCATTTGCACTGTTATGTAGCTTGAGAAAGGCCTCATTGAGCAGGCCGAAACGTCGCTTGAATAAAGTTTGGGGTCCTCACCCGTTCACTCTATACTGGAAGTGCTGCCTCATCATTCGTCTGATATATTTCGTGGAGGAAGAGCCGACCTCTGTGGGGACTTTGCACCCGGTACATCGTATCTGACTGTGCTGCTGATATATATATATATATATTCTCCTATTCTATGCTGCTACAATTATATTAGCATATGGAAGTGAACTGAACTTGTCTTTTTTATATTTTTTCATTTTTTTTAATTAACCCTGGTTGTTATGGAGCTCCGTGACGAATATAAAAAGCTTACAGTATGATTGGCCTTTGTCTTGTCTCCTTATTGGGCTTCCTGGAGACACTGTAAGCGGTCTTTGCTACTGTAAATTATATGCTGTACAGTACCACCATCTACAGTATTTTTGTCTACCCCTTCAGTTGTGCACAACTGCTGCTTTACACAGTACATGGAAAATCCTCGGGCACATGCCCATAAAATCTGATGTTATAGTATTTAAAAAAAAAAAAAAGTATGAACAGCTCAGATTTCAGGCCAAGCCGATATACAGTACAGTTAAAGGATTACACATTGGTCCTGTGTGTGAAAACCTTGTTAACCACTTCAGTGCTGCTCTGCTGGTCTGTTGAGCGCTGTTATGGGTGAACACAGTTACTGTATTATACATTTTACAGTATATATGATATACAATACAAATTTATGTTGATCCAGTAGGAGTGCACACCTCATTTATTTATTTTATTTCATTACCAAATATAAAAGTGCAAGTGTCCACTCTGGAAGCATCCCATTGAAATATCCAATTTGAAAAGGAAGCATTATGGATTAATTGTAAGAAAATGACAGTTGTAAGGATACAAAGATGCTGCCATTTTTTTTATATTAAAAACAATGACCCTAGGTGTTTAGGAGTGCCCCACTGACCTCCTGCCAATTAACCTTTTCATCCCCTTTCCACTAGCATTGCTTTATTTGATAACTGATGAAGTAGTGATGTAGAAGAGGGAGGTGATTTACAGTACTGTACTGTGTATGGTTCCACTCAGCACTCCTGTTTTTTTAATTATTCATTAAGTTAATAATACTGAACATATAATTAATTGGAAAAATAATTATAGGTAATAATTCCTATTCCCTTTGTTCTTTTTAAGACTTTGGTTGTGCGTTATGCCAGCAGCACAATACTGTACTGCAGATGGTGTATAGTTTCTACAGATACTACAATATGTAGATACAGTACAGTATGTTCAGCATATTTACTGTATAAGGACGATGCTGCAGGGGGTGTGTGGTATCCTGATATACAGTACTGTAGCGATACTGTCATTTAGGCAAAATAGATACTGTAGAAATATATATCTAGTGCTCCATGTACTGTAGGGTCAGTAGTGTACAGTATGTTATTTTTTTATAGGGTGTCTTCTCCTAGCCTTGTATTTGTAACAAATCTCTGTTAGGGGAATTAAAACTGGCACAAGGACAATCCATAAATTAAAAAGGTATATTAAAAGTAATATAATAAATTTTATTTTAAAGCAAAAAAAAAAAAACATTTACAAGAAAAAAGAGCGGGGATCCCGTTGTAGGGATGAGGGTAGCTGTTATCAGAAATGAAGCCGCTCGGTCACCACTTGATACTGTAGGCATGTTCCATGCGCCATCTGGTGTTCGAAACCTAAATAATGCATGCAACAGACTATATGGGTCCTACAGGAGGTGGCCACGCTATTTAAATATATAACAGAAATTTTCAAGGGTCATGCGACCAGAGCGTGGCTTGGGTCACCTACTGACTGTCTTTTATTTTTATTACATAAAACTTATACCTTTATTGTTTCTGTTTAAAAAGTTAACACTCTAATTTAAGATTAAAAATCCTCAGAGTGAGCGGTGAGACTGGTGTTTAATTTTGTATACCTCTTCTCAGTATACACCACTGGGTGGGATAGCTCCTGATATCGTTCTCAGGGCTTACCCAACTCCCTGTATCTTCACAGCAACTTTATATTTAGTTGCCTGTAAGTCTCTGCTATGGAGGCTCACAAACGCTCAGTCTGACACTAAAATGTGAATGCTCCCGCTTCCCTACATGTTTCGCCGAAGTTCGGCGTCCTCAGGGGGATATGCAGGAGCATTCACATTTTAGTGTCAGACTGAGCGTTTGTGAGCCTCCATAGCAGAGACTTACAGGCAACTAAATATAAAGTTGCTGTGAAGATACAGGGAGTTGGGTAAGCCCTGAGAACGATATCAGGAGCTATCCCACCCAGTGGTGTATACTGAGAAGAGGTATACAAAATTAAACACCAGTCTCACCGCTCACTCTGAGGATTTTTAATCTTAAATTAGAGTGTTAACTTTTTAAACAGAAACAATAAAGGTATAAGTTTTATGTAATAAAAATAAAAGACAGTCAGTAGGTGACCCAAGCCACGCTCTGATCGCATGACCCTTGAAAATTTCCGAAACCTAAATTACACCCTGAATTTAGTCACTTGTCTATTCACGCGCTTCTGGCTTAGTAATATAATTGGAAAGCGCTATGCGCTCACGCGACTCTGGAGGGAGCGCTAGCGATGACACAACTGTAATTATAAAAGTTATAGGGGTCAAAATATGGCGGCAATTTTGAATTTTTTTACTTTGTTATTACTATCAAAACACAAGAAAAACTATACATACTCGCCTGTAGAATGAAAGTAACTGGTCAAGTTTATTGCATATTGAACGTCATAAATAAAAAAAACATAACTGACAATAGCTTTTTTTTTTTTTTCAATTTCACCCCACTTGGATTTTTTTCCCGCTCCCCACTAAATCATATGCAATATTAAATGGTGGTGTTGGAAAGTACAACTAGTCCTGTAAAAAACAAATCCTCATACGGTTATGTGAACGGAAAAATAAAACGATTATGGTTCTGGGAAGGCAGGAAGCGCAAAACGAAAACGCAAAAACAAAAAACCTCCGCGGTAGAAGGGGTTTAAAAGGGTTTAGATAAATTCTTAAAAGTAAATGACATTAATGCTTCTGAAAATGTGTCGAAATCTGAGTCTTACTTCCTTTCTGGGATTCGCATGATTATCCCATACTTAGACGACCTACCGATCATCAAAAATATGAGACTGGGTTTCAAGATACAGTTTGCAATAAACACACAAGAGCTGGGGTGGATTATCAATTTTCTAAAATCTGCACTATCCACCTCTAAAGGATTTTAGGCATAGAAACCTTTGTTTGCAATTACAGAGGTCAAACGTTTCCTGTAGTTCTTGACCAGGTTTGCACACACTGCAACAGGGATTTTGGCCCACTCCTCCACACAGATGATCTCTAGATCTGTCAGGTTTCTATTAGATTTAGGTCTGGAGACTGGCTAGACCACTCCAGAACCTTGATATGCTGCTTACGAAGCCACTTCTTGGTTAGCCTGGCTGTGTGCTTCGGGTCGTTGTCATGTTGTAAGACCCAGCCACGACCCATCTTCAATGCTCTGACTGAGGGAAGGAGGTTGTTGCTCAAAATCTCACAATAAATGGCCCCATTCATCCTCTCCTTAATACAGTGAAGTCGTCCTGTCCCCTTCGCAGAAAAGAACCCCCTTATGCATGATGTTACCACCCCCATGCTTCACAGTAGGGATGGTGTTCTTGGGATGCAACTCATCCTTTTTCCTCCAAACATGACGAGTGAAATTTAGACCAAAAAGTTCTACTTTGGTCTCATCTGACCACATGACTTTCTCCCATGCCTCCTCTGGATCATCCAGATGGTCATTGGCAAACTTCAGACGGGCCTGGATATGTAATGACCTGAGCAAGGGAACCTTCCGTGCAATGCATGATTTGAAACCATGACAGCGTAGTGTTCTATCGACAGTGACCTTTCAAACTGTGGTCCCAGCTCTTCATGTCATTGACCAGCTCCTCCCTTGTAGTTCTGGGCTGATTCCTCACCTTTCTTATCAGTAATACCCCACAAGTTGAGATCTTACATGGAGCCCCAGTCCGAGGGAGACTGACAGCCTCTTCCATTTTCTAACAATTGCTCCAACACTTGATCTATTTTCACCAAGCTGCTTGGCAATTGCCCCGTAGCCCTTTCCAGCCTTGTGGAGGTCCACAATTTTGTCTCTGGTGTCTACTGACAGCTCTTTGGTCTTGCCCATGATGGTAGTTGGCATCTGACTGATTGTAGGGTGGACAGGTGTCTTTAAAGAGCTCAGACAGGTGCTACAAAGTTAGATTAATGAGTGGAGTAGAGGTGGACTTTTTAAAAGCACAGTAATAGGTCTTTGAGAGCCAGAATTCTTGCTGTTTCTCAGGTGTTCAAATACTTATGTTCAGCAGTGCAAGACGAATAAATTCTTTAAAAATCATACAATGTGATTTCCTGGATTTTTTTTTATTTTATTTTGTGTCTCAAGAGTGGGAATGCACCTACAATATGAATTTCAGACTCCTCCATGATTTCTAAGTGGGAGAACTTGCAAAATCGCAGGGTGTTAAAATACTTCTGTTCCTCACTGTAGGTACATCATCAAATTACAGGGAGCTCAGGGCAGCCTAAGAATCCCTAAAATAAGAGTGTTCGGACAGTATAACAACTGTAGCCTTTTTAAACAAAGGGTGGAAGAAAGACTGAATTTATCCATGAAAATTTGCAGATTGGCAGAAGCAAATGTTCTTTTTTTCTCGCTCAGTCGTGAATAAATTCTACCAGTAGAGTGGGGTACTTATTACACCTTCCTTCTGCATCAAACCAAAGTGACAAGGAAAGACAGTTCAATAATCTGGATGTAAGAAGGGCTATCCATTATATACAGTTCACTAAGTCCTGGTGAAAAGTTAAGAATCTCTTCATTCAATTTGCAGGTCCTAACAGTGGCAGAAAAGCGGCAAAAAATTCTATATCCAGATGGATCAAACAACTAATTACAGAAGCATACAAAATAGAGGGGAAAGAGGTTCTGCCTCAGCTAACTTGGAAACAAATCAGAGTTTGGGAAATGTGTGTTTTTTTTAATATTTTTTTACAGTACAAATTAATTTATGAAGTTATTACCCGAAGTCTCGCGAGAGTTCGCAAAGCAATAGCTTCGGCTCATTGGAGCAATACATTCTAATACGTACGGAGCTCCTGCTCCGTACAGTATTGGAACAAACTTTTATGCGAATCTACTTCAGATGTTTCATCCGAAGTCGATTCACTCATCACTAGTTGCTACAGTATCTGGTTTTAACTGGCAGATAAGATGTTTGGTGACACACTCCCTTCAATGGACTGCCTACTGTTTGGATTAAGATACACTGCCTACATGCTTCACTGAACAGCTCTGCATATTAATCCGATCTTTGATAACGGAGGCATGATGTTGGCAGTATTATAAACTTGAGCTATATGCAACCTAAAGATTATTTTAAAGACTATGCCATTGTTCTATTTTTCTAAGCAGCATTTTTTTTTTTATTAGGGTACTGCAGCTATGGTAATGGAAAGTGTAATGTTTGCAATCCTGGCAGAAAGGTTCCTTGGTCCCAAGTTGTATGGGATCTTTCCACACGGACGTCTGGAGCAATTCATTCCAGTAAGTGCAACAAATATATTGAGGGCCATTTATTAAAATATTTATGCCACTTTTGTGGTGTAAAAAAGTCATAATTATGGAACACACCTATTTGCAAAAAAAAGACAATGCAACAGCACCCTGCAACAGATAAAGTACAATAATGCCATAGTCACAAAAGATATTATATGAGTGCTAATGCTACGCTTATTTATAAAGTGAGATGCTTGGCAAATGCATTTTGTACAAAACAATCTGAGCCCGTCTGCCGTACGTCAAGGCGATCTCTGTAGGACAGGTCCTAACACTAAATACTACCTGTTATGCGCCATAATGGCCGCCATAAAGTTCAGGAAGTGTTGGATCCACATGCATGCTGGGTACACTCTGTCTTTTACCATTTTTGGTGCCATAATGGCCTCCATTACTTAGAAGGGATGCAGGTTCCAACATGCATGACGAGCCCACTCTATACCTCTTCTTGTGCCAGACAGCTTCCAATGAATGTATTGAGAGCAGGCCACAGCTTTATACTGAAACTAATAAAAATCAGCCTATGGGGCAGACAGGCTAATCAGGAGTGCACGACTCGCTGGAGTGCCACATCTCCAGCATTGTAAATCTGCAAAGAAAAGCGGGTTAGTCAGCACCTCCCAATGCGCAGGCGCTGACTAACCCCCTTTTCTTTGTAGACACACCTATTTGCAGCATAATTTGCAACTTTTAGAGGTTCTCACTAAAGGCCTGGGGTGAACTGGTGGGGCATGGCTTCACGCTGTCCACTGGGTTTACCATAAATTGCGCCAGACACTGGCATAAGTTATAGCTGAGGTCTATGCCAGTGCTTGGCTGGCATAGACTTTAGTTTCTGGCACACGGCAGGACAAAGATGTAACTAATTTATTAACAGGCATCAGCCTCTTAATAAATGAGGTGCATTTCACTGTGATGCACAGGGGTCAAGACAAGCATATGGGAATGCCAGTCCTGATGAATGTCCCTTTTTATTGTGATATTCCTAGGCTTGTGATAAATAAGTGTTGTGCAAGAGTCTTCTGATCAAAGGTTTTTGTAACTGTTGGTGGCCACTGACTCATTTGGATTGAGTATCAGTGGAGCGTGCTTTACATGCAGTCAAATTAGTTCCTTTGGTTTAAACCTCTTTGGCTTGTACAAGTTTTTCATCTCAACCCTAAACACCACACATTGGCCGACATTTACTAATGCTTTTACTCCACTACTGTGGCATAAAAAAGTCGCAAATTACGGCGCATGCCGTATTTGTACCATAATTTGCGACTTTTTCATTATTTCACCTCAAAAGTGGTGTGAAGAGGGCAGGACTTTGTGTGAGGGGTGGGGCTTAGCACAGTCCACCAGATTTACTAGTAAGGGTGCCAGAATAGACCTGAGTTTCTGGCACACAGCAGGGTAGAGGTGCACCTAATTTAACCACTTAAGGACCAAAGCTTTATACCCCCCTAGTGACCAGGCCCTTTTTTACAAATCGGCACTTCACAACTTTAACGGTTTATTGCTCGGTCATGCAACTTGGCACCCAAATGAATTTTACCTCCTTTTCTTCTCACAAATACAGCTTTCTTTTGGTGGTATTTGATTGCTGCTGAGATTTTTCGTTTTTCAGATATTAATCAAAATAGGCCGCAATTTTCTCCAAAAAAAGTGTATTTTTAACTTTCTCTGGTTAAATTGTTCAAATATAATTACATTTCTATACAAGTTTGTGTCAGAATTTATTGTGCTACATGTCTTTGATAAAAAAAAAATCCAATAAGTGTATATTTATTGGTTTGCGCAAAAGTTATAGCGTTTACAAACTATGGTACAAAAATGTGAATTTCCGCATTTTGAAGCAGCTCTGACTTTCTGAGCACTTGTCATGTTTCTTGAGGTGCTAGAATGCCAGGATAGTATAAATACCCCCCAAATGACCCCATTTTAGAAAGAAGACACCCCAAAGTATTCGCGGAGGGGCATGGTGAGTTTATGTATGATTTAATTTTTTTTCACAAGTTAGCGGAAAATGACACTTTCTGAGAAAAAAAAAAAAAGGTTCCATTTCTGCTAACTTCTGGCAAAAAAAATAAAAAATCTCACACGGACTCCCTATGCCCCTCAGTGAATACCTTGGGGTGTCTACTTTCCGAAATGGGGTCATTTGTGGGGTGTGTTTACTGTTCTGGCATTTTGGGCGGGGCTAAATTGTGAGCAACCCTGTAAAGCCTAAAGGTACTCGTTGGACTTTCGGCCCCTTTACGCACCTAGGCTGCAAAAAAGTGTCACACGTGGTATCGCCGTACTCAGAAGGAGTAGGGCAATGTGTTTTGGGGTGTATTTTTACATATATCCATGCTGAGTGAGAAAAATATCTCTGTAAATTGACAACTTTGTATAAAAAAATGGGAAAAGTTGTCATTTACAGAGATTTCTCACACACAGTATGGGTATATGTAAAAATACACCCCAAAACACATTGTGCTACTTCTTCTGAATACGGCGATACCACATGTGTGACACTTTTTTGCAGCCTAGGTGCGCAAAGGGGCCCAAATTCCAATGAGTAACTTTAGGATTTCACAGGGCATTTTTTACGCATTTGGATTCCAAACTACTTCTCACGCTTTAAGGCCCCTAAAATGCCAGGGCAGTATAAATACCCCACAAGTGACCCCATTTTGGAAAGAAGACACCCCAAGGTATTCCGTTAGGGGCATGGCGAGTTCCTAGAATATTTTTTCTTTTGGCACAAGTTAGCGGAAAATGATTATTATATATTTTTTTTTCTTACAAAGTCTTATATTCCACTAACTTGTGACAAAAAATAAAATTTTACATGAACTCGCCATGCCCCTCACGAAAGAGCTTGGGGTGTCTTCTTTCCAAAATGGGGTCACTTGTGGGGTATTTATACTGCCCTGGCATTTTAGGGGCCCTAAAGCGTGAGAAGTAGCTTGGAATCCAAATGCGTAAAAAATGCCCTGTGAAATCCTAAAGTTACTCATTGGAATTTGGGCCCCTTTGCGCACCTAGGCTGCAAAAAAGTGTCACACATGTGGTATCACCGTACTCAGAAGTAGCGCAATGTGTTTTGGGGTGTATTTTTACATATACCCATACTGTGTGTGAGAAATATCTCTGTAAATGACAACTTTTCCCATTTTTATTTATACAAAGTTGTCAATTTACAGAGATATTTCTCTCACCCAGCATGGGTATATGTAAAAAGACACTGCAAAACACATTGCCCTACTTCTCCTGAGTACGTGAGTACGGCGATACCACATGTGTGACACTTTTTTGCAGCCTAGGTGCGCAAAGGGGTCCAGATTCCAATGAGTACCTTTTAGGAGGGCATTTTTTAGACATTTGGACTGATGAACGTGATGTCACATGGCCTAGGAAAAGGCCTAAGCACTCACGAAGCACCACGGCCTCTTCGTACAGCTAATCGGTGGGGCTCCTTGGAAGTCTTCTTTTGCTTTTGTGAGAGAGAATGGTCACGTTGACTTTTATCATTTTAGAGTCGAAAGCTTCAGACTGAAGAATTGAGTTTTCCTGATATATCAGCTGAGATAGCGGAAAAGATGGCCCTTTTTCATGGCATGAGCATGCCATTCAACAAGGAACCCAAGTGGCTTTTTGGAACAATGGAGAAGTAAGTTACTTGTATTTTTCCCAGCTGCTGGATGGTGTGATGTCCCTGTCAAAAGCAGATTTTTGCTGGTGGTTACAGAGAAACTATCCCATGGCAATCACCATGGTGGCTCCTGTCAGAAACGTGTGGTCATTGATGAAAGTAAGGGTTTAGGAACAGAAAGGTTATTGCTATTTTTGCTGGAGAATATTGAGTTTTGTTCAAAACACGTGGCATATGAGAATTCCATGTACGATCTGCATACTGTAATTTTTGAGAACTTTTCCATATTGAGATTATTTTTAAAATGCTAAATCAGTATTTTCAGAGCCGAAACAAGCCTGTAAATAAACAGGGTCATTTAGACGCTGGTCTTTATAACCCCTCCATCTGGCGGTGGATCCGCCAAAGTTATGAAGAGGCCCAGGCCTCTACATTACTTCGGAGCCTCCAGCGCCAGTCTAAATGTAAGCCAGCTTCCTAGCTAGCTTACAATTAGACAAGCCCATGCCACGCCCACTTTTATAGATTTGCTGTGAGCGAGGAAAAGTCTCAGATTGCGGCGCAACTAACCGTTGCACCACAATCTGCGCCATAATTGCGCCTAATATAGGCATATTTCTGGATGATAAATGACCCCCAAAGTCATTGTTTGTAGGGATGCCATTCAGTGGTGAGAACTCGAGGCTATATTACACCTAGCATTCACCTGCTTGCTAGTGGAGGAGACCACTGCTATTACATGCAGCGATCTCCTCTGCAGCATGGGTAGGAGAGATCTCTATACCATCGCTCTTCCCCATGCTGTATAGTTGTGTGCCAGCGGCAGATCGTGATTAAACACCACGATCTGCTGCCTGCAAACAATAATTTTTTAACATGTCAAAAGATTTGAATTGCCTGATGAACGAGCATTTGCTCTTTCATTGGGCAGTTGATGACAGAATTACACTGCAAGATGATCGCTAATGAGCATTCATATGAACACTTGTTAGTGACCATCTGCCAAAAAATTGTAAGGTGTAATACAGGCTTTAACTGTTCATGAGCATTATGTGAGCTCTTACAAAACTGATACTATCATGCTCATATGTTGTAATTTTTTAATTTTTTTTAAATCATTGATTTTTATTCACCCTGCTTTTATTCAAATCAAAACAGCATCCACAGCAACTAGTTTCTGCTCAGGCTTGACTGCAGTGCCGACCCATCTTCAATACTCGTTGCTTATTTTTCTGTCAAAACTGCTTTTGTTAGTTATATTTTTATTTAATATTATATAATAGTCTACAGGCTTGGAAAATATTTTTCTTACCATTTCCTCAACCTACATGCTTTGCTTTCAATTATTTTAACTATAAACGCTCACCTGTTTACCTGCTGGGCTTAGTAATTCATTTTGTTTGACAGGAAATTAGATGTAGGGTTGTTGAGCATATTTATGTAGTATTCCATTCAAGAGTTCATCAATAAGGATGAGCGAACCTGGACAAGTGCAGCCAATCAACAAGCATTTAAGGTGTAGGCACTAGGAAGCCATCACAGTCATGACTAGTATTGGCATGGCTGTGATTGGCCGGCGCAGCACTTGAACCTGGATGCATAAATGCCGTATCACGTGTTGTGCCGTAATTTTGCCCTAACTAGTGTAGGCACAGGACGCTGCTGCAGTGAGGGACAGTGCGTGACATCCGCTCCGTGAATGACAGCCGAGACCCGATGCAGACTGCAGAAGCACGGAGCATTAACATGATTGATAATGCTCCGTGCCTCTCTGTGATCTCTTTACTACGAAATCACAGTGAGATAAAGTTGTCACTGTGATTTCGTAGTAAAGAGATCACAGAGAGGCACGGAGCATTATCAATCATGTTAATGCTCCGTGCTTCTGCAGTCTGCATCGGGTCTTGGCTGTCATTCACGGAGCGGATGTCACGCACGGCATCCGCTCGTGTGAAACAGCCCTTAGAGTTTTAATGTGACTTTGATGTCTGTGGGTGACCTGTAGGCATTTTTGATTGGTGCAGTACACCTCCTTTGCAACCAGTGACACAAAAATACATTACTTAATCGGGCTGTATTCCCATCACAATGATCACTGTTAAATCTCTTAATGATTTGACAGTGATAATTTTTTCTAAATATATTTTATTACCCAATTCCCACCCTTTTTGAGAAAATAAGTCCCCTGTTACCTGATTGTTGTCTTTCGTCTCCCCTGGTTACGGCCACCTCTCCTGTCGAATCCCGCCGGGCCGCGCTTGCGCAGAAGACTGAAGATTCTCTCCCGGCCGGGCAATGTCCTGAACGCGCACTCCGTCGCGCATGCGCCATGATGACTTCTTCCTGGCCAGTATAGTACAGAGCCGTGAACGCGCACGCCGGCTTTGTACTATGCAGGCCAGGAATATGTCACCATGGCGCATGCGCGGCGACGTGCGCGTTCAGGACATTGCCCGGCCGGAAGAAAAACTTCAGTCTTCTGCGCAAGTGCGGCTTGGCCGGGAGAAGACGTCAATTAAGCACCGCCGAATCCAGGAAGTGAACATCGTGCTGGACTAAGGTAAGTATGAAAACTGAAGATGGGAATACCCCTTTAATTCTGTGGGTGACCTATGGTCATTTTTTGGGGTTCCAAACTCCGCATTTGCATCCGACTTAATGTAGTAGGAGAGTTACATAGTTGCATTTGCAACCGTGACCCGAAAATACTATTTTGTCTGTCGCCAAATTTTTGGTTGAACATGAAAAAATGAGGAGAGCATCAAATATAGGAGGTGGCCATGGACATGGTGGTGGTGCTGTTGGTGGTGGAGCTCCTGCTGCAGGGAGAGGACATTGTCGATCTGTGCCAGCTTCGGGCCCAAATGAAACACCTTCCTCTTGTGCATGCAGGCGACAGGATGTTCTGCATTATTTTGTAGGCCCTGTGACAGTGAGAGGTTTGGTCTGGGAAAACAGGTATTTTCCTGCATGTGCTGCTAGGCTGATTACAGACAAGTGAGGTCAAATACTGGACCGGATTTTAAATGCCGATCCGGGTTTTGGCAGCACCTGGCTGTCATTAAATAGGCAGCTGGGTTCAAACGCCATGTCCCTGTGTTGGGATCTGGAAGCCTTGTGTCTGGAAGAAGGCTTGCTACCTGTTTGGTGTGAAAACCGGTTGGTGCTGCTATGAGCAAGGACTCAGAATTGCTGCATGGTGTGAATTACCACCAACACCGCACCGTCACTTGCCTAAAGTGTGAATAAAACACTGAACTGTTTGATCCAAAGAACTTGTTGTTGCCTCTATAATCCGGTCTACCAGAGTGAAACCCCATAATTGGTGGAGGATGCGGGTAAGAGCAATGAGGCTGGCGTGAACGCCGATATTTTTGGTTTCTTCATTTTTCAGGCATGGTTGTATGTTGTACATTAAACCAGCTGTTTTACAACCAGTGCCCCACGCCAAATTGGAGGCTGTTGTGAAGGCCCTCATGGAGGCTAATTTGCCGCAACGCAAGGCTAATAAGCAGCAGCAGGAGACTAACCAGTTGCTGCTACAACACGTGATGGCTTTGCAGACAGCAGGAGCAACCCCGAGTGTCCACAATGCCCGGAAAGCAGTCCGTGCTGCGATTCCTAAGATGACCCCCCGCAGACGACATCGAAACCTACCTGGCGATGTATGAGAAAGTGGCCATCAGGGAAAAGCTACCTCATGATCAGTGGGTTGAGGTCGTTGCTCCATTCCTGTATTTCTACTTGCCAGACGATCAAGCGGCCGACAACCAGAAAGTCAAGGATGAGATTTTGGCAAGACTGAGGGTGAATGTGTTGGTCCGGGCCCAGCGGGTGCATCAGTGGGGGTTCAAACCGGCTGAGCCTTCAAGACCCCCCAGTATTATAACTTCACCTCTTGCGAATATAGCTACAGCCTGACATGCGGAGTCCCACTGCTATGCTGGATCATCTATTAGCCGATATTTTCTGAAGGGCTTTGCCATACCCTCTCCAGCACTATCGGTCAGGTGTCTCCTGGCAATGCCCTTGAGATGGTGGACCTGGTGGCACGCTATGAAGCTACCAGGAATTTGAAGGAAGGTTCTGTCGGGAGGGGGTCGGCAAACCCCGGAAATCTCCATATTAGGCCCGAAGATTTGAGCCGATAAAACCTGCCCGGGATGTACCCACAGCGGACCTGGCTCTGATTGTCTGCTGGCGGGGTCAGGAGCCTGGCCATGTAAGGGCTGACTGTCCCCATCGGATTGAGCCCATGGACACTAACTATGGCTACCGTAAGTTGCTATATGCCAGGAGGCTGTGTGCAACAGGTACCTTAGAGTCTCTAGATCACTTGTGCTAGGTGGAAGTGGGAGACACTCCGGCGGAGGCTCTGCTGGACTCGGGGAGTCTGGTGACCCTAGTTAAGGGCTACCCTGGTGCGGTCCACGGAGTATACTGGCCAGAAAGTCGAGGTGATGTGCATCCACGGAGACTTAAGACTACCCCACCTCTCTGTTGTCTCTAACCACGGTGGCTGGTAGATGGACCCACGAGGTGGCTGTCGCTACAAATCTACATTATGGACTCATAATAGGGAGAGACTTTCCGGCACTGTGGCCTGCTATGTGAGTGACTGATACCCATGCGACAGGGGTAACCCTAGCAGAGCGGCCCATCTCAGGGGGAGACCAGAACCCTGGGAACCTGAGACCAAAGGGCCAGCGTAAGGGTGACCGCCACTTCGGTGGGAGATTGGGAGACAACCCTGCCAAGTGTGATTTTATGAGCTGTGGAGGATTTGCCGCCGGGTCCTGAATTGGCGGACCTCAATTTCTCTGCCTCTCCGGGGATAATTTTTGTACCGCCCAATGTCGGGACCCAACCCTATCCCGCGCCTGGGAAAATGTGCTAATAGTAGATGGTGAACCACAACAACATGGGCAGAGTCAGTGTTTCCCTGTTTTGTGGTTCATCAGGATATGTTGCATCGGGTAAACCAACTACGGGATGAGCCTATTGAACAGTTGGTGGTCCCCAAGGCTTATCGCAAGCTTGTGTTCTAGCCCACCAACATGTTCTCGGGGTCACCTGGAGCTGCTGAAAACTCAGGATCGTATTCTACAGCGGTTTTACTGGCCCAGCATATTCAAAGAAGTGGAAGAGTTTTGTAAGTCTTGCCCGAACAGCCAGATAACTAGCCCCCAGCGACATTTCCGTAGTCCCCTAGTACGTCTGCCGATTATCGAAGTAGCGTTTGACCGAATAGCTATGGACCTCATAGGCCCAGTACCGAAGTTTGCCAGAGGGCAGCAACACATCTTGGTCATTCTAGACTACGCCACTCTGTACCCGGAGGCGGTGTCACTGCGACATACCTTGGCTAAACTCGTAGCTAAGGAGTTATTGGAGATGTTATCCCGAGTAAGACTGCCTAAAGAGATGAATAGTAAAGTCACGGCACTCCAATGGATATATTCCAGTTACTTTATTACACCTAAATCAGTAGCAGTGGCTACTGATTTAGGTGTAATAAAGTAACTGGAATATATCCATTGGAGTGCCGTGGCTTTACTATTCATTGCTGGCAACTACGGAAACCTCTGGACCGGGATCCAATGCTGCAGGCACCACCACAAACTGGAACTACTGGATAAACAGTGAGTAGTGCTGTCTTACTGCTACATCGTGTACTACCTAAAGAGGTTATGACTGATCAAGGGACCCCTTTTATGTCCAAAGTGATGAGGGAACTCTAAGTTGCTGCACATAAAACAACTACAGACATCCGTTTACCATCCGCAAACGGACGGTCTAGAAGAACGGTTTAACCAAACATAAATTTTTTTTGAAAAAGGTAGTGTCTAAAGATGGGAAGGACTGGGACCTCCTTCTGCCCTATCTCATGTTCGCAGCGCGAGAGGTACCCCAGTCCTCTACTGGGTTCTTGCCCTTCGAACTGCTATATGGCAGACACCCTCGCGGTCTCTTGGATGTGACCAAAGAGGCGTGGGAACAACAACCCACTCCACATAAGTATCATTGAGTACGTTACCCAGATGCAAGATCGGATAGAGTCAGTATTGACTCTGGTTAGGGAGCATATGGTGGCAGCTCAGCTAGCTGAGAGTCGAGTCTATAATCGGCAGGCTCGGGTCTGGATCTTTAACCCGGGTGATCGCGTTTTGGTTCTGTCCAACCGTGGGCAGTAAGTTCCTGGCTAGGTGGCAGGGGCCCTGTGAGGTACTCGAGAAAATTGGAGATGTAAACTACAAGGTACACCAGCCAGGGGGCGGTGAAAGCCGGAGCAGGTTTACCATGTGAATTTACTCAAACTGTGGAAAGATAGAGAAACCTGTACAGAAGACTGCCCGTGGCCGGATTTTCTAGAAGAGGTACCGGCCCCTCTGTCTGATGCAAGAGAGGCGGCTGCCACAGTAAAAATTGCTGACAGCCTCTCCTCTAAACAGACTCAGGAGGCCAGGGAGTTCGTTAGTCGGAACATGGATGTTAGTTGGAACACAGACCTCCCTGCACGCACTTCCATAATCCAGCATGACATTGTCACTGAGCCTCATGCAAAAGTCCATTTTGTCTTGGAAAACTGGTATTTTCCTCCCAGCATGTGCTGCATGGCTGATTTACAGCCAGGTGAGGTCAAATACCGGACCAGAATTGAAGTGCCGGGCTGGGTTTTGGCAGCACCTGGCTGTCCTTAAATAGGCAGCTGGGCTCAGAAGCAATGTCTGTGTTTGGATCTGGGAGCCTTGTGTCTGGAAGAAGGCTTGCTACCTGTTTGGTGTGAAAACCGGTTGGTGCTGCTATGAGCAAGGACTCTGAAGCAGAATTGCCGCATGATGTGAATTACCACCAACACCGCAAGGTGACTTTTTTGCTTTAATATGACTGCTTGTTTTGTCAGTTGCCTAAAGTGTGAATAAAACGCTGAACTGTTTGATCCAAAGAACTTGTTGTTGCCTCTATACTGCGTCCGCTAATCCTGTCTACCAGAGCGAAACCCCACAGCCCGAATACCGTTCTACGAATGGTGAGGCCAGAACAAGTAGAGGCGGTAGCAGAATGGATGGGTGAGTACCCCCAGTTCCTTCACATGGTCTCCCACCTAGTCCCCTGCTGAAAGCCCACGGGCATCTCTCTTCCACCTCATCCCCTTGCACATGAGCCAAGCAGTCTGAACCCAAAGTCATGCAGCAGTCACTTAATGCTTTTTGATGACTCTGCTGGTGGGGTTTCAATGTCTATGGGCCATCCACCTAGCCCTGCCCCAGAAATGGAAGAGATGGAGTTCTTTGATGCCCAACCACTTGTTTGAGAAGGAGGACGTGGGAGGACCACCACAGCTAGTCTGATGAAACAGGTGTCAACTGCTGCGGCTTTCTGCAGTGTGCAGACTGGCAAGGAGGGCATCGGTGAGGAATGGATGGAAGATAATGTGGTGGATGATGAGGTCCTAGACCTCACATGGCATCCAGGTTATACGAGTGACGTGTGCAGATTCGAGGAAGAGGTGGGAGACATTCAGTGCCAGCCACACAGCAAAAGAGGGAGCAGGGTGCAAAAGCAGAAAGGCCGGTTCCATGCCAGTGCACCTGTTAGTACCCACTGCGCCAAGAGACAGAGCACTCAAAAGCCAGCTCAGAGGAGTTCCCTAGAGTGGCAGTTGTTCAGGCAATGTGCTGACAACAAGACACAGTAGCTTGCATGCTGTGCAGTCAGTGCCTGAAGTAAGGCATACACGTTTTAAACGTGAGCACCACTACATGACCAGGGATCTAAATGCAAAGCATGAGCTGCAGTGGAGTAAACATATGAAAAACCACAAAAAATCTGAGGCTCCTCCTGCTCCCTCTTCTGCTGCTGTCTCGGCCTTCTCCTCCCCCTCCGGAGCGACAGGACCAACTGGAACCCCTCAAAGAGACAGTGCTCCAGACTAAAAAAAATACCTAGTAGCCATTGGCTCCTGAACTGAAAAATTTAGGAGCCAAATCGAATTTTTAGTCGCCAAATCGAAACCGAATCAAAATGTTGGTATCGTGACAACGCTACGCCGATCAGATCGGCGTAGGGTTGTTTTGAAACTTAAAATTTTGATTTGTTTTCGTCACCATAAAGTATTGCAATACTCAATTCCTGCGCAAAAAAAAAAAACACCAAAAAAAGCTGCGTGCATTTCGCATTGTATGAAACATTCGGCCCATAATAGAACAGTCCTATGCTATTTTTTGGGGTGACAAGGTGACTAAAAAATGGCGAATGCTCACCGCATAGGAGATATTTTTTAATAATTTAATAGTTTGGACAGCGCTATGTAATATGTTTATTTATTGTTTATATATTTTATATGTAAAATTGGGAAAGGGGGGATTTAAACTTAATATTTTAGAGTACTTTCACACTAGCGTTTTTCTTTTCCGGCATAGAGTTCCGTCACAGGGGCTCTATACCAGAAAAGAACTGATCAGGCATATCCCCATGCATTCTGAATGGAGAGTAATCCGTTCAGGATGCATCAGGATGTCTTCAGTTCAGTCATTTTGACTGCAGCATGCTACGGTTTTATCTCCAGCGAAAAAAAACTGAAGATTTGCCTGAACGCCGGATCCAGCATTTTTCCCCATAGGAATGTATTAGTGCCGGATCTGGCATTCAAAATACTAGAATGCACCCGCACTGAATCCGGACCCGTTCACTTCTATGGGGCTGTGCACATGAGCGGTGATTTTCACACATTACTTGTGCGTTGCGTGAAAATCGCAGCATGCTCTATGTTGTGCATTTTTCACGCAACGCAGGCCCCATAGAAGTTAATGGGGCTGCGTGAAAATCGCAAGCAAGTGCGGATGCGGTGCGATTTTCACGCATGGTTGCTAGGATGAAAGTCTATTCACTGTATTATGTTCCCTTTATAACATGGTTATAAGGGAAAATAATAGCATTCTGAATACAGACTGCATAGTAGAAGGTCAATATAATAAACATTGGTGGCGCAGTGAGCCCCCCCAACACCCCAGTATAATAAACATTGGTGGCGCAGTGCGCCCCCCCAACAACCCAGTATGATAAACATTGGTGGCGCAGTGCGCCCCCCCCAATATTATAAACATTGGTGGCGCAGTGCGACCCCCCAACACTCCAGTATAATAAACATTGGTGGCGCAGTGCGCCCCCCCTCAATATAATAAACATTGGTGGCGCAGTGCGCCCCCCCTCAATATAATAAACATTGGTGATGCAGTGCGCCCCCCCTCAATATAATAAACATTGGTGGCGCAGTGCGCCCCCCCCCTCAATACAATAAACATTGGTGGCGCAGTGCGCCCCCCCAACACTCCAGTATAATAAACATTGGTGGCGCAGTGCGCCCCCCCTCAATATAATATACATTATTGGCGCAGTGCACCCCCCCTCAATATAATAAACATTGGTGGCACAGTGCGCCCCCCCTCAATATAATAAACATTGGTGGCGCAGTGGGCAGTGCCAATGAGGGTTAAAAAATAAAAAAAATAATTAACTCACCTACTCCAATTGATCGTCTCCTGTTCTTTCTTCAGGACCTGTCAAAGGACCTGTGGTGACATCACTGTGCTCATCACATGATACATCACATGATCCATCACCATGGTAATGGACCATGTGATGAGCTCAGTGACATCACCACAGGTCCTAAAGAAAGAACAGGAGACCGGCAGCTACGCGATCAACTGGAGGAGGTGAGTTCATTTATTTTATTATTTTTAACCCTCATTGGCACTTCCCACTGAGCCACCAATGTTTATTATACTGGGGGGGGGGGGGGGCACTGTGCCACCAATGTTTCTTATACAAATACAGGAGGCGGAATCAAATAGCCGGCACCCGACCTTTGTGACAGGAAGCTGCGATCAGCGACAGTTAACCCCTCAGGTACCGCACCTGAAGGGTTAACTCAACTGCAGCTGATCGCAGCTCCCTGTCACAGAGGTCGGGTGTCGGCTATTTGATTCCGGCACCCGCCTCCTGTATTTGTATTACAGGTCAGTTATCTTCATTGGTGGCTCCCGTCCTCCTCCCGTCTCTTCTTATTGGCGGAGGCAGCAGCAGCACCGGGGGACGGAGAGACTCCTCCACTGCGCTGCTGAGAACGATCATCTCCGGTGCCCGCCGCTGTATTGAGCAGAGCTGCGGCGGCGGGTCTAGTCGCAAATGGCGACAAGACTAAAAAGTCTTGTCGCCATTTGTAAATTCTAAGTCGCATTGGCGACCATTTTGGTCGCCATCTGGAGCCCTGAGAGAGGATGTGAGAGCAACACCACCACCACTACTGGTGTCAACTAGCATCTCCACAATATCCAATGGAAGCATTCAGCTGTCATCCCCCAAGCACTGGAAAGAAACAGGAAGTATGTATTCAAAGAATATTTTCCCTTTCATCCTCCATGACGGCATACCATGAGAGATGACCTGCCACCAACCATGTAGGGACAGGAAGTATAAAATAGACCCTCCTCCAGCATATCCTCAGTGTCTTCCTGTCCCTCCAGGTGGGAGACGGGTTACCACTCATGGCATTTGCTATAGGTCCACTTCTGTGTAGGCAGGCAGAGGTGGGGGAAACATTTGAGGATGCCTTATTGCACATGAGGGGGCAGGCAGCACCAACCTCCTATATTGGAGTTGGTTTTGGTGCTGGAGGTCTAAGTATGTAGAACCTGTTTCTTACCTCCTTGCTAGCGCGCCGGCTTGGAAGGGCCATGTGCTGACCGGACACTTAGTTCCTCCGGTCTTGGAAAATGTTCCTCATCACAGCGCTTCCTCCAGCGCATAGTGATGACGTCACAGGAAGTCCGATGTGTTCCACAGGGACTTCCGGTTTGCGTGACGGCCGTAAGGGGGCGGAGATTAATTTTGCGCGGCAGATCAAGACTGAAGTCGTCCGCTGATCTGAGGTCTGCAGGTAAGGGGAGATTTAAGAGGGCATGCAGAGCGGGCAATATGTCTGATATTGCGGCAGGACAGATGGAGCCTTCTGGGGGTGCAGCTGCAGTAAGTCACATCCAGTGGGGGAAGACTATGGAATTTTATTACCCTTACTAATGTCTTCCTCCCTTATTATGTCTCTCTCTCTCCACTGTGTGCCTGTAGAGTGATAAAGATCGGGATAAAAAACCAAAATCCTCTCAATACTAAGAAGTATGTGAGTTGTTTGACAAAACTGTCAGATAGCGGGTCCAAGAAACTCTGTAAATCTTGCACGGCTAACATGGCCAAAGACTTAGTCCCATCCATTAGAGTTGAACTAAGGGATGTGATTAAAGAGGAGATGCGGTCAGTTTTGTCTGAACAGTCCACATCTAACCCTGACCCGACGATGCATAAAACGAAGTCGCGGGGTAAAAATTACGAATCCTTTTCTTCGAACCCAGATCAGGATTCAGATTCAGATAGTGATGATTCTTTTGATTCTTCAGGCTCAGACACAGAATTTAGAAGCTTTCTATTTTCGTCAGAAGATACAAATGAATTGATAAAAGCAATTAGGACGACTATGGATCTTTCTGACAAAAAAATTCATAGGTCTGTTCAGGATGAAATGTATGGGGGTCTCGAGCACAGAAATAAACGGGTCTTTCCAGTACATAAAAATATGTTAGAAATGATTAAAAGATAATGCAAATCTCCAGATAGGAAATTATTTATTTCCAGAACCATGAGGCGTAGATTTCCATTTAATGATGAGGATGAGACTCTGTTAACCTCTTGCCCCAAAGTCGATGTTTCCCTTTCAAAATTGGTTAAGGGATCCAATTCTCTTCCCTTTGAAGATATGGGATCATTAAAAGATCCTATGGACAAGAAAGTAGATTCCACTCTAAAAAAAAAAGCCTGGAAAGCTGCTACGGCCATATTTAAGCCCAATTTAGCTGCAACTTCAGTATCTCAATCCTTGAAAAAATGGTTACAGCAGTCCTGCTTAACCACCTCCGGACCGCTGTACGCAGATTCGCGTTCCGGAGGTGGCAGCGCTGCGCACAGTCACGCATATACGCGTCATCTCGCGAGACGCGAGATTTCGCTCCAAGCCGGCCCGCGCATGCGCATCGCGGGCCGGCAAAAGTTAAAGAACAAGTTCGTCACCAGCCTGCCAGCAATGATCATTGGCTGGCAGGCTGGCGATTTTTAAAAAATCCAATGACAAGCCATATAACAGATCATATTAGTAAATATGATCTGTTATATGGCTTCTCTGCTTCTCTGCTGGTCCTTTTCGTCGGTTGGATCCAGCAGAGAAGCAGACATCACTGTGAGTACACCAAACACTTCACTGTAGCCCCAGATCACCCCCCTGCACCCCAATTAACCCTTTGATCACCCCTTTGATCGCCCCTGTCAATCACCAGTGAAAGGAAAAAAAGTGATCAGTGTAAACTGTCACTTTTTTTTTTTCACTAGTATTGGCTGTTAGGTTTTAGGGATAGTTTAGGCCCCTTGGTTAGGTAGTTAGCGTCAGTTAGCGCCCACCCCACCGCACCGCAGTCACTTTTATTCGCTGAATAGCGTATCGCTAATCAGCATTTGTACTTTTATAGTATCTGTAAGTGATCAAAACTGATCACGGTCAGATCTATAATAGTATTAGTGTCACTTTAGTTCGCCCTCCACCCAAAACGCAGTGTTTGCCCGATCAGGCCTGATCGGTCGCCCACACGTGCGTTCACCCACGCCCGCCCCACCGCAGTGACAAAAAATATATATTTTTTGATCACTGCACATTCATTTTACACGCACTGCGGCGATAAAAAAATCAGTTTTGATATTTTTTATCAACCGCAGCGGCCTCCGGTACTTCGCTAGCCTCCCCTTTGTAAGACAGGCTTGCTTTTTTTCTTGGGTAGTCTCAGGGAATACCCCTAAATTTAGTAGTCCAAAATGTCAAACAGGGGGTATTCTTCTGAAGAGGCCTACAGGATTCTGACCCAGTCGGATGAGGAGTGGGAACCCTCATCTGATGAATCTAGCGGGTCAGAATATGAACCTGTGGAAAGCAGTGGCTCTCTGACCCAAAGTTCGGACGAGGAGGTGGAGGTCCCTGGCAGCACCAGGCGTACCCGGCCCCGTGTCGCTAGACCACAGGTTATGCAGGATCCGCTTCAAGAGCAGCAGAGTGGGGCTGTCGCTGCCGGATCACGTGGTGAGGCATACACCAGCAGCGCAGCCCTCCCTGGACCTAGTACCAGCACTGCCGTACAACATGGTGACGTGGCGAGCACCAGAAGGGCAGTTGAAGCTGGTACGGTGGCACGTGCAGTAGTTACCCCGTCGCAGCCACCGCACAGACAGGCCCGTAGAGCCCCTAGAATCCCTGAGGTGCTGGCAAACCCTGATTGGCAGTCACCAACTTCAGCCGCACCTGTAGTTCCCCCTTTCACCGCCCAGTCTGGAGTTCGGGTTGAGACGGCTCAAATCGGTTCGGCCCTGGGATTTTTTGAGCTGTTCTTGACTGCGGAGCTCTTGGACTTAGTCGTGGCAGAGACCAACCAGTATGCCACACAATTTATATCCGCCAACCCGGGAAGCTTTTATGCCCAGCCTTTCCGGTGGAAACCAGTCCAAGTTTCCGAAATTAAATTTTTTTTGGGCCTTCTCCTCAACATGGGCCTGACAAAAAAAGCATGAATTGCGGTCATATTGGTCAACGCACCCGATTCATCACATGCCTATGTTCTCTGCTGCTATGTCCAGGGCACGATTTGAGGCCATCCTCCGTTTCCTGCATTTTAGCGACAACACCACCTCCCGTCCCAGAGGCCACCCAGCTTTTGACCGGCTCCACAAAATTCGGCCCCTCATAGACCATTTCAACCAGAAATTTGCAGATTTGTATACCCCCGAGCAAAACATCTGCGTAGACGAGTCCCTAATACATTTTACCGGGCGCCTTGGCTTCAAACAGTACATCCCAAGCAAGCGTGCCCGGTATGGGGTCAAATTGTATAAGCTCTGTGAAAGGGCCACAGGCTATACCCACAAATTTCAGATCTATGAGGGAAAAGATCAGACCCTGGAGCCGGTCGGTTGCCCTGACTACCTGGGGAGCAGTGGGAAGACAGTCTGGGACTTGGTGTCACCCTTATTCGGCAAGGGGTACCATCTTTATGTGGACAATTTTTACACAAGTGTGGCCCTCTTTAGGCATTTGTTTCTAGAACGGATTTGCGCCTGTGGCACCGCGCGAACTAGTCGCGTGGGCTTCCCCCAACGGCTTGTAACCACCCGTCTTGCAAGGGGGGAGAGGGCTGCCTTGTGTAACGAAGAACTGCTCGCGGTGAAATGGAGAGACAAGCGTGACGTTTACATGCTCTCCTCCATTCACGCAGACACGACAATCCAAATTGAGCGAGCAACCCGTGTCATTGAAAAGCCCCTCTGTGTCCACGACTATAATGCGCTCATGGGAGGGGTGGACTTCAATGACCAGATGTTGTCTCCGTATTTAGTTTCCCGCAGAACCAGACGCTGGTATAAGAAGGTGTCTGTATATTTAATTCAATTGGCGCTCTACAATAGTTTCTTTCTCTACAGTAAGGCTGGGAGAACACGATCTTTCCTCAAATTCCAGGAAGAGATCATCGAGAACCTCCTTTACCCAGGAGGTTCCGTGGCCCCATCCCCCAGTGTAGTTAGCCGTCTACACGAGCGACATTTCCCCAGTGTCGTTCCTGGTACCTCAACCCAACCGTCACCCCGAAAAAGATGTTGTGTCTGTAGCAGGAGTGGAATAAGGCGTGACACCCGCTATTTCTGTCCTGACTGTCCGGACCACCCTTCCCTATGCTATGGAGAGTGTTTCCGGAAGTACCACACACAGGTACACCTAGCATAGGGATTGCATCTCACAGGACAGGCACACAGGGCTATTAGGGCCCTTTTACTCTCAGCTGCTGCAAACCTCTCCTTTCACCTGGGATAAAGTGAAAAGGTAAAAAAAACTAAACAAAAAAAAAAATACCGGTAAGTAAAAAAGTTAAAAAAGTTGAAAAAAGTTAATATGTTCTGTTCTAAAGTTAATAAAGTTATTGCTTTGCGGCCTGGTTTTTTCTTTTTTGTTTTGTTTTTTTTACCTTCCAGGTGGACCAACCGATCGACCAGCTGCAGCACTGATGTGCATTCGGACAGAAGCATTGCGCTGCTGTCAGATTACACGCAAGTCGGTGTATGCGGCGCTGCAAGACGAGATTTCTCCTCTGCAGTAAAAGATATGTTTGCCGAGGCATATGAGCTGAGGAGGTGGCGGTGTTCATATACTTTGGCAAACACTTTGTATATATAAAAAAAAAAATCCCGGCAATGATTTATTCATCCACATCGATTGATGTGAATGGAGAAATCGGGTTTGCCAGGGCATACGAGCTGAAGTGGGTATGGATGTTGGGCGGAGCTCCTATGTCCTGGCAGACGCCTTTCCCCTCCTTTTTCTTTTTTTGGCAGAGATTTTTTCATCCACATTGATCGATGCGAATGAAGAAATCTGTGCCGTTCATTTTTTTCTTTCAGCCCAGAGGCTGAACGGAAAAAAAAAATCTCATTACCCGTATGCTCAATATAAGGAGAATAGCAGAAACTCCTAATGCTGGGCATACATGTAATGATTGCGGAGACCCTCAAATGCCAGGGCAGTACAAACACCCCACAAATAACACCATTTTGGAAAGAAGACACCCCAAGGTATTTGCTCAGGGGCATATTGAGTCCATGAAAGATTGAAATTTTTGTCCCAAGTTAGCGGAAAGGGAAACTTTGTGAGAACAAAATCCAAAAAATCAATTTCCGCTAACTTGTGCCAAAATTTTTTTTTTTCAATGAACTCTCCATGCCCCTCATTGAATACCTTGGGGTGTCTTCTTTCCAAAATGGGGTCACATGTGGGGTATTTATACTGCCCTGGCATTTTAGGGGCCCCAAAGCGTGAGAAGAAGTCTGGTATCCAAATGTCTAAAAATGCCCTCCTAAAAGGAATTTGGGCACCTTTGCCCACCTAGGCTGCAAAAAAGTGTCACACATGTGGTATCTCCGTATTCAGCAGAAGTTGGGGAATATGTTTTGGGGTGTCATTTTACATATACCCATGCTGGGTGAGATAAATATCTTGGTCAAATGCCAACTTTGTATAAAAAAAATGGGAAAAGTTGTCTTTTGCCAAGATATTTCTCTCACCCAGCATGGGTATATGTAAAATGACACCCCAAAACACATTCCCCACCTTCTCCTGAGTACGGAGATACCAGATGTGTGACACTTTTTTGCAGCCTAGGTGGGCAAAGGGGCCCACATTCCAAAGAGCACCTTTCGGATTTCACAGGTCATTTACCTACTTACCACACATTAGGGCCCCTGGAAAATGCCAGGGCAGTATAACTACCCCACAAGTGACCCCATTTTGGAAAGAAGACACCCCAAGGTATTCCGTGAGGGGCATGGCAAGTTCCTAGAATTTTTTTTTTTTGTCACAAGTTAGTGGAAAATGATGATTTTTTTTTTTTTTTTTCATACAAAGTCTCCTATTCCACTAACTTGTGACAAAAATTTTTTTTTTCCATGAACTCACTATGCCCATCAGCGAATACCTTGGGGTCTCTTCTTTCCAAAATGGGGTCACTTGTGGGGTAGTTATACTGCCCTGGCATTCTAGGGCCCCAAATGTGTGGTAAGGAGTTTGAAATCAAATTCTGTAAAAAATGACCTGTGAAATCCGAAAGGTGCTCTTTGGAATATGGGCCCCTTTGCCCACCTAGGCTGCAAAAAAGTGTCACACATCTGGTATCTCCGTACTCAGGAGAAGGTGGGGAATGTGTTTTGGGGTGTCATTTTATATATACCCATGCTGGGTGAGAGAAATATCTTGGCAAAAGACAACTTTTCCCATTTTTTTTATACAAAGTTGTCATTTGACCAAGATATTTATCTCACCCAGCATGGGTATATGTAAAAAGACACCCCAAAACACATTCCTCAACTTCTCCTGAGTACGGGGATACCAGATGTGTGACACTTTTTTGCAGCCTAGGTGGGCAAAGGGGCCCATATTCCAAAGAGCACCTTTCGGATTTCACTGGTCTTTTTTTACTGAATTTGATTTCAAACTCCTTACCACACATTTGGGCCCCTAGAATACCAGGGCAGTATAACTACCCCACAAGTGACCCCATTTTGGAAAGAAGACACCCAAAGGTATTCCGTGAGGGGCATGGCGAGTTCCTAGAATTTTTTATTTTTTGTCACAAGTTAGTGGAAAATGATGATTTTTTTTTTTTTTTTTTTTTTTTTTTTTTCATACAAAGTCTCATATTCCACAAACTTGTGACAAAAAATAAAAACTTCCATGAACTCACTATGCCCATCAGCGAATACCTTGGGGTCTCTTCTTTCCAAAATGGGGTCACTTGTGGGGTAGTTATACTGCCCTGGCATTCTAGGGGCCCAAATGTGTGGTAAGGAGTTTGAAATCAAATTCTGTAAAAAATGACCTATGAAATCCGAAAGGTGCTCTTTGGAATATGGGCCCCTTTGCCCACCTAGGCTGCAAAAAAGTGTCACACATCTGGTATCCCCGTACTCAGGAGAAGTTGAGGAATGTGTTTTGGGGTGTCTTTTTACATATACCCATGCTGGGTGAGATAAATATCTTGGTCAAATGACAACTTTGTATAAAAAAATGGGAAAAGTTGTCTTTTGCCAAGATATTTCTCTCACCCAGCATGGGTATATATAAAATGACACCCCAAAACACATTCCCCACCTTCTCCTGAGTACGGAGATACCAGATGTGTGACACTTTTTTGCAGCCTAGGTGGGCAAAGGGGCCCATATTCCAAAGAGCACCTTTCGGATTTCACAGGTCATTTTTTACAGAATTTGATTTCAAACTCCTTACCACACATTTGGGCCCCTAGAATGCCAGGGCAGTATAACTACCCCACAAGTGACCCCATTTTGGAAAGAAGAGACCCCAAGGTATTCGCTGATGGGCATAGTGAGTTCATGGAAGTTTTTATTTTTTGTCACAAGTTAGTGGAATATGAGACTTTGTAAGAAAAAAAAGAAAAAATAAAAAAATCATCATTTTCCGCTAACTTGTGACAAAAAATAAAAAGTTCTATGAACTCACTATGCCCATCAGTGAATACATTAGGGTGTCTACTTTCAGAAATGGGGTCATTTGTGGGGTGTTTGTACTGTCTGGGCATTGTAGAACCTCAGGACACATGACAGGTGCTCAGAAAGTCAGAGCTGCTTCAAAAAGCGGAAATTCACATTTTTGTACCATAGTTTGTAAATGCTATAACTTTTACCCAAACCATTTTTTTTCTACCCAAACATTTTTTTTTTATCAAAGACATGTAGAACTATAAATTTAGAGCAAAATTTCTATATGGATCTCGTTTTTTTTTGCAAAATTTTACAACTGAAAGTGAAAAATGTCATTTTTTTGCAAAAAAATCGTTAAATTTCGATTAATAACAAAAAAAGTAAAAATGTCAGCAGCAATGATATACCACCAAATGAAAGCTCTATTAGTGAGAAGAAAAGGAGGTAAAATTCATTTGGGTGGTAAGTTGCATGACCGAGCAATAAACGGTGAAAGTAGTGTAGGTCAGAAGTGTAAAAAGTGGCCTGGTCTTTCAGGGTGTTTAAGCACTGGGGGCTGAGGTGGTTAAAGGGCTTCTGTCACCCCACTAAACTCATTTTTTTTTTTGTGTACTTATAATCCCTATCCTGCCATATTGCCATACATTATGTTATTAATAATTTTCGTTCAGTAGATTTAGCAAAAAACGTACTTTTATGATATGCTAATTACCTTTCTACCAGCAAGTAGGGCGTCTACTTGCTGGTAGCAGCCGCAGAAAACCGCCCCCTCCTTCTGTTGATTGACAGGGCCAGCCGCGATCTCCTCCTCCGGCCGGCCCTGTCAGCATTTCAAAAATCGCGCGCCTGTGTTGATTCGGCGCAGGCGCTCTGAGATAAGGAGGCTCGCCTCCTCAGCACTCCCTCAGTGCGCCTGCGCCGATGACTTCTTCTCTTTCGGTAAAAAACTCACTCCAGTGGTGGTTAAACCTGGACCACCTAAAAGGAGGATTAGATTGGTTCCCCGATCAGATTCAAACAATCACCACCGACGATGGTCCATGGATCAGATGAGTCAGTCCTCAAATCAGAGAGACCTCTGGGCTGTTAGGGAGGCATTAAAAGCTCTGTCTCAGGATATAATGGGGAAAGATATACAAATAAGATCCGAAAATACAACGGTAGTAGCCTACCTAAATCATCAGGGAGGAACAAGGAGCGAAAGTCTGGGCCAATTGGCAGAATTTTTTTTTCGTGGGCATAAAGTCACGTAAATTCCCTATCAGCAGTACATCTCAAAGGATCTTTAAACGTGAAAGCGGACTTCTTAAGTAGAGTACCTCTAAAATTAACAGAATGGAGCCTGGAGAAGCGGGTCTTTGCACAAATAACCTCAATGTGGGGGACTCCGCAAGTAGACCTTTTTGCTACAGCACAAAATGCAAAACTCGAAAAGTTCTTCTCTCTAAATCCCTTTGATGGAAACATAGGGGTGGATGCGCTGGCACAAAAGTGGGAATTCCGCCTAGCGTATGCGTTTCCTCCTCTAGCGTTAATTCCCAGAGTATTGAGAAAGATCCGACAAGAAAGGGCTCATGTAATACTGATAGCCCTACTATGGCCAAAAAAAATAATGGTTCCCTTTGTTAAAACTTCTGTCATTCGAGAGTCCATGGATTCTTCCCTGGACAAAAAACCTACTAGTCCAAGGTCCAATCTGTCACCCCCGGGTAGAGAAACTACACCTGGCTGCCTGGAATCTGAAAGGTTAACTTTAAAAGCCAAGGGACTTTCAGATGATATAATTAATACTGACCACCCTTGGATCATCAGGTTTTTAAAAGGAGCAGATAGATTGAAACCCTTTTTTAGACCTTATGTTTCTCCTTGGGACCTTAATCTGGTCCTTTCAGGGTTAACGGTAGCCCCCTTTGAACCGTTGTCAGATGTGTCTTTAAAATATATCACACTAAAAGTCTTATTTTTAGTGGCTATCACATCAGCTCGCAGAATATGTGAGATTCAGGCACTGAAGATAGTGGAACCTTTTCTCATGATATTTCCAGACAGAATGGTGTTTAGGTTGGATGCTTCCTTCCTACCTAAGGTGGTTACCAATTTTCATAGACAGGAGGAGATTGTGGTTCCTTACTTTTGTCCCAATCCAGAATCCGAAGGTGAAGAAAAATTCCACAAACTTGATGTGTGCAGAGCCATCTTAGTTTATTTAGAGGCCACCAAAGATTTCAGGAAATCAGACTATTTGTCCAGTTCCAGGGAAAATTTAAAGGTCATAGAGCCACAAAAGACTCCTTAGCCAGGTGGATTAAGTGTCAAGGTGAGGAGTGGGGGAAACCCCCCACCGTGCGATGTTAAAGGGATAAGGGAAGCTGCTAGGCCAGGACGACAGGATCAGGGAGCAGGTCACCTCCTAATGCGTCCCTAATACTGACCCTGACTCCTAACCGTATGAGCCAACCCAGATGGTAGGAGGGCTCATACTCCGGAACCTCAGGTCCCTACTAGCTCTCAGGAAATCCCTGGACTGGATGCAGGGTAAGACGACCTGTTCCTCCACATCACGGACGAACAGGAGTCTCAACTGGCCAAGCTGCAAGGAGAGGAGAACATATACAGCATATGGATATGGCAGGTAAGTGAAACCAGTTCCACACCCACCTGCCACAGACACACTGACTGGAACCCGTTTACAAGTGCTGATGTCCACACCAACATAAAAGGACACAGCACACACCACAAATCACACAGGAAACCAGGACACCATAGCTGCAATAAGGTGAGACACCACAAGAACATAATCTTAACATCTAAACATTTACTTATGACCACAAGGGTGGCCCTCACTGGACAGATGGCATAAGAAGACCAGGAGGATGACTCCAGCATGGCTGGAGTACCCCTCAGCTTCAGGCATCCAGCAGAAGCTAAATAGCCCAAGCAGCCACACCCACTCAGACACACTAGGATGGGAGTTAACCCTTCCAACACCAGACAGGGTAAGGAAGCCACTTAAAGGGGAAATGCACACACAACTAACCCCGTGCACACCAAACGAAGAAAGTGCACACATACAAACACAAGTTGCCTTAGACAACCGCATGCAATGACAGTGAGCCCCTAGCAACCAGCTCAGGCTGCTACACTGCCAAAAACATCATGTTGCCAGCGGCAACCACACGTGAGGCAACACTGACAGCCCTCACCTGCGGTAAACCAACCTGGCCGCTGGCAACTGCATGCGATCTAAGAGTCACGACCATGACTATAGTCTTGACATTAAGTCGGCAATATTAGAATCTTACAACTCTATGGGGTTTCTCCGCCAAAAAATTTCAAAGCCCATTCTACAAGATCGATTTCCACTTCGTGGGCAGAAAAGGCTAATGTTTCAATAGAACAGATTTGTAGGGCAGCAACATGGTCCAACCCTCATACCTTTATAAAGCATTATACAGGGAGTGCAGAATTATTAGGCAAGTTGTATTTTTGAGTATTAATTTTATTATTGAACAACAACCATGTTCTCAATGAACCCAAAAAACTCATTAATATCAAAGCTGAATATTTTTGGAAGTAGTTTTTAGTTTTAGCTATTTTAGGGGGATATCTGTGTGTGCAGGTGACTATTACTGTGCATAATTATTAGGCAATTTAACAAAAAACAAATATATACCCATTTCAATTATTTATTTTTACCAGTGAAACCAATATAACATCTCAACATTCACAAATATACATTTCTGACATTCAAAAACAAAACAAAAACAAATCAGTGACCAATATAGCCACCTTTCTTTGCAAGGACACTCAAAAGCCTGCCATCCATGGATTCTGTCAGTGTTTTGATCTGTTCACCATCAACATTGCGTGCAGCAGCAACCACAGCCTCCCAGACACTGTTCAGAGAGGTGTACTGTTTTCCCTCCTTGTAAATCTCACATTTGATGATGGACCACAGGTTCTCAATGGGGTTCAGATCAGGTGAACAAGGAGGCCATGTCATTAGATTTTCTTCTTTTATACCCTTTCTTGCCAGCCACGCTGTGGAGTACTTGGACGCGTGTGATGGAGCATTGTCCTGCATGAAAATCATGTTTTTCTTGAAGGATGCAGACTTCTTCCTGTACCACTGCTTGAAGAAGGTGTCTTCCAGAAACTGGCAGTAGGACTGGGAGTTGAGCTTGACTCCATCCTCAACCCGAAAAGGCCCCACAAGCTCATCTTTGATGATACCAGCCCAAACCAGTACTCCACCTCCACCTTGCTGGCGTCTGAGTCGGACTGGAGCTCTCTGCCCTTTACCAATCCAGCCACGGGCCCATCCATCTGGCCCATCAAGACTCACTCTCATTTCATCAGTCCATAAAACCTTCGAAAAATCAGTCTTGAGATATTTCTTGGCCCAGTCTTGACGTTTCAGCTTGTGTGGTGGTCGTCTTTCAGCCTTTCTTACCTTGGCCATGGCTGAGTATTGCACACCTTGTGCTTTTGGGCACTCCAGTGATGTTGCAGCTCTGAAATATGGCCAAACTGGTGGCAAGTGGCATCTTGGCAGCTGCACACTTGACTTTTCTCAGTTCATGGGCAGTTATTTTGCGCCTTGGTTTTTTCACACGCTTCTTGCGACCCTGTTGACTATTTTGAATGAAACGCTTGATTGTTCGATGATCACGCTTCAGAAGCTTTGCAATTAGTCAACAGGGTCGCAAGAAGCGTGTGAAAAAACCAAGGCACACCTAATATAGGGTGTTGATGTCATTAGACCACACCCCTTCTCATTACAGAGATGCACATCACCTAATATGCTTAATTGGTAGTAGGCTTTCGAGCCTATACAGCTTGGAGTAAGACAACATGCATAAAGAGGATGATGTGGTCAATATACTCATTTGCCTAATAATTCTGCACGCAGTGTAGGGTAGATACTTGGTCAAAGCAGGAGCTTTCCTTCGGTAGGAGAGTTTTAGAAGCCGTTGTCCCTCCCTAGGATAGTATTGATCTGATATATCTCATGGTATGCCGTCATGGAGGATTCATGAAAAGGAAATTACCGATAAGTAATATGGTTATTAAAGGGGGTTCTGACCACTTTGACCCCCTAAGCGTTTTACGGAAGTTGGAAACACTTAGCTGTGAAAATGAAAAGTTTAGTTTCTTCCAATAAAGTGTTGCATTAGCCCCAATTTTTTTTCATTTTCACAAGTGGTAACAGGAGAAAAAGCACCCCTAATTTGTTATCCATTTTCTCCTGAATGTGGCAACACCCCATATGTAAACTGCTGTGGGGGCACATGGCAGGATTCAGAATGGAAGGAGCGCCAGAAGGCTTTTGCAGCGCAGATTTTGATGGATTGGCTTGTGTGCGCCATTGGTTTTTATTTAAGTGATTGTCTTATGTGGGGACTCATTTTTTGCAGGATGAGGTGACTGGTACCATTTTGGGGTGCATAAGACTTTTTGATTGATTGGTATTAAACTTTTTGTAAGGCAAGGTGACACAAAATGTTTTTTTTTTTTTTTTATATACAGCGTTCGCCTGAGGGGGCATATACTGTGATATTGTTATAGAGCTGGTTGTTACAAACAGGGCGATGCCTAATATATCTATAATTTTTTTTGTTAAGTTTTACACAGTAAAGCATTGTTGAACAGAATAAAATCTTGTTTTTGTGTTGCCATCTGAGAGCCCTATTTATTTATTTTTTTGGGCAATTCTTAGGTAGGGGCTCATTTTGTGCGGGATGAGATGATTGGTACCATTTTGGGATAAATATGCCTTTTTTATCACTTGAGATTACACTGTTTGTGAGGCAAGGTGACCAGAAAATTTTGACAATTTAGGCTTTTTTGACACTGTTTTTATTTTTAAATATTTTTTTTTACGGCGTTTAGCTGACAACTTGGATCATGTGATATTTTTATAGAGCCAGTCGATATGGATGCGGCGATACCTAATGTCTACTTTTCTCATAATTTTTTTTTATTTTTGTAACTTTATTTTGGGAAAAATACACTTTTTTTTACTTGAAACTTTTACATTTTTTTTGTAAAAATGTATTTTTTTTAAACTTTTTTTTTCTCTTCCTCCACGACAGCACCACAGAGAGAGAGGATGAGCCTCCAGGAACAGGAAACCTTCAGAATAAAAAGGTGGAGCCTCAGTGGTTTCCTGTCCCTGGAGCAGGAGACCTGCAGTTTTCTTTCAGGTACCGCTAGTCTGGAAGCCCCAGAAAGGTTCTGGAGGGCTATGTGGTAAATACCTGCTGGGGTCTATCGCCCATAGGTTTGGTTGGCAGGACCCTAGGAGCCGGTGGGGGTCCAGGGCCTCTGTCTGGTTCTTACGGGTGGTGCGTGGGCCCCTCCAGGGGAATAAGGCCACGCGGCATTTGGAGTAAGAGGAAGCAGCCCCAAGGGGAGTGATGCGTTCCACTGCATACAGTCTGGTGTCATGGGGATGTCTTCCGGTGCCTTCTCCAGCATGCAGCACAGACGTTGAGGTGGCGCACAGTAAGGAACATCACTTCCGATAAGACGTGCGTTCCACATGACGCACTTCCAGATTCTGCGTTCCACAGGCGCAGGCCTTCTGGGAAGAGGGGGCAGGAACAGTGAATGAGTGCGGACACCAGCGGGGGCTGACATGGTTCTGTTCTACTCTTGCCTGAGGTTTCCTTGATTCTGGTACTTCTGCCTTCTCCGGTATTACATTGTATGTTTAACCATTCTTTTCTTCTTGGGTCCGGATATGATAGATACAGATGATATCTTGTTCCCTCTGCAATGAGATTAAATCGCTGATTGCTTCGCTTATATTAAAAGTTCATCCGGAGATGCTATGGAAGAAAAGAGACCCAATCCGGCAAAAGGGGAAAGCCTTTCGCTAGTACCAATATTTTTTTGTGAAAGGGTGGGTAAGTGCCCAACCATGGTACTCAATTGATATTTTGATTGATTCTTGTTCTTCTAAAAAAGTTTTGGCTAAAAGAAAGAATAAAGAGTGTACATTATGTGGGTGTCCCTTGCCAGCAGTGTATTGACAAGACCAGTGGCAGAGGAATCTCCTAGTTTTTTGAAGAATATAAAGTCGCTTATTAGAATGGAGGTTAAAAGTTCCTTGAAGTCTTGTAAGCATCAGAAAAAGTCAGCAGTAGACTGGTTGTCGGAAGTAGATTCTGCAGTTGATGGTGAACAGGAGCTGGAGACATACGAATCACCTTTTATCTTCATCTTCTGAAGATGATATGGAGTGGAGAAATTTATTTCCTGTAGAACACACTGACAAATTGTTAAAGGCTATTCGTTCTATGCTAGAATTAGAAGATGTTAAAGATAAGTCTATAGTTGATTTCTGTTTTTGAGGGTCTTCCGGAAAAGAGACCTAGATGCTTCCCCTTACATAAAAATATTCTGGCCCTCAATAATATAGAATGGAAGTAACCAGATAAAAAAAAAGCTTACTCCCAAAAGTTTCAAAAGAAAATATTCCTTTGAGGAAGAGCCCTCTTCATGGGATAAAGCGCCAAGAATTGATGTGGCCATCTCTAAGATATCAAAAAATTCCTCCTTGCCTTTTGAGGACATGGAATGTCTAAGAGACCCATTAGACAAAAAAGTGGATTCCTGTCTTAAGGGTACATGGGAGGCGGGTGCTTCCGTGTTTAGGCCTTGCATTGCAACCACGGTTACGGCCTGGTCCATTATTATATGGTTAGAGCGGTTAGAATGTCAAATTAGGGAAAGATGTCCGAGAGAACAAATTTTAGCATCCTTCACTACTATACAGAAATCTGTAGATTTTATAGCAGATTCCTCAGTTGATTCAATCAAACTATTGACGCAGGCATCCTCCCTTTGCAATTCCGCTCGTAGAGCACTATGGTTAAAAAATTGGAAAGGAGGGGATTTGTCCTCAAAACAGATTATGCAGCATCTCTTGTCAGGGAGAATTGTTTGGTCCTGATTTAGACTCCCTTTTGGAAAAAGCGGCAGATAGGAAGAAATTTCCAGGGTTTTCAGCTGGATTTCCCTCTTTTTCCAGATCCAGACGTTCTTTTCGTTCATCTGGATTCCGAGGAAGAGGCCGAGGTAGTGACAAGAACCAGGGTTCTAGATCCAGGGGCATTGGAAGTAGAGTTGTTGCGATACCAAATTTTTGATTCGGTTTCGATACCATGAAAAAGTATTGCGATACTCGATACCATTCGATACCACGCGAAAAAAATAAACAAAAAAAGCCACGTGCATTCCTCATTTTTAAAAATGGCGAATCGCGCAGTTTTTATTTTATTTTTTCTGTTCCGGCATTCACCACCTAGATTTTTTTTTTTATATTTTAATAGTTTGGACTTTTCTGACGTGGCGATGTAATATGTTTATTTATATATTTTATATGTGAAATTGGGAAAAGGGGGGTGATTTATACTTCATATTTTAGTGTTTTTTTTTTTTTCACTTTTTATTTAATAACTATTTCCCCCCTTAGGGGCTAGAACCTGGGATCTTTCATCCCTTTTCCTATTCACCCTGATAGATCTCTATCAGGGTGAATAGGACTCCACACTGTCCCTGCTGCTCTGTGCTTTGTGCACACAGCATCAGGGATGTTACCATGGCAACCAGGGCTTCTGTAGCGTCCTGGCTGCCATGGTAACCGATCAGAGCCCCAGGCTTACACAGCTGGGGCTCCGATCAGAAGCTGCCACTGCACCACCAATGAGGGGGAGTGGAGAGGTCCCTGTGGCCACTGCCACCAATGATTTTAATACTGGAGGGTTGAGAGGGGCCGGCGCACTGTGCCACCAATGATTTTAATGGGATGGGGGGATTGAGGGGGGGGGGGGGGCACACTGCACCACCAATGATTTTACCCCTTTATACAGGAGGCGGGTACTAGCAGATCAGCGGCAGTTAACTGCCGCTGATCGCAGCTCCCTGTCAGGGGCAGGGTGCCGGCAATGCGATTCTGCTGCCGGCACCCGCCTCCTGTATGTGTTAAAGACTGACTACTGTATATGAGTCCAGACTTTCACTATTAGGCCACACAGAGCGGCGCCCAGCGATGTCTCAGCACTCACCATTTAGTCCTGGGCGCCGCTCCGTTCGCCCGCAGTGCCCCATTACTGTCTCCTCTCCTGCTCCACATGCTGCTGATTACTATCGGAGCGATGGGAGGAGACATCAGCTTCACTAGTGGGCGTTCCTTCTCCCTGGCTGTAGCGCTGTCCAATCGCAGCGCAGGGAAAAGGAACGCCCACTAGTGAAGCTGATGTCTCCTCCCATCGCTCCGATAGTAATCCTATCATTGGGGGCGCAGTGCGCCCGCCCCTCCTCCGCCCCTCTCTTCTCATTGCCGTCCCTCCTCCACCCCCTCTCTTCTCATTGCTGCCCCTCCTCCGCCCCTCTCTTCTCATTGCCGCCCCTCCTCCGCCCCTCTCTTCTCATTGGTGGCAGCGGCAGCAGCACAGGGGGAGGGAGGACAGCTTCCTTCTCCCCGTGCTGCTGAGAGAGAACATGAGCGCGCCGATAGCAGCGCGCTCATGTTCAGAGATACTAGACTGCGCAGAAGCGCAGCCCAGTATCGAAAAAACGGAAATCCCGGTATCGTATCGATACCGGGACAAAAGTATCGATTGGGTATCGAAATTTCGATACCCGCAACAACCCTAATTGGAAGTAGGGGCCTCTTGTTTGGAAGTTCCTCCTCTCAGCCTAAAAAACGTCACAACAATGACGCCAGGTGTGCTGTGGGGGGGAAGGCTAAAGCTCTTCCTTTCCGCTTGGGAAAAGATTGCAGCGAGTTGGGTCCGAAAAATCGTAGAAGAAGGCTTACTGCTAGAGTTTCGTGTAAAACCTCCTCAGAGATTTGTAGCAACAAAAGCTAAGGGGTTGTCTGCTATGATGATAGAGGTCTTAGAGCTATTAAGAAAGCAGGTACTAACCCCAGTCCCAATAGCCAGAAGAGAATTTCTCGGGTCCAGATGAAACTCCAAAGTCATCGCAGAGTCTAACTATTCGAAAAGCAATGTCGGTATTGGGATCCCTGAACTCGTGTATACAAACAGTAGAATGGGCTCAGTTCCATGCTCGGACTTTACAGGAGATCATAAGATAGCCTTAAAGAGTGGGAACTCGTTGGAGACTAAGATAATCTCAAAAAAGACTATGACATCTGACCTGGTGGGAAGACAGATCGAATCTAAAATTAAGGAATCCCTTGGAATCATCCCGATCCAGTAGTATTAACTACGGATACCAGTCCCTTTGGTTGGGGGGCTCATTTTTTGAACCAAATCATTCAGGGAAAATGGTCACCAATACAAGAAACTTTCTCCTCAAGCAGAAAGGAATTGCTAGCAGTATGACTAGCCTTGGAGGCAGCGATACCTTTCATTCATTCAACACATATAAGGATTATGTCGGACAACCAGTCTGCAGTTGCCTACATAAATCAGTCTGCAGTTGCCTACATAAATCAGTCTGCAGTTGCCTACATAAATCATCAGGCAGAAAAAAAATCTGTCCCCCCTCATGAGAGAAGCAACACTTTTTGTTTCAGAGCATGGAAGGAAAGGTCAGTCACATCTCTGCTCTCCCCATAAGGGGCAAGGAGTACTTCCAGGCAGACTTCCTGAGTCGCCATCAATTGAGACAGGGAGAGTGGTCACTAAACCTGTTAGTCTTTTCAGAGCTAGTCAGTCAGTCAGGCTTTGGGGACTTCCCGCCATCAATCTTTTTGCCACCAGATCGAACAGAAAGGTGGAGAGATTCTGCTCTCTAAATCCGTGGGAATTCCCAGATGGAGTGGATGTTCTCCTTCAAACTTGGAGTTTCCCCTTGGGGAATGCCTTTCCTCCTTTCCAACTTATTCCTCTGGTTCTCAAAAAGAATTTGAATCTAGTACTTAATGCTCTGACTAAACCCTCTTTTGGACCTTTGTCTTCCTGAGTTTTGCGGTCCGCAGATCTGCAAATCACGAATGGTGTCTGTGTGCGTTCCGCAATTTGCATTTTCCGCATTGATATAACTGCCTATTCTTGTCCGCAAAACGCGGTCAAGGAAAGGACAGGTTATATATATTTTTTTGCGGACCAATGAACGCTCCGTGCTGTCCGAATCTTTTGCGGCCCCATTGAAAACCTGCGGCTTGGATGCGGACCAAAACAACGTTCTTGTGCATGAGGCCTAATAATCATTTATTTACTTTTTTTGTCCCACTCTGGGACTTCAAATTTTGGGTGTCTGATCCCCTTTACAATGTATTACAATACTTCTGGATTGTAATGCATTGGCTGTAAGTGTATTACACACTGTAATATACTTGCAGCTTCCTGCCTGTGAGATCCAGGGGGCTGGATCTCACAGGCTCACACGGAAGCCAGCCACGATGCCTAAGGAAGTAATCTGGCTGCCTTCCCTGCCATCGGGTACCCCATCACAGCAGTGCAGGGACCCGATGGCCACCCTGCAACCGGCAGGATACCGCACGTGCCGCAGTCAGCGCTGACCGTGGCAGTGCAAGGGTTAATGCGCAGGCATTGGTGTTTTCACCAATGCCGGCACATACAGCAGGGGTATCTGTACATGGTTAACATACAAATCCAAAAAAACAAACCAAACATTTTTGGCTTTCTCCTCTGCCTCTTACACCTACACCACCACGTCTACAGCCTCCTGAACTACCTACTCCACTTGTACCTCTGCCTCCTACTTCAATATAATTATTTGTTTTTTTTAATGTATTTAGTTATTTTAGGTAATTTCCGATCTACGTTTGTTTGCGGGGCATTTTGGATCCTTTTGTAGTCCTCTAGCCCTTTTTATAACTCTTTTACAGCCATGTTTCAGCCCCAAAATTCAGATCTCCATTGACTTCAATGGGGTTCGCGGTCAAATTTGGGACTCGAACCAAACTTTGAACGGGTTCGCTCATCCCTATTCATCAATATCTGGAGCCCCTTTAATATGTGTGAAGAAGGTGTTTGTACTTGACTCAAAACTTGAAACATATGTACCAAGGTCCTAGTAATGTGATAAAAATAAATCCTATGTAAGTGGAATGGAAATGGTGATTTTTATTTAAAACTTAACTTTTAATAATTTTTTATATATAGAATATGGTCCCTAGATGTTCTATTTAGAATCCAAGAAAGTGCATGATAACACTAGGGATACAAACAAAAATTGTGCACGACGGTACCTTAGATACAATATAGTATGTGCGCGGCAGCACCTTGTAAAAAACAGTGGTCCTACCGTACAGGCCCGGATCCTCCGGTCACCGTAGATGTTCAGTGGATTCAATTAGCTGAAAAGAAGAGCAATTAAGGCTATGCGGGGGGTATTAGTGGGTTGGGGGTACCTAGACAGCCCTAAGATATAGGTGCTAACTCGGCCCTAGCATCCTAACACGGAGCACCCGTTCTAATAAGAACGACCCCGTCCGGAACCTTGCCCTTTTATTTTTACTTGGCCCTATTATGCCCTAGTGTAGCTAATCCCTACACGCATGTTTCGTATAGAAAACTCATCAGGGGAATTTTAGGCACACACAATGGGGCAATACATTAAGAACTATGGTGTTGATCTTTTTTTATTTATCAACATATATAGTTATACATGTAGTTATACACAGTTATATTAAACAGTGGGTGACACAAATGGTACCTTCAAGATGCATCAAGAAAACAATAGGGGATGTACACCATCACATATGACTCATATAGGCCCATACAAGGCAAGTTAAAGGCCATGTGCCAAACATAATAGCACGTGTCATCTTAGAGACCCACCACATCAATAATAATGCTGACTCTCCCTTTAACTGCACCTATCATGTGTCACCCTAGACAATGCACAGATCAAAAATTGCATTGTATATACTCTTATGAGACTAGAAATAGCCCAAAGAAAATATAAGCTAACAATTATGTCAATCACTGCTAATAACAGTGCACATGTGCCTGTGACTCCTGTAAGGCACATAGTAGTATACATCTACTGAATATTTTTCTATATGTACCCGTGTTTGGAACATACTGACTAGAACACCTTTTTATTTTAAATCGCACTGCAAAAAATGCCACTTTAAAACACACCGCACTTGCTATAGACGGTGTTTCAACAAAGGTTGCCCCACAGCGTCCCGGTTACTAGGCAACTCTCTATACACTGGCCGCTGACAATTATCGGTTCCTGGCTGATGACCTAATCACCGGCCAGTTAGAATGACGTGTCTCTATCTGACTCCATCAGTCAGCTTGCTGCCTATCCCCAGCATAATCTGCGCATGCGCGATCGCGTCGTACGTGCCGCTGACGTCATGGCGCTGCGTCTCAAGCCTCACTCTGAGGCCAATGGATGTTCAAATAGGAGCCAGCGTTCTCCGGCAGGCAGGCTACATCACGGCCTCTGGACACATCGCTGCGCTCCATGAGAAGGATCGGACCACCATCTAGGTCAACCTCTCAACACTGCCTGAATACCGCTAGGCAAGTTTTACGCCCTGGTACTTTAGTGGAGCCTGGACTAAAGGCCACCACTGAAAGGTACCATTTGTGTCACCCACTGTTTAATATAACTGTGTATAACTACATTTATAACTATATATGTTGATAAATAACATAAAGATCAACACCATAGTTCTTAATGTATTGCCCCATTGTGTGTGCCTAAAATTCCCCTGATGAGTTTTCTATACGAAACATGCGTGTAGAGATTAGCTACACTAGGGCACAATAGGGCCAAGTAGAAATAAAAGGGCAAGGTTCCGGACAGGGTCGTTCTTATTAGAACGGGTGCTCCGTGTTAGGATGCTAGGGCCGAGTTAGCACCTATATCTTAGGGCTGTCTAGGTACCCCCAACCCACTAATACCCCCCGCCCAGCCTTAATTGCTCTTCTTTTCAGCTAATTGAATCCACTGAACATCTACGGTGACCAGAGGATCCGGGCCTGTACGGTAGACCACTGGTATTTACAAGGTGCCGCTGCGCACATACTATATTGTATCTAAGGTGCCGTCGTGCAGTTTTTGTTTGTATCCCTGGTGTTATCATGCACTTTCTTTGATTCTAAATAGAACATCTAGGGACCATATTCTATTTATAAAAAATAATTAAAAGATAAAAATAAATGCTAAAAGCAAGCCTTAAAATATTTTGTCATTAGACTTGTAGAGTGTACATGCATAATTTCCACATAAAATGGATGTTTTAGTTATGTAGCATCTATTGCCATGACTAGACTTGTATATACTTTGTTATAATTTGGATGATTATGGCTTGCAGTTTATGAAAACCCCCAAATTCACAATCTCGGGAAATTAGAATATTACATGAAATCAATAAAAAAAGGATGTTAAATAGAAAAATGTAGGACCTCTGAAAAGTATAATCATGCATATGTACTTGGTTTTGGCCCTGTTTGCATCAATTACTGCCTCAATGTGGCGTGGCATGGATGCTATCAGCGGATGGCACTGCTGAGGTGTTATGGTAGATCAGAATGCTTCAATAGTAGCCTGTCACTGCTGAGGATGGGGGAAATCCTCAGCCGTGCGATGCCAGATGCTGTTGGCCTACTCGGCCAGGAGAACAGGATAGGGAGCAGGTCACCTCCTAACAGCGTCCCTACCCTGACCCTAACTCCTAACTGCATGGGCCGACCTTAAAGGTAGGAGGACCCATGCGCAGGAACCTCGGATCCCTAACTCACCCTCCGTCCGGTCCCTGCGCTAGGAGTCAGGGTAAGACGACCTACTCCTCCTAGGCACGGAGGAGCAGGAGTCTCACTGGTCAAGCTGTTGGGAAAAAGGGGAACCAAAGCAGACTAACGGAAATGGCAGGTGAACTAAGTAGTTCAACCAACCTGCCACAGCCTTGCTGACTGGATCCCTGAGAACACACAGAATCCAGAACCATTAGCTGCACAAACCAAACGAAGGAAGGACCCAACAGAACATCAGATGGACATCTCACACAACATGACATAAAACATAAAGTGACATTTTCTTTATGACCACAGGGGTGGCTCTCACAGGCAGATAATAACACAAGAGGCTGCTCCAGCAAGCATGGCTGAAACAACCCACTGAGCCATGCTAACAGCGAGGCTATATAGGCCAGGAAGCCACACCCACAGTCAGACACACCCAGTGCACACACACACTAGGAAGGAGGTTAACCCTTCCAACACCAGGGAAGGGAAACATAAATTAAAAGGGAAAGTGTCCAACTCAGAAACACACTGTGGCTGTTGCCGCAGGCAACGACATGGGTGGCAACCATGTCCTGGGAGTCAGCCCGAAGGCCGGGACACTGCCACCACATGTACACCATGCAACCAAACGTTGCCACGGGCAACCACAGTGAGGAGAAGATGTAAGTGTACACCACACAAAACAGAGTGCACACCGACATACAAAAGTGCATACATACACACAACTCCTAGGAAACCGCACACATAGCTGTTGTCCGCGGCAACCGCACCTGAGGCCAACTACATTATGCCTCAAGCTGCGGTTGAAACTACAACACAAAACCGCGGGCAACAGTATGCGGCTCCCAAGGAGTCACGGCCAAAACCGTGGCCGTGACATAGCCTTCAGCTCTTCTGCATTGTTCCGTCTCATATCTCTCATCTTTCTCTTGGCAATACCCCATAATTCTCTATGGGGTTCAGGTCAGGTGAGTTTGCTGGACAATCAAGCACAGTAATCCCATGGTCATTGAACTAGGTTTTGGTACTTTTGGCAGTGTGGGCAGGTGCCAAGTCTTGCTGGAAAATGAAGTCACCGTCTCTATAAAGCTCGACTGTGGAAAGAAGCATGAAGTGCTCCAAAATCTCCTGGTAGACGGCTGCGTTGACTCTGGACTTAATGAAGCACAGTGGACCAACACCAGCAGATGACATGGCTCCCCAAATCAACAGACTGTGGAAACATCACACTGGGCTTCAAGTATCTTGCATTGTGCACCTCTCCATTCTTCCTCCAGACTCTGGGTCCTTGGTTTCCAAATGAGATGCAAAAGTTGCTCTCATCAGAAAAGAGGACTTTGGACCACTGAGCAACAGACCACTTATTTTTTTTATTTAGCCCAGGTAAGACGCTTCTGACGTTCTTTGTTGTTCAGGAGAGGCTTGACAAGATGAATATGACATTTGAAGCCCATGTCCAAGATCTGTCTGTGTGGTGGCTCTTGATTCACAAACTCCAGCCTCAGTCCACTCCTTGTGAAAGTCCCCAACACTTTTGAATGGCCTTTTCCTGACAATCCTCTCCAGGTTGCGGTCATCCCTGCTGCTTGTGCACCTTTTTCTTCCACACTTGTCCCTTCCACATAACTTTCTATTAATGGGCTTTGATACAGCACTTTGGGAACATCCAACTTCTTTTGAAATTGCTTATGGAGGATATCAATGATGGTTTTCTGCACAACTGTCAGGGCAGCAGTCTTTCCCATGATAGTGATTCCTACTGAACCAGACTGAGACAATTTAAAGGCTCCGGAACCTTTTGCAGGTGTTATGGATTAATTAGCTGACTAGAGTGTAACACTTTCAGCCTAGAATATTGAACCTTTTCAAAATATTCAAATTTTCTGACATTGTGAATTTGGGGTTTTCATAAGCTGTAAGCAATAATCATCCAAATTATAACAAATAAAGGCTTGAAATATCTTGCTTTGCATGTAATGAGTCTATCTCATATATTTCACCTTTTAAGTTGCATTACTGAAATAAATGAACTTTTGCACGATATTCAAATTTTTCGAGTTTCACCTGTACATTCAGTAATTAAGTCTGCAAAAAAAGGTTTGAGGTATTGCACACAGTCCAGTGTTAAATGAATTACAATAAATAGGTCTGTGTAAATGTTCAGGGTTCCGCTTGTGAGTTCCGTTTGAAGGCTCTCACAAGCGGCCCCGAATGGATCCGTACAGCCCCAATGCATTCTGAGTGGATGCTGATCTGCTCAGAATGCATCAGTATGGCACCGTTTGGCCTCCGTTCCGCTCAGCAGGCGGACATCCGAACGCTGCTTGCAGCATTCGGGTGGCCGCCTGGCCGTGCGGAGCCAAACGGATCCGTCCAGACTTACAATGTAAGTCAATGGGGACAGATCCTTTTGAAGTTGACACAATATGATGCAATTTCAAACGGATCCGTCCCCCATTGACTTTCAATGTAAAGTCTGGACGGATCCGTCTGACTAACTTTTAGACTTAGATTTTTTTCTGAAATATAATGCAGACGGATCCGTTCTGAACGGATACCATCGTTTGCATTATAGGAGCGGATCCGTCTGTGCAGATACTAGACGGATCCGCTCCGAACGCAAGTGTGAAAGTAGCCTTAGTTAGATAGTTTGGAGTTTGTAGAGGCAATAGAGGTTTGTGAATAAGATAACCGATTTATCACTGTCTTGTCATCATTTAAAAATATACATCCAAAAACTTAAGTTTTATTACAGTTTTATTTGTTTCTATGGAGTGAGTTACACAGTAGTGCTGCAATATTGTGACTATATTTAATGATCTTTACTTATTTTTAGGTATTTGAAGCGGGTACTGAAAATAAAATTTACCAAAGAATCCCATACCATAAAGCTGAACAACTTTTTTACGTACAATCTTCCTAAAGAAATGGCTAATCTTAGGTAACTTATTAATAAGTAAATTTAGTCTGCTTGTAACATATGGTCATATAAAATGTCTGGGTTATCATTTAATGAATTGCGTGAACTATATCAGATTTGTAGGATCATTTGATATACAGTCGTGGCCAAAAGATTTGAGAATGACACAAATATTAGTTTTCACAAAGTTTGCTGCTAAACTGCTTTTAGAGCTTTGTTTCAGTTGTTTCTGTGATGTAGTGAAATATAATTACACGCACTTCATACGTTTCAAAGGCTTTTATCGACAATTACATGACATTTATGCAAAGAGTCAGTATTTGCAGTGTTGGCCCTTCTTTTTCAGGACCTCTGCAATTCGACTGGGCATGCTCTCAATCAACTTCTGGGCCAATTCCTGACTGATAGCAACCCATTCTTTCATAATCACTTCTTGGAGTGTCAGAGTGGGTTTTTGTTTGTCCAACCGCCTCTTGAGGATTGACCACAAGTTCTCAGTGGGATTAAGATCTTGGGAGTTTCCAGGCCATGGACCCAAAATGTCAACGTTTTGGTCCCCGAGCCACTTAGTTATCACTTTTGCCTTATGGCACGGTGCTCCATCGTGCTGGAAAATGCATTGTTCTTCACCAAACTGTTGTTGGATTGTTGGAAGAAGTTGCTGTTGGAGGGTGTTTTGGTACCATTCTTTATTCATGGCTGTGTTTTTGGGCAAAATTGTGAGTGAGCCCCCACTCCCTTGGATGAGAAGCAACCCCACACATGAATGGTCTCAGGATGCTTTACTGTTGGCATGACACAGGACTGATGGTAGCGCTCACCTTTTCTTCTCTGGACAAGCCTTTTTCCAGATGCCCCAAACAATCGGAAAGAGGCTTCATCGGAGAATATGACTTTGCCCCAGACCTCAGCAGTCCATTCACCAAACTTTCTGCAGAAGATCAATCTGTCCCTGATTTTTTTTTTGGAGAGTAGTGGTTTCTTTGCTGCCCTTCTTGACACCAGGCCATCTTCCAAAAGTCTTTGCCTCACTGTGCGTGCAGATGCGCTCACACCTACCTGCTGCCATTCCTGAGCAAGCTCTGCACTGGTGGCACTCTGATCCCGCAGCTGAATCCTCTTAAGGAAACTATCCTGGCGCTTGCTGGACTTTCTTAGACGCCCTGAAGCCTTCTTAGCAAGAATTGAACCTCTTTCCTTGAAGTTCTTGATGATCCTATAAATTGTTGATTGAGGTGCAATCTTAGTAGCCACAATATCCTTGCCTGTGAAGCCATTTGTATGCAACACAATGATGGCTGCACGCGTTTCTTTGCAGGTCACCATGGTTAACAATGGAAGAACAATGATTTCAAGCATCACCCTCCTTTTAACATGTCAAGTCTGCCATTTTAACCCAATCAGCCTGACATAATGATCTCCAGCCTTGTGCTCGTCAACATTCTCACCTGAGTTAACAAGACGATTACTGAAATGATCTCAGCAGGTCCTTTAATGACAGCAATGAAATGCAGTGGAAAGTTTTTTTTGTGATTAAGTTGATTTTCATGGCAAAGAAGGACTATGCAATTCATCTGATCACTGTTCATAACATTCTGGAGTATATGCAAATTGCTATTATAAAAACTTAAGCAGCAACTTTTCCAATTTCCAATATTTATGTAATTCTCAAAACTTTTGACCACGACTGTACCTAATGAAAAGTTTTCTAATTAATATTCTTGGGCTCAATTGTTGTGGTGAAATCTTCTTTATTGATCAGTATGTCTAGGGATGTTTTTACAGTAACTTACATTTCTAAGCCATCCTGAGGGTAAAAGGATTCTCTAATAAGAATACTAGATTGGATAACAACTGGTCAGAACGTGTCCGGTCCGTGTGATCTCCTCTCAATGTGCAAATGACTGGAGAACAAGATTGTCATAACATGCAAGTTGTGGGAAAATGCGGCCCCTTTATTCTCCTGGTGCATATTGGAAGGGAACACAGAGATCAAAACTAGCCTTTGAAGAAGGAAATATTTGCTGATGGGAGGGGGAAGTGAGTTCCAAGATCCAAACATTTGGTATAAAACATCGGTAGAATTTGGCACAGGGGACAGGTCTTTGGAGTCTTCCTTGGAAGGAGGTAGCCTGTGAGCATTGTTGCCAAACGGAACCTGATTCTGGTAGCTATGATCAATGATTCTGCATTACTGAATGGTTTATTAGGTTGTGTAATATTGTTTTGTTGACTGGCTTTGTTTTTGTGATTTATTTCCAGAACCCTTTAGGAATCTGGAATAGTGTTTGGTTAACGATTTAATGGCGTTTCTGTCCCACATATATATAGGCAGTGTTATGGTTTGTTAAATCTGTTTTATTGCTTAAAGTGACTTTCTTTTATGTCGTGATAATTTGGTTTATTTGTGTCTTATATATATATATATATATATATATATATATATATATATATATATAATCCAGAAAAGTAGGCGGCACTCCGAGAAAGGTGACAAGTGAACTTTATTCACCCAGGTGGTGCAACGTTTCGGTTCTTCACTAGAACCTTTTTCAAGCAAAGTAACAACTCAAATCACAGCAATATATACAGGTGAATTAATTAGCATGTTCAACATGTGACTACACTCCACCCAGTGGGTGTGTTACAAAACATGATCAGCCAATACCAACAGTGTATATATCCAAAAAGAAAAAAAAGAAAACTAAATGTACATACATTGAAGCATACATGAAAAAAATTGCATATAGAAATATACATATTTGTAAACAGTGTATCCATAATCACAAACTATACCGATCAATTACAGAGTCGATCTGCCCAATGGTGCACTGTGATGTGATAAAGTGAAAGGAGACATAGCAGAGAGGATGGGGAAACGATCGAAAAAAACATACAAGAGGGACAAGAAGAAACCTGCCATGCCGTTGTTCCGCGTTGTTTATATTCCACTGCGCAAACGCAATATCGCACCATTGACGGATATCCAGGCCGAGGACCTCTGATGTCATCAAAAACCGGCCGCAGCGTCATCTTACAGAGTCTCGCCCCCCGCGCATGCTCAGTGGACACGGTCTGTTCCCGGCACCATCTTACTTGATGGAAACAGATAGCTGCGTCTATTAACTCAGTGTAATACATCCTAGCCACTTAATCAAAGGGTATGGGCAGCCCAGAAAGAAGGGGACAGTCTAGAAACCAGAATGTCACCCATCATATCCACATGAAGTCATGCTGCGGTCACGAATCTCGCGGTCCCTGCAAGAACGACATTGTGGTTACTGAGTGCCCTCATACCCAAGAGGGATCTCCTCTATTGGGCATACGGATGTCACAAAGTATGGACAGCAGCTAAATATCTTATAACTCAAGTTGCCCCTGGTGCTTATCAGGATACGTAAACGGCAAGTATAAAACATTTTTGCAGGTGACTAAAAAGTAATGAAAATAACCATGAAGGACAAAAAAACGTCCCACATAACCCTCTTCTCTATAGTATGTTTCGATCACCCCGACCGTCTATGCCAATCCTCAAATGGTGAAATGTGAGTGATCTATATGAAAAAGAGAAGAAAAAATAGTTAATTGTTAGGCGAGAAAAAAATATATATTTTAATTGAGTTGATTAACTCCCTTAGTGTATACACGAGACGCCTACTGACATCTGACCTGATTTCAGGGGCAAGCCAACCTATAAAACATCCCCAAAATTATAGTCTACATTTAAGCCATGAGGCTTCAAACTACCCAGCCTGTGAATCCAGCTCAGCTCTCTGTGTCTCAATGCCTTAGATCTATCCCCACCTCGCCTAGGTTGGGGAATCTGGTCCACTATCCAGCATTTCAGGTCGCCCTCCTTATGTTTGGCTTCCGTGAAATGCTTGGATACCGGTAGGTCTTTCCTTTTTTTTCTAATGCTCAAACGGTGGTTATTAAGGCGAGTTTTCAATTCCGTTGTCGTCTCCCCTACATATAATAAATCACATGGACAAGATAGTACGTAGACAACGTAGCTGGAGTCACAGGTTAGGTGAAAAAGAATTTTAAAAGATTCTCCCGTCACAGGGTGTATAAAGACCTTCCCCTTACGAATGTATCTACAGTTGACGCAGTTGAGGCAGGGATAACACCCCAGACCCGACTGCGCCAACGTAGTCTGTTTTAAGGATCCCTTTGAGCCTATATCTGCCTTCACCAACTGATCCTTCAGATTCCTGGATCTACGGTAGGAGAGAAGAGGTGGGCGTTGGAATTCTGAAATGTCACTAAAACTAGTGCCTAATAGGCCCCAATGTTTGTTCAAGATTTTATTGACCGAAGGACTATGTTCACCATATACAGAAATAAAAGGAATTCTGGCCACCTTGTGTGTAGTTTTACGTGGTCTTAAGAGCTCAACCCTATCCAAACTCTGTACTCTGTTGATGTGTTCTTTCAACAGCCGCTTAGGATAGCCCCTATCCTGGAATTTATGGGCCATGGAGCTCAAGGTCTCTTCTAGTTTAGTCTCATTAGATACTATACGTTTGGCTCTAAGAAACTGGGAGAAGGGCAATGATTGTATCATTTTCCTAGGATGAGAACTGTTGAAACAGAGCAGCGTATTCACATCAGTGGGTTTGGTGTACAGTTCGGTCTGCAGCACCCCTTCCTTGAACACCACTTTAGTGTCCAAGAACTGGATCTCAGTTGCGGAGTGAATGAGAGTAAACTGTAGATCCGAATCATGGCTATTGAGAAAGCCATGAAAATCGATCAACTCTGTCTCAGAACCTGTCCATATGAGGAAGATGTCGTCGATGTATCTCCACCACCTCAGCACATGTCTGAAGTGGTGGGACAAATAGACGACACCTTCCTCATAACACCGCATAAAAATATTTGCGTAGGTGGGGGCCACATGGGACCCCATTGCCACACCCCGCTGTTGTAAATAAAATGTATCTCCAAATAAAAAGTAGTTATATTGCAGTACAATCCTGAGCAAATCTACAATGAACTCACTGGCCTGTGGGGTGTATGTAGATGTTCTCAGCATTTTTTCAACTGCCTGAATGCCCCTCTCGTGCACTATCGAAGTGTATAGTGACGTTACATCAAACGATGCCAATAGTATTGTGGGTATCTGTGTCAGGTCAATGTCATGAAGTTTAACAAGGAAATCTGATGTATCTTGTATGTAGGAAGAGCCACCAGTTGAGAAGTCACGTAAAACTTTATCCAAAAAAATTGCAATACCACCTAAAATGGAGTCACTACCCGAGACAATCGGTCTTCCCGGGGGGTCGATGAGGGTCTTGTGAATCTTGGGCAGCACATAGATTACCGGGGTGACCGGATGTGCCACCTCAAGATAGTCACAAAGACCCTCATCGATGATGCCTGCCGTCATGGCTTCCCTCAGGCATCTATTTATAATACCAGTAATCATAAATTTACGGAACAACAAGGTTCGACCCACGACATCCAAGACCAACATAGTAAAGAGAAAGTAACTGTAGTCAACCTATCCTCCAAAGAACTAACCCCCATTCAAGTGAGTGTTCTTTCAAAGGGGTTTTCATTCTGTCCTAGTTCACGCACTAATTGGTTTGAGTTGGAATGTAATTTATTTTCCTTTTTCCGTCGCATTAAATTAGCAGTGTGGTCGCACAATAAGGATGGGGTAGTTAGACCCAAATTGAGTGAGTTCACCATGGGGTCTTTGAAACTATTCCACAAGAGCAATTTTGTACCAATCATCAATGAACCGGCCGTGGAAGCATACATTGCTGCGGTCCGACGGGGGATCTCTGAACTCAGGTCATCCTTACAGGGTGATGTTGACTTCAGACATCCCAATCTGACCACTGCCGAGGCCGAGGCTCTCAGGTCCATCAGAACTGATCCCACCCTTACCCTAAAGCCTGCGGACAAGGGGGGTGCAGTCGTACTGATGGACACTGAGAAGTATGTAGGTGAGATTATGCGCCAGTTGGGGGATTCACATGTCTACCGAGTCTTAGACTCGGATCCCAAATTTATGATTACTGGTATTATAAATAGATGCCTGAGGGAAGCCATGACGGCAGGCATCATCGATGAGGGTCTTTGTGACTATCTTGAGGTGGCACATCCGGTCACCCCGGTGATCTATGTGCTGCCCAAGATTCACAAGACCCTCATCGACCCCCCGGGAAGACCGATTGTCTCGGGTAGTGACTCCATTTTTAGTGGCATTGCAATTTTTTTGGATAAAGTTTTACGTGACTTCTCAACTGGTGGCTCTTCCTACATACAAGATACATCAGATTTCCTTGTTAAACTTCATGACATTGACCTGACACAGATACCCACAATACTATTGGCATCGTTTGATGTAACGTCACTATACACTTCGATAGTGCACGAGAGGGGCATTCAGGCAGTTGAAAAAATGCTGAGAACATCTACATACACCCCACAGGCCAGTGAGTTCATTGTAGATTTGCTCAGGATTGTACTGCAATATAACTACTTTTTATTTGGAGATACATTTTATTTACAACAGCGGGGTGTGGCAATGGGGTCCCATGTGGCCCCCACCTACGCAAATATTTTTATGCGGTGTTATGAGGAAGGTGTCGTCTATTTGTCCCACCACTTCAGACATGTGCTGAGGTGGTGGAGATACATCGACGACATCTTCCTCATATGGACAGGTTCTGAGACAGAGTTGATCGATTTTCATGGCTTTCTCAATAGCCATGATTCGGATCTACAGTTTACTCTCATTCACTCCGCAACTGAGATCCAGTTCTTGGACACTAAAGTGGTGTTCAAGGAAGGGGTGCTGCAGACCGAACTGTACACCAAACCCACTGATGTGAATACGCTGCTCTGTTTCAACAGTTCTCATCCTAGGAAAATGATACAATCATTGCCCTTCTCCCAGTTTCTTAGAGCCAAACGTATAGTATCTAATGAGACTAAACTAGAAGAGACCTTGAGCTCCATGGCCCATAAATTCCAGGATAGGGGCTATCCTAAGCGGCTGTTGAAAGAACACATCAACAGAGTACAGAGTTTGGATAGGGTTGAGCTCTTAAGACCACGTAAAACTACACACAAGGTGGCCAGAATTCCTTTTATTTCTGTATATGGTGAACATAGTCCTTCGGTCAATAAAATCTTGAACAAACATTGGGGCCTATTAGGCACTAGTTTTAGTGACATTTCAGAATTCCAACGCCCACCTCTTCTCTCCTACCGTAGATCCAGGAATCTGAAGGATCAGTTGGTGAAGGCAGATATAGGCTCAAAGGGATCCTTAAAACAGACTACGTTGGCGCAGTCGGGTCTGGGGTGTTATCCCTGCCTCAACTGCGTCAACTGTAGATACATTCGTAAGGGGAAGGTCTTTATACACCCTGTGACGGGAGAATCTTTTAAAATTCTTTTTCACCTAACCTGTGACTCCAGCTACGTTGTCTACGTACTATCTTGTCCATGTGATTTATTATATGTAGGGGAGACGACAACGGAATTGAAAACTCGCCTTAATAACCACCGTTTGAGCATTAGAAAAAAAAGGAAAGACCTACCGGTATCCAAGCATTTCACGGAAGCCAAACATAAGGAGGGCGACCTGAAATGCTGGATAGTGGACCAGATTCCCCAACCTAGGCGAGGTGGGGATAGATCTAAGGCATTGAGACACAGAGAGCTGAGCTGGATTCACAGGCTGGGTAGTTTGAAGCCTCATGGCTTAAATGTAGACTATAATTTTGGGGATGTTTTATAGGTTGGCTTGCCCCTGAAATCAGGTCAGATGTCAGTAGGCGTCTCGTGTATACACTAAGGGAGTTAATCAACTCAATTAAAATATATATTTTTTTCTCGCCTAACAATTAACTATTTTTTCTTCTCTTTTTCATATAGATCACTCACATTTCACCATTTGAGGATTGGCATAGACGGTCGGGGTGATCGAAACATACTATAGAGAAGAGGGTTATGTGGGACGTTTTTTTGTCCTTCATGGTTATTTTCATTACTTTTTAGTCACCTGCAAAAATGTTTTATACTTGCCGTTTACGTATCCTGATAAGCACCAGGGGCAACTTGAGTTATAAGATATTTAGCTGCTGTCCATACTTTGTGACATCCGTATGCCCAATAGAGGAGATCCCTCTTGGGTATGAGGGCACTCAGTAACCACAATGTCGTTCTTGCAGGGACCGCGAGATTCGTGACCGCAGCATGACTTCATGTGGATATGATGGGTGACATTCTGGTTTCTAGACTGTCCCCTTCTTTCTGGGCTGCCCATACCCTTTGATTAAGTGGCTAGGATGTATTACACTGAGTTAATAGACGCAGCTATCTGTTTCCATCAAGTAAGATGGTGCCGGGAACAGACCGTGTCCACTGAGCATGCGCGGGGGGCGAGACTCTGTAAGATGACGCTGCGGCCGGTTTTTGATGACATCAGAGGTCCTCGGCCTGGATATCCGTCAATGGTGCGATATTGCGTTTGCGCAGTGGAATATAAACAACGCGGAACAACGGCATGGCAGGTTTCTTCTTGTCCCTCTTGTATGTTTTTTTCGATCGTTTCCCCATCCTCTCTGCTATGTCTCCTTTCACTTTATCACATCACAGTGCACCATTGGGCAGATCGACTCTGTAATTGATTGGTATAGTTTGTGATTATGGATACACTGTTTACAAATATGTATATTTCTATATGCAATTTTTTTCATGTATGCTTCAATGTATGTACATTTAGTTTTCTTTTTTTTCTTTTTGGATATATACACTGTTGGTATTGGCTGATCATGTTTTGTAACACACCCACTGGGTGGAGTGTAGTCACATGTTGAACATGCTAATTAATTCACCTGTATATATTGCTGTGATTTGAGTTGTTACTTTGCTTGAAAAAGGTTCTAGTGAAGAACCGAAACGTTGCACCACCTGGGTGAATAAAGTTCACTTGTCACCTTTCTCGGAGTGCCGCCTACTTTTCTGGATTACATATTGGGGTAAGAAGCCTATTCCCCTGGAGACGTGCACCCTCTTTTTCTTTGATTGTGTTCCAGTGCCGCCATTTTTCCTGTGTGTATATATATATATATATATATATATATATATATATATATAATTATATAAATATATATATATATATATATATATATACTCACCTAAAGAATTATTAGGAACACCTGTTCTATTTCTCATTAATGCAATTATCTAGTCAACCAATCACATGGCAGTTGCTTCAATGCATTTAGGGGTCTGGTCCTGGTCAAGACAATCTCCTGAACTCCAAACTGAATGTCAGAATGGGAAAGAAAGGTGATTTAAGCAATTTTGAGCGTGGCATGGTTGTTGGTGCCAGACAGGCCGGTCTGAGTATTTCACAATCTGCTCAATTACTGGGATTTTCACGCACAACCATTTCTAGGGTTTACAAAGAATGGTGTGAAAAGGGAAAAACATCCAGTATGCGGCAGTCCTGTGGGCAAAAATGCCTTGTGGATGCTAGAGGTCAGAGGAGAATGGGCCGACTGATTCAAGCTGATAGAAGAGCAACGTTGACAAGAAATAACCACTCGTTACAACCGAGGTATGCAGCAAAGCATTTGTGAAGCCACAACACGCACAACCTTGAGGCAGATGGGCTACAACAGCAGAAGACCCCACCGGGTACCACTCATCTCCACTACAAATAGAAAAAAGAGGCTACAATTTGCACGAGCTCACCAAAATTGGACTGTTGACTGGAAAAATGTTGCCTGCTCTGATGAGTCTCGATTTCTGTTGAGACATTTAAATGGTAGAGTCCAAATTTGGCGTAAACAGAATGAGAACATGTATCCATCATGCCTTGTTACCACTGTGCAGGCTGGTGGTGGTGGTGTAATGGTGTGGGGGATGTTTTCTGGGCACACTTTAGGCCCCTTAGTGCCAATTGGGCATCGTTTAAATGCCACGGGCTACCTGAGCATTGTTTCTGACCATGTCCATCCCTTCATGACCACCATGTATCCATCCTCTGATGGTGCATTATCCTGCTGGAAGTAGCCATGTCACAAAGCTCGAATCATTTCAAAGTGGTTTCTTGAACATGACAATGAGTTCACTGTACTAAAATGGCCCCCACAGTTATCAGATCTCAACCCAATAGAGCATCTTTGGGATGTGGTGGAACGGGAGCTTCGTGCTTTGGATGTGCATCCCTCAAATCTCCAACTGCAAGATGCTATCCTATCAATATGGGCCAACATTTCTAAAGAATGCTATCGGCACCTTGTGGAATCAATGCCACGTAGAATTAAGGCAGTTCTGAAGGCAAAAGGGGGTCCAACACTGTATTAGTATGGTGTTCCTAATATTTTTTTAGGTGAGTGTGTGTGTGTATATATATATATATATATATATATGTATGTATATGTGTGTGTGTGTGTGTGTATATATATATATATATATATATATATATATATATATATATATATATATATTTTTTTTTTTTTTTTTCCAATATACACTTTTGTTGGTGTGCTTTCTTGGCTGACCATCCCATAGAACTTGCGTTGGAATATTTTTATTGCTCAATATTATCTTATTTAATAACCGTGATCAAAAAAGTGCATACCACATAAAAGGTACCGATTAAAACTACAGTTCGTTACGCAAAAAACTAGCCCTCTTACAGCTGTCTCTGTAGACCGAAATATATGTTATGGCTGTCTAAATATGGCAATGCAAAGAAAATTTATATTTATTTTCAAAGGTAATTTTTTTTTTAAAGTAGTATAGCAAAGTAAACAAACTTGATATCGCCACATTCATATTGAGCCGCTGAATAAGGACGTCAGGTCATTTTTAGAGAACATTGAACGCTATGATGTTGAAACCCCAAAAACCTTGGCGGAATATTTTTTATATTTTTTTTCAATCTTGCCCCACACAGATTTTTTTTTTCTTCTTGTTTTCCAGTACAAGATATGGTAAATTTAAATGGAGGCATTCAAAAATGCATCGTGTCCTGCAAAAAAAAAGCCCTCATATAGCTGTATGAACAGAAAAATAAAGTTATGGTCATTGGAACGTGGGGAGGAAAAAAAAAAAATGCAAAAATGGGCCTCGACCCCCAAAGGGTTAATATTATTATTATTGATGATAATCATATTTCTTACATAATGTTAAAGTGAAACCTGGTTTCCCAGTAGACTCCTCCATCTATTGCATATAACTATCCCTTGTGAGCCCCCAAAATTTTTAGAATTCTTCCTAGGACAAGGCAAAATAGAGTGGGGAACACAAGAAAAGTAACAAGAAAAAATGTATTACCTGTTTGTTTTTAGTTCTTTCTGCGTGGATATCTGCAAGAAGCAGCAGAAAGTAATTTTAACAGACCACCTGCAGTCAGAAAAATTCCCCCCAGCCCTCCATCTTCGGCTGAAGACTGGCTGTTATTTCTCACTGAGAACAAGCATGAGCTTACAGTCAAAACACGACATTTGGGAAGGGGTTGGGACTGAATGCCCACACACTTCAATGGACTTTTGGAGCACTGTGAAGGGGTGAAAACTGCAAAACATAGCAGCTTACAAAGCATCCGCCAGTATGTGTGCAGATTTTCTATACAGTACAGGGGTACTGAAAGTACAAAAAGTGTTATTCAGCTTTCCCAGGTGCCTGGATGTCAACTTTGCTACTAAAGGCAAGACTGATTTCTCACTGTCTAGGCTAATGTGACATTCCTCTGGGTTAGAAAGCTGGATTAGTCTTGTGGATATGTACACACTGTCCATATAATATTACCTTTACATTGTGCAAGTAACCCAGCTTTCCCAGGATCCTGAAAGGCAAATCTGCCTGGCTATGGCACTATTTAAGAGTGAAGAGAGGGATTTGCCTTGGTAGATTTTGTATTCTGCAGTCTGTTACCGCTCTACATGCTTGTAAGGGCTTGTTCACACGACCATATGGCTTTTTCGGTGTTTTGCGGTCCGTTTTTAACGGATAAGTTTTTCCGTTTTTGGTTTCAGTAGCGTTTCCGGTTCCATTCAGTTTTTACGTATGGCATATACAGTAATTACATAGAAAAAATTGGCTGGGCATAACATTTTCAATAGATGGTTCTGCAAAAACTGAACGGATACGGAATACATACGGAGTTTTTTTTTTTTTTGCGGACCCGTTGACTTGAATAGAGCCACGGAACGTGATTTGCGATCAATAATAGGACAAGACTCAAAATGTAGCGGAACGGAAATGCGGACCCATAGAAATGAATGGTTCCGTATACGGAACGCAAAAAAGGGCCCATATACGGAACGCAAAAAAAGTTTGTGTAAACGAGCCCTAACACTGAATTTCCAGGACCCAGAAAGCCAAAAGATCTGCTCAGAAAGCTAATCTACATATTACTGCTTTATTTACAGGCACAATGTATGATTAGAATGACCCCAGTAATGTGTTGTCTTCTAAGCATGGAAAAAAACATTTGTGTGGTGATGCTATAGGAAATTCAGTGTTAGGGCTCGTGGTGGCTGATTGATTGTTTTTTGCATGTAGAGATCCCAGGTTTGAATTTTGGGAGAGATGTCTAAAAAAATGTATTCAGATATATATATTTTTCTTCTTCTACATTTATCCTATAAGAAGCCTACGTCCTTACAGTATATTGAGATTATTTATTATTATGATTATATAGTATAGCCTTTTGTTATGGTTTTAAATAAGAGAAAAAAAATAACAGAGAAAACTTGCATCTCTTCTAGGACTTGAACCTAAGATCTTTACATATGTGAGACTACATTACCACTAAGAACGGGTTCACATCAGCGTTACGAATTCTATTATTGTTTTCCGTTATAACATGGTTATAACGGAATTCGTAAGATGGAATTCAAAACGGAAACCTTTAGATGCATTCCATTTTGATCTGTCATAATAGAAGTCTATGGGCAAGCATAACTGATCCATCTGGAAAAAAATGTCCTGTCTCCACGCCCCTTGGTGCTTCGAAATTCTCATTAGCATATCACTAAAAACGCAGATATCTCTTCAGCTGTTTATCGTACAGACAAAAAAAGGTATCGTTTTAATCAGTATGATGAGCCCTACCAGCCAGTATGTCTGGTTTTAACCCCTTCCTGACATGTGACGTACTATTACTTCACATGTTTGGTCTTAAAAGATAGCGCCTTCTCCCGAGCGCCATAGCAACCCAGTGTCTGTTTCCTACAGCAGACACCGGAGGCTAATATCCGCAACTGGCGGAAATGCCAATCATGGACATTTAACCCCTCAGATGCCGTGGTCAAACCTGACCACAGCATCTGAGCGCACTAGAAAAAAACCTGAAAGCATGTGCTTCCGGTTATGCTCGGGCTCCCCTGTGCGGCGATCGGAGGAGCCTGAGCTTGTGTGCAGCAGCCCCTGTCTTTGTGAATGACAGGAGGCTGCTGCATAGTATTTCCTATGGAGCCCTTGCCTGGAATAGGGCTCCATAGGAAAGTAGTAGTGCAAGCTCATTGGAGTCTATGATGATGGCAATCAAATGGTTGATTGTTATAGTTCCCTATGGGAACTAAAAAAATCATTGTAAATTTTTTAAAATCTTTTTACAGATAAAAAAAAAAGTTCAAATTTCCCCTTCCCCAAAATGAGAATAAAAACATGTAAAAAAAATAAAATAAAAAGAATACACATCATGGGTATCGCCACGTGCGTAAATGCCCATACTAGCAATATATAAAAGTATTAATCCCATACAGAAAAAGGGAAACAAAAGTGTCAAAATGGCCAATTTTTTTTACTTTTTTTTTTTTTTGTCACATCTCCTCCCACAAAAAATTAAATAAAAAGCAATCAAAAATCCATACACGCCCTAGAATGGTATCATTGAAAAGTACACATCGCCCCGCAATGAGCCCTCGTACAGCTCGCACACATAGCTACACAAAAAGTTATAGGGGTCAGAATATGATAGAAAGAAACTTCTTTTTTTTTTTTTTTAATCTCATCTTTTTTTTCAGTATCAAAACGCAAGAAAAATTATACATTCGTACTGATACGAGTTCGTACTGACCTGGAGAATGAAGGTCACAAGTTAGCTTTCCCGCATAATGAATGCCGTAAAAAAAAAACTGAAACTGTGGCAAAATAATATTTTTTTTCCCACTAGATCCTATGCAATATTAAATAGTGGCGTTGGAAAGTACAACTTGTCCTGCAAAAGATAAGCCATCATACGACTATGTGAACGGAAAAATGAAAAAGTTATGGCTCTGGAAATGCAGGGAGCGAAAAATAAAAAGCAAAGTCAAGAAAACCTCCAGGGTAGAAAGGGTTAATAGGATTGATTCTGGTGACAGAGCCTCTTTAAGCAAGGTCAAAGTTTCCTAAAGTGCTTTACATGATTTGTTCTGTGTGTCCACTATTTTGCTGGATGCACATGGTTTAATTTTTTAATCCAGTCTTCACAAACTTACTGAAGATGATACTACTTCACAGCACTATCGGATTCATCTTTTCAGGTGAGCCATATTGTGCAATACGCAGTATGGCTCACCTGAAATAGTGGATCCTACAGTGCTGTGAAGTATCAACTGCAGTTCTTCAGTTTAAGGGCTCATTCAGACGGCCGTATGCTGTCCGCAAAAATACTGAATACTTTCCGTTTATTTGCGGATCCGCAAAAAAACGGATAGCATTCAGTATTTTCTGCGGACAGCATACGGCCGTCTGAATGAGCCCTAAGGAAGACCGGATTAAACGTTAACCCATGTGCATGTGGCAGAATGGTTGACACATAGTATAAGTCAGGTAAAGCACTTTAGGAAACTTTGACCTCGCTTAACTCCTAAGCGGGCATGGGTCAAAACTGACACTTTCTGTGTGTTTTAACAAAGACTGATATATTAGCTGTCCTCCTTCTCACTGCTAAAACCGGAGCTGAATTCAATATGGTAGATTTGAAAAAGGCAGCTGAAATCTTTTCTTCCAAATAATGCAGCTTCCCTCTCAATTAATACTTTCACACATTTGAAATCAATGTTCTACATATTACCCCAGTTAAAGGGTGTGTCCACTTTCATATGTGTATAAAAAAATATATTATTGGTTCTGTCCACACAGTATCTTCCTTTTGTTATTCATGAGATCGTTTTTTTTCTTCAAAAACTCTAACTGCAGTATCCATCCAAATCCGAAATAAATTTTTAATTAGTCCTCTGAAAAAGATTACATAACTTTTTTTTTTTTTTTTTACTTCTCCAGGGCGATACTAGAAGCAACTCACTCTCCTGTCGTGTTTTGTCACAATGATTGCCAAGAAGGTAAGACATGAAATGGCTAGTTGATTTGATGGCATTTCGGTTTTTACAGCTCTGAGCTGAATTCAATTTCTGCTGCCTTTTTATCCAAATAAAGTCTAAAGCTAGCCATAAAGCATAATAACTTTTATTTCCCGTGACTCCTCATCTCGGCTAAACCCACGTGTTTAACTCAGTGAGGAGATGGTAATTGGGCTTTGCCAGGCATCTGAAGTACCTGATCTCCTGTGAGAACAAAGCATTGGGCATTTTGACATCCACATCTAATACGTAAGGGGGCCACCCAAATCTCTGCTGTCAGGGGGGAGTTGAGTGGCCCTTGTCGTTACGGGTGATGGTTGTGGAGCCACTGTTCCAACCAGCTGGTTCAACTTTGGGCTACACCTTAAGGGCATAATCTTGGTGCTCCCCTGGAATTCACCCTTTTATCCCTATACAGGGATCTGGACTTCGCTGCAGGGGAGCCACCTGGCTGCTATCACTTGGAATAGTCCCAGTGTGGATGGCTACTGGCCCATGGTGATCAGAAACCAGTGTGTGGAACAGCGAGCAGTCAAAACATGTAGTCAGAAAACGGGCAGAGGTCAGGGCTGGCAAATCCGTGAAACAATCAAAAGGTCAGGGCAGGTGGCACAGGATAAGCACAGCTAGAAACAATGAATAGTGGCTGTGGATGTTACTGCAGTCACTTAAATGGTAGAAGGGCTGCAGTACCAGAAATGGCCACTAGCCAGTATATAGCCCTGTGCAGTTTTGGTGCCTGTTGCAGCGTGCAGCCACTAGCTCAAACAGCTGATTTGTGGAGGTGCCAGGAGTTGGTTCCCCCAACAGTTTTTATATTAGCGACCGATCATGAGCGCGTATATACCCTAATCTTTTTATTTTTTGTAATTTTTACAGCATTTGGATGCATTATTATAATTTGTAGTTAACTTGTACAACCCCTTTAAAGTTTTTTTTTCCACTTCATCCACCATGACGGCCACAGTTGAGATTGACCCCTTGACCTCTGTAGTGGCAAGAATACACGGAGAGATAGTTTAAAATCTCTCTCTCTCTCTCTCTCTCTCTCTCTCTCTCTCTCTCTCTCTCTCTCTCTCTCTCTCTCTCTCTCTCTCTCTCTCTCTCTCTCTCTCTCTCTCTCTCTCTCTCTCTCTCTCTCTCTCTCTCTCTCTCTCTCTCTCTCTCTCTCTCTCTCTCTCTCTCTCTCTCTCTCTCTCGCAAAACTACAACTCCTAGCATGCCCAGAATGTCTACAACTATCAGCCTACAGCAGGGAATGGTGGGAATTGTAGTTTTACAAACAGCTGGAGAGCCGCAGGTTGCCCTACGGGGACATTACACGGAGAGGCCTCCCAGGAGGGAGGTGAAGAGTTTGTTTTATAATTTTTTTTTATTTTCCTTTTAAATATAACTTGAGGTTGGCTTACCAATCTTCTCCTCTGCTCTCCCGCAGCTGCTGCTAAAGCTGGGCAGAGGAAATTAGGGTGATTCTCGTCCCTGAGATGGGGGCCTGTTCTCGCACCTTGCTGCATGGTCTCCCGTCCCTCCGGTGAGGAAGCAGACCTGTGAGAGTGGGACGCCGCACACCGAAGGGGGGGCAGAGCCAAGATCTAGTGCTCAGATTAGCGGTGAGGTCTGGAGGGGGCGGAGCTTCGGGACACACGTGGGGACGCGTCATCGTGCCTGGGACGCGGGCTGATGGCGTCAGACGCCGCTCCATGTGAAAAAGAGCAGGCTATTCTGACAATGCTGTCTCCACTGACTCCAGCAGCATATCAGCTCCAGAGACTACTGGGACCTGCACAAAAAGTGCGTTGCGTGAAAATCGCTGAATATAGAGCATGCTGTGATTTTCACGGAACGCACAAGAGAATCCTGGATTAATACCCTTTCAAAAAGACATTCTCTCAGGACCCAATTCTTCATCAAAATCCAAGTCTTTTCAAACTATCAGCCTGGATCCTGAGAGCGAGGTCTTAAAGAGTAAGGGACTCTCGGACAAAGTTATATGTACATTAAAGGCTATCTTTAAATCTGGAAAAAGTACTGTAGTTGGTTGGCGGAAAACTCTCCAAATATGTCCTCCCCATGTATTCAAACGATTTTAGATTTTCTTCAGAAAGGGCTAGACCTAAAAAGTCCAGATATCCACCATAAGTGCATTCTATGATACAAATCTAGCTGATCATAGATGGGTTACAAGGTTAATAAGAGCAGCATCTAGACTTAAACCATCATTACATCCTAAGGCTCCTCAATGGGATTTAAATTTTGTTTTAAATGGGTTGACGAGCAGATTTTGCTCTCATTTCAGACATTTCTATTAAACACCTCTCCTTTAAGACTGCTTTCTTAATAGCCATAACATCAGCTAGACGCCTAGGAGAAATTTATGCCCTTTCATGTTGAGAACCTTATCTTTCAGTTTTTTCCGACAGGATAGTTCTAAAATTGGACCCAGGGTTCCTTCCGAAGGTGGTTTCAAACTTCCATAGGGACCAGGAAATTGTCTTACCATCTTTCTGTAGTGACCCAAAAAGCCCCACAGAGGTACAATTTCATCTTTTAGACGTGAGGGAGACTGGAGGCAACTAAAGCTTTTAGGAAAGATGACAATCTATTGATTCCGTTTGCAGGACGCAATAAGGGTAAGAAGCTTTCCAAAGCATCCATAGGTTGCTGGATAAAATCCATTATATCCTGTTATTCCCTAATAGGTCTTGCTGCTCCTACTAGAATAAAAGCCCACTCTACCAGAGCTCTGGCCTCTTCATGGGCGGAGAAAGCTGGTGTATCTCTTGATCAGATATTTATGGCCGCTACATGGTCTAGTATCAATGCATTCGTAAAACATTATCATCTTAATATATCTGCTTCTACAGATCTGGCGATTGGCTAGAAAGTTCTGCAAGCAGTAGCACCCCGTACTGTATAATCTGTTAGTTCTCATCTGTGGCCGTCATAGTGGATGAAATGGAAAACCGTAATAAGACTTACCGGTAATTCTGTTTCCTTGAATCCCCCATGACGGCCTGTATATTCCCTCCCTTAATGTACTTAAAATGAGTATGAATTTAATACTTAAAAAATAAATTCAGTTTTTATATAGCTGTTAATACTTGATAGCACCCACTTGGTAATTTGTAAACACTGAAGGGAGAGAGTGGGTGGGGGCTTTTAAACTCTCTCTCTGTTTATTCCTGCCCCTACAGAGGTCAAGGGGTCAATCTCAACTGTGGCTGTCATGGTGGATTCAAGGAAACAGAATTACCGGTAAGTCTAATTACAGTTTTTTTATATTTATTATTATTATTATTATTATTATAATTTTTTTTTTTTATAATTTCCCTTCTACCAGTGGTATCTGGGTAGAAATCCAAACTTTCCTGCTCTTCATTGTTCTGGCTCCTCGGGTCTCTGGTTCTCTTCACTGGTGGTCCTTTCCCTGTCTGTTAACTTCCAAATGGACTAGGTCACGTGTGCCACTGTAGCCAATGACTGGCTCGGCTATTTCTGTCGTCCCCATAGAAATGAATGGGAGCGGGGGCTGCGCATGCGTGGTACGCTCCCTTTCACTTTTATGGGGAGCCGCTTGGTGGTGGCTGGACTGGAGTCCTCCAGCCACCACCTTGCAGGGCTCCAATCTTGATATAGGTCCGGGTCCCAGCAGTGGGACCCGCTCCTATAAGATAATGGGAGCATATCCCAGCTATATGCCTCCATTGTCCATGATTAGACAACCCCTTTAAGTATTATGTTGACTTCTTAGCACAATACTTTTTATAGCACCATTACAAGCTGTTATATCTTTTGATTTGTATTGCTTGCATTCTTTTGCATTTCCAGGAAACATCCTATTACTGGATGGAAGGGAAAATTCTGAAAAGCAGAAACTAATGCTGATAGATTTTGAATACAGCAGTTACAATTATAGGTATGTAATTGTGGATTAATACTTTACTGAAGTAAATGACATAACCATTTCCCAACATGTGACATAATAGCGTGTCACATGTCAGGTCTTTTAAAAACCTGAGCTAATGTCTGCGGCCGACGATAATGCCGATCGCAGACATTTAACCCCTGTGCCATGGTCAAACCTGACCACGGCATCTGAGAGCTTGTATTACTGGAAGCGCACACTTCCAGTAATGCTCCTGCTCCCCCGTGTGGTGCTTGGGCTGCCACATACAAGCTCCGGCTCCCATCATAGATAATAGTGTTTGCTAGGAAGTCAGAAAACCAGTCAGTATCTGGTGTGGCTACCATTTGCCTCACGCAGTGCAACACATCTCCGTCGCATACAGTTGATCAGGTTGTTGATTGTGGCCTGTGGAATGTTGGTCTACTCCTGTATCTCTGTGCATTCAATAAAATTCACCTTTGTTCGTTGTCCATAACATACGCCTGCTCATACCATAACCCCACCGCCACCATGGGCCACTCGATCCACAACATTGAAGTCAGCAAACCGCTCACCCACACGACGCCACACATGCTGTCTGCCATCTGCCCTGAACAGTGAAAACCAGGACTCATCCGTGAACAGAACGCCTCTCCAACGTGTCAGATGCCATCAAATATGAGCATTTGCGCACTCAGGTCGGTTAAGATGGCGAACTGCAGTCAGGTCCAGACCTTGATGAGGACAACGAGCATGCAGATGAGCTTCCCTGAGACAGTTTGTGCAGAAATTCTTTGGTTATGCAAACAGATGTTGCTGCAGCTGTCTGGGTGGCTGGTCTCAGATGATCATAGAGGTGAACATGCTGGATGTGGAGGTTCTGGGCTGGTGTGGTTACACATTGTCTGTGGTTGTGAGGCCGGTTGGATGTACTGCCAAATTCTCTGAAACTCCTTTGGAGACTGCTTATGGTAGAGAAATGAACATTCATTGCACGGGCAACAGCTCTGGTAGACATTCCTGCAGTCAGCATGCCAATTGCCCACTCCCTCAAACGTTGCGATATCTGTGGCATTGTGGACTTTTATTGTGGGCAGTCACAGCAGACCTGTGCAATATTCATGCTGTCTAATCGGCACCTTGCTATGCCACACCTGTGAGGTAAGATGGGTTATCTCGGCAAAGGAGAAGTGCTCACTAACACAGATTTAGACAGATTTGTGAACCATATTTCAGGGTAATGGGTCTTTTGTGTATGTAGAAAATGTTTCAGATCTTTGAGTTTAGCTCATGCAAAATGGGAGCAAAACCAAAAGTGTTGCATTTATATTTTTATTCAGTGTATATACAAAAAAGTGTAAAAAAAAAAATTTAAATTCAAATCACCCCCTTTTCCCAAAATAAGAATCAAAAAAGTAAAAAAAATACACATCTTGGGAATCGCTGCATGCGAAAAACACCCGCACTATCAAAATATAAAAGTATTTATCCCATATGGAAAAAAGCAAAACGAAAAAAAGCTTCAAAATGGCTGATTTGCCATTTTTGGGTTGCTTATCCTCCCACAAATTATTTTTATGAAAAGTGATCAAAAAGTCGTACACACCACAGAATGGTATCCAAAATACAGATCACATAGCAGAAAATGAGCCCTGACAAAGTTCCACACACATAACTACAACAAAGTTATAGGGGTCAGAAAATTCCAGCAAAAATTTTTTTTTCATGTTTTTCCCTTATTCAGTATCCCAACACGTGGTATTGCCAGGTTCATACTAACTGTAGAATGAAGATCACAAGTCAGTTTTACCACATAGTGAACAACGTAAAAAAAAAAGTAAAACTGGCAAAATTGCTTCCCCCCCCCCCATCCCCAGTTCCACCACATACCGTATATACTCGAGTATAAGCCGACCCGAGTATAAGCCGAGCCCCTAATTTTACCCCAAAAAAAAGGGAAAAATTATTGACTCGAGTATAAGACTAGGGTGGGAAATGCAGCTATAATGCAGAGTGTATGTGTATATAATGCACACACTCTACATTATATACACACATCTGCAAGAGGGTGACTCCCTGTATTTAATGCAGAGAGTGTGCATTATATACACACACACTCTGCATTAAATACAGGGAGCCATCCACAGATCTCCCCCCTAAACAGTGCCATCCACAGATCCCCCCTCCCCTAAACAGTGCAATGATGGCACTGTTTAGGGGAGGGGGGATCTGTGGATGGCACTGTAGGGGGATCTGTGGATGGCACTGCCATCCACAGATCCCCCTACAGTGCCATCCACAGATCCCCCTACAGTGCCATCCACAGATCCCCCTACAGTGCCATCCACAGATCCCCCTACAGTGCCATCCACAGATCCCCCTACAGTGCCATCCACAGATCCCCCTACAGTGCCATCCACAGATCCCCCTACAGTGCCATCCACAGATCCCCCTACAGTGCCATCCACAGATCCCCCTACAGTCCCATCCACAGATCCCCCTACAGTGCCATCCACAGATCCCCCTACAGTGCCATCCACAGATCCCCCTCCCCGGCGCTCACAGCAGTATATTTAAACTAATTAATAACCTTTAACTGTGGTTATCTTACTTTGTCTTTGCTCCGGTAATACAGGCAGTGCGGGGAGCGGCGCTCACTCACTGACGTCACGCGCCTTCTCCCACTAGGCAGCGCAGGCGCGTGACGTCAGTGAGTGAGCGCCGCCCCCCGCACTGCCTGTATTACCGGAGCTAAGACCTAGACTCGAGTATAAGACGAGGAGGCTTTTTGAGCACAAAAATATGTGCCAAAAAACTCGTCTTATACTCGAGTATATACGGTAGTAAAAAAAAATTCACACTACTTCCTATGCAATATTAAATGGTGATGTTGGAAACTATAGCTTGTCCTTCAAAAAACAAGCCCTCATATGGCTATGTGAAAGGAAAAATAAAAGTTATGGCTCTGGGAATGCAGGGAGAGCATGAAAACGAACAAAAAAGGAGCTCCATATCATAGAAACGTACCCATAGACTATAATTGGGCAAACATACGGTAGCTCAAAAGTTTATACTTTTGACTCGCTGTTCATGATTCTGTACGTACTTCCTTTGATACACTTCAAATCTTTATTCAAAAAACAAAGGTTTAAGAATACGTTTTTATAAAAAAAATGGACACAAACATTTTGAAACGTATGCAACTTCCGTCAAGCGTAGACGTTCAAAAAAGGATAACCTCAAAATTGTATTTTTTTTATTTATTTTTTACTGCATCTCTAAACCTATCTGCTTGACGTACAACAAAAACATGTGAACAGGCCTTAACACTAAAGTCTGTATGTAAAAAAGCCACTGCTGTTGCTTTTCTCATGATATCAGTCACTTTAAAAAAAAAAATACTCTGGTGTGGTTCTCTGACTCCAGTGGGGGAAAAAAATCTGCAGTCTGGTTTGGAGTTGTCTTCGAATAGTAGCTATTTATGCAGACTGAACACACATGTTTGATCGCAAGTGTGTGTGATTTTAAGATTGTGACTTTAGATTCCGGGACTTCAGGTTTAATCCGTATTAGCAAGTATGTGCTCCATGATTGAAAAATGCAGTCCAGACCACATCTTGTGAAATGTATGCAGTCCTAGAATAGCTGTTGGGCGCATATAGTATTTTGTGCAAAATGTGATCAAATTGCACCTTTGGAATCCCAGATCCTGTTTGTAAATGAGCAAAGTTCAACACTGAGACACCTTGATAATATGGAAAAGTTTGATGCTTAGACACTCTATAGGGTTAATGAGGTGGAGGGTGGTAGTATTGCGGATCAGGAAAGTGAGGTAGCAGCAGGCCAGGTAAAGGGAAGAGTGCAAGGGAGGCTAGCCCTGACCTGACACACCCCAACAACTTTGCAAGGTTGGCAGATGAGGGAGATGTCAGTTCAAGGATGTCACTGCTGCAGCAAGACACTTCCTCTGCCAGCCCGGGGAGTGTCTTCTCCAGTTAGCAGGGGACCAGGTCACCAGGGCAGGCCAGACATGTGCTGGTGCTGGGAGACTCAATCATAGGGCAATCTGTCGCAAGGACCAGGATTGTTGAACGGTGTTGTATTCCTGGAGCTTGAGTTCGACATTGCGGATTGGGATGATAAATTCCTGGGAGGGGCTGGCAAATACCAAGTGGTCATATTACACATTGGATCCACTGACAAAGTTAGAGATAAGTGGAGGGTCCTTAAATAATTTCAGGTTGAAAGCAGGGTAGGGACCTCAAAGGTAGTATTTTCTGAAATACTACCTGTACCACGAGCCACACCAGAAAAGCAGCAGGAGATTAGGAAGGTTAATAAGAACTTGTGTAGGAAGGAGGGGTTTGGGTTCCTGGAGGACAGGGCTGACTTCTCTGTCGGCCACATGCTCTTTCATAGGAATGGGCTGCACCTCAGTGGGGAAGGTGCAGCTTTCTTAGGGGAGAATATGCCTAGAAGGTTGGAGTGTTTTAAAATGGGGACTGGGGAGGAGAATAATTACATGATAAGAAAGATAGTGCAGATAGTGACCGGGGATGGAATGGAGGAAGAGACCAGATTAGTTTATAAAGAAAAATGTAGGGTAAAACGCATCCAAAAACCTTAATTGTATGTGTACCAATACCAGAAGACTGACCAATAAAATTGGTGAACTGGAATTAACATTGTCTGAGGACTATGACATAGTAACCTAGTTTATAAGGCTGAAAGACATTTGTCCATCCAGTTCAGCCTGTTATCCTGCAAGTTGATCCAGAGGAAGGCAAAAAGACCCATGTGATGTAGAAGCCAATTTTCCTCACTTTGGAGTCGGGAAGGAATTAGTTTTTCCCCCTAATCAGGCAATCAGAATAACTCCCTGGATCAACGACCCCTCTCTAGTAGCTATAGCCTGTAATATTATTACGCTCCAGAAATACATCCAGGCCCCTCATGAATTCCTTTATTGTACTCACCATCACCACCTCCTCAGGCAGAGAGTTCCATAGTCTCACTGCTCTTACCGTAAAGAATCCTCTTCTATGTTTGTGTACAAACCACCTTCTTTTCTCCAGATGCAGAGGGTGTCCCCTTGTCACAATCCTGGGGATAAATAAATGATGGGAGAGATCTGACCCCTGATATATTTATACATAGTTATTAGATCTCCCCTTAGTATTTTTTTCAGTGAATAACCCTAATTTTGATAATCTTTCTGGGTACTGTAGTCCACCCATCCCAGTTATTACTTTAGTTGCCCTCCTCTGAACCCTTTCCAGCTCTGCTATGTCTGACTTGTTTACAGGAGCCCAGAACTGTACACAGTACTCCATGTGTGGTCTGACTAGCGATTTGTAAAGTGGCAGGATTATGTTCTCATCACGTGCATCTATGCCCCCTTTTGATGCAACCCATTATCTTATGGGCCTTGGCAGCAGCTGCCTAACACTGGTTTCTATAGCTTAGTTTGCTGTTCACTAAAATTCCTAAGTCGTTTTCCATGTCAGTGTTACCCAGTGTTTTACCATTTAGTATGTACTGGTATATTCCTTACTGTGCGCATAACCTTACATTTGTCAGTGTTGGGGTACTTTCACACTTGCCGCAGAGGATTCCGGTAGGCAGTTCTGTCCAGCAAAACATATGCAAACTGATGGCATTTGTCGGACGGATCTGGACAAATGCATTGAAATGCCGGATCCGTCTCTCCGGTATCACACGGAAAAAACTGATCCGGTATAAATTTTTTTGCATTTTTTTGGGTGGGCACAAGCTGGGAATGCCGGGAGCTTTTTTGCCGGAACACTTAATGATGGATCCGGCACTAATATACTTCAATGCAAATTAATGCCGGATCCGGCATTCCTGCATGTGTTCAGTCTTTTTCCCCGGAGAGAGAACTGCAGCATGCTGCGGTATTATCCCCGTCCTGAAACTGCAAAAAGACTGAACTAAAGATATCCTGATGCATACTGAACTGATTGCTCTCCATTCAGAATGCATTAGGATAAAACTGATCAGTTCTTTTCCAGTATTGAGCCCCTAGGACGGAACTCAATGCCGGAAAAGAATAACACTAGTGTGAAAGTACCCTAAAACCTCATATGCCACTTCTCTGCCCAAGCATCCAATCTATCCAGATCCATTTGTAGCAGCATACTGCCCTCTTCCGTGTTAATTACTTTACACAGTTTAGTGTCCTCTGCAAAAATTGATATTTTATTGTGCAAGCCTTCTACAAGATCATTAATAAATATATTGAAGAGAATAGGGCCCAATACTGACCCCTGTGGTACTCCACTAGTGACAGTGACCCAATCTGACTGTGTACCGTTAATAACCACCCTCTGTTTTCTATCACTGAGCTACCGTATTTTTCGCCCCATAAGACGCACTTTTTCTTCCCCCAAAATGGGGTGAAAATGCCTCTGCGTCTTATGGGGCGAATGCTGTCAGTTTTACATCGCAAGCTGCGATGAGCGAGCAGGGGAGGGACTGGGAGGAGGAGCTGGGGGCCGGCAATAGCGGCGGGGCGGTGCAGTCAGTGTACTATAGCCCTGCCTCTCCGGTATACTAATATAAAATGTCTTATTGAATTAAGTTATTAAACATGCCCTCTCACTCATAATAGTACCGTACATCCTAACCGCTTAGAATGCAGGCAGGCCGGGCGGGCGGCAGTGTAACTCCCTGATGTCACGTGCCTGCGCCGCCTACTTTATGAATGAAGCAGGCAAGTGACGTCAGTGAGTGACGCGCTGCCCGGCCTGCCTGCCTGAGTTGTACTGAAGCGGTTAGGATGTACGGTACTATTAGGAGTTGGGGGGCATGTGTAATCACTTTTAATTGAATAAGACATTTTATATTTGTATACTGAAGCGGCGGGGGGGGATCTGTGGATGACATTTTTATGGGGGACATCTGTGGATGGCACAGTTATGGGCAGGGGGGGGTCTGTGGATGGCACAGTTATGGGCTAGGGGGGGTCTGTGGATGGCACAGTTATGGGCTGGGGGGGTCTGTGGATGGCACTGTTATGGGCTGGGGGGTCTGTGGATGGCACATATATAACAGTGCTACCCACAGATCCCCCCCCCCCACCTGTAACAGTGCCACCCACAGATCCCCCCCCTGTAACAGTGCCAGCCACAGATCCCCCCCCATAACAGTGTCCGTTACAGATCCCCCCCAATAACAGTGTCCGTCATCTACAGATCCCCCCCCCAATAACAGTGTCCGTCATCTACAGATCCCCCCCCAATAACAGTGTCCGTCATCTACAGATCCCCCCCCCATAACAGTGTCCGTCATCTACAGATCCCCCCCCCATAACAGTGTCCGTCATCTACAGATCCCCCCCCCCCATAACAGTGTCCGTCATCCACAGATCCCCCCCATAACAGTGTCCGTCATCCGCAGATCCCCCCCATAACAGTGTCCGTCATCCGCAGATCCCCCCCATAACAGTGTCCGTCATCCGCAGATCCCCCCCATAACAGTGTCCGTCATCCGCAGATCCCCCCCATAACAGTGTCCGTCATCCACAGACCACCATTAGTTCCAAACCCAGCAAAAGCACACCTTTTGGTTAAAAATATTTTTTTTCTTATTTTCCTCCCCAAAAATCTAGGTGCGTCTTATGGGCCGGTGCGTCTTATAGGGCGAAAAATACGGTAGTTACTTATCCAGTTACACAGTATCAAATGCTTTGGAGAAGTCAAGATATAAGACATCCATTGATTCACCGCGGTCAAGTCTAGAACTTACCTCCTCATAGAAACGGATTAAATTAGTTTGATATTACCAATCCCTCATGAAGCCATGCAGATATGGTGTTATTTGCTTATTTTTATTGAGGTACTTAGATACCATCTCTTAGAAAACCTTCAAACAGTTTACTCACGACAGATGTTAAACTTACCGGCCTATAGTTTCCGGGCTCTGTTTTCGGACCCTTTTTGAATATTGGCACCACATTTGCTATGCGCCAATCCTGTGGAACACTCAGTCAATGTAGAGTTCTTAAATATCATAAATAAGGGTCTGGCTATGACATTACTTAATTCTCTTAGGATAGGGGGGTGTATGCCATCTGTTCCCGGCGATTTTGTCTTTTTATCTTTTTAAGCCGCCGCTGTACTTCTTCCTGTGTCAAACAGGACACTTATAATGGAATTTACTTTTACATTCTGCATTTCATATAACAGTTTATTTTCATCAGTGAACACAGTGGAGAAAAAAATATTCAATAGCTTTGCTTTCTTTTCGCTGTCTGCAACTCCCCCCTCATCAATCTGTTAAGGGCGGAAACCTTCAGATTTATACTTTTTACCATTTATATAATTGAATAACATTTTAGGGTTAGTTTTGCTCTCTATGGCAATTAATCTCTCTGTCTCTAGTTTGGCTGCTTTTATTTGTCTTTTACATAATTTTTTTTTTTTACATAATTTTGTTTTTTAATGCTTCCTCGCTACTCTCCTGTTTTAGTGATTTTAAATGCTTTCTTTTTGTCAGTTATTGCTTTCTTTACAATTCTATTTATCTACATTTTTATTGTTCCTTACCCTTTTTATTCCCATAAGGTATGTACCTCTCACAATTAGCGTTTATGATGCGTTAAAAAATATCCCATTTTGTCGCTGTATTATTTTTGAGGAGTGTGTCCCAGTTACTTAGGCCAATGGTCTCTCTTAGTTGGCTAAATTTAACTTTTTTGAAGTTTGGTATTTTTGTCTCTCCCTGAAGAAACACTCCTTTGACTGGCAATTGGAAGGTTATTTTATGGTCACTATTTCCCAAGTGTCCCCCGTCCCGTCCCCCCAACCTTCACATCTGTTCTGTCAGGTCTATTGGTTAATACGAAGTCCAGTATGGCCATCCCTCTCGTTAAGATGTTTAGGATGTGTTTTAATATATTGGTCCGACTCCTGTGTGACGGAGGCATCGGCACATGAAGCGCTGAGGCGTGAAACAGCAGTCACCACAAGTCACATGCCTGCATTTTGCTGATCCGCCCCATGCCTATATCGATGTAATGTGAGAATTTCGGAATAAAGAAACCCATCTTTGAGTGCCGCTTATGTTTTTCTTCCATGGGACATGTGCAAAAGGCTTGGAGGCAGAGCACTACCTATAGTGGGAACAAGGACCCAACTTGGGAGAGCTGTTATTCTGAAAGTGGAACTCGGGCAGTGCCACCCCGTCTGTGCTCTAAAGGTTGTTTTATATTCCTAGTTTAAACACTCCTCCAACCTTGCCTTCTCCCCAAAACAGCTGTACCTTCACCATTGAGGTGCAGCCTATCCCTACCTGCCTGTAGCCGACAGAGAAATAGGCCAAATCCAGGAACCCAAACCCTTCCTTCCTACACCAGTTCTTGAGCCACTTGTTAATCTCTCTAATCTCCCATTGCCTTTATTGTGTGATTCGTAGTACGGGTATTTCGGAAGACACTTTGAGGTCCTTGCCCTAAGCTTGTGACCTAAATCCCTAAAATAATTTTTAAGGATGCTCCACCTACCTCTGACTTTGTCATTGGTTCCAATATGGAGAATGACTGCTGGATCTCCCAGTAATCTGTCAACACGATCCGTGATATGTCGAACTCGAGCGCCAGAAAGACAACACATCATTCGACGATCCCGATCTTTGGGACAGAGCGCCCTATCTGTACCCCCTAATAAGTGAGTCTCCCACTATCAGCACCTGTCTGGCCTACCCTGCTCTCCTGGTCCCCTGCTTACTGGAACTGACATTCCCCTGACTGGCAGAGGAAGTGTCTGGCTGCAGCAGTGCTGTCCCTGAACGGACATCCCCCTCATCTGCCAACCTTGCAAATTTGTTGGGGTGTGCTAGATCAGGGCTAGCCTCCCTGACACTCTTCCCTCTACCCTGCTTTGCAAATGTTATCCAGTGGGAACAACTGAGACATGGCTGGATGATAGCTATTACTGGGCGGTAAACTTACAGGGTTAGTCTGTTTAGAAAGGATCGTAAAAACCAGAAAGGATGAGGAATTTGCCTTAATGTAAAGTCCTGTCTAAAGCCCACACTCCGGGGAGATACAAGTGAGGGAAATTAACACTTGGAAGCAGAGGTTGCACTACATTTTTTCCAGAAGAGTAAAAAATACTCCTTTTGACCATTTTTGAGGAGTATTTTTAGCCGAAGAGGAGTACGGAAATTGTAGTTGTTCATATATATAATACGTAGGCTTATATAACATTAGGGGTTGCAATTGATGCAGGGAAACCATTACCCGTCTTCTCTATAATTTCTTCCATGCAGAATTAGCAAATTTTGACCAATTTCTATCTCAGAAGACTAAATCCCTAGCTTTCTTTAAGCACCAAATCTGTCATGTAGGGATTGGAGCAGTAGACTGTGCAAAACTCAATGCAATAAGAATTGAACAGTGACGTCTGGTGGTTGCGGCAGGGAGCAGTAGTGGTCTGGTGGCACTGGGTGGGGTCTGGGATGAATGTACGTGAGGCAGTTATAGGGCAGTCTTATACACAATATATCGGACTGTTGCGCAGTATAATGTACCCTATAGTCTTCTCTGTGATCTCTGGAAAGTGTGTTCCATATGGGAAAATAGACCTCTGGTCCAGGATACTTGCGTAGAGAAACTAATAGCCAAGAGGCTAAAGAAAACCCTGCTTCTTATGTTAAATCATAACTTTCATTTGATTGCTCTGATGCCTAAACACCAAAAGGAAAAAAAGAATTTAAAAAAACCTGCTGTTTCTCTAGAGGACCTTATGTTAATAGCAGTGTTAATAGTCTCAAGGGTCTATAAAAGCAGGTACCCTACTTTTATAAACCTTTGAGACTCTAACACTATTATCAACATAACTAATCAACATAACACTACTACTTTAAAAACCTGCTGTTTCTCTAGAGGACCTTATGTTAAAAGTAGTGGTAATAGAGTCCCAAAGGCTTATAAAAGTCGAGTACCTGCTTTTATAGACCCTTGAGACTCTAGTAACACTACTATCAACATAAGGTCATCTAGAGAAACAGCAGGTTTTTAAAATTCTTTTTTCCTTTTGGTGTTTAGGTATCAGAGCAATCAAATGAAAGTTATGATTTAACATAAGAAGCAGGGTTTTCTTTAGCCTCTTGGCTATTAGTTTTCCATTGATAAACCTCCACATAGAGCTCCCAGCAGCAGATAGAAGCCTGCAGGGTACTTCTGGTGTGACATCACCTGGGCACAAGCCTGACACTTCTCTCATTGTCTTTGCTCTGCAGAGGCTCCATTCCCGCCATGCTTTCCCTTCATCAGCAGCTGGCAATGGCGCTGATGGCTGCTGCTGTGTGTTCAGCGCGCGGGAGAAGGGGGGTGTAAGAAGATTGGCCAATGGCACGGCAGCCTGTGGATACTGACAAATCATCAGCCTCCTCTCTAATAACAAAGCTCTGTACTGTGAGGAGCTTTGTGATTGGATTGCTGTGCTGCCTGTGACGTTCACAGCACTCATGAATGGCAGTAAAATCATTGTGCGTATTCATACGCATCAGACTTTTTTAGGGTGTAAAACTGCCTGTACAGGCATCTGACTCTTGTACAGGCGTTATTGTGACCTCTGCTTGGAAGCACTGCGGGTAGAAATATATGGAGGCAAAACAATAATAAAATACTGATAGGTGTTTATAAGCCACCTAATTTAACAGTCCACAGAAAATCTCCAAAGATTTAATAACTAAAGATACTTGCTTCTTGGTGCCTTGTGCCCGTACAAGCAGTTTGCGATCACAGATGGGGTGTTTCTGTAAACTACAGAATCAGGGTAATAAATATTGAGTTTTGTTTGGCTGTTCACTCTAGCTTTGTTAGAGGGAAAAAATTGATTAAAATTGAAAATCTGCCCAAAAAGTAAAATTTTGAAATTTCATCTACATTTTCCTTTTATTCGTGTGGAACACCTAAAGGGTTAACAAAGTTTGTAAAATCCGTTTTGAATACCTTGAGGGGTTTAGTTTCTAAAATGGGGACATGTATGGATGGTTTCTATTATGTAAGCCCCACAAAGTGACTTCAGACCTGAACTGGTCCTTACAGGGCTGTGGAGTCTGAGTCGGAGGCAATTTTGGGTACCTGGAGTCGGAGTCGGCAAAAAATGAACAGACTCCGACTCCTACTAGATTTAAATTGGAACAAACAAAAAAAAGCAAGTTTAAATGTCCGAATTCACAAAAAGTTATAATTAATTACCGTATTTTTCGCCCTATAAGACGCACCTGCCCATAAGACGCACCTAGGTTTTTGAGGAGGAAAATAAGAAAAAAAATATTTTGAACCAAAAGGTGTGCTTTTGGTGGGTTTTGAACTAATGGTGGTCTGTGGGTGGCACTGTTATGGGGGCATCTGTGGGTGGCACTGTTATGGGGTTAATTGTGGGGACATCTGTGAATGACACATATATAGTATCTTATCTTATGTGTTATCCACAGATCCCCCTCCATAACAGTGTTTCTGTGTAGTGAATGGGGGCCGGCATCTGTTTCTGTAATGGCAGCGGGGCCCGATTCCTGCTTCATTCATAAAGTGGGCGGAGCAGGCGCGTGACGTAGTGAGTTACGCTACGAGCGCCCACCCGGCCTCCTGACTGCCAAGAAGTTAGTAGTAAGTAGTACAGCACTAGATTTAAGATGATTGGAATACTTTAACAATACCCTCAAGTTAGATATGTTTACCGTATACTACAGTGAGCGGGGCCCGGTGTAGTAGAATACAGTAACTGCACCGGGCCCCGCTGCCATTACAGAAACAGATGCTGGCCCCCAGCCCCTCCTCCCTCTCAGCCTATTCACCCCAAAAAATACGGTACTTCTCTACTGTAAGAATAAAGGCCAATGCATGCAGTGCGTCACGTTACCGCAAAACGAACACGTTAAGTGACCATGAAGAAGCATGCTTTTCATATACTTCACTATATGGCACGCATCGCAGAGTTAAGGAGCGGCAATACTTATACTTTCCATTGTGTTGTCTTCCGCTGTTACAGGGAACGCAACGCCCATGGTTAACCTAGCCTCTCACTGATAACTGATTAAGTAAATATGTTTTTTGCAGGACTAGACACTTGTATAAGTGAAGGGAATGAATAGTCAATAGCTCAAGACTGAAGCTGTAAACCATATGAAAAACTGCTGTCATTCAGCTAAGGCTATAAAAACTTGTAAACTCAGATTGTTAGCTTAAACTTTAAACATGACTATGGGATTCTACTAGGGAAATCATCTTTTAAAATAAATGCCCCTTCCTGGATCCTCCCACTGCCCTATCTTCAGCAGAAGATCAGCACACAAAGGAGAAGGCAGCGGCTTCCTAGCCAGTAGTTCTGTGGTAATGACATGTATGTTACCTTTCTTTCAAGGAATGTATAAAATACATTTGCATATTAAATACAGAGTAGTCAGAGTCGGGAGTACCAAAAACGGAGGAGTCTGAGTCGGACCATTTATCTACCGACTCCACAGCCCTGGGTCCTTAACCCCTTAAGGACACGGCCATATTTCACCTTAAGGACCAGGCCATTTGTTTGCAAATCTGACCAGTGTCACTTTGTGTGAATAACTTTTAAAACGCTTTTACTTATCCAGGCCATTCTGAGATTGTTTTTTCGTCACATATTGTACTTTGACACTGGTAAAATGGAGTCCAAAAATTTCATTTTTATTTATAAAAAAAAAAAAATTTTACCAAAATTTGGAAATATTTGCAAATTTCCAAGTTTCAATTTCTCTACTTCTATAATACATAGTAATACCTCCAAAAATTGTTATTAATTTACATTCCCCATATGTCTACTTCATGTTTGGATCATTTTGGGAATGCCATTTTATGTTTTGGGGACGTTACAAGGCTTACAAGTTTAGAATAAAATCTTGAAATTTTTCAGAACTTTTCAAAAACCCACTTTTTAAGGACCAGTTCAGGTCTGAAGTCACTTTGTGAGGCTTACATAATAGAAACCACCCAAAAATGACCCATTCTAGAAACTACACTCCAAAAGGTATTCAAAACTGATTTTACAAACATTGTTAACCCTTTAGGGGTTCCACAAGAGTTAATGGCAAATGGAGATAACATTTCAGAATTTTTATTTTTATTTTTTGGCAAATTTTCCATTTTAATCAATTTTTTCCAGTAACAAAGCAAGGGTTAACAGCCAAATAAAACTCTATTTATTGCCCTGATTCTGTAGTTTGCAGAAATACCCCATATGTGGCCGTAAACTACTGTACGGGCACACGGTAGGGCGTAGAGGGAAAGGTGCGCCGTGTGGTTTTTGGAAGACAGATTTTGCTGGACTGGTTTATTTACACCATGTCCCATTTGAAGCCCCCCTGATGCACCCCTAGAGTAGAAACCCCATAAAAGTGACCCCATTTTGGAAACTACGGGATAAAGTGGCAGTTTTGTTGGGACTATTTTTAGGGTACATATGATTTTTGGTTGCTCTATATTACATTTTTGTGAGGCAAGGTTACCAAAAATAGAAATTCTAAAATTTCATCTCCATTTGCCATAAACTGTTGAGGAACACCTAAAGGGTTAATAAAGTTTGTAAAATCAGTTTTGAATACCTTGAAGGGTGTAGTTTCTTAGATGGGGTCACTTTTATTGCGTTTCTACTCTAGGAGTGCATCAGGGGGTCTTCAAATGGGACATGGTGCCAAAAAAAGGCCATCAAAATCTGCCTTCCAGAAACCATACGGCGTTCCTTTCCTTCTGCGCCCTGCCGTTTGGTCATACAGCAGTTTACGACCACATATGGGGTGTTTCTGTAAACGGCAGAATCAGGGTAATAAATATTACGTCTTGTTTGGCTGTTAACCCTTGCTTTGTTACCGGAATAAAAACTGATTAAAATTGAGAATTTGCAAAATAATTGCTGTTTTGGCACAGTTTTTATTTTTTTGACCATGTTCATCTGAGGGGTTAGGTCATGGGGTATTTTTGTTGAGCAGATTCTTACGGAAATGGCGATACCCAATATGTCTTTTTTTTTTGTTTGTTTTAGTGTCTCAAGTCTTAGAACCATAGTTTTTTCCGATGGTCAGTGGCTAAATGGAATAAAAATTGGGGAAGGGGATTATAAATTTAGTACTCCATGGAAGTGTGGTACTCCCTGAAGCAACCGTCAATGCGGAGGCCTGGATGATCGGGGCACGTGTCACACGGAGTGGTGGTGTCCTTCCATATCCCCCTCCTGTGACACACACTGCACTTTTTTGGGGACCGTCCCTTCTTTCCAGTATGGGGGACCACACCTGGATCCGGGCACCTCTAGTTCCCGAGGTGCTCCGGCCTGCTCAGAAAAGATCAGGGCCTTGAGGACTGCCTCATAGAACTGAAGGAATTTCCCTGTCTCAGCGCTCTGGGACTGCACAAAAGAGTTGTACAAGGCAACCTGTACCAAGTAGACCGCAACTTTTTTGTACCATGCCTGAGTTTTGCGCATGGCATTATATGGCTTGAGGACTTAATCAGAGAGATCAACTCCTCCCATATACCGATTGTAGTAGACGATACAATCGGGCTTGAGGACCGTTGCCACGGTACTTCACACAGGGACAGGGGTGATGCAGTTACCGTGAATTGTGGACAGTACAAGGACATCCCTCTTGTCCTTATATCTGACCAGCAACAGGTTTCCACTGTTAAGGGCACGGGTCTCACCCCTGGGCATAGGTACCTGGAGGGGGTGGGTAGGGAAGCCTGATTGATTTTTCCACACGGTCCCACAAGCGGACGTGGATCTGGCGGTGAGGGACTGGAACAAGGGGATACTAGTATAAAAGTTATCCAACTACAGGTGGTAACCTTTATCTAGCAGTGGGTGCATAAGGTTCCACACAAGTTTCCCGCTAACACCCAGACTAGGGGAACATTCTGGGGGTTCGATACGGGAATCTCGCCCCTCGTACACACGAAACTTGTAAGTGTACCCTGAGGTACTCACAAAGTTTGTACAGCTTCACGCCATACCTCACCCGCTTAGAGGGAACATACTGGTGGAAAATGAGTCTCCCCTTGAAAGCAATGAGACTCCTCAACCGCGACCTCCCTTCCAGGTACATAGGCCTCCAAAAATTTGGCCCCAAAGTGATCGATGACCGGCCGGATTTTGTACAGGCGGTCATAGGCAGGATCACATGGGGGGGGGGGGGGACATGCTGCATTATCTGCATAATGCAGGCATTTTCGGATGGTCTCAAACCGGGTACGTGTCATGGCCGTACTGTAAAGTGGGGTCTAGTAGAGGACGTCACCACTCCAGTAATGGCTTTTTTGACTAGGCCCATGTGCAGCACGAGGCCCCAAAACGTCCTCATCTCGGCTGCACTGACCGGAGTCCAGCCACCGGCCCTAGCCAAAAAGGAGCCCGGGTGTTGAGCAATGAACTGTTGGGCGAACAGGTTTGTTTGCTCCACCATCAGATTCACAAAGTGGTCACTTAAAAAAAGACTAAAATAGTCATTCAGTGAAGCCCACTGTGGGAATCTGGATTCCTGCTTGGCCAACAAAATCAGGAATCACAGGCTCAGAATGCTCTGGGGTACACCATGTAAGTTTACCGGTAGGGGGCTCAGGTGGACTTATCTGGTGGGCCGGAAAACTAGTACGAGCCCCAGAGCTGCTCGTACTAGTGTGGGCCACAGGGTCCCTGGCATGGCGGTCTCCTTGCTCTGCCTGGCGGCATCTCCGCCGCCTTGGGGGCTCATCATCGCTAGATGACAAAAGGAAAGTGGGGTCATCCTCGTTCTCACTGGAACTCTGAGTCGAAGGCAAGCTGGGCGTATTCCTCGTCGGCCGAGAACATCTGGCGGGCCATAGGGGAGTGTGTGCGCGTGTGGAAATCTTTATTTAGTGTGAGTGTGTGTGGGGGCACGGGTGTTTGTGGACTTATCCCTAAAACTAACAGGAAAAAAAAATTAAAATTAAAAATGGGCCAAAAATGTGAAAAAAATAAAAAAATTCAAACTCTCTGATCAGCGGTGGGGTGTGCGATGCGCTAACAGTGGCCAGACGCTAAGACTGCCGGCCACAGTCAGCGTACGCAGAAAAAAAATAAAACTGCTCCCCAAAAAGTGTGGGGGGTGGGGGGGGCAAGCGGGCAAGCTGCAGCACCCCTGGGGGGATCTAGGGTCACACAGACACCCGATTGGGGTGATGCAACAGTTGAAACTTTTTTTTTTTTTTTTCTAATAAACTTTCCCTGAATATCCCTGCCTAACCTAACCTTTCCCTAACCTGGAGGGTCAGAAGGGGGGTGCTGGGCAGATATGGGGTTGCTGGCTCTGGAGATCGATGCAGCCTCCTCGCTCCCAGACACAGAAAGGAGGAGTAGAGGAGCGCTGCAATAATTTTAAACGCGCGACCCTGCAGCCAATCAGAAGCGATCCTGAGAGGTGATGTCACCGGGTTATTGGGTCCCTAGAGACCCGAATAACCCGGAAACACAGCAAACCGCAAGTCTGAATTGACCTGCGCTTTGCTGTGATCGTCGACATGGGGGGGGGGGGTCACAGGACCCCTCCCCCTGTGCATTGTCTCAGGGTGCCGCGGCAGTGATCGGAAATACACAGGTACGCCCTGTGTCCTTAACCTCTTCAGGACATAGGGCGTACAGGTACGCCCTTATGTCCTGGTACTTAAGGACACAGGGCGTACCTGTACGCCCTGTGTATTTCCGATCGCCGCGCTGCTCAAATCATTGAGCAGGCACTTCGGCTAAATGCCCGGGGGGGTCCCTTGACCCCCCCATGTCGGCGATCGCTGCAAACCGCAGGTCAATTCAGACCTGCGGTTTGCTACTTTTATCTATTGCGGCGGCGGGCGGTGCCATCGGGTCCCCATGCGGCTGTACGGGGGACCCGATGGCATGGAAGGCAGCGCGATGCCTTCCTTATGCATCTGCGCTGCCTTCCGGTGACGAGCCTGTGAGATCCAGCCCTCTGGATCTCACAGGCCCCGGAATCTGTATGAGTAATACACTCAGTATTACTCATACAGCCAATGCATTCCAATACAGAAGTATTGGAATGAATTGTAAAGGATTAGACCCCCAAAAGTTCAAGTCCCAAAGTGGGACAAAAAATTTGGTGAAAAAAAAAAGTTTAAAAAATAAAGTTTTCCCCCCAAAAAATTAAGTTTCAAGTAAAAATAAACAAAAACCTAATTTTCCCCAAATAAAGTTAAAAAAAATTGGTAAAAAATAGGGTGGGGGGGGGGGGGAGTATACATATTAGGTATCGCCGCGTTCGTATCGACCAGCTCTATAAACATATCACATGACCAGATGAACACCGTAAAAAAATAAAAATAAAAACTGTGCTAAAGAAACAATTTTTTTGTCACCTTACATAACAAAAAGTACCACAGCAAGCGATCAAAAACGCGTTTTCCCACCAAAATAGTACCAATCTGTCGCCTCATCCCGCAAAAAATTAGCCCCTACCTGAGACAATCGCCCAAAAAATAAAAAAAACTATGGCTCAGAATATGGACACACTAAAACATCATTTTTTTTGTTTTAAAAAAGCTTTTGTGTAAAACTTACATAAATAAAAAAAAGTATACATATTAGGTATCGCCGCGTCCATATCGACCGGCTCTATAAAAATATCACATGACCTAACCCCTCAGATGAACACTGTAAAAAATAAAAACTGTGCTAAATAAAAAAAAATTGTCACCTTACATCACAAAAAGTGTAATAGCAAGCAATCAAAAAGTCACACGCACCCCAAAATAGTGCCAATAAAACAGTCATCTCATCCCGCAAAAAGCATACCCTACCCAAGGTAATCGCCCAAAAACTGAAAAAAATATGTCTCTCAGACTATGGAAACACTAAAACATGATTTTTTTTTTTGCTTCAAAAATGAAATCATTGTGTAAAACTTACATAAATAAAAAAAAGTATACATATTAGGTATCGTCGCGTCCGTGACAACCTGGTCTATAAAAATACCACATGATCTAACCTGTCAGATGAATGTTGTAAATAACAAAAAATAAAAACTGTGCCAAAACAGCTATTTCTTGTTATCTTGCCTCACAAAAAGTGTAATATAGAGCAACCAAAAATCATATGTACCCTAAACTAGTACCAACAAAACTTCCACCCTATCCCGTAGTTTCTAAAATGGGGTCACTTTTTTGGAGTTTCTACTCTAGGGGTGCATCAGGGGGGCTTCAAGTGGGACATGGTGTAAAAAAAAACAGTTTAGCATAATCTGCCTTCCAAAAACCGTATGGCATTCCTTTAATTTTTTTTACTTCATTTTACCAGTGTCATGAAGTACAATATGTGACAAAAAAACAATCTCAGAATGGCCTGGATAAGTCAAAGCGTTTTAAAGTTATCACCACTTAGTGACACTGGTCAGATTTGCAAAAAATGGCCTGAGCCTTAAGGTGAAATAAGGCTGTGTCCTTAAGGGGTTAAGAGGTAAAAAATTTCATTTTGGAAAAAAATTTCATTTTTGACATTTGCTTCTAAACTTCTAAGCCTTCTAACGTCCCAAAAAAAAGTTATTTACAAAATGATCCAAACATGTTGTAGACATATGGGAAATGTAAAGTAATAACTATTTTCAGAGGTATCACTATCTGTTTTAAAAGCCGAGAAATAAAAATTTTGAAAATTGCGAATTTTTCCAAATTCTTGTTAAATTTTGATTTTTTTTTTTATAAATAAAAATGAAATTTTTACTCAAATTTTCCACTGTCATAAAGTACAATATGTGACTAGAAAACAATCTCAGAATGGCTTGGATAAGTAAAAGCGTTTTAAAGTTATGACCACATAAAGTGACACATGTCAAATTAGCAGAAAACTGCCTGTTCCTTTAAGGTGAAAAATGGCAGGGTCCTAAAGGGGTTAAAGAGGAATTTTCATCGGTCCAAACATTGTGAACTAAGTATCATGACCTATACAGCGGCGCCCAGGGATCTCACTGCACTTACCATTATGCCTGGGCGCCGCTCCGTTCTCCCGTTATGTCCTCCGGTATGTTCGGGGACTTGGTATAGTAGGCGGAGTCTGTTCTTGTTCTGCTGGGGGTCTCCTTCTCCTAGGCTGTAGCACTGGCCAATCGCATCGCAGAGCTCACAGCCTGGGAGAAGAAAAACTCCCAGGCTGTGAGCTCTGTGCTGCGATTGGCCAGCGCTACAGCCTAGGAGAAGGAGATGCCCAGCAGAACAAGGGCAGACTCTGCCTACTATAACCAAGTCCCCGAACATATCGGAGGACATAACGGGAGAACGGAGCGGCGCCCAGGGATAATAGTAAGTGCAGTGAGATCCCTTGGCGCCGCTGTAAATGTCACAATACTTAGTTCACAATGTTTGGACCGATGAAAGGTCCTCTTTAAGAGTGCATTTGCAAACTAACAGGCTCTTTGCCTTATACGGAATCCATCAGAGAACTGCTCTGTTAGCTGGCTCTATAGCCCTTATCTGTACATTCTTAACAGCTCATCGGTACTCATTATACCTAATTTCTTATAATTTAAAGTTAACCTGTCATCAGGATTTTGTGTATAGAACTGAAGACATGGGTTGCTGGATGGCAGCTAGCACATTCGCAATACCCAGTCCCCATAGCTCTCTGTGCTTTTATTGTGTAGAAAAAAAAACTGATTTGCTACATATGCAAATTAACCTGAGATGTGTCCTGTACGTGAGATGAGTCAGGGACGGGACTCATCTCAGGTTAATTTGCATATGTAGCAAATCGGTTTTTTTACACAATAAAAGCACACAGAGCTATGGGGACTGAGTATTGCGGATGTGCTAGCGGCCATCTAGCAACCAATGTCCTCAGCTCTATACACAAATTCCCCGTGACAGGTTCCCTTTAATTTTAAAATAACAATGTAGCTTCAGTGAATGTTTCAGCTGTCAGGAGTTCAGAGCTGAGGGGTACAGATTGAGCTGTCAGAGTAGTGTTTTTTTTTTTTTTTTTTTATATTTTGGGCAATTGTCTTAGGTGTGGGCTCATTTTTCGCCCAAAATATTAAAAAACTATGGCTCAGAATATGGAGACACTAAAACATATTTTTTTTTTGTTATTGTGTAAAACTTAAGTAAATAAAGTATATGTATTAGGTATTGCTGTATCCGTAACAACCTGTTCTATAAAAATACCACATGACCTAACCCCTCAGTTGACCACCTTGCATCACAAAAAGTGTAATAGTAAGCGATCAAAGTCATATGCACCAAAATAGTGCCAATCAAACCGTCATCTCATCACGCAAAAACCATATCCTACCTAAGACAATCGCCCAGAAACTGAAAAAACTACAGCTCTCAGAATATGGAGACACCTAAAACATAATTTATTTTTTGTTTCTAAAACGATATTATTGTGTAAAACTTACATAAATAAAAAAAAAGTTGACATTTTGGGTATTGCTGCGTCTGTAATAACCTGCTCTATAAAAAATATCACATGACCTAACCCCTCAGGTGAATACCGTAAAAAAAGCAATTTATTTTGTCACCTTATATCACAAAAAGTGTAATAGCAAGCGATCAAAAAGTCATATGCACTCTATAATGGTACCAATCAAACCGTCATCTCATCCCGAAAAAAATTAGGCCTCTTTCAGACGGGCATTGCGGGAAAATGTGAGGGTGCGTTGCGGGAACACCCGCGATTTTTCCGCGCGAGTGCAAAACATTGTAATGCGTTTTGCACTCGCGTGAGAAAAATCACGCATGTTTGGTACCCAAACCCGAACTTCTTCACAGAAGTTCGGGCTTGGGATCGGGGTTGTGTAGATTGTATTATTTTCCCTTATAACATGGTTATAAGGGAAAATAATAGCATTCTGAATACAGAATGCTTAGTAGGTGATCAATTGAGGGTTAAAAAAATTAACTCACCTTCTCCTCTTGTTCGCGTAGTTCCCGGTCTCTTCTTTACTACTTTAATGATGAGCTATGGGCTAAAGGACCTGTGGTGACGTCAGATCACATGCTCCAATCACATGGTCCATCACCGTGGTGATGGACCATGTGATTGGAGAATGTGATCTGACATCACCACAGGTCCTAGCCGGTACCCTGTTTCCCCGAAAAACAGTGTCTTATATAAATTTTTGCTCAAAGATGCGCTAGGTCTTATTTACAGGGATGTCTTATTTTTCCATGACACAGGGGGATCAGAGGGGGGAATCAAAATGACACAGGAGCATCAGAGGGAGGGATTACCATTTTAGTACCCCTTTCTTATCCTCCTGTGTCATTTTGATTCCCCCCTCTGTCATTTTACGTGTCCCCCCCCCCCTCCGCTGTGCAAGCGGACAGTGGATTATTTACTCTCCCCCTCCCACCTTCACCAGACATCCCACAACCACTTTATCAGACATTCCCCCCCCCCCTACCTCAGTCACCCCTGTGTCCGTGCCGGCCAGATTCTACACAATGTGCCCGACTCCTGCCCTGCACAACTCACTCACTGTCTAAATGTGAGTCAGCCAGACTCCGTCAGGGCAGAGCGAGCAGCAGGCGGCAGCTTGTCCTGGCGGCGGCGGGCTCTCTGATTTAAAGAGACCTTGCACCGCCTGATCAGCTCTGGCTGCGCTGTGGCCAATCAGTGAGCTGCGCGGCGGCGCCCGCCGCTAAGATCCAAAGGAGTCAGACACCTTACAGTAACTTCTGGGACCTTATATTCCGGGGGGCCTTATTATCGGGGAGGCCTTATTTTCGGGAGGATGCCTTATATTTCAGAAAGAGGCAAAACTGGAAGTAGGTCTTATGTTCGGGGAAACACGGTAGTTCATCTTTTAAGAAGTAAAGAAGAGACCGGGAACTACGTGAACAAGAGGAGAAGGTGAGTTAATTTTTTTATTTTTTTTTAACCCTCAATTGATCACCTACTAAGCATTCTGTATTCAGAATGCTATTATTTTCCCTTATAACCATGTTATAAGGGAAAATAATACAGTGAATAGACTGTCACCTAGCAACCATGCGTGAAAATCGCACCGCATCCGCACTTGCTTGCGGATGCTTGCTATTTTCACGCAACCCCATTCACTGCTATGGGGCCTGCGTTGCGTCAAAAACGCAGAATATAAAGCATGCTCCGATTTTCACGCAACGCACAAGTGATGCTGTATCTTTTTGCCCCCTGGAGCCCCTCCGACTGTGCACTATTGGTCTATGAGTGAAGGAACGTCTGACTTATCAGATAAGTACCATATTGGTGGCTATTATTGAAGTATCTCTTGACGTCAGCATTTGCCTTTATAACAGATTTTTTTTTATACACATCATGTAGTTTATCACTCTTACAGACCAGTGCCGTTTTGGGGCGCTCCAGTCTTCTCTTTTTCTTTTTTTGCTTTCTTTGTGTATTCTTTTTTGGTCAAATCTGTTTTTATTGATATATAAAAGTTCAGCATGCATATAATCAGTGTAGGTCAAATACAGTCATCATAAATCAAATGACAGATTACATATGTTCACATTAACATATTCTAGATAATTTTAAGCTTCCAGGTTATCAACCCCACAATACAGGTAGGTGAACCAATGCAATCATGCAAACCATACTTGCTATTCACTAGGTGAAAACCTAGGTGCTTGTAGAACATGAAAATAAGAAAATAAGAAAATAAAAGACAACATAAAAAACACATAATAACAATAATAGACCTGTCCTCTGTGACTTTCCCGATTTCACATCTATTCGTCACCTATCTGGTTAAAGAAGGTATACAATGGACTAAGCTAACATAGTATATCTTGTCAAGCATATATTTGCTGATCCCTCAGGATGTCCAACCTTTTAATTGCGCCCCCAATATGTTCCAGCTCACTCGACATTTCTGTTTTTATCTAAGTTGACCCTCTCCCTCTCTTTTATATATTTTATCCATGGTTCCCATACTCGCAAGTATCTTTCCCTATTATGGTATGTCCATCCCACTAATTCCTCCATTCTGCATATGTCTGCCATTTTTTCATGCCACATCTTTAGTGACGGTGGCTCTTTATCCCTCCATTTTACCGGGACCAGTAACTTAGCTGCCGCTATCATGTGTGTGGGTAGGTTCGTTCTGCCCGGTCTGAAGTCACTCGTAGGTAGCCAGAGCAGTACTAATTTCGGCGTAAGCTTCAGGTTCACTTTGCAAATCTGATTAATCGCTTTTTCAATATCGTCCCAGAATTTCCTCAACCTCGGGCAGAACCACCAGATATGTGACAGCGATCCTCTACTTTCCTCACATCTCCAACAAAGATCATCTAACCCTAATCCCACTTGAAATAGCCATTCAGGTGTTCTGTACCATCTCGTGAGTATTTTCAGGGAATTTTCTTGGGTCAAGATGCATTTAGAGAAACCATGTGAGTGAGTCAATACATATCTTTTATCCGAATCCTCAAGTACACAATCTAACTCCTTCTCCCAAGCTGCTACGTAGGAAGGAAAGCCATCTCCCCTATCCCTCATCAGTTGTGCATATATAAGCGAAATGCATTTCGGGGGAATCCTGGGTAGTAATGTATATGTTTCCAACCAGGTAGGTTCCTCTAGTGGAACAAATTTAGACTTTTTAAAATCTAGTACATGTGTTTTCAAAGTCCTGTACTTGGAGGAAATCCCACTTTATATTATTTCTTCCACTAAGGGACATATAGCACTCTTGCTGGCCAGTATTTTTCACCAAATCACCTACTACTACCCCCAGTAATGACTTCCAAATGGGCCTGGTCTCCACACGAGATGTGTTCAAGATCTGGGGTAACATTCTGAGAGGTGTCAGGGGTGACAACTTCCCTCTCCCCATACTAAGTACTTTCGTCTTGTTACATGCTAAGACAGTTCCTTGAGTGATGACACTAAGTATAGCTTTTTTATCTGGCTTTTTAGAAGGGAACCACAACATATAGTCCGTAAAACAACCTAGAAGAGCAAGTTCCATATCTATATGCATGGATGAGGGTCCAGGTCTCGTCAAAGCAACCCACCTCTCCAGATGAATGGCCTGTACATATAATTCAATCTCTGGAAGTGATATACCTCCTTGTTTCCTTCTTCTAGTTAATAGTTCAAAGGGTAGTCTAGCTTTTTTATTTGCCCAAATATATCTCCCAATCGTCCCTCTAATCTTGGCAATGAAATTGGCTGGTAAGTGCAGAGGCAGTGATCTAAGGGTATATAACAGCTGGGGTAATACATAGGCCGTAACTACATTCTTCCTACCTAACCAGGACAAGAACGGTATGGAGCTTTTGGATAGGAAGGCTTCAATCTTTTTCAGCAGAGGAGGGAAGTTTAGCCTGAACAGCAGACCTGGGTCCCTAGATATATTAATACCTAGATACTTAATAGAGGTCGGGGGCCATTTAAATGGTGTCAAACCTTTAAGCCTAGCTTGTTGTGTGCTTGAGAGAGATATCCCTAGTGCTTCGGATTTGTCCAGGTTGATCTTAAAATTGGACAGTGATCCAAACTGTTGGAAGATATTTAGAACTTCAGGCATAGCCTTTAGTGGATCAGTCAGTATAAGGAGCAAATCATCAGCAAATGCTGCCATTTTATGAGTATATGAACCTAATTGCAATCCCTGAATAACCGGACTTTGCCTAAATTTAAGGAGTAGAGTCTCCAGGGTAAGAATAAAGAGTGTAGGAGACAATGGGCATCCCTGTCGCGTGCCATTGCATATCGAGAAGGCGTCTGACAGAGTCCCGTTTACCATAATTCGCGCTGATGGAGAAGAGTAAAGTGAGAATATGGCATTAATAAACTGATCTGGGAAACTAAATGCTTCTAATGTGCTACGCATGTATAGCCAGCTGACTCTGTCAAACGCCTTCTCCGCGTCAGTTCCCAGTAGTACTAACGGGGTCTTATTCTTTTTATCATAACAGACACTATGAACTACCCTGCTAACATTATGTCTCCCCTCCCTTCCTGGTACAAAACCCACTTGTTCTTCCCCCACAAGCTCAGGCAACAGCTTAGAGATCCTTGCACTAAGCAATTTAGCCCACCACTTTAAATCTGTGTTGAGCAGGGAAATTGGCCTGTAGCTTCCACAAGCTTCCTGGTCCTTTCCTTCTTTATGAATTACAGTAATATGCGCTGCCTGAGCCTGAGGGGGAAGAGTCCCCCCCTGGAGCAGTGAATTACATAGGCAGACAAAGTGAGGGACAAGTATATCTCTGAATTTTTTGTAATAAGCGATGGGAAACCCATCTGGGCCAGGGCTTTTCCCCAGTGGTATGGTATCCAAAACTCGCTTCACCTCCTCTGCTGTAAAGGGCCTAAGCAAATCTAAACCATTCTCCTTTGATATGGAAGGGATCTTGATGGATTTAAGGAATTCCTTAGTCTGTGAGGCCACGTCAGGGCCTGTACTCCCGTCACCCAGGTTATACAGAGACTCATAGAACTTGCGGAATTCCCCAGCAATAGCAGGTGTGCTTGTAAATCTGTTTCCCTCTGAGGATTTAATCACTGAGATGAAGGATTTATCCCTCTGGTGTTTTAAGAGAGCAGACATCAATTTGGTACTTTTATTACCATGTAGGTAATGTTTAAAACGTAGAACCTGTAAAATTTTGGCTGATCTAACGTTAAGAAGGTCCTTCACTTTCTTACGTAGGGAGGTAAGGGAAATATACACCTCATTAGACTGCGATTTTTTATGAAGGCTTTCAAGTGTTGATATTTGCAGCAACAAGGAGTTCAACTCTTTTAGTCTCTGTCTCTTTAACCTGGTACCTAAACTGATGAGCTCACCCCTGATTACCTCTTTGTGGGCCTCCCACAAAATGGAACTGGAAACCTGACCTGAGTCATTATTCAAAAAATAGTCTTTTAACTTTTGGGAGATTAACTGTTCATTTTGAGCATCATCTGTGAGCGTGGTGTTCAATCGCCAGGTCCAGGATCTACGAGGGAGGTCAGCAAACTTCACCTTCACGCACACCGGGGCATGGTCAGAGATGACTGCATTACCTATTCTGGCTTCCGTAACTACTGGAAGCGCATGATTAGATAGAAATATATAATCCAATCTCTGGTACGAATCATGTACTCTAGAATGAAATGTATAGTCCTTCTCCTCTGGGTGTAATAACCTCCAGACATCTGATACACCTAGGTCTGATAGTGTGAGGTGAAGTTTGCGGAGTTTTTTAACCGACGAGCTCCTGGACTTAGATGTGGTGTCTTTCAAAGGATCAAAAATCATATTCAAATCCCCTCCCATGATCAGCAAACCCTCAGCAAAAGGCCTCAGGGTCTCAAGCGTCCTCAAGATCCACCTTATTTGATTAGTATTGGGAGCGTACAGGTTCGCCATTGTAATGGTTAAATTAAGAATTTTACCTTTTACCAAGAGGTACCTGCCCTCCGGGTCTGCAATTTTCGCTGACATTTTAAACGGGATATTTTTCCCCACACCAATCGATACTCCCCTTGAGGCAGACGAGTGGGACGCATGAAACCATAAGGGAAAGTGCTTATTAGTCATATTAGGGATATGCATATGCGGATGGAGATGAGCTCTGGTAGTTTCTCCACACATGTTTCCCCCCGCCGGCCTTAATTATAAGGTCAGAGTGTGCGTTATAGTGTCTAGAGACGCCATTGGGCCCTGCAGCCCATTAGTTATGTTCATAGTTATTCTTATCTTTATTTTTATTGGTTTTTTCATGTATCCTGTCTTACCTGACTTATATAATTTCACTAGTCCCTTGAGAGATAAAATACTTGAATATGGCTGAAGTGAAGGTATACTCCCTCAATATCAACTTGTTCCTTCTTTAAAGTGTGATACAATTGGCTCCTCTTCTGAGGAATATTAGCGCCATTAGCATTGAGGGAGTATACCTTCACTTCAGCCATATTCAAGTATTTTATCTCTCAAGGGACTAGTGAAATTATATAAGTCAGGTAAGACAGGATACATGAAAAAACCAATAAAAATAAAGATAAGAATAACTATGAACATAACTAATGGGTTGCAGGGCCCAATGGCGTCTCTAGACACTATAACGCACACTCTGACCTTATAATTAAGGCCGGCGGGGGGAAACATGTGTGGAGAAACTACCAGAGCTCATCTCCATCCGCCCGGTCTATCAGATCATAAAGTGAAACCCCTTCTCATTTTTTTTAAAACTGCACACAAGTAAAGGGGAAAAACATATATGTGAAAGATGAATCCCCCACTGGAGTAGGCACCTCTACTACTCCTATAAGGAAGCATATCCATGTGAAAGCAACAAACTGTGGAAATGCTAGGGTGAGAACATTATTAAAATGAACCATTCTTATAGAATCAAAGTCTCACTCCTCAGGTGATCCTCTTCTTTGGCGATCGACTTTTACCAGCTGATTGCCAGTGCCCATTCTGGAGAAGCTGAGGCAGGTCTGGCGGGAACGATGCCGGCAGCCATGATGGAATTTCCAGAGGCTCCATCTTCAGTGCGTCCCACATCTTTGGCAAATCTTCTGGTGTTCGCACCGTGAACTGTCGGCCCTCGATAGTGGTTGTTAAGCCAAAGGGAAAGAGCCATTTCAACGGGAGCTTCCTCTCCCTCAGTACATTAGTGAGCGGGCGTAAGGCTCTCCTTTTAGCCAATGTGCTAGCCGCCAAGTCCTGGAACAACAGGATCTTATTTTCCTCTAATAAAAGGTCACCCGCTTCTCTAGCAGCCTTGAGCAAAGCAGCAGTGTCCAAGTAATTCAATAAGGCACACACTACATCCCTCGGTGGTTCTGTAGCTGGCGGTTTTGGCCTCAGGGCCCTATGCGCCCGTTCAATGACAATGGCGTCCGCCCTTTCTTTGCCTATGAGCTTTTCAAACAGATGTCGCACTGTGGGTGTTATCTCCTCAGTGGAGACTGACTCCGGTATGCCTCTCAGGCGAATATTCTTACGCCGGCCCCTGTTCTCTTGGTCCTCTAGATACAGGAATGCATTATTTACCTGTTTGCAGACCGAGGCAAGTTGGCTTTGCAATCCAACACTATGCTGCGACATAAGGGAGTGCGAATCCTCCAGGGCTTCTACTCTGTGTCCCATATGTAGGACCTCCGTTTTAATGTCCGACAATTCTTTCAGGACTGGTGTCAGAGCTTTATCTAGTGACTGTGCCAGTGACTGTTGTAGGAAAGCTCTAGTTATGGGCAAGGCGTCTCTCTCACCTTGAAACTCAGATCCGGCTTCTGAGGACTCTCCATCAGAATCGTCTTCCCGCGTCTCCACTGTTGGTGTATTTCGCGCCGCCTTCCCTCGCTCCGGCTGAGAGGAGACTCTCTTACTGAGGTACTTATTCATGTCGCTTTGCGAACTCTTCAATTTCGGGGTGCTATCCACCTCCCCTCTTCTATCTCTGCTAGTTTTCCCCATAATCTCTCGTCGGGAAGCTGTGATTTAGGCTAAAAGACCGGGCTTATGGCGAGGAGCTCAGACGCACACGCACACGTCCTCCACCATGCTCAGTTGGCTCCGCCCCCTGTGTATTCTTTTTTGATACACTTGATGTGTTATCTAACTGTTAGTGTTTGATACTAATGTCCCCTGACGAACCTTAATTATCATAAGGGGAAACGCGTTGGGACTTCGAACTAAGTACTGTGTATCAAATTTATGGGATTTTTGATTATGTATCGTGTATCAAATTAAAGTGAGGGCCTTGTAAGGACAGGTTAGCCAAGGTACGTGGACAGAGTGCGTCTACCATCCAGGTGTATCTCTGGGCTGAGGATATCTTGTAGGGTGAAGCAGGGACAGACATTAGGTGTATAGACGTTTTGCCCCAATACTTTTCCCTGAGATACTGGCTGTCTGTCCGGGTCATTATAGCACCTTCTGTAGCTGCATTTGTGTCTATTAGTCCATTTTTTTTTGAGGGGGGGGGGGATTTAATATTTAATGATCATTAATAAAAGTTGAAGAGGACCTTTCACCGATTATTACACTATGAACTAACTATACAGACATGTAGAGCGGCGCCCGGGGATCTCACTGCACTTACTATTATCCCCGGGCGCCGCTCCGTTCTCCTGCTATGCCCTCTGGTATCTACGTTCCCTAAGTTATGGTAGGCGGAGTCTGCCCTTGTTCTTCTGTAGCGCTGGCCAATCGCATTGCAGAGCTCACAGCCTGGGAGAAAAGAACCTCCCAGGCTGTGAGCTCTGTGCTGCGATTGGCCAGAGCTAGAGCAGAACAAGGGCAGACTCCGCCTACCATAACTTAGTGACTGGAATCTCCGCCTACTATAACTTAGTGAGCGGAGATACCGGAGGGCATAGCGGGAGAATGGAGCGGCGCCCGGGGATAATAGTAAGTGCAGTGAGATCCCCGGGCGCTGCTCTACATGTCTGTATAGTTAGTTCATAGTGTAATAATCGGTGAAAGGTCCTCTTTAAGTTTTAGGTGGTTGCTTTCAGTGATATGGTGTAAAAAAAACAGTTCATCAAAATCTGCCTTCCAAAAACCGTATGGCATTCCTATCCTTCTGCGCAATGCCGTATGCCCGTACAGCAGTTTACGACCACATATGGGGTGTTTCTGTAAACCTCAGAATCGGGGCCATAAATATTGAGTTTTGTTTTTGCTGTTAACCCTTGCTTTGTAACTGGAAAAAATTAATTAAAATGGAAAATCTGCCAAAAAGGGGAAATTCAGAAATTTCTTGTGGAACACCTAAAAGGTTAACAAAGTTTGTAAAATCAATTTTGTATACCTTGAGGGGTGTAGTTTCCAAAATGGGGTCACTTTTTTGGAGTTTACACTCTAGGGGTGCATCAGGGGGTCTTCAAATGTGACATGGCAGCTTAAAATTATCCCAGTGAAATCTGCTTTCCAAAAACCATATGGCGTTCCTTTCCTTCTGCACAATACAGTGTGCCCATAGAGCAGTTTACAACCACATATTGGGTGTTTCTGTGAACTACAGAATCAGGGCCATAAATATGGTTTTGTATGGCTGTTGACTCTTGCTTGGTTACTTGAAAAATGGATTCAAATTGAAAATCTGCCCAAAATTGACATTTTTAAATGTTCTCTATTTTCCATTAGTTCGTGTGGAACACCTAAAGGGTTAACAAAGTTTGTAAAATCAGTTTTGAATACCTTGAGGGTATAGTTTCTAAAATGGGGTAGTTTTTGGGTGGTTTCTATTATGTAAGCCTCACAAAGTGACTTCAGACCTGAACTGGTCCTTAAGTAGTTTTGGAAATTTTCTGAAAAAGTTCAAGACTTTTACAACTGTCATGAAGTACAATATGTGATGAGAAAACAATCTCAGAATGGCCTGGATAAGTAAAAGCGTTTTAAAGTTATCACCAGATAAAGTGACACATTTCAGATTTGTAAAAAATGGCCTGGTCCTTAAGGTGAAAAATGGCAGGGTCCTGAAGGGGTTAAACATAAAAACCTATACATATGTGGTATCATTGTAATCGTACTAGAATGAAGGGCACTGGTCAGTTTTGCTGCAAACAGATTTAATAAATTATTTCTTTTTTTTCCAATTCCACCCAATTTGGAATTTTTTCCCGATTCCCACTATATTGTATGCCATATTAAATGGTGGCATTAGAAAGTACAACTTGTCCCGCAAAAAATAAGCCCTCATACAGTTATGTAAACAAAAATATAAAAGTTATAGCTCATAGAAGATAGGGAAGATAAATTAAAACGCAAAAACGAAAAAAAAAACTCAGGTATCCTAGGGGTTTAACAGATGATGATAATTCTGTATTGGGTCTACTGGGTTTTCCAGACCTCATAAGAATAAGGCTACATGCACACGACCGTTCTGGTTTTTGCGGTCTGCAAACCCCGGATCTGCAAAAAACGGAAGCCGCCCATTGTACAAATGCCTATTCTTGTCCTCAAAACGGGCAAGAATAGGACATGTTATATTTTTTTTGTGGGGCTACGGAACGGAGCAATGGATGCGGACAGCACAGAGTGTGCTGTCCGCATCTTTGCGGCCCCATTGAAGTGAATGGGTCCGCACCCGAGCCGCAAAAAATGCGGCTCTGATGCAGACCAAAATGGTCGTGTGCATGAGGCCTAAGTATTGCACTGCTAAATTGAGTTCTTCCACCTCAGTCGTAAAAGTGACACTAACAAAATGGGAACTCCACATTCAGGGAAAAAATATTTAGCGGGAATTTTTGGCTATCTTTTTCTATTTTGGCAGTACTATGCATTTTAACAATATATATATATTTTTTTTATTTTTTTTTTCCTGTAGCTGTCGGCACAGAGATAAAACTCCTAATTGGGAAGGCAATTTGTTGTCAGTTCACTGCTATTAGAAAGATTCTATCTGCAAGCTAAGGCTTATTATAACTATAGGCCAGTTATATGAATGACAATTATATTGTTCTTTTGAAAGTTTTAAAGATCGTTTATACACTGCTAAAAGCGGCATCCATGCAAGGCTATTTTGTCCGGCACAATGCCGGAATTCACGCCAGAAACCTGGCAGATTCCATTACAGTGATTGGGATCCAGCGGGCACCGGCAATTTTGGTGTATATATATTTTTTTCCCCCTGGAACAGAATACTGAAATTGTAAACACTAGTGTGGACATAGCCCAAGATGAAGAAATCATTAGTCCCTCTCATCTTATATGCACAGAGTAAGAGCTTATGCACACGACAGTATGTATTTTGCGGTCCGCAAAAAAACGGATCCTCAGAAAATACGAATGACATCCGTGTGCATTCTGTATTTTACGGAACAGCTGGCCCTTCATAGAACAGTAGTATCCTTGTCTGTAATGCGGACAATAATCGGACATGTTCTCTTATTTTGCTTAACGGAAATATGGAAACTGAATGCACACGGAGTAACTTCAGTTTTTTTGCAGACCCATTGAAGTGAATGGTTCCGCACACGGTCCACAAAAAACGACGGAACGGACACTGAAAGAAAATACGTTTGTGTGCATGAGCCCTAAAAGAGAGACTTATATACAGTTGTGTTCAAAATAATAGCAGTGTGTTTAAAAAAGTTAATAAAGCTCAAAATCCTTCTAATAGCTTTTATTTCATACACACATATGCATTGGGAACACTACACATTCTACTCCAAATAAAAACATGAAGAAAAATATATCAAATTTGTGTTCCTCTCAGGCCTCATGAACACGACCGTTGTGTGCATCCGCGGCCATTGTTCCGTTTGACGTGATTTTCTGCGGTCCCATTGACTTTCAATGGGTCCGTTGAAAACTCTGCTACTGCACCGTTTTGTCACCCGCGCCCGTGACCCGTGTTTCCTGCCGTGAAAAAAATATAACCTGTCCTATTTTTTTCACGGCCAATGGTTCGCGGCCCCATTCAAGTCAATGGGGCTGTGAAAAACGCGTTTGACATCCGCGCCCGCTTTATTTCTTTTGCCATGTGCAATCTGTCTGGCAAAACTTGTGCCAATAAAATTTTAAAAAAATATGTACAGGAAGTTTAAGGTCACAGGTTATGCTAATTTCTAGCCACTTGTGCCTGGAAGCTTCTCTGTGTGGTGAGGCAGCCATTACTGTTATTTTCCTGGCACCATGCCTCGCTGGAATGTGGAGAAGCTGATCACCCTGGTACAGGAGAGGCCAGTGATCTGGGATTCCCGATCAAATGATTACTTGGACCGGGTAAAAAAGGATGCTGCGTGGGAGCAAGTGGGCCGGAGCCTGCGCAAAAATGAATGGGCCAAAGCTGATAGCCGAGGCCGGGCTGAATTATGTAAGTGCTAGCAATGTAGTTGTGCTGTCCTTGCCCTCTGTGTGCCAAAAATATATTGTTTTAAACTCCCTGAGGTCACAATATTGTTTTTTTGGTGGTTTAGCTTCATTTTGCATAAAGGCCTGTACATGGTTTCCAAAAGTGTCGTCTATTAAAAAGCATACCACACCATTTTTATCTTTAAATGGCTTTCCCTCCCTTTGCTACAGTATACAGTACTCATGTAAGATCACGTCTGTGCCCTTTTTTTTGCCTGACACATGTGACCTTGTAATTGAGCATCTTCCAGTTGTCACCTTCACATATTGATAATAATTTTTGTCCAAATGGCTTGCACGACTAGTCTCCTCCACCTTGTTCTTCTTCATTAGTATCCACACACCTGCTGCACCTTACCATGTGGTGTTTAATCTGTCCACTTTAGAGTATTTTTTGCTTTGTCCTCTTTTTTTTTTGCAAATTATACAATTTATTTATTTTTTGGGGGAAATAATTTTTGGGACTCACAATTGTTTATGATGTCATTTCTTTTACAGTAAAACAAACTAAAACCCGCTGGGCCAGTTGCCGGGACCAATTCCGGCGGGAGGTCTCAAGTAAAGGCCGGAGTGGGGAGGGGACCTCAAGGAAGCGGCCCTACATATACACTGCACAGTTGCAGTTTTTAAGACCTGTTATGGATTTGAGGCCGTAAGTTTAATTTATTTTTTATTTGCATCTCAAATTTTGCATACACTTGCGTTTGGATCTTGGTGAGCTAAAGTGTACACAAAAGTAATGGGTTGAGTTGTACTATTGAAGACCTATACTTTTAGTAGGCCTGCCATGTCATAACTGACTCCACCTAGCTCTTTTCAAAATGAAACTCCAAGCATGGCAGAATAGCTGTAAGCTAACCAGTCCTGCTTGGAGTTGTAGTAGGGCATCAGTATCACGGTCGGCGTGACTATCACATACGTGACACAGAGGGAGGGAACAAGGAAGGCCCTGCCCAAGTGAGAGGGAAGGTGGTGACCCCTGACTCACCTAGCGGCTGGCACCTGGCTGCCCTGACGTCCCTAGACGGGTTCCTCACCCGTACGCCGATCACGTGCCTAAAGCCCTGGCTTTCCCTAAGCTGAGCCCTAGATAGTGAACAGGGCAGTGGGAACACTAGTCCGCACCACTAGCTCTAAAGGAAAACACCAAGGGAAGGACAGACAACACAGACTCAACATATAATCCCAGGTGGGCGACAACAGGAGACAACAAGAAGCCCAACAGGGCTGGAACGACAACCAGGATTCACAACTCCAGTGGGTCAGTATAGATGTCCAGGCAGGAAGCTCTATAACTGGCAACTAGAGAAGTGTGAGGGGAGAATATAAGGAGGTTGGGAGTGGCAGACAAGAAACAGCTGAGGAGGAGAAGCTACGGATCCCTGATTGAGACAAAAAGGATAGCAAGGCAAACACAGAAAACAATCACTAAGAAACAATGTGATCTTTAGATATAGAGCGCGCAGCCACCCGCTGCGACCTCCTGACCCCGGGTATAACTGAGTCAGACGTGGCTCTTGATACCCTCGTGACAATCAGATGGTGGGCAATAGTTTGTACATGCCTGGTGTTGGTTGTCTACATGAGTGTAGCCAAAGGCTGTCTGGGCATGCTGGGAGTTGTAGTTTTGCAACAGCTGGAGGCGCACTGGTTGGGAAACACTGAGTCTCTACATCATTTCTGTGGTGGAGTCACACCAGGCTCCACCGCTGAAGAGCTGTCTGATGAGACTACACGTGCAGTGCGCAGACAGCGCCTACCCTCTCTGTTTTGTTCCTGATGAATCAATTCATTGACGGTCCTGGAACATAGATGTTTGCAATCTGAACAAGAATAGAGATGCGAGATGACACGTGTGCACTGCATGCATTATATCCGCATACAGATGTTCAGCGTGTTTGACGGCTGTTGGTCACACACCAATTTATTCTTTCGTACATATTTTCTTTTTTTTATTTATTTTTTTAAATGTGCTCCAACCTCCCATTTTTATGGGAGTTCTGAAAAGTGTGATTCATTTATGGTTTCATAGGCTGTCAATTTCTTTTTTTATCTAAGATACCTATTATCTACCTTTTGTAAGCTTTGGAAATTGGTACCCATTAGGTATTGGCACTGTCATCTTTAATGGTTTAATGTAATAGCACCAACCACAACATGGATTCCTTACATTGCTCATATAAAATGACAATACCCTAATCATATGATAATGGGTTATAATGATGTTCCAACAACGCTTGCCCAGCCGCCTTAAAACTACTACTCTCATCATGCTCAAGTGTGGCCTAGTTCATTCTTTTTTTTGCCCGTAACTGAGGTGCTACAAGGTTTTATGGATGGTTGAAGCAGGCCACATACTGTCGAGATGGCTTGAATATCCGCACTGGTTTTGTCCCTTGAATGATTGATCCTCTACTGCCGCTGGACAGCTTCAAACGGCAAACAATGGTTTACCATTACATTAACATTAGCCCTTGACAAGACTTGTCCCATCGTTGCATTTTAAATGGAATTAATTTCGGAATTGCACTATTCACATAGAAGCCCTGTAATGTTGTTCATTGTGTTCACTGATATATCTGATGTATGCTGCCACTCCGTATATATATTATACGGTTACACCTCATATAAATTATGTACTTTTGTAATGTGGAACTCAAATGATCTAATTTTTACTTTTGGTTCTTTCAAATACAGTACTGTGGACAGTCTGGATCCTTCAGAAGATTCGGACACAGCTGGGAGTGAAACCCCTGCGGTTTTTTCCCCAGCAACCAGTCTAGCACCTACGCCGGCAGAGGACCTGGACGACTCAACACTGGCTCAGGCCCCCCTACCACTGGCCAGTCCATCCCGGAATATTCAGCCCCAGCCCAGACGTCGCCGCCGCCAAGTCCCTCCCTCTACCTCTGGGCAAGAGAGTCGTGAGGTTATTGACGCACGCGTCATAGATTTTCTTGCCCAGAGGCGGAGTGATGGTGTGGAGGAGAACATGCTAAGGGGACATGGGCCCCTAATGAAGCAGGTAACTCCAAACGAGCATCACGAGTGCCTGGCTTCATTAGCAGTGGTCCTCAAAATGTTCACCATAGCAAATCATGGCGACATTTTCTGTAAATTGAATGGGATGAAGAGGGATTTAGAGGATGCCGGCCAGCACCAAACACCTGTACCCTTTCAATTTCCACCCCAACCCACCCAACCACCTTCTTTTCCCCCACACCACCAGTACGGCCTCCCCCAGGGCCAAAGGCAAGGTGTGGCTCAGCCCCTTTACCCGGGCAGTTTGCCACCTGGACCACCACAGCAGGCCCATGGAAGGCCACGGTCCTCTTTTCCTGGGGGTTCCTTCACTCAGGACCTTCTGAATCTGTGATTTTTTGATGTAAAAAATTTTTATGTACTAAAATAGTTTTGGGCATAATTTTCAAAACATTGCCTTACATTACCGAACGTTAAGGCCATTAGTTTTCATAAATGTGTTTTGGCCAAAAACTTGTGGTCTGTTTTTTTTTATTGCACAATCCACAAAACATTTTCCTTTAAAAATTGTATTGTTTTAAAAAAAAAAACATGCACAGGAGCTCCCAAAACAACACTTTATTTTGATTTAAAACACCTTTTATTTAGGGCGACTTTGTATGTTGAGGTATTAGAATTTTTTTTGGACAATATACTACAAAATAATGATGTTTTAGTCTATTAACAATTAGACCAAAGCATCATTTAAAATTAGTTATATGCAGATTTCAATATGAGATGTCCAAAAAATCTCAGCCCGCAATCCCACATCAAGGGTCCTCATTATCTTGCGAGTCCCTACACTCAACTATCACAATAATTATTAGTAATCTATCTAGCAAAAAACTAAAGAGCCCAGAAGATTTCAAATACTGCCACGAATAGCGTCCCTCTGCCATGGCACGGACCCCTCTGGGCTGAAAAAGTAGTCTGCATAGAGTTCCCGAACTGCAATGCCTGCAGTCCCAGGTTGTCTATGCAGGGTCCTTTCCAAACCTAAATCTGAAGACGTAGGAAGATCTTCCAGGTCAACAGAAGAGGAAGCCTCGTGAATCCTGGTGAAGTTGTGTAGAACAACACAAGCTTTAATCACCAGGGTAGCATTCTCCGGATCCATCTGTATGGATGACAAAAACACCCTCCACTTGCTAGAGAGTAAGCGCACTCAACATACCGACGGGCACAAGTCAACCGGTAGTTGAATATACGCCTCCTGACATCCAAACCACGCTTTGGAAAGGCCCGCATAACATGTGGAGTCAATGCAAACCCTTCATCCGCCACGATGACAAATGGAGCTGGTGGACCTGCATATCCGGGCAGTCTTCTGGACTCGGGCAGGGCAAGCAGGTTGGCACGAAGCCGCTCACCCATTCTAGAAGCACTAAAGATGCGAGCATCTGCAGTGCTTCCATAGGCCCCGATATCAACCATTATAAACCGGTAATGACTGTCAGCAACAGCCATCAGCACTACCGAAAAATATTGTTTATAATTGAAGTAACTGCTCCCTGAGTGAGGCGGCTTCTTCACACGGATGTGCTTGCCATCCATTGCCCCGATGCAGTTTGGAAACTGCGCTGAAATTTGGAAGCCATCAGCAATCCGAACCCAATCGTCCGTCTTGGGCTGCGGCATCACCATCTCTCGGAGTTGCTGTCAGATCACATGGCAAGTGTGGCGTACAATTCGCGAGATCGTCGAGGTTCCTAAAAGAAACTCAAAATGCAGTGATGCAAAAGAGTTCCCAGTGGCAAGGAATCTGTTGAGAAAAAAAAAAAATCAAAACAAATCAGTCAACAGCAAATGTAAGGGAACAACAGATTCATGATTCTAGTCTAATGTTGTATACACTACATGATTGTAAACACCCTATGTCTAGTGGAGCGGGAACCTATGGGACAGGTGCCAGAGGCCCTCTGTGTGGGCACCCACACCCATTGAAAAGTCTAGGGTTTACAAATATCCACCCTAGACTTTCCAAAGCATTCATCAGCACAGGGCACACTATGAAAACGACAGGCAGCACACAATTTAAACAGGCATTTAGGGCACAATGCAAAAACGCGAAACTATATTGGACTACAGTATTCATGCAAATTGGACGTGTGGACATTTTGCATTAAACTGTACGGATCTGGGTTGATCATTCGCAACTCTGTCTGAAAACGGCTCGCCATCACTGCCCCATGTCCATGGTTGATTAAACTTCCTTTCTGAAAAAAGTGTATATGAGCAAAACAAAAACAGCAATTGGGGTGTGGCCAGTACTACCACAACTAAGTTACAACAACTGTGTTTAGCCCCTTTGAAATGCAGATAGTCATGTGCAAGTTCGAAAATATGAGCACATTAGGCATAATGAGTACGTTAGCAGAAAATCTCAGGTGTTGGCAGCAGCACAACAATCCTACAACATAGGGAACAGACTGGTATATAGACTTCAAATAGGGTGGGGCATGCAGCTACAGATCCTGACAGAGGAACCAAATTCTTACAGACACTACAAAAATCAAAGGCACCCAACAGCATTTGACTAAGGCCTCTTTCACACTTGCGTTGTCCGGATCCGTTGAGGACTCCATTTGCCGGAGGTGCCCGGCGGATCCGTAACAGCGTTCAGTGTTACTATGGCAGCCAGGACGCTATTAAAGTCCTGGTTGCCATAGTAGTAGTGGGGAGCGGGGGAGCAGTATACTTACCGTCCGTGCGGCTCCCGGGGCGCTCCAGAATGACGTCAGAGCGCCCCATGCACATGGATGACGTGATCCATGCGATCACATCATCCATGCGCGTGGGGCGCCCTGACGTCACTCTGAAGCGCCCCGGGAGCCGCACGGACGGTAAGTTTACTGCTCCCCACTACACTTTACAATGGCAAACAGGACTTTAGTGTCCTGGCAGCCATGGTAACCATTCAAAAAAAAGCTAAACGTCGGATCCGGTAATGCGGCGAAACGACGTTTAGCTTAACCCCTTAAGGACACAGCCTTTTTACACCTTAGGACCAGGCCATTTTTTGAAAATCTGACCAGAGTCCCTTTAAGTGCTGATAACTTTAAAACGCTTTGACTTATCCAGGCCGTTCTGAGATTGTTTTTTCGTCACATATTGTACTTCATGACACTGGTAAAATGAAGTCAAAAAAATTATTTTTTTTGCACCAAAAAATACCTAATTTAACAAAAAATTAGGAAAAATTTGCAAATTTCAAAGTTTCAGTTTCTCTACTTCTGTAATACATAGTAATACCCCCAAAAATTGTGATGACTTTACATTCCCCATATGTCTACTTCATGTTAGAATTGATTTGGGAATGATATTTTATTTTTTGGGGATGTTATAAGGCTTAGAAGTTTAGAAGCAAATCTTGAAATTTTTCAGAAATTTACAAAAACTCAATTTTTAGGGACCCGTTCAGGTCTCAAGTCACTTTGCGAGGCTTACATTATAGAAACCACCCAAAAATGACCCCATCTAAGAAACTACACCCCTCAAGGTATTCAAAACTGATTTTGCATACGTTGTTAACCCTTTAGGTGTTGCACAAGAGTTATTGGCAAATGGGGAGGAAATTTGAGAATTTCATTTTTTTGTCTAATTTTTCATTTTAACCCATTTTTTCTACTAACAAATCAAGGGTTAACAGCCAAACAAGACTGTATCTTTATTGCCCTGACTCTGCCGTTTACAGAAACACCCAATATGTGGCCGTAAACTACTGTACGGCCACACAGCGGGGCGTAGAGTGAAAGGTGCGCCGTATGGTTTTTGGAGGGCTGATTTTTATGGACTGGTTTATTTACACCATGTCCCATTTGAAGCCCCCTGATGCACCCCTAGAGGAGAAACTCCCTAAAAGTGACCCCATCTAAGAAACTACACCCCTCAAGCTATTCAAAACTGATTTTACATACATCGTTAACCCTTTAGGTGTTGCACAGGAGTTATTGGCAAATGGCGATGAAATTTGAGAATTTCATTTTTTTGCCTAATTTTCCATTTTAACCCATTTTTTCCACTAACAAAGCAAGGGTTAACAGCCAAACAAGACTGTATCTTTATTGCCCTGACTCTGCTGTTCACAGAAACACCCCATATGTGGCCATAAACTACTGTACGGGCACACAGCGGGGCGTAGAGTGAAAGGTGCGCCGTTTGGTTTTTGGAGGGCTGATTTTGCTGGACTGTTTTTTTGGCACCATGTCCCATTTGAAGCCCCCCTGATGCACCCCTGGAGTAGAAACTCCATAAAAGTGACCCCATCTAAGAAACTACACCCCTCAAGGTATTCAAAACTGATTTTACAAACTTTGTTAACCCTTTAGGTGTTGCACAAGATTTAATGGAAAATAGAGATACAATTTCAAAATTTCACTTTTTTGGCAGATTTTCCATTTTAATATTTTTTTTCCAGTTACAAAGCAAGGGTTAACAGCCAAACAAAACTCATTATTTATGGCCCTGATTCTGTAGTTTACAGAAACACCCCATATGTGGTCGTAAACTGCTGTACGGGCACACGGCAGGGCGCAGAAGGAAAGGAACGCCATACGGTTTTTGGAAGGCAGATTTTGCTGGACAGTTTTTTTTTACACCATGTCCCATTTGAAGCCCCCCTGATGCACCCCTAGAGTAGAAACTCCAAAAAAGTGACCCCATTTTAGAAACTACGGGATAGGGTGGCAGTTTTGTTGGTACTAGTTTAGGGTACATATGATTTTTGGTTGCTCTATATTACACTTTTTGTGCGGCAAGGTAACAAGAAATAGATTTTTTGGCACGTTTTTATTTTTTGTTATTGACAACATTCATCTGACAGGTTAGATCATGTGGTAATTTTATAGAGCAGGTTGTCACGGACGTGGCGATACCTAATATGTATACTATTTTTTTTATTTATGTAAGTTTTACACAATGATTTCATTTTTAAAACAAAAAAAATGTTTTAGTGTCTCCATAGTCTAAGAGCCATAGTTTTTTCAGTTTTTGGGCGATTATCTTAAGTAGGGTCTCATTTTTTGCGGGATGAAATGACGGTTTGATTGGCATCTATTTTGGGGTGCATATGACTTTTTGATTGCTTGCTATTACACTTTTTGTGACGTAAGATGACAAAAAATGGCTTTTTTTACACCGTTTTTATTTTAATTTTTTTACGGTGGTCATCTGAGGGGTTAGATCATGTGATATTTTTATAGAGCCGGTCGATACGGACGCGGCGATACCTAATATGTATACTTTTTTTTTTATTTATGTAAGTTTTACACAATGATTTCATTTTTGAAACAAAAAAAATCATGTTTTAGTGTTTCCATAGTCTAAGAGCCATAGTTTTTTCAGTTTTTGGGCGATTATCTTGGGTAGGGTATGATTTTTGCGGGATGAGATGACGGTTTGATTGGTACTATTTTGGCGTACATGCGACTTTTTTGATCACTTTTATTACCTTTTTTGGGAAGTAAGGTGGGCAAAATTTCAATTTCATCATAGTTTTTTATTTTTTATTTTTATGGCGTTCACCGTTCGGGTAAAGTAACATAACCGTTTTATAGATCAGGTCGTTACGGACGCGGCGATACCAAACATGTGTAGGGAATTTTATTTTTTTCATTTTTAATCAGTGATAAATGTGTTTTTTGATTTTTACTTTTTTTTCACTTTTTTTAACTTTTTTTTTGACCCAGACCCACTTGGTTCTTGAAGATCCAGTGGGTCTGATGTCTGTATAATACAGTACAGTACAATATATATTGTTCTGTACTGTATTTTACTTACACTGAACAGATCTATGCTTTCAGCATAGATCTGTTCAGCACCATGGACAGCAGGACGCCTGAGAGGCGTCCTGTTGCCATGGGAACCTTCCCCGTCTGCTCAGAACTGCGCAGACGGGGAAGGGTAAGCACAGGGCTGAGGGGGGCTCTCTGGGGGCTCTCTCCCTCTCCCATCGGGGGGCTGCAAAGGCACAGCAGCCCCCCGATGGGAGAGGGAGGGAGCTCCCTGCGCTGTTAACCTTTTCCATACAGCGGTCCGTACGGACCGCTGTATGGAAAGGGTTAACGGCTGACATCGCATCGCAGATGTCAGCCGTTTATACCAGGGTGCCAGCAATGTGCTGGCACCCTGGTATACCCACTAGAAACCAACGATTATACAAGGGGAGGCGGGCGGGGGATCGCGATCCCGCCTGCCGCACCGCCCGCCTCCCGCACCGCCCGCCTCCCGCACCGCCCGCACTGCCCGCAACCCTCCCCCTGCACCTCCCACCGGGCTAAAATCACTCGGGGGGTGCAGGGGGATCGATACAGATCTATTTTAGGAATACTAAAGTTTCTGATCCCCGCGGTCAGGGACCGCAGGGATCAGAAACTGCAGAAATCGCAGCAAACCGCAGGTCTGAATTGACCTGCGGTTTGCCGCGATCGCCGACATGGGGGGGGTCACGGGCCCCCCCCGCGCATTTAGCCTAGGTGCCTGCTCGATGATTTGAGCAGGCACCGGGTTCCGATCACTGCCGGCCGGGCGGCAGTGATCGGAACAACACATGACGTACCGGTACGTCATGTGTCCTTAAGTACCAGGACATCATGACGTACCGGTACGTCATGTGTCCTTAAGAGGTTAAGGCCGGATCCGGATTAATGCCTTTCAATGGGCATTAATTCCGGATCCGGCCTTGCGGCAAGTGTTCAGGATTTTTGACTGAGCAAAAAGCGCAGCATGCTGCGGTATTTTCTCCGGCCAAAAAACGTTCCGGTCCAGAACTGAAGACATCCTGATGCATCTTGAACGGATTTCTCTCCATTCAGAATGCATGGGGATAATCCTGATCAGGATTCTTCCGGCATAGAGCCCCGACGACGGAACTCTATGCCGGAACAGAACAACACAAGTGTGAAAGAGCCCTAAGTTTGTGGGTGTAATGTGAAAAAATTTGGAAAATTTCAAGGGGTATAAATAATTTTTCAAGGCTCTGTACAGAAGTGTACAATACATCCATATACTGCACTTGTGTGTGTATGTATGTGTATAGATGTATGTGTGTTTGTGTGTATATATGTGTGTGTATATATATGTACACACACAGTATCTAATATACACTGCTCAAAAAAATAAAGGGAACACAAAAATAACACATCCTAGATGTGAATTAATTAAATATTCTTCTGAAATACTTTGTTCTTTACATAGTTGAATGTGCTGACAACAAAATCACACAAAAATTAAAAATGGAAATCAAATTTTTCAACCCATTGAGGTCTGGATTTGGAGTCACACTCAAAATTAAAGTGGAAAAACACACTATAGGCTGATCCAACTTTGATGTAATGTCCTTAAAACAAGTCAAAATGAGGCTCAGTAGTGTGTGTGGCCTCCACGTGCCTGTATGACCTCCCTACAACGCCTGTGCATGCTCCTGATGAGGTGGCGGACGGTCTCCTGAGGGATCTCTTTCCAGACCTGGACTAAAGCATCTGCCGACTCCTGGACAGTCTGTGGTGCAACGTGATGTTGGTGGATAGAGCGAGACATGATGTCCCAGATGTGCTCAATTGGATTCAGGTATGGGGAGCGGGCGGGCCAGTCCATAGCATCAATGCCTTCGTCTTGCAGGAACTGCTGACACACTCCAGCCACATGAGGTCTAGCATTGTCTTGCATTAGGAGGAATCCAGGGCCAACCGCACCAGCATATGGTCTCACAAGGGGTCTGAGGATCTCATCTTGGTACCTAATGGCAGTCAGGCTACCTCTGGCGAGCACATGGAGGGCTGTGCGGCCCTCCAAAGAAATGCCACCCCACACCATTACTGACCCAATGCCAAACCGGTCATGCTGGAGGATGTTGCAGGCAGCAGAACGTTCTCCACGGCGTCTCAAGACTCTGTCACATGTGCTCAGTGTGAACCTGCTTTCATATGTAAAGAGCACAGGGCACCAGTGGCGAATTTGCCAATATTGGTGTTCTCTGGAAAATGCCAAACGTCCTGCACGGTGTTGGGCTGTAAGCACAACCGCCACCGGTGGACGTCGGGCCCTCATATCACCCTCATGGAGTCTGTTTCTGACCGTTTGAGCAGACACATGCACATTTGTGGCCTGCTGGTGGTCATTTTGCAGGGCTCTGGCAGTTCTTCTCCTGTTCCTCCTTGCACAAAGGCGGAGGTAGCGGTCCTGCTGCTGGGTTGTTGCCCTCCTACGGCCTCCTCCACATCTCCTGATGTACTGCCCTGTCTCCTGGTAGCGCCTCCATGCTCTGGACACTACGCTGACAGACACAGCAAACCTTCTTGCCACAGCTCGCATTGATGTGCTATCCTGGATAAGCTGCACTACCTGAGCCACTTGTGTGGGTTGTAGACTCCGTCTCATGCTACCACTAGAGTGAAAGCACCGCCAGCATTCAAAAGTGACCAAAACATCAGCCAGGAAGCATAGGAACTGAGAAGTGATCTGTGGTGACCACCTGCAGAACCACTCCTTTATTGGGGGTGTCTTGCTAATTGCCTATAATTTCCACCTGTTGTCTATCCCATTTGCACAACAGCATGTGAAATTGATTGTCACTCAGTGTTGCTTCCTAAGTAGACAGTTTGATTTCACAGAAGTGTGATTGACTTGGAGTTACATTGTGTTTAAGTGTTCCCTTTTTTTTTGTGTGTGTTTTTTTGAGTGTATGTATATCTGGTCTCTGCTCTCTAGCACGTACTGTTCCTCAGATATTCCCCAAAAATGCTAATATGGCACCATCACATGACCTACATTAGCCAATAGAAGCCTGCAGGTCTTTTTCCTCATATCCCAACTGCCATACACATGGTCACATGACCCTTATCAGCCAATAGAAGCTCGCTTCACTGCTGTAGGTCAGCTTTAAATGGCAGGGCGCTGTGGATGACACTGTTAAGAGAGTGGGGTGCTGTGGAGGTCAGTTAGGCCCCATTCACACGTCCGCAATTTCGTTTCGCATTTTGCGGAAGGAAATTGCGGACCCATTCATTTCTATGGGGCCGCATGATGTGCAGCCCGGCTCCAGAAATGCGGACCCGCATTTCCGTTCCCGAAAAAATAGGCATGCCATCCTCCACACCAGACGTTCCTTTTCACCCAGGCCGTGAACAAGGTCTCGGGATGAGACCGAAACGTTGGCCTTAATTTTCTGGATGGATAAATAAACAACTATTTACTTTCAACTCGAGTGCCGCGGTCTTATATATATTACATACTGACTGACATTACTGCTGAGCACCGGAATTTATTCACGGAGTGCCGTCCAAACCATTTCTGAATACCATCACAAAATAAGGCTGGAGTACAACAGACTCCAGCGTGGAAGCCACAGGTAAAATAAACCTCGTGGCCACACGCAGGAGACACCTAAATCCCAACCAGCTAGATAATTAACCTCTCCGGCACCAGACTGGGAAGGCCCAAGGAGAAAGAAGGAGGCACCTACGTGCTGTAACCACAACAGGTTGCCGCTGGCAACAGCATGCATGGCAACCATGTCATGGCACACACCAAAGGCTGTGATAGTGTGTATATGTGTGAGTATATATCTATATATTATATTATGAGTGTCTGTCTGTTCTTCATGCTCGACCAAACGACTGGACCGATCTTCACCAAATTTGGCACACAGGTACATCAGGTGTCCGGAAAGGTTTTAGACTGGATCTCAGCTCTCTAGGACGTACCGTTCCTGAGATATTCCCAAAAAATGACCCACATTAGCCAATACAAGCCTGCAAGTCTTTCTCTTCAAATCTCAACTGCCATAAACACTGTTTTACTCCAGGTTTCCATAACAACCCAGCCATTTTTCTTTACTGCTTAAGGCCTCTCACACGACAGTATGGCTTTTTCAGTGTTTTGCGTTCCGTTTTAAACTGATCCGTTGTTCCGTTTTTTGTTTCCGTTCCGTTTTTCCGTTCCTTTTTTCCGTATGGCAAATACAGTATACAGTAATTTCATAGAAAAAATTGGGCTGGGCATAACATTTTCAATAGATGGTTCCGCAAAAAACGGAACGGATACGGAAGACATACGGATGCATTTCCGTATGCATTCCGTTTTTTTGCGGACCCATAGACTTTAATGGAGCCACGGAAATATAGAACATGTTCTATCTTTCAACGGAACGGAAATACGGAAACGGAATGCATACGGAGTACATTCCGTTTTTTTTTGCGGAACCATTGAAATCAATGGTTCCGTATACGGACCGCAAAAACCGGCCCGTAAACGAGGGAAAAAAACGGTCGTGTGAAAGAGGCCTAAAGGGGCGGACACTGTGGAGGTCACTATTATTAAAGGGGCAGCCACTGTGAAAGTCATTGTTAAAAGGGGCGGTCACTGTTAAAGGGGCGGTCACTGTGGAGGTCACTGTTAAAGGGGCGGTCACTGTGGAGATCTCTTTTAAAGGGGAGGTCACTTTGGAGGTCAATGTTAAAGGGGCGGTACTGTAGAGGTCACTGTTATGGGGAAAATGTCTATCTTTTTACAACACACGGACACATGGACCAGATGAAATATACCCGTGCAAAGCCGGGTCCTTCTGGTTTGTGTGTGTGTGTGTGTGTGTGTGTGTGTGTATATATATATATATATATATATATATATATATATATATATATATATATATATAGAATAAAGAAAGACACCGCAGCACATCCGTTTGGTGAAAAAAGTGGGACCCTTTATTCACCTGTGCGACGTTTCGGTCCGCTTACTGGGACCATTCTCAAGCAATACAGCATTGTGGGAACTGTGAGCATTTTATGCAGTCATAGTCAATTAACATACACAAGTGGCAATCGATAAAAAATACAAAATACAGAAGATATAGTAAATAACAGAAAAATACAAATGTGACAAGCCCGGAGGGTAGTTAAACTCAAAGCCGTAAACGGCGTACATAAGGCTTCCAGGTATACATACTAGTCATAAATACAGTAAAAATACAAAAGTGGCAATTAATAGTGAATCATTATCACCTGTGAATATGTGATGTTGACAGGACCGAACATGGAGTGGGGCGTGCTCGATGGTGGGAGGATGAACTGTAGCGTGATGCGCCGCATGGAAGTGGCGTCCCGGAACTGCTACTGCGCATGTCCGTGACGTCACTGTAGGTCAAACACATGATCACCTAGTGAAACGTCACGTGACGCGGCAACGTAACATAACAATGCCGTAAGTAAAGGTAAAACCAACAACAAAACAAGAAATTCTGTGGCAGTACACGGATAGAACACCCAGGGTATGTGGTCGGGCGACATGCCATCTTGCGATGCGCTGTCGTCCGGCGTCAACGGGCACAGAAAAGGGGGAAGGTGAAACAGCGGCAGCAATCACCCTCCCACTATGCTCGTCACAGTTAACCCCTTATCGGGTGGGAATCCTGCACAGTAACTTTCTAAGTATGCAAGTGACAATAGTAAATATAGCTGTAATTAACAGTATAATAAGCAGTAATCCAGGAATAAGCCACACATGTTTAAAGTAAGCATCACGCCTCCCGCTGAGCTAAGCCCATCCAGTAATAGGTCCTGAAAAGTGAAACAATAAAAAAATATATTATCCAAATATATTCATTAAAAACAAGAAAACATTTTTTTCAACACTTAAGCCGACAAGGACAAAGCCAAAGGGAATCATATGAAAAGCCATGGCCTGTATTCTACATTCAAGCCCATCGGACGAATGGATTGTAGCTTAAAAATCCATTCGGATTCGCGTTTTTTGAGCATTTTGATACGGTCACCACGAGTCCGCGGTAACGGAACATGATCCAGGATCATAAACTTGAGATCTCCTTCAACATGTTCCATGGCCGCGAAGTGTTGTGAGACAGGCAGGTCTTTACGTTTTTTCCGTATGGAAAATCGATGTTGATTGAACCGGGACTTGAAATCACATGTGGTTTCACCCACATATAATAATTTACAGGGGCACCATAAAACATAAATCACAAAACTAGAGTCACAGGTCAAATAAAATTTAAGGGGGTAAGAGATCCCAGTTTGTGGATGGATAAATTCCCGTCCCTTCACCATGTATTTACAGTTTACACAGTGAAGGCACGGGTAACTTCCAGTTTTTTTAGGGGCCAAAAGTAGTTGACGTGTACTTTTTTGTGAGCCTATATCATTTTTGACTAATCTGTCTTTTATGTTACGAGCTCTTTTGTAAGAAGTGAGTGGTCTATTGCAGAATTCAGGAATGTTTTTATGCTCAGTTTTGAGAATTGACCAGTGTTTGTTAATTATTTTATTGACATGTGAGCTTGCTTCACAGAAGGTAGAAATAAAAGGTATTCTTTGAGAATACTCACGTTGAGTGCCTTGAAGCAATTCGCTTCTCTCTTTTAGATTACTCCGTTTGCGTTGTTGCTGCAATATAGGAGCTGGGTATTGTCTCTGTCTAAAGTTTTGTGTCATAGTCTCCAGAGTAGCATCGAGCACAGAGGTATCACTGACTATACGTTTAGCCCTAATAAACTGGCTGTAGGGTAATGACCGCACCATCATCCGAGGATGAGCACTGTCAAACCTCAAGATGGTATTCCGGTCAGTGGGTTTCGTGTAAACCTCTGTGCTCAATGCCCCCCCAGCACTGCGTACGTTTACATCCAAAAAATGTAACATAGTGGTTGAAAATTCCAAGGTAAATTGTATGTCTGGAATCAGGCTGTTCAAATAGTTGTGAAATAAATGTAACTCGGAGGCAGTACCTGTCCAAATAACAAAAATATCGTCTATGTATCTCCACCACCTCAGCACATGGCTGAAGTGGTGGGACACATAGACATGTTGTTCCTCCAAATGGGAGACGACCATGTTGGCGTAAGTGGGGGCCACATTCGTCCCCATGGCCGTCCCTCTGATTTGCATATAATAGTCATCCCCAAAAAGGAAATAGTTATTATATAAAATCATGCGCAATAAAGCCAGAAAAAAAGTACGTGCCTCAATGGTGTAATCAGATTTAGCTAAAGCAGATTCCACAGTTGCCAACCCTATATCATGCTGTATAGAAGTATACAGACTGACGATGTCGAAGGAGGCCAATATGGCGTCCTCCGGCATCGTCACGTCTGCTAACTTAGACAAAAAGTCAGTGGTGTCACTTAGATAAGATTTTGAGTTGACCACATACGTCTGCAGAATCTTATCTAAAAAAATGGAGGCATTACTGAGTAAAGCGCCACGGCCAGAAACTATAGGTCGGCCGGGCGGACACTGTAAATTTTTGTGGATTTTTGGCAATAAATAAAATAAAGGGGTGACAGGGTGTTCAATCAGTAAAAACTCACTTAGTTGCTCATCAATGAGACCAATTTGTGCATATGTGTTAACAAGTGACTTGAATTCACGTTGTATGTCAAATCTGGGATCCCTTTGGAGTTTTACATAAACTTCAGAGTCAGATAATTGGCGGACTGCCTCTGTCAAATACATAGCAGTATCCATGACCACTACCGCACCACCCTTGTCAGCAGACTTGATGGTGAGGGAGTGGTCATGGATTAACTGTTCAAGTGCCTCGAATTCCTGTTTAGAAATGTTGGGGTGCTGGATGTGATCCAAGAGTCCAGAGTGTTTGAGCTCCTGTATGTCACCCAGCACCGCGTCTGAAAACACGTCAAACGCCTTGGAAGATATTTGGGGGGAAAAATCCCTCTTGACCCTCAATCCCCAATCAGATAAACGTAATTCATGCAAGGGTAAAGTGGTAGCACTATGTACATCCTGAAAATGGATTTTTAGTTTAATTAATCTAAAGAAATACAATAAATCGGCTTCCAACTCATACCAATTAATACCACTCGCCGGACAGAAACTCAGACCTTTTTCAAGTAACTGATTTTGTACCGGTGTCAATATGTGAGAAGATATATTTACCACCGTCAAGCATTGGTCTTTCTCAGCATCTTTTGACTCCTTGTTTTTACGGTATCGATTTCTGTTTCGACCACCCCTTCTAGTGGCTTTTTTCCGTGTGCAGGTAGAGGCCCTAAAAAAGTGGCTGAATTGCCAGTGTTGGAATCATCCCGCTTTTTTATTTTTTTCTGACTCTGATTTGGGTTTGTTCGGTTGCTTTCGTTCCAATTATAGACATGGCCCGTAGTGTAGTCCATTGTGTCCCAAAGGACTACACTACGGGCCATGTCTATAATTGGAACGAAAGCAACCGAACAAACCCAAATCAGAGTCAGAAAAAAATAAAAAAGCGGGATGATTCCAACACTGGCAATTCAGCCACTTTTTTAGGGCCTCTACCTGCACACGGAAAAAAGCCACTAGAAGGGGTGGTCGAAACAGAAATCGATACCGTAAAAACAAGGAGTCAAAAGATGCTGAGAAAGACCAATGCTTGACGGTGGTAAATATATCTTCTCACATATTGACACCGGTACAAAATCAGTTACTTGAAAAAGGTCTGAGTTTCTGTCCGGCGAGTGGTATTAATTGGTATGAGTTGGAAGCCGATTTATTGTATTTCTTTAGATTAATTAAACTAAAAATCCATTTTCAGGATGTACATAGTGCTACCACTTTACCCTTGCATGAATTACGTTTATCTGATTGGGGATTGAGGGTCAAGAGGGATTTTTCCCCCCAAATATCTTCCAAGGCGTTTGACGTGTTTTCAGACGCGGTGCTGGGTGACATACAGGAGCTCAAACACTCTGGACTCTTGGATCACATCCAGCACCCCAACATTTCTAAACAGGAATTCGAGGCACTTGAACAGTTAATCCATGACCACTCCCTCACCATCAAGTCTGCTGACAAGGGTGGTGCGGTAGTGGTCATGGATACTGCTATGTATTTGACAGAGGCAGTCCGCCAATTATCTGACTCTGAAGTTTATGTAAAACTCCAAAGGGATCCCAGATTTGACATACAACGTGAATTCAAGTCACTTGTTAACACATATGCACAAATTGGTCTCATTGATGAGCAACTAAGTGAGTTTTTACTGATTGAACACCCTGTCACCCCTTTATTTTATTTATTGCCAAAAATCCACAAAAATTTACAGTGTCCGCCCGGCCGACCTATAGTTTCTGGCCGTGGCGCTTTACTCAGTAATGCCTCCATTTTTTTAGATAAGATTCTGCAGACGTATGTGGTCAACTCAAAATCGTATCTAAGTGACACCACTGACTTTTTGTCTAAGTTAGCAGACGTGACGATGCCGGAGGACGCCATATTGGCCTCCTTCGACATCGTCAGTCTGTATACTTCTATACAGCATGATATAGGGTTGGCAACTGTGGAATCTGCTTTAGCTAAATCTGATTACACCATTGAGGCACGTACTTTTTTTCTGGCTTTATTGCGCATGATTTTATATAATAACTATTTCCTTTTTGGGGATGACTATTATATGCAAATCAGAGGGACGGCCATGGGGACGAATGTGGCCCCCACTTACGCCAACATGGTCGTCTCCCATTTGGAGGAACAACATGTCTATGTGTCCCACCACTTCAGCCATGTGCTGAGGTGGTGGAGATACATAGACGATATTTTTGTTATTTGGACAGGTACTGCCTCCGAGTTACATTTATTTCACAACTATTTGAACAGCCTGATTCCAGACATACAATTTACCTTGGAATTTTCAACCACTATGTTACATTTTTTGGATGTAAACGTACGCAGTGCTGGGGGGGCATTGAGCACAGAGGTTTACACGAAACCCACTGACCGGAATACCATCTTGAGGTTTGACAGTGCTCATCCTCGGATGATGGTGCGGTCATTACCCTACAGCCAGTTTATTAGGGCTAAACGTATAGTCAGTGATACCTCTGTGCTCGATGCTACTCTGGAGACTATGACACAAAACTTTAGACAGAGACAATACCCAGCTCCTATATTGCAGCAACAACGCAAACGGAGTAATCTAAAAGAGAGAAGCGAATTGCTTCAAGGCACTCAACGTGAGTATTCTCAAAGAATACCTTTTATTTCTACCTTCTGTGAAGCAAGCTCACATGTCAATAAAATAATTAACAAACACTGGTCAATTCTCAAAACTGAGCATAAAAACATTCCTGAATTCTGCAATAGACCACTCACTTCTTACAAAAGAGCTCGTAACATAAAAGACAGATTAGTCAAAAATGATATAGGCTCACAAAAAAGTACACGTCAACTACTTTTGGCCCCTAAAAAAACTGGAAGTTACCCGTGCCTTCACTGTGTAAACTGTAAATACATGGTGAAGGGACGGGAATTTATCCATCCACAAACTGGGATCTCTTACCCCCTTAAATTTTATTTGACCTGTGACTCTAGTTTTGTGATTTATGTTTTATGGTGCCCCTGTAAATTATTATATGTGGGTGAAACCACATGTGATTTCAAGTCCCGGTTCAATCAACATCGATTTTCCATACGGAAAAAACGTAAAGACCTGCCTGTCTCACAACACTTCGCGGCCATGGAACATGTTGAAGGAGATCTCAAGTTTATGATCCTGGATCATGTTCCGTTACCGCGGACTCGTGGTGACCGTATTAAAATGCTCAAAAAACGCGAATCCGAATGGATTTTTAAGCTACAATCCATTCGTCCGATGGGCTTGAATGTAGAATACAGGCCATGGCTTTTCATATGATTCCCTTTGGCTTTGTCCTTGTCGGCTTAAGTGTTGAAAAAAATGTTTTCTTGTTTTTAATGAATATATTTGGATAATATATTTTTTTATTGTTTCACTTTTCAGGACCTATTACTGGATGGGCTTAGCTCAGCGGGAGGCGTGATGCTTACTTTAAACATGTGTGGCTTATTCCTGGATTACTGCTTATTATACTGTTAATTACAGCTATATTTACTATTGTCACTTGCATACTTAGAAAGTTACTGTGCAGGATTCCCACCCGATAAGGGGTTAACTGTGACGAGCATAGTGGGAGGGTGATTGCTGCCGCTGTTTCACCTTCCCCCTTTTCTGTGCCCGTTGACGCCGGACGACAGCGCATCGCAAGATGGCATGTCGCCCGACCACATACCCTGGGTGTTCTATCCGTGTACTGCCACAGAATTTCTTGTTTTGTTGTTGGTTTTACCTTTACTTACGGCATTGTTATGTTACGTTGCCGCGTCACGTGACGTTTCACTAGGTGATCATGTGTTTGACCTACAGTGACGTCACGGACATGCGCAGTAGCAGTTCCGGGATGCCACTTCCATGCGGCGCATCACGCTACAGTTCATCCTCCCACCATCGAGCACGCCCCACTCCATGTTCGGTCCTGTCAACATCACATATTCACAGGTGATAATGATTCACTATTAATTGCCACTTTTGTATTTTTACTGTATTTATGACTAGTATGTATACCTGGAAGCCTTATGTACGCCGTTTACGGCTTTGAGTTTAACTACCCTCCGGGCTTGTCACATTTGTATTTTTCTGTTATTTACTATATCTTCTGTATTTTGTATTTTTTATCGATTGCCACTTGTGTATGTTAATTGACTATGACTGCATAAAATGCTCACAGTTCCCACAATGCTGTATTGCTTGAGAATGGTCCCAGTAAGCGGACCGAAACGTCGCACAGGTGAATAAAGGGTCCCACTTTTTTCACCAAACGGATGTGCTGCGGTGTCTTTCTTTATTCTATATTGTACACCTTGGTAAGGTGTTTATCGCCGCTGGCACCCACACCCGACCACCAGGAGTGCTGCCCTGATTTCTTTTCCTATATATATATATATATATATATATATATATATATATATATATATATATATATAAACCAAAAACAGAACTCAGCAGCACAAGACAAAAAGCAGTGGGTGCAAGTCCTCTCAGCCGCAGGCTAAGACGGCTATAAATAAGTATAGATTCCAAAGACGAGGCAGCACTCCAATATTTACAATACATTGCAAATAATGAACGTGACAATTATATAATCTTTAGGACAATGAAGCATAAACCATACAATCTATGGTGTACAAAAAACAAAAGTCATATATAGCCGAATGGTCTACATTGCATAATATTTATCATAGTGCAATACAGTGTACATATATATTTGATCATTATGATAACGATCAAATGAAATAATTGACCAATATCTAGTTAATCAAAAAAGTGTAACATCACCTGTGCAAATGAATAAGTGCATGTAGTTTAAAAAAAAGGAACTCACACCGGATCGTATGGGACGGCGCGCCAAACTTCCGCGTCCTCACCGTCAAAGTGCGCATGTCCCAAGTGCCTGCCACGTCACCAGACGGACGCTCCAAGCCGAGGAGCCAGGCGTCATCACCATGGAAACGTGTGGGCACATGACCACAGCGATAGACACGTGACTCCTCAGGAGGACGCGCCGGGTAGAAACACGCCCACAAGGCCGGCCCCGCGTCGCTAGGCAACAATGAAACATTGCTCCCCCAGCACCAGCAGTCCCGCAGTGTGTATCGTAGTCCACCAACCGGTCACACGGCAGGCACAGGTACCCGGGCACATAAAAAAACGGCAGGAGAGGGGGAGTTAACAGACGAGAGGAGAGAAAAAAAGGGGACACTGGCATCGCAACAATGAACTATGTGGGTAAAAGGACCAGAGCAGGTCACTGTAGTTTGTATATTTATATATATAAATAAAAATCAGAGTGAACGTGGCTTGCATAAAGTATATCAGCACTGGAAAAAAGTAATAACCCGTGCCATACTTCAAAAATAGGACAACAGGCCGGGGATCAAAAGGTCCCGCCGTTGTCACGGCAGAACCCCTGTTCCATGGAAGGCGAGGGATCAGAGACACGTCCATGCCAAAGGTCCCAAACCCAAACACCGACCCTACAGTCCAAGATGAAATAAACAGACCACCACTCCAGATAGACAACATGATTATAGTAAACCCACACGTTACATGGCAAAGCCAATACAAATGCATCCAGGGATCTCTCCCATCATCATAATCCCAACATGGATAAGCAGAAGAAGGCGCATACCGTCCACAGAGAACACCAGCGGAGCACCAATGATCTAAAGAAAGAAAGAGTAGAATATAAGCAATAAGACAGAGAATTATACATCTGTATGTAACAAATTGGTTATATATATCAAAAAAATGACACCAATACGGAATTCACATACACCAGGACACGACATGGAGAGGGGCACCAGGGAATAGCAAAAAAGCCACATCCTATACTACACTCCACTTAAAATCAACATTGAGACCATGGGGTGTGTTGAGACGATGGATCCATCTAAGCTCACGTTGTTTGAGAGCCAATGTCCTGTCACCTCCCCTTCTAGACAGAGAAATATGGTCCACTAACATAAATTTCAAATCCTTCTCCTTGTGGTTGGCCTCGACAAAGTGTTTAGGCACGGGCAGATCTTTTCTTTTTTGTCGAATGGAAAAACGATGATTGTTCAACCGTGCCTTCATGTCACAAGTGGTCTCCCCAACATAGAGGAGGCCACAAGGACAGGAGAGCACGTAGATCACATATGAACTATTACATGTCAAGAAATGTCCAATCCCATACTGGATCCCCGTAACAGGGTGAGTAAATTTCTCCCCCCTGGTCATGTAGGCGCAATTGACGCAGCCAAGGCAGGGATAAGAACCCACCCTGCGAGGGCCAATATGAGATTGTACTAAAGTCTTGACGGGAATGTCCGCACGGACCAATTTATCCCGGAAATTGGCAGGACGTCTGTAGGAAAGCAGAGGTGGCACCGTCAAAGGTATAACACTGGAAAAATTGCTCTTAAGTATTGCCCAATGTTTACGGACAATCTGAGCAATCTGAACACTTTGTTCCGAATAAGTTGATATAAAAGGTATTCTCTCAACTTTATTTTGTGTGGCACCTAGGGAGATCTGTGGATTTTTTACCTTGTTAAGGTGTTTATCAATCACCCGAGTCGGGTAACCCCGTTCCCTAAACTTGTGCACCATGTGAGAGAAACGAGTCGGGAGTAAATCTGGATCCTGCACCACCCTCTTAACCCTGAGTAGCTGACTGTAGGGTACGGAATTAATGATGGATCTAGGGTGACAGCTGCCATAATGCAGCAGTGTATTACAATCGGTGGGCTTCGTGTAGATGTCAGTGGATAAATGGTCACCCACAATGGTAACTGTCATGTCTAGAAACTGGACATGTGAACTCTGATCCCTCGCCTTCCATGGAACAGGGGTTCTGCCGTGACAACGGCGGGACCTTTTGATCCCCGGCCTGTTGTCCTATTTTTGAAGTATGGCACGGGTTATTACTTTTTTCCAGTGCTGATATACTTTATGCAAGCCACGTTCACTCTGATTTTTATTTATATATATAAATATACAAACTACAGTGACCTGCTCTGGTCCTTTTACCCACATAGTTCATTGTTGCGATGCCAGTGTCCCCTTTCTTTCTCTCCTCTCGTCTGTTAACTCCCCCTCTCCTGCCGTTTTTTTATGTGCCCGGGTACCTGTGCCTGCCGTGTGACCGGTTGGTGGACTACGATACACACTGCGGGACTGCTGGTGCTGGGGGAGCAATGTTTCATTGTTGCCTAGCGACGCGGGGCCGGCCTTGTGGGCGTGTTTCTACCCGGCGCGTCCTCCTGAGGAGTCACGTGTCTATCGCTGTGGTCATGTGCCCACACGTTTCCATGGTGATGACGCCTGGCTCCTCGGCTTGGAGCGTCCGTCTGGTGACGTGGCAGGCACTTGGGACATGCGCACTTTGACGGTGAGGACGCGGAAGTTTGGCGCGCCGTCCCATACGATCCGGTGTGAGTTCCTTTTTTTTTAAACTACATGCACTTATTCATTTGCACAGGTGATGTTACACTTTTTTGATTAACTAGATATTGGTCAATTATTTCATTTGATCGTTATCATAATGATCAAATATATATGTACACTGTATTGCACTATGATAAATATTATGCAATGTAGACCATTCGGCTATATATGACTTTTGTTTTTTGTACACCATAGATTGTATGGTTTATGCTTCATTGTCCTAAAGATTATATAATTGTCACGTTCATTATTTGCAATGTATTGTGGGTATATATACCCCTTGATGACACCTTTTTTGTTATGCTTGAGAAAGACCGCATTGAGACGGTTGAAACGTTGCACAGAGGGGAATAAAGGATCCACTTTTTTACTTCCATTGGAGTGCTGCCTCGTCTTTGGAATCTATATATATATATATATATATATATATATATATATATATACACACACACACAAACAGGCAGAAATGACCTCTTTCTGTCCTTTATGCACGGCCAAATGACTGGACCGATCTGCACCAAATTTGGCGCATAGGTGTCTAGGACTGTTTTTGACAATAGAAACTCGCAGGTCTTTCAGTCTTGACATAGTTACACCAGGTTTCCATAACTCCGTTTCTTTTACTTTTAGAGGTCACTGTTAAGGCGGTATGGTGCTGTGGGGGTCACATTTTAAGGGGGCTGAATGCTGTGGAAGCCTTTTATTTTAAGGGGATGGGGTGCTGTGGAGGTCTTATATTAAGGGGGCATGGCACAGTGGGGAGGTCACTGTTATAGGGGCGTGCTGCTGTGGAGGTCAATGTTAAAGGGATGGCCCCTGTTGAGGTCACTTAAGGGGTGGATCGCTGTGGAGGGTCACTCTAAAGGGCGCAGGCCACTGTGGATGTCAACGTTAAGGGGCAGGGTTCTGTGGAGGGTTTCGAGTTAATGGGACGGCCGTTGTGGAGTACACTGTTATTGGGCAGGGGGCTGTGAAAGTCACAACGGGGTGGGGCACTGTGGAGGTCACTATTAAAGGAGTTGCCCGGGTTCAGAGTTGAACCCGGACATACCCTTATTTTCACCCAGGCAGCCCCCCTGAGGCTAGCATTGGAGCATCTCATGTTTTCGATAACACACAGCCGGGCTGAAGTTTGTTCGGGGACATCACCGGCTCTGATGGTTGGGCTTTAGCGCTGCCCTAGGCGTTTTACTGGCTAAATCCTGCCCATCAGTGCCGGTGACGTCACCGGGGTTCCTGGCAGCCCCATGGAGAGCCCCGGTACGTCACCGGATCTCCAAAAAATGCTTTTGCCCAGGGCAAAGGAGAGCATCGGAACTGCTCCGATGCTCATGTCAGGGGGGCTACCTGGGTGAAAATGGAGGTATGTCCGGGTTCAGCTCTGAACCGGGACAACCCCTTTAAGGGTACCTTAGAGGTCCCCTTTATGGGGAAACTGTGGATATCTTTTAACCTCACAGACAAATATTAAATGAAATGGTCAAAATATATCTATGCAAAGCTGGGTTATCCTGCTAGTGTGTGTGTGTGTGTGTGTGTGTATATGTATGTATTGTAGGGATGGGTAGGCAGGGTGAGCGGGCACAGAACAGAGGCACCAAAACAGTTCTTGATCAAACTGCAGTATTTTATTCACATAACAGTTCAGTAAACAACTTCACCTTAGTTGAAAGTCCTGGTGTTCATTCACACCATGCTGCAGGTTCTGCATAAAAAGTCCAAGTCCAGGTGTGTGTTCATACTTTGCCAACAGGTCCCCGCCAAAGTCCAGGATTTAGTCGTCCTGTCATCCCCAAACAGGTCACAAACCTTCATCCAGGCACAAGCCTCATACCTTAACACAGACAGCTCTATCCCACACTCTAGCTGCCTTTAATGAGAGTTGGGCGACACTACTCACAAAAAGTTAAGAATATTTGGCTTTTGGGTGAAATTTCAGGGTGAACCTTAAATGCACTCTAACCTTTACAGGTGAACTTAATGTGACCTTCTCTAAACCTTTGAATGCACATGTCCAACAGTTCAGTATTTCAGTACTTTTTGCACAACTTGCTGTTCTCGAACAAGGAGCTTAACAGCAAAATTCACAACAGGTATTTGATCCATGAATCGCCCAATAAATTTCCTGGTTCAATTAGAATTAGTATTTAAACGTCCTCCTCATCAAGCTGTTCACATTTTGACATCATGAGACCAAGACGACACCTAAAGCCCCTTTCACGCTAGCGAGTGTTTCGCGCGGGTGCAATGCGTGATGTGAACACATAGCACCCGCACTGAATCCTTTTTTTTTTTTTTCATGCATCACTTTTGCGTTGCATGAAAATCGCAGCATGTTCTATATACTGTGTTTTTCACGCAGCCCTGGCCCCATAGAAGTGAATGGGGCTGTGTGAAAAATCGCATTGCATCCGGATGCATTGCAAATGCAAGTAACTTAGCAACAGCTGTCCCTCCACGGCTGGTGCATTCCATACAGGCCAGAAGGTCCATTTTTGTGCTGCTCTACAACTACTTTTATTAGCAACAGTGAAGGGATTTTGTACAGGAAGTTATGTTTCTCAGCGTGTGGCTCCAGGTAGTGGATTGAGAGTGGAGTGTTCTGGAGACTTTCCTGCCCTCGCAGAGCACATTTCAGCATGCCAAAGGCCCCAAAATCAATGGACGTGGAGAAGCTGATTGTACTAGTCCAGGAGAGGCCCTGCATTTGGGACACAAGGTCTGGGGAATACCACGACTGCTACAAAAAAGATGTCGCATGGGTGGAAATTACCCAGGAGCTGTTTGAAAGTATATGGGCCAAAACTAAAGACCAGAGTTTGGGTAAGTGGCCAATCTATATACATCTGTGATCCTTGCTGTTTTCCCTAATATAGCACATGTGATATGTTGTTCTCCCTAGCATAGCACATGTGATACATTGTCCTGACTAGGATTATTTTTTTGGGTAAATTGTCCTTTGTTGTATTTTTATTAAAAGTGGATGAAGTAAAGAATCATTGGCGGAGCTGCAGTGACCAGTTCCGCAAGGAAATGCACAACCAAGGCCGCAGTGGGTCCGGGCCACCAAAGAAAAGGCCATGTTTCGGGAACATCTCCTGTTCCTACATGATGTCATGGAACTGCGTCCGTAAGTTAATTATAAACAATGACCACTATATGTTTATCAATCTTCACTGTATGTCGACTATGTTGGTAATTTAATAAACAATTTGTAAATTAGAAATGTCATAGTTGCCGCTAGCAACCAAGCCGATTCGTCCTTTAATTTGCAAAAGTAGGTAAACAAGATAAGTGGAATCTGATTATTTGCTATGGCCAGCTATGCCACTTGTAATGTCCCCAATGATGCTACATGACCACATATGTAATATGTTGTTTAGTTAATTTAGTACTATGCACTAAATGTTTTTTGGTGATAATAGTAATATGTGACTTCACTATTTAAAACAAAAAAATAGTGTGATCATATATTAATTTACATGTTCTGTTATTTTTAAATGTGAAGAACTGAGGATAACCTTGAGGAGGAAACAGAAGAGGGCAGTTCGCAGCAGTCAAGTACCTGCGAGGAGGGGACTCCCCCTTCCCAACCTCCTCCAGAGAGTGGTGAAGGACCGCGCACCATAGTGGCCTCTCGTCCTGCAGCTTCGGGAGTGGATTCACCCCCCACTTTTTCATTACCAAGCCGCAGAAAAAGACAGATGCCTACAGCCGAAGCTCTGGTAAATACACAGGTCCTAGACTATTTGTCTAGAGCCCGCCAGGAGGACCACTTCAAGCTGTATGGCAGGAGTCTGGCGCATCATTTGAGGAACGTGCCTCCAGAATGATTGTTGAGAACGAATACCGCTCTAGGAATCGTTCTGGAGGCAGCAACACATTCTAATGACCCCACAGATATATTTTTGTGGCACTGGAGAATTGGCGCACCCATGGGCACATGGCTGGCCCCCGGCCAATGCCAAATCCCCAGATTTCGCATAGGCCGCCACAATACCCTCCTTCAAGGGACCATTATGCCCAACAAAGTTGCCCATATGTCCAACCCTAACATGGCGACACATCATATGCTCAGCCTTTCCTCTCCGCATCACAACCAGGGCCATCTGATCACTCAGGCCCGCATCGCAACCCACCTACCATGGCCCTCAGTTTCATGGTCCACCATCGCCACCTGGGCGTTTTTTCAATTTGTAATTTTTATTTTGTATTTTATTGTTTTTGTTATTACTTTACTGAACAAAAAATACGTCAAGTTGACGACTGTGTATAAATAAACAGATTTTTATTTTCATGAATGTTATTGTTTGTTTTCTTTATTAAATACAGTGCATATTGATATTTACGTAGCACAAACACAACACATTATTTTGAAATGTTTAATATACATTAATATAACCAAAATACACTTACTATATAAACATGATTAGTCAAACATTTTTTTATACACACACAAATATTACTTTGCTTATAAACAATCTAAAACAATTTACAACATATCCCCCTCTTTCCCGTCAGCACCACAGAGAGAGAGGATCCACCCCAAGGGACAGGAAACCTGCAGAATAAAAAGGTGGAGCCTCTGTCCCACATCAGTGGTTTCCTGTCCCTGGAGTGGGAGACCTGCAGTTTCTCTTTCAGGTTCTTACCCATAGCAAGGAAGTCCCAGAGATGCTCTGGAGGTCTATGAGGTACATTCCTGCTGGGGTCTATCACACATATGTTGGGCTGGCAGGACCCTAGGAGCCGGTGGTGGTCCGGGGCTTCCACCTGGCTCTTGCGGCAGGTGTGTGTGCGCTCCTCAATGGGAGTGAGGCTACGCTGAAACATAAAGGAAATGGAAGCAGCCCCATGTGGGGTGTAGTTTTCCTCCGCTTGCGGCCGGGCCCCTGCATGGATTTGGTGTTCAGCGGCGTTTTCCTATGCATGCGGTCCAGAGGAGGAGAAGAGCGTGAGAAGTGGACGTCACTTCCAAAAAAGTGTAGGTTTTACAGCAAATATTTGTTATGTGGCTTGGTGACTGCCTCATGGCTTCAGGACCTGGTTGACTGCCTCATGGCTTCAGGACCTGGTTGTCTGCCTCGTGGCTTCAGGGCCTGGTTGGTTGTCTCGTGGCTTCAGGGCCTGGTTGGCTGTCTGCGCCAGGGCTTCAGAGCCCTTGGCTGTCTGCGCCAGGGCTTCCGAGCCCTTGGCTGTCTGCGCCAGGGCTTCCGAGCCCTTGGCTGTCTGCGCCAGGGCTTCCGAGCCCTTGGCTGTCTGCGCCAGGGCTTCCAAGCCCTTGGCTGTCTGCGCCAGGGCTTCCGAGCCCTTGGCTGTCTGCCTTGTTGTCTGCCTCTGGGCCTCGTCTGCCTGTGGGCTTCTGGACTTCCTAGTTGTACAGGGAGTGCAGAATTATTAGGCAAGTTGTATTTTTGAGGATTAATTTTATTATTGAACAACAACCATGTTCTCAATGAACCCAAAAAACTCATTAATATCAAAGCTGAATATTTTTGGAAGTAGTTTTTAGTTTTGTTTTTAGTTTTAGCTATTTTAGGGGGATATCTGTGTGTGCAGGTGACTATTACTGTGCATAATTATTAGGCAACTTAACAAAAAACAAATATATACCCATTTCAATTATTTATTTTTACCAGTGAAACCAATATAACATCTCAACATTCACAAATATACATTTCTGACATTCAAAAACAAAACAAAAACAAATCAGTGACCAATATAGCCACCTTTCTTTGCAAGGACACTCAAAAGCCTGCCATCCATGGATTCTGTCAGTGTTTTGATCTGTTCACCATTAACATTGTGTGCAGCAGCAACCACAGCCTCCCAGACACTGTTCAGAGAGGTGTACTGTTTTCCCTCCTTGTAAATCTCACATTTGATGATGGACCACAGGTTCTCAATGGGGTTCAGATCAGGTGAACAAGGAGGCCATGTCATTAGATTTTCTTCTTTTATACCCTTTCTTGCCAGCCACGCTGTGGAGTACTTGGACGCGTGTGATGGAGCATTGTCCTGCATGAAAATCATGTTTTTCTTGAAGGATGCAGACTTCTTCCTGTACCACTGCTTGAATAAGGTGTCTTCCAGAAACTGGCAGTAGGACTGGGAGTTGAGCTTGACTCCATCCTCAACCCGAAAAGGCCCCACAAGCTCATCTTTGATGATACCAGCCCAAACCAGTACTCCACCTCCACCTTGCTGGCGTCTGAGTCGGACTGGAGCTCTCTGCCCTTTACCAATCCAGCCACGGGCCCATCCATCTGGCCCATCAAGACTCACTCTCATTTCATCAGTCCATAAAACCTTAGAAAAATCAGTCTTGAGATATTTCTTGGCCCAGTCTTGACGTTTCAGCTTGTGTGTCTTGTTCAGTGGTGGTCGTCTTTCAGCCTTTCTTACCTTGGCCATGTCTCTGAGTATTGCACACCTTGTGCTTTTGGGCACTCCAGTAATGTTGCAGCTTGAAATATGGCCAAACTGGTGGCAAGTGGCATCTTGGCAGCTGCACGCTTGACTTTTCTCAGTTCATGGGCAGTTATTTTGTGCCTTGGTTTTTCCACACGCTTCTTGCGACCCTGTTGACTATTTTGAATGAAACGCTTGATTGTTCGATGATCACGCTTCAGAAGCTTTGCAATTTTAAGAGTGCTGCATCCCTCTGCAAGATATCTCACTATTTTTGACTTTTCTGAGCCTGTCAAGTCCTCCTTTTGACCCATTTTGCCAAAGGAAAGGAAGTTGCCTAATAATTATGCACACCTAATATAGGGTGTTGATGTCATTAGACCACACCCCTTCTCATTACAGAGATGCACATCACCAAATATGCTTAATTGGTAGTAGGCTTTCGAGCCTATACAGCTTGGAGTAAGACAACATGCATAAAGAGGATGATGTGGTCAAAATACTCATTTGCCTAATAATTCTGCACGCAGTGTATGCCTTTGCTTCTATGCCTGGGACCGTGGCTGGACGACTGTTCTTGGCTCTGGCTGGGACCATGGCTGGACGACTGTTCTTGGCTCTGACTGGGACCGTGGCTGGACGACTGTTCTTGGCTCGTGGCGGTCTACCTTGGGGCAATGCAGGCAGGGTGAACTAGTTCTATGACTGTCTGATTGTCTATTTGTGGTTAAGGGTCTACAATAAGCACTCCAACAAAGCCCTATAATGTTCTTGGTGAGGCGTGAGAAGATGGGCTGGACCATATTGCTTAGATGGCTCCTGGTTGGGAGTAAGAAGATAGACTGGAACATTTAGTCTGGATGACATACAGGAGGTATGGCGCACCAGCAAAACTCTATAAAAACTTGCTGCCTGTCTAGATTTTCCCAGGGAAGGCTCTGCAAGGTCGGCGGGGTCTTTCGTGCGGTAGTTTCGGCAGGGACCCTAAGGGGTCTGAAGGGTCAGGGGGCTCTTTGGACCGCTCGTGGCAGATCCAGGCCTAATTTTGCAAATATGACATGTCACTTTGTGGTAATAGCTTTGGAACACTTTTATTTATCCAAGCCATTTTGAGATTTTCTCATGACACATTGTACTTCATGATGGTAATAAATTTGAGTCAATATATTTCATCATCCCAAATTTTCCAAACATTTTAAAAAATTAGCAATTTTCAAAATTCTATTTCTCTGTTTTTAAAGCAGAAAGTGATAACTCATAAAATATTTATTACTTAACATTCCTTATGTCTACTTTATGTTGGGATCATTTTGTAAATGTCATTTTATTTTTATAGGACGTTAGTAGGCTTAGAATTGTAGAAGCAATTAATATTTTTAAGAATTTTCAAAACCCACTTTTTAACGACCAGTTCAGGTCTGAAGTCACTGTGGGGCTTACATAAAACCCCTCCATAAATGACCCAATTTTAGAAACTAGACCCCTCAAGTTACTCAAAACTGATTCTACAGACTTTGTTAACCCTTTAGGTGTTCCACAACAATTGAAGGAAAAGGGAGATTTCTAAATTTCACTTTTTTGGCAGATTTTCCCTTTTAATCCATTTTTTCTTTAACACATTGAGGGTTAACAGCCAACCAAAACTCAATATTTATATCCCTGATTCTGCGGTTTACAGAAACTCCCCACATGTGGTCGTAAACTGATGTAAGGACACACGGCAGGGCGCAGAAGAAAAGGAATGCCATATGGTTTTTGGAAGGCAGATTTTGCTGAACTGGTTTTTAGATGCCATGTCCCATTTGAAGCCCCCCTAATGCACCCTTACAGTAGAAACTCCCAAAAAGTGACCCCATTTTAGAAACTAGGGGATAAGCTGGCAGTTTTATTGGTACTATTTTGGGGTACATATGATTTTTAATTGCTCTATTACATTTTTTGTGAGGCAAGGTAACCAAAAAATTGCTGTTTTGGCACTATTTTTATTTTTTACAACATTCCTCTGACAGGTTAGATCATGTGCTATTTTTATAGATCTGGTTGTTACAGATGCAATGATATCAAATGTCTACTTTCTTTGTTTTACATAATAAAGCATTTTTGAACACTATTTTTTTCATCTTGTGCAGGGGCTTGTTTTTTGCAGGAAGAGTTGACTTTTTAATGGTACCATTTTTGGGTACAAGGTGGTTGTTTTTAGTTTACCTGAGGTGTTATATCATGTGACCTTTTTATAGAGCAGATCGTTATGAACGTGGCAATACCTAATATGTATACTTTTTTTAATTTAAGTTTTACACAATAACAGCATTAGTGTCTCCATAGTCTAAGAGCCATAGCTTTTTAATTTTTTGACCGATTGTCTTAGTTGGGGTAAAAAAAATTGTGAGATGAGGAGACTGTTTGATTGGTACAATTTGGGGGCATACACCTTTTTGATCGCTTGGTGTTGCACTTTATGTGATGTTAGGTGACAAATGGCTTTTTTGTCACTGTTTTTTTTTTTTTTACAGTCTTCACCTGATGGGTTAGGTCATGTGATATTTTTATAGAGCTGGTTGTTACAGCCGTGGCGATACCTAATATGTATACTTTTTTAAATTTATATTACTTTAACACAATAATAGCATTTTTGAAACCAGAAAATGATGATTTTTTTTTTATGTCTCCATGTTCTGAGAGCTATATTTTATTTTTATTTTATTTTTTTATTTTTTTGAGCCATTTTCTTAGGCTACTTTCACACTGCCGTTTCTGGGTCCGCTTGTGAGATCCGTTTCAGGGCTCTCACAAGCGGCCCAAATAGGATCAGTTTAGCCCCAATGCATTCTGAATGGATAAGGATCCATTCAGAATGTATCAGTTTGCCTCCGTTCAGCCTCCATTCCGCTCTAGAGGTGGACACCAAAACGCTGCTTGCAGCGTTTTGATATCCGCCTGACGATGCGGAGCCAAACGGATCCGTCCTGACTTAAAATGTAAGTCAATGGGGACGGATCCGGATCCCTTTCAATGTAAGTCAAAACGGATTCGTTTTGTTCATGGTAATGCAAACTGATCCGTTCTGAACGGATACAAGCGGATACCAGACGGATCCGCACCTAACGCAGGTGTGAAAGTAGCCTTATGTAGGGGCTAATTTTTTGTAGGATGAGGTGACTGTTTTATTGGTACCATTTTGTGGGATATATGCCTTTTTGATCACTTGGTGTTGTACTTTTTGTAATGTAAGGTGACAAAAATGTTTTTTTTAAACTTTTTTATTTTTTATGGTGTTCATCAGATGGGATGGATCATGTGATATATTTATAGAGCCGGCCGTCACGGACACGGCAATACCAAATATATGTCTATTTTATTCATTTTTTTTATATTTTTAGCATTTTAATTACTTGGAGCGATAGGCAAACATGGTGCCCGCTCGCACATGCAGCGGGCTTCATGGCCGGCAGGTCTCTGCTGTTTCAAGCAGCAGAGACATGCCGCTAGTTTCTGTGACCGGCAATAATGCCAATCGCGGTAATTAACCATTTTAACCCCTTCCGGACCCTGCCATTTTTCACCTTAAAAGGGTTGTCCGAGTTATTTTTTTGTTCTTTCTATGTTCCTAACTGGGCAAATATAACAGCTTTCCAATTAACTCACTTTATCTCCAGTGGCTGGTTTCTCAGATTTCACTGAGGGTCACATGACCTGTGATGTCAGCTTCTCTCCCTGCTCTGATAAACTTAAAGGAGACGTCACTGTGCTGGCCACGCCCCTCCTTCACTGCCGTCTGCTCTCTCTCCTAGGATTCCTAACCCCTTCAGCTGCACACACTGGGTATCTGCAGCAGTGCAATTCTGGGCACAGGAGCTGAAGGACTAGACAGAGCATTGCACAAGAAGGTAGGGGGAAGATCCTGTGTGTATTAGCAGTGTCATTATACAGGTGGGACTTGTAGTTCTACACATACAACATGCTGCAGAGTCTCCCAGCAGGCAGACATGTCACTCAGGGCAGCTCTTGTATTCACTCCCTTAGCAGAGCGGGGGGAGGGGCAAAAATTGTTTTTATTGCATGTAAACAAAGGGCCAGAAAAGAACCAGGGAAATGAGGAAATATATATTTTGCATAAAACTTGCTTAGCTTAGTTATATATTGCTGCCCATCAGATTTTCAGTGCTATATATATTTTTTTTCATAACTCTAACAACCCCTTTAAAGGTAGTATGCCAAAATAGGGGGACTGGTGGGTGGAGAACCCTCCAGGTCTCACCTATTTCTGAATAAAACCCTTTTGGGCGCCAGTAGTGGTTGATTGATAATGGTGGTTTAGCAAGTTAAGTATGTAATAGGTTTTGCATCAGCTTTATACACTGCTCAAAAAAATAAAGGGAACACTTAAACAACACGATGTAACTCCAAGTCAATCACACTTCTGTGAAATCAAACTGTCCACTTAGGAAGCAACACTGAGTGACAATCAATTTCACATGCTGTTGTGCAAATGGGATAGACAACAGGTGGAAATTATAGGCAATTAGCAAGACACCCCCAATAAAGGAGTGGTTCTGCAGGTGGTCACAGATCACTTCTCAGTTCCTATGCTTCCTGGCTGATGTTTTGGTCACTTTTGAATGCTGGCGGTGCTTTCACTCTAGTGGTAGCATGAGACGGAGTCTACAACCCACACAAGTGGCTCAGGTAGTGCAGCTTATCCAGGATGGCACATCAATGCGAGCTGTGGCAAGAAGGTTTGCTGTGTCTGTCAGCGTAGTGTCCAGAGCATGGAGGCGCTACCAGGAGAGAGGCCAGTACATCAGGAGACGTGGAGGAGGCCGTAGGAGGGCAACAACCCAGCAGCAGGACCGCTACCTCCGCCTTTGTGCAAGGAGGAACAGGGGGAGCACTGCCAGAGCCCTGCAAAATGTCCTCCAGCAGGCCACAAATGTGCATGTGTCTGCTCAAACGGTCAGAAACAGACTCTATGAGGGCCCGACGTCCACATGTGGGGGTTGTGCTTACAGCCCAACACCGTGCAGGACGTTTGGCATTTGCCAGAGAACACCAAGATTGGCAAATTCGCCACTGGCGCCCTGTGCTCTTCAGATGCAATTGTAACAGAAAACTGCAGCACTCTCCAGCCTTGATCCTTAATGCTTTATTTCACCAAAAAATGCTCTTCACAGATGAAAGCAGGTTCACACTGAGCACATGTGACAGACGTGACAGAGTCTGGAGACGCCGTGGAGAACGTTCTGCTGCCTGCAACATCCTCCAGCATGACCGGTTTGGCATTGGGTCAGTAATGGTGTGGGGTGGCATTTCTTTGGAGGGCCACACAGCCAGAGCTCGCCAGAGGTAGCCTGACTGCCATTAGGTACCGAGATGAGATCCTCAGACCCCTTGTGAGACCATATGCTGGTGCGGTTGGCCCTGGGTTCCTCCTAATGCAAGACAATGCTAGACCTGTGGCTGGAGTGTGTCAGCAGTTCCTGCAAGACAAAGGCATTGATGCTATGGACTGGCCCGCCCGTTCCCCAGACCTGAATCCAATTGAGCACATCTGGGACATCATGTCTCGCTCTATCCACCAACATCACGTTGCACCACAGACTGTCCAGGAGTTGACAGATGCTTTAGTCCAGGTCTGGGAGGAGATCCCTCAGGAGACCGTCCGCCACCTCATCAGGAGCATGCACAGGCGTTGTAGGGAGGTCATACAGGCACGTGGAGGCCACACACACTACTGAGCCTCATTTTGACTTGTTTTAAGGACATTACATCAAAGTTGGATCAGCCTGTAGTGTGTTTTTCCACTTTAATTTTGAGTGTGACTCCAAATCCAGACCTCCATGGGTTGAAAAATTTGATTTCCATTTTTAAATTTTTGTGTGATTTTGTTGTCAGCACATTCAACTATGTAAAGAACAAAGTATTTCAGAAGAATATTTAATTAACTCAGATCTTGGATGTGTTATTTTTGTGTTCCCTTTATTTTTTTGAGCAGTGCATTAGTAAAAAAGGAGTGAAGGTACAGGGATGTGTATAGAGATATCAATGTGTAGGATAAAAATGTGTGTGTGTATACAGTATATATATATATATATATATATATATATATATATATATATTTGTGGTCATGGCTACGGCCAAGAGGTATCCGAAGAACCCTAGGGAGAGAAACAACAGGAACAACCTAACCCAGCTAGGCGTGTCTTAGCTGACCTGACTAAATGGCTTGTTGTGTGCCCTGAGCCATGATCGTGGGTAGGCCTATAAGTGGGCATACCCTGTGGAAATGAGAAGATAAGGGAGGGAGGGTGGGGCACCTGAGAACCCACGCCTGGAAGTGAGGGTGTGGCTCGTATATGAAGAGCCTCCGCCCCTCCCACAAATGCAGGCTGACTAATCAGCCTTACCAACTTGTGGTCATGGCTACGGCCAAGAGGTATCCGAAGAACCCTAGGGAGAGAAACAACAGGAACAACCTAACCCAGCTAGGCGTGTCTTAGCTGACCTGACTAAATGGCTTGTTGTGTGCCCTGAGCCATGATCGTGGGTAGGCCTATAAGTGGGCAAAAACCAAGCCAAGTAGGGTAGAAAAGGAATTCGAATGGCATGTGCAAACTAATCCCCAAGCCAACTGCAAGGCGTCAGGGATCTAGAGCGAAAATTCGGGGTATACGAGGCAAGACCAGTAGGAGACCTACAACCCATCTTGTGGATGACAAGGCCAGAGACATGATTCTCAATATTGCGTATACTGCCCCAAAGCGGAATGGAGGACCGGGAATACGTTGTGAAATGGATCATAAAAACCAACTGAAACTTGTAAAGTTTGGCTCTAGTGCGAGTACTGGCAATGCCCTAGCCTCAGGAGATCGTGGGACCGCAACCTAACTGCCTAGACTATTTAGAAATGAGGGCCAAAAAGAAACCATGAAGATAGGAAGAGAATCCTTGAATAGTTCCCCAGACAACAGCTATCTGCTAGCCGTGGTCCGCGCGTTGTTCTACTGTGTGCCCGAGAATTATTTTTGCGTTTGAGACGTGAAGACCGACCTACAATCTGAAACTTCTACCGTGAGGAAATGCTGGACCTTGTCCAAAATCCGATTTAACGTGGTTGTAGGGAGTCTGAGGTTAGTGCGGCAAGAAGCTACGAAGCCATAATATACAAGATTCTGTCTATGCCCTCCCATGAGTGAGGGAATGCAATGCAATGAAGCTACCGACGAAAATGAGTTCCTGGTCATGGTAAAAAAAAGGCAAAGACTTTGCGCGGGGACCTGGTTGACAAGATATGATTGACTACGATCAGAGACTGAAATGTTAGAGGGAATTGCCCTACTTGTTCTTCATCTGGCAGGACCTGAACGAAAGCATGAACAATTAAAGAAAGACTAAATATCTGCGTAAGACATGACAATGATGCTGTAGGGCGAACCGGACCAGTTTGTGGTCAAAACATAAAGTGAGCAATCAACGTTGATTATTAGGAAATTAGGGAAGCAGGTATGTATGCGATACATAGGGGCCAAATCAGCCCAGATGCACAACCAGGCAATCAGCCCAGCAGGACTGAAAAACATGGGGCCCGAAGCCATGGGGCCGAAGCTGTCATCGGGCCCCCGAAGCCATGGGGCCGAAGCTGTCATCGGGCCCCCGAAGCCATGGGGCCGAAGCTGTCATCGGGCCCCCGAAGCCATGGGGCCGAAGCTGTCATCGGGCCCCCGAAGCCATGGGGCCGAAGCTGTCATCGGGCCCCCGAAGCCATGGGGCCGAAGCTGTCATCGGGCCCCCGAAGCCATGGGGCCGAAGCTGTCATCGGGCCCCCGAAGCCATGGGGCCGAAGCTGTCATCGGGCCCCCAAAGCCATGGGGCCGAAGCTGTCATCGGGCCCCCAAAGCCATGGGGCCGAAGCTGTCATCGGGCCCCCAAAGCCATGGGGCCGAAGCTGTCATCGGGCCCCCAAAGCCATGGGGCCGAAGCTGTCATCGGGCCCCCGAAGCCATGGGGCCAAAGCTGTCATCGGGCCCTCGAAGCCATGGGGCCGAAGCTGTCATCGGGCCCCCGAAGCCATGGGGCCGAAGCTGACATCGGGCCCCCGAAGCCATGGGGCCGAAGCTGACATCGGGCCCCCGAAGCCATGGGGCCGAAGCTGACATCGGGCCCCCGAAGCCATGGGGCCGAAGCTGTCATCGGGCCCCCGAAGCCATAGGGCCGAAGCTGTGACCGGGCCCCCAAAGCTATGGGGCCGAAGCTGTCATCGGGCCCCCAAAGCTATGGGGCCGAAGCTGTCATCGGGCCCCCAAAGCCATGGGGCCGAAGCTGTCATCGGACCTGAATAAAAGGTGCAGGTTAAATTAAACCATGAGCCTGACCGATGTGGCAGGCGATACCTAAGATAAACTACGTGGCCTGAATGACATGCAAGGCGAAATATCGTTAGGAACGAGACCTGACCGACGTGGAAGGTGACCCCAATATGAGTTCAACTGCATGACCTGAAAAGACGAAGGGAAACGTGACAGAAAATGGAGATAATAACGGACAAAGTAAAATTAAACCTGAATAAAATAAGCTGGCAAGCAGGTAAAGATATGAGTCATTCAAAAGCATAGATGCACAGATGGACAGACAACCATTGGTCGGACCCCTGAAGCCATGGGGCCGAAGCAATCACCAGGGGCCCATGGGGCCGGGCAGCCGCCAGGATGCGAACCTTAGAATTAAGGACGGCAGGGGAAAAGATTGGGGCTTAACCCAACGGGTTTAGTAATCAACCGGGACTCGATGACCTAGAAAGACAAAGACATGGGGTAAAGCTTCTTAATGAAATGAGGCTGAAATTTACTGCAAGTACTAATCTGTAAAATATAAATGAACAAAAGAAAACTTCTGAAAGGTGTGCCATGGAAAATAGTATCAGATGGCCGTATGACCTACCAATGTCGATGACGATTGTGAAATCCTCTAAGCCAAGAGCCATGCGTGAGAGTCCCCCATGGCGGGAGCCATGCGTGAGAGCCCCCCATGGCGGGAGCCAAGCGTGAGAGCCCCCCATGGCGGGAGCCAAGCGTGAGAGCCCCCCATGGCGGGAGCCAAGCGTGAGAGCCCCCCATGGCGGGAGCCAAGCGTGAGAGCCCCTCATGGCGGGAGCCAAGCGTGAGAGCCCCTCATGGCGGGAGCCATGCGTGACAGCCACTCATGGCGGGAGCCATGCGTGAGAGCCCCTCATGGCGGGAGCCATGCGTGAGAGCCCCTCATGGCGGGAGCCATGCGTGAGAGCCCCTCATGGCGGAACAAGTATCAGATGACCGTGCGAACTACGAATGACGATGCCAGTCGTGAGGTCCTATAAGCGAAGAGCCACTCGTGCGAGCCTCTTATGAATTTTATTATTATTATTTTTTATAAACCACTTATGCAGCACCAGAATGCCTTGGGGACTCGCATAACCATGACCCCCTCCAACAGCAAACCTGGAAACACTAACCAGCCTACAACCATGTTGTACCCCTAACAAACAGAACATGAAAAAACGGTCATGGGGCCCCCGGAGCCATGAGGCCGGATCAGTCATAGGGCCCCCGAAGACAGAGGGATGACGATAAGTAATTAAAACGTAAGCCGGACCTGATGGCATATGAAGCGACTTGAATGATTAGATTGGCTAGAAGGTGGCCTAAGGAAGATGACTGCCAACAGGCGTTAAAAATATAGTCATTAGTAATCCGAAGCACGTGCATACATAAAACACTAACCACCGCGAACCATAAACGTAAACATGAAATTGAAACAGAGATGGGAGAAAAAACAAGAGCCTGAGGCATTGCAAGTTCGCTAAGAGAAGTCTCTTATCGTGACAAACAAATAAACGGTTTGTGAAAACATAGCAGGAAACTTACTGGCCCACTGACCTCTGCTGAGGAGCTGTTTGGTGAACTGGGGCAGGAGACCAATCTGAGTGAATACGAACCAGAAGTAAAAGGAGACCAGTCTGAGTGAATATGAACCAGGATTAAAACAGAAAGTAGGCCTATGGAATGTAACAGACCACCAAGGAAGGGAACGTAAGCCTGAAAAGAACGCAGTTATGTTTGTCGGGAGAGAGGTACCAGAGCGGTGGGTGCAGACTGCCCCAATGAGATTGAGCAAAACCATGACGTAGCAATGAACAGGAGAATGCAGCTTTGAGTGGGAGCAGAGTACAACACATGATGTAACAACAAATGGGTGAATGCAGCTTTGGATGCGAGTGGTACCTAAAAAACATGGTATGGGCGCAGCTCTGAGTATGGGTAGCGCATGAAAAGCATGGTATAAAGCGGACGTATAAATGCAACCTGGAAGTGAGCAGAGTATTGACGTGATGCGAAAGCAGACACGTGGACGCAGCTCTAGTAGTGAAAGGAGTATAGGACAACATGCGAAAGCAGACATGCGGACGCAGCTTTGGATGTGAACAGAATATTAACTTGATGTGGCAGCAGACATGGAAAGCGGCTTTGGTGAGTGGGGTATACGACCTGGTGTAGCAGTAGAAGTGTGAACACAACTTTGGGTATAAGCAGAGCATGAAATTTGGTATAAACGCAGCTCTGGTTGTGAGTGGAGCAAGGTGGGAACACCAGGGTGGTGCGTCCAGAGCATGAAAACAGAGTAACAGTAGCAGCTATGGCTGTAAGCCGAGTATACAACATGTGATAACAGGCGTGTAATACGGATCCGGCTGTCAGCTGGGGACAGATTGAGATGTAACAGCCAACAGGTGAACGCAGCTTGAATGCGAGACCAATCTGAGTGAATACGAACCAAGAGTGGAAAAGTACAGGACAGTAAGGACGTGCGGATGCAGCATAAGACATGAAATAAAAGCCGAAAGTGTAAATGCAGCTCAGGATAACAGCAGAGCGTGAAAGTGCAGCAGGGTTTTTAAGTACATGGAGCAGTGAAATACGTGAAGTCTAAAGATGGTGGTAGCGGGGGGAGGGGGGGAGACACATCGCAAGGAACAGCTACAGCAAGAGGCCTAAACAATAACAGCTGCGTCCGATCTCCAAACATGACGTCACGTGCAGCCCGGGTAACTTTCTTTACAGCAAACCGGCTGAAGTAACTTTTCATACGAGACGAACGAAACAAAGTGAAACTTGTAAGATTTATAGGAGCTAACTCCTATTACCAACAAACAAAGTTGAAAAGAAAATAGAAGTATTTAGGCCCAACAAGCAAACCTGAGGTAGCAGATTCTGAGGCAAAGCCTCCCGTTCGCTAGCAAAGTCGGTTCCGACCGGCCAGGAGAGACGGCCCCGGCCCAACCTACTTACATAGTACGGCGCGTGCATGCCACGGAAGCAGAGAGCAAAATAACAAGCTCCATGCTGCAAAGAAATACTCCTACCACCAGAGAAGCTAGTCTGCTAATGACACCCAGCAGCAGCTGTGCACCTGAGAACCCACGCCTGGAAGTGAGGGTGTGGCTCGTATATGAAGAGCCTCCGCCCCTCCCACAAATGCAGGCTGACTAATCAGCCTTACCAACATATAATATATATATAATATATATATAGAGAGAGAGAGAGAGAAAGAGAGAAAAGTCCAGTGGGAGCACCAGCCAGGATGTGGGTTCAAGGTCCAACGTAGGGTAACGGCGATCCCCAATAATATAAAGCGAAAAAGTAGGACTGCACTCCGGAATAGTGGTGAAGTGAAGATTTTTATTCACCCATAGTATGGCAAACTTGCGACGTTTCGGCTCACAAGAGCCTTCCTCAAGCATAGAAACAGTGAAAGTGAATGCATATAAAGGCATATCATAAGTGACCAACGAATCACAGCGTGGTTACAATCATGGTTAAATTAGATACATCTGTTACAAGTGAATAAACAAAGTACATGTGCATAAAGTGACATGTGTCGTGAGATCCACAATCCCAGGATAATATCCCTTCATGTAGATCAAACAACGTATACAAAACATCAAATATATATAAATTGCATCATGATTGGAATTATAATAAAGTGATAATATATAAAAGATGAGGATTGTAGAAACTAGACCTTAGGAAGCCATAGCACCCACATAGACCATCGCATTCGTTGAGCGTCTCAATCTCTTCATTGCGCATGACCAGACGCGCATCATCATGTGTGTCATAGTATTTCAATGTGACGCATGTGCTCTGCAGAGCCAAACTGAAACCGCCATTTTGCTTAGAGGCAAATTGCCCTGCGGTTCCATTCGTGTTTATTACATAAATGTTAGCTGTGCAAGATCTCTTGCCTAAAGTAACTAGCCGCGGTAGGTGTCTCCTACGCTAATCAGCATATGGATAGGGATCCCGCCCTGCCGAGATGGACACCAATCCATTAGGCTGTATGTGTCAGAGGGGGACACCTCAATGAACCCCGCTGGCACTGTCAGCCCAATTGCTGACAATAACGCAGCCATAGAGGGATTCTCCCTCAGAAGTACAGAGACAGCATCACACAAAAAAATAGTTACACGTCTGGAATTGCGCATAAAAGAGAGAACGCTGATGCCATTGCCGGGCCGCATCGCTTCCAAAAAGGCACAGTTCAAGGGTCCACATCCAAAATTGTGAAGATTAAAATTTCTAAAAGGCAAAGAGAAATTCATACATTAGTTTCTGAATAGATGATATATTATATATGAGTTACAAATTGTACTTTCACAATTCTCCTGCACTATCATACATGTATGAGAGAGGTAAATGCCACATATACAAGTCAACCCCAAATCTAAGGGCTCTCACCTAAACTCAACATTAAGACCTCTAGGGTGCAAGCTATCCAGAACATATATCCATCGCAATTCTCTTTTCTTTAAGGTTGCTAAACGGTCGCCACCTCTTCTGGGAAGTGTAATATGATCAACAATCCAGCATCTTAGATCCCGTTCAGTATGTTGAAGGGAGCTAAAATGTCTGGAAACTGGTAAATCCATACGCTTTTTCCTTATTGAATTTCTATGATTATTTAACCTTAATTTCAGTTCTGTTGACGTTTCTCCAACGTAAATTAAGTTGCAGGGACACGCCAACACATAAATTACATATGATGAAGAACAGGTTAAATGAAATTTAATAGGATATTCTTTTCCTGTAGATGGATGTGTGAAAGACCTGGATTTACAAATGTGGCGACAATTGACACAATTGAGGCATGGGAAACATCCCAGCCCCGAGTGCGTTAATGTTCGCTGTATATTACTTTTTTTGGAGCCTACATCTGCTCTGACCAGATGGTCTTGGATGTTTCTATTTTTCCGATATGATAGAAGAGGAGGAAGTTTAAACTCAGGAACATCTTTAATGGATCTGCTCAAAATGCTCCAATTATCTTTCAAGATCCGTCCTATCACCATACTACAGTCAGAGTATGTAGACATGAACGGTATCCTTTGGATCTTTTGAAGAGCAGTTTGTGCTTTTTCTATGTTTGTATGTAAGATTTTACTTTTTTGTTCATCTAACAATCTGAGAGGATACCCCCGTTCTTTCAATTTACCTGCCATCATCTCTAGTGTAGTCACTAGCTCAGCCTGATCAGACACAATGCGCTTTGTCCGCAAGAATTGTTAATGAGGGAGATGTTTAATCAAGCTGCGTGGGTGGTTGCTTTCAAACCGTAAAATCGTGTTCCTGTCTGTCAGCTTGACAAACAAACCGGTGCAGATTGAACCATCAACCAGTTTGACATTGGTGTCCAAAAATGACAATTGTATTTTGGAGTGAGACACTGTATATTGAAGATCCGGATCAATACCATTCAGATATCCATGAAACTCACTTAGTTGTATTTCCGTACCAGTCCACAGGAGGAAGATGTCCTCTATGTATCTCCACCACCTAAGCACATGTTGAAAGTGGTGGGATACATAGATAAAGTCCTCCTCTATGTGGCGCATATAAATATTCGCGTACGTTGGGGCCACATTTGACCCCATCGCAACACCGCGTTTTTGATTAAAGAAAGTATCTTGGAACAAAAAATAATTGTTATCAAGAATCACTCAGCAGGGTATTAATGAAGTATTTCGTGTTCTGTTATAGGTGAGTCATCCAGATATTTATTAACTGCAGCAATACCCTTCTCATGTCCTATTGATGTGTATAAAGATATAACATCAAAGGACACAAGTGTTAGACACTTTTTATCGCTTTATATATATATATATATATATATATATATATACACACACACACACATATGTAAAAAATCTGCATAAGAGATCAAATGATTGTGCACATATATAAATATATAAATTCTGCTGAAAGGATAAAAAGGATAAAAATTGTACACATAGGTAGGATCACTGCATACCGTTTCGAGTGCCTGAGAGACCGTGTTCTGCAGTATCGTACACAATATAGTGTGGTACAGTTTAGGCAAATCAATAGGTAAAACAATTTTTGTTTAAAAGGATACCAATACATATATTAATGTGGTATTGTGGGTAAATTACTCACTTCACGAGGGGGCGGTTTACCAGGATAAGCATAATACACCTGTAAACCGAGTACCCCCCCAGCCTGGATCGCTTCTAGAGTTTTAACGGATGAAGGCAGCCAATCACACGGGTGCTTTTCTTCAAATTTCTTTATTGCATGTACATATATATCCGGCGGTTGAGCCGGATATATATGTACATGCAATAAATACCAAATTTACCAAAAATTAGGAAAAATTAGCAATTTTCCAAATTTCAATTTCTCTGCTTTCAAAATAGTGATACCTCTTAAAATAGTTATTACTTTACATCTCCCATATGTCTAGTTCATGTTTGGATCATTTTGTAAATGACATTTTCTTTTTTTGGGACATTAGAACGCTTAGGGATGGGCAAACGGCGACTCTCCAGCTGTTATAAAATTACAAATCCCATCATGCCCACTTTTTAAGGACCAGTTCAGGTCTGAAGTCACTTTGTGAGGATTACATAATAGAAACCACCCATAAATGGCCCCATTTTAGAAACTATACCCCTCAAGGTATTCAAAACTCATATTACAAACTGTTAACCCTTTAGGTGTTCCACAAAAATTAAAGGAAAATTAGGTGAAATTTCAGAATTTTACTTTTTTGGCAGATTTTCCATTTTAATCCATTTTTTCCAATTACAAAGCAAGGGTTAAAAGCCGAACAAAACTCAATATTTATTGCCCTGATTCTGTAGTTTACAGAAACACCCCATATGTGGTCGTAAACTGGTGTACGTGGACACGGCAGGGTGCAGAAGGAAAGGAACACCATATGGTTTTTGGAAGGCAGGTTTCACTGGGATAATTTTAAGTTGCCATTTCACATTTGAAGACCCCCTGATGCGCACCCCTAGAGTAGAAGATCCCAAAAAATACCCCCATTTTAGAAACTACGGGATAAGGTGGCAGTTTTGTTGGTACTATTTTAGGGTACATATGATTTTTCGTTGCTCTATATTACACTTTTTGTGAGGCAAGGTAACAAAAAATAGCTGTTTTGGCAATGTTTTTATTTTTTTGTTACAACATTCATCTGACAGGTTACATCATGTGGTATTTTTATAGAGCAGGTTGTTACAGACACGACAATACCAAATATGACTATTTCTATTTATATTCTCCATATTCTGAAAGCCATGTTTTTTTGTTTTTTTTTGGGCAACTGTCTTATGTAGGGCTCATTTTTTTCAGTATGAGATGACAGTTTAGTACTATTTTGGGGTGCATATGACTTTTTGATTGCTTGGTATTACACGGTTTGTGATGTAAGGTGACAAAAAAATTGCTTTTTTTACACCGTATTTTTTTTTTTACACTGTTCACCTATATTTTTATAGAGCAGGTCGTTTCGGACGTGGCAATATCTAATATGTATACTTTTTTTTTGTTTTGTTTTACACAATAATATTTTAAAACAAAAATAAAAAAATCATGTTTTAATGTCTCCATAGTTTTTTTTTTTTGGCCGATTGTCTTAGGTAGAGGCTCTTTGTTTGTAGGATGAGGTGACTGTTAGATTGGTACTATTTTGGGGGCATACGCCTTTTTGATTGCTTGGTGCTGCACTTTTAGTGATGTAAGGTGACAAAAAATGTTTTTTCTCGCCCATTTTCCTTGGGGGACACAGGAGACCTTGGGTATAGCTCAGCTCCCTAGGAGGCATGACACTAAGTGAAAACTGTTAAGCCCCTCCTCCAGCAGCTATACCCTCAGCCTGGAGAGAGAGACGCCCAGTTTTTGCTTAGTGTCCAAGGAGGCAAGACACTCCCTGCAGGGCTGTTTTCTCCTTGTTGTTTAATTTTAGATTTTTACTTTTTTCTTTTTCTTCCAGACCATCAGGGACAACAGAGACTCAATAGACCTCTCTGTTTCTCCCGGGGTTGAGCTGTGCCAGTGCCGGTCACCCGCACTGCTGCCTCCCCCACAGAAGGCAAGGTGGACCAGGGTAGCCTAGCTCCCCTGCATCCCGCCAGCGCACGGGTTGCCCACACGCCAAGTCCCTCTTCCAGCGTCCTGCCACTACGGTGCCAGTAGCTGAAGGGGCGAACCAGCTGGAACGGACCGAGGGTGAAGAGGGCTGATGGTGAGAGAGTGGCTTCTCCAGCCCTACGTCCCCCCCCTCCCGGTCTCCTGTGTGCCTGACCCCCATACTGGTGCCTCTGGACCCTTCTGTCCTTGCTGGACCTAGGCTGGCCCCTGGGGTGCAGCAGGGTGGCAATCTGCTCCCACTCCTCCCCTCCTGGCCTCCATAGGACATGCAATGTCTCCCCACCGCTAGCTTCAGAATTGGTGCAGCCGCATTGCCTCCCTTCTCCTGTCATATTATCACCTTAGCTAACACTGCACGGGCACCCGGTCTCAGGGTCCCCCCCTTCCCCTTATTGGTGTGCTGCTCAGGGCCAGGGGCCCGCTCCTGACGGCCGAGGCGTAAGGCCTCGCCTCCAGCCCACAGGGTGGGCACCCGCGGCCGGCATTGACTTAGCGCGATGCTCCAACAGGCGCCGACTGTCGGTGCATTCCGGTTGGCCAGCGCCGCAAATTTTGACCCAGGCTCGCGGGCTACTGGGCCACAACTCTGACGCCCCTTCCCGGTCCCCTGACTCCTCCGGCCGGCGGGGTGGGCACCCGCGGCCGGCATGGGGCATTCCGGTATGCCGGGCGCCCTAAATTTTGGCCCAGACTTCGCGGCCCTGCTGGGCTGCAATTCCGGCGCTCCTTCCCGGCTTCCTGACTATTCCGGCCTGCGGGGTGGACACCCGCGGCCGGTATGTACACGCGCCACTCCGGCTCAGGTCCGGCCGGTACCTCAGATACAGTGCGGCCCCGGTCGGCCGGGCGCCGCAAAAATTTAGGCCCCGGCTTCGCGCCCTGCTAGGCCGCAAAATTCCGGCCTCGGTTGGAGGAGGCAGGATTTTCTCCAGGCGCGAATTCTTCCCGCCTGGAGGTTCCCCTGCCCCCATTGGATCGCAGCGCCGCCCCCCATGCCGGACCCCTGTTAACCGTTTGGGTACGGGCTGGCTGCCATCTAGAGGAGACCCTCTCAGTTCTGGGCTTCCTCATGGGCCTGTATGGCTGGCCCCTTTCCTGCCTCTGAGAGGCTGTGCCCCTGTATGGTGGCCCCCCTTCCTGCCTCAGAGAGGAGGTGTTATTAAAAAAAAAAAAAAAAATGACGGATTTCTTGTGGGCTGCGCAGGACGCTGCAGCCTTATGTCAGTAGTGCTGGCCGTACGCATTCCCCCCTTCTATAGGCGGCATGTCGCGCTCCCCGGCTGCGGCGCTGGCCAGGTGCGTGTTCCCCTTTCTAGGCTGTTTCTTGCCCTCTCCCGGGATACGGCGCTGGCCAAGTACATGCCGCCCTTTCTATAGGCAGATTTAGTCACCCTCTTCAGTTATGGTGCTGGCCATGTGCATGACCCCCCTTCCTAGGCGGAATACTGCTTTCTCCCTGGCTGTGGGCTGGCCTTGTGCATGACCCCCTTCTATAGGCGGAATACTGCACTCTCACCGGATACGGTGCTGGCCATGTGCACGACCCCCTTCCATAGGCGGAACGCTGCACTCTCACTGGATTCGCTGCCGGCCATATGCATAACCCCCTTCCGTAGGCGGAATTCTGCACTCTCACTGGATTCGCTGCCGGCCATGTGCATGACCCCCTTTTATAGGCGGAATGCTGCACTCTCACTTGATTCACTGCCAGCCGGGTGCACGACCCCCTTCCATATGCGGTATGCTGCACTCTTACTGAATTCGCTGACTGCCTTGGGCATGCCTCCTTCCCTCAGGCGGCATACATACACTCTCACTGACTGGGGTTGTTCTCTCGCCGGTAAGTTGCTGGCCATGTGCATGACCGCCTTCCAGGGGGGTGCTTGCACTCACTGGATCCGCTGCCGGCCATGTGCATGACCACCCTTCCATAGGCGGTGTGCTGCACTCTCACTGGATATGCTGCCGGCCATGGGCATGCCTCCTTTCCTCAGGCTGCATACATACACTCTCACCGACTGTGGCTGTTCTCTCGCCAGTACGTTGCTGGCCATGTGCATGACCCCCATCCATGGCGGGGTGCTTGCACTCTCACTGGATGCGATGCTGGCCATGTGCATGACCCCCCCCCCTTTCTGGGTGGCATACTGCACTCTCACCGGATGCACTCTCACCATGAGCATGGCCCTCTAACATGGGTGGAATGCTTGTACTCCCTTTGGATACGGTGCTGGCCTTGTGCATGACCACCCCTCATTCCATGGGCGAAATTTTGCACGCTCACGAGACTCACGGCTGTCCTTGTATATGCTGTACTGGACTTGTACATGTCCCCCTTCATTGGCGGAGTAGTTGCACTCTCACGAAATTTGGTGTTGGGTGGATTATTGCACAATCACTTAATGTTAGGATAACCCTGTGCATGTCCCCCTTTTCACTAGGTGGACTTCCTGCTGGATACTGTGCGGCCATGTGCATGGCCCCCTTCTGGGCGGAATATGGTATGTCCTACTTCTCTGAAGTCGGTACTGGCCTTAGGCATCACCCCCTTTTGGGGCGGGCCTTTGCACTCTTACCGACTGCAGTGTTTGCCAGGTACATTTCCCCCCTTTCTGGGCGGACTGCTTGCGTTCCATCGCATGCCGTACTAGTCTTGTGCATAACTCCCTTTCAGGCTGCACTTTGCACTTCCGTAGATACTGTGGGACCTTCGCTGAGTGACTATTTTGCAGTGAGCGGACGTTCTTGTGCGCTCTGTGCGTTGTTTGGGCCGTGTATGCCTTCTCCTCCCGTAGGTGGGTTGGCCTTCTCACTGCTTACGGGGCTGCTCGTACGTATGCCTCCCTTCCTCCTGCGACATACTTGTTTCTCTTTCGACACGATGCTTGCCGTAAGCCTTGCACTCTTCTCTGAAGAGATCATTCTGTCCACCTGACCCGGACGGGCTCTACTTGCTCTCTACTGCACCGAGCTAGGTGGTACTCATTCTCGGATTTGGATTGTATATTGCGGTTCCGTTGTGGCTGTATCCACCACGTTCGTTGGCCCTTCCACTTGGGGAGTGTTCGTGGTTCCTAGATGCGTACCCACGGCATTGCTTCCCTGCGCAAGCTGTCACATGGATGAGAGTGCTGTCTGCAGCGCCCCTCGAATTCTACATTTGCTCTGGCGGGACTACGGTTCCCTCGCCTACTACCATTTCCTCCTTTTCGGATCCAGTGTGGTATGAGTCCTTCCTATTGACGCCCTCTGCGCTTCAGTTTTGCTCTGCTGCCAGGTTCGGCCGCTCTTCTCGGGAAGGTCACCCAACTTCTCTTGGGTGCTCAATTATCCAGGTCCGGGGGACCTCCACTTTGGGTTCTTCAGGGTATTCGCCTTCTGCGAGGCGGTGAGCCGGGCGTCTCAGAGTAGCGGGTGTTCTGCTTTTGTTCTGTCCTACTATGACGTCCCTGTTGCCCACTCCTCCTTTCGGTTGGAGGGTGTTATGCCGGCCTCTGTCTCGACTGCCTTTTCTAGCCGGCTCTGTTTTGGCTCCCGCTCGGGGCATAGCTCACCAATGTGGCTTCTGCCGCGGCCAGGCTTGTCCTTAGCTCTCCCACACCGGGACTGTAGAACCCCTTCCTGTGGTGGCAACATCGACATGGACTTTAGCCTGTCTTGTCCTGGCATCTGTCGGATGCTGGGCGGACCCTTTCGGTTCCTCCCGTCTGTCCTTCTGCTCCCCCACTCCGGGTGGATACGGGACGACGTTGCTCGGGGGCCGACGGGACCAGTTTTGCTGACTCTTCTGCCCGTGTTACTGGTCTGCGCCTGATCACATTGGGTTTTCTCCCGCTTGACCAGGCGATTCCAGCGGGCATGCTAGTGTTCGCTCCCGGCCGTGCTTCGTCCAGGATCTATTGTCGGACTTAGAGTTCTTACCTGGGGTTCTGTGGGAAGCTGGAACATTCCCCACCTCTGCCTTTCTCTCCCCATGGTTCTGTCTTTCTCCAGTCCGACCTGGACCTGGGACTGGGACTCTGTTCCTTGAAGTGTCAAGTGTCGGCGCTGTCCATCCTCTTCCAGCGTTCCTTGGGCCTGTCAAGACCTTCTTCCACGGAGTGGCTCTTTGGTTCCTCTGTACCATCCCCCGGTACTGCCCTGGGAACTACATACTGAGCTCTCGGCGCTCCAAGCGTTCCCTTGGAGCCGTTACAGAAGTTCTCTCTACTTTTTCTGTCCTGTACGGTTGAGTTTTCTGTAGCCATCCTGTCTCTCAGACGGGTGTCTGAATGGCGGCCCTTCTTGTTCCGAGCCTTCTGTCCTTCCCTAGAACAGGGCTGTTCTCCATCCCGTCCCTTCCTTCCTTCTGAGGTGGTATCTGCCTTTCATCTCAACGAGGCTATCGTCCTCCCCTTCCCACCCCCGGGAACGGACACTTCACCGATTGGACGTTGTTTGGGTCTTGCAGTATTACTTGGAGATCTCCGACTCTTGTTGACGCTCGGTCTCTTGTGGTTCCAGGAGGTCCGCGCAAAGGTTTGACGGCCTCCAGGGTGGCTTTCCTCCGCTAGATCAGAATGGCTATTGCTGAGGTTACCGCACCAAGGGCAGGGTTCCGCCTTTGGTGTCACCATTCATTTTACCAGTGTGGTCGGTGCCTCCTGGGCCGGAGTCATTGGGCTTCGGCCGTGCAATTGTGCAAGGCAGCCATCGGTCTTCCTTGCACGCCTTACCAAGTTCTACAGGGTGCATACTCGGGCTTCGGCGGATGCTGACCTTGTTTTACTACTTTTAAAAATATAAAAACCTTTTTAAAGGGATTCTGTCACAAAGTTTTGGGCTATAGAGATACGGACATGCACGGCTAGATCGCCGCTAGCATGTCCACAATATATCTGTCCTATAGGGCTGTGTGCTTTTAATTTCTTTAAAAAAGGATTTTATAGATATGTAAATTAGTGTTGTATGTGTCCAAGGGGCTGTACTAACCTTCCTGGAGGCCAGCCACGCCCGCCTGTGAAGGAGCCCAGCACCGCCTATGTCCTCCGAATCTCCTCCTTTCATCAACGATAGATTGCCGTAATCAAGTGAGATCACGGCATCTAAAGTGTTAAAAACCGGGAAACTTGCTCCTCCGGGCCTCCTACCGACATCTCCTGCGGCCAATGGGGATGTCGGTAGTTGCTTTAAATGCTGAGAGACCCAAAGTATTCATGCTGCAATTCTTATTTTGGCCACCAGATGGCAATGAACTCATTTTAAAAATACATGATCATTAAAAAAAAAAAATAAAGATTTTATAGGCTTATATAAGATTCAAAATCATTGCAATTTTTTTTTTTTTTAATAAAAAATATAAGAGACGGATCCGTCATGAACTCCATTGAAAGTCAATGGAGGACGGATCAGTTTTCTATTGTGGCAGAGAAAACTAATCTGTCCCTATTGACTTGCATTGGAGGTCATGCCGGATTCATCTTGCTCCCCATTCCAGGACAGAAAGCAAACTACAACATATTGCAGTTTGTTCTCCAGTATGGGAACGCAACTAAATGGAGCGGAATGCATTTTGGAGCATTCCATTCTGTTCAGTTACGTTTTGTCCCCATTGACAATGAATGGTGACAAAACTGAAGCGTTTTTGTTTTTTTCCGGTATTGAGGCCCTATGACGGATCTGAATACCGATAAATATTAATGCTAGTGTGAAAGTAGCCCTACCCAAAATAATGTAATGAAGTATGATCAAAAAGTCACAAACATTCCAAAATGGTATGAATAAAAAGTACAGATTGTCCCACAAAAAAATTAGCCGATATAGGAGTAGACATAAAAATAAATAAGTTATGGGGGTCAGAATATGGTGATTTTTTTTTTCAAAGTTTAAATTTATTGTTACACTAGACATAAAAAATATATATATATATATATGGGGTATCGTTGTAATCGTACTGACCCAATTTTGCCGCAAACGAAACGCTGTGGGAACAAAACCCATAAAACGGTGGAGGAATTGCATTATTATTCCAATTCCACCCCGTTTGTAATTCTTTTACCGCTTCCCACTACATTGTATGCCATAATTTAATGGCATTAGAAAGTACAACTTGCCACTCATACAGCTATATGAACAGAAATATAAAAAAAAGTTATGGCTCAAGGAAGATAGGGAAGAAAAAATGAAAACGGAATAAAAAATAAATAAAAAAATAAAAATGGTAGTGAAGGGGGTGTGGTTTGCCAGCCGAGAGAGATGGCCGCTTGAGCTGTGAGCTCCCGAGCCCTACTAAGCGACTTGATAGCTACAACAAGCTGACACCCGTCACAGCTGCCTAAAATTGGAGCAGAGGTCTCCCTCCTTACACCCATGATGACGAAAGGGAAAATATCCGTCAAGGAGCAAGGAAAATTGGACTTCTTTGTGGAGAGGCTAAGAGATCAAGATGGCGCGGGCTCGCCTGCTTCCACGCGCTCCTCAGGATCCACGGAACATGTTTCACCAGCGACCACTCCATTCCAACAGAGAAGCCCCCCAATCTCTCAACCTTCCTCTATACACTCCTCTCCACCGGTCAAGTCTCCCCTAATCCAGCCTGAGACATTCTTACCTGACCGGCGCAGTCCTCCCGGTTCCCAGGACCACGTTGTCGACTCTCTCCCTGCCAGAGTCCGCGAAACAGAAACCGCGGCTCCAAGAAGACACGCTGAGACCAGCGGGGGTGAGTGACCGGGGTGCCCCGTCTCTAGCAGACTTTCCCACCACGGACGATCTAGCTACCGGCAGTATGATTAAGGAAATGTTGGTGGTATTTAGCCGCTCCATGCATAATGAGATTGCGGCCTTGCTGTCTCCCCTGCAGGCCTCCATTACAGAGGCAGATAAACTGCTCACCCTTGTTGAATCTAAAATGGGAGACTTTGCGGCATCACATAATCACCTGGTAGATGCTCATGAGGAGTTAACCTCAGAAGTCGAGAGGCTAAAAAATGGGCGGTTAGTCGGGTAGAAACTGCCTCACAAGCCCACACCATAGTGCCTGATGGCTATCAGGTGCCTTTCCATGATTATGTATAACGGGGCCCTAGCTCGCTCTTTCAGTATGTGTAGTTTTCACCTTGCAGATCCGCCATTCCTTCCTCCAACATGGTTCTCAAAATTGCCGCTTTAAATGTTAAAGGGCTGAATAGCCCCTTTAAGAGATCTATGCTGTGGAAGGAAATTCGCGAACTGAAATGTGACATTTTCTGCACCACAGAAACTCATCTGCTCCAATCTGATGGTCATAGAATCCATCATCCATCCTTCCCACATATTTATCAGTCCCATTACATAAAAAAAACAAAGAGGAGTTCTAGTGGCCATAAGCCACTCAGTGGCCTTTTCCTTGAAATACTCGGTCCTGGACCCTGGAGGTAGATATGTAATCCTAATATGCTCTATTAATAATGTTGACTATACGTTGGTTTTTTTATATGCCCCTAACAGGCATCAGTTATCCTTCCTTCGCCGCCTGGCTTCAAGGGTGCGTGAGCTGAGGTCTGGCCATATGATCTGGAGTGGTGACTTCAATTCCATCTCAGACCCAAGCGCAGATACCACGACTCCCTCCAGAGACGCTCCTGGAGCTATTAATTCTCTTTTTCTGCAAGAAGACCTGTATGAAATTTGGAGAATACAGCACGGGTCTGAAAGAGATTACTCTTTCTTCTCAGTGGCAGGCCAATCCTATTCTAGAATAGACATGTTTTTAACCAGCAGGTCAGTGATTGCTAACACGATTTCATCGTCCATCCATACGATCACATGGTCAGACCACGCCCCGATCACCTTATTGCTTAAAGAATCTCACCTAACTAAACCTTATTCTCCTTGGCGAAATAACACATATGTAATTGATCACCCTGAACTTTCCCAAGAACTCAAAGCCGCATTGACTGAGTTCTTTCATATAAATGACGGCTCTGTCACTAATCCCTCCACCCTTTGGTGCGCCCACAAGGCGTATATTAGAGGCGTCTTTATTAAGATAGGAAGCAGACTGCAGAGGGAACGCAAAGAGAAGATAGGAAAACTACTGAATGAGATCAGGAGAGTTGAGACCCTTAATACATCCTCCGTTTCTTCTTTACACTCAGATAACCTCAAATCACTTACAGTCTTGTGAAAAAATTAGGACACCCTTTGAAAGCATGTGGTTTTTTGTAACATTTTTAATAAATGGTTATTTCATCTCCGTTTCAACAATACAGAGAGATTAAAGTAATCCGACTAAACAAAGAAAACTGAAGAAAAGTCTTTTCAAGATCTTCTGTAAATGTCATTCTACAAAAATGCCTATTCTAACTGAGGAAAAAGATAGGACACCCTTGCCCCTAATAGCGAGTGTTACCTCCTTTGGCTGAAATAACTGCAGTGAGACGGTTCTTGTAGCCATCTACCAGTCTTCGACATCGGTCTGAGGAAATTTTACCCCACTCCTCAATGCAGAACTTTTTCAGCTGTGAGATGTTTGAGGGGTTTCTTGCACGTACAGCCCTTTTCAAGTCACCCCACAGCATCTCAATGGGATTCAAATCTGGACTTTGACTTGGCCATTCCAGGACTCTCCATTTCTTCTTTTTCAGCCAATCTTTGGTTGATTTACTAGTATGTTTTGGGTCATTGTCATGTTGCATGGTCCAGTTCCGCTTCAGCTTTAATTTTCTAACTGATGGTCTCACATGTTCTTCAAGCACCTTCTGATACACAGTAGAATTCATCGTGGATTCTATGATGGTGAGCTGACCAGGTCCTGCTGCAGCAAAGCAGCCCCAAACCATGACACTTCCACCTCCATGCTTCACAGTTGGTATGAGGTTCTTTTCTTGGAATGCTGTGTTTGGTTTACGCCAAACATGTCCTCTGCTGTTGTGTCCAAATAATTCAATTTTGGACTCATCTGTCCAAAGAACATTATTCCAGAAGTCCTGGTCTTTGTCAACTTTATCGCTGGCAAATGTCAGTCTGGCCTCGATGTTTCTCTTGGAAAGCAAAGGTTTCCTCCTTGCACACCTCCCATGCAAGTTAAACTTGTACAGTCTCTTTCTGATTGTAGAGGCATGTACTTCTACATCAACAGTAGCCAGAGCCTGCTGTAGTTCTCGAGATGACACTTTAGGGTTTTTGGATACCTCTTTTAGCATCTTGCGGTCTGCTCTTGGGGTGAACTTGCTGGGGCGACCAGTCCTGGGCATGTTGGCAGTTGTTTTGAAAGCCCTCCACTTGTAGACTATCTTCCGGACAGTGGAATGGCTGATTTCAAAATCTTTTGAGATCTTTTTAAATCCCTTCCCAGACTCATAGGCTGCTACAATCTTTTTTCTGAAGTCCTCTGACAGCTCTTTTGCTCTCACCATGGTGCTCACTCTCACTTCAACAGTCAGGAGCACACCAAACTAAATGTCTGAGGTTTAAATAGGGCAAGCCTCATTCAACATGCAGAGTAACGATCTACTAATTATGTGCACCTGGTGTGATATACCTGTGTGAGATCTGAGCCAATTTAAGAGGGAATACATGTGAGGGTGTCCTATCTTTTTCCTCAGTTAGAATAGGCATTTTTGTAGAATGACATTTACAGAAGATCTTGAAAAGACTTTTCTTCAGTTTTCTTTGTTTAGTTGGATTACTTTAATCTCTCTGTATTGTTGAAACGGAGATGAAATAACCATTTATTAAAAATGTTACAAAAAACCACATGCTTTCAAAGGGTGTCCTAATTTTTTCACATGACTGTAGCTCTCAACTATCTGCCTGTCTCCTTTACAAGCATGAATTACGCTTGAAAAGGACACAGGCCATCTTCTACTCTCAAGATAACAAAGCAGGTCGCTTGCTAGCTAACCGCTTAAAACAGAGAGCAGCTAAGTCCAAGATCCCCTATCTTTTAGACCCATCCTCAGGGAAGAAAATAGTGTCCCCTATGGAAATAGCTGATGCATTTGGTGATTTCTATGCCTCCCTCTACAATCTGTCCCCCCATAAACTAGCCACGCCACCACAACCAGAACTCATTGACGCCTTCTTAGACAGGTTGGGTCTTACACAGTTGACTACTGCCCAATTACAAACTCTCAATGCCCCCCTGGCCATTGAAGAACTCCACGCCATTGTTAAAAAACTACCTCCACATAAAGCCCCAGGTCCGGATGGCCTATCTAACTCCTATTATAGGGTATTCTTCAACCAGCTCTCCAAATATATGCTACACTCCTTTCAATCAGCCAGAGAAACAGGATCCTTCCCCAAAGAAATGCTTGAAGCATTAATAGTGACCATTCCCAAGCCCAATAAGCCAACTGATGATCCAAAAAATTTCCGTCCCATATCCCTCCTAAACACGGATATAAAGATATTCACCAGAATCCTATCATCTAGATTAGCCCCCCCTCATTCCTTCAATGGTGCACTCTGACCAGGTCGGCTTCGTTAAAGGCCGCCAAATTCAAGAAAACTCTAGAAGAGTTCTAAACATACTCTCTCACCTCCACAAAAAGAAAACCCCAGCACTTTTCGTGACACTAGACGCTGAAAAAGCGTTTGACCGCATCTGCTGGTCTTTTTCCTTTGCGGTTCTGTCCAAAATGGGAGTAGAGGGCCCTGTCCTTGCTTCTTTTCAGGCCCTTTATAAGGATCTTTCCGCTAGAGTATGGGTAAATGGGACCCTGTCCAGGCCATTCACCATTTCCAATGGGACCAGACAGGGATGCCCCTTCTCCCCCCTCATGTTTATCTTATCTATCGAACCCCTTGCCCAAGCTTTATGGTTGGAAAGGAAAGTATCAGGTGTCTAGATCGCAGATCGCACCCATACACTGAGTCTTTATGCAGATGACGTGATACTTACGCTTACCGACCTTGCATCCTCCTTATCCTCAGCCCTGGACGTTATTTCCCAATTCGGCCAACTTTCCTATTATAAATTAAACTCCTCTAAATCCCAGGCCCTACCCCTCAATCTAGACCCCCAAACAGAAAAATTCACTTTAGATTGGCAACCTGACCAAATCCAATATTTGGGCATAAACCTTACCTCCTCAATCCATCGACTATATCTGGCCAACTACCCCTCTCTGCTATATGGTCTAAAAAAAGACCTAGAGCAGTACAATAAGTTCGAAATATCTTGGCTGGGCAGGTTGGCAACTTTCCAAATGTTTGCCCTGCCTAAACTCCTCTACCTATTTAGGGTTCTCCCTATAAAGCTTCCTGCATCATATTTCTCTCAGTGCAACAAGTTATTAAACACCTTCCTGTGGCATGGCAGAAAACCCAGAATTGCATCAAAAATCTTGCATGCCAGGAAACAATTAGGCGGCATTAGTTTACCAAATATCCATGACTACTACCTAGCGACACAAATAGCCCAATTGGAGAGCTGGTGGAAGATGGACTTCTCCAAACAATGGACTCATATTGAGGTCTTAGGGGGCAATCTAAGAGCTTTACTGATAGCCTCGATATCGAAGTCATTTATAAGACCATACTTGTCCTTCCTCGCCTCCAATGCCTTGGATTGTTGGATCAGATATCACACCCTCACTGCCAAAGGAATCCATCCCACTCCGGGCCCTATCCCGTTAGTTGTTCTAGATCACCTTATCCCTGATTTGGGTGTGGGAACTTAGAGCAAACATGGTATTACAGAGATTCTCCAGCTATTTCAAGATGACAGCCTAGCCACCTTTGAAAGCCTACATCACACCTTTAAGGTCCCCATTGTTGAATTCTACAAATATCTTAGAATTAGGCATTTCCTAGCTAAAAATCCCACTTTACCAGCCGCTAACAAACAGATATTAGAGCTATGGTCGCTGCCAAGACAGATCTCTAAAACCCTTCGTCCCTTATACTCTCAGTTTAGTCGCAAAGACACTTTCACTATGTCCGCACCGCTGTTATCTTGGGAACGAGATTTAGAGTCCAGATATATACCTTTACAATGGCAATCAGCTTTTAAGTATGTCTCGAAGAATATCACCTGTGTGACCCAATACAAATCATTTGTAAAAACCACCCTAAGGTGGTATTTCACCCCTGAAAGGCTACATATAATATACCCGTCTGTCTCCCCCCTATGCTGGAGGAACTGTGGCCATAAGGGCACGCTGTTTCATATTCTATGGGACTGCCCAGTAGTTAAGCCTTTTTGGGAAGAGGTTTTTTCCCTGATTTCTCAGATCTCCAATTCAAGGTCAACTCTGAGTTCCCCCTCCCCCTCATTAGCACTGTTGATGATTGGTATCACAGATATACCCACAGCATACAGGGGATTAGTCTGTCATATCCTCCTCTCAGCTAAACTAGCTATCACTTCAAAGTGGAAATCCCTGTACCCACCCAGAATACTCGAAGTAACCCAAAGGGTTAACAAAACCTGTCTCTTTGAACAAATTATGGCCTCTGCATCTTGTAATGCAACGTGTAACACAACGAAATATGAGAAAATGTGGCGAGTGTGGAAGTCCTCAAAATACATGTCCCCCTCCTAACCTTCCCAGCTGAGCAAGGTTTAAACCTTTCATTCATATACTCCCCCCCCCCCCTCCCTTCCTCTCCCCTTATTTGTACACTTTGAGGAATTATTGATATTCTGTATTATTATTATTATTTGTTAATTTACTTTATTACTTGTATAGACCTATGTTTTAACTCCCTTTGTCTGGGAGATTTCATGCTTAAATATGACTGTACTCACCTGCGAGTGTGGAACAGCATTATTTGTCTTTTGATGATATACCTTAATAAAAATTATTGACCCTAAAAATGGTAATGAAAGGGTTAAAAAGAAATTAAAGTTTCAATGATGCTTACATTTGGTGATCAGTTTAGTTATTCACATTTGTCTGGTAGGGAATAATCAGCAGACTTTGAGAGCACTTTTCATGTTGGCTGTGCTTTTTCAGCTGATGACCAGTGTTCACATTTGTAGCGTTAATATCCTACTATACTGATATTGCCTCAATAGTGCACCTAAATTGTAGTGATTGATACTGTCCTGTTACTTTTTCTAGTGACTTGCATTTATATTTCTTTAGGGGTTTTGACATTGGAAATCATTTTTGTGAATGGATGTATGATTACACCTATGAGAAATTCCCCTTCTTCAAAGCCAATTTTTCAAAGTATCCCACAAAGAAACAACAGGTAGCTGTTTTAAGGCATCTGAATTTAGTTGGGGGCTGCAGAGCTAAATTATGCTAACTACAATTTAATGGGGTTTGCTTCTTAAAGGGAATCTGTTACCACGACTTTGGAGTATTAACTGCAGTAATACATGAATAGTACTGCAGATATGGAGCCCTGATCACAAATTTTTGTTTATTTTAAAACTGCCCCCATTCTTCCACTGTCAGTGCTCAGAGCTGCATTGCATGCATGCACACAGTTCTCTCCATTTAGCAAAGCACATCAGTCCCGACTGTATTTCAGTGCATCTTTGAGATGTGACAGTGGGGCAACCAGGGAGAGTAGGAAAATAAAAAAAATGGTCATCTGGACTCATTAGGTACAATATTACTCATACATTACTGTAGCTAATAGTCCACCACAGAATTGCTATGGACAAATTTCTTCTAACATTTAGTATCCACAGAGTTCTTAATAAATGTATGATTATTGGAGGTCCCTACCAATCATGAAGAAGGGGTCCTCTGTGTGAAGGGAGCATTGGGCATTCCATTCACTTCTGTGGAATTGCCTAATAAAGCACTCTATCTCCGGCAGTCCAGTGGTCACACGTGCAGCACCGCACTTTTCATATAGGGGAGTCTAGGTACCCCTTTCTCCTGATCAGTGGGGGTCCCAGTAGTCTGACGCTAAGCGATCATACATTTATCACTTATGTGGATAGCACTATAGCTCAATTTTGCCCTGATATGTGACCTGCTTTATATTAAAGGAGTTTTCATATTCAGTTCTTCCCTGCAGCTTCTGGTGCTGGAACTAGCACTTTGACTGGAACAGGGAAGCAGCTCTGTTCAAAGTGTAGTGACCGTGCTGGATTACTGCAATTCATCTCCCATTATGGCCTCATGCACACTGCTGTTGCCTGACCGTGCACTTATTGCAACCTACAAACAGCGGGTCCGCAATATATACGGGCATCGGTCGTGTGCACACCCGTTCGCTTGGAGTGCTTCCATGGGGTTTCTCACTGTGCCTCCGAACCGCAAAGAAATAGAACAAGTTCTGTATTTATTTATTTTTGTGTGGTGCGGACAGATTACAGATCAATTCAAGTCTAATGGGTCTGGATCCATATCTGACTACCGCACGTGCCCGTGCGTTATATGGAGCGGCAAGCACATGTTCATGTGCATGAGGCCTAAGGTGAATGGGAGATAAGCTGCAGTAACTGAGCACAACCACTACAGGCTGTGCTACAGAGCTGTGCTTCCCATTACATTCAAAGTGCAATGTATGGAACTGATTGAATATTGATGACCTACCCTGAGTAAAAGTAATCAATATCGGGATCCTGGAAAACCTCTAAGGCCTAGTTCACACGAACGTATGGCTTTTATAGTTTTTTGCTGTCTGTGTTTCACGGATCCGTTGTTCCGTTTTTGAGTTCTGTTGTGTTTCCGTTTCTGTTCCTTTTTTCCGTATGGCATATACAGTATACAGTAATTACATAGAAAAAATTGGGCTGGGCATAACATTTTCAATAGATGGTTCAGCAAAAACGGAACAGATACGGAAGACATACGGATGCATTTCCGTATGTGTTCCGTTTTTTTTGCAGACCCATTGACTTTAATGGAGCCACGGAACATGATTTGCGGCCAAATATAGGACATGTTCTATCTTTCAACGGAATGGAAATACGGAAACGGAATGCATACGGAACACATTCCGTTTTTTTTGCGGAACCATTGAAATGAATGGTTCCGTATACGGAACACAAAAAAACGGCCCGTACACTCGCAAAAAAAACGTTCGTGTGAACTAGGCCTAACTGTGATGAGATCCCACAATGTACTGTTACTGGTTAACAAAATATACTATCGATTTATTCTACTTTACCGATTTAAGCAGGAATACAATAATGGAACATCTGTACTAGTAAAGTTAAAAGCAAAGCTTGCCTAAGGTTGACATTAAAAGATATCAGGATGTTTGACTTGTTTTTTTTCCAGCTTCATTTTATATCTATTTATATAAGAGAATTTCAGCCCAGGTTTGAAAACCTGAGTAATGAAGAGAGAAGTAAGGTTGAGAATGACATGCTGATTGAAATTAATAGGTGAGTGTGGACTGAAACAAACTTTTCTATTATTAAAGTGCCATTCATTCCATGGCACTGTACATATGATAAGGGGTATACATAGATAATAAAAACATGTACAATATGCATTAACAAGATGAGTTACAAACTGGTATAGAAGGAGTGAGGACCCTGCCAGTTAGGGCTTTCAATACAAAAGTTGTATTTTGATTGAGAGCAGGGCAGCAAGTGTTCAGTTTTCTATTAGTGCCACCACAGGGGCAGCAAAACATTGCAAATTCCACTTTAAAATCATTAAGTTCACAAATATTCAGACATGTCAGGTCCTTCAGAGCAAGAAATGCTTTGCTTTAAGGCGGGTTTACGCATCCCGATGTTACAGCAGATTGTTGGGAAGGAAGCGTTCCTTCCTGGCAGTCGGCTGCTCGTTCAGTGGAGTAGACTCCTGCATTTGCATGCAGCAATCCCCTTTACAGTACGAGGACGAGGGATAGATATTGCGATCGCTCATCCCTATACAGCTTCACTGTTTCTGGACAGCAGATCGATGTTTAGACTAGGGATCGACCGATTATCGGAAGTACCGATATTATCGGACGATATTCAGGATTTTGTAAATTATCGGCATCTAACCTTGCTGATATACCGATAATGCGTATAAAGCGAATACTAGTGAGCGCTTCGATTATGGAAGCGCGCACTAGTATTCATCGGGTGCAGGGAGCAGGGAAGAAGCGCAGCAAGCGCTTCCGATACTAACCCTCCCTGGTCGTCTTTGATGGGGCCTGTGCTGCACTGTCCTGACCCTGCACAGCGTCAGGACGTAGTGCGGGCACTATGACCTGACACTGCATGCTGTTAGGTGACAGTGCAGCGCGGGCCGGAGAAGACAGGGGAGCGAGACGCTGGACCCTGAGATGAAGAGGAGTCAGATGTATTCATCTAAGGTCTGATAGGGGTTAATGAAGGTCTCATCTGAGGCCTGATAGGGGTTAATAAAGGTCTGGTCTGAGGTATGATAGGGGTTAATAAAGGGCTTCTCTGAGGTCTGATAGGAGTTGATAAAGGGCTGATAGGGGTTAATAAAGTCAGTGAGAAGGGGGGAATGGTGTGGAAGTTGGCATTTGGCACTAGTATATTATAAATGTAAATTATAAATTGACTACCAACTAAGGGCTTTATTAATTTATAATTGACATTTATAATATACTAGTGCCAAATGCAAATTTCCACCACCTCAGTGACTACCAACTAATATATATTATGAGATATAAAATATCGGTATAAATTATCAGCTATCTGCCTGAAAGTTCAGATTATCAGTATCGGCTCTAAAAAATCTATATCGGTCGATCCCTAGTTTAGACAGCATGATCTGCTGCCCAGAAACATAGAAACATAGAATGTGTCGGCAGATAAGAACCATTTGGCCCATCTAGTACGCCCAATATACTGAGTACTATGGATAGCCCCTGGCCCTATCTTATATGAAGGATGGCCTTATCCCTATCCCATGCATGCTTAAACTCCTTATTTGCAGCTAGCACTTCTAAAACGTTAATTTAGATGCCTGCGCCAGCTTGTTCATTGGGTGATCGGCGGCACATTTAGACAGGCAGATTGTCGGGAACAAGCATTCGCAGGAACGGTAATTCCCGATCTGACGAAAATGGGGTCATGTAAATCCACATTTAGCCTCCTACAGTACAAGGATGGATTATCTTTTGTGACTGGTGAATCCTATGTTATCTGTATATGGATATTAAATATTAATATAATCCTGCCTGTGATGATAATGAGATGATTGATAAAGTGATCTGTACAGACCAAGAAGGTGCACCCGTTAGTTAGGCTTAATGGCCAGTGCATAAACTACTGTTAGTGACATGGTAAATTTAAATAAAATCACCAAATTTCTTTAAAAGTATGTGCGACATAAACATTTTATTTAAACAATAAATAATTTTTTATGGCACATTCCCTTTAATTCCCAGGAAAAACCCTATAAAATCCAAAATGGAAATTGATGGAATTACTTGTTACTTGTTGTTACCAGGAGTCCAGTAGTTTAACTTTCTGATAATAAAAAGGTTTTTCATCTTTTTTTCTATTTTTATTTTTTAGATTTGCTCTTGCATCCCATTTCTTCTGGGGTTTGTGGTCTATTGTTCAAGCAAAAATCTCATCTATTCAATTTGGGTATATGGTGAGTATCATTTAATTGCTGCATTTTATTATACTCTTGAGTTGGTAATCAATTAGACGTTTTAATACATTCATACAGTACCTGCAAAGCAATGGTACTGAGTCAGTTGTTGCATCTGGACATACAATTACCCTAAATGGAAGATGAATCTGCACCATCTGCAGAGAGTTTCAGCTGTGATGTACAACTTACACTTTGCTGCAACTGCTGGGATTAAAGCTAGGTAGAAGGACTTCCTAAAGAGTAAAAAAAATTGTGGATCTAAAATAAACTTACACGTTTTGCTCATATTCTGACATGATCAGAAAGAACTTCATAATTATTGAATGCTTCGATTTCAGTAGAGAATGCTGCTAAGGCTACTTTCACACTAGCGTTTTTGCTGGATCCGGCAGGGTTCAGCAATAACGCTTCCGTTAGTGATAATACAACCATCTGCATCCGTTATGAAAGGATCCGGTTGTATTATCTTTAACATACCCAAGACGGATCCGTCATGAACTCCATGTTAAGTCAAAGGGGACGGATCTGTTTTCTATTGTGTCAGATTCAGAGAAAACAGATCCGCCCCCATTGACTTAAAATGGAGTTCATGACGGATCCGTCTTGGCTGTGTTAAAGATAATACAGCCAGATCCGTTCATAACGGATGCAGATGGTTGTATTATCACTAACGGAAGCGTTTTTGCTGAGCCCTGCTGGATCCAGCAAAAACGCTTGTGTGAAAGTAGCATTGGCAGCATTCTCTACTGACATAGAAGCATTCAATAAATGGACATCCTTTTGTGGGTCATGACGGATCTGTCTTGCTCCGCATTCCAGGACGGAAAGCAAACTGCAGCATACTGCGGTTTGCTCTACAGTATAAGAATGGAATGTATTTTGGAGCATTCCGTTCTGTTCAGTGACGTTTTGTAGATACTGGGAATGTATTTTGGAGCATTCCGTTCTGTTCAGTTAAGTTTTGTCCCCATTGACAATGAATGGGGACGAAACAAAAGCGTTTTTTTTCGGTATTGAGACCCTATGGTGGATTTCAATACCGGAAAATATTAACGCTAGTGTGAAAGTACCCCATCAGGGAAAACATGTTGGGACAGTGTAGAGGTACTTAGGGGGCATTAGGGAGAGGTTCCTGCATGGGGTCAGGGCTCCAGATGGCGACCAAAATGGTTATGCTACTTAGAATTTACAAATGGCGACAAGATTTTTTAGTCTTGTCGCCATTTGCGACTAGACCCACCGCCGCAGCACTGCAGTTGAATACAGCGGCGGGGCACATGAGCTGATAGTTCTCCGCCCTGCCGCCGCAGCTCTGCAGTTGAATACAGTGGCGGGGCACAGGAGATGATGGTTCTCTGCCCCGCCGCCGATGTTCTTCTCAGCAGCGCAGTGGAGAAGGAGTCTCTCCCTCCCCCCTGTGCTTCTGCCGCCGCTGCCAGTAGGAAGAGAGACAGGAGGAGGAGGGGAGGGGCTGTGGCCACTGTGCCACCAATGAAGATAACTGACCTGTTAATACAAATACAGGAGGCGGGTGCCTGTCATAGAGGTCGGGTCCCTGTCATAGAGGTCGGGTGCCAGCTATTTGATTCCGGCACCCGCCTACTGTATTTGTATTAACAGGTCAGTTATCTTCATTGGTGGCGCAGTGCGCCCCCCCCCCCCCAACACCCCAGTATAATAAACATTGGTGGCGCAGTGCGCCCCCCCCCCCCTCCCCAGTATAATAAACATTGGTGGCGCAGTTAATAAAAAAAAAAATTTACTCACCTCCTCCAATTGATCGCGTAGCTGCCGGTCTCCTGTTCTTTCTTCAGGACCTGTGGTGATGTCACTGAGCTAATCACATGGTCCATTACCATGGTGATGGATCATGTGATGTACCATGTGATGAGCACAGTGATGTCACCACAGGTCCTTTGACAGGTCCTGAAGAAAGAACAGGAGACCGGCTGCTACGCGATCAATTGGAGGAGGTGAGTTAATTTTTTTATTTATTTTTTAATCCTCATTGGCACTGCCCACTGCGCCACCAATGTTTATTATACTGGGGGGGCGCACTGCGCCACCAATGTTTATTATACTGGGGTGTTGGGGGGGCACACTGCGCCACCAATGTTTATTATACTGGGGTGTTGGGGGGGCGCACTGCGCCACCAATGTCTATTATACTGGGGTGTTTGGGGAGGGGGGGGCGCACTGCGCCACCAATGTTTATTATACTGGGGTCTATATAATGTTTATTATATTGACCTTCTACTGAGCATTCTGTATTAAAGAATGCTATTATTTTCCCTTATAACCATGTTATAAGGGAAAATAACACTGTGAATAGACTTTCATCCTAGCAACCATGCGTGAAAATCGCACCGCATCCTCACTTGCTTGCAGATGCTTGCGATTTTCACGCAGCCCCATTAACTTCTATGGGGCCTGCGTTGCATGAAAACGCACAACATAGAGCATGCTGCGATTTTCACGCAACGCACATGTGATGTGTGAAAATCACCGCTCACGTGCACAGCCCCATAGAAGTGAATGGGTCCGGATTCAGTGCGGGTGCAATGCGTTCACCTCATGCATTGCACCCGCGCAGAAATCTTGCCCATGTGAAAGGGGCCTAAGGGTGAATAGGACAAGGGTTCCAGCCCCTAAGGGGGCTAATAGTAAGTAAAAAAAAAAAAACAACACAAACACTAAGGCTACTTTCACACTTGCGGCAGTGTGATCCGGCAAGCAGTTCCGTCGTTGGAACTGCCTGCCGGATCTGCCGATCTGGATGTGACTGAAAGCATTTGTGAGACGCATCCGGATGCGGATCCATCTCACAAATGCATTGCAAGGATTGATCCGTCTCTCCGCTTGTCATGCGGACAGACGGATCCGTCTTGTATCTTTTTACACATTTTTACCGGTCTGCGCATGATCGGAAGGACGGATCCTGCATTCCGGTATTTTGAATGCCGGATCTGGCACTAATACATTCCTATGGGTAAAAATGCCGGATCCGGCATTCAGGCAAGTCTTCAGTTTTTTTTCGCCGGAGATAATACCGTAGCATGCTGCGGTTTTATCTTTTGCCTGATCAGTCAAAACGACTGAACTGAAGACATCCTGATGCATCCTGAACGGATTGCTCTCCATTCAGAATGCATGGGGTTATGCCTGATCAGTTCTTTTCTGGCATAGAGCCCCTGTGACGGAACTCTGTGCCGGAAAAGGAAAACGCTAGTGGGAAAGTACCCTAAAGTATTACGTTTAAATCCCCCCTTTCCCAATTTTACATATAAAATATATAAACAATAAATAAATAAACATATTACATAGCGCTGCGTCCGAAAAGTCCAAACTATTAAATTATTAAAAAATATCTCCTATGCGGTGAGCATTCGCCATTTTTTAGTCACCTTGTCACCCCAAAAAATAGGATAGGACTCTTCTATTATGGGCCGAACGTTTCATAAAATGCACGCTGCTTTTTTTGGTGTTTTTGGTGTTTTTTTTGCGCGGTATTTAGTATCGCAATACTTTTTTATGGTGACGAAAGCAAATCAAAATTTTGGTATCGAAACAACCCTACGCCGATCTGTTCGGCGTAGTGTTGTCACGATACCAAAATTTTGATTCGGTTTCGATTTGGCGACTAAAAATTTTATTTGGCTCCTAAATTTTTCAGTTCAGGAGCCAATGGATACTAGGTATTTTTTTGAGTCTGGAGCACTGGGGGTCCTTTTTTATTGGGGTGGATACTCTAAGTGATTTTTAGGGTGCATTTAGGGACAGTATCCCATCTCATTTAGCCCTCATGAATATAAAGATCTTGTACAACCCTTTAAAAAAAAAAAAATTAAGTAAAATCAATGTTCCAAAATCCAAATGGCTAGCCTATGATTCTGAGCACTGACGTTTGCCCAAACAGCAGTTTATGTTCACATATTGCATTTTTTTCCCTGCTATTTCTTTTTTTACCCTTTGTGAAAATAGGGGCTAAATGAACATACAGTGGGGAAAAATTTTAACTGATATTTTTAATGGTCTAATTTTAATAAAGTCTGAGAAACATATGTGATGTCAAAACGGTCACTACACCCCCAATGAATTCCTTGTGTAGTTTCCCAAAATTGGTCATTTCTTAAAGGTTTCAGCTGTACTGGTACCTCAGTGGCATTAACACTAGGGTTCAGTAACTGCATTGTATTCCACAATTCTTTAGACTGGCTAATGCTCTGGTTACAGGATCTGCATTATTTATGAGTTAGGCTATGTGGTGCATTTCATGTACTGTAATTACATTTGATGGGACCAGCCAAAATGATCTGGCAAGCGATTGCTTCATAATGTAAATATGCCTATAGAGAAAGATATGGACTATAATACAGACTATAACTAAGACTCACTACAAAATGAGCAAAAGCTATATTTGACTGGCCAATTTTCAGCAGAGCTGTGGAGTCTGTTGGCCAAAGTTCTGACTCCAATTTCTGCATTTTATCACATGCTGATGCGGACTCCAGTTTCCACTCTGATTCTTCATAAATGGCTAATAATTTAGTAATAACAAATGTACTGTAGTAAAATGGTAACATCAGGAGTTTTCTTACTATTATGTAAGTTAACAGGCTACTTAGATAAAACTTAAACCATATTTATTGGAATACAATTTCTTAAAGGCTGTGTACACCTTCGTAGGCAATTTTTTTTTTAATGATTTTTTTTTTATGATTACAAAGTGAAAGTAAAAAGTACACACAGCTAGACAAATAGTTAACCCTTTCTGACCGAACAGTTCAAACTTTTTTTTAATAAAGACCAATTAAAAACGTGAATTTTAGCCCAAAATGTGTATAAGTAAATATACACATTTTGGGCTAAAATTCACATTTTTAATTGGTCTTTATTAAAAAAAAAAGTTTGAACTGTTCGGTCAGAAAGGGTTAACTATTTGTCTAGCTGTGTGTACTTTTTACTTTCACTTTGTGCTGGTCATTTAATAAACCTGATCTGTAAATTACTAAGAAGTCATGAACACTTAATTAAGCCACATTCTTATCGGTAAGCAGAGTTCTAATGAGTTTATGATGTCAGAGAGCAGAGATAAGGAGCCTGTCAGATTAGGCTACTTTCACACTCTGGTTTGGTGTGGATCTGTCATGGATCTGCACAGACTGATCCGTTCAGATGATACAAACGTCTGCATCCGTTCAGAACGGATCAGTTTGTATAATCTTTAGCATGGCCAAGACGTATCCGTCTTGAACACCATTGAAAGTCAATGGAGGACGGATCCGTTTTCTATTGTGCCAGATTGTGTCAGTGAAAATGGATCTGTCCCCATTGATTTAAATTGTGTGTCAGAACGGATCACTCTGCAAGCAGCGTTTTGGTGTCCGTCTCCAAAGCGGAATGGAGACGGAACGTAGGCAAACTGATGCATTCTGAGCGGATCCTTTTCCATTCAGAATGCATTAGTGCCAAACTGATCTGTTTTGGACCGCTTGTGAGAGCCCTGAACGGATCTTACAAACAGAAAGCCAAAACGCGAGTGTGAAAGTAGACTTAATCTTAGGAAACTTCTGAATTTGACCTCAGGAAAAAGTTAGAAAAGCTATATATGTAGGTGCTGCAAATACATAGAATCATGTGCAAGTCTAAATGGGAATAAAATAAATATTTAAAAGGGTAGATGCTATATTTAGTGCTTGTAGTACTAGGATTGCCTGGGAATAAATAACTTTCATAGGTGCCCGCAGCCTGTCTCTGCTATGGAAAGATTCATGCTTAAAGGGGTTATCCCCTGATTAATGTAAATAATCAAACATCATCTAGTACAGTACAGGACATGGATCTAGAGATCTCCCACTAGATTGCTCCAATTGCTCTGCTAGATTTGTATCAAGCTGGCAGCTCAAGGGGAATGTCCTTTCTCAGGAGGGCATGTCTTTCTTCTGTGAGCTCTGTCCCTATCACTGCTCAGGAGGCCTGTGTGGCCTTAGTAAGAGAATGAAATAAGAAAAAACAAACCGCAAGTGGCATTCAAAACAGTAGGAAAATCCAGCAGCAGGCTCAGGATAAAATCCAATTTCTTTATTTCTTCATTATAAAATTCATAGGCTGACCAGACAGGCAAGGTCTATGCATTTCGACTATACGTCTTAATTATGACCATGTGGTCGTGGTCATGATTAAGACGTGTAGTCGAAACGCGTAGACCTTGCCTTTCTGGTCAGCCTATGAATTTTATAATGAAGAAATAAAGAAATTGGATTTTATCCTGAGCCTTCTGCTGGATTTTTTCTACCGTGTTGATTGATTCCGGATCCGTGCACGACAAAGGAGGATGGTGGGTGAGATGAAATCCCTTTTTTCTTATATTTTGAGCAAATGGCGTTATACAGATAACTTTTATTAAATAATTCAGTAGCTATACTAAATATTTAATTACATGCAATTACACATGTATTCAGGTCCAGGTGCTGGTTTGAAAACTGTAGAATATTTTTTGTTAGACAACACCTTTAACTGCAATCTGCATCTCTGGTCCTGAGCTCTGCTCCCATGTGTCTATCTTCTGGTCTCCAGCTTGTTTACTTCTTCATGCGCATGATCATCTGCTCCGCTACAGCCAATAATTGGATTCGGCGGTGGGTGACATGTCCACAATTTTTGGCTGCAGTGGAGCAGATGATCATGCCCGTGTAGGAGACAAATTTAAACTATGGACCATAAGATGGACACACAGGAGCCAGTTTGAAGGACCAGAGCACCAGGGAGTAGGCAAGTATGATTTTTTTTCCATAGCAGAAGCAGGCTGTTGGCACCTGGAAAATGTACTTATTCCTGGTCTTCAGAGGAGGAACTTACTACTGAGCAGCACAGTTTCAAGCATTGTAACGAAGGGCCTTGGAGCAGCATGAAGATACCTAGCATAAGGGCTCATGCACACGACCATTGCCCCGCCGTGGCCGTATTGCGGCCCGCATATGGCTGGTCCGCAATACACGGGGCGCCGGCCATGTGCACCCCGCATCACGGATGCGGACCCATTCACTTGAATGGGTCCGCAAACCCGGAGATGTGGTGCAGAAGCAAGGACCAGAACCCCACAGAAGCACTACGGAGTGCTTCCGCTGTGTTTCCGGCCATGCCTACGCACAGCAAAAAAGTGCAGTAGTACATTCACAACTTTTTTGCGGTGTAGACCTTCGGATGCGGATTCCTATTCAAGTGAATAGGTCCGCGATCCGCATACGGCTGCCCCATGGTAGGTGCCTGTGCATTGCGGTCCACAGCACGGGACCGGCCAGCACACAGTCGTGTGTATGAGCCCTAAGGGACAGGAGAGAACACAGGAGATGTAAGAATTTGCTTATCTCTGTTGTGTGTGTTTTTTTTTTTTTTTTTATCAAATAGACTTAGACTAGACTGTTCTACATTTCTATGAAAGTTAATACTTTAATTACACAATATTAATGTATTTTTTAAGCTGGAGTTGGTAAATTTCTTTATTTAAAATTATTTTTTACCTTTTGACCTCACAGTACAAGTTAACGTTTTAGTATTTAAATTTACTAACTGGTGGTCACTCAGGACCTATTTACGTTTTTGGATCATGTACTGTTTATTAGATTAAAACTTTACTTTTATTTCATATTTATAATATATATGTAGTACATATATATTAAAAATATGAGGTAAATTTCTTTAGGCTCTACCCAAAATTATCTTTGACTCCATCTCCATAGCCCTAATTTTCAGGCCAATGTTCAGAGGAATGCATGTTCCCAATAATTAGCCCGTATAATCATGTCACCTGTCAGCCCTGTTTTGTCTGCTGATTTGCATCTTTCATCAGAATGAGAGATGCATGTATATCAGTAGACCATCTCCCTATGTAATCAGTAGAACTGAATAAGGGAGGAACGACTGTGGTAGCAATCTTCCCCTGCCCCCATTCACTCCATATACTGTAGGCCTGTGTAAGAGGAGCACTAATGTGTTTATCGTTGATCATGTTCATCCTGCCCATAAGTTGGGCTGTCTAATAGGGCCTTAATCTGTTTATTGATAAAGCAAAGACATTGAAAGTGGAGAAAGTTCCTTCAACTTGTTTTAATGCTGTTTTTGTTTGCGTAGGAATATGCCATGGCGAGGTTTGATGCCTATTTCCTACATAAGAAGAAATTAGGACTGTGAGTCCATCCTGCATGAACGATGATTGGAAAATTACCCAGCTCTAATACTTTCATTCATTTGGAACAGAAGAATGGTTTACAAAGAACTTACCATCACCCTGGTTGTTTACTAAAGCATATTGAATCTGTAATGTGAGTCAATATTGTCTAGATTAAGCACAGTGGAACAGCCATTTGCTATTGAGTATATATTTATGATAATGAACTCTTATCAGTTCATTAGGAGCTACTAATATTCATTATTGATCTTGTTTTTTGTTTTGTAACATTTTAGTAGGTGTTCTTGCATACATTCTTGTATTTCCAGACAAATGTGGGCAGTCTACCATAGTTTCATTTTCAAATAGTCTTCTATGTGAAACTTAAAATTATGACAAGATTTTATGCTCTTGACGAAGTGCTAATTTGGAAGAAGAACTTGGCAATCGATTTTAGCGGGGCACTTTGTAATATATTATAGAAATAGAAATCTTGCAGATGTCAGATATGTTTTAAAAGGGTTCTCCGGGCTTAAACTTTTTTGGGGTCTTAAAAGTTAACCTGTTGAGAAAATATTATTGCTCACATACTTACCTTCCAGAGTGCAGCCATTCTTGATCTGCCTCCCGGACAAGTGGTCCCTCAAGATGGCTTTTCTGAGCTTCCGGGCAATGTCAGTCGTCTTCTGTTCCTTTCTCCAGCAGGAAACGGAACGTCACCGCCCCCTGCTGGAGAAAGCTCCGGCCAGCAGTCTTCACCAGTGTGCATGTGCAGGACCGCCGGCCGTCAGTCGCTGTATCATACAGGCTTCTATGTGAAGCCTGTACTGACTCCTGCACAGCGCGATGTGAGCGCTGTGCAGGAGTGACAGCATAGCGATCAACCACAAAGGCTGATCGCTATACTGTGCATGTCACAGGGGCACTGGATGGCAAACAAGGGGGGTCAACTGATGGCAAAAGTGGGGCACTAGATGGCAAACAGGGGTACTGGATGGCATAAGGGGGTCACTGAATGGCACAGTTATGGGTGCGCTGTGGATGGCACAGTTATGGGTGCGCCGTGGGTGGCACAGTTATGGGTGCGCCGTGGATGGCACAGTTATGGGTGCTCCATGGATGGCAATGTTATGGGGGGGCCGTGGATGGCACAGTTATGGGGGCGCCGTGGATGGCACAGTTATGGGGGCGCCGTGGATGGCACAGTTATGGGGGCGCGTCACTGATCCACTAAATAAGGTTACTGTCCGTGTGCGATTTACATTTTTTTTGCAGTTTTAAGTTCTATGGGTTTTAGATCTGCATTATGAGGACCAGAATAGGACATGTTCTATCTTTCACAAAACTGGTATACGGATGTGGAAAGCAAATGGATGTCATCAGTGTGTTTTTTACATTCGTGTGTCAGTTCCAGTAAAGACAGAACATGTCCTATTCTGGTCTTCAAAATGAGGACCTCAAATCCATAGAACTCAATAGGAGTGCAAAAAATGCGGATCGCAAAATGGATATGGTCGTGTGCATAAGGGTTTAGATACACAGCTCAGCAGACAGGATCATAGAAGATATGCTTAGATACACAACTCAGCAGGCTGTGTCATACAAAATGGGATTTAGACACTGAGTGAGAAGTAGATTCATGTCTGGGTGTAGTAACATGGACACAGGAGTTGTAGTGGGTGGAGCTGCTGCAGACAGAGCAGTGTGGGGGGCGTGGCCAGCCTGTGACTTGTAACTCTGCACTGCAGCCAGGCTTGTGTATCAATAAAGTTATGTATTCAACAAAACAAGAAGGGGAGAAAGTAAACCGATCTGCCAGGATAATGTGATATCTTCCAGGGGAGAAGGAAAGCTCAGACATAAAAAACAGGCATTGGGGGATTATGTATGCATGGTGAGGGGTGTTAGGAGCACATAAAAAGAATGGACCGGACAACCTCTTTAAGGCTGCCATATGTACATTATTGTATTGGCAGCTGAGAACAGCAGGTTCAGCCAACAATCTAATGTAAGTAAAGAGCTCCCAAGTGTCTTCTGACAGATGCTGTCAGGGAAGAAAAAAATTGAGAATTTAAGGAATTAAACTAATGGACCCAAACATTTCTCGCCCGTTAAATCCCCAATAACTCCAGCTTCAGTGGTTCCCACCGGTCTTTATTTTCCTGGGAGCAATGATCTGCTGTACATCCCCTTGAGCGCTGCAGCCAATCAGTGTCCTCAGCAGTCTCTTGCCGTACAAGTTAGCATCACAGCTTAGGCTTATGATTCACGGATTAGCAAGTTGATAGCTTGTCATCGCTCCAAATAAAAAGAAGTGGCGGGCAGGGACCACCAAAGCATTAGCAGTGGACGTTTTTTTAAAAAAAAAATTTAATATAACCTGTAACTAGTTAATATTTTAGACAACTCCTTTAAACTAAGGCCAAAAACATCAGTGCTTCATGATTATAAGTCCTAAATGTAGATAAAACTCAAATCAAACAAATGAGTCAAACACATTACACTTACAGTATTTTAGTATAATGATCCAATATCACATGTTTTCAAGTGGAAACCTTTGCTTTGAGTATCTGGTGCGGCCCTGTTGGGCAGCAATAACCAACTAAATATTTCCAGTATTTGTAGATTAGTCCTGCATATCGGTTTGAGGGATCTTAGCCCATTCTTCTATAAAACAGCTTCAAATCTGTTATGTTGGTGGGTTTCCTCCTATGAACTACTCTGGTCCTTCTACAACATTTATATTGAATTAATATCAGGACTTTGACTTAGCCATTCCAAAACTTTAACTTTATTCTTTAAGTGGCTTTCTCCTTGCAGTCCTGCCATGCACACCATTTTTGTCCTGATGGTGGACTTACAAACAATATTAGTTCATGTGAGGAAGGCCCTTAGTTTCTTAAAGGTTACCTTTGGTTCCTTTGCGACCTTGCAGACTATTACATGCTTTGCTCTTGGCATGATCTTTGTTGGTCAGCTACTCCTTCGGAGAGTAATAATGAACTTGAATTTTCTCCATTTGTATACAATTAGCCTGACTCTGGATTGGTGGAGTCCAAACTCTTCAGGAGTTGGTTTTGTAACCTTTTCCAGCCTGATGAGCATCAACTACTCTTCTGAGGTCTTCAGAAACCTCCTTTGTTTGTGCCATTACACTTCCACAAACGTGTCATACTTAGAGATAGATGGATGCCTGCTCTTTAAATAAAACAGGCTGCCCTCTGACACCTGATTATTTTCCCATTGATTGAAAACACCTGAATCTTTCACCTTCAAGTCATCTGCTAATCCTAAAGGTTTACATACTGTACTTTTGAAGGGTTAACAAACTTTCAAGCACCACTGCATTTATACTACAGTTAGTGTTTCTCTTTCATTCTGTTATGTTATTTGATACTGTGAAATACTAAAACACTGTGGGTGGAATATATCATAAGTGTATGCCAGTTTTCTGGTGTTTAGAAAGTCAACTACCTTGCTGCAAGTGACCTTTTGTGCGAAAATTTGCACCTTTTTGCTGTTTTTCGACACTTTTTAAAAAAAAGTTTGAAAGTTTGTATTAGCATTGAGCAAATCGGGTTCGGATTGTTGTATCCGAACCAGATTCATTTAAAAACTTTTGTAATATGGGCTCCTAATTACTGTAAAATGTATGTCTTCCGGACGTCTTCCTGAAGTTTCTGCAAATATCGCGAGACTTAGTTTGTGTCGCTTCTATCACGTCAGTTCGTTTATTGGCATAAATTTTTGTATCAAAATGCTAAGCTGAACTTGGCTTAGTGCCTCATTAAAGAAGCAGAGTTTAGCTTTGTATTTTGATACAATAATTTGACAATAAACAAACTGACCTGATAGAAGTGAGATAAAGTAAGTCTCATGATATTTGCAGAAACTTTGCAAAGATCTCCACAGAGAACATACATTTTACAGTAAGAAGGAGCCCATATTAAGGTAGTTTTCAAAAGAAGCTGGTTTGGATGCAGCAATCCAAACCCTAGTTTGCATGATTAGCTTTGTTAAGGCGGGGAATACACGGAAAACTTGGCTGCGACACACTTCGTGCAACCAAGAATCAAAGTGTGGCAGTGCATCCACGACTCTAGAATTGAAAAAAAATCCAATAAGGTTGGATTTTTCTTCCTTCCCCAGGGTCATGGTTGAGGCAGCTTGCAAATCACACTCGAGCCTATTAATTTTTATGGCTGCACTGCTACACATCAATCCTTGGGTGCACAACAGATGTCACAGCCAGTGATGGCCAGTTCGCATTGTTCGCCCGCGAACATATGCGGGCTGCCATCTTTTTTTTCACAAGTCCGGCGAGCCGGTCTGAAAACAAGTGCGGTCAGCGGGAGCAGGCAGTTCCGAGAACAGCCACCTTCATCGGGCTGTTATCGGAACTGCCTGCTCCCGGTGACCGCATTTATTTTCAGACCGGCTCGCGGCACAGGTAAGGGGTTACCTGTGCCTCGCCGGACTTGTGAAAAAAGATGGCAGCCCGCATATGTTCGCGGGCGAACAATGTGAACTGGAGTAACATTTTTAGACAAAATTGTTGGGTTTAAAGGTCAAATTTATCAAACCATGTACAATATTTGATAAATTTGGCACAAAGTATTCCAATGCAGACTCGACCATTCATGATAAATTCCCCTCCTTCACCCCATCCATGTATTAATACTTTCTTTTTAGAGCGTGTTTACAATTGTTTATGTCCATATCCTCCATGTTTTTTTCAGTAAAGGAAAGACTGATATGAATGTGATGGCATAAATAAGCCTGAGACCAATTCCTTCATATAATTTTTTTGTCAATATTCAAAATTCCTGAGAAATGTTTATGTATTTACTGTATGTTTAATGTAATGCACTTTTTTATTTTACTTCAAATTTAAATCTGTATTTTTATATTAAAAGTGTATTGATTCTCATTGAGTCTGGTTTTATTTTAGGGTTTTCTTTTTCCTATAAAGCGTGACTTTTTTTGGCTCAGAAACAATGGCACAGATTGCGGCGCGAAGGTTATTTTCACAGTAATCTGCGACTTTCCTTGCTCACACCAGGTCTAAAAAAAAAAGTGGACGGGAAGGGGAAGGGCTGGCAGTTTTAAGCGTAGAAGATAATATATCCATCCATCCACTACCGTAAAACTTAAAGGGGTTGTTTCACTTAATCAATTTGCATTTATCATGTAGAGAAAGTTAATACAAGGCACTTACTAATGTATTATGATTGTCCATATTGTTTACTTTGCTGGCTTGATTCATTTTTCCATCACATTATATACTGCTTGTTTCCATGGTTACAACCACCCTGCAATCCATCAGCGGTGGCCATGTTTGCACACTATAAGAATAAGCGCTGTCCCTTCTGGTGGCCGGAACTGTAAGAGTGCACATAGGCTGATGCTTTTTCCTATAGTGTAAAAGCATGAACACTGCTGATGGACTGCAGAGTGGTCATAATCCCTGGAAACGAGCACTGTATAATGTGATAGAAAACTGAATCAAGCCAGTAAGGCTACTTTCACACTACCGTTCAGAGCGGGTCCATCTGATGTCTGCTCAGACGGATCCGCTCCTATAATGCAGACGTTTGTATCCGTTCAGAACGGATCCGTCTGCATTATAGTTTAAAAAAAATTCTAAGTCTGAAAGTAGCCTGAACGGATCCGTCCAGACTTTACATTGAAAGTCAATGGGGGACGGATCCGTTTGAAGATTGAGCCATATTGTGTCATCTTCAAACGGATTCGTCCCCATTGACTTCCATTGTAAGTCTGGACGGATCCGCTTGCCTCCGCACGGCCAGGCGGACACCCGAACGCTGCAAGCAGCGTTCAGGTGTCCGCTTGCTGCACGGAGCGGAGGCTGAACGCTGCCAGACTGATGCATTCTGAGCGGATCCGCGTCCACTCAGAATGCATTAGGGCAGTACGGATGCGTTCGGGGCCGCTTGTGAGCCCCTTTAAACGGAGCTCACAAGCGGACACCCGAACGCTAGTGTGAAAGTAGCCTAAAGGAGGCAATGTGGACAACCACAATACATTAGTAAGTGCCTTGTATTAACTTTCTCTACATGTTAAATTCTATTTGCTGTAATGAGACACAGACCCTTTAACCCCTTATGGACCGGGTTCATTTTCACCTTAAGGACCAGGCCATTTTTTGCAAAACTGACCAGCGTCACTTTATGTGGTGATAACTTTAAAACGCTTTTACTTATCCAGGCCATTTTTCGTCACATATTGTACTTCATGACACTGGTAAAATGGAGTCAATAAAAATCTTTTTTTATTTATAGAAAAATACCAAATTTGCCAAAAATTTTGAAAAATTTGCAAATTTCCAAGTTTCAATTTCTCTACTTCTATAATACATAGTAATACCTACAAAAATAGTTATTACTTTACATTCCCCATATGTCTACTTCAGGTTTGGATCATTTTGGGAATGACATTTTATTTTTTGGGGATGTTACAAGGCTTAGAAGTTTAGAAGCAAATCTTGAAATTTTTCAGAAATTTTCAAAAACCCACTTTCTCGTACTTTTTTCCATTGGGGGACACAGACCATGGGTATAGCTTAGAGGTATTAGTAGGAGGGACACTATGCAAATACAAAAGAGCTCCTCCTCCTCGGGCTATAACCCCCCCCGACTCCACCAGGGGAAGCTCAGTCTTTGCTTAGTGTCTGGTGAAGGAGGATGACACTCCCTTTTGACTACTCCTTTTTGTTATTTTCTTCTAGATGGGGACGCAGGTCGGCATGGCGCCTTCCTGGACCCCCATGGAGTGCCCGCCGCCGTCTTTGGGACGCTGCCTGGCTGCCTCCATTATCCCCCAAGAAGGCAAGTGGATCCGGGCTCGACCTGTTAACTCCGACATCCCACCAGCACCTGGGTCACCTGCTGCTGCCCTCCATCCAGAGCACTGTACTCAAGGAGTCAGATGTCTGAAGAGGTGAGCCCTGCTGGTACGGAATAGAGGGAGAAGACTGCAGGAGCAGATAAGTATGGCTTCCCCTCTTACCTCCCCCTCCCTCCCCATGCCCCTCCTCTCCCTCCCTTTGGGATTTGGTGGCGGCTGGCTGATCAACTTTCTAATGAGGGAATGGATGGGCTGCCTGAGTGCGGGGAGATGGATGTGTTCTCTGTCAGGGCTTTGGGGGCACTATACCAGATCTGGACAGTGGACTTTTAGAGGAGGCCCTTACTCTGCCGGGTACCCTCTCTCGGTTACCATCATCGGTACCTGTCGGCTCCCAACCAGCCAGGGCCCTCCATTTATTCTAGGCCCGCCGACACTGCTATCATCGGTTCCTGTAGCTCTGGCCCTGTTTTAGGGTGGAGCCTTCCCTCGGCAGCTCCCAACCAGTGTCGGCCCCTCTGTTTATTCTAAGGGCCGCCGGCGCTGCTGTCATCCACCGGAGGATGAGGACATTTTTATTTACCCCCGCCACGCCGTTCCCGGAGCCGGACGCTATTTTTTTCATAGGAGCGCGCGCGCTCCTTTTTTCGCGCCGCTATGACGTGTCGGGGGGGCGGAGCCTCACACTTCGCTCTGGTGTTTTGCTTCCTGTGGATGTCGTTCCCGGTGGATGTCGCTGCTATTGCATGAATGGTAGGACATGTTAGCTCTTTTCTTCTTGCTGAAGCTTCTAGGAACATTGTTGTTGTGGCCATCATGCCTAAGCCTGGGCCCCCACTTAAATCCGCAAGTCCTCTTCTCAATCGGCCAAGACCTCTTCTCAGATCCAGTGGGGTCCTGTATGAGGTGTCTTCTGCGCCTTCTGTCTCAGGTATTTGTGCCGCCCGCCCTGCTCCTGCCCTGCCCCATGTGGACAGGTTCATCCTTCTCCTCCTTCTCTTGCCAGCCCACCCCCCTCCCCCATCCCTGCGGAGCCTGCGGTTCCCGCTTGGTCATCTGCCATGTCCAGCGCAGCCGCTGATTTGGTCTTAGTCGCCAAGGCAGCCATGTCCTGTAATCTGTGGCGCCAACCACTCCGTATCCTCTCAGTGGTTCCCACAGTGGACGCCTGACTATGAAGAGGCAGCGTGAGTGGCAGCATCCCACCTCGGATGACTCAGTTTCCTCCCCTCGCCTAGAGGCGCGTTCGGACGGCACTCCCCCCTCCCTAGGGAGCACAAGTCTGAAGGGGAATTATCCGGCTCAGACAAGCCATGTTCCTTTTGGAATATAGGGCATTTTCAAATCCTGTGGCGCCAACCACCTCTCAGTGGTTTTCCACAGAGGATGCCCGACTACTAAGAGGTAGCGTGAGCTGCAGCATCCCTCCTCGGATGTCTCCGTCTCCCCCCCATCGCCTAGTGGCGCATTCGGAACGACTCTCTTCCCCCCCCCCCCCAGGGAGCGCAAGTCTGAAGGAGAATTGTCCGGCTCGGACCAGGTCATGGAGCGGGACCCCTCGCCTAAGCTCTCCACCATGGTGGCTGACTTAGTGGCGACTGTCCGAAACACCTTTAATCTCCAAGGGGATTCTCCTCCTTCCACTAGTCGGGAGTTCCCCCCTTTTTCCGTCCAGGACGCCGGAGGCTACCGCGTTTCCGGTCCATGAGGAATTTTCCACGGTCATATCCAGGGCCTGGGGCCATCCTAACATAGTTCTCGGCCACAAAGCGCATGAATACACTTTATCCTTTCCCTGCTGACGGCGAGGAGAGGTGTCTTCTCCCCCTAAGGTGGATCCCCCGGTGGCCAGACTAGCCAATTATACGGCCCTCCCTGTCTTAGACAGCTCCTCTTTGCAGGACGCTGTGGACAGGCGCATAGACTCTCTTTCCAAGTCCATTTTTCACTGGCAGGCGCGTCCCTGCGACCTGCCTTTGACTCAGCAGGGGTGGCCAGAACCCTCTCGGTGTGGTTACAGCGCCACCACCAAGAACTGGCGGAACAAGATGCGTCTACTGACACACTGGATTTGGTTCTCCAGATGTCTCAGACTTCTAAGCTTCTTTGCGAAGCTTCTAGGGACATTGCTTCCCTCTTTGCCTGCATGTTGGCCATCTCGGTCATTCAGCGCAGAGAGGTCTGGTTAAAAGTGTGGACGCCGACGCCTCCTCCAAACGTTTCCTCGCTAATCTCCCCTTTGGGGGTTCCAGACCTTCTGGGGCTCAGCTAGGCGAGTTCATCTCTGCTGCCTCTGGGGGCAAGGGCACTCATCTTCCCCAACCAAGGTCCAAGCGCACTTTTCGGACCAGGTCATCCGGCTCCGATACTAGTCCTTTTGTCGCTTCTCGTCTGGTAGGACGTCGCCTGCTTCCTCCACTGGGAGTTTCAGGACGCCCGCAAAAGGCCCTCCTTCAAACACCAGTCTTCCTGGCGCTAGAGGGCCCAGTCAGCCCGCCCTGCTGCTCCTAAGCAGTCCTCCGCATGAAGGGGACTTTTTGATGACAGTTTATTCCCTTCTGGACCGGGGGGTTATTACCCCAGTTTCCCCAGAGGAACAGGGCACAGGTTCTGGTCTAACCTGTTTGTGGTCCCAAAGAGCAAAGGGTTGGTGCGTCCGATCCTGGATCTAAAACTATTCAACACAGGATGCCTATCTGCATGTCCCGATCGCAGAATCTCACCAGTGATTCCTGCTCTTCGCCGGGGGTGGTCGACTCTATCAGTAGTCTCCCTTCTTTTCGTGTTAGCAACCGCCCTTCGGGTCTTTACAATATCCTAGAGTCGCTCATGGCGCTTCTTCATACCAGGGGCTTTCCTTGCTGCCCTACCTGGACCTACATTCTGATCCAGTCTCCAAGTCGTTCCAGTTCCAGAACGCAGTGTCACATCTGCTGCGCTCCCAGTGTCTATCCATCCGGGAGTGCATGCGGGTCCTGGGTCTTATGGTAGCCTCCTTCGAGGCCGTTCCATATGCCCAGTTTTCACACTCGTTTGCTGCAACAGGAGATACTTTCCCTCTGGGACAAGACCTCTCGGGGTCTGGACGATCGCATCCGCCTGTCTCAGCGGGTTCGGACAGCTCTCTCTTGGTGGCTGTTTCCTTTGAACCTGAGGTCGGGAAGGTCCTTCCTCCCATTCTCCTGGACGGTCGTCTCCACCGATGCCGATGCACGCACGGGTCAAGGCGGGACCCGCAGTCGGATGGTGATGCAGGAGGTGACGAGAATTCTCCTGTGGGCAGAGTCGCACGTTCTGATATTGTCGGCAGTGTTCATTCTAGGGATAGACAACTTGGTGGATCCAGGCGAGTGGTCTCTGCATCTGGATGTCTTCTAAGACGTCCGCCACAGATGGGGCCGTCTGGACGCGGACTGGATGGCGTCCAGGCTCAACAGCAAGCTCCCGGTGTTCCTGACTCGCGCACGAGTTCCGAAGCCGTCTACGCAAGGTCACGGCAGAAGGGATTCTGACCGCTCTCATCGTCCCAGAATGGCCTCGCCGCGCATGGTTCTCAAACGTGGCTCGGATGCTGGTGGAATCCCCATGGCCTCTTCCCGACAGAAAGGACCTACTGTCGCAGAGCCCGCGCTTTCACCGGAATTTACGGTCTCTTCGTTTAACGGCGTGGCTGTTGAAACCGCCATCCTGGAGAAGAGGGGGTTCTCGGATTCAGTTATTAGAACCATGATCAGTGCGAGGAAGCCGGCTTCCTCGCGGATTTAGTATCGTACCTGGAAGGCCTTCCTGGCTTTTTGTGAGAACTCGGGGTTCCTCCCCTTCGCTTTTCCATCCCGATGGTGCTGTCGTTTCTTCAGTCCGGGCTTGAGATGGGACTGTCGCTGAGTTCCCTGAAAGGTCAGGTTTCGGCGCTGACTGTCTTTTTCCAGAGGTCCCTTGCTCTTATAGGTCCTGTGCAGACTTTTCTTCAGGGGGTGGTACATTCGGTTTTCCCGTATGTTCCCCTTTTGCCTCCTTGGGATCTCAATTTGGTCCTGCGCGCTCCGCAGACGGCCCCCTTCGAACCTCTAAGAGAGGTCTCCTGACTTTTCTCACCTGGAAAGTGGTCTTCCTTGTGGCCATATCTTCCATCAACGGGTGTCGGAGCTGGCCGCTTTTTCCTGCCAGGAGCCTTTTCTGTTTTTTTCACCAGGATAAGGTTGTGCTCCGTCCGGTTCCCTCTTTTTTGCCCTAGGTGGTCTCTCCTTTCCACCTTAACGAGGATCTTGTCCTGCCCTCCTTTTACCCTTCTCCAGCAATCCCCAAGGAACGCGCTATGCATTCCCTGGATGTCGTCCGAGCCTTGAAGGTGTATCTCAAGGCTACCGCTTCCGTCCACCGTTCGGATTCCCTCTTTGTGTTTCCCGAGGGACCTCGTAGGGGTCTGGCGGCCTCCGAGGTCTCTGTGGTGCGATGGATCTGTTCGGCTATTCCTGCGGCTGATCGCGCTCGTGGTAGGGTTCCCGCGGCTCGGATACCGCTCACTCCACTAGGGCGGTAGGGGCTTCCTGGGCAAGGCGCAATTGTGCCTCTGCGTCTCAGCTGTGTAAGGCGGCCACCTGGTCGTCCTTACATTCCTTTACGAAGTTTTATCAGCAAAATTCCCTGGCTTCGGCTGATGCTGTCTTTGGCCGCAGGGTTTTACAGGAGGCGGTTCCTGTTTATCCATTGGACGTTCCTCCTGGCGGTGCTGATATTGTTCCCACCCCATGGACTGCTTTAGGACGTCCCATGGTCTGTGTCCCCCAATGGAAAAAAGTACGAGAAAAGGAGATTTTTTGTGAAACTCACCTGTAAAATCTTTTTCTCGACTTTTCCATTGGGGGACACAGCTCCCACCCATTCTGCTTGTTGCAGGAGGGGTTTTCAGTTTGGTTTATGTTTGTGGTTGGACCTCATAGGCTTTGATCCGATGGCTTCCATTACTTTTTCTTGTCTCCTTCTCCTACTGCTTTTGCAACGCCTGAGCTTCTCCTGGTGGAGTCGGGGGGTATAGCCCGAGGAGGAGGAGCTCTTTTGTATTTGCATAGTGTCCCTCCTACTAATACCTCTAAGCTATACCCATGGTCTGTGTCCCCAATGGAAAAGTCGAGAAAAAGATTTTACAGGTGAGTTTCACAAAAAATCTCCTTTTTCAAGGACCAGTTCAGGTCTGAAGTCACTTTGTGAGGCTTACATAATAGAAACCACCTCAAAATGACCCCATTCTAGAAACGACACCCCTCAAGGTATTTAAAACTGATTTTACAAACTTTGTTAACCCTTTAGGTGTTCCACAAGAATTAATGGAAAATAGAGATACAATTTCAAAATTTCACTTTTTTGGCAGATTTTCCATTTTAATATTTTTTTTCCAGTTAAAAAGCAAGGGTTAACAGCCAAACAAAACTCAAAATGTATGGCTCTGATTCTGTAGTTTACAGAAACACCCCATATGTGGTCGTAAACTACTGTACGGGCACACGGCAGGGCGCAGAAGGAAAGGAATGCCATACGGTTTTTGGAAGGCAGATTTTGCTGGACTGGTTTTTTGACACCATGTCCCATTTGAAGCCCCCCTGATGCACCCCTAGAGTAGAAACTCCAAAAAAAGTGATCCCATTTTAGAAACTACGGGATAAGGGTGACTACACATTTTTTTTTTCCAGACATGTCATCTTTCTGGGACCAAAATAAAATTGTGAGGATGGGCTTGAGAAGTTACCAAAAATGCCAGGCACTATTACTAATGTGCGCTTCCAGTGTGGAGTGCTCATTATTACAGCCTAAAATGACAGGAGGCTGGACCTCTTCTGCAGTGTTGGAACTGCCTATGTCCTCACTGCATACAGTGTCAGGACATAGTGCAGCACTGGCAACAGAGCAGGAAGAGCTGCAGTGGCGGAACCAGGCGGTTTAAAGGAGAAGTGAGTTTTTGTTTTTCCCCTTCTGCCCCAAAGTGCCCTCCTTTTAAAAAACGAGGAGACTTAAGAATTACAAGAAAATGTAATGAATTAATGGAGATGAAATTTCAGAATTTCACTTTTTTGGCAGATTTTCCATTTTAATAAATTTTTTCCCAGTAACAAAGCAAGGGTTAACAGCCAAACAAAACTCAATATTTATTGCCCTGATTCTGTAGTTTACAGAAACATCCCATATGTGGTCGTAAACTGCTGTACGGATAGACGTCATTGCGCAGAAGGAAAGGAACGCCATATGGTTTTTGGAAAGCAGATTTCACTGGGATAATTTTAAGCTGCCATGTCACATTTGAAGACCCTCTGATGCTTCCCTAGAGTAGAAACTCAAAAAAAGTGACCCCATTTTAGAAACTACAGGGTGGGCCATTTATATGGATACACCTTAATAAAATGGGAATGGTTGGTGATATTAACTTCCTGTTTGTGGCACATTAGTATATGTGAGGGGGGAAACTTTTCAAGATGGGTGGTGACCATGGTGGCGATTTTGAAGTCTGCCATTTTGAATCCAACTTTTGTTTTTTCAATAGGAAGAGGGTCATGTGACACATCAAACTTATTGGGAATTTCACAAGAAAAACAATGGTGTGCTTGGTTTTAACATAACTTTTGTTCTTTCATGAGTTATTTACAAGTTTCTGACCACTTATAAAATGTGTTCAATGTGCTGCCCATTGTGTTGGATTGTCAATGCAACCCCCTTCTCCCACTCTTCACACACTGATAGCAACACCGCAGGAGAAATGCTAGCACAGGCTTCCAGTATCCGTAGTTTCAGGTGCTGCACATCTCGTATCTTCACAGCATAGACAATTGCCTTCAGATGACCCCAAAGATAAAAGTCTAAGGGGGTCAGATCGGGAGATCTTGGGGGCCATTCAACTGGCCCACGACGACCAATCCACTTTCCAGGAAACTGTTCATCTAGGAATGCTCGGACCTGTCACCCATAATGTGGTGGTGCACCATCTTGCTGGAAAAACTCAGGGAACGTGCCAGCTTCAGTGCATAAAGAGGGAAACACATCATCATGTAGCAATTTCGCATATCCAGTGGCCTTGAGGTTTCCATTGATAAAGAATGGCCCCACTATCTTTGTACCCCATATACCACACCATACCATCAATTTTTTTTCTTCCAACAGTCTTGGAGGGATCTATCCAATGTGGGTTAGTGTCAGACCAATAGCGGTGGTTTTGTTTGCTAACTTCACCATTCACATAAAAGTTTGCCTCATCACTGAACAAAATCTGAGTAAACTGAGGGTCCTGTTCCAATTTTTGTTTTGCCCATTCTGCAAATTCAGTGCGCCGATCTGGGTCATCCTCGTTGAGATGCTGGAGTTTGTAAGGGTGCCATTTGTGAGTAGCTAATATCCGCCGAAGGGATGTTCGACTAATGCCACTCTCCAGTGACATGCGGCGAGTGCTACGCTGTGGGCTCTTGCTGAATGAAGCTAGGACAGCCACTGATGTTTCTTCATTAGAGACAGATTTCATGCGTCCACATTTTGGCAAATCCAACACTGAACCAGTTTCACGAAACTTAGCAAGCAGTTTGCTAACTGTAGCATGGGAGATGGGTGGTCTCGTAGGGTGTCTTGCATTGAAATCTGCTGCAATGACCCGGTTACTGCGTTCACCAGACATCAACACAATTTCTATCCGCTCCTCACGTGTTAACCTCTGCAACATGTCAATGGCTGTAAACAAAGAGAAACTTGTAAATAACTCATGAAATAATAAAGTTACGTTAAAACCAAGCACACCATTGTTTTTTTGTGTGAAATTCCCAATAAGTTTGATGTATCACATGACCCTCTTCCTATTGAAAAAACAAAAGTTGGATTCAAAATGGCCGCCATGGTCACCACCCATCTTGAAAAGTTTCCCCCCTCACATATACTAATGTGCCACAAACAGGAAGTTAATATCACCGACCATTCCCATATTATTAAGGTGTATCCATATAAATGGCCCACCCTGTACACCCCTCAAGGTATTCAAAACTGATTTTACAAACTTTGTTAGCCCTTTAGGTGTTCCACAAGAATTAATGGAAAATGGAGATGAAATGTCAGAATTTCACTTTTTTGGGCAGATTTTCCATTTTAATTTTAAAAAAATCCACTAACAAAGAAAGGGTTAACAGCCAAACAAAACTCAATATTTATTGCCTTGATTCTGTAGTTTACAGAAACACCCCATATGTGGTCGTAAACTGCTGTACGGGCAGATGTCATTGTGCAGAAGGAAAAGAACGCCATATGGTTTTTGGAAGGCAGATTTCACTGGGATAATTTTAAGCTGCCATGTCACATTTGAAGACCCCCCTGATGCACCCCTAGAGTAGAAACTCCAAACAAAGACCCCATTTTGGAAACTACGGGATAAGGTGGCAGTTTTGTTGGTACTATTTTAGGGTATGTATGATTTTTGGTTGCTCTATATTACACTTTTTGTGAGGCAAGGTAACAAAAAATAGCTGTTTTAGCACAGTTTGTATTTTTTGTTATTTACGGTGTTCATCTGACAGGTTAGATCATGTGCTATTTTTATAGAGCAGGTTGTTACGGACACGACCGTACCAAATAGGACTTTTGTTTTTTTCAGTTTTACAAAATAAAGTATTTTTGAAAAAAAATGACTGGTACTATTTTACGGTGGATATAAGTTTTTGATCGCTTGCCATTGCACTTTTTGTGATATAAAGTGACCAAAAATGGCTTTTTTAACTTTTTTTTTTTTTACGGTGTTCACCTGATGGGTTAGTTCATGTTATATTTTTATACAACAGGTTCTTATGGACGCAGCGATACCTAATATATATACTTTATTTATTTATGTTTTACACAATAACAGCATTTTTTTATTAAAAAAAAAAATCATGTTTTAGTGTCTCCATAGTCTGGGAGCCATAGTTTTTTCAGTTTTTGGGCGATTGTCTTAGGGTATCATTTTTGCGGGATGAGATGACTGTTTGATTGGAACTATTTTGGGGTGCATATGATTTTTTGAACGCTTGGTATTACACTTTTTGTGATGTAAGGTGACAAAAAAATTGCTTTTTTGACACCGTTTTTTTTTTTTTTTTAAATTACGGTGTTCACCCGAGAGGTTAGTTCATGTGGCATTTTTATAGAGCAGGTTGTTACAGACGTGGCAATGCCTAATGTCTACATTTTTTTATTTTTTTTATTTTTTTACATTTAACACAATAAAAGCACTTTTCAAAAAAAAAAAATCATGTTTTAGTGTCTCCATAGTTTGAGAGCCATAGTTTTATTTTTTGGGCGATTTGTCTTAGGTAGGGGCTCATTTTTGGGGGCCATATGCCTTTTTGATCGCTTGGTGTTGCACTTTTAGTGATGTAAGGTGACAAAGTTTTTCGTCGCACAGTTTTTATTTAAGTTTTTTGACTGCGTTCACCTGAGGGGTTAGGTCATGTGATTTATTTATAGAGTCGGTCGATACGGACGTGGCGATACCTAATGTCTACTTTTTTTTTCCCTATTTGAAAAAAAAATTATAAATTTACTTTATTTTGCGAAAAGGAAATTTTTTTTTTTTTTACTTGAAACTTAAATGTTATTTAGTTTTTTTGAGAACTTTACCTTTTTATTTTTATTTTTTTTTATTTTGGGGGGTCTGATCCCCTTTACAATGCATTACAATACTGTATTGTAATGCATTGGCTGTAAGTGTATTACAGACAGTAATACACTTACAGCCTGCTTGCCTGTGAGATCCTGGGGGGCTAGATATCACAGGCTCTCCCAGAAGGCAGCCTCGATGCCTAAGGAAGGCATTGGGCTGCCTTCCCTGCCATGGAATCTTTGTCGCAGCAGCGCGGGGACCCCATGGACACCGTCACCCGTGAGGATACCGCACGTGCCGTGGCCATGCAAGGGTTACCACTGAGGAAGGGGTTTCTTCACCCCGAAACGCTTTTGGTATGACAGTGAGGGACTGCTAAGAAGAATTATCTACAATCGTGTATCTACACTTGGATTGAAAGCTTTAAACTATCTGCACTAAAGAGATTTGAAAACCCCGCCTGGAATTACAGCTCACCTGACCTGTCCAGCAAACCACATGGGACACCACACAGGTCTTGGAAGGTCAGAGCGGTGATATCAAGCAGCACCGCTACTACATATCCAGGAGCGTGGGGAACTTCATATATAGACTTTGCCTAAAGGTCCTTGCAGCTCACAACAGAGCATTACACTTGGAAACCTTGGTGTACAAGCGGACCGATCATAGGAGCGGTAAAGTACCCCCTGCATAATTACAAATCTTAGGCCTCTTTCACACTTGCGTTGTCCGGATCCGGCGTGTACTCCACTTTCCGGAATTACACGCCGGATCCGGAAAAACGCAAGTGTACTGAAAGCATTTGAAGACGGAACCGTCTTCCAAATGCGTTCAGTGTTACTATGGCACCCAGGACGCTATTAAAGTCCTGGTTGCCATAGTAGGAGCGGGGAGCGGGGGAGCAGTATACTTACAGTCCGTGCGGCTCCCGGGGCGCTCCAGAGTGACGTCAGAGCGCCCATGCGCATGGATGACGTGATCCATGTGATCACATGATCCATGCGCTTGGGGCGCCCTGACGTCACTCTGAAGCGCCCCGGGAGCCGCACAGACGGTAAGTACACTGCTCCCCGCTACACTTTACCATGGCTGCCAGGACTTTAGCGTCCCGGCAGCCATGGTAACCACTCTGAAAAAGCTAAATGTCGGCTCCGGCAATGCGCCGAAACGACGTTTAGCTTAAGGCCGGATCCGGATCAATGCCTTTCAATGGGCATTAATTCCGGATCCGGCCTTGCGGCAAGTGTTCCGGATTTTTGGCCGGAGCAAAAAGCGCAGCATGCTGCGGTATTTTCTCCGGCCAAAAAACGCTCCGTTCCGGAACTGAAGACATCCTGATGCATCCTGAACGGATTTCTCTCCATTCAGAATGCATTAGGATAATCCTGATCAGGATTCTTCCGGCATAGAGCCCCGACGACGGAACTCTATGCCGGAAGACAAGAACGCAAGTGTGAAAGAGCCCTAAGTAGTGCTGCAATGTGGATATACTAACAACTCCTCAATTAATGTGGAACTTACAACCATAACAGTCTCAGGACTATGATGCTTGGAGTTAGCATTTAACAGCAACGGCCATACAGCCATTCCAAGGGTGCTAGTGCTATTGAAAAATAGCCCCTCCCAGGGACGTATTAGCACTAATCAATCTCAGATTTTCAGTGCATTTGACTATTTGCGGTATATTTTTAATTGTTTTTATGAGATGTTTTATATGTAATATTGTAGTGTGTTTATTTTTAAGCCTATAAAATTTATGTGGATACCTATTTACTGTGTGTTTGCCTAATATTGAGTGACCCCCTATCCAAACTTTATATCTGTACTGTATATATCCACTCTCTAATATTTTAATATTTTTATTAATGATTAATTTTTATACATCAATTTTTGTAATCAACAAAATATTGCTATAACAAGCAGGTGTGCACATGCCATGCTGGGGGCTCCAATGCTGCAGTGGAAGGGGGAGGGGACAACCCTATACAACCACATACATATCTCGGGATTGCGGACTCACTGAAAGTAAAGTATCCATCTTTTATTGTACAGTATGTTGGCACTATTACTAGGGACAAACCACATTAAACAAGAAAGTACTGTGTCTACCCTTTTGTATATATGTAAATATATGCAATATAAATATTGTATATATAAAATAATATACAGTGCATAAAAACACAAAAATCCATGTTATTAATACCCTAAAGTTACGTGCATGTTGTATGCCTGACTGTTGTCTAAACAGAATAATCATGCCTGCGACTGATTATTCTGTTTAGACAATAGTCAGGCATACAACATGCACGTAACTTTAGGGTATTTTTCCCTTAAGTAAAATGGCGCTCTCATGTTGATTACACAGAGCGCATGCGCATGACCTTTGCACTGTGACATATCTGATGATGTCAGTGTGGTCATGCGCAATGAAGAGTTGGAGACGCGCAACGCGATGGTATATGCAGGCCCCATTGCCACCTAAGGTCTGATTTCCGTGATCCATATTCATCATATAATCACTCTTGTAATTGTGATCTTAACCTAAACAAAGTATTGTATACATTTTAATTCACATTGAAGGGATGGCATCCCTAAGTCATAGATTGTACATCACTCGTCACTTTATGCACACGCACTTTATTTTATTCATTTGTATCAGATGTATGTAATTGTAATAGATTGTAACCACACCCTTATGGGTTGGACACTTTGTAAATGCCTTTATAATGCTTTCACTTTCACTGTTACCATGCTTGAGGAAGGCTCTTGTGAGCCGAAACGTCGCAAGACTTGCCATAATATGGGTGAATAAACTACTGCTGATTTTATCACTATTTTGGAGTGCAGTCCTTCTTCGTTTCCTATACCATTGGGGATTGCCGCTACCCTGTGTTGGACCGTGCACTCACATTCTGGTTGGTGCTCCCACTGGACTTTTTCTTTTATATATATATATATATATATATATATATATATATATATATATATATATATATATATATATATATATATATATAAATCTGGCAATCATGGATCTTGTGTAGTGGTTATCTGCTCACTACAATACTATTATATGGTAGTAATAAAATGTGCAATTGTATTTTTCTATTTTTTTGTTATCTTTTTCTATGTTTTTTTAAATAATGATACAGGGATTTTTGTGATTTTATGCACAGTAAAATATTTTAAAAAATAAATAGATTAATATTCTATATACAGAGCCAACCATCGATCCTATATTTAAATATATGCAAAAGGGTAGGCACAGTACTTTCTTATTTAATCTGTTTTGTCCATAGTGATAGTGCCTTAATACTTAATACACCGCTCAATTAGTGTACAGTATGTCTTTAGATCTGTGACTGTACAAGTGGATTGGATTTTGATAACACCAGGTGTTATCTCGGGATCGCGGACTCACTGAAAGTAAAGTGTCCATCTTTTATTGTAATGTTGGCACTATCACTATGGACAAAACAGAATAAATAAGAAAGTACTGTGCCTACCCTTTTGCATATATTTAAATATAGGATCGATGGTTGGCTCTGTATATAGAATATTAATCTATTTATTTTTTTAAATATTTTACTGTGCATAATATCACAAAAATCCCTGTATCCTTATTTAAAAAAACATAGAAAAAGATAACAAAAAATAGAAAAATACAATTGCACATTTTATTACTACCATATAATAGTACTGTAGTGAGCAGATAACCATGGTAGTAAATAACATTGATTTTTGTGTTTTTATGCACTGTATATTATTTATAAGAAAGTGTCTAGTGTAGGGGGGAAAAAGTTATTAATTAGTACATAGTTTTGTACATATATATCCACTCTGTAATATTTTTATTTTTATTAATTAATTATTAATTTTTATACATCGATTTTTGTAATCAATAAAATATTGCTATAACAAGCAGGTGTGCACATACCATGCTGGGGGCTCCAATGCTGCAGTGGAAGGGGGAGGGGACAACCCTATACAACCACATGTTGGCACTATTACTAGGGACAAACCACATTAACCACCTCAGCTCCCCTAGCTTAAACACCCTTAATGACCAGGCCACTTTTTACACTTCTGCACTACACTACTTTCACCGTTTATTGCTCGGTCATGCAACTTACCACCCAGATGAATTTTACCTCCTTTTCTTCTCACTAATAGAGCTTTCATTTGGTGGTATTTCATTGCTGCTGACATTTTAACTTTTTTTGTTATTAATCGAAAAGTAACGAAATTTTTGCAAAAAAATGACATTTTTCACTTTTAGTTTTAAAATTTTTCAAAAAAAACGACATCCATATATAAATTTTTCTCTAAATTTATTGTTCTACATGTCTTTGATAAAAAAAAAATGTTTGGGTAAAAAAAAATGGTTTGGGTAAAAGTTATAGCGTTTACAAACTATGGTACAAAAATGTGAATTTCCGCTTTTTGAAGCAGCTCTGACTTTCTGAGCACCTGTCATGTTTCCTGAGGTTCTACAATGGCCAGACAGTACAAACACCCCACAAATGACCCCATTTCGGAAAGTAGACAGCCTAAGGTATTTGCTGATGGGCATAGTGAGTTCATAGAACTTTTTATTTTTTGTCACAAGTTAGCGGAAAATGATGATTTATTATTTTTTATTTTTTTTCCTTACAAAGTCTCATATTCCACTAACTTGTGATAAAAAATAAAAACTTCCATGAACTCACTATGCCTATCACGAAATGTCTTCTTTCCAAAATGGGGTCACTGGTGGGGTAGTTATACTGCCCTGGCATTCTAGGGGCCCATTCTAGGGGCCCTAATGTGTGGTAAGTAATGTGTAAATGACCTGTGAAATGTGTAAAAAATGACCTGTGAAATCCTAAAAGTGCTCTTTGGAATTTGGGCCCCTTTGACCACCTAGGCTGCAAAAAAGTGTCACACATCTGGTATCGCCGTACTCAGGAGAAGTTGGGCAATGTGTTTTGGGGTGTCATTTTAAATATACCCATGCTGGGTGAGAGAAATATCTCGGTCAAATGCCAACTTTGTATAAAAAAATGGGAAAAGTTGTCTTTTGCCGAGATATTTATCTCACCCAGCATGGGTATATGTAAAATGACACCCCAAAACACATTGCCCAACTTCTCCTGAGTACGGCAATACCAGATGTGTGACACTTTTTAGCAGCCTAGGTGTGCAAAGGGGCCCACATTCCAAAGAGCACCTTTCGGATTTCACAGGCCATTTTTTACACATTTTGATTTCAAACTACTTACCACACATTAGGGCCCCTAGAATGCCAGGGCAGTATAATTACCCCACAAGTGACCCCATTTTGGAAAGAAGACACCCCAAGGTATTTCGTGATGGGCATAGTGAGTTCATGGAAGTTTTAATTTTTTGTCACAAGTTAGTGGAATATGAGACTTTGTAAGAAAAAAAAAATCATCATTTTCCGCTAACTTGTGACAAAAAAAAATAATTCTAGGAGCTCGCTATGCCCCTCACGGAATACCTTGGGGTGTCTTCATTCCAAAATGGGGTCACTTGTGGGGTAGTTATACTGCCCTGGCATTTTAGGGGCCCTAATGCGTGAGAAGTAGTTTGAAATCAAAATCTGTAAAAAATGCCCTGTGAAATCCGAAAGGTGCTCTTTGGAATGTGGGCCCCTTTGCCGTACTCAGGAGAAGTAGGGCAATATGTTTTGGGGTGTCTTTTTACATATACCCATGCTGGGTGAGAGAAATATCTCGGCAAAAGACAACTTTTCCCATTTTTTTATACAAAGTTGGCATTTGACCAAGATATTTATCTCACCCAGCATGGGTATATGTAAAATGACACCCCAAAACACATTGCCCAACTTCTCCTGAGTACGGCGATACCAGATGTGTGACACTTTTTCGCAGCCTAGATGCGCAAAGGGTCTGAATAAATTGAATATTGGAATGCCTTAAAATATGTATTTTATTAATACCGTTTAAAATAATCGGCCCAACGGTGATAAATGTGAACAATACCTCACTGGGAGGTTACAAACAACTGCCAACCAAAGATGAACTGGTAGGGAGAAAAAATAAATAATAGAAGCCAGGCGGTGTGTACACTGGCTCACTCAGAGGGTGAGTTAGGAAAAAACAGGGATAGAATATAGGAGGGAGACAGATGCTGGGTCTCTTCCCCTCAATGTGTCCCTGTATCCTAACTAGAAACACACCCTCTCTGACTGCCCCTAGATGGCCCTCAGACCTATCCGTTGACTGCCCAGCTTCGTCAGAAGCAAAGAAAGACCAGTCACTTGCTAGGGCAGGCAGATAAGAGGTAAAAAATGAATAGAATTATGTCCCTACGCGTTTCACTGACGCCCCAAGGTATTCAATGAGGGGCATGGCGAGTTCCTAGAATTTTTTTTTTTTTGGCACAAGTTAGCGGAAATAGATTTTTTTTTTTGTTTTTTCTCACAAAGTCTCCCTTTCCGCTAACTTGGGACAAAAGTTGTAATCTTTCATGGACTCAATATGCCCCTCAGCGAATACCTTGGGGTGTCTACTTTCCGAAATGGGGTCACATGTGGGGTATTTATACTGCCCTGGCATTTTAGGGGCCCTAAAGCATGAGAAGAAGTCTGGAATCTAAATGTCTAAAAAAATTTACGCATTTGGATTCTGTGAGGGGTATGGTGAGTTCATGTGAGATTTAATTTTTTGACACAAGTTAGTGGAATATGAGACTTTGTAAGAAAAAAAATATATAATTTCCGCTAACTTGGGCCAAAAAAATTTCTGAATGGAGCCTTACAGGGGGGTGATCAATGACAGGGGGGTGATCAGGGAGTCTATAGGGCGTGATCACCCCCCTGTCATTGATCACCCCCCTGTAAGGCTCCATTCAGATGTCCGTATATGTTTTGCGGATCCGATCCATGTATCCGTGGATCCGTAAAAAACATACGGACGTCTGAATGGAGCCTGACAGGGGGGTGATCAATGACAAGGGGGTGATCAGGGAGTCTATATGGGGTGATCACCTCCCTGTCATTGATCACCCCCCTGTAAGGCTCCATTCAGATGTCCGTATGTGTTTTGCGGATCCGATCCATGTATCCGTGGATCCGTAAAAAACATACGGACGTCTGAATGGAGCCTTACAATTGGGTGATCAATGACAGGGGGTGATCAGGGGTTAATAAGTGACGGGGGGTGTAGTGTAGTGGTGTTTGGTGCTACATATTACTGAGCTGCCTGTGTCCTTTGGTGGTCGATCCAAGCAAAAGGGACCACCAGAGGACCAGGTAGCAGGTGTATTAGACGCTGTTATCAAAATAACGTCTAATATACCTGTTAGGGGTTAAAAAAATCGCATCTCCAGCCTGCCAGCGAACAATCGCCGCTGGCAGGCTGGAGATCCACTCGTTTACCTTCCGATCCTGTGAACGCGTGCGCCTGTGTGCGCGCGTTCACAGGAAATCTTGCGTCTCGCGAGAGGACGCGTATATGCGTCCAGGAGGAATGAATCGACCGCCTCCAGGACGCGTCCCTGCGTTCGGCGGTCCGGAGGCGGTTAAACAAGAAAGTACCGTGTTACTCACCTTAATCCACTTGATCGCGCAGCTCGGCTTCAATTCTGTCTTCTTCTTTGCTGTGTGCAGAAACAGGACCTAGATTCTATTGTAGCCATATTGATAGTGGGGGGGTGTAGGAAACAGATGAATGCAATAATATTGATTGTGTATGTGACATACTTGAGTATTATACCCCTTATTAACCCCTCCAGCCCTATTTTTTACCCCTCCAGCCCTATTTTTAACCCCTCCAACCCCTCCTCACCCATGTGAAAGGGACCTTAGATCCTATTGTAGCCATACTGAGAGTGGGGGGAAGTAAAGTTATTAGAGAGTGTCCCAATTTCAAGTGATAAGATAGTTTGCTTCAAGTATGTCAGATACACAATCAATATTATTGCATTCATCTGTTTTTTTATCCTTTAAGTGTATATTGGGGGAGGCGGAGGGGAAAGGAGTCACTATGCTAAGATATGGAGTTGCCCCGACTGCTGTTCAGCAGAAGGGGGGGCTATTTAGGGTGGGGAGGTATCTATGGGAGGAGGGAGAGGGGGACGTGTTTTTTTTTCTCCTCCACCTCTGCTAGATGGTTAGGATTCTCTCATTGAATGTGAGGGGTTTACGGGAGAGAGTAAAGAGATATGCTATCCTTGAGTGGATGAAGAGGTTCTTGCCAGCCTTCATCTGCCTCCTAGAGACACATTTGGATAAGGAATCTTTAAGGTGGCTGGAGAAGAGATGGATAGCGGAGGGGTACCACTAAGTATACACTACCTATTTTAGAGGGGTCTCAATTTTGATACACAATAAGATTAAATTTGAGTGTCTGGCATATGAGGCGGATGATTATGGCAGGTACCTCTTTCTATATTCTAATATAGAAGGTGCTAAAATGGTTATTGCGAATCTATATATTCCACCACCATATAAGCCAGATGTCTTATATCTACTGTATAGATTTATGTTGAATAGGCAGAAATCCAAAATGATTGCGATAGGACACTACAATGCGGTGATGGACCCACTCAGGGATAGAACATCTGGCAGAGGTGGAGGAGCATTAAAAGTAGATTTTTTTTAAATTAGCCCAAGAATTTAATTGGGTTGTTGTTTGGCGTCTTCAGAACCCAGATGAAACCATGTATTCCTGTTATTCTAAAACATATCAAACCTGGTCAAGGATAGATATGGTCCTGGGAAACAAAAATCTAGGATTAAGATAAAGTACTTGCCTATGGCTTTATCAGACCACAGTGCAGTGGTAATGGAATTAGATCTGATTAAAAAAGGTGTTTTGCTACTATTTAAGTTTAACTCCCACTGGTTAACGATGATCCCAGATAAAGAGACTATAATGGAAGAACTAAAAAAAATTTTTGGGGAGAATAATGATACTGCTAGCAGGTTAATTGTTTGGGATACTGCCAAGGCATATCTGAGAGGATTGCTCTTCAAAAAGGTGAATTATTGGAAAAAGAGCACTAGAGAAATAGGTAACGCACTGGAAAAAAAAGCAGAAGAAGCAAGAATAACTTGTATAACATACCCTACGGATTATAATAGGAAAATATGGGAGGAACAACAAGAAAAGTTAAAGGCACATCAAATGGACAGAAGTAGGAAAGAATTACTTTTTCAAGGGATCCGCTTAGCTTCAGAGGGAGAAAAGGTTGGTAAAATTCTGGCAAGTATAGTAAGAAATCAAAGAGGGAAATCCTGGATAGGGGCGATTAAAGATAAAGCGGGTGAAATAATTAGTACACCGGAAGGAATTAAAGAAGTGTTTCTGGAATATTTCCAGGAACTTTATAAGTCCAGGGTACAATACTCAAAACAAGATCTGGATTTATACCTAGACAGGATATCTCTCAGAGAGCTATCTCAGTCCCAAAAAGAATATTTAGAAAAAGAAATATCGATGGCGGAAATAAATGAGGTTTTGAGCAAGGTAAAATCTGATAAAGCACCAGGATGTGATGGGCTCCCTTTTGAAATATATAAAACGTTCTCCCAGGTATTAATACCAGAATTAAAAACAACACTGAATGAGGCCCAAAAAATCGGTGATCTACCAGAATCCATGAAAGAGGCAATTATTACCCTAATCCCAAAAAAGGGTAAAGAACAACTAGATCCTGGATCATATAGGCCAATATCTCTTTTAAACACGGACGTTAAAATCTTGGCAAAGGTTCTGGCCGATAGGCTATCGAAGGCGATTAGGGGAGTTGTAAATGAAGATCAGACAGGCTTCATACCCGGGAGAACGATATATTCAAACATAAGAAGGTTGTTCCTAAATATTGAAGCCAATAGATTAGAATCGGGGGAGAAAGCGGTACTTTCACTCAACGCCCAAAAGGCATTCGACTGTATTGAATGGGAGTACTTATGGGCAGTATTAAAAAGGGTTGGTATAGGGGAGGGATTCATAAGATGGATTCAGCTAATATATTATAATCCTAGGGCTAGAGTGATTTTAGATGGGAGCTTGTCCCTGCCCCTTGCCCTTTATTGGGGCACTAGGCAGGGATGCCCTCATTCACCATTACTATTCGCTATTGCGATTGAGCCCTTGGCATGTATAATAAGAAATGATAGGGAGATTAAAGGTTTTCAATACGAGGGTGGAGAAGAAAAACTATTAATGTACGCGGATGATATTTTATTATTTATGCACAATACTGGAGATCAGTTTAATAGAGTTATTGATATAATAGATAAGTTTGGTTCCTTTTCGGGATTAAATATTAATTTGGGGAAGTCACACTTGTTGATGTTAGGTAATGTACAACCACAGGGAGATTTAAGGGTGCATGTGCTAGAGAAACACAAGAATTTTAAATACCTAGGTATACAAATCTCTGGAAATATAGCAGAATATGAAAAATTAAATGTACTCCCCTTACTAAAAGAACTTAGGACCAAAGTACACATTTGGCGGAGATTACCTATGTCAATACAGGGTTGAGTAAATCTAATAAAAATGATTTTTCTCCCCAAAATACTTTATGTCCTCCAAAACGCCCCATTGAGGTTACCGCAGAGTATTTTTAAGTTACTGGATAGTTTAATGGGGGATTTTCTCTGGAAAGGTGCTATCCCCAGGATAAAGGAAGAAGTGCTTCAGCTCCCAGTAAGAGAGGGTGGATTAGCTGTTCCGAATTGGTTTTTTATTATTTAATATCCCAATATGGTCATATAAAAGGCACTTTAAATGGTTTAGTGGGTAGACAGGTTATAAATAGATTGGGGTGGAAAGAGGAATGGAATCACTTAGAGGTGTTGGAATCAGGTACACTGGGGAAAAAGAGTACAGGAAATAGAATATTAAATTTACTGGAGTACATATGGGTAGAGATTAAAAAAATATTAGAGATTAAAGGGTTCTTGCACTATACACCCATCTGGAAAAACATAAATCTCAAGGAATTGCAAACGATTAAGATCTATATAGACTGGGAGAAAAAAGGGATGAAATACCTTAGCCAGATATTCGAACAGGGCAAACTGAAAGACTTTAATACAATGGTTAGAGAGTTTGGGATCCCCCAAAAAGATATGTATAAATATTTTCAGCTTAGGAATGCGCTGCGAACAGTTGGGCAGGATGATAAATATAGAATAGAAAAATCAGATATAATACATAAATTTACCAATGAGGGCGAAAGAGGAGGAATAACCGCAAAAAGATATAGGATATTGATGGAGGGCAAAAAGAAACGGATTATAATACTTGCTAGGAAAAAATGGGAGTATGAACTTCAATCTTTTACGGAAGATAAATGGAAAGATGCCCTCAGAAGGTATTCTGGGGTCTCTAATAGGGGCTCACATAAGATTTCACAGTTTTTTGTAGTTCACAGGCTGCATCGATCCCCACGGATATTTAAAAAAATGATGGGTGTGAGAGCCTCGGATAAATGTTCAAAATGTGGGAGAGAGAACGCCGATTTAATACATTGCTTTTGGAGATGCCCAAGATTGTTTAAATATTGGAGAGAAATAGTAGAGACTGTATATCTAATTTTGAAGGTCCAAATATCTGAAGATCCTGTGATTTGTATATTGGGGGCAACTGAACATCTGAACTTAAATAGAGATACACGTGTGGTTCTCTGTGAAGTGCTATTTCAAGCTAGACTTCTTATACTTAAGAAATAGGTAGGGGTAGATCCTCCGACAGTGGAACAGTGGAGAAAAGCAGTTGATAACCTGATCAAGGAAGAACGGGTGATGGAGGGCCATAGTAAAAAAGTAAAAAATATTGATGAATTATGGAAAAACTGGTTACTTTAGGGCTGGATTGACGAAGGATTTTTTTTTTTTTTTTTTTTTTTTTTAACGTCCCGCCTCTCCCCCCCATAAGGGTGGTGTGAGGGCAAAAGGAAAAAATAATGCTTTATGCATAGAAAAATCAGTCGCTATTCCCTGCGGATATTGAAGTATGTGATTATTGATTTGATATGTTTGGAATGAATATGTTTTTTTACAAAATGAAAATAAAAAGATTTTTTAAAAAAAGTGTATATTGTTTTGTATCTTGATGCAGTTTTCCATATTTATTTTTATTATTTGTTTTTCTCTGAAGTAGTGGATACAGAGTGTATTTATTAGCTATGTTCCTATAGTGACTGAATGTTAATACATTATTTATATTATATATAAATTTACATATAGTATAATTAGTGTAATATTGTATAATTATTTATTCCATGATCCATATGAGGTATGGTGATTTAGATATAGTGTATTGTACAGTATAATGGACATATATAGATAGAAATATAGATAACCTCTGTATTAAAAAATGATTGTACAATATTACACTAATTATACTATATGTAAATGTATATATAATATAAATATATAAAATATATTTATATATAATAAATCAATATAGCAGCAAAGCTGTATATATTGGTCTATTTTGGCATGTAAACTTTTGGTGTATTTTCAAACTTACCCAGTGCTGGAGCTATATTGATTTATTTATTTTAGTTTTTCATGCAACAATATTATTTGTTTTAATGGTGTCAGTGTTAACATCATAATTCATATTAGGTTTCCATTGCGCAATTGTGGAGAAAGAGATCCAACATTAAGAATAGCAAGAATAGGTGTGGGAATTGGCCTGGCAGAAGGGGGGGGGGGGGGGGGGGGGTCGGTGGGGGATGCCATCAAGGAGGAAATGTTCAAAAGGCTTTGCTAAATACAAATGTATCCATACTGTACATGTTGTTTTTCGATACTGTATTAACATTCAGCCACTATAGGAACATAGCTAATAAATTCACTCTGTGTGAAAGGAGCCTTAGATCCTATTGTAGCCATACTGAGAGTGGGGGGTAGGAAAGTTATTAGAGAATGTCCCAATTTCAAGTAATAAGATAGTGTGCTTCAAGTCAGGCACAGGCAGTGTAGTCAGCGATACTGAGGTATAATACTGCAATGCGCACCATTAGTCGATCCTTTTGTATGTACTTGCAACCTTAATGAAGGACGGCATTAGCATATGAATCGCGATTTGCATCTAAATACCTTCAGTGTTTAGGGGATAAGAAAGTTATTAGAGAATGTCCCAATTTCAAGTAATAAGATAGTTTGCTTCAAGTATGTCGGATACACAATCTATATTATTGCATTCATCTATTTTCTTTTATCCTTTAAGTGTATATTGTTTTGTATCTTGATGCAGTTTTCCATATTTATTTTTATTTATTTGTTTTTTTCTGAAGTAGTGGATACAGAGTGTATTTATTAGCTATGTTCCTATAGTGGCTGAATGTTAATACAGTATTTATATTATATATAAATTTGCATATAGTATAATTAGTGTAATATTGTATAATTATTTATTCCATGATCCATATGAGGTTGGTATGTAACTATCAATGTCAGCGCTTCGATCTTTTAATGGAATTTGCCATATAACAGAGACAGTAGGCAGTTAGTGAAGGACCTATTTATGGGATATTAATTTATTTGTTTGTGTATGCTCCTGGATCTATCACTAATTTATATGTATTGCTATTTTTTATTGCTGGTCATTTTAGCTATTGTCCTGATTTTAGTTAATAAACACGTACTCCACCAGAAGCGCAGTGAAATGGTCTCCAGCCAGAAAATAACCTGCACTTTCAGCCTGCAGACAATACCCCCCTTCCCCAAACAGGGAGTTCCTTTTGTCTGCGGGCTTTCGGTGAATGGGAGGGCAGGGCATCAGTGTGTAGAGAGATAGTGTGCGATCTAATTCACAGACAGCCTGTAGGGGGGGAGGGGGAATCATAACTGTGATCGATACATAAATATATAAATGTACAGTTAGTCCATTGTACAGTAGTTTATTATTTTTTTTATTAATTTTTAACCCCCTCCAGCCCTATTTTTATGAGCTAGGCTGTCAGGTTTTCTTATTCACAGCGCTGCCGAGATAGCGTCCTTTGTTTCTTTAGTAACCAAAAGGTGCAAGGTATCTGCATCCTCATGCACTCTACTCCTGGCATTTCTCCTATAGAATTAGTCTTTTCTATGAAGGATATTTATTTAATTGTAGGATAATTCTAGCTTTCTGAGTTATGTTAATGTGCAATAGACACAAATGACTTTACACTCAGTGCCCACAATATACCAGCTGTATTTATAGATATATATATAGGTACTCCATTTGACAGATATAATACCTTAATATGTTATTACATCGCAATGCGATTAATTCAAGTTCTATGAATCGCATTGCGATTTCAACTTAGTCCTAGGCGCAACATCGTACTGTACAGTGTACAGTAGCTGTCTGGTGAACTTCCCCGCCACCCCCGACTTCTTCTTTTTGGCTGCGTGCGTGATGAAGGGGACAGTATACTGTACATTACCGTATATTGTCAATGCCACGCAGGTTACTGTAATCTCCGCCACCTCTGTGTTTCCATAAGGGTGAACGTGACCAGACGGTAATTACAGTAAGCTGCGCAGCAGCGATAATTCATGCATGTGTATGTACTGTACTGTACATGGCTGTATTTTTATTCGTGTATTGCCATACTTTTGAATTAAATACAGCACATGTACTGTACGATACAGAGTCCAACAGAGTATAGGGAACAGGAGGATGATGAAGTCGGCTACCCGACAGACCATACGGCTTAACGCAGCCGCAAGTACTGTAGATAATGATATACTGTAGGTGCTTACTACTCTCCCATGTAGAATACAGCTTAGTCAGCCAATCAGAGAATTTTATCTGATGACCTCATGACCGTGAGAACTATTCTCTGGCTGAGTAAGCTACAGTATATTCTATGAATGAAACCTGCTTTTCAATGTGAATGGGCAGAGGAGGGCATGTGACTTGTGAAACCAATAAAAACACATCTCGTGGTATAAAAGGATCAGCCTGGAAAGAAAATGTCAGTCTCTTTTTGTTTTGAAGCGGAGATGCTGCTCTTTTTATTTTTTTGTTAATTGATTTTGGGTGTTCTGGAGCATCCCCCTGACCTCCTGTCATTTTGTCTATTAACCCTTTTTTCCATCACTCACATCAGAAACCCCAGTGTGGGGTGGACATAAGATATAGTGATGTTGCGGTAAATCTTATATGATGCCGCATATAGAGAACTTGTGCTTGAAATATCACTTACAGGGGCATATAATTACGTCTGAAGGATATAGAATGTCTGGTAGGTTATTAGCCTGGTTGTCTTACAGGTGTTTCTGGGATTGTGCGTATGGCTGTTCATGTACAGTAATTTGGCAGGTAGCCGTTCTTATGATGGAAAATCCTGTGCTATAATATAATGCGCATCCTATGCTATAATGCATATATATATATATATATATATATATATATAAAAAAAAAAACTTTAGATTAGATTAAATAATTTTATTGTTTAAAATAAAAACATTACAAACTCATAGATATGACAAAGAAGCAATCTTACAACCCTTTCTAAAAAAAATGAATATAGTATGTGATTATATCCCTTCGGTTCAAGGCTTTTTCTTATTTTAGTGCATTTACAGTATCTCACACATGGATAAATATTTTGCAATCTTTTTTTATTTATTTTTACTTTTTATTTTTATAATTATTCCTATTTTACTTTTATGTGTATTTTTGTGTATTTTTATATTTTAATATTTTTATGTACAAAAAAATCTATAGCTGTATATGCAATACCTATTTTTAGTAGATTTTTTTCTTTCAAATATACTGGGACTGGGTGGCTCAGTAAGGTGTTGAAACCTCAATATTCATAGAGCTTTTGATGTCAGTTCCTGCACGCAATCGAATACAGTGCACATTTGCACATTGGTCTATTACAGTGGTCTATTGTGCTTGAACTGCAAGGGCCAGCATATATTATTAATAGAAGTGCAGCCTATCCAGAGCTAATACATAATACATAATTTTTTATATATTTAAAATGGGTAAATAAATACTCAATTTTTCAACCAAAAATTTGTATATGTCAGATTGTGCTAGAAATATTGTCTGGGGGAGCAACAGTGGTCGAGCTTCTGAAACCTGTGGATGAGCAGCTGTTGTGACACCACAAGTCTCAGCATTCCCTGAAACCATAACGCATGCTGAAAAAAATGGACGTGCTGGATACTAAGCAATCTCTGGCTGCAACTTGTAACTCTAGATAGGCTGCACTTTTATTAATGATGCGTAGTACTCACTGTTAGGAGTGAATGGAAGGGGGTGGCGAGTGCTTGGTGGCACTACTAACTCACTCCTTATATCTGTATATATGTTTTATTCTTTAAGTATATTTTATACACAATCTATATTATTGCATTCATCTGTATTTTTATTCCTTAGGTGTATATAGATTTTTATTTTTTTATTTCTCTTTTTATGAATTCTGGATAGGGTGTACACTGGAGGTATTTAGATGCAAATCGCGGTTCATATGCTAATGCAGCCCTTCATTATCACATGTTTGGCTGTTTGTGAACAAGTGAGGGAGTCTTAGGCTACAGCATATGGTGTAACTTTACACCCTACCACCCCCCCCCCCCCCCACTCTCAACCTTGATTTTACTGTGGCTATGAACTTCTAATTGTGACAGATCTATGCAAATCATGTATCGGACCTATTGGACCATTGATTTTTATGATTTTTGTATATATTAATTTTAAGCATTTATTTTTGGAGTGGTCTATTGTGGTGAAACTACAAGTGCCAGCATATATTATTACTGTATTACTTTTAATACAATAGATTTGTATTAAGGAGAGCATAGTTTTGTTTAAAAAAAAAAATATATATATATATATATATATATCAATTTAATAATATATTTAAAATGGGTAAATACACTGCGTGCAGAATTATTGGGCAAATGAGTATTTTGACCACATCATCCTCTTTATGCATGTTGTCTTACTCCAAGCTGTATAGGCTCGAAAGCCTACTACCAATTAAGCATATTAGGTGATGTGCATCTCTGTAAGGAGAAGGGGTGTGGTCTAATGACATCAACACCCTATATTAGGTGTGCATAATTATTAGGCAACTTCCTTTCCTTTGGCAAAATGGGTCAAAAGAAGGACTTGACAGGCTCAGAAAAGTCAAAAATAGTGAGATATCTTGCAGAGGGATGCAGCACTCTTAAAATTGCAAAGCTTCTGAAGCGTGATCATCTAACAATCAAGCGTTTCATTCAAAATAGTCAACAGGGTCGCAAGAAGCGTGTGGAAAAACCAAGGCGCAAAATAACTGCCCATGAACTGAGAAAAGTCAAGCGTGCAGCTGCCAAGATGCCACTTGCCACCAGTTTGGCCATATTTCAGAGCTGCAACATCACTGGAGTGCCCAAAAGGACAAGGTGTGCAATACTCAGAGACATGGCCAAGGTAAGAAAGGCTGAAAGACGACCACCACTGAACAAGACACACAAGCTGAAACGTCAAGACTGGGCCAAGAAATATCTCAAGACTGATTTTTCTAAGGTTTTATGGACTGATGAAATGAGAGTGAGTCTTGATGGGCCAGATGGATGGGCCCGTGGCTGGATTGGTAAAGGGCAGAGAGCTCCAGTCCGACTCAGACGCCAGCAAGGTGGAGGTGGAGTACTGGTTTGGGCTGGTATCATCAAAGATGAGCTTGTGGGGCTTTTTCGGGTTGAGGATGGAGTCAAGCTCAACTCCCAGTCCTACAGCCAGTTTCTGGAAGACACCTTCTTCAAGCAGTGGTACAGGAAGAAGTCTGCATCCTTCAAGAAAAACATGATTTTCATGCAGGACAATGCTCCATCACACGCGTCCAAGTACTCCACAGCGTGGCTGGCAAGAAAGGGTATAAAAGAATAAAATCTAATGACATGGCCTCCTTGTTCACCTGATCTGAACCCCATTGAGAACCTGTGGTCCATCATCAAATGTGAGATTTACAAGGAGGGAAAACAGTACACCTCTCTGAACAGTGTCTGGGAGGCTGTGGTTGCTGCTGCACGCAATGTTGATGGTGAACAGATCAAAACACTGACAGAATCCATGGATGGCAGGCTTTTGAGTGTCCTTGCAAAGAAAGGTGGCTATATTGGTCACTGATTTGTTTTTGTTTGTGAATGTTGAGATGTGATATTGGTTTCACTGGTAAAAATAAATCATTGAAATGGGTATATATTTGTTTTTTGTTAAGTTGCCTAATAATTATGCACAGTAATAGTCACCTGCACACACAGATATCCCCCTAAAATAGCTAAAACTAAAAACAAACTAAAAACTACTTCCAAAAATATTCAGCTTTGATATTAATGAGTTTTTTGGGTTCATTGAGAACATGGTTGTTGTTCAATAATAAAATTAATCCTCAAAAATACAACTTGCCTAATAATTCTGCACTCCCTGTAAATACTCAATTTTTCAACCAAAAATTTGTATGTCAGATTGTGCTAGAAATATTGTCTAGGGGAGCAACAGTGGTCGAGATTCTGAAACCTGTGAATGAGCAGCTGTTGTGACACCACAAGTCTCAGCATTCCCTGAAACCATAACGCATGCTGAAAAAAATGGACGTGCTGGATACTAAGCAATCTCTGGCTGCAACTTGTAACTCTAGATAGGCTGCACTTTTATTAATGATGTATGCTGGCACTTGTAGTTCCACCACAAAAGACCACTACATCATAGTGATAACAGACAACCTGTAGTTCTGGATAGGGTGCATTTTTTATCAATGATTTATGCTTGCACTTGTAACTCCTCTGTGCATTACCGGATTTGAGAAAGTTGAAATCGCAATGCGATTAATTCAAGTTCTATGATTTGCATTGCGATTTCAACTTAGAGATTCTGCCGACTTCCGTGCTCATGGAGCGTCCCCATCACCATGGGAACGGCTCCATGCTAGAATGTACTGTTGGATTTGAGAAAGTTGAAATCGCAATGCGATTAATTAGAGTTCTATGAATCGCATTGTGATTTCAACTTAGTCCTAGGCGCAACATCGTGAGCCGGAGCTACTGTACAGTACTGCTCCATGCTAGATCTGTACTGTATATTAGATTGAATTTGCTGCCATGCAGCTATATTATTGGTTTGATGTTTTCACCGGTGCAAGATACCATGAATAAATAAAATGAAATAAAATAAAATAGTATAGTGTACAGAGACCAACAGGGCAGACAATAGGGTGACTGGGACGCAGATTTTTTTGTGGTGAAGTGTTAGATAATAGTGATGTTGCAGTAAATCTTATATGATGCCGCATATAGAGAACTTGTGCTTGAAATATCACTTACAGGGGCATACAATTACGTCTGAAGGATATAGAATGTCTGGTAGGTTATTAGCCTAGTATTTTTTTTTTTTTTTACTAAGGGTACAGGGATGTTTGTGTTTTTATACACTGTATATTATTTTTGATGTACTGTAGTTCCAAGCGGGTCCCGGGTAGTTCCAAGCGCCATCTGGTGTTCACTCAGCAAAATTGCACCACCAAGCCCTTCGGGTTCACAAATGAAATTCGCTATCGTTACGCGCTGATGCGAGTCTGCAGGGAGCGCTAACGATGATACAACTGTATCTCACTTTATGTGGTAATAACTTTGGAACGCTTATCCAAGCCATTCAGAGCTTGTTTTCTCGTGACACATTGTACTTCATGCTAGTCATAAATTTGAGTCAATATATTTCACCTTTATTTATGAAAGAATTCCAAATTTACCAAAAATTCGAAATTTTCTAAATTTCAATTTCTCTGCTTTTAGAGAAAGTGATACCTCATAAAATATTTATTTAACATTCTCCATATGTCTACTTTATGTTGGAATCATTTTGGAAATGTCATTTTATTTTTTTAGGACGTTAGAAGGCTTAGAAGTTTAGAAGCAATTCAAATTTTTAAGAAAATTGCCAAAACCCACTTTTTAAGAACCAGTTCGGGTCTGAAGTCACTTTGTGGGGCCTACATAGTGGATACCCCCATAAATGACCCCATTGTAGAAACTACACCCCTCAAGTTACTTAAAACCGATTTTACAAACTTTGTTAACCCTTTAGGCATTCCACAAGAATTAAAGGAAAATGGAGATCACATTTTTTAATTTCACTTTTTTAACAGATTTTCCATTTTAATCCAATTTTTTCTTTAATACATCGATGGTTAACAGCCAAACAAAACTCAATATTTATTACCCAGATTCTGCGGTTTACAGAAACACCCCACATGTGGTCATAAACTGCTGTATGGGCACACTGCAGGGCGCAGAAGAAAAGGAGCGCCACATGGTTTTTAGATGCCATGTCCCATTTGAAGCCCCCCTGAAGCACCCTTACAGTAGAAACTCCCAAGAAGTGACCCCATTTTGGGGATAAGGTGCCAGTTTTATTGGTACTATTTTTGGGTACATATGGTTTTTTGATCATTCATTATAATACTTTATGGGGCAAGGTGACCAAAAAACAGTTTTTATTTATTTATTTTTACAATGTTCACCTGAGGAGTTCGGTCAAGTGACATTTTTATAGAGCAGATCGTTACGGACGTGGCGATACCTAATATTTTTTACACAATAATAGCATTTTTGAAACAAAAAAATTGTTTTAATGTGTCCATGTTCTGAGAGCTATATTTTTATTTTTTGAGCAATTTTCTTATGTAGGGGCTCATTTTTTCCACTATGAGGTGACTGTTTTATTGGTACTATTTTGATGGTGTTGCACTTTTTGTGATGTAAGGTGACAAAAATAGCTTTTTTTGACATTTTATTTTATTTTATTTTTACGGTGTTCACCCGAGGGGTTAGGTCATGTGATATTTTTATAGAGCTGGTTATTACGGACACGGCGATACCTAATATGTATACTTTTTTTATTTATTTCACTTTAACACAATAATAGCAAAAAAATAATGTTTTAGTGTCTCTATGTTCTATATTTTTTTTTTTTTTTTGAGCGATTTTCTTATGTAGGGGCTCATTTTTTGCGGGATGAGGTGACTGTTTTATTGGTACCATTTTGTGTGACATACGCCTTTTTGATCACTTGGTGTTGCACTTTTTGTGATGTAAGGTGACAAAAAAGGCTTTTTTTGCACAGTTTTTTTTTTTATGGTGTTTATCGGACTGGGTCGATCATGTGATATAATTATAGAACTGACCGTCACGGATGCGGCAATACAAAATATGCCTATTTTATTTTATTTTTTCTATTTTTAACATTTTTTTTTATTCCTTACTTGGGGAATAATTATTTTTTACATGTGAAACCTTTTTTTTTTTTTTTACACTTTGCGTCCTCCATAAGGTCATACAAGACCTCTGGGGGACATTTAAACTTCACTTTTTTTTTCCACAGTTTATTTCTCCTGTAAATGGGGCTGACATAGTAGCCCCAGTTACAGGAGAAATGCACCCCCCAGAGAGGCTGTAATACAGCGCTGTACAGCCTCAGTGCAGGGCTGATCGAGGTCTCTGAAAGACCTCACAGCTCCTGCACTCTCCGGCCCCGGAGGTCACATGACCGCAGGGCCGGAACAGGAAGCGCATAACAATCTAGAAGGCTGGGACACCTGGTCACTGTCCCTGCCTTCTCTAAGGGTTGCCCTGCTGTCACTGACAGCGGGCAACCCGATCAGCAGCTGCACGATTAGCGTGCAGCTGCGATCTCTGAATGGACGTTTTAAAAAGGTCCATTCAGAGATAGAGAACCACCTCCCGGACGTTTATATTCTATGGGCGGACGGGAGGTGGCTAAGCGCAGGTTGCGTTAATAATTATATTGCTTCCAGATACACCAATAGTCCTTAAAGGCTTTTTTTCAATAAAATATTACTATTTCACTCCCTACACTATCTGTCCCTTTTTTAGCACAGCTCTCCCTGACTAAGACTGAGCCGAACACGTGTTATCGGGTGCTATATAGCACCCGATGACACGTTCCTGCCAGCCAATCACTGTAATGCCACAGAGGAAGCCACTGCTGTCCAAAAAAACCATTGCTGCACGTTTGCAGTTTGCACAAGGGCACCTGGATGTTCCACAGCAGTACTGGCAAAATATTCTGTGGACAGATTAAACCAAAGTTGAGTTGTTTGGAAGAAACACACAAACTATGTGTGGGGAAAAAAGAGGCACAGCACACCAACATCAAAACCTCATCCCAACTGTGAAGTATGGTGGTGGGGGCATCATGGTTTGGGGCTGCTTTGCTGCATCAGGGCCTGGACGAAAAATGAATTCCCAAGTTTATCAAGACATTTTGCAGGAGAACTTAAGGCCATCTGTCCACTAGCTGAAGCTCAACAGAAGAAGGGTGTTGCAACAGGACAACGACCCAAAGCATAGAAGTAAATCAACAACAGAATGGCTTAAACAGAAGACAATACGCCTTCTGGAGTGGCCTAGTCAGAGTCCTGACCTCAACCCGATTGAGATGCTGTGGCATGACGTCAAGAAAGCGATTTACACCAGACATCCCAAGAATATTGCTGAACTGAAACAGTTCTGTAAAGAGAAATGGTCAAGAATTACTCCTGAATTTTGTGCACGTCTGATCTGCAACTACAGGAAACGTTTGGCTGAAGTTATTGCTGCCAAAGGCGGTTCAACCAGTTATTAAATCCAAGGGTTCACATACTTTTTCCACCTGCACTGTGAATGTTTATATGGTGTGTTCAATAAAAACATGGTAACATTTAATTATTTGTGTGTTTATTAGTTTAAGCAGACTGTGATTGTCTATTGTTGTGACTTAGATGAAGATCAGATCACATTTTATGACCAATTTGTGCAGAAATCCATATTATTCCAAAGGGTTCACATACTTTTTCTTGCAACTGTATGTTTGAGTACAAACCTTTTTTCTTCTAGATGCAGAGGATGTCTTCTCGTCACAGTCCTCGGTATAAATAGATCATAGGAGAGATATCTTTATCTGCCTCTGATGTATTTGTACTGTAGGGATTTGCTCTGGTAGACAGGGTAAGCGGATGCAATACAGAGGCAAGACCACAGTTGAAAAAACAAAAGTCCAGTGTTTATTCACACAGAGAAGGCAGAAAAGAAAAACAATGCTTTACAGGGTCCTGGTGTTAGTTCACGCAGCAAGAGTTCCCAAAATAACAAAAATCACCTGGCAGACCACAGCAGGTTTTAGGGCGCCTGACTCCCAGCAGGTGGCGCTCATGCAGCTCTCAGCCTTGCAGTATGGCGGATCTCCTCAGCTCCCAAAAACACAGAGCTCCCACATCTCCACTATCACTTGGAGATTCATACCACACCCACCTGAGCTGCTGGCTTGGTTTTTAAACCCAGCCAATACCTGGTCTGGATTTGGGGAACAGCCACTCACCCTGCTCTTTGGCTGCTCCCAATAAGAACCGGCCCAGATTGGCTTTACAGCCACACTAAGTAAAACAGTGTCATCGAGCACTAGCTGCCGCTGACACACAAAAATTACCGGTTCTTATCTCACCAAGGCCAGGAACCTCGGTGACACATACCTTCCGTCAATGACGGACCCTTGCGCCTTCCTACATACCTCCCCCCTTTGTTCACTGAAAGGGTGAACACACGCCAGACAGTGTACTCGGGACAGGGCATCCGCGTTTCCATGTAACCGGCCTGCCCCGTGTTCTACTGTGAACTTAAAGTTTTGCAGAGGCAAGAACCACCTGGTGACCCAAGCATTCCTCTCTTTGGCCTGGCTCATCCACTTGAGAGGGGAGTGATCGATCACCAGACAGAACTTCCTCCCGAACAGATAATAGCGGAGAGACTCGAGTGCCCACTTGATGGCCAGGAACTCTGTCCACTATACTGTACCAGGTCTCCGCTGGAGTGAGCTTACGGCTGAGGAATACAATGGGATGCTCATCCCCGTTAACTTCCTGAGACAGTACCGCACCGAGGCCTACTTCGGAGGCATCAGTCTGGACCACAAATTCCCTCTTGAAGTCGGGCATCACCAAAACCGGGGACCCACACTTCAAAGTGGAGAAAGCCTCTTCCGCCTGGTCATTCCAGCAGACTATCACGGACTTCTGTCCCTTTGAACCCTGTCAACGGAGCCGCTAAAGTGGCAAAATGGGGGACAAACCTCATGTAATAGCCCATCATTCCCAGGAACGACTTTACTTGTCTAGAGGTGGCAGGTCGGGGCCAATTCCGTATCGCCTCTATTTTGCTTACTTGGGGTTTGATGACTCCGCGCCCAATGACATACCCAAGGTATTTAGTCTCCTCTAACCCTATCGCACATTTCTTTGGGTTAGCTGTTAGTCCCGCCTTTCGAAGGGAGTCCACTATGGCCTGTACTTTGGGCAGGTGACTTTCCCAGTCGGTACTGTGAATGATATCATCGTCCAGGTAAGCCGAGGCGTACCACCGATGTAGATGAAGTACAATATCCATTAGACATTGGAAAGTGGCGGGGGCGCCATGCAGGCCAAAGGGTAACACCTTATATTGGTACAGCCCCTCTGGTGTAATGAAGGCAGTTTTCTCTTTGGCAGCCTCCATCAAGGGTACCTGCCAGTACCCTTTGGTGAGGTCCAAAACAGAAAAATACCTGGCTTGGCCTAACCTCTCAATAAGTTCATCTACCCGAGGCATGGGATATGCATCGAACTAAGATATTTTGTTTAATTTCCGAAAAACTTTATAAAATCGTAACGACCCGTCTGGCTTGTGAATTAAGACTATAGGACTGGCCCACTCACTTTTAGACTCCTCAATGACGTCAAGCCACAACATGAGCTGCACTTCCTCCGAGATGGCTTTTCGCCTAGTCTCTGGTACCTGGCTTTAACCGGACTTTTGCCTGAGGCTCAGTGACAATGTCATGTTGGATTACGAAAGTGCGTCCAGGGAGGTCTGAGAACACATACGTGTTCCAACTAACGAACTCCCTGGTTTCCTGAGCCTGTTTAGAGGAGAGGCTGTCAGCAATTTTTTATGTGGCAACCGCTTCCTTTGCATCAGACAGAGGAACCGGAACCACTTGCCCTAGATAGCCCGGCCGCGGGCTGTCTTCCATACAGGTTTCCCTATCCTTCCAAGGTTTTAGTAAATTAACATGGTAAACCTGCTCCGGTTTTCGCCTCCCCGGCTGGTGTACTTTGTAATTTACCTCTCCAATTTTTTCACGTACCTCGTAGGGCCCCTGCCACCACGGTCGGCACCAGAACCAAAACCCGATCACCCGGGTTAAAGATCTGGACCCGGGCCTGCCGATTATAGATCCGACTCTGGGCTCGCTGAGCGACCTTCATATGCTCCCTGACAAGAGGCAAAACGGTCTCTATCCGCTGTTGCATCTTGGTAACATATTCAAGGACGCTTTTATGCAGAGTGGGTTGTTGTTCCCATGCCTCTTTGGCTACGTCCAACAAACCACGAGGATGTCTGCCATATAGCAATTCGAAGGGCGAGAACCCAGTAGGGGCACCTCTCGCACTGCGAACATGAGATAGGGCAGAAGGTCCCAATCCTTTTCATCTTTGGACACCACCCTTTTTAACATGTAGAAAGAAGCAAAAAAAAAAAAGATTGTGGAGCTCACGAAGCTTGTTGCACATGAGAAGCACGGATGGAGCTGGGAACCAAGCGCCCCAATCCAATAGGAAAAATATAGATACAGACCTCCAGCTTCTATTCAGTGACAGCCTTTATTCTTAGTGTTGCAGTAAAAACGACAGTGTGTTCACATCTATGCGTTTCAGATCGATTACTTCTGATCCTTCCTCATGACAAAAGTGAGCACCTACACTCTGGTTTAAGTAGACAGAGCCACTAATTACCAGGTGGAAACAATTTACATAGCATACGCCCAACTTTCATTCACTAATATATTCCACATTGTGAGAAAAAACATAAAAGACAATAAAATGCATATATCAATATCATAATATACATGACAGCAAGGAATCAATAATGTAAAATTAAATCTTACTTCCGATTCAGACCTTTAGGTACAGAAGTACCCATGGAAAAGATCCAAAAGACCTCTCTGTTTAGTAGCTTATGTCTATAGTCACCTATAGTAGTACAGCCCACATATTGTAGGTGGCAAATAGAGCACGTAATGCAATAAACTACATGACTGGTATTACAATTAACGTATTGTTTTAGCTCAAATGAGCATTGCATGGAAAAATAAAAATAAAAGAACCAGTCTGAATATAACTGCAGCACGTGCAGATATGATGCCCACATTTGTAAGTGCCCTTATATCTCAACCAGGTGGATGAATTGCGATTTTCTTCTGTATATAGACTAGGACTAATTCTTTGCGCCAGAGTAGGTGCCCGTCGTGCAATACATTTAACACCTGATTGAGCTATATTTGTCCATTGTTCATCAAAAGTTAGAACCGCCAGATGTTTCTTGATAATCCTGCATACACATATCTCCCGATACTCAGGACTATAGCTGGTGACAAAAGACACAGACTCCTCCCTCTTATTATCAAGATGTCTCCTCTTACCCGCAGCGGATGGAGACTTATCAGAAAAAACAAGGTCGGTTCTAGATTTAGATGCCACAAATTTTTTCGCCCGATTAATAGTCCACGGTGTATACTTCTGCAAAGACAGTCTGGATGCCACCACTGCTGTTTCCTTAATAAAGGCTTGATCACCAGAGCAATTGCGTCTCGCTCTGATCAATTTGCCCTTAGGGACATTATGTACAACATGTAAAGGGTGGCATGATGTCGCAAGTAACGTTGCATTACCAGCAATGTCTTTGCGATAAGTAAAAGAGGATACAGTATTGGTGGCAACATCTCCAACCAAAGTAATATCTAAAAATAGGATGGTGGAAGGATCACTGTGGATAGTAAATTTAAGGTGGCATTTGTTGTCATTGAGGAAATCACCAAAAAGCGGGACGGCCGCCACATCACCCGACCATACAAACAGTAGGTCGTCGATGTAGCGGACGTACCACCTCAGGGAAGACCCACAAGAACACTCGGCCGAAAATAAATAGTGACACCGACTCTGCCCCTGGTTGTTGTGGTTCACCATCTACTATTAATACATTTTCCCAGGCTCGGGATAGGGTTGGGTCCCGGTGCTGGGAGGCACCAAAATTATCCCCAGAGACAATGAGGTCTGCAGCTCTGGACCCGGTGGCAAGTCCTCCATGTCTCCCACCATCACACTTAGCGGGGTTGTCTCCCCCTCTTCCACCGAAGTGGCGGTCACCCCTACCGCTGGCCTTTCGGACTCAGGTTCCCAGGTTTCTGGTCTCCCCCCTGAGCTGGGTCATTCTGCTAGGGTTACCCCTGTCTCATGGGTATCAGTCACTCTCGTAACCGGCCACAGTGCTGGGAAGTCTCTCCCTATTGTAAGTTCATAGTGTAGGTTGCTTGCAACAGCCACCTTGTGGGTCCACCTGCCGGAAACCGTGGACAGAGACACCATAGCAGTAGGGTAGTCTTTTAAGTCCCCATGCATACACATGACTTCGATCTTACGGCCGGTGTACTCAGCGGAGCGTACCAGGGTCACCAGACTCCCGGAGTCCAACAGAGCCTCCGCAGGAGTGTCTCCCACCTCCACCTGGCACAGGGGGTTCAGAGACTCCGGAGCACCCACGGCACACAGTTTCCTGGCATATAATGATTGACGGAAGCCATAGTTCGTGTCCATGCGTTCCCCCTGCTGTGGGCAGTCCGCTCGAACATGGCCAGGCTCCCGACACTGCCAGCAGACCATTGGGGCGGGGGCCACATCCCGGGCAGGTTTGGTGGACACCAGTCGCCGGGTCCGGGGCGGAGGGACACGGGATTTGAGTGCCCCCTCCCAAAATAACCCCCCTGTAAGTTCCGGGTAGCCTCATAGCGCTCCACTAGGTTGACCATCTCCAGCGCATTACCTGGAGAGACCTGGCCAATCCATTGCTGGAGAGGGGGTGGCAGAGCCCTCCAGAACCTTTCTGCTAGCAACCGGTCCAGCATAGCAGTGGGGCTCAGCACGTCAGGTTGTAGCCACTTTCGCAACAGGTTGAGCAGGTTATAATACTGGGGTCTCACGGGCTCAGCCGGGTTGAACTCCCACTGATGCACGCTGGGCCCGGACCAGCGCATTCACCCCCCAGTCTTGCCAAAATCTCCCCCTTTACCTTTGGGTAGTTGGCCGATTGATTGTCCGGCAAATCGAAATACGCGCTGAGACTCTGATGCCAGGAAAGGAGCAACGACCTCAGCCCACTGGTCTGGGGGCAGCCTTTCCCTGGTGGCCACTTTCTCATACATCTCCAGGTATGTTTCGATGTCATCTGTGGGTGTAATCTTAGGGATCGCTGCACGGACTGCTTTCCGGGCATTGTGGATGCTTGGGGTTGCTCCTGCTGTTTGCAAAGCCATCACGTGTTGTAGCAGCAACTGGTTGGTCTCTTGCTGCTGCTTATTAGCCTCGCGTTGCTGAAGGTTGGTCTCTCGCTGCTGCAGATTAGCCTCCATGAGGGCCTTCAAAACAGCCTCCATTTTGTCACGTGACACAGGTTTAAATCTAGCAGGTTTGATAAACGACATACACCCGTGTGCAAACCAAAAATATTTTGTCGATCACACCAGCCTCACTGCGCTTGCCCACTCCAAGCCACCAATTGTAGGGATTTGCTCTGGTAGGCAGGGTAAGAGGACGCAATACAGAGGCAAGACCACGGTTACCACACCAAGCTGAGCTGCTGGCTGGGTTTTTAAACCCAGCCCAAAACCTGGCCTGGACGTGGGGAACAGCCACCCACCCTGCTCTTTGGCTGCTCCCAATAAGAACCGGCCCGGATTGGCTTTACAGCCACACTAAGTAAAACAGTGTCAGCGAGCTCTAGCTGCCGCTGACACACAAAATTACCGGTTCTTATCTCGCCGAGGCCAGGAACCTCGGTGACACGTACCTTCTATCAATGGTGGACCCTTGCGCCTTCCTACGGTACATACATACATTATAGTTATTGGATCTCCCCTCAGTTGTCTTTTTTCCTAAACTGAATAACTCTAATTTTGATCATCTTTCTGGGTACTGTAGTCCACCCATTCCAGTTATTACTTTATTTGCCCTCCTCTGAAAACTCTCCAGCTCTGCTATGTCTGTCTTATTCACAGGAGCCCAGAACTGTATACAATACAAATCACTAGTCCGTGACAATGACAGGATTATGTTCTTATCACATGCATCTATGCCCCTTTTGATGTACCCCATAATCTTATTGGCCTTGGCAGCAGCTGCCTGACACTGGTTTCTTAAGTTTACTGTCCACTAAAATTCCTAAGTCCTTTTACATGTCAGTGTTACCCATTGTTTTGACATTTAGTATGTACAGGTAACTTGTATTATTCCTTTTTTCAAAACTGAATAACCCTAATTTGGATAATCTTTCTGGGTACTGTAGTTTACCCATTCCAGTTATTACCCTCCTGTGAACTCTCTCCAGCTCTGCTATGTCTGTCTTGTTGACAGGAGTCCAGAATTGTACACAATACTCCTTGTGGTCTGACTAGTGATTTGTAAAGAAGCAGGGCTATGATCTTATCACTTGAATCTATGCTCCTTTTGATGCACCCATCTTGTACTTTTGCATTTTACTCTATACAGGAAACAGTTGTGTTCTTCCAGACCGAGGTGTACATCTAGTGGACCTACATACACCATAAATTGTGGAAGCTTCTAAGCCAAAAGTAACCCAGAAATATACCACATGGACTTATGGGGGTCATTTATCAAACTGGTGTAAAGTAGAACTGGCTTAGTTTCCCATACCCACGTTTTATTTTTGAAAGCTCCTTTGAAAAATAAAAGGTGGAATCTGATTAGTTGCTATGGTCAACTAAGCCAGTTCTACTTTACACCAGTTTGATAAATGACCCATTAGTATTAAGCAATAGACCTGACAGAACAACAGATGTGCAGATTGAGGAACACCTGGGAAATAGTGACCATGAAATAATAACCATCCTAAACTCAAATTGTGAGAGGTACATACCTTATGGGAATAAAAGGGTAAGGAACAGGGGAAAAAAAAAAAAACAAACTATGTGGATAAATAGAATTGTCAATAAATGGCTAAAAGAAAGCACTTAAATAAGTAAAACAGAAGGTAGCAAGGAAGCATTGAAAAACTATAAGGAAAGAAATAGAATATTAAAAAGACAAGTAAAAACCGTCAAGCTGGAGACGGAGAGTAAAACTAACCCAAAAATTTTTTTCATTAATATAAATGGTAAAAGTTTAAACCAGAAAGTGTTGGCCCTTTACAGAGTGATGAGGGAATAGCAGTAGAGATCGATACGGAGAAAGTACAGTAACTCTATTAAATATCTTTTTCTCCAATAATGAGAAATTATTGCTTCAAACTTAAATGTTTCAAACTTATTAAAAAACACCTTAGGGGCAAATTTGAAGCCCTTTTCAAAAATATGTTGTTCTCCCTTGGACTTTTTGTTACCCCTCTGTTGTCATCTTTCTTTCCAGTTCCCTCTCTTTCCTGTATTTCTTTCATATTTTCCTTTGATGTTACTCTATCTCTCTCTACACCCTTTTTAACTGTTCTCTCCGGGGTCATTACTGATCATTACCTGACTCAGAGGGTTGAATCGGTTCTGGATGGGGATTTCTGGGTTAATGGTTTTGTTTTGTATCACCACCTTTGGGGATAACGGAAGAGAGGGATATGGACTTACTATTTCTTCATACTCAGTGTACCATATGTAGTGAACACCGAAGTTCTTCTTGGTCACTACAGGTGTACATTAATCTATTGTTTCAAAAGAATTTAAATTATCTGTTGCCACTATTTACCATTATATCAACTGGTAAAGAATCTCTAAAAAATTTTCTATTAAAATCTTTTTTTATTTTATCTTTTTCTTTAATATTCATTTTTTTCTTTATATGATCAACCAGGGGTTTTATACTAGAATAATCTTTCCAAGGTCTTAATTTTTCAAATCGTTCCAGAATTTCCCTATTTATGGTCATTAACATTTGTCTTCCTTTGTTGATAATAAAAATTATCGCTCTTCTCGAGAAATCATGAAACATTGTAGTGGCATTATCATGGCACTACAAAGAAAAACATTATAGGGAAATTTACTGGGTCAGTTTTCTGTGGGATAGAGGTGGTGAGTAGGGTTGAGCGAACCTGAACTGTAAAGTTCTGGTTTGTACCGAACTTTAGGATTTTTGGACCCCGAACCTGAACATTTCAGTAAAAGTTCGGGTTCGGTGTTCGGCGCTTTCTTGGCGCTTTTTGAAAGGCTGCAGAGCAGCCAATCAACAAGCGGTTAACTGTCTGACCTTAGAAACCATCACAGCCATGCCTACAAATGGCATGGCTGTGATTGGCCAGAGCAGCATGTGACCCGGGCTCTATATAAACTTGAGTCACATAGTGCTGCACGTCACTCTGCTGTTACAAGTGTAGGGAGAGGATGCTGCTGGACTTGTGATTTCAGGGAGAGAATCTAACTCAGCGATCTACATAGAAATAGTTGTGTGGGTGCAGGGCACAATCGTTTTACCCTGCCCTAAGCCCATTGACCAAAAAAAAAAAAACTTTTATAATTCTGTTAACTAGGTGGGCGGCGGCAGCGGCCATTTTATGCAAGCTCAGTGCACCAGCACTGCATCTGAGCTTTTGGGACACTGCAAATCACCATTTTTTTGGCAATCTACAACACCTATATTAGTCAGTGTGCAATTTAAGGTAGAAATACACCCATCATTTTCTGGGGTTTTAAAAATACACTTTTTTGCCAAAAAACTGTATTTTCCTGATCTGCAAGTGTTAAATTCAAGTTTAATATTTATACAGCTTTCATATTCTGTTACCAAAAAAACACTTTTTTGGCAATCTACAACATCTGGATTAGTCAGTGTGCAATTTAAGCTAGAAATACACCCATCATTTTCTGGGGTTTTAAAAACACACTTTTTTGTCCAAAAACTGTATTTTCCTGATCTGCAAGTGTTAAATTCAAGTTTAATATATACAGCTTTCATATTATGTTACAAAAAAAAAAAAAAAAAAAAACCTTTTTGGGCAATCTACAACATCTGGATTTAGTCAGTGTGCAATTTAAAGGGCTTCTGTCACCCCACTAAAGTCTTTTTTTTTTTTTTTTTGCTACTTATAATCCCTATACTATGATATATCAATAGATAATGTTATTAATCATTTTCGTTCAGTAGATAATTAAAAAAACTGACTTTTATCATATGCAAATTACCTGTATACCAGCAAGTAGGGCGGCTACTTGCTGGTAGCAGCCGCATCCTCCTCTCATAAACACGCCCCCTCCTCATGTTGATTGACAGGGCCAGCGAACGCGCTCGTTCTCTGCTGGCCCTGTCTGCATTCAAAATATGGCACCGTACCGGTCTTCAGTCGGCGCAGGCGCACTGAGGGGTGGACGCTCGCTCTGCTGCTCCATCCTCAATGCGCCTGCGCCAGTGACGTCACATCTACACCCGGTGCAGGCGCACTGAGGAAGGAGCGGCCGAGCGAGCTTCCTCCCCTCAGTGTGCCTGCGCCGACTGAAGACAGGTACGGCGCAGGCGCCGGATTTTGAATGCAGACAGGGCCAGCAGAGAACGAGCGCGTTCGCTGGCCCTGTCAATCAACAAGAGGAGGGGGCGTGTTTATGAGAGGAGGATGCGGCTGCTACCAGCAAGTAGCCGCCCTACTTGCTGGTAGACAGGTAATTTGCATATGATAAAAGTCAGTTTTTTTAATTATCTACTGAACGAAAATGATTAATAACATTATCTATTGATATATCATACACTGCGTGCAGAATTATTAGGCAAATGAGTATTTTGACCACATCATCCTCTTTATGCATGTTGTCTTACTCCAAGCTGTATAGGCTCGAAAGCCTACTACCAATTAAGCATATTAGGTGATGTGCATCTCTGTAATGAGAAGGGGTGTGGTCTAATGACATCAACACCCTATATTAGGTGTGCATAATTATTAGGCAACTTCCTTTCATTTGGCAAAAATGGGTCAAAAGAAGGACTTGACAGGCTCAGAAAAGTCAAAAATAGTGAGATATCTTGCAGAGGGATGCAGCACTCTTAAAATTGCAAAGCTTCTGAAGCGTGATCATCGAACAATCAAGCGTTTCTTTCAAAATAGTCAACAGGGTCGCAAGAAGCGTGTGGAAAAACCAAGGAGCAAAATAACTGCCCATGAACTGAGAAAAGTCAAGCGTGCAGCTGCCAAGATGCCACTTGCCACCAGTTTGGCCATATTTCAGAGCTGCAACATCACTGGAGTGCCCAAAAGCACAAGGTGTGCAATACTCAGAGACATGGCCAAGGTAAGAAAGGCTGAAAGACGACCACCACTTAACAAGACACACAAGCTGAAACGTCAAGACTGGGCCAAGAAATATCTCAAGACTGATTTTTCTAAGGTTTTATGGACTGATGAAATGAGAGTGAGTCTTGATGGGCCAGATGGATGGGCCCGTGGCTGGATTGGTAAAGGGCAGAGAGCTCCAGTCCGACTCAGACGCCAGCAAGGTGGAGGTGGAGTACTGGTTTGGGCTGGTATCATCAAAGATGAGCTTGTGGGGCCTTTTCGGGTTGAGGATGGAGTCAAGCTCAACTCCCAGTCCTACTGCCAGTTTCTGGAAGACACCTTCTTCAAGCAGTGGTACAGGAAGAAGTCTGCATCCTTCAAGAAAAACATGATTTTCATGCAGGACAATGCTCCATCACACGCGTCCAAGTACTCCACAGCGTGGCTGGCAAGAAAGGGTATAAAAGAAGAAAATCTAATGACATGGCCTCCTTGTTCACCTGATCTGAACCCCATTGAGAACCTGTGGTCCATCATCAAATGTGAGATTTACAAGGAGGGAAAACAGTACACCTCTCTGAACAGTGTCTGGGAGGCTGTGGTTGCTGCTGCACGCAATGTTGATGGTGAACAGATCAAAACACTGACAGAATCCATGGATGGCAGGCTTTTGAGTGTCCTTGCAAAGAAAGGTGGCTATATTGGTCACTGATTTGTTTTTGTTTTGTTTTTGAATGTCAGAAATGTATATTTGTGAATGTTGAGATGTTATATTGGTTTCACTGGTAAAAATAAATAATTGAAATGGGTATATATTTGTTTTTTGTTAAGTTGCCTAATAATTATGCACAGTAATAGTCACCTGCACACACAGATATCACCCTAAAATAGCTAAAACTAAAAACAAACTAAAAACTACTTCCAAAAATATTCAGCTTTGATATTAATGAGTTTTTTGGGTTCATTGAGAACATGGTTGTTGTTCAATAATAAAATTAATCCTCAAAAATACAACTTGCCTAATAATTCTGCACTCCCTGTAGTATAGGGATTATAAGTAGCAAAAAAAAAAAAAGGACTTTAGTGGGGTGAAGGAAGCCCTTTAAGGTAGAAATACACTCATCATTTTTTGGGGTTTTAAAAACACACTTTTTTGCCCAAAAACATTATTTTCCTGATCTGCAAGTCTTAAATTCAAGTTTAATATATACAGCTTTCATATTCTGTTACCAAAAACTTCTGGATTAGTCAGTGTGCAATTTAAGCTAGAAATACACCCATCATTTTCTGGGGTTTTACAAACACACTTTTTTGACAACAAACACTATTTTCAGGCCTTGCAGCATCAGCACGTGTGAAATTACAGGCTTATATACTGCTGTCAAATTCAGTTGTTAAACAAACACTCGTTTGGGCAAAAAAAAAAATTTTAGTTGGCAGCCTTTGATGCAGATGTCATTGTGAGATACACCCTTAATACATTTGGGTTAGATTCAGTGATTTTAAAAACCGCCATTTGGTGCACCAATATTGAATTCAGGCCTACACAGTTTCAGGCCGTTTGAGATACACCCTCTACATACAGGGGTTTGATTCAGGCATTTGAAATACAGCCATTTTGGTCAAAGAAATCTTTAATTCAGGCCTACACTGGTTCAGACCGTGTGAGATACACCCTCTACATACAGGGGTTTGATTCAGGTATTTAAAATACAGCCATTTGAAATACAGCCATTTTGGGCAAAGAAGTATTTAATTCAGGCCTACACTGGTTCAGACCGTGTGAGATACACCCTCTACATACAGGGGTTTGATTCAGGCATTTGAAATACAGCCATTTTGGGCAAAGAAATCTTTTATTCAGGCCTACACTCGTTCAGACCCTGTGAGATACACCCTCTACATACAGGGGTTTGATTCAGGCATTTGAAATACAGCCATTTTGTGCAAAGAAATCTTAAATTCAGGCCTACACTCGTTCAGACCCTGTGAGATACACCCTCTACATACTGGGGTTGATTCAGGCATTTGAAATAAAGCCATTTTGAGCAAAAACATCTTTAATTGAGGCCTAGTCTGGTTCAGGCCGTGTGAGATACACCCTTTACATACTGTCGTTCAATTCTACTATTAATTAAACACCCATTTAGGGCAAGATCCTAAATTCGAAAAATATGAGGAGAGCATCAAATAAGGGACGTAGCCCAGATCGTGCTGCTGCTGGTGGAGCTCCTGTTGCAGGGAGAGGACGTGGTCGATCTGTGCCAGCTACACGCACAAGTGAAACCCCTTCCTCAGGTGTGAGTAGGCGACAAAACCTGCAGCAGTATTTGATCGGGCCTAATGCTGCTCTACGAATGGTGAGGCCTGAACAAGTACAGGCAATAGTAGATTGGGTTGCTGACAGTGGATCCAGTTCCTTCACATTGTCTCCCACCCAGTCTCCTGCTGAAAGACCACAGTTGGCACCTGCAGCCGATGTCCATCAATCTTTCACCTCACCCCCTTGCAAATCAGCCAAGCAGTCTGAGCCCCAAGTCATGCAACAGTCTCTTCTGCTTTTTGATGACTCTGTTAGCAGGGTTTGCCAGGGCCATCCACCTAGCCCTGCCCCAGAAGTGGAAGAGATTGAGAGCACCGATGCCCAACCACATATCTTTCAAGATGAGTACATGGGAGGACCATCGCAGCACGTCTCGGATGATGAGGGCTGGGGCTTTCGAAAAGTGTGCAGACCGACAAGGAAGGCAGGGGTGAAGACTGGGTGGAAGATGATGTGGAGGTGTCACGGATGGTGTACAGGAAACAAGACAATGCAATACAATTAATGACATGACCTGAAAATCCAGCAGACAGAAAATCACAAATAAAGGAACAGCACTTATCTTGCAGAGGACTGAGGCATAGAAACAGCATGCACACACACTCCAGGAAGTTGTATAAGCCGCACACTACTGCATTATGGGGAGGAACTAAAAGGGAAGCAATCAGTCCAACTGCATGACAGCTGAGATAGACTAACGAGATGAGAAACCTAACCAAAACAAAGAAACTCAAGGAGGAGGATCTGGAAAGCTCCTGTCAGAGCTTCTCCGCTGTCTGGTTGTGACAGTACCCCTCCCTCTACGAGTGGACTCCGGACACTCAGGGCCCACCTTCTCAGGATGGGACCTATGGAAAGCCCTGATGAGACGAGTGGCCTTAATGTCCGTCACTGGGACCCACATCCTCTCCTCAGGACCATAACCCTCCCAATGAACGAGGTACTGGAGGGAACCGCGGACAAGACGAGAATCCACAATCCTAGAGACCTGAAATTCAAGATTTCCATCAACCATAATCGGAGGAGGAGGCAAAGGCGAGGGTACAATAGGTTGAACATAAGGTTTCAATAAGGACTTATGAAAAACATTATGGATCTTCCAAGTCTGAGGAAGATCAAGACGGTAGGCAACAGGATTGATGACAGACAGGATCTTGTAAGGCCCAATAAACCTAGGACCCAACTTCCAGGAGGGAACCTTCAATTTGATATTCTTGGTAGACAACCACACCAGATCACCAACATTCAGGTCCGGACCAGGCACACGTCTCTTATCTGCCACACGCTTATATCTCTCACTCATGTTCTTTAGATTATCCTGAATCTTTTGCCAAATAGATGACAAAGACGAGGAGAATCTGTCCTCATCAGGTAAACCAGAAGACCCTTCTCCCGATAAAGTCCCAAACTGCGGATGAAACCCATATGCACCAAAAAATGGTGACTTATCAGAGGACTCCTGACGACGGTTATTTAAAGCGAACTCAGCAAGGGACAAAAAAGAACACCAATCCTCCTGATTCTCCGCCACAAAACAGCGCAGATATGTCTCCAGATTCTGATTGACGCGCTCTGTCTGGCCATTCGACTGCGGGTGGAAAGCAGAAGAGAATGACAACCGAACCCCCAAGCGAGAACAGAAAGCCTTCCAGAATCTGGAAACAAACTGCGTGCCCCTATCAGAGACTATGTCTGAAGGAATACCATGCAATTTGACAATGTGGTCAATAAATGCCTGCGCCAGCGTCTTAGCATTGGGCAAACCAGGAAAAGGGATGAAATGCACCATTTTGCTAAAACGGTCCACCACCACCAGAATCACAGTCTTCCCCGAGGAACGAGGCAAGTCCGTTATGAAGTCCATGGACAGATGTGTCCAAGGACGGGAAGGAATGGGTAAGGAGAGGACCTGATGGCCGTGAATGAGGGACTTTGGCACGAGCGCAAGTCTCGCAAACTGCCACAAAACCCTCAACCGACTTACGAAGTGCAGGCCACCAGAATCTCCGAGCGATGAGATCCAGTGTGGCTCTTGCCCCCGGGTGCCCAGCAAGGACCGTATCGTGGTGTTCCTTAAAAATCTTGTGTCTCAAAGCGAGAGGCACAAACAACCTCCCAGGAGGACAAAGATCAGGAGCCTCTGACTGGGCTGCCTGCACCTCTGCCTCCAATTCAGGAAAAAGAGCAGAGACCACCACACCTTCAGCCAAAATGGGACCCGGGTCTTCAAAATTCCCACCTCCCGGAAAACAACGTGACAGGGCATCTGCCTTCACATTCTTAACCCCAGGGCGGAACGTGACAACAAAATTAAACCTTGAAAAGAACAAAGACCATCTGGCCTGTCTCGGGTTCAGACGCTTGGCTGACTCCAAGTAGGCCAGATTTTTATGGTCAGTAAACACGGTAATAGGGTGTCTGGCTCCCTCTAGCCAATGGCGCCATTCCTCAAAAGCCAATTTGATGGCCAACAATTCCCTATCTCCCACATCATAATTTCTCTCTGCGGAGGAGAGTTTCTTCGAGAAAAAGGCACATGGTTGCCATTTGGCAGGAGAGGAACCCTGAGACAAGACCGCACCCACCCCTACCTCAGAAGCATCAACCTCAACTATGAAGGGTAACGAAATATCAGGTTGTACCAGGATGGGAGTGGAAGCAAAACTCTCCTTGATATTAGAAAAGGCCTTACGCGCCTCTACCGACCAGGAAGAAAAATCTACCCCCTTTCTGGTCATATCAGTGAGTGGTTTAACAACAGAGGAATAATTCAAAATAAATTTCCTGTAATAATTGGCAAAACCCAAAAAACGCATCAGCGCCTTCTGATTCTCAGGAAGCTCCCACTCAAGCACAGCGCGGACCTTCTCGGGGTCCATGCGAAAACCAGAAGCGGAGAGAAGAAACCCCAGAAATTGAATTTCTGGAACCGCAAACATACATTTTTCCAGTTTCGCATATAATTTATTCTCCCGCAAGATGAGCAAGACCTGACGTAAGTGTTCCTTATGAGTCTTGAAATCAGGAGAAAAAATCTAAATGTCATCCAAATACACTAATACAAATTTTCCCATTAAATGATAAAAAATGCTGTTCACGAAATGCTGAAAAACGGCTGGGGCATTCATCAAACCAAAAGGCATAACCAAAGGGGTATTGAAAGCCGTCTTCCATTCGTCTCCTTCTCTGACCCTGACCAGGTTGTATGCCCCTCTTAGGTCTAATTTGGAAAAGACTTTAGCCCCAACAACCTGGTTAAACAGGTCCGGGATCAGAGGAAGCGGATAAGGGTCATGAATAGTGATACTGTTCAGCTCCCTGAAATCCAGACAAGGTCTTAAAGAACCATCTTTTTTCTTAACAAAGAAAAAAACAGCGGCAACAGGTGACTTCGAGGGTCGTATGTGTCCTTTTCTCAGACTCTCAGAGATATAAGCACGCATAGCGACCCTCTCAGGTTGGGAAAGATTGTATAAACGAGATTTAGGCAGTTTGGCGCCTGGGATGAGATTAATAGGGCAATCGTACTCCCTGTGCGGGGGCAAATCCTGAACTCCACTCTCAGAGAAGACATCCGAAAATTCAGAGAGAAAAGGTGGTACAGTCTTAGTAGAAACCTCAGAAACAGATGTCATGAGGCAATTCTCTCTGCAAAAGTCACTCCAACCATTTATTTGACTCGCTTGCCAATCAATGGTGGGGTTATGTTTAGTGAGCCAGGGTAGCCCCAACACTAGAGGAGTAGGCAAACCGCTAAGGACGAAACATGACACATCCTCAACATGAGCATCACTCACAATTAAACGAATATTGTGAACTATGCCCTTTAATGATTTCTGAGAAAGTGGAGCGGAATCAATAGCAAAAACAGGAATATCCTTTCCAAAGTGCATACCTGGAAACCATGAGTTATTGCAAATTGATTATCAATGAGATTGACAGCTGCTCCACTATCCACAAAAATCTCACAAAAAATGCTCTTGCTCTCTAGCGCCACCCTAGCAGGCAGGACAAAACGGGAACTACAAGCAAACGGAAAACCTTCAATTTCCGCCTCAACCCTGCCAATAGTAACAGACGGAACATTTTTAAAAGATTTTTTCCTTTTTGTTTCTTTCTTACTCCCAGAAGACTGCCTGAATCTCCTAGAGGGACAAACATTTGCCAAATGATTTATACCTCCACAACAAAAACAAACCCTCCCATGCGGGCTAAATCTTCTATTGTCAGAGGCAATCAACCCCAGCTGCATGGGCTCCTGCTCAGAAGGGGCTGACCACGACTGAGACCCCTGCGCACAGAAAGGGACCGCTGCACTGTCCCGGGACTGATTATGACAGGAAGGAGAGATCTCTCCTCTCTCTCTAAGACGCCTGTCAATACGAACGGCCTGAGACATAGCAGAATCCAAGGAGGTAGGTCTCTCATGAAAGGCAAATGCATCTTTCAATCCCTCTGAAAGACCATGGCAAAATTGACTTCGGAGTGCAGCATCATTCCAACCAGTATCAGCTGCCCATCTCCGAAATTCTGAGCAGTATATCTCTGCGGATTGTTTACCCTGGCATAACAGACGTAGTCTAGACTCAGCCAGAGCAATACGATCCGGATCATCATATATCTGACCCAGGGCTAAAAAGAATTCATCCACTGAACGGAGGGGCCGTGCCCCCTCCGGCAGCGAAAAGGCCCAGGATTGAGCGTTACCCCTGAGCAGCGATATAATGATCCCCACCCTCCGTTCTTCATCACCAGAGGAATGGGGAAGAAGGCGAAAATGGAGTTTGCAAGACTCTCTAAAACGCACAAAATACTCACTACCCCCGGAGAACGTATCCGGGAGCGAGATCTTAGGCTCAGAACAAACTCCATGAACGCAAGCTGAACCGGTCACTTGAAACTGAGAAAAAGTCTTACGGAGATCAGCTACCTCCAATGAAAGACCCTGGAAGCGCTCAGCCAAAAGTGAAACCGGATCCATGCTTGAGACGGTTTTGGCGGCTTATAATGTCACGGATGGTGTACAGGAAACAAGACAATGCAATACAATTAATGACTCACTGGATCCACAACTAAGGAACAAAAGGGAGACCCCTACATGAGACCTGCCACTCTCCCTAATTGCTCAGCCTATGCGAACACCCCAAAGGTGGATGGGCGCATATCCACGTACCTCGGCTATCTAATACCTGAAGACCCTACAATAGTGAGGGGACACGACCACCGGCTCCCTACACAAGACACGGAGGGGGTCAGGGTCACCTGAAAATCCAGCAGACAGAAAATCACAAATAAAGGAACAGCACTTATCTTGCAGAGGACTGAGGCATAGAAACAGCATGCACACACACTCCAGGAAGTTGTATAAGCCGCACACTACTGCATTATGGGGAGGAACTAAAAGGGAAGCAATCAGTCCAACTGCATGACAGCTGAGATAGACTAACGAGATGAGAAACCTAACCAAAACAAAGAAACTCAAGGAGGAGGATCTGGAAAGCTCCTGTCAGAGCTTCTCCGCTGTCTGGTTGTGACAGGAGGACGATGAGGTCCTCGACCCCACATGGAATCAAGGTCATGCGAGTGACCTATGTAGTTCAGAGGAAGAGGCGGTGGTTGCACAGAGCCACCAGCACAGCAGAAGAGGGAGCAGGGTGCAAAAGCGGAGCGGCCGTCCTCTAGACAGTACGCCTCCTACTGCCCACTGCAGAAAGGGACCGAGCACACCAAAGCCAGCTCCAAGGAGTTCCCTGGCGTGGCAGTTCTTCAGACAATGTGCTGACGACAAGACGCGAGTGGTTTGCACGCTGTGCAATCAGAGCCTGAAGCGAAACATAAACGTTCTCAACCTAAGCACAACCTGCATGACCAGGCATTTAAGTGCAAAGCACGAGCTGCAGTGGAGTAGACACCTCAAAAACCAAGAAAGGTCTCTGGCTCCTCCTGCTTCCTCTTCTGCTGCAGTTTCAGCCTCTTCATCCACCTCCGGAGTGACAGTGCCACCTGCCACCCCGCAAACAGAGGATCTGCCAGCAACACCAACACATGGGTCACCAAGCATTTCCACAATGTCCCACGGAAGCGTTAAGCTCTCCACCTCCCAAACGCTGGAGAGGAAGAGGAACTACCCCCCTACCCACCCGCTATCCCTAGCCCTGAATGCCAGCATTTCTAAATTACTGGCCTTTGAAATGCTGTCATTCCGTCTGGTGGAGACGGATAGTTTTATGGCGGTGGCTATCCCACAGTACGTCGTGCCCAGCCGCCACTACATTTCAAGGCGAGCCATCCCTTCCCTGCACAACCAAATAGGGGACAAAATCAGGTGTGCACTGCGCAATGCCATCTGTGGCAAGGTGCACCTGACTACGTATACGTGGACCAGTAAGCACGATCAGGGCCGTTATATCTCCATAATAGCACACTGGGTAAATGCAGAGGCGGCTGGGCCTGAGGCGGATAGCAGTTTGGCGCATGTCCTTCCACCACCGAGGATTGCAGGGTGCTTCAGTTTACCTCCTGTTGCTGCCTCCTCCTACTCTGCTTCCTCATCCTCTACCAGCTCCTCATCCGAGCAGCGTAACACCTTCACCACCAACTTCAGCACAGCCAGGGGTAAACGACAGCAGGAAGTTATAGCAGCTCTGGGACTAGCCGTTTTGACGCACATCCCTTGCCTGGCGCATGTGCTGAATTTGGTGGTGCAGAGATTCCTTAAAACTTACCCCGATATGTCAGAGCTGCTGCATAATGTGCCAGCCGTCTGTGCGCGCTTCCGGCATTCTCACCCTGCTGCTGCTCGCCTGTCTGCGCTACAGCGTAACTTCGGCCTTCCCGCTCACTGCCTCATATGCGACGTGCCCACAAGGTGGAACTCCAACTTGCACATGCTGGCCAGACTGTGCGAGCAGCAGCAGGCGATAGTGGAGTTTCAGCTGCTGCACGCAAGGGTGAGTCGCTCAGCTGAACAGCACCACTTCACTACCAATGACTAGTGATGTCGCGAACATAAAATTTTCAGTTCGCGAACAGCGAACGAGAACTTCCGCAAATGTTCGCGAACTGGCGAACCGGGCGAACCGCCATAGACTTCAATAGACAGGCGAATTTTAAAACCCACAGGGACTCTTTCTGGCCACAATAGTGATGAGAAAGTTGTTTCAAGGGGTCTAACACCTGGACTGTGGCATGCCGGAGGGGGATCTATGGCAAAACTCCCATGGAAAATTACGTAGTGGACGCAGAGTCGGGTTTTAATCCATAAAGGGCATAAATCAACTAACATTCCTAAATTGTTTGGAATAACGTGCTTTAAAACATCCAGTGTGTGTATACGATCAGGTATGATGTTGTATCGATCAGGTAGTGTAAGGGTTACGCCCGCATCACAGACATTGACAGACCAAACTCCCCTTTTAATGCACCGCAAACAGTTCATTTGCACAACCGCAAACTCCCCATTTGCACAAGGTTGGATACCAAGCTAGCCACGTCCCGGTGATGTCATTGAAGGTTTCTTCCTCCACCCAGCCACGTACAACACCAAGGGTCCCCGAAAGGTCAATTGAATTGATTTTTCGAACGGGGAGATGGTTAAAAAAACGCTGGCTCCCTCCCCTTTGTTTTTATCCACGGTGACTGCGTCTGCGCCGTGCAATTTACTGTCACACCCGATATGAGTGGTATTTTCTGTAGTACTATTCTCATCAGTTTAATCCCTCTAACGTCCCCAATCTGGGTGCCATTTATTGAATAGATTTTTCGAACGGGGAGATGGTATCAGTGGTTGGCACTGGCAGTGGGCACACTACAGTCAGTAGAAGCGGGCCTGACACACACTGGCAGCAGGCAAGCAACTGAAATTACACTAAAGTGTAAAAATTAAATGCCTTATTTATCGGCAAGCTACTGTGCCACCCGGTATGAGTGGTTGGCACTGGCAGTGGGCACACTACAGTCAGTGGAAGAGGGCCTGACACACACTGGCAGCAGGCAAGCAACTGAATTTAGACTACTGTCTAAAAATTAAATGCCTTATTTATCGGCAAGCTACTGTGCCACCCGGTATCAGTGGTTGGCACTGGCAGTGGGCACACTACAGTCAGTGGAAGCGGGCCTGACACACACTGGCAGCAGGCAAGCAACTGAATTTAGACTACTGTCTAAAAATTAAATGCCTTATTTATCGGCAAGCTACTGTGCCACCCGGTATCAGTGGTTGGCACTGGCAGTGGGCACACTACAGTCAGTTGAAGTCGGCCTGACACACACTAGCAGCAGGCAAGCAGCTGAAATTACACTAAAGTGTAAAAATTAAATGCCTTTTTTATGCAAAGTCCTGTGCCAGCCGGTATGAGTGGTGGGCACTGGCAGTGGGCACACTACAGTCAGTGGAAGTCAGCCTGACACACACTGGCAGGCAACTAACCTTAGATTAAAGTGTAAAAATTAAGTGCCTATTTTTTAAGCAAAGTCCTGTGCCACTCGGTATGACAGGGGTGGGCACTGGCAGTGGGCACACTACAGTCAGTTGAAGTCGGCCTGACACACACTAGCAGCAGGCAAGCAGCTGAAATTACATTAAAGTGTAAAAATTAAATGCCTTTTTTAAGCAAAGTCCTGTGCCAGCCGGTATGAGTGGTGGGCACTGGCAGTGGGCACACTACAGTCAGTGGAAGTCAGCCTGACACACACTGGCAGGCAACTAACCTTAGATTAAAGTGTAAAAATTAAGTGCCTATTTTTTAAGCAAAGTCCTGTGCCACTCGGTATGACAGGGGTGGGCACTGGCAGTGGGCACACTACAGTCAGTGGAAGTCAGCCTGACACACACTGGCAGGCAACTAACCTTAGATTAAAGTGTAAAAATTAAGTGCCTATTTTTTAAGCAAAGTCCTGTGCCACTCGGTATGACAGGGGTGGGCACTGGCAGTGGGCACACTACAGTCAGTTGAAGTCGGCCTGACACACACTAGCAGCAGGCAAGCAGCTGAAATTACATTAAAGTGTAAAAATTAAATGCCTTTTTTAAGCAAAGTCCTGTGCCAGCCGGTATGAGTGGTGGGCACTGGCAGTGGGCACACTACAGTCAGTGGAAGTCAGCCTGACACACACTGGCAGGCAACTAACCTTAGATTAAAGTGTAAAAATTAAGTGCCTATTTTTTAAGCAAAGTCCTGTGCCACTCGGGATGACAGGGGTGGGCACTGGCAGTGGGCACACTACAGTCAGTTGAAGTCGGCCTGACACACACTGGCAGGCAACTAACCTTAGATTAAAGTGTAAAAATGAAGTGCCTTTTTTTTAAGCAAAGTCCTGTGCCACACGGGATGACAGGGGTGGGCACTGGCAGTGGGCACACTACAGTCAGTTGAAGTCGGCCTGACACACACTAGCAGCAGGCAAGCAGCTGAAATTACACTAAAGTGTAAAAATTAAATGCCTTTTTTATGCAAAGTCCTGTGCCAGCCGGTATGAGTGGTGGGCACTGGCAGTGGGCACACTACAGTCAGTGGAAGTCAGCCTGACACACACTGGCAGGCAACTAACCTTAGATTAAAGTGTAAAAATTAAGTGCCTATTTTTTAAGCAAAGTCCTGTGCCACTCGGTATGACAGGGGTGGGCACTGGCAGTGGGCACACTACAGTCAGTTGAAGTCGGCCTGACACACACTAGCAGCAGGCAAGCAGCTGAAATTACATTAAAGTGTAAAAATTAAATGCCTTTTTTAAGCAAAGTCCTGTGCCAGCCGGTATGAGTGGTGGGCACTGGCAGTGGGCACACTACAGTCAGTGGAAGTCAGCCTGACACACACTGGCAGGCAACTAACCTTAGATTAAAGTGTAAAAATTAAGTGCCTATTTTTTAAGCAAAGTCCTGTGCCACTCGGGATGACAGGGGTGGGCACTGGCAGTGGGCACACTACAGTCAGTTGAAGTCGGCCTGACACACACTGGCAGGCAACTAACCTTAGATTAAAGTGTAAAAATGAAGTGCCTTTTTTTTAAGCAAAGTCCTGTGCCAGCCGGTATGAGTGGTGGGCACTGGCAGTGGGCACACTACAGTCAGTGGAAGTCAGCCTGACACACACTGGCAGGCAACTAACCTTAGATTAAAGTGTAAAAATTAAGTGCCTATTTTTTAAGCAAAGTCCTGTGCCACTCGGGATGACAGGGGTGGGCACTGGCAGTGGGCACACTACAGTCAGTTGAAGTCGGCCTGACACACACTGGCAGGCAACTAACCTTAGATTAAAGTGTAAAAATGAAGTGCCTTTTTTTTAAGCAAAGTCCTGTGCCACACGGGATGACAGGGGTGGGCACTGGCAGTGGGCACACTACAGTCAGTTGAAGTCGGCCTGACACACACTAGCAGCAGGCAAGCAGCTGAAATTACACTAAAGTGTAAAAATTAAATGCCTTTTTTATGCAAAGTCCTGTGCCAGCCGGTATGAGTGGTGGGCACTGGCAGTGGGCACACTACAGTCAGTGGAAGTCAGCCTGACACACACTGGCAGGCAACTAACCTTAGATTAAAGTGTAAAAATTAAGTGCCTTTTTTTAAGCAAAGTCCTGTGCCACACGGAATGACAGGGGTGAGCACTGGCAGTGGGCACACTACAGTCTGTGGGCCTGCAGCTCCTCACACACAGGCAGGCCAGGCAACTGCAATATGTATATAAAGGAAAAAAAAAAAGCAGACTAATGTTGCAGCCCTAAAAAGGGCTTTTTGGGGTGCTGTCAGGACGCTGTCCTTACAGCAGAGATCAGATGAGTCTTTCAGGACTGGAGTGGACACTGAATTCACTAGCCTAGCTATCGATTTCCCAATTAAATCAGCAGCAGTTACAGTCTCCCTCCTCTCACTAAGACTGCAGCTTCAGAATGAATCTAAAATGGATGCTGTGCAGGAGGTGGGAGGGTCTGGGAGGGAGGGTATGCTGCTGATTGGCTGGAATGTGTCTGCTGACTGTGAGGTACAGGGTCAAAGTTTGCTCAATGATGATGTATAGGGGGCGGACCGAACATCGCATGTGTTCGCCCGGCAGAGGCGAACGCGAACAAGCTATGTTCGCCGGGAACTGTTCGCCGTCGGATAGTTCGGGCCATCTCTACCAATGACTGGGCCTCCATGCGAGACCTGTGTTCCTTGTTGCGATGTTTAAAGTTCTCCACCAACATGGCTGATGCCGATAACTCCGTTCTCAGCGTTACTATCCCACTTCTATGCCTCCTTGAAAAAACGCTCCTGGCGATGATGGAAGAGGATGTGGCACAGGAGGAGGAAGAGGGATCATTTCGTAGGGTTTCCGGCCAGTCATTCCCAAGTAGCTCCGAGGGTGGGTTCCCGGCACCCACAAACCCAAGTTACACAATTGTCCAGCCAGTGCACAGTTCTGGAGGATGACGAGGGGCGGCACAGTAGAAGCACAAGGCGAAGGCAGAGGACGAGGAAGAGGTCGCCAATGCAGCTGGGGCACCGCCAGCTCCTCAGAAGGCAGGGTTAGCATGGCCGAAATGTGGAAAAGCTTTGTCAGCATGCCACAACAAACCAGCACCACCAGCTGATATGGAACGTCTTAGCAGGAGGCAGCATTTCACCAACATGGTGGAACAGTATGTGTGCACATGCCTACACGTACTGAATGACGGGTCTGCCCCCTTCAACTTCTGGGTCTCCAAATTGGGCACATGGCCTGAGCTTTCCCTTTACGCCTTGGAGGTGCTGGCCTGCCCTGCAGCCAGTGTATTACCTGAACGTGTGTTTAGCATGGCAGGGGGCGTCATCACAGACAAGCACAGCCGCCTGTCCACAGCCAATGTGGACAAGCTCACGGTGATTAAAATGAACCAGCCATGGATCCCTCAGGACTTGTCCGTACCTTGTCCAGAATAGACCTGTATACCAGCACTAACCAGCCATTGTTATACTGTAGCGCAATTGCTTAGGTTTGTATTTTGGATATTTCACACTCTTTTAGAGTGTACCCTAATTTAAAAAAATGAAATTAAAAACAAAAACCTGTGTTGGCTACCTCCTCCTCCTCCAACGCCGCTTTTACCTACTCCGCTACGTCCACCGCCTCCTCAAACTCCTACTCCATATGGAACTCCACCTCCTGAATCAAATTTGTTATTTTTTATACGTGTTTTATTTTATATAATTTCACTACTTTGCCATTAAAATTTCTTGGGTGAAATTCACAAATTTTTGGCTGTATAGTACCACTGCTATACCTAGCAGAAGAACAGAAAAAATGAGCTCAAAGTACCAAAGAATAAAAGTATTTTATTAAAGCATGATTAAAAATACACATAAATATGATGCTGTAAACAGGACAAATGAAAGCAATGGAAAGAAAAGATACGCCACCCTGGGAGGGCACACAGGTCGCAAATACATAAATATATATGACAAACATAGAGAAATACTCGGTACCCAGACCGATCTATGAGTGGAGTGCATACAAGAAATAAATGAAAATAAAGCCGTGAGTAAAAAGTCAATGAGGAAACAATCACGGCCTACAACAAGGTATGTTGAACAAAAGGCTGCAAAGTAATGAATAAAAAGTAAATGAACAGCCAGACTGGAATAGTTAAAGACCAGGTGAAATAGAACACCAGGGTCCAAAAGCCGTGAGAGTATGCCCTAGAACCAGAACTCACCTAAAGCGAACCGTGTATGGAACAACCCAGGGTGGCGCTACCCCAACGCGCGTTTCGGTGTGCCCTGACGTTGAGATAACTCGAAGAACGAGTGAAACGTTTTCAAGAAATCTACAGTAAGTCCAGTTGCCTTGATTTATTCCTTACAGATATACCTTGACCTGGATAAATGAGAACCTTCACAGACAAACACCTGCTATGCATAGCAGCAATTATGGCAAGAGAGAGAATAGGGAGAGGCGCTCATAGGGTAGTAAGCAATGATAATCAGCTTAGCGAAGTTGATGAAGTATGCTCACCTTTTGGTGTTGTGCGTGTGTGGGCACAACGTCCATAAGGGTAGACACACAAGGGGGGGGGGGGGGTGCTGCCGTTTCCATCCAAATGGATTGAACGGGTGTTGCCAAACCTCCTGAGGACTGTTGAGGAAGTGATGAATGGTTTGTGTGCTAGCACACATGTGGGTACCTCTTAGGCGCACAGAAACTACCTCGATTCAGAGACTTTTGGTATAGAGGCTTTTTATTATGTTCAGTGGACAACGCGTTTTGGAGTTTATAACTCCTTTCTCAAGTCTAAAAAGATACAACAAGAAGGCCGAAGCCAAATGGATCCCCGCACAGTTGGAGGGAAATATATATACACAAAAAGAGGACTGTGATAAACAGAAGAGAATAAAATGCAAATAAAATAAATAAATCAATTAAAATAAAGTCAATGGATGTTAAATATTACACGTCATGGGCAGCTGGTAAACCTAGTAATAGCCCAAAAATAAATTCTCAGTAAAACGAGTGTTCCAATAAATCCTAGTGGCATAAAATGAACGTACTCCAATATGTCCTAGTTGCTTAAAATTAACGAACAGCGTTATCATAAAGTGTATGTATATATATATATATATATATAAATATATATATATATAGCATAAAAGAAGTCCAATTACTGGTTCTTTAATGCCGCATGTGTATGTATATATATATATATATATATATATATATACTTTATGATAACGCTGTTTGTTAATTTTAAGCAACTAGGATTTATTTTTGGGCTATTACTAGGTTTACTAGCTGCCCATGACGTGTAATATTTAACATCCATTGACTTTATTTTAATTGATTTATCTATTTTATTTGCATTTTATTCTCTTCTATTTATCACAGTCCTCTTTTTGTGTATATATATTTCGGCCACTCTGTGCTGACAGCTGCAGCCTCTGTTACGGAGGTTCGGCAGCTTATTTTGTTTGTCTCATACCCACATCTCTATGCTCCTGACGAGCCACACATGGCAAAACGCGTCGAGCGATGAGTGGGGACGAACTCATGTTTTTTACATGTTACTTGTATTGCGCTCACACTTCAGTTGAGGTCTGTGGTCTCCCAGCCCTCTGCAGTTGATGAGCAGTCGCGATCAAGCTTATTTTGCTCCATCCAGCTCAGACTAGTGTCCCTTGATTCGTGCTTGTAGGGCCGGCACTCAGACATCTGGTTCATCAAGAACAGATGGTTCTCATTGAGGTCGGCTTCTACGGGCAGATGTTTATCAATGGATTAGTACATTAATTTTAGTCCAGGGCACATTCAGCTGGTATTGGAACAGAGCACCCTGTCCGCAACACGGTGCATACTTTAGGCTGATTGGATCCTACATGGCCGGTGGCCTAGTGACGCAGCCTCCAGTAACGCACCAACAGTGGACTTTCTAGTGACCCTATCCATATTGAGCGTTACCGCGTCATGCGGTTTCATGCGTCATCTTGAACTGACTCACATGTTGGTTAGGTGGTGTTCTAGAATTTTAATATAGGTTGTAGTTTCCCCTTCCCTTTTTCCCTTCTTGTGAAATAATAAAGTATTAGTTTTACCAGTATTTCATAGCGTTCCCTACGACAGTGATTTAATGTATATATATTTCCCTCCAACTGTGTGGGGATCCATTTGGCTTCGGCCTTCTTGTTGTATCTTTTTAGATTTGCGAAAGGATGCTGTTCGTTAATTTTAAGCAACTAGGACATATTGGAGTACGTTAATTTTATGCCACTAGGATTTATTGGAACACTCGTTTTACTGAGAATTAATTTTTGTGCTATTACTAGGTTTACTAGTTGCCCATGACTAGAACTGTAAAGTTTGGGTTCGTACCGAACCTTAGGTTTTTCGGCACCCAGACCCGAATCTAAACATTTACGTAAAAGTTTGGGTTCGGGTTCGGTGTTCAGCGCTTTCTTGGCGCTTTTTGAAAGCCTGCACAGCAGCCAATAAACAAGCCTTATACTACTTCCCCCAAAAGGCCATCACAGCCATGCCTACTATTGGCATGGCTGTGATTGGCCAACTGCAGCATGTGACCCAGCCTCTATTTAACCACCTCCGGACCGCCTAACGCAGGATCGCGTTCCGGAGGTGGCAGCCCTGCGCAGAGTCACGCATATATGCGTCATCTCGCGATGGGCGAGATTTCCTGTGAACGCGCGCACACAGGCGCGCGCGCTCACAGGAACGGAAGGTAAGAGAGTTGATCTCCAGCCTGCCAGCGGCGATCGTTCGCTGGCAGGCTGGAGATGTGTTTTTTTTAACCCCTAACAGGTATATTAGACGCTGTTTTGATAACAGCGTCTAATATACCTGCTACCTGGTCCTCTGGTGGTCCCATTTGTTTGGATCGACCACCAGAGGACACAGGTAGCTCAGTAAAGTCCCACCAAGCACCACTACACTACACTACACCCCCCCCCGTCACTTATTAACCCCTTATTAGCCCCTGATCACCCCTGATCACCCCATATAGACTCCCTGATCACCCCCCTGTCATTGATCACCCCCCTGTCATTGATTACCCCCCTGTAAAGCTCCATTCAGATGTCTGCATGATTTTTACGGATCCACTGATAGATGGATCAGATCCGCAAAACGCATCCGGACGTCTGAATGAAGCCTTACAGGGGCGTGATCAATGACTGTGGTTATCACCCCATATAGACTCCCTGATCACCCCCCCTGTCATTGATTACACCCCTGTCATTGATCAACCCCCTGTAAAGCTCCATTCAGATGTCCTCATGATTTTTACGGATGCACTGATAGATGGATCCGATCCTCAAAACGCATCCGGACGTCTGAATGAAGCCTTACAGGGGCATGATCAATGACTGTGGTGATCACCCCATATAGACTCCCTGATCACCCCCCTGTAAAGCTCCATTCAGATGTCCTCATGATTTTTACGGATGCACTGATAGATGGATCCGATCCGCAAAACGCATCCGGACGTCTGAATGAAGCCTTACAGGGGCATGATCAATGACTGTGGTGATCACCCCATATAGACTCCCTGATCACCCCCCTGTAAAGCTCCATTCAGATGTCCGCATGATTTTTACGGATGCACTGATAGATGGATCCGATCCGCAAAACGCATCCGGACGTCTGAATGAAGCCTTACAGGGGCATGATCAATGACTGTGGTGATCACCCCATATAGACTCCCTGATCACCCCCCTGTCATTGATCACCCCCCTGTAAAGCTCCATTCAGATGTCCGCATGATTTTTACGGATGCACTGATAGATGGATCCGATCCGCAAAACGCATCCGGACGTCTGAATGAAGCCTTACAGAGGCATGATCAATGACTGTGGTGATCACCCCATATAGACTCCCTGATCACCCCCCTGTCATTGATCACCCCCCTGTAAAGCTCCATTCAGATGTCCGCATGATTTTTACGGATGCACTGATAGATGGATCCGATCCGCAAAACGCATCCGGACGTCTGAATGAAGCCTTACAGGGGCATGATCAATGACTGTGGTGATCACCCCATATAGACTCCCTGATCACCCCCCTGTCATTGATCACCCCCCTGTAAAGCTCCATTCAGATGTCCGCATGATTTTTACGGATGCACTGATAGATGGATCCGATCCGCAAAACGCATCCGGACGTCTGAATGAAGCCTTACAGGGGCGTGATCAATGACTGTGGTGATCACCCCATATAGACTCCCTGATCACCCCCCTGTCATTGATCAACCCCCCTGTCATTGATCAACCCCCCTGTCATTGATCACCCCCCCTGTCATTGATCACCCCCCCTGTCATTGATCACCCCCCTGTCATTGATCCCCCCCCCCCCTCTGTAAGGCTCCATTCAGATATTTTTTTGGCCCAAGTTAGCGGAATTATTATTTTTTTTATCTTACAAAGTCTCATATTCCACTAACTTGTGTCAAAAAATAAAATCTCACATGAACTCACCATACCCCTCACGGAATCCAAATGCGTAAAATTTTTTAGACATTTATATTCCAGACTTCTTCTCACGCTTTAGGGCCCCTAGAATGCCAGGGCAGTATAAATACCCCACATGTGACCCCATTTCGGAAAGAAGACACCCCCAGGTATTCCGTGAGGGGCATATTGAGTCCATGAAAGATTGAATTTTTTGTCCCAAGTTAGCGGAACGGGAGACTTTGTGAGAAAAAAATTAAAAATATCAATTTCCGCTAACTTGTGCCAAAAAAAAAAAATTTCTATGAACTCGCCATGCCCCTCATTGAATACCTTGGGGTGTCTTCTTTCCAAAATGGGGTCACATGTGGGGTATTTATACTGCTCTGGCATTCTAGGGGCCCCAAAGCGTGAGAAGAAGTCTGGTATCCAAATGTCTAAAAATGCCCTCCTAAAAGGAATTTGGGCACCTTTGCGCATCTAGGCTGCAAAAAAGTGTCACACATCTGGTATCGCCGTACTCAGGAGAAGTTGGGGAATGTGTTTTGGGGTGTCATTTTACATATACCCATGCTGGGTGAGAGAAATATCTTGGTCAAATGCCAACTTTGTATAAAAAAATGGGAAAAGTTGTCTTTTGCCAAGATATTTCTCTCACCCAGCATGGGTATATGTAAAATGACACCCCAAAACACATTCCCCAACTTCTCCTGAATACGGCGATACCACATGTGTGACACTTTTTTGCAGCCTAGGTGGGCAAAGGGGCCCATATTCCAAAGAGCACCTTTAGGATTTCACAGGTCATTTACCTACTTACCACACATTAGGGCCCCTGGAAAATGCCAGGGCAGTATAACTACCCCACAAGTGACCCCATTTTGGAAAGAAGACACCCCAAGGTATTCCGTGAGGGGCATGGCGAGTTCCTAGAATTTTTTATTTTTTGTCACAAGTTAGTGGAAAATGCTTATTTTTTTTTTTATTTTTTTTTTCATACAAAGTCTCATATTCCACTAACTTGTGACAAAAAATAAAAAGTTCCATGAACTCACTATGCCCATCAGCGAATACCTTGGGGTCTCTTCTTTCCAAAATGGGGTCACTTGTGGGGTAGTTATACTGCCCTGGCATTCTAGGGGCCCAAATGTGTGGTAAGGAGTTTGAAATCAAATTCTGTAAAAAATGACCTGTGAAATCCGAAAGGTGCTCTTTTGAATATGGGCCCCTTTGCCCACCTAGGCTGCAAAAAAGTGTCACACATCTGGTATCTCCGTAATCGGGAGAAGTTGGGGAATGTGTTTTGGGGTGTCTTTTTACATATACCCATGCTGGGTGAGATAAATATCTTGGTCAAATGACAACTTTGTATAAAAAAATGGGAAAAGTTGTCTTTTGCCAAGATATTTCTCTCACCCAGCATGGGTATATATAAAATGACACCCCAAAACACATTCCCCACCTTCTCCTGAGTACGGAGATACCAGATGTGTGACACTTTTTTGCAGCCTAGGTGGGCAAAGGGGCCCATATTCCAAAGAGCACCTTTCGGATTTCACAGGTCATTTTTTACAGAATTTGATTTCAAACTCCTTACCACACATTTGGGCCCCTAGAATGCCAGGGCAGTATAACTACCCCACAAGTGACCCCATTTTGGAAAGAAGAGACCCCAAGGTATTCGCTGATGGGCATAGTGAGTTCATAGAACTTTTTATTTTTTGTCACAAGTTAGTGGAATATGAGACTTTGTAAGAAAAAAAAAAAAAAAAAAAAATCATAATTTTCCGCTAACTTGTGACAAAAAATAAAAAGTTCTATGAACTCACTATGCCCATCAGCGAATACCTTAGGGTGTGTACTTTCAGAAATGGGGTCATTTGTGGGGTGTTTGTACTGTCTGGGCATTGTAGAACCTCAGGAAACATGACAGGTGCTCAGAAAGTCAGAGCTGCTTCAAAAAGCGGAAATTCACATTTTTGTACCATAGTTTGTAAACGCTATAACTTTTACCCAAACCATTTTTTTTTTACCCAAACATTTTTTTTTTATCAAAGACATGTAGAACTATAAATTTAGAGCAAAATTTCTATATGGATGTCGTTTTTTTTGCAAAATTTTACTACTGAAAGTGAAAAATGTCATTTTTTTGCAAAAAAATCGTTAAATTTCGATTAATAACAAAAAAAGTAAAAATGTCAGCAGCAATGAAATACCACCAAATGAAAGCTCTATTAGTGAGAAGAAAAGGAGGTAAAATTCATTTGGGTGGTAAGTTGCATGACCGAGCAATAAACGGTGAAAGTAGTGTAGGTCAGAAGTGTAAAAAGTGGCCTGGTCTTTCAGGGTGTTTAAGCACTGGGGGCTGAGGTGGTTAAGTTGGAGTCACGTAGCGCCGCCCGTCACTCTGCTCGGATTAGTGTAGGGAGAGGCTGCAGCTGCTGTGAGGGAGAGATCAGGGAGCAATCTTATCAAGAACTGGTTTATGTACTCAGCGATCTACAGAAAAAGTGTTTTGAGGGTGCAGTGCACAATTTTTTTAAGCCTGCCCTGAGCCAACTACTGCTGAAAACGAACTTTTTTTTCTTTAGTTAGTCAATATCAATACATGATCGGCAGCCATTTTATGCAACGATAGTGCACCAGCACAGGCTATCTGCAAGTCCAGAAATACAGCTTTGGCATACTCTGATATACTGCACATCTGGGATTAGACAAGCATAAGTGACTGTCACATTTTGGACAGAAATATAGCTTTTTGGTTAGGGTTAAAAAACCCTCTAATATACTGCACATCTGGGATTAAACGTGCATAAGTGACTGTCACATTTAGGCCATAAATACGGCTTTGGCATACAGGGGTGAAAAAAGTCTCTCATATACTGCACATCTGGGATTACACGTGCATAAGTGACTGTCACATTTAGGACAGAAATACAGCTTTTTGGTTAGGGTGAAAAAACTTTCTAATATACTGCACATCTGGGATTAGACAAGCATAAGTGACTGTCACATTTAGGACAGAAATACGGCTTTGGCATACTGGGGTGAAAAAAGCCTCTGATATACTGCACATCTGGGATTACACGTGCATAAGTGACTGTCACATTTAGGCCAGAAAAACAGCTTTTTGGTTACTGGGGTGAAAAAAGCCTCTGATATACTGCACATCTGGGATTAGACGTGCATAAGTGACTGTCACATTTAGGCCAGAAATACGGCTTTTTGGTTACTGGGGTGAAAAAACCCTCTAATATACTGCACATCTGGGATTAGACAGGCATAAGTGACTGTCACATTTAGGCCAGAAATACGGCTTTTTGGTTACTGGGGTGAAAAAAGCCTCTGATATACTGAACATCTAGGATTAGACGTGCATAAGTGACTGTCACATTTAGGCCATAAATACGGCTTTTTGGTTACTGGGATGAAAAAACCCTCTGATATACTGGACATCTGGGATAAGACGTGTATAAGTGAGTGTCACATTTAGGCCACAAATACCCCTGTCACATAACAAGAGATACTGAGGGCACCGTCCTCCCAACTGGGGATTTAAGGAACACAATCCTGGCCTAATCCGACCATCCAAGAAATCGGGGTGCAAGGCTTGAACAGAATGAAATAGAGAACAAGATGCAAAGATAAGCCGCACTCACCATTCGTGTTCACGCTTCTTTATTGTAGGGTATGTTACGGGGGCAGACTCACATGGAGTATCAATCCACAGCGACGGCCGTTTCGCGGTGCGACCGCTTCCTCCGGCTGTTTGATCCACTCTGGGAATCAAGTGTGCGCTGGTTTATAGCATCATGTGGGGGAGGGTCAGCTGACCCATCACTCATTAACCCTTGACACTCCACCACCTGCGCACACCTGAAACACAGGTGCATCGATACATCAGTGCAGGTTTCAATTTAAAAACAATACTGACATAATGAAACAATGGTTACACAAAGTGACACAAAGTCTGTGAATAGTATCTACACACATGGAAGGGTACATAAATATATATGAAAGGGATGCAAAAATTAATGCAATAATATATAAATACAAAAACGTATAAATATATATACACAGTGACTAAAGATAATCCAAGGTATATTCATAAGAGAATCGTATTCACATAGCGTCCTATTCAATGAATGCTGCCAAATCATTGCATTCGTTTAAGCCTAAACAACCTGTGGCATCAGTTTTAGTAATATACCGAGCTTCCTTCTGGAGCAGGGTACGGTGTCTATCACCTCCCTGAATTAGTGGGGGGACATGTTCTAGGCCCGCAAATCGCAAGACACTTGCGTCTCCCCATGTTGGCACCGTACATGCTCAATTAGGCGGGTACGTCCCTTGCCTGTTTTAATTGAGTTACGATGTTCTCGTACCCGCTCCATTAAGGACCTCTTGGTTTTCCCTATATAAAAGGATCCACATACACAAATTAATACATAGACTACGTGCGTCGTTCTACAGTTGATTAATTGATGTACACAATGTTCCAGACCTCCAAAGAAAAAATGGCGGCCTCTAAACATGTATCCGCACAGGGAGCAGTCACCACAGCGATAGTTGCCAACCTGCTTACCGAGTGACAACCAATCGCGCGGTTTCTGCTCGCTGTAGCGGCTGCGCACAAAAATGTCCCTAAACGTGCGACAACGTTTGAAGGCTAATATGGGTTTCTGATCTGTGAATTCACCCAGATCATCCTCTGCCTTTAAGATCTCCCAATTATTTAATATTGTTTTCTTAATATAGTCTGCCATAGGACTGTACTTAAACACGAACACAAATCTGTCCTTTTACTCTGCATCACTATCCATCCCACTTTCTCTTTTCCTGCGTTTCATTAGTGATCGCTGTGTGTGAGTTTTAGCCCTCTCTAGGGCTGTGTCTAACTGCTCTGATGGATATCCGCGCTGGATCAATCTGTTCCTCAGTTCATCCGCCTGTCTCAGGAATATTGTATCCTGACTATTAATACGTCTGAGTCTTAAAAACTGTCCATAAGGGACTGATTTAGTTACGCTACGTGGATGATAGCTCCCATGGTGCTGCAGGGTGTTTGTGGCAGTGGGTTTGCGATACCCTTCGGTATATAAGGCACCATCTTCTCCAACAACACGAACGTCCAAGAACTCGATGGTCGTACCCCAAAAATTGAGGGTGAACATCATGTTCATGTCGTTTGTGTCGTTAAGATGTGCCACAAAATGCTCACACTGCTCCTGTGTTCCTGACCACACCATGAAGATATCATCCACGTACCGTAAAAACAGGCGTATGTGACTGAGGAAAGGGTTGGACGTTGAGAATATATATCTATCTTCGAATCTGCCCAGAAATATATTCGCAAAGGTACATGAGACAGGCGTCCCCATGGCTGTTCCAAGAATCTGCCTATACCACTGGTCATTGAAGAGAAGCGTATTGTTCTCTAAAATGAACAAAAATGATTCTTCTACAAATTCACTGAACTGAAGGCTCCTTCCCAAATGTTCAATGAGTTCAAGGACTGCGTTTACACCTCCACGTTGTCGAATCCGGGTGTAAAGATTGACCACATCCAGGGACACCAAACTCCAACCCTCCTGCCACTGGAAGCCATCAAGGGCCAGGAGGAAGTCGTTGGTGTCACCGAGATACGTGGGAAACCTAAATAGAACAGGACGCAGTAACCAATCCAGGTACCTCGACAAGGGTTCAGTCACTGACCCAACCCCCGCCACAATAGGACGTCCAGGGGGATGGGTCAGTGACTTGTGCACCTTAGGGAGAAAATACCAAGAGGGTTTATTCGGGAAGGAAGGAACCAATTTGTCAATGGTAGATCCATGGAGGACACCTGCCTCAATGTACAGGTCCACCAATTTGGACCTAATCTCGGGAATGGGATCAGAGAGTAATTTCTCATATGTCGAATCATCATTTAACTGTCTTTCCGCCTCAGTGGCATAAAAATCACGTGACATAACAACAACATTACCCCCCTTGTCCGCCGGCTTGATAATGAGGTCTGAGTTACGCAGCCATTGTATGGCGGTGAGTTGCCTCTTATTCAAATTCTCCTTCTCTTTCGGATATATTAGGGCTTTTGTTAACCTCAAAATCCTCTTATAAAATACATCAATTATCGAGCCGGCGGGCATAGGGGGGCAAAAAGAGGATGGGATACCTCCTCTAAAGCTGCTACGTGGGGTGGGTGGTACAGAGTTAGGGCTAAGATCCGTGTCTGCCAAAAATTCTAGACAGGCTATTTCTTGTGCATTAAAGGGTTCAGGGATATTATAACCCAGAGGATCAATATCCACAGGTTTGTCTCCTTCCCTTATAATATGCTGGGAGACCGAGGCCTTATTGAAGTGCTTCTTTAAATACAGTTTACGTACATTTTTAAATAGATCAATTTCGAATGTGGTCCTGTCGAATTGTTCCGTCGGACTGAACCCCAGTCCCAAATTCAGGACCGAGGTTTAAGAAACTCCGCCCATTCCGGAGACCTAAAAGTGATTATTGGACAACGGAGTCGGAGTCCAGTGCGTCTGACGACTCGACTAATCTATCCACTAAACCCCGCAGTAATATCCCTTTAGGAGGAGAACCCGGAGAGGGGGGCGGGGAAGAAGAAAGCGTGCGCAGATCGGCACGCAGGAAAAAACAGGTCTTATGGAGGAGTTAATAGAAGGGGACAGTGTCATTTCTTCTAACCTTGTTATTAACATCAGTGGTGTCGAGTTGCCCTCGCACTGCACCTCGGTCCTGAATTTGGGACTGGGGTTCAGTCCGACGGAACAATTCGACAGGACCACATTCGAAATTGATCTATTTAAAAATGTACGTAAACTGTATTTAAAGAAGCACTTCAATAAGGCCTCGGTCTCCCATAAGGGAAGGAGACAAACCTGTGGATATTGATCCTCTGGGTTATAATATCTCTGAACCCTTTAATGCACAAGAAATAGCCTGTCTAGAATTTTTGGCAGACACGGATCTTAGCCCTGACTCTGTACCACCCACCCCACGTAGCAGCTTTAGAGGAGGTATCCCATCCTCTTTTTGCCCCCCTATGCCCGCCGGCTCGATAATTGATGTATTTTATAAGAGGATTTTGAGGTTAACAAAAGCCCTAATATATCCGAAAGAGAAGGAGAATTTGAATAAGAGGCAACTCACCGCCATACAATGGCTGCGTAACTCAGACCTCATTATCAAGCCGGCTGACAAGGGGGGTAATGTTGTTGTTATTTCACGTGATTTTTATGCCACTGAGGCGGAAAGACAGTTAAATGATGATTCGACATATGAGAAATTACTCTCTGATCCCATTCCCGAGATTAGGTCCAAATTGGTGGACCTGTTGCAGAGGTACATTGAGGCAGGTGTCCTCCATGGATCTACCATTGACAAATTGGTTCCTTCCTTCCCGAATAAACCCTCTTGGTATTTTCTCCCTAAGGTGCACAAGTCACTGACCCATCCCCCTGGACGTCCTATTGTGGCGGGGGTTGGGTCAGTGACTGAACCCTTGTCGAGGTACCTGGATTGGTTACTGCGTCCTGTTCTATTTAGGTTTCCCACGTATCTCGGTGACACCAACGACTTCCTCCTGGCCCTTGATGGCTTCCAGTGGCAGGAGGGTTGGAGTTTGGTGTCCCTGGATGTGGTCAATCTTTACACCCGGATTCGACAACGTGGAGGTGTAAACGCAGTCCTTGAACTCATTGAACATTTGGGAAGGAGCCTTCAGTTCAGTGAATTTGTAGAAGAATCATTTTTGTTCATTTTAGAGAACAATACGCTTCTCTTCAATGACCAGTGGTATAGGCAGATCCTTGGAACAGCCATGGGGATGCCTGTCTCATGTACCTTTGCGAATATATTTCTGGGCAGATTCGAAGATAGATATATATTCTCAACGTCCAACCCTTTCCTCAGTCACATACGCCTGTTTTTACGTTACGTGGATGATATCTTCATGGTGTGGTCAGGAACACAGGAGCAGTGTGAGCATTTTGTGGCACATCTTAACGACACAAACGACATGAACATGATGTTCACCCTCAATTTTTGGGGTACGACCATCGAGTTCTTGGACGTTCGTGTTGTTGGAGAAGATGGTGCCTTATATACCGAAGGGTATCGCAAACCCACTGCCACAAACACCCTGCTGCACCATGGGAGCTATCATCCACGTAGCGTAACTAAATCAGTCCCTTATGGACAGTTTTTAAGACTCAGACGTATTAATAGTCAGGATACAATATTCCTGAGACAGGCGGATGAACTGAGGAACAGATTGATCCAGCGCGGATATCCATCAGAGCAGTTAGACACAGCCCTAGAGAGGGCTAAAACTCACACACAGCGATCACTAATGAAACGCAGGAAAAGAGAAAGTGGGATGGATAGTGATGCAGAGAAAAAGGACAGATTTGTGTTCGTGTTTAAGTACAGTCCTATGGCAGACTATATTAAGAAAACAATATTAAATAATTGGGAGATCTTAAAGGCAGAGGATGATCTGGGTGAATTCACAGATCAGAAACCCATATTAGCCTTCAAACGGTGTCGCACGTTTAGGGACATTTTGGTGCGCAGCCGCTACAGCGAGCAGAAACCGCGCGATTGGTTGTCACTCAGTAAGCCGGTTGGCAACTATCGCTGTGGTGACTGCTCCCTGTGCGGATACATGTTTAGAGGCCGCCATTTTTTCTTTGGAGGTCTGGAACATTGTGTACATCAATTCATCAACTGTAGAACGACGCACGTAGTCTATGTATTAATTTGTGTATGTGGATCCTTTTATATAGGGAAAACCAAGAGGTCCTTAATGGAGCGGGTACGAGAACATCGTAACTCAATTAAAACAGGCAAGGGACGTACCCGCCTAATTGAGCATGTACGGTGCCAACATGGGGGAGACGCAAGTGTCTTGCGATTTGCGGGCCTAGAACATGTCCCCCCACTAATTCAGGGAGGTGATAGACACCGTACCCTGCTCCAGAAGGAAGCTCGGTATATTATTAAAACTGATGCCACAGGTTGTTTAGGCTTAAACGAATGCAATGATTTGGCAGCATTCATTGAATAGGACGCTATGTGAATACGATTCTTTTATGAATATACCTTGGATTATCTTTAGTCACTGTGTATATATATTTATACGTTTTTGTATTTATATATTATTGCATTCATTTTTGCATCCCTTTCATATATATTTATGTACCCTTCCATGTGTGTAGATACTATTCACAGACTTTGTGTCACTTTGTGTAACCATTGTTTCATTATGTCAGTATTGTTTTTAAATTGAAACCTGCACTGATGTATCGATGCACCTGTGTTTCAGGTGTGCGCAGGTGGTGGAGTGTCAAGGGTTAATGAGTGATGGGTCAGCTGACCCTCCCCCACATGATGCTATAAACCAGCGCACACTTGATTCCCAGAGTGGATCAAACAGCCGGAGGAAGCGGTAGCACCGCGAAACGGCCGTCGCTGTGGATTGATACTCCATGTGAGTCTGCCCCCGTAACATACCCTACAATAAAGAAGCGTGAACACGAATGGTGAGTGCGGCTTATCTTTGCATCTTGTTCTCTACTAAATACCGCTGTCATATAGTTAAAAAAAAAAATATATATATATAGAGTGCAATACCCTACATCAGGGTTTATATTGGCGGTTAATTATTTTTAACATACTTAACCACTTTTTACTTTGCTTTGTGAACGCTAACTATGAGGCAAACATCTAATAAGGGACGCTGTCATGGTCGTGGTGCTGGTGGAGCCTCTGGTGCAGGGAGAGGACGTGGCCGTTCTGCCAAAGCTACACGTCCTACTGAACCTACTACCTCAGGTCCCAGTAGCCGCCAGAATCTACAGCGATATTTGGTCAGGCCTAATGCCGTTCTAAGGATGGTAAGGCCTGAGCAAGTACAGGTGCTAGTCAATTGGGTGGCCGACAGTGGATCCAGCACGTTCACATTATGTCCCACCCAGTCTTCTGCAGAAAGTGCACAGGTGAAACCCATGCCCATCAGTCTGTCACATCACCCCCGTGCATATCCGGGAACCTGTCTGAGCCTCAAGTCATGCAGCAGTCTCTTATGCTGTTTGAAGATTCTGCTGGCAGGGTTTCCCAAGGGCATCCACCTAGCCCTTCCCCAGGGGTGGAAGACATAGAATGCACTGACGCACAACCACTTATGTTTCCTGATGAGGACATGGGAATACCACCTGAGCACGTCTCTGATGATGACGAAACACAGGTGCCAACTGCTGCGTCTTTCTGCAGTGTGCAGACTGAAAAGGAGGTCAGGGAGGAAGACTGGGTGGAAGACGATGCAGGGGACGATGAGGTCCTAGACCCCACATGGAATGAAGGTCATGCCACTGACTTTCAGAGTTCGGAGGAAGAGGCAGAGGTGAGAAAGAGACAACAGCGTAGCAAAAGCGGGAGCAGGGTGCAAAAGCAGAGCAGCCATCGCCAAAACAGTTTGCCTGCTACTGGCCACCGTCACCAGGGACCGAGCACACCAAAGGCAGCTTCAAGGAGTTCCCTGGCATGGCACGTCTTCACACAATGTGCTGACGACAAGACCCGAGTAGTTTGCACGCTGTGCCATCAGAGCCTGAAGCGAGGCATTAACGTTCTCAACCTTAGCACAACCTGCATGACCAGGCATCTACATGCGAGACACGGGCTGCAGTGGAGTAAGCACCTTCAAAACCAAGAAAGGGCTCAGGCCCCTCCTGCTCCCTCTTCTGCTGCTGCCTCGGCCTCTTCCTCCACCTCTGGAGGAACGTTGGCACCTGCCGCCCAGCAAACAGAGGATGTGCCACCAACAACACCACCTCCGTCACGAACCATCTCCACCATGTCACACGGAAGCGTTCAGCTCTCCATCTCACAAACCTTTCAGAGAAAGCGTAAATTCCCACCTAGCCACCCTCGATCCCTGGCCCTGAATGCCAGCATTTCTAAACTGCTAGCCTTTGAAATGCTGTCATTCAGGCTGGTGGAGACGGACAGCTTTAAACAGCTCATATCGCTTGCTGTCCCACAGTACGTCGTTCCCAGCCGAAACTACTTCTCCAGGAGAGCCGTGCCCTCCCTGCACAACCAAGTATCGGATAAAATGAAGTGTGCACTGCGCAACGCCATCTGTGGCAAGGTCCACCTAACCACAGATACGTGGACCAGTAAGCACGGCCAGGGACGCTATATCTACCTAACTGCACACTGGGTAAATGTAGTGGCGGCTGGGCCCCAGGCGGAGAGCTGTTTGGCGCACGTCCTTCCACCGCCAAGGATCGCAGGGCATCATTTGTTGCCTCCGGTTGCCTTCTCTTCCTACTCGGCTTCCTCCTCCTCTTCTACTCTCCTCATCCGGTCAGCGACAGACCTTCACCACCAACTTCAGCACATTCAAACATCACATTCACAGCCTCCTCAACCTCCGACTCCATATCCACCTCCTTCTCTGAGTTGCAGGTTAATAATTTGTAATTTTTAGTTATTTTGCCCTATAAGACGCACCTAGGTTTTTGAGGAGGAAAATAAGAAAAAAAAATATTTTTAACCAAAAGGTGTGCTTTTGGTGGGTTTTGAATTAATGGTAGTCTGTGCATGACACTATTATGGGGGATCTGTGGATGACGCACTGTCATGTGGGGTCTCTGTGGATGGCACTGTTATGGGGGACCTGTGGATGGCACTGTTATGGGGGACCTGTGGATGGCACTGTTATGGGGGATCTCTGGATGGCACTGTTATGGGGGATCTCTGGATGGCACTGTTATGGGGGATCTGTGGATGGCACTGTTATGGGGGATCTGTGGATGGCACTGTTATGGGGGATCTGTGGATGGCGCTGTTATGGGGATCTGTGGATGGCACTGCTATGGGGTGGGAGATCTGTGGATGGCATTGTTATGGGGTGGGGGGGATCTGTGGATGGCATTGTTATGGGGTGGGGGATCTGTGGAATGCATTGTTATGAGGTGGGGGATCTGTGGATGGAACTGTTATGGGGGGGATCTGTGGATGACACTGCTATATGTCATCCACAGATCCCCCTCATAACAGTGTACCCCAAAATACACCGGACCTCTGCTCACAGAATTATTTATAAACATGAATCCTCATCCTGTTATTAAGTTTAACTAACGCTGCACTCTCCCATGTTCCCATGTCCCCTGTATCCCCACAGCACTTACGAACAAGCTTCCATAGCAGGCAGAGCGGACGGCAGCAGTAACGTCACTCACTGACGTCGCGCGCCTGCTCCGCCTACTTCATTCATAAAGTGGGCGGAGCAGTCGCTCAACGTCAGTGAGTGACGTTACTGCTGCCGTCCGCTCTGCCTGCTATTGAAGCTTGTTCGTAAGTGCTGTGGGGATACAGGGGACATGGGAACATGGGAGAACGCAGCGTTAGTTAAACTTAATAACAGGATGAGGATTCATGTTTTTAAATACTGCGGTGAGCGGCGGGGCCCGGTGTAAGAGTACAGTGACTGCACCGGGCCCCGCCCCTAGTTCCGGACTCCAGCCCTTCCTCTCTCCCCACTCATACATCGCAGTCTGCGATGCTGCAGCGTCGCAGACTGCGATGTAAAATGGAAGCATTCGCCCCACTTTAGGGGGGGGAAAGTGCGTCTTATGGGGCGAAAAATATGGTATTTTATTTCATTTTAAGTTATTTCATGCTCTTAAGCACATTTTACTGCCTTTTACATCGCTCTAGCCTTTTCAAGGACTATTTTAGAGCCATTTTGCAAAATGCAAAAAAGTGCCAATTTTAATGCCCTAAATTGAAAAAATTCTTATTTTCAATTGTCGGATGACATTTTACCATTTTTGGCATATACAAACCCCTGCTGTGCCTGGGTGACAGAGGCCTAAATCTCTCAAAATCCTCTGTTGTATTGCTGGGTGACATGAACCCCCTTTTGCCGTGAATCAACCCCTGCTGTGCCTGGGTGACAGGGGCCTAAATTTCTCAAAATCGTCTGTTCTATTGCTGGGTGACCATGAACCCCCTTTTGCCGTGAATGAACCCCTGCTGTGCCTGGGTGACAGGGGCCTAAATCTCTCAAAATCATCTGTTGTATTGCTGGGTGACATGAACCCCCTTTTTCCGTGAATGAACCCCTGCTGTGCCTGGGTGACAGGGGCCTAAATCTCTCAAAATCCTCTGTTGTATTGCTGGGTGACACGAACCCCCTTTTGCCGTGAATGAACCCCTGCTGTGCCTGGGTGACAAGGGCCTAAATCTCTCAAAATCATCTGTTGTATTGCTGGGTGACATGAACCCCCTTTTTCCGTGAATGAACCCCTGCTGTGCCTGGGTGACAGGGGCCTAAATCTCTCAAAATCCTCTGTTGTATTGCTGGGTGACACGAACCCCCTTTTGCCGTGAATGAACCCCTGCTGTGCCTGGGTGACAGGGGCCTAAATCTCTCAAAATCCTCTGTTCTATTGCTGGGTGACATGAACCCCCTTTTGCCGTGAATGAACCCCTGCTATGCCTGGGTGACAGGGGCCTAAATCTCTCAAAATCCTCTGTTCTATTGCTGGGTGATATGAACCCCCTTTTGCCGTGAATGAACCCCTGCTGTGCCTGGGTGACAGGGGCCTAAATCTCTCAAAATCCTCTGTTCTATTGCTGGGTGACAAGATCCCCCTTTTGCCGTGAATGAACTCCTGCTGTGCCTGGGTGAAATGGGCCTCATTCTCTCAAAATCATCTGTTCTATTGCTGGGTGACATGAACCCCCTTTTGCCGTGAATGAACCCCTGCTCTGCATTGCTGACAGGGAACTAAATTTAGTGAAAACATCTCTTACTGACCGGAAGATGCGCGACTACAAGCGCACGCTGCTGATGGCATTCCCACCTGACAGCGGGGGCACAGTGGAAGCACAAGGCAAAGGCAGACGAGGAGGAAGAGGTTGCCAACGCAGCTGGGGCACCGCCAGCACCTGAGAAGGCAGGGTTAGCTTGGCCAAAATGTGGAAAAGCTTTGTCAGCCTTGGAGGTGCTGACCTGCCCTGCAGCCAGTGTATAGTGTGAACGTGTGTTTAGCACGGCAGAGAGCATTATCACAAGCCGCAGCCAATGTGGACAAGTTTACGTTTATTAAAATGAACCAGGCATGCATCCCACAGGACTTGTCCGTACCTTGTGCAGAATAGACATTTATCCCAGCCTCAACCATCCATTCTTGTACTCAAGTGCACTTATTCTTTGTTTTATTTTGTTATATGTCCCAATATTTTGGGGATACTCCAATTTAAAAATAAAAAATAACACAAATCAGTGTTGGCTACCTATTCCTCCTTCACCGCCGCTTCCACCTACACCGCCACTTCCACCCATGCACCACCTCCTCAACCTCCTACTCCTAGATCCAGATTGTTATTTTTAATTTTTCAGTATTTTATGTTATTTTAAGTCATTTCCCTATCCACATTTGTTTGCAGAACAGTTGCCATGCTCTTAAGTATATTTTGATTCCTTTTGCAGCCTTCTAGCCCTTTCCAGGACTATTTTAGAGCCATTTTAGTTCCCAAAAGTTCGGGTCCCCATTGACTTCAATGAGGTTCGGGTTCGGGGTCAAGTTCGGGTCTCGATCCCGAACTTTTTTTTCAAGTTTGGCCGAACCTGCCGAACCCGAACATCCAGGTGTCCGCTCAACTCTACCCATGACGTGTAATATTTAATATCCATTGACTTTATTTTAATTGATTTATTTATTTTATTTGCATTTTGATCTCTTCTATTTATCACAGTCCTCTTTTTGTGTATATATATTTCCCTCCAACTGTGTGGGGATCCATTTGGCTTCGGCCTTCTTGTTGTATCTTTTTAGACTTGAGAAAGGAGTTATAAACTCCGAAACACGTTGTCCACTGAACATAATAAACAGCATCTATACCAAAAGTCTTGAGGTCGTTTCTGTGCGCCAAAGAGGTACCCACACCATGTGCTAGCACACAAACCATTCATCACTGCTATGCATAGGTGACAGGGAATAAAATGTTATATATTATTCAGTAATTAATGCGCGCCACATCCTTTCATTCAATGCTTAAACTTTGAAAAATTGTCACACTTTTACGCTTTAATAATTTCTCCCATATTTCAACTCTACAATTTGAAATTTGAAAAAATTAATCCTACCTTGGATGTGGTCTCTCTTTCTCACGCTCCCTCTCTGGCCTGGAACCCTGATTCCCCGCCACCCGTGATCACCATGGTAGGCGCATAAAAAAACATCGAAAGTTGATAGATTAGATATCAAATTGGATCGTGAACATCACGGGGACGTGCAACATGGTGGGGCACCAAGTGTGCACACGCCTACACGAACTGACTGACAGGGGTCAGCCCCTGCAACTTCTGGGTCTCCAAATTGGGCACATGGCCTGAGCTTGCCCTTTATGCCTTGGAGGTGCTGGCCTGCCCTGCAGCCAGTGTATTGTTTGAATGTGTGTTTAGCATGACTGGAGGGGGTTATCACAGGTTATATTTCCCAATGTTTTGGGGTGTACCCTAATTTCAAAAATAAAATTTAAAACCAAAAAGCAGTGTAGGCTACCTCCTCCTCCTCCACCGCCGCTTCCACCTACACCGCCACATCCACCGCCTCCTCAATCTTCTACTCCATATGGACCTCGTCCTCCTAGATCAAGATTATTTTTTTTTAAATCTATTTTATGTTATTTAAAGTCATTTCCCTATCCACATTTGTTTGCAGAGCACTTGCCATGCTCTTAACCACATTTTGATGCCATTTGCAGCCCTCTAGCCTTTTCCATGACATTTTACAGCCATTTTAGTGCTCAAAAGTTCGGGTCCCCATTGACTTCAATGGGGTTCGGGTTCGGGGTCAAGTTCGGTTCCCGAACTCGAACTTTTTTCTCAAGTTCAGCCGAACCCGTCGAACCCGAACATCCAGGTGTCCGCTCAACTCTAGTGGTGAGGCCAAATGAAAGGGGAGGTGATTTTATTAAAAACATGTCCAGAATAGAAACAAAATGGATTTTTAACATGAATACATTGGCACCTGGGGGTTTCAATTTTTAAATAGAACTATTTGCGTTTGAATAGTGCAGTATAGGTATATATATATATAGATAGAATATGCCTGGATAGGTATCATCCTATTGCAAGAGGGGAAGTAAAGCGTTAAAGTGTAGTCATTCAGAGACAGTGCATACAGTATATACAAGTAATCCAGCAGCACTATTGTATTCCATTTTCCTGACTAAGAACAGCGTACTGTCTGAAACGCATTGGCAGGAAGTTTAGTACTCACAACTATCCGTAGTTTGTATAGAGACATCACTATTCACTCCTTGAGAGCTCAAGGTATAACTTATATGCACAGTATCGCGCCACCAGCCAGAGCGCTATCCGCATTTTAGAAACCAGACCCATACCCAGCTTGATCCCCATACTTCATAGAGAGGAAGATAGACGCCGTGGAACGAGAACCACTAGTAAGGCAACTTATGTTACAATTGGTTAAAGGGTGCCACCAAGATGATAACTGGATCAATAGTTTTAATACTACGAAGAGGGCAAAAACATATAAACTGAGCCACAAACAAATTGGATTCTGCACCATCTGGATCCAATTAGGAAAGAGGATATAAAAAGGTGGTTTAGTGGGAGCCAGGTTACCACTGGGGAAGAAGTCAGTACCTTTTGGGACTTCGAAACGCGTCTGGTAGGAATCTGGACCCCATAATACCACCATTCTGGCGTACGCAAGAACATCTTCACTTTTACCTCCTCATCAATAACCTTCTGAGAGACTGATTCGTCCCATACAGAAATCTGTGCTCGTTAACTTCCTGGAGTGATACAGTTCCATTCCCAGCTTGATCGGAGCTAGCGAGGATTCGAGCACGAGGGAGGCTGAAGAAGCAGAGATCAAACGAATAAGCCGCACTCTGATGTTGGAGGTAAGGGAATAGTACAGCTCGATAATAGGTGGGACGCCACCTAGAGCTGAACTCCCGAATAACTTATGTGTTTGGGGGACAGGCCCCACACCGCGCAGGAGTTATGGCGGGGCATAGAACAACAGACCGACGAGTGGTTGCTGCCAGTGAGCCTCAAGCCCGGCCTGGTGGTGTGCGATAATGGGCGAAATCTCGTTGCAGCTCTGGGACTAGCCGGTTTGACGCACATCCCTTGCCTGACGCATGTGCTGAATTTGGTGGTGCACTACAGTGAACTAAAATTCATCGGAAGAAAATACCTGCCACCGTGATATTTTCTAATTTCCCGCAGCTAAGGAGATTGGCCAATCAGAAAACAACCATCGTGTGACGTCAGGCTGCATCACCATCACATGCAGCATCACATGGTAAGGCAAGCGATCACGTGGGACGCCACGCAGGTCCTTGCAGAACGGGAGATACCGTAACCAACTGAAGAGGGGTAAAGTAAACTTTATCTTTTTACTATTCCTCCATAAACAACATATGCTATTTGCCCGTGAGAACGGCCATATGTAATAACAATATCGGGAAATTTTACATCCAAATCCAAGTGAATTGGAAAACTGCCAGGAGAGTCACTCTCTCTTTAAAAGGCGGACACCAACACTTGACAATTCGGTGAATACAGGTCCTAACCAAGCTGTATCAGTACCAGCAACGATTTTAACACATTTTTTCACTTGTATGCTAAAAGGAAACATTTGTTGTGCACAACATATTATATGCCATTGAGCACATATATTTTCTATTTTTTATTTTTTTTCCCAATTCTCTATTTTTGCACTGCACTTTATTCCTATTTTTATCAATTGGATTTTATATGCGCATATACTGCACTCTTCTCAAGAACACCACTATCTTACTGAAGACAGACAACATCTATTATTAGAACTTCTTGGACCACATTTATTGATTCCAGGACCTCTTAAAGAACTCTTTGAACATTCTCTAATATATTTTTTGGACACTATTTTTTGGACACTACTTTTTACTTTATTTTACCTATTTTTAATCATAATTTTAGGGAACCCTACTCCATCAATACCCATTGAACTATATACCTTTGCCGAATAGACTCTATACTCTACCCTAACGTACCTATATATATATATATATATATATACACATATTTTTTATATATATATATTTTTTATTTCATTTTTCATTCATTTTTTATTTTTATTTTTATTGTTATTTATAGCATCATCTATATAATATAAACATTTACTATCAAATACTTTTTTACTTCATATAATAATAAAAAAATCCCCGTATTTAATCCAAATGCGAGTGTGCCATCACAATTCTTTTCTATTGCAGAAATTCATTCACAACTACCTCGACATGTCAGAGCTGCTGCATAAAGTGCGGGCCGTCTGTGCGCGCTTCCGGCGTTCTCATCCTGCTGCCGCTCGGCTGTCTGCTCTACAACGTAAACTGCGTCCTTCCCGCTCACCGCCTCATATGCGACGTGCCCACCAGGTGGAACTCCACCTTGCACATGCTGGAGAGACTGTGCGAGCAGCAGCAGGCCATAGTGGAGTTTCAGCTGCAGCACGCACGGGTGAGTCGCACTGCGGAACAGCACCACTTCACCACCAATGACTGGGCCTCCATGCGAGACCAGTGTGCCCTGTTGCGCTGTTTCGAGTACTCCATCAACATGGCCAGTGGCGATAACGCCGTTATCAGCGTTACAATACCACTTCTATGTCTCCTTGAGAAAACACTTAGGGCGATGATGGAAGAGAATGTGGCCCAGGACGAGGAGGAGGAAGAGGGGTCATCTCTAACACTTTCAAGCCAGTCTTTTAGAAGTGGCTCAGAAAGAGGATTTTTGCAACAGCAGAGGCCAGGTACAAATTTGGCCAGCCAGGGCCCACTACTGGAGGACGAGGAGGAGGAGGATGAGGAGGAGGAGGAGGAGGAGGATGGGGATGAAGCATGTTCACAGCGGGGTGGTATCCAATGCAGCTCGGGCCCATCACTGGCCGTGGCTGGGGGGATACGGAGGACGCAGACGATACGCCTCCCACAGAGGACAGCTTGTCCTTACCTCTGGGCAGCCTGGCACACATGAGCGACTACATGCTGCAGTGCCTGCGCAACGACTGCAGAGTTGCCCACATTTTAACGTATGCTGACTACTGGGTGGCCACCCTGCTGGATCCCCATTACAAAGACAATGTGCCGTCCTTAATTCCCTCACTGAAGCGTGATCGGAAGATGCGCGACTACAGGCGCACGCTGGTAGACGCGCTCCTGAGAGAATTCCCGACTGATGCCAGGGGACAAGTGGAAGCACAAGGCGAAGGCAGGGCAGGAGGAAGAGGTCGCCAATGCAGCTGTGTCAGCGCCAGCACCTCAGAAGGCAGGGTTAGCATGGCCGACATGTGGAAAAGCTTTGTCACCTCGCCGCAACAACCGGCCCCAACTGCTGTTATGGAGCATGTTAGCAGGAGGCAGCATTTGAACAACATGGTGGAACAGTACCTGTGCACACGCCTTCACGTACTGACTGATGGTTCTGCTCCACTCAACTTCTGGGTCTCCAAATTGTCCACATGGCCAGAGCTTGCCCTGTATGCCTTGGAGGTGCTGACCTGCCCTGCAGTCAGTGTACTCTCTGAACATGTATTTAGCACGGCAGGAGGTGTCATTACAGACAGATGCAGACGCCTGACCACAGCCAACGTGGACAATCTCACGTTCATTAAAATGAACCAGGCATGGATCCCACAAGACTTGTCTGTATCTTGTGCAGAATAGACATTTATACCACCATCATACATACATTCTTGTACTCCAGTCAAGTGCAATGATTCTTTGTTTTCCTAATTTTTTTTTATTTGTCCCAATATTTTGGGGGCTACCTACCCCTATAAAAAATAAAATAAAACATTGTTGGCTACCTCCTCCTCCTCCATTGCTGCCTCCACCTAAAACACCACATTCACAGCCTCCTCAACCTCCGACTCCATATCCACCTCCTTCTCTGAGTTGCAGGTTAATAATTTGTAATTTTTAGTTATTTTGCCCTATAAGACGCACCTAGGTTTTTGAGGAGGAAAATAAGAAAAAAAATATTTTTAACCAAAAGGTGTGCTTTTGGTGGGTTTTGAATTAATGGTAGTCTGTGCATGACACTATTATGGGGGATCTGTGGATGACGCACTGTCATGTGGGGTCTCTGTGGATGGCACTGTTATGGGGGACCTGTGGATGGCACTGTTATGGGGGACCTGTGGATGGCACTGTTATGGGGGATCTCTGGATGGCACTGTTATGGGGGATCTCTGGATGGCACTGTTATGGGGGATCTCTGGATGGCACTGTTATGGGGGATCTGTGGATGGCACTGTTATGGGGGATCTGTGGATGGCACTGTTATGGGGGATCTGTGGATGGCGCTGTTATGGGGATCTGTGGATGGCACTGCTATGGGGTGGGAGATCTGTGGATGGCATTGTTATGGGGTGGGGGGGATCTGTGGATGGCATTGTTATGGGGTGGGGGATCTGTGGAATGCATTGTTATGAGGTGGGGGATCTGTGGATGGAACTGTTATGGGGGGGATCTGTGGATGACACTGCTATATGTCATCCACAGATCCCCCTCATAACAGTGTACCCCAAAATACACCGGACCTCTGCTCACAGAATTATTTATAAACATGAATCCTCATCCTGTTATTAAGTTTAACTAACGCTGCACTCTCCCATGTTCCCATGTCCCCTGTATCCCCACAGCACTTACGAACAAGCTTCCATAGCAGGCAGAGCGGACGGCAGCAGTAACGTCACTCACTGACGTCGCGCGCCTGCTCCGCCTACTTCATTCATAAAGTGGGCGGAGCAGTCGCTCAACGTCAGTGAGTGACGTTACTGCTGCCGTCCGCTCTGCCTGCTATTGAAGCTTGTTCGTAAGTGCTGTGGGGATACAGGGGACATGGGAACATGGGAGAACGCAGCGTTAGTTAAACTTAATAACAGGATGAGGATTCATGTTTTTAAATACTGCGGTGAGCGGCGGGGCCCGGTGTAAGAGTACAGTGACTGCACCGGGCCCCGCCCCTAGTTCCGGACTCCAGCCCTTCCTCTCTCCCCACTCATACATCGCAGCCTGCGATGCTGCAGCGTCGCAGACTGCGATGTAAAATGGAAGCATTCGCCCCACTTTAGGGGGGGGAAAGTGCGTCTTATGGGGCGAAAAATATGGTATTTTATTTCATTTTAAGTTATTTCATGCTCTTAAGCACATTTTACTGCCTTTTACATCGCTCTAGCCTTTTCAAGGACTATTTTAGAGCCATTTTGCAAAATGCAAAAAAGTGCCAATTTTAATGCCCTAAATTGAAAAAATTCTTATTTTCAATTGTCGGATGACATTTTACCATTTTTGGCATATACAAACCCCTGCTGTGCCTGGGTGACAGAGGCCTAAATCTCTCAAAATCCTCTGTTGTATTGCTGGGTGACATGAACCCCCTTTTGCCGTGAATCAACCCCTGCTGTGCCTGGGTGACAGGGGCCTAAATTTCTCAAAATCGTCTGTTCTATTGCTGGGTGACCATGAACCCCCTTTTGCCGTGAATGAACCCCTGCTGTGCCTGGGTGACAGGGGCCTAAATCTCTCAAAATCATCTGTTGTATTGCTGGGTGACATGAACCCCCTTTTTCCGTGAATGAACCCCTGCTGTGCCTGGGTGACAGGGGCCTAAATCTCTCAAAATCCTCTGTTGTATTGCTGGGTGACACGAACCCCCTTTTGCCGTGAATGAACCCCTGCTGTGCCTGGGTGACAAGGGCCTAAATCTCTCAAAATCATCTGTTGTATTGCTGGGTGACATGAACCCCCTTTTTCCGTGAATGAACCCCTGCTGTGCCTGGGTGACAGGGGCCTAAATCTCTCAAAATCCTCTGTTGTATTGCTGGGTGACATGAACCCCCTTTTGCCGTGAATGAACCCCTGCTATGCCTGGCTGACAGGGGCCTATTTTAAGTCATTTCCCTATCCACATTTGTTTGCAGAACAGTTGCCATGCTCTTAAGTATATTTTGATTCCTTTTGCAGCCTTCTAGCCCTTTCCAGGACTATTTTAGAGCCATTTTAGTTCCCAAAAGTTCGGGTCCCCATTGACTTCAATGAGGTTCGGGTTCGGGGTCAAGTTCGGGTCTCGATCCCGAACTTTTTTTTCAAGTTTGGCCGAACCTGCCGAACCCGAACATCCAGGTGTCCGCTCAACTCTACCCATGACGTGTAATATTTAATATCCATTGACTTTATTTTAATTGATTTATTTATTTTATTTGCATTTTGATCTCTTCTATTTATCACAGTCCTCTTTTTGTGTATATATATTTCCCTCCAACTGTGTGGGGATCCATTTGGCTTCGGCCTTCTTGTTGTATCTTTTTAGACTTGAGAAAGGAGTTATAAACTCCGAAACACGTTGTCCACTGAACATAATAAACAGCATCTATACCAAAAGTCTTGAGGTCCTTTCTGTGCGCCAAAGAGGTACCCACACCATGTGCTAGCACACAAACCATTCATCACTGCTATGCATAGGTGACAGGGAATAAAATGTTATATATTATTCAGTAATTAATGCGCGCCACATCCTTTCATTCAATGCTTAAACTTTGAAAAATTGTCACACTTTTACGCTTTAATAATTTCTCCCATATTTCAACTCTACAATTTGAAATTTGAAAAAATTAATCCTACCTTGGATGTGGTCTCTCTTTCTCACGCTCCCTCTCTGGCCTGGAACCCTGATTCCCCGCCACCCGTGATCACCATGGTAGGCGCATAAAAAAACATCGAAAGTTGATAGATTAGATATCAAATTGGATCGTGAACATCACGGGGACGTGCAACATGGTGGGGCACCAAGTGTGCACACGCCTACACGAACTGACTGACAGGGGTCAGCCCCTGCAACTTCTGGGTCTCCAAATTGGGCACATGGCCTGAGCTTGCCCTTTATGCCTTGGAGGTGCTGGCCTGCCCTGCAGCCAGTGTATTGTTTGAATGTGTGTTTAGCATGACTGGAGGGGGTTATCACAGGTTATATTTCCCAATGTTTTGGGGTGTACCCTAATTTCAAAAATAAAATTTAAAACCAAAAAGCAGTGTAGGCTACCTCCTCCTCCTCCACCGCCGCTTCCACCTACACCGCCACATCCACCGCCTCCTCAATCTTCTACTCCATATGGACCTCGTCCTCCTAGATCAAGATTATTTTTTTTTAAATCTATTTTATGTTATTTAAAGTCATTTCCCTATCCACATTTGTTTGCAGAGCACTTGCCATGCTCTTAACCACATTTTGATGCCATTTGCAGCCCTCTAGCCTTTTCCATGACATTTTACAGCCATTTTAGTGCTCAAAAGTTCGGGTCCCCATTGACTTCAATGGGGTTCGGGTTCGGGGTCAAGTTCGGGTCCCGAACTCGAACTTTTTTCTCAAGTTCAGCCGAACCCGTCGAACCCGAACATCCAGGTGTCCGCTCAACTCTAGTGGTGAGGCCAAATGAAAGGGGAGGTGATTTTATTAAAAACATGTCCAGAATAGAAACAAAATGGATTTTTAACATGAATACATTGGCACCTGGGGGTTTCAATTTTTAAATAGAACTATTTGCGTTTGAATAGTGCAGTATAGGTATATATATATATAGATAGAATATGCCTGGATAGGTATCATCCTATTGCAAGAGGGGAAGTAAAGCGTTAAAGTGTAGTCATTCAGAGACAGTGCATACAGTATATACAAGTAATCCAGCAGCACTATTGTATTCCATTTTCCTGACTAAGAACAGCGTACTGTCTGAAACGCATTGGCAGGAAGTTTAGTACTCACAACTATCCGTAGTTTGTATAGAGACATCACTATTCACTCCTTGAGAGCTCAAGGTATAACTTATATGCACAGTATCGCGCCACCAGCCAGAGCGCTATCCGCATTTTAGAAACCAGACCCATACCCAGCTTGATCCCCATACTTCATAGAGAGGAAGATAGACGCCGTGGAACGAGAACCACTAGTAAGGCAACTTATGTTACAATTGGTTAAAGGGTGCCACCAAGATGATAACTGGATCAATAGTTTTAATACTACGAAGAGGGCAAAAACATATAAACTGAGCCACAAACAAATTGGATTCTGCACCATCTGGATCCAATTAGGAAAGAGGATATAAAAAGGTGGTTTAGTGGGAGCCAGGTTACCACTGGGGAAGAAGTCAGTACCTTTTGGGACTTCGAAACGCGTCTGGTAGGAATCTGGACCCCATAATACCACCATTCTGGCGTACGCAAGAACATCTTCACTTTTACCTCCTCATCAATAACCTTCTGAGAGACTGATTCGTCCCATACAGAAATCTGTGCTCGTTAACTTCCTGGAGTGATACAGTTCCATTCCCAGCTTGATCGGAGCTAGCGAGGATTCGAGCACGAGGGAGGCTGAAGAAGCAGAGATCAAACGAATAAGCCGCACTCTGATGTTGGAGGTAAGGGAATAGTACAGCTCGATAATAGGTGGGACGCCACCTAGAGCTGAACTCCCGAATAACTTAAAATTTCGATCAGCCTACGAACTGTTACATAAGAATTATTACTATGAAATATTGACTCTTTCAGCCGAATCGACGATTATATTAACCTAATATTTGGTGACCATTTAATCGAGAACTTTGCTTCGGTGAATTATCGATAACTAGATTTTATCGTGGTGGATATGCCAAGCACCTATATGCTGTCTGACCTATGTGACAATTAGTTAATCCGTACCTCAAGTGATTTTTTATCTTTACCGTCATTTTTGTGATTCATTTGTTTTTTAATTTCTGTACAATTTACGTATCTTGTATGACTTTTTAATATCATGACTTTTTAATATTGCGAATTATTAACAGTTGAACTTCAATAAAGTAGTTTGTTTGAGCAGTCCTCCAGATATATGAGTGCCATATCTTCTATTACTACTATTTTTAATTAACCCCCTGGTGTTTTGGAGTTAACACATAGATATTGAGCACCATCCCTTCCTACTGACTAGTAGAGCCACCCCATCCTGCGAACAACATGTCATGATAATGCCCTGACAAAAATATCAGAGTGATTGATAAAAGGTGCCTAAAATATATGAATGTATATTGTATGTTAATGTATGTATGTATGTATGTATGTATGCTGGTATCGGAATATCCTCGTTGTGTGAATCTATTGTGAAGATCCTGAGATTGTAGATCAAAAGACGTGTCAGTGGAACAGATTCTTCTGGCTCTCCAAAATTGGCTATATGGAATGCTGTAGATCAAGTTCTTGGGATGGCACAAATTGGCATGTAGAATTGAATTAGTGGAAGTTGCTTTACGGTATAAGTCCGTGGAGATTTTTCCTTCATTATCAACCAGGATTTTAACGTCCAGGAAATCCAAATCGGTCTTACTCATCCTGTGAGTTAATTTAATATTGTAATTATTATGGTTAAGGTTGTTAATGAGGTCAGTGAATCCAGACTGTGGGCCCTGCCACACGATGAAAATGTCATCTATGTAGCGGGCCCACATCTGGACCCCCCCCCCCGACCAACATGTAGGTCTCTGTCAGGAAGACTTTCCTCTCCCACAGCGCCAGGAACAGGTTGGCGAAGGACGGCGCACAGGCCCCCCCCATCGCTGTCCCCTGGAGCTGCAGGTAGAAGGTGTCCTCGAACAGAAAAAAGTTGTGGGTGAGAACAAAGTGTAGAAGATCCACAATAAACTCACTATATTCCTCATCAATGTTAGTCATCGTCAGAAAGAAGCGTGCAGCTTCCAATCCGTCTTGGTGTTGAATACTCGTGTAGAGTGATTCGACATCACAGGATGCGATCCACATATCTCGTTCGAGGTGTAGGTCATTAAGTCGGCGTAGAAGGTCTGTAGTGTCCTTTATAAAAGATGGCAATTGTTCAACCAATGGCTGCAACACAAAATCAATGAGTTAACAGGCAGGTTCGCATAGATTACCCCTCCCAGAAACTATGGGTTGTCCCGGGGGGCAGATGGTGTTCTTATGGATCTTGGGTAGTAAATATAAGCATGCGACCTGATGGGTGTTCGAGTATACGGCTGTCTGCTTCTTTCTTTGAAATGATGCCTCTCTCCTGGGCTCCACTAACAAGAGTTTCCAATTCTTTTTTGTATTGTAGACTGGGATTATAGGTAAGGCGTTGATAGCATGATGTGTCCTTTAATTGCCTGTATGCCTCTTTTTCATATTGGCGTTTTGGCCAAATGACAACGTTGCCACCTTTATCGGCGGGTTTGAATATAACGTCGTCCATTTGCTGTGATTGCTTAATTACTTTCCTTTGTATATATGTTAAATTGAAACCTGAAACATTGACACTCTTGTCAATCTTCTGGAACGCCTTTGTAACCAAGTGGACAAAGGTGTGTATGTGAGAGTACGTATTAAGTGCTGGAAATCGTTTAGATTTCGGCAGTAGTGATAATGGGAACTTACCTTGGATGTGCAGTTGGTTGGCTGTTTGTTCCTCCATTAGCTCCTCCAAAATGGCTACAGCTTCTTGTTCCTGCGGTGTAGTCAAAGTCTCAGAGGATACATTCTTTGTGGAAAACATTTTTAAAAAAATACATTTTCTGGCAAAGAGGTTGAGGTCCTTTATTGCTGTAAAAGAATCAAAATTGTGAGATGGAACAAATGACAAACCGTAGCCCAGCACTTCCTATTGTGTATTGGAAAAACTTCGTTCGGACAAATTGATTACATTCATATTCGAACCCTGGTCAGCATTGCGTTTAGAGTTATGATGATGTTGAGACGGGGGTGATGCCTTTCTCTTGGCTTTACGTGAGGGATATCTCACAGTTGATCTAGAAGAGCGGCTGGATGAGTTTGATTCGCACCCAATAGAGGTATGTGAAGATTGGGAACTTGATCTAGATCTCACAAAGGTGGACGAATTACGCCACTTGTACACACGGTTTGACTCAAAGTCTTGTTTGTCTCGTTGGAACTTCTTACTTTTAATAGCCTTGATTTGTTTCTCCCATGTGTCATATAGATCATGTAGTTCCATCTCCCAGCGTTCCTTTTCACTCGTGGTCAGTCGTGCATACAGTTGTTCCGTGTTGTTTTTAATGGTATCCTCAAGTTCACATAATGTTTTGGTATTGAGTTCAATAATTGTCTGTATGAGAGATCTAGAGCATGTATTGCATGTTTCCTCCCATTTAGACGTAAAATCAGTATCTTGACTGCCATAGGTTGGAAAAATCTGAATACGTAAACCCCTCGGAATGAGGTTTTGTTGTATATAATTATCAAGGGATGTCTTATTCCACCAAGTTCTTACTTGTTTCAAATGTTGTTTCTTCAACTCATTCCTCAATACTCGAATTTGCTGTCCATCTGAATCCTCCATTTTGCCACGGCTGCTGAACAAGTCCTCCGTCTGTGTTTGCCACAGAGCGGTTTGTGCCCGGAATCCCATCTCAAAAAGTTTGAGGAAAATTATTCTCTGAAAAAATCTAAGAACAAAACAATGCCACCAATATGATAACCGGATCAATAGTTTTAATACTACGAAGAGGGCAAAAACATATAAACTGAGCCACAAACAAATTGCAACACCACACTTCGGTAAGAAAGTGATAAATACAAACTTTCTTACCTCCTTTAACCCTCAGTGGCGCTCAATTAGGGGTGCCCTTAATAAACACTGGGAAGTGCTTCAGTTAGACCCCACTCTACATAAAATTCTTCCCACATGCCCGGCCATTACATACAGAAGGACAAAAAACTTGAGAGACCTTCTGGTTAAAAGCTACTACCCTTGTAAAAATCCATCAACTATCTTTGGATCTAAAGACTCTAAATGGGGAAGCTATCCATGTGGTAAATGCGTGGCCTGTCCGAATATGGATAGGGCGACTCATTTCAGTAATCCATCATTGAGTGACAGAAGTTATAGTATTACTCATAACATCTCCTGTCACACTGTTGGGGTTATCTATCTGGCCTCCTATCCATGTTCTCTAATCTATATTGGCATGACATCTAGGGAACTGAAGAGACGAGTTTGGGAGCACGTCCTCGGGATAGTAGCAGCAAAAGAGGAGAAGGACCTAGCTGTACTGAAAACTATTCCCAGGCATTTTAAGGAAGTTCTTGCTCAAAAAGAGGTAAAATGGATCTATCACTTAGACAGTATGGTACCTAGAGGCCTAAATGAAGATATGTCTTTTGCACCATTTTTGTAATATTTCTATAATGACCCGACTCATGATCTTTTGTTGCAATATACTCATTTGCACATCCTGATAATCCTGGTGGTATCCAGTATTTTATACACTTTTGTTCTTACTCATTTTAACAGTTGTGTTTTTTTGTCTTTATTATTAGATCTCATGTTTCTTTTGGTGTGCTTGGAACAACCTCTATTTACCTATGGGAAATTTTTCCCATGGTTCCATCCGTCTTACTTGATTTACGGTACCTTTGGCCACATAATGAATACCTGGAAGAAGAGCCTGCCATCCATTCCCCATTGATATTTACCATTTGATGATTTCCTGTATCCATGAACTCTCTTTCCTGCATCACCTCACTGTGTGGTTCACATCACTTTCACGATTCATTTGTTATATTATTCACTCATCCCCCCCACCCCCCCCTCCCTCACTGTACACATCAACTTTTTGCACTGGTCCTCACTTACGCCGTCCCTTTTACTTACTAAACAGTCGGTAAGACGGTGCAGCGGGATAATGCTCCGTTGCAGCAATCTGTGTTCACCTGAGTCCTCAGGGTCGCAGGTTCAATAGTGGCGGGGTTTACTCAGCCTTCCATCTCTCCGAGGTCGGTAAAATGAGTACCATTGAGTATTTATTTATTAGCATACATACATTAACATACAATATATATTCATGTATTTTAGGCGCCTTTTATCAATCACTGATATTTTTGTCAGGGCATTATCATGACATCACTATAACCTTGTTTATATATTTTATGTATCATGCTTTTATATATTTGCTCACTTATTTATGTTGTGTGTATTATTGTCAATTCCTTACACATTTATACATTTTTCACATTTGATCATGATTTAGATTTATGTCAAACAAGTATAAGATAATATATACTCATTTTCACAATGTGGGATATGGATAGTTTGAGTCTCTCTTTTTAATTATACACTGTGTAGTTATGTCTTTGGTATATACTGGGTTCGGCATTCATTCAGCTGCTCTATTATACGCGATCACTGTTGTCCGTAGTGACCAACTAGATCATGTAGGACTTAGTTGCGCCCACAAACTACTTCATGTGAGGTTTGGCTACGCCCACAGATCATGTGATGCGAGGCTTAGTTGGGCATACAAACCATTATATGCGAGGCTTGGCTACACCTGTAAACCATGTCATGTGAGGCTCAGCCACGCCCATAAATTATGTCATGTGAGGCTTGGTCACGCCCACAAAAACGTGCTTCATAAGGTCCTATCACTATGAAACTACAAGCCTCCTCACATGATCTGTGTCATGTGGGGTTTGGCCATACCCACAACCTTATGTCAGAAGGTCCTTTTACTCTGAACTTATATGCTGCTTTTGCATAATTTTTGCAGTGTTCTTGCAGTGTGCCTCCTTTTTATACCATAGACTATCAACTATCGAGTCTTATTCTATTTTTACCTTGATTGTACATCTGACTGAGCAGTATATTTTAACTATTTACGAGTGACTTTCTGGTAACATGGTCTATTGGTCCGCCTATTGTGGGTGTTCCTTTAGCATACCAATCTGTTATCCTCTTATTAAGATCACTATAAAAAGACCATAGTACCACCTATACACCATCCCCGGAAGAAGCCAGCGTGTCTGGCGAAACGGCGTTGGGAGGCGGCGGCTGAGGAGCCAGCACACGGCGGGTATTTACTACATTTATGTTTCTCCACATGTCACTTTTGCTCTTTCCTTTGTCCTTGGTTTTGTCCGGGAGTTTCATGCACCTTATAGACAGGTGAATGTGGATGCCTGCTTTTTTCATGCTGTTCGCAGTGTCCCGTATGTGCTGACCCCTCAGCCTCCTCCTTGGTTTTGTGTCCTCCATTTTGTTATGGCTGCTGTCTAAAATAATTATCTATGTACTGTATTGTAATATTTTACCTTTAATAAAGTTTGTATTTATCTCTTTCTTACCGAAGTGTGGCGTTGCAATTTGTTTGTGGCTCAATTGGTTAACCTCTTCAGGACACAGGGCGTACAGGTACGCCCTTATGTCCTGGTACTTAAGGATCTTGTACAAAAAAAAATAAAAAGAGCAAGGATTTTTACAAGGTAAAAAATCTAATTTTATTCAATATAAATCACATGATCATTATAGGTAATGCTCAAAAGGGACAGGACATGGAGACTGAGCCACAAAGGGCTATACAATGTGGAGAATCACAATGGGGGATAATGTGACCATAAACAGCAGAGAACAACAATTTACCAGAGGCCGTGAACAAGAGTGTAGTTGCGGGTGCAACTGCTGATCCCTAGTATAAAACAACTACCTGACTATTGTTCACAACATCTGTCCAAGGATGCTGTGAGGTGTCAATGGACGGTGCAATACTACTAATGAAGATGGCATATAACAATGAACTGCAAGCCTCTCGTCCCACCCTGATCCAGCTGCCAAGTTACCTACCCATGTTGCTGCTGTAGAATGGTAACACGATTCCCCCACTGCTTCAACCTCGACACGTGTTTTGCCACGTAGGCTTCGTCAGGAGGTATTTTAGGTACTTAAGGACCTGTACGCCCTGTGTATTTCCGATCACCGCCGCGCAAATCCCGGTGCCTGCTCAAATCCCGTGACCCCCCCATGTCGGCGATCTCCGCAAACGGCGGGCGGTGCCATCGGGTCCCCATGGGGCTGTGCGGGGGACCCGATGGCATGGAAGGCAGCGCGATGCCTTCCTGAGGCATCTGCGCTGCCTTCCGGTGACGAGCCTGTGAGATCCAGCCCCCTGGATCTCGCAGGCCCCGGAATCTGTATGAGTAATACACAGTATTACTCATACAGCCAATGCATTCCAATACAGAAGTATTGGAATGCATTGTAAAGGATTAGACCCCCAAAAGTTCAAGTCCCAAAGTGGGACAAAAGATTAAGTGAAAAAAAAGTTGAAAAAATAAAGTTTCCCCCCCCCAAAAATAAACGTTTCAAGTAAAAATAAACGAAAACGTCATTTTCCCCAAATAAAGTAAAAAAAAAAATGGGGGGGGGTAAAGTGTACATATTAGGTATCGCCGCGTTCATATCGACCGGCTATATAAACATATCACATGACCTAACCCGTCAGATGAATACCGTAAAAAATAAAAAATAAAAACTGTGCTAAAGAAACAATTTTTTTGTCACCTTACATCACAAAAAGTACCACAGCAAGCGATCAAAAAGGCATTTGCCCTCCAAAATAGTACCAATATAACCGTCACCTCATCCCGCAAAAAATGAGCCCCTAGCTGAGACAATCGCCCAAAAAATAAAAAAACCATGGCTCAGAATATGGAGACACTAAAACATAATTTTTTTTGTTTTAAAAAAGCTGTTATTGTGTAAAACTTACATAAATAAAAAAAAGTATACATATTAGGTATCTCCGCGTCCGTATCGACCAGCTCTATAAAAATATCACATGACCTAACCCCTCAGATGAACACCGTAAAAAATAAAAAATAAAAACTGTGCTAAATAAACCATTTTTTGTCACCTTACATCACAAAAAGTGTAATAGCAAGCGATCAAAAAGCCATATGCACCCCAAAATAGTGCCAATCAAACCGTCATCTCATCCCGCAAAAAATAAGACGCTACCTAAGATAATTGCCCAAAAACTGAAAAAACTATGGCTCTCAGACTATAGAGACACTATACATGCTTTTTTTTTTTAAAAAAAATTACATTATTGTGTAAAACTTACATAAATAAAAAATCACATGACCTAACCCCTCAGATGAACACCGTAAAAAAAAAAAAAAAAACTATGCTAAATAAACAATTTTTTGTCACCTTACATCACAAAAAGTGTAATACCAAGCGATCAAAAAGTCACACGCACCCCAAAATAGTGCCAATAAAACCGTAATCTCATCCCGCAAAAATCATACCCTACCCAAGGTAATCGCCAAAAAACGTAAAGAATTATGGCTCTCAGACTATGGAAACACTAAAAGATTATTTTTTTTTGCTTCAAAAATGAAATCATTGTGTAAAACTTACATAAATAAAAAAAAGTATACATATTAGGTATCGCCGTGTCCGTGACAACCTGGTCTATAAAATACTACATGATCTAACCTGTCAGATGAATGTTGTAAATAACAAAAAATAAAAACGGTGACAAAACAGCTATTTCTTGTTATCTTGCATCACAAAAAGTGTAATATAGAGCAACCAAAAATCACTGTACTTTAAACTAGTACCAAAAAAACTTCAGTTTTGAATACCTTGAGGGGTGTAGTTTCTTAGATGGGGTACATTTATGGAGTTTCTACTCTAGGGTTGCATCAGGGGGGCTTCAAATGGGACATGGTGTCAAAAAAAACAGTCCAGCAAAATCTGCCTTCCAAAAATCGTATGGCATTCCTTTCCTTCTGCGCCCTGCCGTGTGTCCGTACAGTAGTTTACGACCACATATGGGGTGTTTCTGTAAACTACAGAATCAGGGCCATAAATATTGACTTTTGTTTGGATGTTAACCCTTGCTTTGTAAAAGTAAAAAAAATATTAAAATGGAAAATCTGCCAAAAAAGTCAAATTCTGAAATTGTATCTCTATTTTCCATTAATTCTTGTGGAACACCTATAGGGTTAACAATGCTTGTAAAATCAGTTTTGAATACCTTGAGGGGTGTAGTTTCTTAGATGGGGTCACTTTTATGGAGATTCTACTCTAGGGGTGCATCAGGGGGGCTTCAAATGGGACATGGTGTCAAAAAAACCAGTCCAGCAAAACCTGCCTTCCAAAAACCGTATGGCATTGCTTTCCTTCTGCGCCCTGCCGTGTGCCCGTACAGCGGTTTACCACCACATATGGGGTGTTTCTGTAAACGACAGAATCAGGGCAATAAATATTGAGTTTGGTTTGGCTGTTAACCCTTGCTTTGTAACTGAAAAAAAAATATTCAAATAGGAAAATCTGCCAAAAAAGTGAAATTTTGAAATTATATCTCTATTTTCCATTAATTCTTGTGGAACACCTAAAGACTATGGAAACACTAAAAGATTATTTTTTTTTGCTTCAAAAATGAAATCATTGTGTAAAACTTACATAAATAAAAAAAAAGTATACATATTAGGTATCGCCGTGTCCGTGACAACCTGGTCTATAAAATACCACATGATCTAACCTGTCAGATGAATGTTGTAAATAACAAAAAATAAAACCGGTGCCAAAACAGCTATTTCTTGTTATCTTGCATCACAAAAAGTGTAATATAGAGCAACCAAAAATCACTGTACTTTAAACTAGTACCAAAAAAACTTCAGTTTTGAATACCTTGAGGGGTGTAGTTTCTTAGATGGGGTACATTTATGGAGTTTCTACTCTAGGGTTGCATCAGGGGGGCTTCAAATGGGACATGGTGTCAAAAAAAACAGTCCAGCAAAATCTGCCTTCCAAAAACCGTATGGCATTCCTTTCCTTCTGCGCCCTGCCGTGTGTCCGTACAGTAGTTTACGACCACATATGGGGTGTTTCTGTAAACTACAGAATCAGGGCCATAAATATTGACTTTTGTTTGGATGTTAACCCTTGCTTTGTAAAAGTAAAAAAAATATTAAAATGGAAAATCTGCCAAAAAAGTCAAATTCTGAAATTGTATCTCTATTTTCCATTAATTCTTGTGGAACACCTATAGGGTTAACAATGCTTGTAAAATCAGTTTTGAATACCTTGAGGGGTGTAGTTTCTTAGATGGGGTCACTTTTATGGAGATTCTACTCTAGGGGTGCATCAGGGGGGCTTCAAATGGGACATGGTGTAAAAAAAAACAGTCCAGCAAAACCTGCCTTCCAAAAACCGTATGGCATTGCTTTCCTTCTGCGCCCTGCCGTGTGCCCGTACAGCGGTTTACCACCACATATGGGGTGTTTCTGTAAACGACAGAATCAGGGCAATAAATATTGAGTTTGGTTTGGCTGTTAACCCTTGCTTTGTAACTGAAAAAAAAATATTCAAATAGGAAAATCTGCCAAAAAAGTGAAATTTTGAAATTATATCTCTATTTTCCATTAATTCTTGTGGAACACCTAAAGGGTTAACAAAGTTTGTAAAATCAGTTTTGAATACCTTGAGGGGTGTCGTTTCTAGAATGGGGTCATTTTTGGGTGGTTTCAATTATTTAAGCCTCGCAAAGTGACTTCAGACCTGAACTGGTCCCTAAAAATTGGGTTTTTGAAAATTTCAGAAAAATTTCAAGATTTGCTTCTAAACTTCTAAGCCTTGTAACATCCCCAAAAAATAAAATATCATTCCCAAAATGATCCAAACATGAAGTAGACATATGGGGAATGTAAAGTAATAACTATTTTTGGAGGTATTACTATGTATTATAGAAGTAGAGAAATTGAAACTTGGAAATTTGCATATTTATTTACAAATTTTTGCTAAATTTGGTATTTTTTTTATAAATAAAAATGTTTTTTTTTAACTTAATTTTACCAGTGTCATGAAGTACAATATGTGACGAAAAAACTATCTCAGAATGGCCTGGATAAGTCAAAGCGTTTTAAAGTTATCACCACTTAAAGTGACACTGGTCATATTTGCAAAAAATGGCTTGGTCCTTAAGGCGAAATAAGGCTGTGTCCTTAAGGAGTTAAAGGGGCGGCGATCTAATTTCAGCAGGGGCATCTTACTGGTTTAGGGAAAGGAGTGCACAGTATCTTTCATACTTATTTCCTTTTTGAATATTGGCACCACATTTCAGAGAACTGATGGCTTGTGCAGAGTCAAGGTGGAGAGTCCCAAACCGTAATTTCTTCGCGAAAAAGGCATTACCAGCCTTGCACATATATATTAAACAGAAAGTTGGCCAGTCCTTGAGCCTATCGGTGTCCGCTAAAGTTCATGGCAGTGCCGACATGTGGAGCTGTCACTACTGCAATACAATATATGTCCTTTATGGCCCACTGGGTAAATGTGGCTCCTACCCAGCCACACCAGCAACTTGGCCAGGTCCTGTGCCAATGTCCACCTATGCCTCCTCCTCCACTGTGTCCTCAGCCTCTACTGCAGGAACAATTGTGGGATTTTACTAGTTTATGACGTAAAGTCATGATTTTATGAAAGACACGGAGGCGAGTATTGCATCATCTCTCTTTACTGACAACCACAGCAGCAAAGAAAAAGTTAAACCAAATTAACATATTGCCATAGCAACCGTCCCTCCCACCGTAGTCCCCTATATAATGTCCACTAGTCCGTAGCACATCCTCTTTCTTGGCAATGCCACTCTTACCGGACCGGACCTCAGAAATTCCAACCGAACTGCAACAAACCGCAACCATCCGAACGGGAAACACTCAGAAACCGGAGAGCAGGAGAGCCATCATCCGGAACCTCTGTCAAGAGGGGAACTCCTCGAAACTGCAACTGCAGAACTGTAACAGGAAACCGCCAGTCCACTGGAACCAGCGAGAACCACCTCAGGAAAGTCAACCTGCGAAAAGAATGAAAATGCATGAAAGGAAAATGTTCCATCCGCCTGACACGTGCAAGCACGAAGAACCATCAAAATTCCACAATAATACAGATCATCATGAGTAAAGAACATCACATTCCAGCAAGCAAAAACCCAAGGGAGGGAAATTAAATGGTGGGCAATACTCGCCTCCGTGTCTTTCATAAAATCATGACTTTACGTCATAAACTAGTAAAATCCCACAATTTTATTTCAAGACACGGAGGCTCATATTGCAAGTTTAAAGCTGTAACACAACCGAAGAGAAGGCATGTAGAGAAGGGCGAAAGTAGAATTCTTTAAAAGTCGAAGCCCGCGACCAATCCGCAATCCTCATGATATCCTCCAAACGAGCTCCAGAGACCAGCATGGAAGTGGAGGCAGCACTCCTAGTAGAGTGGGCCGTGAACACAGAGGTGTCCACACCCGCTAAAGACATACTCCACTTAACCCAACGCGCCAGAGTAGGAGTGGAAACCGGGGCAAACGGACGGCGATAAGAGAGAAATAGCTGCAGGCTTCCAGGAGGTCTAAGCGTGGAAGTCCTAGCCTCATACTCCTGGAGACAAGCAACCGGGCACAGGTTCGGGATATCAGGAAAACTGGGGTAAGAGACAGAACGAATATGCGTTTTGGTTCGGCGGGAGATATTGAAAGTGACTCCCTCCGGAGAAAAAGATTGTGCATCAAAATCCAAAGCCCTGACGTCCGAAACTCTCTTGCAAGAGATTAGGCAAAAGAGGGTAACCAACTTGGCCGAAAGCTGGCGCAGAGAAAGCTGAGAATTAGATGGCCATGTAGAGAAAAGGTCCAAAACCAAGGAAACGTCCCAGGTAGAGGAAAAACGCGGACGAGGAGGCCGAGACATCCGAGATCCCTTGAGGAGGCGGCATACTAGGGGATGTTGACCCGCAGGACGTCCGTCGAACCCCTGGTGAAAGGATGAAATGGCCGATCGGAAGACATTGAGAGTACGATACGCCTTACCCTCCTCAAATAAGGACGTCAAAAATTCTAGGATGTCCGAGACAGGTGCTGAAAAGGGATCCAGACTCCGAGCCACGCACCAACCAGTCCATGATCCCCAGGCTGCTCTATAGGCCCTTCTGGTGCCCGGAGCCCACGACTGATCCAGGAGTCTTCGAGCTGCGTCCGAAAGATCCTCGCCCTGGCTGGGGTGCCCGATATTCTGCAGGCCAGCAAACGGAGAGATCCCCCCACCAGGAGCGGGTGTCGCGCGCCTCCGGAGTCTAGAAGAAGTTCTGGGAAGTCCGGAAGAAGAAACGGTGGTAGGATGAGTAGATCCAGCAGGTGGGGAAACCACGACCGGGAAGTCCAAAACGGGACAATCAGCACCAATTCCGCCTGTTGACGCCACACCTGAGCCAAAACCCGAGGCAGCATCGCGAACGGTGGGAATGCATAGAGGAGTGATCCGCGCCAGTCTTGTAGGAATGCGTCCACCGCCTCTGCGTCTGGATCCGGTCGCCAACTGAAAAAACGCGGTAACTGAGCATTCACCCGAGAGGCAAACAGGTCGATATAGAATGGACCCCAGATGGACGAGATGTCGGAGAACACCGTCCCATCTAACTTCCAATCGCTGTAATCCTTGAGGTGTCGAGAGTTCCAGTCCGCCTGAATGTTCTGTAGACCAGGTAGATATTCCGCCACCACCGTAATCTCCTGATTGAGACAGAAAGACCAAAACTCCTTGGCCAAATGAGACAACATGCTGGAACGGGTACCTCCCATGAAGTTTACATAACGGACAGCAGACACATTGTCCATGCGAAGGCGAATGCAGGCACTGGCGATGTCCTTGGCAAAGCTGCGGATGGCAAACGAGCCGGCCAACAGTTCCAGGGCGTTGATATGGAGCGAAGCTTCCTCCCGAGACCAACGTCCTCCTGTAGAGACTCCGTCGCAGTGGGCCCCCCACCCTAGCAGACTGGCGTCCGAGTCTATGGTGAGGTCCGGACGCGGTCCGCAAATGGCTTTCCCATTCCAAGCCTGAAGGTTCGAGATCCACCACTCCAACTCGTCCCGAGTCTCCGAATCCAGCGAGATCGTATCCCCGTAAGAGGCGCCGGTCTGAAGGTGCGCATGCTTCAGGCGTTGAAGAGCTCGGTAGTGGAGGGGGGCCGGAAAAACTGCTTGAATCGAGGAGGAGAGAAGCCCTATGATCCGAGCTAAATGGCGGAGAGTAATCCGAGGGGTCACCAGCGTCTTGCACAGCTCCTTGCGGATGGACCGGATCTTCGACAGCGGAAGGCTGAGAGTCTCCGAGACGGAATCCACCGAGAAGCCGAGGAATTCCACAATCCTGGAGGGTGTCAAAGACGACTTCTCGTGGTTGATGAGGAAACCCAGTCGAGACAGAAGGTCCATCGCAACCTGTAATTGCGAGAGAAGGACGGAAGGGTCTTGCGCCAGAAGAAGTAAGTCGTCTAGGTAAATAATCAACCGGATCCCGCGACCGCGGAGCCAAGCCACCACCGGACGCATGAGCTTGGTGAAGCACCAAGGGGCCGACGACAGACCGAAGGGCAGGCAAGAGAAACGCCATACCTGTCCCCTCCACAGAAAACGGAGAAGGTCCCTGGAGGGAACAGCAACCGGAACGGTGAGGTAAGCGTCTTTCAAATCCAGTTTCACCATCCAATCGCCTTACAGAAGAAGATCTCTGAGGAGGTGAATACCCTCCATCTTGAAGTGCCTGTAGCGCACAAATCTGTTTAGGGGCTTGAGATTTATTACGGGGCGCATCTGTCCCCCTTTCTTCCGCACGAGGAAGATGCTGCTGAGCAGGCCCTCTGAAGGGGACGTGACCAATTCGATGGCCCTTTTGTGAAAAAGATCTGTCAATTCTTTGTCTATGGCCCGAGATGCGGGACCTGCGGATGGGATGGGAGGAGGAAAAGGAATATGAACCGGAGACTGCACTAGTTCTATTTGAAATCCCCGAATAGTGGATAGCACCCAACTGTCTGACGTAATTGTCTCCCAGGCCTGGGAAAAATGTTGGAGTCTGCCCCCTACATAAATTGGAGAAAAAGGAGGACGATGAACACTTACCGAGGGGACGACGAAATCCGGAACCACCTCTGAAGGGTCTGCGGCTGGGAGCACCACGGGATGGGAAGAAACCCTGCGATTGCCTGGTGTCCTGGGGTGAGTATCGCTGAGAGAAGGATCTTTGACCGTAGGAGCCTCTGCCCGAACCCCGGGCGTGGAATGACGAACGGCCGGCAGAACGGCCCCTGTAATTGCCGGCCCTAGCGGAAAAACGGCCCCGGAACACTCTCCTCATGGATGATTGTGCCTTATCCAGGGCGGTGAAGGCACCTACGAACTTGCCCATGTCCTTAATGAAGGGCTCTCCAAAGAGCAGTCCCTGTGCCTCTCCTCCGGCCTCAGTGAGAGCTAAATTGACCAGTTTTGGTTCAATCTTGAACAAAATAGCTTTCCGTCGTTCTATTGACAGGGAAGTATTCACATTTCCTGCTATACATATGGCCCTTTGGACCCAACCTCGGAGATGCTCCGGATCAACGGGTGTATCTGTCTCTCTGGCGATTTCCGCCAACTCAAAGATCTTTGTCAACGGGCCGAAAAGGTCCAGGAGCTTGTCCTGGGTCGCCTTAAGGGCCGACTCCAGCCCCCTTCTAGGGTTCCACCCAGACTTTGCCAAAAACTGGACCATTTTGGGGTCCACGGATGGGATGTCACAGACCTTATTAGCAACAATGGGTCTAGGGCATTCGGCTTTGAGCTTGTTGCGAGCCTCCTTGGTCAGAGGGCAACGAACACGCGCTGCTAGGTATTGAGCAACGTGATCAAGCGGGAGCCATTCTGCGGATCTGGGGTGGTGGAGACTGTCGGGATCGAAAAGGGGGTCCCCTAGGGGATCCGTCAAAACCCCAGAAGGTCCCTGGAAGACATCAGCAGACGAAACGCCAGGAGGCGCCGGGGTAGGTGCCGGAGTAGGATCGGCAGGGGCAGAATCAGACAGACCTTCATCGGGGTAGTCAAGATCCTCACATCTAACCTCCTCGTCAGAGTCGACCTCAGAGTCGATCTCTAAATCAGTCTGTGCTCTAGCGCACTTCCATTTCCTCGCCCGTTCTGCCTGGCGGGATGAGGCTCTTTTGCGCGAGGTCGCGCTCTCTGGGGTGGCATTAGACTCACCAATCAACTGTGTTCTGGAGGCGTGAGGTACTGTTAAATCGGGCTGTGCCGTGTCACTGGAGACACCAGGGTGAGTAGAGAGGGCATCTGATATAGACTTGGTGAGGGAGTGAGTGACAGAGCCCATAGCGGCCATAATGGCCTCAGACACAGAGCGCTGGAAAGCCTCCACTGAGAAAACGGATCCACCAGGCGCAGGTATAGGAGAGGGGGTAGAATCCCTGCCTGTCTCCATAGATTGTGATGGAGTATGGCCCGTGGGTTGAGACATAGCCACGTTTGTGTAATAATGCCCCACTGAGTAAATAGTAATCAGGGGCAGTACAGGGCAATCAATGCCAACGGTTCTGAAACTACCTAAAGGTCTACACCTATTATGGCAAGCTAACCTGTGGAGAGAAAAAGCGATTGCTCACAGTGGGTAGTTACCCAGCGGTGAGCCGGAGCAGGGAGACACAGGCGCAACGGAGAAGGCGCAGGAAACGGAAGGAGCCGGCGGCGCTAGAGGGAAAGAGCAGGGGAAAGCATGCAAGAAAAAGCCACCCCAAAATGGCCGCCGAAATCCCGCGGCCGGCCGAAATCACGCGAGATGACGGGATCAGCGCAGCCGGACGGCGGGAAGATGGGGAGAGAGTCGGGAGGCCGCAACTGCGAGCGCGCCCACAGTCTCCGCCAAGTAAGTGAGGGGGAAGAAAGAAGAAGGGGGACCAATAAGTTAACTCCTGCAGAAATCCCCCCCTCTCCCCGTCCCCAGCAGGGGAAGGGGGAGCAAGTCACCCCCAAGGGAAGCCTATCAGGGGAAATAAAAAACAGGGAAAGAAAAAGGCAACCAATAAGATAAAACCAATAAGGCAGTGGTGAACAGGGAAAAAAAAAAACACAATCCTAATAAGGGGTTAATAAGCAATTTCGCACAGATAACACCATCAGATATGAGCTGCTAAACAAGAGGTACTTATCTTCTGTGGCAGCAGCAAAGAAAGAGGATGTGCTACGGACTAGTGGACATTATATAGGGGACTACGGTGGGAGGGACGGTTGCTATGGCAATATGTTAATTTGGTTTAACTTTTTCTTTGCTGCTGTGGTTGTCAGTAAAGAGAGATGATGCAATATGAGCCTCCGTGTCTTGAAATAAAATTCAGAATGCTCCTCCAGCATACCACATTTGCAGGGCACAGTGGTGTCACGCTGAAGCACCTTGGGCGAACAGAGTCATACAGGGGAGGAACTGCTCCATGTCCTCCATCAAGAAATTGAATCCTGGATTTCTCCTTACCAACTCAAAATCGGAACCATAGCTTTTAAACACAGCAAGACCTCAGCACACGTCTTATCAAGCGGCTTTTGTTGGTGCACGTCCCCTTTCAGATTCCTTCCACCCGAGGAGTCGATAAGTAGCTTGTATAAGTAGTTTGGAGACAGCACACCAAGGACAGCATATAGCTTTAAATTCAATATTTTATTTTACCAGTTGTTATGCAAGCGGGTGTGGACCCACTGCGCCACTTACTGGGTATACTCCGGAGGGGCGTAACTAAGCAGCTACCTGGTATTCACTAGAGCCCCTGATGGTGGGGATAGGCTTGGGCCGTAGGGTAGCTGCCAGGTGACACTCCAGAGTAGTCCCCAAGTAAGTGGCAGCTGACCAGGGGGTCAGAGTGCTCGGTGCAAGCACCCAAGCACCAAGGGGACGTACGAGGCCTGGAGGTACGGGTCAGGACAGGTGGCAATAAAGCGAAGTCAGAAAACAAGATCCGAGGTCAGGGGCAGGTGGCAAACAGGCAAAGTCCTTAAACGAAGTCCGAGGTCAGAGGCAGGCGGTAGAAAGCAAAGTCCAGGAGTACAATAGCAGGATTTTGTACACAGGAAGGCAGACAAGATAAACACCTTTGCACAGGGACTAGACAGGCTAGACACTGAGGTTGCTCGGGCAACTTCCTGTAGTAGGAAGTGCCTTTAAATACCTGCTGCAATCCAGCCATAGGCTGCTGAGACAGGGGGCGTGTGTGTGTTGCCTCTTAGGTGAAGAGACACACTCATGCAAGCTTCAACACTAATGCAAGTCTCCAGCAGGAAGGAAACTCTGGCATGGAACATATGTAGCAGAGTTAAGTTAGTTGTTAGTTGCCCGGTGCCCGTGCCTGCTGATAGGTGCAGCGGCACAAGCACAGGCCGCTGGGCTAACAGTAACCCCCCCTTACGCCCCCTCTCCTCAGGCCTGGTCCTTGACAAGAATTTTTTCAGCAGAAGAGGGGCATTGATGTTCTCCCTGGGTTCCCAAGATCTCTCCTCAGGGCCAAACCCCTTCCAATCCACCAGAAACAGGGTTTTCCCTCTACTCTTCTTCATCCCCAGAATAGCCTTTACCTCATAGACATTCTCATCACTGACCGCAACAGAAGCAGAGACCGGTTTCTTGAAAAAACGATTCAGGATGACGGGCTTCAGCAGGGAGACATGGAAGGAATTCGGTACCCGGAGGGAGGCTGGTAGATTAAGCTTGTAGGAAACATCATTGATTTGTTCAAGAATTTCAAATGGACCGATGAAGCGAGGACCCAAATTTGTAGGATGATATTTTAAGCCGGATGTATTTGGAAGCAAGCCAGACTTTATCACCAGGATGGAATTTTGGAGAATTTCTACGTTTTTTATCCGAGGACTCTTTCATGCGCACAGAAGCCTCTTTCAGAGCTCCCCTAGTATCCTCCCAGATTTTAGAGAACTCTCTTGAGGTAGCGTCTGCAGCAGGGATACCGGAAGAAGGAGATACCGGGAGTGGGATATTTGGTTGTTGGCCATAAACAACAAAAAATGGAGATTTCTTGGAAGACTCGCTGACATGATTGTTGTATGAGAACTCAGCCGAAGGCAATAGTTCGACCCAGTTGTCGTGATGACTGTTAGTGAAGTGGCGCAAGAAGTTTGTCAGAATTTGATTAACACGCTCCACCTGACCGTTGGACTGAGGATGATATGCTGATGAGAAGTCCTGAGATACATTTAATAGCTTGCAGAGAGCTCTCCAGAATTTAGACGTGAACTGTACGCCTCTATCTGACACAATACGGAGTGGAAAGCCATGGAGACAAAAAAATTTGTTCGATAAATTTCTTGGCCAGTTGGGGAGCAGAAGGAAGACCAGGCAGAGGGACGAAATGTGTCATTTTGGAGAAGCAGTCAACCACTACCCAAATTACAGAACAACCGAAGGACGTGGGTAGATCTGTGATAAAGTCCAGGGGCGTAACTAGAAGTGACTGGGCCCCACAGCAAATATTTGTAAGGGCCACTCCAGCGCGCTTCGCACCTCCCTCCTCCTGTGTAAACCCCACTCCTTTGGCACAGTGTAGCGGTATACTGTATATTGTGGGGCACAGTGTAGAGGTATACTGTATATTGTGGGGCACAGTGTAGGCTATATGTGTATAACATAAACATATTTCATATGAAAACTTACAGTTACTTGACCCTTGGGGATCTCGGACACCACTTCAACACTTGGCCGGGGGCTCGGCGGAGCTGATGTTGTGCTTTATCCTAATGAGAAAGATTTCATAATAAGGATTTGGAGAAGGGGCAGAGGGATAGCAAAGCAGGGAGAGGCCGGTGCTGCTACCAGGGGGTCATACCATGGGGGAGTAATAAAGCCCACTATAATGCCCCCCCAGTAGTAATAATTCTCCTTATAATGTGGCAGTGCAAAAATACCCCTTTGTAATGCCCCCAGTTGAGCTAATGTCCCCATAGTGCCCCCATAATGTCCCAGTATAAAATACCCCTATATAGTGCCCCCAGTAAATTCCCCCATAGTGCTCCTCTCCCCACTTCCTGCTAGTGCCCCCCATAATGTACCAGTATAAAATGCCCCATATATAGTGCCCCAGTAGATGCCCCTCAGTGTCTGGCCTCTGTTAGGCTGCCGGCCTAGTGTCCCCCATAATGCCCCCCAATAATGTGCCAGTAAGTGTCCCCATAGATGCCCCCCCATCATGTGCCAGTATCAAGTGCCTCTCTCCTCCCCCCCACATGTCCCAGTATCATAGTGCCATCTCCCCCCCAATGTGCCAGTATCAAGTGCCTCTCTCCTTCCCACCCCCCATGTGCCAGTATCATAGTGCCAAACCCCCCCATGTGCCAGTATCAAGTGCCTCTCTCTTCCCCCCCATGTCCCAGTATCATAGTGCCATCTCCCCCCCCCAAAAAAAAGTGGCAGTATCAAGTGCCTCTCCCCCCATGTGCCAGTATCATAGTGCCAAACCCACCCATGTGCCAGTAACAAGTGCCCACCCCCCCCACATGCCAGTATCAAGTGCCTCTCTCCTCCCCCCCATGTCCCAGTATCATAGTGCCATCTCTCCCCCCCCCAATGTGCCAGTATCAACTGCCTCTCTCCTTCCCACCCCCCATGTGCCAGTATCATAGTGCCAAACCCCCCCATGTGCCAGTATCAGGTGCCTCTCTCCCCCCCATGTGCCAGTATCAGGTGCCAACCCCCCTCCCCCCAGGTGCCAATATCAGGTGCCAACCTCTCTCCCCCCCATGTGCCAGTATCAGGTGCCTCTCCCCCCCCCAGGTGCCAGTCTCAGGTGCCAACCCCCCTCCCCCCATGTGCCAGTATCAAGTGCCTCCCGCTCCCCCCATGGCAGTAACAGTCGGGTATTAAAAAAAATAAATAAACACTTCTACTTACCTCCATGTCAGCGATGCGATGCAGCCTCTTCCTGTGTCCCGCCCTGTATGTCCATATATGGAGTCAGTGCTTGTATTTCAGAAAAGTTTCTGCTGGGATTTGAACCCACAACCTTCTGTATCAGAGGCAAAGCACCTAACCACAAGACCATAAGAGCTGCCTTGCTGCTGACTGAAAAAATATGAGACTTCTACTGTTATAGCTGGCTAAGTGTACATCTATACACATGACAGCTGCTCATATATAGAGATATAGTAGTGCTGGGTGTGTTGGGGCAGCTGTCATGTGTATAGATGTACACTTAGCCAGCTATAACAGTAGAAGTCTCATATTTTTTCTATCAGTTGTAATGCAGCCTTTATGGCTGTGAGGGTAAATGCTTTGCCTCTGATACATTGGAGGTTGTGGGTTCGAATCCCAGACACATCAGGAGACAGTAAGATTAGATCACATTAGCGAGGGGGCCTGGTCAGCCGCTGCTGCTGTGAAGGGGCCCTGAACATTAAGACAAGAATCGATATTTAACTAACTTGAAAATATACTTCTGGGCCCCCTTGGCAGCCCGGGCCCAGAAGCAGCTGCTTCCCCTGCTTCCCCGGTAGTTACGCCACTGTCCATGGCTATTTGTTGCCAGGGAACCTCAGGACCTGGAAGGGGAAGCAGAAAGCCGGCTGGAAGCTGTTTGGAAGTTTTATTTTGCGCGCAGGATGGACAAGCAGCTACAAAATTCTAGGATGTCTTGTCGCATGGTTGGCCACCAGTACCTCTGTGCAATGAACCTGAAGGTCTTTCTCTGACCAGCATGATCCGCCACTTTAGATGAATGACCCCATAGTAAGATTCGCTTTCTGAGAGATTCTGCAACAAAGGTTTTTCCAGGAGGAATTTCGGATAGCTTGACTGGACAGGCCGAGATTTTAGCGGGATCAATGATGAATTGGAGCTCCTCCTCCTGGTCAGTGGAATCAAAGGATCTTGACAGAGCATCTGCTTTGATGTTCTTATCTGCAGCACGAAAGTAAAGAACAAAACAAATCAAATGAGCAAAGAAGAGGGACCATCGAGCTTGGCGTGGATTAAGTCTCTGTGCAGACTGTGAGATTCTTGTGGTCAGTATAGATCACTACCGGATGACTGGCTCCCTCCAGAAGGTATCGCCATTCCTCCAATGCCATTTTTATGGCCAACAACTGTCTGTCCCCGATCGAGTAGTTGCGCTCCGGAACGGAGAAGGCCCTGGAGAAGAAGCCACATGATGTCATCTTACCTGAGGGAGATATTTGTGAAAGCACCGCCCCAGCTCCAAAAGACGATGCATCAACCTCCAAGAAAAATTGCTTACTGGCATCAGGATGATGGAGTACTGGAGCCGCAGAGAAGGCCTGTTTCAAGGCTTGGAAGGCTGATTCAGCCTCAGCAGTCCAATTTTTGGGATTCGCCCCTTTACATGTCAAAGCTGAGATGGGGGCTGTCAAAGAAGAGAAGTGTGGCACGAACTGGCGGTAGTAGTTGTCGAACCCCAGGAAGCGTTGAATAGCCTTTAAACCAGAAGGATGGGGCCACTTCAAAATCGCAGACAGCTTTTCAGGATCCATCTATAGACCAGTATCAGATATTATGTACCCCAAAAATAGAAGCGAGGTTTGTTCGAAGAGCCATTTTTCAAACTTGGCATACAGACAATTTTTTTTTACCTTTGAAGGACCAGGCGAACCTGACTCTGGTGAGTAGCCAAATCTGGAGAAAAGACAAGGATATCATCTAGATAAACCACAACACAAGAATATAACAAGTCTCTGAAAATATCATTAACGAATTCTTGGAACACTGCAGGAGCATTGCTTAGTCCAAACGGCATCACCAGATATTCATAGTGACCGTCACGAGTGTTGAAGGCGGTCTTCCAATCATTCCCTTGACAAATTCGGATCAAGTTGTAGGCCCCACGCAGATCTAATTTGGAGAAGATTTTAGCTCCTCTGAGGCGGTCAAACAACTCTGGAATAAGGGGAAGGGGGTATTTGTTCTTGATAGTGATTTTATTTAGGCCACTATAATCGATGCATGGGTGGAGAGAAGCATCTTTTTTCTTTACAAAGAAGAAGCCAGCGCCAGCCGGAGAAGATGATTTCCGGATAAATCCTCTGTCAAGATTTTATTTAATGTACTCAGACATGGCTTGTGTCTCGGCTGGTGACAGAGGATAAATGCGACCACGGGGAGGTGAAGAACCAGGAATAAGATCAATTGGACAATCATAAGGCCTGTGTGGAGGTAACGTCTCAGCCTCCTTCTTATCAAAGATGTCGACATAGGCATGGTATGCTGCATGCAGATTTTCAAGATTTGGTGGTACCCGAGGTAACCGAGCAGGCCGAACAGGAGAAAGACACTTTCCAAGGCAGTACTGTCCCCAACGAAGGACCTCTCCAGACTTCCAATCAAGAACAGGTTCATGGGTACGGAGCCATGGAAGCCCCAAAAGGAGAGGATGAGAAAGACTTCGAAGAACCAGGAACGAAATCTCTTCTGTATGAAGAGCTCCCACCTGTAGTCTTACAGGTTCAGTACAAAATTTTACGGACTCAGATAGAGCCCTTCCATCGACGGATGACACCATCAATGGTCTCTGCAGGCGTCGGACTGGAATACGATATTGATCCACTATGGCTTGCTGCAGGAAGTTTCCTGCTGATCCAGAATCCAGAAGAGCCGTCTTCGTGAACCGATTATCTCCAAACGACAAGTTTGCTGGCAGAGTCACGGGTGGAGAGGAATTATCTTCGCCTAGAGCCGCCTCTCCATCGGACCCTTAGGCTCGGGAGTTTCCCGGCTTCAGGGGACAAGCACGGAGCACATGATCAGAACCACCACAATAGAAACAAAGTCCTTTGGCACGGCGGTGATCACGTTCCTGTTCAGACAGCCTAACTCGGTCGACCTGCATGGGTTCAGGAACTGCAGACAACATGGAAGGCAGAGGGTTAGAGGCTTGTAGAAGGGAAGATGCCAAATGACTAGGCTTCTTCTCACATGCCACTTCTCTGGCACGTTCTTGGAACCGTAAATCAATTTGAGTAGCCAGGAAGATGAGGTCATCCAGAGAGGAAGGAATGTCTCGTCCGGCCAATTCATCTTTAATTCTCCCACAGGGTCCTTCCCAAAAGGTGGCCACAAGTGCCTCATTATTCCAGCCGAGTTCAGAGGCTAGCGTACGGAACTGGACTGCCTACCGGCCCACAGATTGGTTCCCTTGACGCAACCGCAGTAGGGAGGATGTGGTGGAGGAGGTGCGTCCGGGCTCGTCGAACACCTTGCGAAAGGCCTCTAAGAAGGCCTGTAGATTCATTATGACTGGGCTGTTCCTTTCCCAGAGGGGATTGATCCAGGCCAGTGCCTCCCCAGTATGGTGTGACATAAGAAAAGCCACTTTGGCTCGGTCTGAGGCAAATTGATGAGGCAAAAGTTCAAAATGAAGGGTGCATTGATTTATGAACCCCCAGCACTGCTTAGGGTCACCGTTGAAACGTGGAGGAGCAGAGAGACAAGGTCCAGATCCGGGTACGTAGGAAGAGGACGGAGCAGGAACCGAATTAACCTGGGCAGAGAAGCTTGATGACTCTGGTTTAGCAGATGTCAGGTCATTTAGACTAATATTCACATTGCTTAGGTAGGACAATATTTGATCCTGACGCTCACGCTGCTGGGCCAACTCCTTGTGTAACTCAATGTTACTGGGCAGGTTCGGATCAGCAGGGTCCATGGCCTGAGCAAACTGTTATGCAAGCGGGTGTGGACCCACTGCACCACTGACTAGGTATTCTCCGGAGGGGCGTAACTAAGCAGCTACCTGGTATTCACTAGAGCCCCTGATGGTGGGGATAGGCTTGGGCTGTAGGGTAGTATCACGGTCGGCGTGGCTATCACATACGTGACACAGAGGGAGGGAACGAGGAAGGCCCTGACCAAGTGAGAGGGAAGATGGTGACCCCTGACTCACCTGGCGGCTGGCACCTGGCTGCCCTGACGTCCCTAGACGGGTTCCTCACCCATACGCCGATCACGTGCCTAAAGCCCTGGCTTTCCATGAGCTGAGCCCTAGGTAGTGAACAGGGCGATGGGAACACTAGTCCGCACCACTAACTCTAAGGGAAAACACCAAGGGGAGGACAGACAACACAGACTCAACATATATTCCCAGGTGGGCGACAACAGGAGACAACAATAAACCAAACAGGGATCCGGAGGGTAGCACACAGGAACAACAACCAGGATTAACCACTCCAGTGGGTCAGTATAGATGTCCAGGCAGGAAGCTCTATAACTGGCAACTAGAGAAGTGTGAGGGGAGAATATAAGGAGGTAGGGAGTGGCAGACAAGAAACAGCTGAGGAGGAGAAGCTACGGATCCCTGAGAGAGACAAAAAGGATAGCAAGGCAAACACAGAAAACAATAACTAAGAAACACCGTGATCTTTAGATATAGAGCGCGCAGCCACCCGCTGCGACTTCCTGACCCCGGGTATAACGGAGTCAGACGTGGCTCTTGATACCCTCGTGACAGTACCCCCCCTTTCACGAGGGGCCTCCGGACACTCAGGACCAGGTCTCTCCGGATGAGAGGCATGGAAAGTCTGAATTAACCTGTTGGCGTTTACCTCTGACGCTGGAACCCACATTCTTTCCTCGGGACCGTAACCCCTCCAATGCACAAGATACTGAAGAGAGTGGCGGACCCGACGAGAATCAACAATTCTGGCTATTTGAAACTCCAGATTACCATCCACAATAACAGGAGGAGGTGGCAGCGGCGATGGTTCTAGAGGTGGAACATACTTCTTGGGTAACGATTTATGGAAGACGTTATGGATCTTAAAAGTCTGAGGTAGCTCCAGGCGAAAAGCCACAGGGTTAATGACGGCTACTATTTTATAGGGACCAATGAACCTAGGACCCAGTTTCCTAGAAGGAACCTTCAACTTAATATTCCTAGTAGACAACCACACATAGTCATTCACTCCTAGGTCCGGACCTGGTGACCGTTTCTTATCGGCCATGCATTTATATTTACCACTCATCTTTTTCAAGTTAACTTGCACCTTCTGCCATACCGATGAAAGAGATGAAGAAAACCTTTCCTCTTCGGGAACCCCAGAAGACCCCCCTCTTTGAAAGTACAAAATTGGGGATGAAAACCGTATGCACCAAGGAATGGTGACTTGCCAGTGGACTCCTGATAATGATTATTTATGGCAAACTCAGCTAACGGTAAAGATGATGACCACAACTCTTGGTTTTCAGACACAAAACACCTTAAATATGTTTCTAGGTTTTGGTTGGTACGCTCAGTCTGTCCATTCGACTGAGGATGGAAAGCTGAGGAAAAGGACAAGTGAACCCCCAAACGGGAACAAAAAGCTTTCCAAAACTTAGAAATAAACTGGGTTCCCCGATCCGAAACCACATCGGAAGGGACCCCGTGAAGCTTCACGATTTCACTGATAAACACCTGAGCGAGAGTTTTAGCATTAGGAAGTGCGGGTAGCGCAATAAAGTGTACCATTTTGCTAAACCTGTCTACTACTACCAAGATAACTGTTTTACCCGCCGACAACGGTAAGTCAGTGATGAAATCCATTGACAGATGTGTCCATGGCCTATTGGGGATGAAAAGTGGCAATAAAGACCCTGCTGGACGTGTATGAGAGACTTTCGCGCGTGCACAAGTAGAACAAGTAGACACGAAATCCATTACATCCTGACGCAACCTTGGCCACCAAAAACGACGAGATAAAAGCTCCAAGGTTGCTTTACTACCCGGGTGTCCAGCAAGTGCCGAATTATGATGTTCTTTTAATAATTCAAGACGCAGGTTTAACGGTACAAACAATTTCTCTGAGGGGCAAGAGGCCGGGGCGTCCCCCTGAGCCTCTAACACCTTTCCCTCTAGAACAGAGTGTACAGCAGAGACAACCACTCCTCTTTGTAAAATAGGTACCGGATCACAAACGTTACCCCCTCCAGGGAAACTACGAGATAATGCGTCTGCCTTGGTATTTTTTGCCCCAGGACGATAGGTGATTACAAAGTTAAATCTGGTAAAGAATAGCGACCACCTAGCTTGTCTAGGGGTGAGACGTTTAGCCGATTCTAGGTACAGAAGGTTCTTGTGATCCGTAATCACCGTGACGGGGTGGATTGCTCCCTCTAAGAAGTGACGCCACTCTTCAAGCGCCAGTTTAATCGCCAACAGTTCCCTATTTTCAATATCATAATTCTTCTCCGCAGAAGATAATTTTTTGGAAAAGAAAGCGCAAGGACGCCATTTGCCAGGAGACGGACCCTGAGACAATACAGCTCCCACTCCCACCTCTGACAATAAAAGGCTGAGAGACATCAGGTTGAATTAGAACAGGTGCCGAGGTAAACCTCTCCTTTAGAGAGGAAAATGCATCTTTAGTGGCGTCAGACCATTTGGAAAAATCCGTCCCCTTCCTAGTCATGTCGGTAAGGGGTTTAACGATCACTGAATAATTTTTAATGAACTTTCTATAGAAATTAGCGAAACCCAAAAACCGTTGTAGGGCTTTAAGGTTCTCAGGAAGATCCCAATCTAAAATTGCCTGGACCTTCCCAGGATCCATGCGGAAACCTGAAGCAGATAATAGATATCCCAGGAACTGTAATTCCTGAACAGCGAAGACACATTTTTCAATTTTCGCATATAATTTATTCGTCCGTAGGACCTGCAGTACTTGCCTGACATGCACCTCATGTGTTTTCAGATCAGCCGAATAAATTAAGATATCATCTAGGTATATGACTACAAACCTGCCGATGAGATGACTAAAAATATCATTAACGAAATGTTGGAAGACAGCAGGGGCATTGGTCAAACCGAAAGGCATAACTGGATTTTCATAATGCCCCTCAGGGGTGTTAAAAGCTGTCTTCCACTCATCCCCTTCCCTGATACGAATCAGATTGTAGGCCCCCCTAAGATCAAGTTTGGAGAACCACTTAGCACCCGCAATCTTATTAAAAAGGTCAGGAATGAGAGGAAGAGGGTATGGGTCACGGATGGTTATCTGGTTTAACTCACGGAAATCTAAGCAAGGACGCAGGCCCCCATCTTTCTTTTTAACAAAGAAAAACCCTGCAGCCACGGGTGAAGAAGAGGGTCTGATGTGTCCCTTAGCCAGACTCTCGGAGATATAATCTTTCATGGCTTGCCTCTCGGGACCCGAAAGATTATACAACCTGGACTTGGGTAATTTTGCCCCGGGAATCAGGTTAACCGGGCAATCATAAGGACGATGAGGTGGTAGTTTCTGACAACCCTTTTCAGAAAAAACGTCCTCAAAGTCCGAAATAAATGTAGGTAGGGAAGCTATGGAGGCGATTAAGCAATTGTTATTTAAGCAATTCTCTCTGCAATGCTCACTCCACTCCAATATCTCCCTGGCCTGCCAATCCACCACTGGATTGTGCGCTACCAACCAGGGAAGACCCAATACCACCGGAGAGGGAAGGCCCTCCAGAACGTAACATGAAAGACACTCATTATGGTGTAAATTACGAACAATGTGGGTGAGGTTTCTCTGAGACAGAGGAGCAGAATCTATAGCGAATACGGGAATAGGTCTCTGCAGCGTACAGAGAGACAAACCCATAGTGCGGGCAAAATGGGCATCAATCAAGTTTACCCCTGCTCCACTGTCTAGAAAAACAGAAATAGACTCAGTCTTAACACCAAAAACAATGACCGCTGGTAACACAAATTGAGATGTTCGTATGGAGGAAACGTATACCCCCCGGCTGACATCCTCCGCACAGCCCGGGGTTAGTAGTTTTCCGACGGTCTTTTCTTTTTGAGAAAGGAGGGACAGACATTAATGAAATGACCCCTCCCCCCACAGAAAAAACAAGCCCCCCCCCTACGGCGAACCTCGGGAGGACGGACCTGACGAGAAGTTCCGCCTAGCTGCATAGGCTCATCTAAGTCAGTACAGGGTGACTGTTGCTTGGGAGAGGTAACCAATTGCTCCGGAATTTTCGATCTCTCCCTAAGACGTCTATCTATTCTGATAGCGAGGGACATAACAGCATCATAACAGCATGACATACAGCGCCAGTGCATCCTTAACCCTTTCAGATAACCCAGAGCAGAACTGACTCCTGAGAGCCGGGTCGTTCCACTGAGTATCCGTAGCCCACCTACGGAACTCTGAGCAATATTCCTCTGCTGACCGATCTCCCTGTAGGAGTCTCCGTAACTTCGACTCAGCCAGGGCGACTCGGTCAGGGTCATCATATATGAGACCCAAAGCCCCAAAAAATCCCTCCACTGACCGAAGAGCCTGAGAACCAGGGGGTAACGAAAACGCCCAGGATTGCGGATCCCCCTGAAGCAGGGAAATGACAATCCCTACCCGCTGTTCTTCATGACCTGAGGAGTAAGGGCGCAACTTAAAATATAATTTGCAGGCCTCACGGAACGTCGCAAATTTGTCCCTTCCCCCAGAAAATCTGTCGGGAAGAGCAACAGTGACAACCTGGTTACCCATAGCAACCGCTGGGGGTGCGGTCTGCTGCATTTGCTGCTGTTGTTGGAGAACAGACGCCTTCAATCCTGGCACCTCCAAAGACAGGCTTTGAAGCTGTTCTGCCAAGGCATCAATAGGATCCATATTGGATTCTAAGTAGAGAGAGAAAAAAAAAAAAAAAAAACAACAAACAAAAAATTTTAAAAAATTCTTTTTTTTTTTTTCTCAAAAAGTAATGGCCAGTTATAATATCACGGTCGGCGTGGCTATCACATACGTGACACAGAGGGAGGGAACGAGGAAGGCCCTGACCAAGTGAGAGGGAAGATGGTGACCCCTGACTCACCTGGCGGCTGGCACCTGGCTGCCCTGACGTCCCTAGACGGGTTCCTCACCCGTACGCCGATCACGTGCCTAAAGCCCTGGCTTTCCCTGAGCTGAGCCCTAGGTAGTGAACAGGGCGATGGGAACACTAGTCCGCACCACTAACTCTAAGGGAAAACACCAAGGGGAGGACAGACAACACAGACTCAACATATATTCCCAGGTGGGCGACAACAGGAGACAACAATAAACCAAACAGGGATCCGGAGGGTAGCACACAGGAACAACAACCAGGATTAACCACTCCAGTGGGTCAGTATAGATGTCCAGGCAGGAAGCTCTATAACTGGCAACTAGAGAAGTGTGAGGGGAGAATATAAGGAGGTAGGGAGTGGCAGACAAGAAACAGCTGAGGAGGAGAAGCTACGGATCCCTGAGAGAGACAAAAAGGATAGCAAGGCAAACACAGAAAACAATAACTAAGAAACACCGTGATCTTTAGATATAGAGCGCGCAGCCACCCGCTGCGACTTCCTGACCCCGGGTATAACGGAGTCAGACGTGGCTCTTGATACCCTCGTGACAGGTAGCTGCCAGGTGACACTCCAGAGTAGTCCCCAAGTCAGTGGCAGCTGACCAGGGGGTCAGAGTGCTCGGTGCAAGCACCAAGGGGACGTACGAGGCCTGGAGGTACGGGTCAGGACAGGCGGCAATCAAGAGAAGTCAGAAAACAAGATCCGAGGTCAGGGGCAGGCGGCAAACAGGCAAAGTCCATAAACGAAGTCCGAGGTCAGAGGCAGGCGGCAGAAAGCAGGAGTACAATAGCAGGATTCGGTACACAGAAAGCCAGACAAGATAAACACATTTGCACAGGGACTAGACAGGCTAGACACTGAGGTTGCTCAGGCAACTTCCTGTAGTAGGAAGTGCCTTTAAATACCTGCTGCAAACCAGCCATAGGCTGCTGAGACAGAGGGCGTGTGTTGCCTCTTAGGTGAAGAGACACACTCATGCAAGCTTCAACACTAATGCAAGTCTCCAGCAGGAAGGAACCTCTGGCATGGAACATATGTAGCAGAGTTAAGTTAGTTGCTGCCCGTGTTTGTCAGCTGGGCGGCAGGAGGGAAAAGAGGGAGCCCGGCGCCCGTGCCTGCTGATAGGGGCAGCGGCGCCGGCACAGGCCGCTGGGCTAACACCAGTGGTACAATCTCATAGTAACATTTATTGCTTATTGCAACATTTCGGGCACAATTCGGTGCCCTTTATGAAGCTGAGAGGCCGGTCATATCGCTTCCACGACGTGAACCATAGTCACAGCAATGGGAAGAACATGGTGTTGGCGCTGCGTCAAGGAGGGCTGAGCCATGTGCCCTGCATGGCAGAAGTGTTTAATCTGATTGTAAAGCAGTTACTGAAGTCTTCCACCCATCTGTAAGACATCCTGAATATGGCCAGGAAACTGTGCATGTACTTCAACCACTCTTGCACAGAAAAGCACACCCTCCTTGAGCTGCAAAGGCAGAATGGCGTTCCCGAACATCGGCTGATATGCAACGTTTCCACCCGTTGTAACTCCACCCTCCATATGTTGGACTGACTATATGAACAGAGAAAGGCCATAAACAATTTCTTGATGATACAGGTGGACACGAGTACTCCTCTGTGTAACTTTGATTAGCCAGTGGCAGCTCATGCGTGACACCTGCCGTTTGCTCGGGCCCTTTGGGGAGGCCACTTTATTTGTGAGTCGCCAGGACTGCAGTATTAGCATCATCTGTTCCAGGACATGAAGCAGTAGAATGAAGTTGTTAAATCTAGCTGGACAGGGGGCAGGAGACATGGCGCCTATATCTCACGGCCACATGAGCCCTGTGGGGGCTGAACTGGAGGAGAAGGACTTTCGTGCACAAGCAATGTGAAGAGAAATGAGTGCTTTTTTCTGCACAGGTGACAGAAAAGGACAAGCAGGAGCAGCTTAAGGAGCTACAGGGTGATGAGGTAGACCAGGCAGATGACCCAGACACACCATGGCAGTATGCAGTGGAGATGGAGGCAGGGAGTCCCCCCGTATCACTTGTGCAAATGGCCCGATGCATGCTCAGTTGCTTGCGTAGTGACAGCTGAATTGTTACTATTCGGCAGAGGGATGACTACTGGCTTTCCACCATGTTAGACTGTCACTACAGGTCTAAAATGGGGGCCATTATTCCACCTGCTGAGAGGGAGGACAAACTGAACTATTATCAAGACATCGTATGTAGTCAGTAGGCTGCTGCCTATGCGCGCCATCGCCCATCCTCACAAAGGTCTAACCGGGGAGTCTCTGCGCTCACGTTCCACGTCAAGAGACTTGTTTCTCTTGTTTCTTCTGGCTACCCGCTTCAGCTATTATTCTGATGCTGCCACCCACCTGATGCTACACACCTACTGCCACCCACCATTTTGTGCTGGTACTGGCTAGGCTTTTTCCCCCCACCTCCCCACTCTGTGGTCTCCACATGCTGCTGCCACCTCACCACTCTGTGGACTCCTCATACTGCCAACTCACCACTCTGTGGTCTCCTCAAACTGTTCCCACCCTCCCCACTCCATGACGGGACCACTATTTGGCCTTGTTGACCTCACCATTTATTTTACCCTTCTTCTGATCGGTCAGAAGGACAGAAAAATGAGACACACAATGGATTCTGTCTTCAGAACATCCATAAGGCCTATATGACATGGTCCCTATTTTGCATCAGTATTGGCTCATAATTAGGTAGCCAAATGCAGGAATGGGTACAAAACACAGAAGGCATGCAAATATTTCATTCATGTGTCATCTCTGTTTTGTATCCACTCCTTTTTTTTATTTTTTTTTGGCCTTAGCAATACTGATGGATTACTGACCAAATGCTGACTGAGTGGAGGGGGGGTGCTCAACAGACAGGTTCCATTTTTTGGGGGTTGTTCTTTTGGCGGATCAGAAGAAGGGCAAAATGATCAGTGACGTCAACAAGAACTTACTGCTGACACCCTGTCCACTCTGTAACACTCTGTCCACTTTGTAACAGAACAGGCTCTGTCAAAATCTGTAGAATCAGTTGATGACGTTGAAAAAGGAGTGCGCGCTTTCACACTACAGTAGAATTTTGGGCCGCTGCACGCTTCTTCACACCTGGCGCTAACATTGACCTGTAATCTGAGTTCACACTTGAGTTATTTGGTACATTTTGGCCCCGTAACTGACCAAATAAGTGAAGTGTGCAGAGCGATGCCTGTCATCTGCATGTCATACTGACTCACAGTATTGTTTCACTACCACAGCAGACTCCCTGTGCATGTTTCTGCAAAGCACAGTGTTCTACACCACTATACATGCTCTCTGCAGCCAGGAAATAGCAGTTTTTTTACGCGATTCGTCATGAATAGCGTGGATGGGAGGGGTAGGAGTTGTGTATAGGACGGGCATAACAAAATTAGAATTAACCCTTGCAGGTTACAAGTGAGGTTAGTACATTAACTGAATATAAATATAATTCAATCAAATTATTGTGAAGCATTATAAAAAACAATTATAAATTGCTAAAGCGCATAAGGATTGTATTTTTTCAAGTGTTATGTTACAGTAATTATAGGCAGGGTAATGTTAGTTCGGAAAACTGGATGTGAATATGATACTTGCTGAATTCTGTAAATTGGTCACTAGATGGCGATATAGCACCTGAAAGTAAAAACCAAAGTCTGATTATAGGTACAGGTTTTGTTATATGTGTATTGTCGTATACACTGTTGGATAATAGATTATATGAAGGTTTTAGAGACTTTATTAAGCCCTAGGGGGTTGATATTGCCCAATTTGTACATCCAGAAGATTCTTTTTTTTTCTTGAGGACTTCAAATCTGTGGTAGACGTTTTGCTGAATATGTTCGATTGGTGTGATTCTGATGGGATTAGTGATTCTGAGGTGCATCAGGGTGCAGTGTTTACTCACTTCTTGCTTAAGGAATCCTTTTTTATGTTAGGGCAGAGTTCGGTGACACTAGAGATGAGCGAACTTCTCACAAACAATTATTTTGCCACAAAGCAAATTTTTCTTGCGAGTAGTGGGTGCAATGACTGGAACAGTATCAAGTGCCTCCCTCTCCCCCATGTGGCAGTAACAGATAGTCTGGTATTAAAAACAAAACAAAACACTTATACTTACCTCCATCACACAGCGATGCGATGAAGGCCTCTTCCGGCCTGTGTCCCTCGATGTACGGCTCAGGCTGCGCGATGACGTCATCGCGCCACCTGAATCGGCCTCTGATAGGCTGCAGGCTTTGTGACGGCAGCTTATAAGAGGAACAGGGAAGGGAGACGCCTCTCCCTCCCCTGCCCCACAGCACAGCCATCTGTATCGCTGTCCTGAGGACGGCGATACAGATGACTATGGAGATGAACGCTTCCACAATGGAAGCGTTCATCTCCCTGTGACCTGCTGTTAGTTGCGAGCCGGCGCCGGTGTCGGGTGGTGGGCTTGGGGGCCTCTAAGGACTCTGGGGCCCGGGGGCAAGTGACCCCCTTGCCTATATGGAAGCACCGGCCCTGGTTGATTTGTTCACTGCTGTGTTCGAGAGAAAGTTTAATGCCCTATGTATTGTCATTAAGAAACTAGTGGAATTGCTGGATTGAGATGAGATCGCCCTTTCAGATGAAAAGTAAATCATTGATGTATCTTCGATACAAAATTATGTTTTCTTTCTACTCCTCTTTGTGTTATGTATATATTGTAGGTAAAGAAATTATTGGCAAGTATAACTTTCAAGGCTAGTGTAAAGGAAGGTTTTACTGTGTAGAATAGGGTGGTCCTGATCTAGTTTGCACATGATGTTTGCTATGTTATCTGATAACTGGTTAATGAGATTTTATAGTATATTATATATGTGGTCAAGGGTTAATTCTAATTTCATTATGCCCTTCCCATCCACATCCCCTACCCCTACCGTTACTTTTTTGGTGCCTTTTTTATGATTTAAACACCTTTCTGTTATGTTACCAACATTGTATATAAATTGATGAAGGAGCATGTCCTGCTCTGAAACACATTAATAATCCAATAAAGACCACTTGCTACACACCACGTCTATGTACTTCCCTGATACGTGCAAATTTGGAGCCTTGAAGTCAGGTGTCATTTCTCCACAAGGGAGTATAAACAGAATATATAGAAATCCCCTGAAGTTTCATTTACCACCACACCTTAGGTAATAACTAGAGATGAGCGAATCGAAGTTGACAAAGTGGAATTCGATCTGAATTTCAGGAAAAATTAGATTCGCACCGAATCTGAATTTCCTCACAATTCGTGGTAACACAAATGGCTGCTGCACATGTTAGGACAGGGAGCAAAGAACTTTGGGAACGAGGGATCACCCACAATGCCATGCATGCAGCCAATCAGCAGCCATCCAGCCCCTGTGATGCCACAGCCCTATAAATACCCTCATCCATTTTGGATTCTGCCATTTCCCAGTGTGCTTAATGCAGGGAGAGTTGTCAGCAAGCTTTACACATAAAGGAGGGCATCATACACACCCTTGAAAAATTATGATTGATGGCCTGCTGGTGACCCTCCCAAAAACATTTGGAGCAAGGGCCTGCTGATCCGACCATCTAAAACCTTAGGGGCGATGGCCTGCTGCCGCATTAGTGACTCTAGATAAACCTCTGGGCGATTGCACGTCCCCGTGACGGCGACGATCCATTTGGATGTCTGCCCTATCAACTTTTTTTTTTTTTTAAATTCTGTTTATTTAGAGCAGATTCACAAAATACAAGGCAAAGGTCATGAACCCACATAACATACATTAAGAACGCTTTCTCCCCCTTGCTTCTGAAGGAAGTCAGGGAGTCACATATAGTAACTTTAAGGATCATGAGTTTAATATACATGAATCTGACTGCATTTTTTATTTTTTCAAAAGTGTTAGGAGACAGAAATAATAAAGAAAAGAAAGGGAAGAGGGGTAAGGGAGAGAGATATAGGGGGGGGGGGGGGGGGGGAGGCAGGCCTATACTGCCAGGGGTCCCAGAGTATTACTTAGAGATGCTTTAAGATACCATGTAGTGTACTGAAAGGGTTTAACCAATTCTCTAACTTCTACCATACTGTAGTGTGCCAAAACAAAAGTGCGCCACTTATTAAAGAATTTGGAAGCTGAACTTTCTTTGTGCCTAGATGCTTCAATCCTTTCATATCCTAAAAGTACTTTCAATTCAGAAATCACAGCAGGAATGTCCGGCATGGTATCTGTGAGCCATCTCTGGAGCAAGACCCTTTTGGCTACCAACAAAACCGAGTGTAATAAAATCGGTATCTTAGTTGGGTTCTCCATACGGATATAATGAAAAACCAAGGTCTGAGGTTCCATAGGTAATTCCACCAACCAGTTAGTCTTGATATATTCAATCACAGCGATCCAAAATTTGATTACCTCAGGACATGTCCAGATGCCATGCCAGAAATCCGTAGCAGCCATTTTACAATTAGGACAATGTGTGATGCGGTCTGGAAACTGGGGAGAGGCTGGAAAGTTAAATCCATAAATTGCCCGATGCATCATTCTAAAAAACGTTTCACGCCAAATCTCACCAATCACGCACTGACGCACCTTACTCCAACCTTCCAGGATCTTCACCCCAATCTCATCATCCATAGTGATGTGCTCCCACTTCTTAAAAAGAGTGGAGACCTTGGCTTTTGTGAAGTTTCCTGAAAAGGCCCTGTACAGCCTAGAGAGGGAGACTGTTTGGGGAGAGAAACTAAGGATCTCATCAAAGGAGTTTTTGGTCGCCTCTCTCGATAGATCACGTAATCTATGTGAGCAGAAACCCACAATCTGCATTATTTGCAAGAAATGGGAATCTGGTAAAGCGTATTTTTCCTTCAGTTCTTTTGGAGTCAGCCAGCGTTTCTCCCCCTGATGCATCAGATGTTCCGCCCTAGTCAAACCCCTAGATATCCACAACTCAGAAGGTCTCAAACTAATTCCTGACGGAAATTCTGGATGACCCCATAGCGGCATCCATTTAGAGATTGCATGAGGCAGATTTGCTGTTTTCCTAACCGCCTTCCAGGTTGCTATCGTATCTCTCAATAAAAGCGAGGATTTAATTTCCCTGGGTAATGCGGCCAAATTAGAGTGGAGGCACGCTACCAGGTTCCATGGAGCTACCAGATTTTGTTCCACTTCCCTATTAGAGAAAAGATCAGTATCATGCACCCAATCCGAAACATGACGCATAAGACACGCCAGATTGTAACCCCGTACATTTGGGAATTTCACTCCTCCTTCTGGTTTCCATAACATAAGCTTCGAAAGAGAGATACGAGGGCGTCTGCCTGACCACAAGAACGTGGTAAAGGCCCTGTTTAGAGCATTGACATCAGTATGTTTCAGTAGAATCGGAAGCGTTTGGAGGGGGTAGTGCAACTTAGAAAAACTCATCATCTTAATGAGCTGGCATCTTCCCAGTAGAGATAAGGGAAGTGAATGCCATTTCTGTAGTTCAGATATTATTTTCGCTATGAGGGGAGGATATTTTAGTGAGTATAATGACCCCGGGAGCTTACCGATTTTGATCCCTAGGTATGTGATATATTTCTTAACAGCCGATAAAGAGAGACCTATGTCCTGCCAAAACTGCGGTGGGTTAGTGGCGTGAAGCTCTAAAATCTCACTTTTAGACGAATTTATTTTATATCCTGAGAAGGACCCAAAAGAATTCAAGAAGTCCATTAGGGGGCCTAAGTGTCGCTGTGGAGAGTCCATGAAAATCAAAAGATCATCTGCATATAAAGTTAGTTTTACCTCTTTCTTGCCTATGATAATACCCGTATATAAGTCAGAATCCTCTAAAAATCTAGCTAAGGGCTCAATGGCTAGGTCAAAGAGGAGGGGGGAAAGCGGGCAACCCTGTCTAGTCCCTCTCTGGAGAGGAAACACCCGAGATAGGAAACCTCCCGTATGTATGCGCGCCCCTGGGCTGGAATAAAGACCCTTCAGAAAGATCCGGATATCCCCCAAAATCTTGAATTTATTGAGCACCGCCCCCAGCCAGTTCCAACGCAGTGAATCAAAAGCTTTTTCCGCATCTAACGCCAACAAAATGGGGGCTCCGGCTGGCTGAGGGCGGCGCTGGACCCAATCCAAGGTTGCCAACACCTTCCTAATATTTGCTACCCCCGACCTTCCTTTAATGAAACCCACCTGGGAGGTCCCTATCAGGGCAGGCATTAATAGGCTCAGTCTGTCCGCCAATATTTTAGTCAATATCTTGAGGTCCTGATTAATGAGCGAGATCGGGCGGTATGAACCTGGATCTTGTGGGTCCTTATTTGGTTTAAGTATCAATTTAATGTGGGCAACATTAGCATGAGCAGGGAAACTACCTGTGTGTAAAAGATGGTTAAAATATTCCGTCAGTGTGGGGGTAAGATTTTCTTGTAGCACTTTGTAGAATTCTCCTGAGAATCCGTCAGGGCCTGGCGCCTTTCCGTTGTGTAGGGAACGTATTATATGTAGCACTTCCTCAGCCGTTATTTCCGCATTTATAGATCCCTGCTGTTCCTCTGTTAGGGAAGGTAATTTAACGTCTGACAGAAATCTCCTACCCTTTTCAGGGTCTTCTGGGGTGTCGTTATAGAGACTCTCATAATATTTTCCTAGCAGATCATTTATCAATTTAGGATTTGTTTGGACCACTCCCCCCTCTCCTTTCAGAGCTGTGATGACTGTAGGAGTCCTCTTGCCCCGTGCTAGGTTGGCCAGCATTTTGCCTGACTTATTCCCAAATCTGAACAGATCCGTCTGGAATTCTGACCTATACATTGCCTCTCGTTTATCTACCCAAACTTCAAAGGTATTTCTAGCTGCAATCCAGGCCTCCTTGTGCTGAGTGGTAGCCACCCGGAGAAATTGAGTGTATGCCTTTCTAAGGGCCGAGCTAGCTTCCTGATATTGTTTAGCAACCACCTTGCGTAGATTACTGACATAACCGAGAATTCGACCCCTCAGAACCGCTTTTGCAGCCTCCCAATGGGTCGAAACATCTGATGCATCACGGGGATTGTCACCCTGAAACTCCCACCACCAACCTTGTAGTGTATCTTTGAAATTGTCATCCTTGGCAAGAAAAGAAGGAAAGCGCCATATAAAATCAGTTCCTCTAGGGTAGGTATCCTGCAAGGAAATGGAAACAGGTGAGTGGCCAGAAATTAGTAAGTCATGAATTTCAGCTGAGACCACCCTAGATGACATATGCAGAGGAAGGAAAAGATAGTCAATACGAGACCATACATTATGTGCGTGTGAAAAATGCGTATACTCCCTGTCGTCAGGATGTAGAGAGCGCCAGGTATCATATAAACCTGTAGAGGTTAGAAAGGGAGGTATAACCTTGTCAGAGAGTCTTTGCGAGCTGACCATCCCCTCCTCCCTCTTCCGGTCTTCCAGAACAGAGGCGACTGAGTTAAAATCACCACCCACAATTCTGTTGTGGGTTCCATCCATATGCAGTCTGTTCTCTAGAAGAGCGTAAAAGGAAGCATTGTTTTCGTTTGGGGCATACACATTATGAATGCTATAGGAGATCCCTCCTATCTCTACCACCAACTTATGCCATCTGCCTTCACTGTCATGAGACTCTGAAAGTATTTTCCCTGAGAAATTTCTATGTACTAAAGTGAGTACTCCAGCTTTGCGCTCCCTGGCTGAGGATCCAACCACAGAACCTACCCAAAACTTTTTCATACGGAAGAAATCCGTATCCTCTAGATGCGTCTCTTGCAGGAGAACTACATCAGGTTTAAGACGCTTTAGGTGACGTAAAATTTTTGACCGCTTCTGTGGGGAACGTAAGCCCTTGACGTTCCAGGAGATAATTTTCATTTCAGTTCCGGTATGTACGGATCCCCAGACAGAGAAAGCCAAGGGAGAAGGGAAGAGGGAAGGAAGAAAGGGGGGAGGAAAAGAGAACAGAAAAAACGAACAAAAATCAATATAAATACAACCAAATAAAATAAAACTGCCTAAGTGTGTGGTAGTAGGTACCGATCCACTGGACCGGATACGGCTAGATGGTGTCAGCCGTCACAAAATCTATTTATAGACTTTCCTTTTTTCCGCCATGGCAGAACTCTCACATAACCAGCCTGAACAATTTCTATCTGTACAACTGAACAATAACGGCCCTAATACGGAGCATAAAGCAGAATAATAAAACATTCTTAAACTGGAACAGCTTAGTAGCATTAACAAAATTCTACCCCTAAGGGTTGAGTTTCAACCACATTTAGAATTGAGAAATGTCAACGTCCCCTCCTGGAGGGCCTTTCTTGGCCATTGCGCGAACGGTCATTCCCTCGCCGAACCGCTGGAACCAATGAGTCCTTCAAGGTAGACCGTTGGGGAGAGAGGGATGTATCTTGCTGCTCTGAATCAATAATCTCATCCAAAGCCTCCTCTGCCTCAGTGGGAGATCTAAAAGTGATAGTCCCTCCATGTGCTTTGTGAATCTTTAGAACCGCTGGGAAAAGAAGCTGAAATCTGATGTCCCTTTGGTAGAGTGCAGTGCAGATCGGGCTAAAGGCCTTGCGTTTCTTCGCCACCTCAGCCGAGAAATCCTCAAATAATAAAATTTTGTGGCCCCTTATAGTTATCTGGTGTCTCCTCCTACGAAAACTGCGAAGTAAAGCCACCTTATCATTGAAATCCAGCAGTTTAAATATAACTTGGCGAGATCTCCCATCTCCACTGCGGGGAGACTCCGAATTAGAGTCCCTAGTGGCGCCTCTTTCCGGACCAATCCTGTGGGCCCTCTCCACTCGGCAGAAAAACTTTAGGCCCAGGGCCTCTGGCAGTTCTTTCTCACATATATCTAAAAGATCCAATTGTTTAATGGACTCAGGCAGCCCAACCACTCTCAGGTTGTTGCGGCGTGACTTGTTTTCCAGGTCATCAACCTTGAAACGCAGGTATTCCAGGGCATGCTGCTGGGATTTTAAAACAGACTCAGTTGCTGCTTCAAAGACCGCATCTCTTTCTCCAGGGCCCCAACTTGTATGTTGGTTTGATTTACCTCCTCCCTCAGGGAGTTAAAAGAGGCCAATATTGTCGTTTCCAGTGTTTTCTGGATGTCCGGCATTATACGCATTGCCACTTCAATGGCTAGTTGTTTATAATCTATTGTGGCCGTGCCACCTAGGGGGGACCCCTCTCCCTGGGTATTCTGAGAGCCCTCTTCCCTGAAAAGTAGTGGCTGAGTGTCCGCCATTTTTGCCGCGTTCTGTGAGGCTGCTAGCTGCGCACCTGTAATCTTCTGCCCGCTCCGGAGGAGATATCTTTCCATCGGCTCCTTGCTGCAGGTAAGTGGTGTCAGTCGGACGTCCCTTAGGGCTGAAAAAACAGTTCCCTGCGCTGCCAAATGACCAAAATGTTCGGCGGTATGCAGGAGCTCTGAGCGCTGCGTCCTCACATGGCGGCGCCGGAACCGGAAGTCCCCTATCAACTTTTGATGTTCTTTTCTGCGTCTACCATGTTGATCACGTGGAATTGTAACACCCCAGAGTTGTCTTACTACACGCCTCTACCCCGCTACTATCTGTTAAGAGCTTTTATACTGTCATCTGATGTAATTTCTACAAACCGGATTCCAAAAAAGTTGGGACACTATACAAATCGTGAATAAAAACTGAATGCAATGATGTGGAGGTGCCAACTTCTAATATTTTATTCAGAATAGAACATAAATCACGGAACAAAGGTTTAAACTGAGAAAATGTACCATTTTAAGGGAAAAATATGTTGAATCAGAATTTCATGGTGTCAACAAATCCCCAAAAAGTTGGGACAGGGCCATTTTCACCACTGTGTGGCATCTCCCCTTCTTCTTACAACACTCAACAGACGTCTGGGGACCGAGGAGACCAGTTTCTCAAGTTTAGAAATAGGAATGCTCTCCCATTCTTGTCTAATACAGGCCTCTAACTGTTCAATCGTCTTGGGCCTTCTTTGTTGCACCTTCCTCTTTATGATGCGCCAAATGTTCTCTATAGGTGAAAGATCTGGACTGCAGACTGGCCATTTCAGTACCCGGATCCTTCTCCTACGCAGCCATGATGTTGTGATTGATGCAGAATGTGGTCTGGCTTTATCTTGTTGAAAAATGCAGGGTCTTCCCTGAAAGAGATGACGTCTGGATGGGAGCATATGTTGTTCTAGAACCTGAATATATTTTTCTGCATTGATGGTGCCTTTCCAGACATGCAAGCTGCCCATGCCACACGCACTCATGCAACCCCATACCATCAGAGATGCAGGCTTCTGAACTGAGCGTTGATAACAACTTGGGTTGTCCTTGTCCTCTTTGGTCCGGATGACATGGCGTCCCAGATTTCCAAAAAGAACTTTGAATCGTGACTCGTCTGACCACAGAACAGTCTTCCATTTTGCCACACTCCATTTTAAATGATCCCTGGCCCAGTGAAAACGCCTGAGCTTGTGGATCTTGCTTAGAAATGGCTTCTTCTTTGCACTGTAGAGTTTCAGCTGGCAACGGCGGATGGCACGGAGGATTGTGTTCACTGACAATGGTTTCTGGAAGTATTCCTGAGCCCATTCTGTGATTTCCTTTACAGTAGCATTCCTGTTTGTGGTGCAGTGTCGTTTAAGGGCCCGGAGATCACGGGCATCCAGTATGGTTTTACGGCCTTGACCCTTACGCACAGAGATTGTTCCAGATTCCCTGAATCTTCGGATGATGTTATGCACAGTTGATGATGATAGATGCAAAGTCTTTGCAATTTTTCGCTGGGTAACAGCTTTCTGATATTGCTCCACTATCTTTCTGCGCAACATTGTGGGAATTAGTGATCCTCTACCCATCTTGGCTTCTGAGAGACACTGCCACTCTGAGAAGCTCTTTTTATACCCAATCATGTTGCCAATTGACCTAATTAGTGTTAATTGGTCTTCCAGCTCTTCGTTATGCTCAAATTTACTTTTTCCAGCCTCTTATTGCTACTTGTCCCAACTTTTTTGGGATTTGTTGACACCGTGAAAATTGGAATCAACGTATTTTTCCTTTAAAATGATACATTTACTCGGATTAAACGTTTGATCTGTCATCTACGTTCTATTACAAATAAAATATTGACATTTGCCATCTCCACATCATTGCATTCAGTTTTTATTCACAATTTGTTTAGTGTCCCAACTTTTTTGGAATCCGGTTTGTATTATGTTTCCACAACTGTGCATGTAAAACCAGGTTAAATACAATATTTCCTGTAATTTTCCAGGTTGACCAGCAGGTGGCAGCAATGCATTGGTAAGGTATTAGTTTCAGTTTAGTATATCTAGGCAGGAATGGATTATTCCAGCTTACCTCCCCCTCTGTGGAGGTGTGGACTGTTTCCACACCCTGCAGTATGGGAGGAGAAGGAATTTAGGTCAGTGTAGCCTCCCCCCTGCTAGGGGAAGGCTGTGTGATAGAGTTCAGGAGATCCCCTACATAGGGAATCCAGGATCTTGTCTAGGCTGAGACATTGATCATATTCCCAGTCTGAGCCCTGCAACCCCAGCTGGATGACAAGAAAGCAGACAACCTCCAGAGTTCCAGGACAAAAGCATTACCTGAAAGCCTATCTGGGAGTCAAGTCCAGAGACCTAGGAGAAGCCATATACTCATCAGCTAGTCTGTTCCCACAAAGCAGAAGATATAGAGAAGCGCAGACGATAAATTACTGCCGCAGTTACAGAGCTACTAAGCAGACGTCTTATCCTGCAAGCTCCAGATTTATAGTGCAGAAGATTTATTCCTGCCAACCATTGTCAAAACCTGCTGGGACCAAAGACCAAAGCTGTATTCTGTTTGGATTTAAGTTATCTTCAGTAAAGAAAAGTTTGAACTTCATCTAAAGGTCTGGACATCATTTCTGCTGCAAAAGTCCTCTATTACTCCTACTATCACTACACTCAAATTTATTGCAAGTGAGCTAGGCGTCCAGCCGTACCCAGGTAGGAGACACCGTTGACACCATTATCACCACCTATAGAGACATTATAGGCTATTACACCACTCTGGCATTCCTAACCTGGGACGTGCGTTATAACACCTTGGAAGTACCCTGCGTACGCTGTAATTGGCGTCACAAACAAACTACAGACTATCATCTACACCTGACCCAGTCATTGCATAATTTGGCGTCAGAGTATACCCGTATTCTGCTCATTGCAGTATCAGGGTTCGATGCTGGAGAGGGAGCCTGAGAAAGGGCTACCACATCCAAGGGAGGTCAATGGCTGAAATCTGATTGGCTGTTGTTGCCTTGCCCCTTTTTTTTCCTAATTGTAAACCACCAAGAGAGGGTGGGTCAAGTTATTAAAGCACAAGCATGCAAGGAAGGCAGCAAGCAGGCGCGCGTCAATTACCCACTCCCGACTCGGGGAGGTAGTGACGATAAATAACAATACAGCACTCCTAAGCGGCCCTGTTATTGGAATGAGTACACTTTCCACTAACAAGGATCTATTGGAGGGCAAGTCTGGTGCCAGCAGCCAACTTTCTCCCGGCCTCCACAATGTTCACCCAGTGTGCCATGGTGAGGATTGTGTTGACCAGACTCTTGGCTACTGAGACTGGACTTGTAGGTGAGGGCCTGCTGCCGCTTTAACTCTAGATAACTTCTAGGAGATCGCACATCCCCGTGATGGGAACAATCCATTTGGATGTCTGCCTTATCAACTTTGGAGCAATTTTTCAACAAGGACCTTCTGGTATAGCACCGTTTTGCTTGTCCTCTCAACCAGAGGAATGAGAGATGAGAAGTTCTCTTTGTAGCGGGGGTCAAGAAGGGTGAACAACCAGTAATCCGTGTTGTCTAAAATGCGTATAACGCGTGGGTCGTGGGAAAGGCAGCCTAAGAAGAAGTCAGCCATGTGTGCCAGAGTATTAACAGGCAAGACTTCGCTGTTGTCATCAGAAGGTGAGCTGAGCCTGTAAAACATTATATGTGAGGGCCTGCAGGTGAGCTGACCCTGTAAAAAATTATATGTGAGGGCATTATATGCGACAAATAAGCATGTTTTTTTTTTTTTTTTTTTTTAATAAAAATTTTTATTGATCATTTATATTTAGTAGTACAAAGTCATGTAATGGGTTTAAGTACATACATAATGTTTCCATTGATGTTAATCAGTTTCAAAGAATCACACATACAATAGCATGAAACATATACAAATAAAATTTGCACACATTATCATTACCATCCGTTATTAATAAAATCAGTCACATGAACAAAGTTTACCTAATGTTACCTCACATAAGTAATCTTGATTTTCCAACTTTTACCCCCTCCCCCCCTAAACAATGGGGTGTCTCTCCTTCAACACAAGTAAGATTAACAACCTAATCGACCAGTAACCTCCCCAATGATCCTGCTATCTTATTCTTTAGGTACCACTCTGAACCTAAAAAGGGTTTCATAAGTGTTTTCAATTCCTTGTCTGAGTATACTGTTGACATGAAAGTCTTCCATTTTTTAAAGAACGAGCTGATTAATGAACTTCCCGCCTGCTCCACCTCTATTCTTTCCATATCAAAGCACTTCTTAATTTGTACGAATATCTCCGAAGCCGTCGGAACCTGAGGTTGCAGCCAGTTTCTCAGAAGACAACGCTTGGCCGCCAAAATTGCTATGTGGACTACCGGAGTTAAGAAGTTACGTTCTGGGGATGAGTGGAAAATAATAAGCTCTGGTGTGATTGGAATCGTTATATTCAGATGTGCTTTGATATGATGTTTAACCATCTTCCAAAATTACATGGAGTTTGGACAAGACCAAAGTCCATGAATCATATCCGACCCCCTAAGGTGACATTTTGGACAAGCTACAATTCTAGATTGGTCTGGGTCTTTCCCAGCATAGTTGAAGCCATAGATGGCTTTATGTAGTATCCTAAAGTGTGTTTCTCTCCAACCTTCATTCCAAGTTGTTCTCCTAACCTTTTCTAATCCTGGGATAATTCTATTTTCCACCGATATGAGAGGAAATTCTTTTTTCCAGTGTGCAAAAATAGTGTCTGACAACGTTTTTTGTTTAATTTCCCTAAGTTCCCTATATAAATCTGAAAGGGATTTTTTAACTTTTCCCTGACCCAATATCCTGTCCAAGATATTAGGGAGCATTATTGCTGCTGGGGTTTGAGTTCTATGTTTAAGGAAACTTACAATTTGCATATATGCAAATAAGTGTTGGGGGTGGGCAAGCCCATATTTGTCTTTAATTTCCAAAAAGGAGTTAAGTCGCCCCTCCTGGCCATTCCAGATATCCTCCATTCTTTTTACTCCCTTTGCTCTCCACTCTCCAAAGTGTTTGGATTCCACTCCAGCCGCAAACTCCAGATGTCCCCAAATAGACATGAGCTTGGAGAGCAAGAAGGGCAATTTAAGGACTTTACAAACCTCCTTCCAGGTAGCTATGGTATCCCGAACCATAAGACTGCTTTTAATTAGGGGAGGGATGTCAGCCAGCCTAGCATGAAGCAGCACTCCCAAAGACCAGGGCCTAACCAGTTGAGATTCCAACCTATGTGAGGGCATTATATGCGACAAATAAGCATTTTTTTTTTTTTAATATAAATTTTTATTGATCATTTATATTTAGTAGTACAAAGTCATGTAATGGGTTTAAGTACATACATAATGTTTCCATTGATGTTAATCAGTTTCAAAGAATCACACATACAATAGCATGAAACATATACAAATAAAATTTGCACACATTATCATTACCATCTGTTATTAATAAAATCAGTCACATGAACAAAGTTTACCTAATGTTACCTCACATAAGTAATCTTGATTTTCCAACTTTTACCCCCTCCCCCCCTAAACAATGGGGTGTCTCTCCTTCAACACAAGTAAGATTAACAACCTAATCGACCAGTAACCTCCCCAATGATCCAATGATCCTGCTATCTTATTCTAGATCTGGTGTCAAAGATCCAGTCAATACAGTGTCTCAGCAATCCTGCCAGGTTATAAAGCCGAAGACATGGAAACGACAGCCCCCCTTTTTGTTTTGGTAATTGAAGTTTACGTAAAGCTATTCTGGGCCTCTTCCCCACCCATAAGAAGGATCGGAAAGCTGATTCTAATTTGGCCATGTCTAAATGTTTAAGCAAGAGAGGGATATTCTGCAGATGATAGAGTATCTTCGGGATGCTGATCATTTTTAGTAGCTGACATCTCCCCCCCAATGACAGCGGGAATTTTTTCCATCTATCTAAATCTGCCAGAATAGATTTAATAAGCGGGGGATAATTCAATAAATACAGAGATTCCGGACGTCTTCCTATGTGAATTCCCAAGTATTTTATTGAAGTACTAGCTATACGAATGGGAACATCTAGCGGGAAAGAAGGAGTATCTTTGGGGCGGTTATATAATAAGAGAAGTTCAGACTTAGTAGGGTTGGCCTTGTAGCCCGAAACTGTTCCGAAGTCTTCCAAGAGCTGGAAAACTTGTTTCAGATCCCTCTTGGGATTTTCTAATAATAATAAAAGGTCATCAGCGAAAAGGGCATGCTTTATGGTGATATTCCCAATTTTTATACCTTCTATGTCATTGGACTGGGCTAATTTTCGTGAGAGCGGCTCAATGGCTAGGTTGAACAGCAGGGGGGATAATGGATACCCCTGCCTAGTTCCTTTACGTAGTGCAAAGGGAGGAGAAACAAATCCCGGAGTGTGGATTCTGGCTTTCGGGTCAGTATACAGGGCATTTAAATATTGACGAAAAGGGCCAGTTATTCCCATGTTTTCCATCACTCGGCCCATCCATCCCCAGTCAACGTTATCTTCGGCTCAAGAGGTTGGGAATCAGGGCACAATATCTCAGGTCCCTTTTCAAGCGTGCTGGGCGCGAGGGCCAAATGTAATAGTGACGCTGGAAAGAGCTCTTCGGAATATACGAATGTCGGATCACTCGTTTGGCAAGCCTCTCCATGGTGGAAGGAAGGATGATCAGAGAGAGGATTCGGTTGATCAGACTCTTGTCTACAGAGACTGGACTTGGTGAAAGAGAAGGTGGTGCTTAACTGACTGGACGCATTATCTTCAGCAATCCAACTGACCAACTGTTCGCACTGGTCCGACTTGGACAGTGTTGTCCTGCGCCACCCACCTAAGTTGGACATGAAGCTGGGTACGGTGGATTATTATGTTTTTTTACTGGTGCACTGGCAGCAGACACAGATTCATTGCGCCCAGGGCCATGGCCTCTGCGTGCACTTACCCGTCCCTTAGTGCTCGCCTTCTTTATATTAATGTTTTTTTCACTAGATGTGGCGCAGATTGTTTTTTGGATGCAGGACTGTATATGTCAAAGAAACACACAGAATATGGACACTACGGAGTGCAGAATTATTAGGCAAATGAGTATTTTGACCACATCATCCTCTTTATGCATGTTGTCTTACTCCAAGCTGTATATGCTCGAAAGCCTACTACCAATTAAGCATATTAGGTGATGTGCATCTCTGTAATGAGAAGGGGTGTGGTCTAATGACATCAACACCCTATATTAGGTGTGCATAATTATTAGGCAACTTCCTTTCCTTTGGCAAAATGGGTCAAAAGAAGGACTTGACAGGCTCAGAAAAGTCAAAAATAGTGAGATATCTTGCAGAGGGATGCAGCACTCTTAAAATTGCAAAGCTTCTGAAGCGTGATCATCGAACAATCAAGCGTTTCATTCAAAATAGTCAACAGGGTCGCAAGAAGCGTGTGGAAAAACCAAGGAGCAAAATAACTGCCCATGAACTGAGAAAAGTCAAGCGTGCAGCTGCCAAGATGCCACTTGCCACCAGTTTGGCCATATTTCAGAGCTGCAACATCACTGGAGTGCCCAAAAGCACAAGGTGTGCAATACTCAGAGACATGGCCAAGGTAAGAAAGGCTGAAAGACGACCACCACTGAACAAGACACACAAGCTGAAACGTCAAGACTGGGCCAAGAAATATCTCAAGACTGATTTTCCTAAGGTTTTATGGACTGATGAAATGAGAGTGAGTCTTGATGGGCCAGATGGATGGGCCCGTGGCTGGATTGGTAAAGGGCAGAGAGCTCCAGTCCGACTCAGACGCCAGCAAGGTGGAGGTGGAGTACTGGTTTGGGCTGGTATCATCAAAGATGAGCTTGTGGGGCCTTTTCGGGTTGAGGTTGGAGTCAAGCTCAACTCCCAGTCCTACTGCCAGTTTCTGGAAGACACCTTCTTCAAGCAGTGGTACAGGAAGAAGTCTGCATCCTTCAAGAAAAACATGATTTGCATGCAGGACAATGCTCCATCACACGCGTCCAAGTACTCCACAGCGTGGCTGGCAAGAAAGGGTATAAAAGAAGAAAATCTAATGACATGGCATCCTTGTTCACCTGATCTGAACCCCATTGAGAACCTGTGGTCCATCATCAAATGTGAGATTTGCAAGGAGGGAAAACAGTACACCTCTCTGAACAGTGTCTGGGAGGCTGTGGTTGCTGCTGCACGCAATGTTGATGGTGAACAGATCAAAACACTGACAGAATCCATGGATGGCAGGCTTTTGAGTGTCCTTGCAAAGAAAGGTGGCTATATTGGTCACTGATTTGTTTTTGTTTTGTTTTTGAATGTCAGAAATGTATATTTGTGAATGTTGAGATGTTATATTGGTTTCACTGGTAAAAATAAATAATTGAAATGGGTATATATTTGTTTTTTGTTAATTTGCCTAATAATTATGCACAGTAATAGTCACCTGCACACACAGATATCCCCCTAAAATAGCTAAAACTAAAAACAAACTAAAAACTACTTCCAAAAATATTCAGCTTTGAGTTTTTTGGGTTCATTGAGAACATGGTTGTTGTTCAATAATAAAATTAATCCTCAAAAATACAACTTGCCTAATAATTCTGCACTCCCTGTATATTAGGCCCAGATTATTGGAATTTGCCCTAAAGAAACTGTTTTCGGATGGCGTACTGTATATGTCACGGAACACCACAGAATATGGACACTGTTTTAGGCCCAGATTATTGGAATCTGCGGTACAGACACTGTTTTCTGATGTTTATATTTATATTTTTCACTATATCTGGGCCTGGACAACCACACAAGGTGTTGAAGCGCAGATTAAACAATTCACGGATTGCAAAATTGACAGCAAAAATGTGGACAGATTATGGGAGAAAAATAGTTTTCTGTATTTACATTTTTTCCCTATTTCTGGGCCTGACAACCACACAAGGTATTGAAGCGCAGATCACGCAATTCACGGATTACACCATTGACAGCAAAAATGTGGATTGTGGGAAAAAAATTATTATTTTCACTAATATTCTTCCTATCTCTGCCCCTGTAACACAGAAGGTATTGCTGCACAGATGTCGCAAGTCACTGCAGACACCTTCTATATAGCAAAAGAATCGCTATTTTACAAAGTATAAAAAAAAATTTGAGTACCGTATTTTTTGCCCTACAAGACGCACCGACCCATAGGACGCACCTAGGTTTTTGAGGAGGACAATAAGAAAAAAAATAATTTGAACCAAAAGGTGTGCTTTTGGTGGGTTTTGAACTAATTGTGGTTTGTGGATGGCGCACGGTTATGGGGGATCTGTGGGTGACGCACTGTTATGGGGGATCTGTGGGTGATGCACTGTTATGGGGGATCTGTGGGTGACGCACTGTTATGGGAGATCTGTGGGTGACACTTATGGGAGATCTGTGGGTGACACTTATGGGGGATCTGTGGGTGACACTTATGGGGGATCTGTGGGTGACACTTATGGGGGATCTGTGGGTGACACTTATGGGGGATCTGTGGGTGACACTTATGGGGGATCTGTGGGTGACCCTTATGGGGGATCTGTGGGTGACACTTATGGGGGATCTGTGGGTGGCTCTTATTGGGGTCTCTGGATGGCACTGTTATGGGGATATGTGTATGACAGTTATGGGGGGGATCTGTGGATGACACATATATAGCATCTTATGCTATGTGTCATCCACAGATCCCCTCCATAACAGTGTCTCTGTAGTGAATGACCCTCAATACAGGGGGTGGGGGTCGCATCTGCTTTTATAATGACAGCGGGGCCCGTGCAGTGACTGTATTCTACTACACGTGCCCCGCTTACTGTATATTAGCGTATCTGTAATAGTTAATTGTTATGTATATAATCGGGTAATCAGCGCCTGTATTACTTACAACTACAAGCGCTCGGTAGCAGAGAGGAGGTAGGAGGCAGGCTGGGAGGACGGACGCTGGCTACTTCATGCGCCCACGCCGCCTGCTTCATTCATAAAGTGGGAGGCGCAGGCGCGTGACGTAGTGACTCACGCTGCCAGCGCCCGTCCTCCCGGCCTGCCTCCTCCCTCCTCTCTGCTACCGAGCGCTTGTAGTTGTAAGTATACAGGCGCTGATTACCCAATTATATACATAACAATTAACTATTACAGATACGATTATACAGTGAGCGGGGCCCGTGTAGTAGAATACAGTCACTGCACGGGCCCAGCTGTCATTATAAAAGCAGATGCCGGGCCCCAGCCCCTCCTCCCTCACAGCTGATACACCTGCCGCGCGGCACCTGCCGCACACTGGCCACCAATGATATTACAATAGAGGGAGGGGGGGCCGGGGGGGCCGCACACTGGCCACCAATTATATTACAATAGAGGGAGGGGGGACCGGGGGGGCCGCACACTGGCCACCAATGATATTCAAACTGGGGAGGGAGGGGGGTCTGCCCCCTGCTGCCTGGCAGCCCCTGATCTCTTACAGGGGGCTATGATACGCACAATTAACCCCTTCAGGTGCGGCACCTGAAGGGTTAATTGTGCTGATCACAGCCCCCTGTAAAAGATCGGGTGCTGCCAGGCAGCAGGGGGCAGTCATGTACACAATTTGTAGTATATTCTAACTAGAAACGTCCCCATCACCATGGGAACGCCTCTGTGTTAGAATATACTGTCGGATCTGAGTTTCACGATGTAACTCAAATCCGATGGTATATTCTAACATAGAGGCGTTCCCATGGTGATGGGGACGCTTCAAGTTAAAATATACCATCGGATTGGAGAAAACTCCGATCCTATGGTATATTAACTCCTGACTTTACATTGAAAGTCAATGGGGGACGGATCCGTTTGCAATTGCACCATATTGTGTCAACGTCAAACGGATCCATCCACATTGACTTGCATTGTAAGTCAGGACAGATCCGTTTGGCTCCGCACGGCCAGGCGATCCTCCAAAAATCAAGGAAGACCCACGGATGAAAAAACGGTCACGGATCACGGAAAAACGGAACCCAAAAAAAATGGTCGTGTTCATGAGGCCTTATAGGGCGAAAAATACGGGTAGAGTTGAGCGGACACCTGGATGTTCGGGTTCCACGGGTTCTGCCGAACTTCAGATAAAAGTTAGAGTTCGGGAACCGAACTTGACCCCGAACCCGGACCCCCTTTGAAGTCAATGGGGACCCGAACTTTTGAGCACTAAAATGGCTGTAAAAATGTCATGGAAAGGGTTAGAGGGCTGAAAATGGCATCAAAATGTGGTTAAGAGCATGGCGAGTGCTCTGCAAACAAATGTGGATAGGGAAATGACTTAAAATAACATAAAATACGTAAAAATAAAAAAGAATAATCTTGATCTAGGAGGACCAGGTCCATATGGAGTACGAGGTTGAGGAGGCGGTGGATGTGGCGGTGTAGGTGGAAGTGGCGGTGGAGGAGGAGGAGGTACCCTACACTGCTTTTTGGTTTAAAATTTATTTTTATTTTTTTAAGTTAGGGTACACCCCAAAACATTGGGAAATATAACCCTCAAGTCGTGCTAAACACACGTTCAGACAATACACCGGCTGCAGGGCAGGCCAGCACCTCCAAGGCGTAAAGGGCAAGCTCAAACCATGTGCCCAATTTGGAGACCCACAAGTTGCAGGGGCTGACCCCTGTCAGTCAGTTCGTGTAGGCGTGTGCACACTTACTGCCCCATCATGTCGCACGTCCCCGTGATGTTCAATATCCAATTTGATATCTGCTCTATCAACTTTCGATGTTCTTTTATGCGCCTACCATGGTGATCACGGGTGGTGGGGAATCAGGGTTCCAGGCCAGAGAGGGAGCGTGAGAAAGAGAGCCCACATCCAAGGGAGGATTCATTTTTTCAAATTTTAAATTAGAGTTGAAATATGGGAGAAATTATTAAAGCATAAAAGTGTGACAACTTTTCAAAATTTAAGCATTGAATGAAAGGCTGTAATTACTGAATAATTAATAAAATGATATTCCCTGTCACCTATGCATAGCAGGTGTTTATTCACGTCTAAAATTGTATAATGTCAACCCAAGAATGTAACAGAAAAATTATTGAAATTTATTAAACTGTCAACTAGCAGTGGTACTATACACCCAAAAATTTGTTTATTTCGCCAGAAAATGTAACTGACAATTTTTTTATTTTTTTTTACCGGTCCACTAGGTATAGCAGTGGAACTATACACATCAAAATTTGTGAATTTCACCCTAAAATGTAAATGACAATTATTTTTTTTAAACTGGCCTACTAGGTATAGCAGTGGTACTATACACCCAAAAATTGGTTAATTTCACCCGACAAAGTAAATGACAATTTTATTTTTTTGTTTAACCTGTCTACTAAGTATAGCAGTGGTACTATACACCCAAAAATTTGTTAATTTCACCATAGAATGTAACTGACAATTTTCTTTTTTTTTTTTACCGGTCTACTTACTATACACACGAAAATTGGTGAATTTCACCCTAAAATGTAAATGACAAAGTACTGAAATGAAAAAAATAAAACACGTACAAAAAAAATAAAAATGGATTTATGAGGTGGAGTTCCATATAGAGTAGGAGTTTGAGGAGGCGGTGGACGTAGCGGAGTAGGTAGAAGCGGCGGTGGAGGAGGACGAGATAGCCAACACAAGTTTTTGGTTTTAATTAAATTTTGTAAAATTAAGGTACACACCAAAAGAGTGTGAAATATCCAAAATAGAAACATGAGCAATTGCGATGCAGTATAACAATGGCTGCTTAGTGTCGGTATACATGTCTATTCTGCACAAGGTACGGACAAGTCCTGAGGGATCCATGCCTGGTTCATTTTAATGAACGTGAGCTTGTCCACATTGGCTGTGGACAGGCGGCTGCGCTGGTCTGTGATAACGCCCCCTGCCGTGCTTAACACACGTTCAGATAATACACTGGCTGTAGGGCAGGCCAGCACCTCCAAGGCGTAAAGGGCAAGCTCAGGCCATGTGCCCAATTTGGAGACCCAGAAGTTGAAGGGGGAAGACCCGTCATTCAGTACGTGTAGGCGTGTTCACATATACTGCTCCACCATGTTGGTGAAATGCTGCCTCCTGCTAAGACGTTCCATATCAGCTGGTGGTGCTGGTTGTTGTGGCGTGCTGACAAACCTTTTCCACATTTCGGCCATGCTAACCCATCCTTCTGAGGTGCTGACGGTGCCCCAGCTGCGTTGGCAACCTCTACCTCGTCCTCTGCCTTGGCCTTGTGCTTTCACTGTGCCTCCGCTGTCAGGTGGGAATGCCAACAGCAGCGCGTCTACCAGCGTGCGCTTGTACTCGCGCATCTTACGATCACGCTCCAGTGATGGAATTAAGTACGGTACGTTGTCCTTGTAACGGTGATCCAGCTCCGTGGCCACCCAGTAATCAGCACAAGTTAGAATGTGGGCAACTCGGCGGTCGTTGCGGAGACACTGCAGCATGTAATCGCTCATGTGTGCCAGGCTGCCCAGAGGCAATGAAAAGCTGTCCTCTGTGGGATGTGTATCGTCTGTGTCCTCTGTATCCCCCCATCCACGCACCAGTGATGGCCATGAGCTGGTCTGGGTGCCACCCTGCTGTGAACATGGTTCCTGCTCCTCCATCTCCTCCTCATCCTCCAGAACTGTGCCCTGGCTGGACAATTGTGTACCTTGGGTTTGTCGGTGCAGGAACCCACCCTCAGAGCCACTTGGGTATGACTGGCCGGAAACCCTACAAAATGATCCCTCTTCCTCCTCCTGTGCCACATCCTCTTCCATCATCGCCAGGAGCGTTTTTTCAAGGAGGCATAGAAGTGGGATAGTAACGCTGAGAACTGCGTTATCGACACTGGCCATATTGGTGGAGTACTCGAAACAGCGCCACAAGGAACACAGGTCTCGCATGGGGGCCCAGTCATTGGTGGTGAAGTGGTGCTGTTCCGCCGAGCGACTCACCCGTGCGTGCTGCAGCTGAAACTCTACTATCGCCTGCTGCTGCTCGCACAGTCTGGCCAGCATGTGCAAGGTGGAGTTCCACCTTGTGGTCATGTCGCATGTGAAGCGGTGAGCGGGAAGGCCGAAGTTACGCCGCAGCGCTGACAGGCAAGCAGCAGAGTGAGAACGCCGAAAGCGCGCACAGACATCCCACACTTTATGCAGCAGCTCTGACATATCGGGGTAATTTTTAAGGAATCTCTGCACCACCAAATTTCAGCACATGCGCCAGGCAAGGGATGTGCGTCAAACCGGCTAGTCCCAGAGCTGCTACGAGATTTCGCCCATTATCGCACACCACCAGGCCGGGCTTGAGGCTGACTGGCAAAAAACGCTCATTGGTCTGTTGTTCAAGGCCCGTCTATAGCTCCTGCACGGTGTGAGGTTTGTCCCCCAAACAGATACGTTTTAACCACCTCAGCCCCCCTAGCTTAAACACCGTTAATGACCAGGCCACTTTTTACACTTCTGCACTACACTACTTCCACCTTTTATTGCTCGGTCATGCTTACCCTTTTACACTTACCACCCAAATGAATTTTACCTCCTTTTCCTATCACTAATAGAGCTTTCATTTGGTGGTATTTCATTGCTGCTGACATTTTTACTTTTTTTTTTATTAATCGAAATTTAACGAAATTTTTGCAAAAAAATGAAATTTTTCACTTTCAGTTGTAAATTTTTTTTTAAAAAACGGCATCCATATATAAATTTTTCTCTAAATTTATTGTTCTAAATGTCTTTGATAAAAAAAAATGTTTGGGTAAAAAAAAAATGGTTTGGGTAAAAGTTATAGCGTTTACAAACTATGGTACAAAAATGTGAATTTCCGCTTTTTGAAGCAGCTCTGACTTTCTGAGCACCTGTCATGTTTCCTGAGGTTCTACAATGGCCAGACAGTACAAACACCCCACAAATGACCCCATTTCGGAAAGTAGACACCCTAAGGTATTCGCTGATGGGCATAGTGAGTTCATGGAAGTTTTTATTTTTTGTCACAAGTTAGCGGAAAATGATGATTTTTTTTTTTTTTTCCATATAAAGTCTCATATTCCACTAACTTGTGACAAAAAATAAAAACTTCCATGAACTTACTATGCCCATCATGAAATACCTTGGGGTGTCTTCTTTCCAAAATGGGGTCACTTGTGGGGTAGTTATACTGCCCTGGCATTCTAGGGGCCCTAATGTGTGGTAAGTAGTTTGAAATCAAAATGTGTAAAAAATGACCTGTGAAATCCAAAAGGTGCTCTTTGGAATGTGGGTCCCTTTGCCCACCTACGCTGCAAAAAAGTGTCACACATGTGGTATCGCCGTACTCAGGAGAAGTTGGACAATGTGTTTTGGGGTGTCATTTTACATATACCCATGCTGTGTGAGAGAAATATCTCGGCAAAAGACAACTTTTCCCATTTTTTTATACAAAGTTAGCATTTGACCGAGATATTTCTCTCACCCAGCATGGGTATATGTAAAATGACACCCCAAAACACATTGCCCAACTTCTCCTGAGTACGGCGATACCAGATGTGTGACACTTTTTTGCAGCCTAGATGCGCAAAGGGGCCCAAATTCCTTTTAGGAGGGCATTTTTAGACATTTGGATCCCAGACTTCTTCTCACGCTTTAGGGCCCCTAAAATGCCAGGGCAGTATAAATACCCCACATGTGACCCCATTTTGGAAAGAAGACACCCCAAGGTATTCAATGAGGGGCATGGCGAGTTCATATAATTTTTTTTTTTTTGCCACAAGTTAGCGGAAATAGATTATTTTTTTTTCTCACAAAGTCTCCCTTTCCGCTAACTTGGGACAAAAATTTCAATCTTTCATGGACTCAATATGCCCCTCAGCGAATACCTTGGGGTGTCTACTTTCCGAAATGGGGTCACATGTGGGGTATTTATACTGCCCTGGCATTTTAGGGGCCCTAAAGCGTGAGAAGAAGTCTGGAATATAAATGTCTAAAAAATTTTACGCATTTGGATTCCGTGAGGGGTAGGGTGAGTTCACGTGAGATTTTATTTTTTGACACAAGTTAGTGGAATATGAGACTTTGTAAGAAAAAAATAAATAAAAAAAAATTTCCGCTAACTTGGGCCCAAAAAATGTCTGAATGGAGCCTTACAGGGGGGTGATCAATGACAGGGGGGTGATCAGGGAGTGTATATGGGGTTATCACCCCCCTGTCATTGATCACCCCCCTGTAAGGCTCCATTCAGACATCCGTATGTGTTTTGCGGATCCGCGGTGTCCGTGTTTTGCGGATCCACGGATCCGCAAAACACATACGGACGTCTGAATGGAGCCTTACAGGGTGGTGATCAATGACAGGGGGGTGATCAGGGAGTCTATATGGGGTGATCACCCCCCTGTCATTGATCACCCCCCTCTAAGGCACCATTCAGACGTCCGTATGTGTTTTGCGGATTCGATCCTTGTATCCGTGGATCTGTAAAAAACATACGGATGTCTGAATGGAGCCTTACAGGGGGGTGATCAATGACAGGGGGGTGATCAGGGAGTCTATAGGGGGTGATCACCCCCCTATCATTGATCACCCCCCTGTAAGACTCCATTCAGACGTCCGTATGTGTTTTGCGGATCCGATCCATGTATCCGTGGATCCGTAAAAAAAATATGGACGTCCGAATGGAGCCATACAGGGGGGTGATCAATGACAGGGGGGTGATCAGGGAGTCTATATGGGGTGATCACCCCCCTGTCATTGATCACCCCCCTGTAAGGCTCCATTCAGACGTCCGTATGTGTTTTGCGGATCCGATCCATGTATCCGTGGATCCGTAAAAAACATACGGACGTCTGAATGGAGCCTTACAGGGGGGTGATCAATGACAGGGGGGTGATCAGGGAGTCTATATGGGGTGATCAGGGGTTAATAAGGGGTTAATAAGTGACAGGGGGGGGTTAGTGTAGTGGTGTTTGGTGCTACTTATTACTGAGCTGCCTGTGTCCTCTGGTGGTCGATCCAAGCAAAAGGGACCACCAGAGGACCAGGTAGCAGGTATATTAGACGCTGTTATCAAAACAGCGTCTAATATACCTGTTAGGGGTTAAAAAAATCGCATCTACAGCCTGCCAGCGAACGATCGCCGCTGGCAGGCTGGAGATCCACTCTCTTACCTTCCGATCCTGTGAACGCGCGTGCCTGTGTGCGCGCGTTCACAGGAAATCTCTCGTCTCGCGAGATGACGCATAGATGCGTGACTCTGCCTGGAGCTGCCGCCTCTGGAACGCGATCCTGCGTTAGGCGGTCCGGAGGCGGTTAAAACTGCCTGCTGTCGTTTAGCCCTGGCTGTGCTGAAGTTGGTGGTGAAGGTGTTACGCTGACCGGATGAGGAGCTGGTAAAGGATGAGGAAGCAGAGTAGGAGGAGGAAGCAACAGGAGGCAAACTGAAGCGCCCTGCAATCCTCAGTGGTGGAAGGACATGCGCCAAACTGCTATCCGCCTTAGGCCCAGCCGCCACTGCATTTACCCAGTGTGCTGTTATGGAGATATAACGGCCCTTACCGTGCTTACTGTCCACGTATCCGTAGTCGGGTGCATCTTGCCTCAGATGGCGTTGTGCAGTGCACGCCTGATTTTGTCCCCTACTTCATTGTGAAGGGAAGGGATGGCTCGCCTTGAAAAGTAGTGGCGGCTGGGCACGACGTACTGTGGGACAGCCACCGCCATAAGGCCTTTAAAACTATCCGTCTCCACCAGACGGAATGACAGCATATCAAAGGACAGTAATTTAGAAATGCTGGCATTCAGGGCTAGAGATCGCGGGTGGGTAGGGGGGTACTTCCTCTTCCTCTCCAGCGTTTGGGATATGGAGAGCTGAATGCTTCCGTGGGACATTGTGGAGATGCTTGGTGACCCAGGTGTTGGTGTTTCTGGCAGATCCTCTGTTTGTGGGGTGGCAGGTGCCACTGTCACTCCAGAGGTGGATGAAGAGGCCACGACTGCAGGAGCAGAGGAAGCAGGAGGAGCCAGAGACCTTTCTTGGATTTTTAGGTGTCTACTCCCTTGCAGCTTGTGCTTTGCACTTAAATGCCTGGTCATGCAGGTTGTGCTCAGGTTAGGAACGTTTATGCCTCACTTCAGGCTCTGATTGCACAGCGTGCAAACCACTCGTGCCTTGTCGTCAGCACATTGTCTGAAGAACTGCCACGCCAAGGAACTCCTTGAAGCTGGCTTTGGTGTGCTCGGTCCCTTGCTGCGGTGGGCAGTAGCAGGCGTACTGTCTAGAGTAGACGGCGTACTGTCTAGACGGCCGCTCCGCTTTTGCACCCTGCTCCCTCTTCTGCTGTGCTGGTGGCTCTGTGCGACCACCGCCTCTTACTCCGAACTACATAGGTCACTTGCATGACCTTGATTACATGTGGGGTCGAGGACCTCATCGTCCTCCACATCATCTTCCACCCAGTCTTCACCCCTGCCTTCCTTGTCGGTCTGCACACTTTTGAAAGCCCCAGCAGTTGGCACCTGTGTTTCGTCATCATCCGAGACGTGCTGCGATGGTCCTCCCATGTACTCATCTTGAAAGATAAGTGGTTGGGCATCGGTGCACTCAATCTCTTCCACTTCTGGGGCAGGGCTAGGTGGATGGCCCTGGGAAACCCTGCTAACAGAGTCATCAAAAAGCAGAAGAGACTGCTGCATGACTTGGGGCTCAGACTCCTTTGGTAATGTGCAAGGGGGTGAGGTGAAAGACTGATGGACATTGGCTGCAAGTGCCAACTGTGATCTTTCAGCAGGAGACTGGGTGGGAGACAATGTGAAGGAACTGGATCCACTGTCAGCAACCCAATCTACTATCGCCTGTACTTGTTCAGGCCTCACCATTCGTAGAGCAGCATTAGGCCCGAATAAATACCGCTGCAGGTTTTGTCGCCTTCTCGCACCTGAGGAAGGGATTTCACTTGTGCGTGTAGCTGGCACAGATCGACCCAGTCCTCTCCCTGCAACAGGAGCTCCACCAGCAGCACCACGACCTGGGCCACGTCCCTTATTTGACGCTCTCCTCATATTTTTAAAATTTAGGATCTTGCCCTAAAGTTGTAGAATAGAACGACTGTATGTAAAGGGTGTATCTCACACGGCCTGAATCAGACTAGGCCTCAATAAAAGTTTTTTTTGCCCAAAATGGCTGTATTTCAAATGCCTGAATTAAACCCCTGTATGTAGAGGGTGTATCTCATACGGCCTGAACCAGTGTAGGCCTGAAGTAAATATATCTTTGCACAAAATGGCTGTATTTCAAATGGCTGTATTTCAAATGCCTGATTCAAACCCTTGTATGTAGAGCGTGTATCTCACACGGTCTGAACCAGTGTGGGCCTGAAGTAAATATTCCTTTGCACAAAATGGCTGTATTTCAAATGGCTGTATTTCAAATGGCTGTATTTCAAATCCCTGAATCAAACCCCTGTATGTAGAGGGAGTATCTCACACGGCCTGAACCAGTTTAGGCCTGAAGTAAATATATCTTTTCCCAAAATGGCTGTATTTCAAATGGCTGTATTTCAAATGCCTGATTCAAACCCCTGTATGTAGAGGGAGTATCTCACATGGTCTGAACCAGTGTAGGCCTGAAGTAAATATATTTTTGCACAAAATGGCTGTATTTCAAATGCCTGATTCAAACCCCTGTATGTAGAGGGGGTATCTCACACGGTCTGAACCAGTATAGGCCTGAAGTAAATATATCTTTGCAAAAAATGGCTGTATTTCAAATGACTGTATTTCAAATGCCTGATTCAAACCCCTGTATGTAGAGGGAGTATCTCACAAGGCCCAAACCAGTGTAGGCCTGAACTAAATATTTCTTTGCCCAAAATGGCTGTATTTCAAATGGCTGTATTTCAAATGCCTGATTGAAACCCCTGTATGTAGAGGGGGTATCTCACACGGTCTGAACCAGTGTAGGCCTGAAGTTAATATATCTTTTAAAAAAATGGCTGTATTTCAAATGGCTGTTTTTCAAATCCCTAAATCAAACCCCTGTATGTAGAGGGAGTATCTCACATGGTCTGAACCAGTGTAGGCCTGAAAAAAATATTTCTTTGCACAAAATGGCTGCATTTCAAATGGCTGTTGTAACGGTCACGTACTCACACACACAGGGGGGAGGATAGTGACCACTGCGCTCCACCCTCACCCCTGGCCCTGCCTACTTGCCTCACAGGTCCTGATGACAGGGGACAACTGGACAGCAGTCCCTAACTTAGGATACGTGCAGGAAGGACAGACAAGACAAATAACGGATAGTGAACGCATCGGGTCAAAACCAAGAGAACAACGCAGTACAGAGGGATAAGCAAAGAATGGTCAGGAGAAGCCGGAGTCATAAATACCAGAAGAGTCAAGAAGTACCAAAGGAGTCCGCAAAGAATAGTCAGGTGGAAGCCGAGGTCAAAATACCAGGAGGGATGCGCAGTACAGGAGGAGCAGGCAAAGGATCGTCAGGGAACAGGATCAGGTAAGTATGCAGGTATCCAACAAACGCCAGGAACCTAAATTAACAGGCAACCTGTGGCCAGCAGGCTGCCTGTATTTATAGTGGGGAGTGAGGGTCATGTGATGTGGCCAGCGTCACATGACCGACAGACAAACCAGTCGAGCACCGAGTGATCAGCTCGGCGCTCAAGGCAGACCTAGGAGCAGGGAGCCTCCCAGCTAGCAAAGCCGCCCTGGGAACGAGGTCAAACACAGATCCTCGCTCCCGAAGCTAAGCAGCAGGTCTGCGGCTGATGGGAGACCGAGTGTGCCTTCGGCACCCCGTTACAGCTGTATTTCAAATCCCTGTGTGTAGAGGAAGTATCTCACACGATCTGAACCAGTGTAGGCCTGAAGTAAATATATCTTTGCACAAAATGGCTTTATTTCAAATGGCTGTATTTCAAATCCCCGAATCAAACCTCTGTATGTAGAGGGAGTATCTCACACGGTCTGAACCAGTGTAGGCCTAAAGTAAATATTTCTTTGCACAAAATGGCTGTATTTCAAATGGCTGTATTTCAAATCCCTGAATCAAACCCCTGTATGTAGAGGGGGTATCTCACAGGGCCTGAACCAGTGTAGGCCTGAACTAAATATTTCTTTGCCCAAAATGGCTGTATTTCAAATGCCTGATTCAAACCCCTGTATGTAGAGGGGGTATCTCACAGGGCCTGAACCAGTGTAGGCCTGAATTCAATATTGGTGCACCAAGTGGCGGTATTTAAAATCTCAGAATGTAACCCAAATGTATAAAGGGTGTATCTCACAATGACATCTGCATCAAAGGCTGGCAAGCAAACGAGTGTTTGTTTAACAACTGAATTTGACAGCAGTATACACTCAGCTAAAGAATTATTAGGAACACCTGTTCTATTTTTCATTAATGCAATTATCTAGTCAACCAATCACATGGCAGTTGCTTCAATGCATTTAGGGGGGTGGTCGTGGTCAACACAATCTCCTGAACTCCAAACAGAATGTCAGAATGGGAAAGAAAGGTGATTTAAGCAATTTTGAGCGTGGCATGGTTGTTGGTGCCAGACGGGCGAGTATTTCACAATTTGTTCAGTTACTGGGATTTTCACGCACAACCATTTCTAGGGTTTACAAAGAATGGTGTGAAAAGGGAAAAACATCCAGTATGTGGCAGTCCTGTGGGTAAAAATGCCTTGTGGATGCTAAAGTTCAGAGGAGAATGGGCCGACTGATTCAAGCTGATAAAAGAGCAACGTTGACTGAAATAACCACTCGTTACAACCGAGGTATGCAGCAAAGCATTTGTGAAGCCACAACACGCACAACCTTAAGGCGGATGGGCTACAACAGCAGAAGACCCCACCGGGTACCACTCATCTCCACTACAAATAGGAAAAAGAGGCTACAATTTGCACGAGCTCACCAAAATTGGACTGTTGAAGACTGGAAAAATGTTGCCTGGTCTGATGAGTCTCGATTTCTGTTGAGACATTCAAATGGTAGAGTCCGAATTTGGCGTAAACATAAGGAGAACATGTATCCATCCTCTGATGGCTACTTCCAGCAGGATAATGCACCATGTCACAAAGCTCGAATCATTTCAAATTGGTTTCTTGAACATGACAATGAGTTCACTGTACTAAAATGGCCCCCACAGTGACCAGATCTCAACCCAATAGAGCATCTTTGGGATGTGGTGGAACGGGAGCTTTGTGCCCTGGATGTGCATCCCTCAAATCTCCATCAACTGCAAGATGCTATCCTATCAATATGGGCCAACATTTCTAAAGAATGCTATCAGCACCTTGTTGAATCAATGCCACGTAGAATTAAGGCAGTTCTGAAGGCAAAAGGGGGTCCAACACCGTATTAGTATGGTGTTACTAATAATTCTTTAGGTGAGTGTATAAGCCTGTAATTTCACACATGCTGATGCTGCAAGGCCTGAAAATAGTGTTTTTTGTCAAAAAAGTGTGTTTTTCAAACCCCAGAAAATGATGGGTATATTTCTAGCTTAAATTGCACACTGACTAATACAGATGTTGTAGATTGCCAAAAATGTTTTTTTTTTTGGTAACAGAATATGAAAGCTGTACATATTAAACTTGAATTTAACACTTGCAGATCTGGAAAATACAGTTTTTTGAAAAAAAAATTATGTTTTTCAAACCCCAGAAAATGATGGGTGTATTTCTAGCTTAAATTGCACACGGACTAATCCAGATGTTGTAGATTGCCAAAAATGTGTTTTTTTGGTAACAGAATATGAAAGCTGTATATATTAAACTTGAGTTTAGCACTTGCAGATCCAGAAAATGCTGTTTTTTGAAGGAAAAAAAGTGTGTTTTTCAAACCACAGAAGATGATGGGTGTATTTCTACCTTAAATTGCACACTGACTAATCCAGATGTTGTAGTTTGCAAAAAAAATGGTGATTTGCAATGTCCCAAAAGCTCAGATGCAGTGCTGGTGCACTGAGCTTGCATAAAATGTTCGCCGCCGCCCAGCTAACAGAATCATAAAAGTTAGTTTTTTTTGGTCAATGAGCTCAGGGCAGGTTAAAACGAGTGTGCCCTGCACCCACACAACTATTTGTCTGTAGATCGCTGAGTTAGATTCTCTCCTATTCTCTCCCTGAAATCACAAGTCCAGCAGCATCCTCTCCCTACACTTGTAACAGCAGAGTGACTTATATAAAGCCTGGGTCACATGCTGCTCTGGCCAATCACAGCCATGCCATTAGTAGGCATGGCTGTGATGGCCTCTTGGGGCAAGTAGTATGAAGCTTGTGGAAAGCGCCTGACTGTATAGGGAGGGTGCTTAGGGACTGATGGTCCTCCCCCTTCCCCCCTTTTCCCCTTAGGGGCATTTAGGAATCTGGCCCCGTCTCAGTAATGGTTAAGTAGGTTGCAGATTAGGGTCATTGAGGGTTAATCCCTGGGGATCCTCCTTAGACAGGATGGGGGCGGTGCAGGAAATCCTGAAGGTCACATATACCTCCTCTCTGTCCTGGTCACTTCCTCTTGCAAGTGGAAGCAGATTGGTATGTACATACCCCTTTGCTCTGTCCACTCCAGGAGTCCACAGGTGGTTCTGCCCTTTGGCTGCTTCCTGGTGAGTTACATGAGTAGGGGAGGGTTAGCTGTGCTCTGTTAGAGCAGCTTGAGCTCTACCCTGCCATCCTCCTCCCCTGTGCCTGCTTCTGGGGCTTTGTGGAGCTGCTGCTGCGGTATGCATGCAGCTCCAGCGCTTCAGAGAAGGTCCAGCGGTCTGCTCGCCGTTCCTCCTAACCCCCCTCCCCCCGACTCTTATTATCCCCCAGCTTCCCGCGTGTGTGCGCCGTTTCTTTCGACCCATCCTGTAATGTCTGTGGCGCTGCGCTGTGTCTCCGCCCCCCCCCCCTTCCCAGCTTCTGTTCCATGGCGTTAGGGCTAAGCAAGCCGGGCGGGATTGTTGGTCTCCCCGGTAATGTAGGGGTCCTCACCCCTCCCCCTGCTGCTTTGGACGGCCTCCTTTAGCTCCCATGGCGCAAGCTAGGTCGCTTCGCCTAACCCCCGCCCCCCTTCCCCTGCAGCGTTTACCGGGTCCTGTACCGGGCACCACTGGGCAGGCGAGTTTTCATATGTGCTGCTTGTTTTAGCTTCCCCCAGTCTCCTGTCCAGTATTATAGATTAACCCCTCGTGCTTGCCATGTCCGATTGTGGTGCACCTGTGCCTATGGCTTCTAAGGGGTATTCCTACTGTCCTAGCTTTGCGATCAGAGCCCCTTCCGTACAATGAGACTCTCTGGGTCTTATTTGTAGCCATTATGGCGACACCCCCCCCTTCTTCCTCCCCTTCACGTAGGCACAGGTGCGTTTTTTTTCTTCCCTTAGGTTGCCTGGAGGCATGGCCGTAATGGATTCCACATGCGCCAGTCCTGTCGCCGTTCCTGGGTTTCAGGGAGAAATGGGCGCTCCAGATCCTCAGGTGGCGCTTATCATCGTCTTTAGGACGGATGTCAGGCGCATCGGAGGAGTCTGGTTATACAATCACCGTATCGAGGCTGTTGCCTGACCGTCACTCCAGGGCTCGGCCTGGTCGCTGCAGCCCGTACCCGCTCCTTTGGAGGTTCCGTCCCTCTCTGTGACTGGTGAGTACTGCGGGGAGGATGGTTCTTGTGCAGAGTTAGAATCACTGGTAGAGGCGGTGTCCCTGCCTTAATAAAAAAAAAAAAAATCTTGATGGTCGCTCAATGGCTTCAGGGTGGGTTTACAGAGCCTGTAGCTTACCCGCACATATTTTCCTGGAGATTGGGCAACTCAGGTGCAGCCCTGAGCAACGGGATAGCATTATCATATATGGAGGTTTTCTCTGTTTATACGATAAAAAAAAAAAAATATTACAATTACTAACCGAATTAATATACAGGGTGGGCCATTTATATGGATACACCTTAATAAAATGGGAATGGTTGGTGATATTAACTTCCTGTTTGTGGCACATTAGTATATATGAGGGGGGAAACTTTTCAAGATGGGTGGTGACCATGGTGGCCATTTTGAAGTCGGCCATTTTGAATCCAACTTTTGTTTTTTCAATAGGAAGAGGGTCATTTGACACATCAAACTTATTGGGAATTTCACAAGAAAAACAATGGTGTGCTTGGTTTTAATGTAACTTTATTCTTTCATTAGTTATTTACAAGTTTCTGACCACTTACAAAATGTGTTCAATGTGCTGCCCATTGTGTTGGATTGTCAATGCAACCCTTTTCGCCCACTCTTCACACACTGATAACAACACCGCAGGAGAAATGCTAGCACAGGCTTCCAGTATCCGTAGTTTCAGGTGCTGCACATCTCGTATCATCTGAAGGCAATCGTCTATGCTGTGAAGATACGAGATGTGCAGCACCTGAAACTAGGGATACTGGAAGCCTGTGCTAGCATTTCTCCTGCGGTGTTGCTATCAGTGTGTGAAGAGTGGGAGAAAAGGGTTGCATTGACAATCCAACACAATGGGCAGCACATTGAACACATTTTGCAAGTGGTCAGAAACTTGTAAATAACTCATGAAAGAATAAAGTTAAATTAAAACCAAGCACACCATTGTTTTTCTTGTGAAATTCCCAATAAGTTTGATGTGTCAAATGACCCTCTTCCTATTGAAAAAACAAAAGTTGGATTCAAAATGGCCGACTTCAAAATGGCCACCATGGTCACCACCCATCTTGAAAAGTTTCCCCCCTCACATATACTAATGTGCCACAAACAGGAAGTTAATATCACCAACCATTCCCATTTTATTAAGGTGTATCCATATAAATGGCCCACCCTGTATTATAGGCATTAAAATATACAAATGAATAACAAAGGGTATTATAAAAAAAAAAAATATGGAACTGAGTATATATATATCTATATCTAGGTATTATAAAAAAATAATAATAATTAAATAAAACATGATTAAAAAGAATGAAATGATACTAATAATAAATGATTTAACAATGTAATTTTATGGATAATAAAAAAAAATGGAATATATATATTACGATAAATGTATAAAAAAAAAAAAAAAGAAAGAATAAATACATATATAAATAAATAAACAGGTTTGATCGATGTATATATTTATCATGTATGTTTATATTCTCCTGCATGAGAAGCCTTGCTTCTATCTTGTGCCTTGTTTATTGGCTGGCCTTTTTTGCAGATGTTTTTCAGGATAGATCAATCCTGCCGGGTGTTCTCCCAATTTCCCTTTCAGCATGGAGTGTAGTAGTTTAAAAAAAAAAAAAAATGTAGTACTGTCTGTTATGCTCCTATCTGCGGGCACTAGGCCGTGTGTATAAAAAAATAAATAAATATAAGCGTTTTATTTGGGCTTTTAACAATGACATACAGGGCATGGTTAGTACATATATACGGAGGCGAGACGCAGTAGTAGTAATCCCTCTAGCATTCAGCTCTATAGCCTGTGGCTATGGACCTTCCTTTAATGTAAATGGTTGTGAGTTCATATCATCACAGCCACAATTACGGTTTTCTCTTTCTGCAGTCTACGGTACTGGTCCACCGGCCCAAGGTTCCGTTGGTATGGTTGATACCTGGGCACTTCTGCTGAGCTTCTAACATGTCTATGCAGGCGGGCAGCTTGGTGGTGATGCACTTGCCTCATGTCCAGTGTTACAGGAGTTACAGTGCGGTGGGATCCAGTAGGGTCGAATCGAAGGGGGATGTCCACGATGTTAGCAATACATGAGACTTTCTTCTAGTCCAGCTGGGTTGGTTGCCGTGAGGGCGGTATTAGTATACTGGTGCCGCATGGTTTGTACGAAGCAGGGCTGCCCCTTGTTGAGTGGATATGGCGGAATCAGTAGTCGCAGCAGGTATAACTTAATGGTAAGCCAGTAGCGGATAACCAGGTCCGTTCGTAGACATCGCTCAGGGTGGAGCCTTGATATAACACCATTCATGGAGTTACACTGTTAAACTGCAGCCTTTCATTTCCCGTTCGGATCTATGTTGTGATGCGGGTCAGATCCACTGACGGGTCCTCTTGACAGGACTTCACAGGTCGGCATGGTGACCCTCCAAGCATAATTTGCATGTATCATTCCATTGTATGGTAGGCGATACCGGTATAGTTAGGGAGTATTTAGTTTGGATAGTCACGTCCCGTCTCCTTCAGCCTTCTGTTCTGGCTAATTGATATTTTCTCCAAGGTGTTTGTCTCTTCATTCAAGGCCGCACTGCGCGGGGGGTTGTTATTCCAGAATTTTTGTATGGGGTAATAGTACTCGGGATTGGGGTCCGTCTATAAATGTCGATCCAGTTAATATAAAGGGATAGGTACCTCCCCTCCGCCTGGTTTCGGTCCAGCTGGTCAGTTCGTTTGGTATTCTGTAATGACTTCACGCATGGTGGGGCTCCAATTGTTTTTCCGTTTAGGTTAGGTTTCCCCCAGGCGGTTTGACAATTTGTGGGTGATTTGTGCTGTACGTGAGCTAAAACAGACTCGGTTCTGCTGGGTGGTGGTCGGAGCCCCGTTGGGAGAACGGGCCTCCTCCGTGGCGGCATTTGAGTACAGCGGAGATATGGTGGTAGCAGATGGAGTAACTGCCCGCTGGGAGTCCAGCGGTTGGCAGACAGCTCTGATGATTACAGTTTAACTTGCCCGTTGGGAATCCAGCCTTTGGCATACCGTTCCGATATTATGGTTTATTAAGGTTTGCCGCTTTAATAAAGAAGCTGTGGCCGATCACCATCCAGCAATAAAGTGATACAGTTGTCGGTGTCTTTTGTTATGGGTCAAGGTTGGGTAAAGGGGCCAAGGGTGAGTTAAAGGTGGTATCCCCTCCCCCTGTTTCCCTGGATACCAGCAGTCTGGAAAGCGCCTGACTGTATAGGGAGGGTGCTTAGGGACTGATGGTCCTCCCCCTTCCCCCCTTTTCCCCTTAGGGGCATTTAGGAATCTGGCCCCGTCTCAGTAATGGTTAAGTAGGTTGCAGATTAGGGTCATTGAGGGTTAATCCCTGGGGATCCTCCTTAGACAGGATGGGGGCGGTGCAGGAAATCCTGAAGGTCACATATACCTCCTCTCTGTCCTGGTCACTTCCTCTTGCAAGTGGAAGCAGATTGGCCCTCCCTCCCTTTGCGGTTATTCTTGGGAGGCGGGTCGAAGTGCACGGTTCTGTTCAGTTATGGATACTTGATTATTCTGTTTTGTTTTTTCTATTTTTAAGAGACCCTGCTGGGAGTCCAGCGGTTTTGGATATTGCTCTGATGATTACGGCTTTGGAGAGCTGCGAATTTTGGTCGAGTTTATGAAGTCACAGCTGGCGGCATTTGAGTACAGCGGAGATATGGTGGTAGCAGATGGAGTACCTGCCCGCTGGGAGTCCAGCGGTTGGCAGACAGCTCTGATGATTACGGTTTAACTTGCCCGCTGGGAGTCCAGCCTTTGGCATACCGTTCCGATATTATGGTTTATTAAGGTTTGCCGCTTTAATAAAGAAGCTGTGGCCGATCACCATCCAGCAATAAAGTGATACAGTTGTCGGTGTCTTTTGTTATGGGTCAAGGTTGGGTAAAGGGGCCAAGGGTGAGTTAAAGGTGGTATCCCCTCCCCCTGTTTCCCTGGATACCAGCAGTCTTGATTGCCTGCTGTGCAACCTTTCAAAAAGCTCCAAGAAAGGGCCGAACACCGAACCTGAACCCGAACTTTTACGGAAATGTTCGGGTTCGGGGTCCAAAAATCCTAAAGTTCGGTACGAACCCGAACTTTACCGTTATGCACTGGAATATATTGTGATCACCATCTCCCTACACTATCTGTCCCTTCCTAAGCGCAGCTCTCCCTGACTGGCAATGAGCCGAACCCACATCATCGGGTGCTATATAGCACCCGAAGACACGTTCCAGCCAGCCAATCACTGTAATGCTAGCAGCCAACATGGTGGTGAAGTGGTGCTGTTCCGCAGTGCGACTGACCCGTGCGTGCTGCAGCTGAAACTCCACTATGGCCTGCTGCTGCTCGCACAGTCTGTCCAGCATGTGCAAGGTGGAGCTCCACCTGGTGGGCACGTTGCATATGAGGCGGTGAGCGGGAAGGCCGAAGTTACGCTATAGCGCAGACAGGCGAGCAGCGGCAGGATGTAAACGCCGGAAGCGCGAACAGACGGCCCACACTTTATGCAGCAGCTCTGACATGTCGGGCTAGTTGCGAATGAACTTCTGCACCACCAAATTCAGCACATGCGCCAGGCAAGGGATGTGCGTCAAACCGGCTAGTCCCAGAGCTGCAACGAGATTTCGCCCATTGTCGCACACCACCAGGCCGGGCTTGAGGCTCACCGGCAGCAACCACTCGTCGGTCTGTTGTTCTATAACCCGCCACAAATCCTGTGCGGTGTGGGGGCTGTCCCCCAAACATATGAGTTTCAGAATGGCCTGCTGACGTTTACCCCGGGCTGTGCTGAAGTTCGTGGTGAAGGTGTGTGGCTGACTGGATGAGCAGGTGGAAGAAGAGGAGGAGGAAGCTGAGTAGGAGGCAACAGGAGGCAAAGAATGTTGCCCTGCGATCCTTGGCGGCGGAAGGACGTGCGCCAAACAGCTCTCCGCCTGGGGCCCAGCCGCCACTACATTTACCCAGTGTGCAGTTAGGGAGATATAGCGTCCCTGGCCGTGCTTACTGGTCCACGTATCTGTGGTTAGGTGGACCTTGCCACAGATGGCGTTGCGCAGTGCACACTTGATTTTATCGGATACTTGGTTGTGCAGGGAAGGCACGGCTCTCTTGGAGAAGTAGTGCCGGCTGGGAACAACATACTGTGGGACAGCAAGCGACATGAGCTGTTTGAAGCTGTCTGTGTCCACCAGCCTGAATGACAGCATTTCATAGGCCAGTAGTTTAGAAATGCTGGCATTCAGGGCCAGGGATTGAGGGTGGCTAGGTGGGAATTTACGCTTTCTCTCAAATGTTTGTGAGATGGAGAGCTGAACGCTGCCGTGTGACATGGTTGAGATGCTTGGTGACGCAGGTGGTGGTGTTGGTGGTACATCCCATGTTTGCTGGGCGGCAGGTGCCAATGTTCCTCCAGAGGCGGAGGAAAAGGCCGAGGCGGCAGCAGCAGAAGAGGTAGCAGGGGGAGCCTGAGTGACTTCCTTGTTTTTAAGGTGTTTACTCCACTGCAGTTCATGCTTTGCATGCAGGTGCCTGGTCATGCAGGTTGTGCTAAGGTTCAGAACGTTAATGCCTCGCTTCAGGCTCTGATGGCACAGCGTGCAAACCACTCGGGTCTTGTCGTCAGCACATTGTTTGAAGAAGTGCCATGCCAGGGAACTCCTTGAAGCTGCCTTTGGGGTGCTCGGTCCCAGATGGCGGCGGTCAGTAGCAGGCGGAGTCTCTTGGCGGCAGGTGTTCTGCTTTTGCCCACTGCTCCCTCTTTGTCTTTTTCTACGCTGTTGGCTCGGTCTCACCACTGCCTCTTCCTCCGAACTGTGAAAGTCAGTGCACGACCTTCATTCCATGTGGGGTCTAGGACCTCATTGTCCCGTGCATCGTCTTCCACCCAGTCTTGATCGCAGCAGTTGGCACCTGTGTTTCGTCATCATCAGAGACGTGCTGAGGTGGTATTCCCATGTCCTCATCATCAGGAAACATAAGTGGTTGTGCGTTAGTGCATTCTATCTCTTCCACCCCTGGGGAAGGGCTAGGTGGATGCCCTTGGGAAACCCTGCCAGCAGAGTCTTCAAACAGCATAAGAGACTGCTGCATAACTTGAGGCTCAGACAGTTTCCCTGATATGCATGGGGGTGATATGACAGACTGATGGGCTTGGTTTTCATGCGCCATCTGTGCACTTTCTGCAGAAGACTGGGTGGGAGATAATGTGAACGTGCTGGATCTACTGTCGGCCACCCAATTGACTAATGCCTGTACCTGCTCAGGCCTTACCATCCTTAGAACGGCTTTGGGCCCCACCAAATATCACTGTAAATTCTGCTGGCTACTGGGACCCGAGGTAGTTGGTTCACTAGGACATGTGGCTGTGGCAGAACGGCCACGTTCTCTCCCAGCACCAGAGGGTCCACTAACACCACCACGACCATGTCCGCGTCCCTTACTAGATGTTTTCCTCATTGTTACCGTTCACCACAATAAGAAAAATATTATTTGGCCCAATGTATTGAATTCTAATTCAGGCCTTTTTTTACAGACACCTAACACTATATGGGTATCAATTTAGGTACCGTATTACACTAATAAAGGCACAGCAGTAGCGACAGATTTAGCTGAATATAAATTTGAGGCCTAGTATTTAGGCCCTGGATGACAGGTATACGTTTACGGACAGAATTAGACTTGGAATTGCACAGTAGCGTGTGTCACGGCTGAGGATGGGGGAAATCCTCAGCTGTGCGATGCCAGATGCTGTTGGCCTACTCGGCCAGGAGAACAGGATAGGGAGCAGGTCACCTCCTAACAGTGTCCCTACCCTGACCCTAACTCCTAACTGCATGGGCCGACCTTAAAGGTAGGAGGACCCATGCGCAGGAACCTCGGATCCCTAACTCACCCTCTGTCCGGTCCCTGCGCTAGGAGTCAGGGTAAGACGACCTACTCCTCCTAGACACGGAGGAGCAGGAGTCTCACTGGCCAAGCTGTTGGGAAAAAGGGGAACACAAACAGCTTTACGGGTATGGCAGGCGAACTAGAAGTTCCACCAACCTGCCACAGCCTTGCTGACTGGATCCCTGTGCAACAGGAATCCAGAACCGTAAACTGCACAAAGTAACAAGGAAGGTCCCAACAGAACATCACATACAACATGACATACAAGAAGACATAAACATAACGACAATATTTTTATGACCACAGGGGTGGCTCTCACTGGCAGATAGCAACACAGGAGGCTGCTCCAGCCAGCATGACTGAAGCAACCTCCTGAGCCATGTAAAAGTGAGAGGCTTTATAGGCCAAGTAGCCACACCCACAGTCAGACACACCCAGTGACACACACGCACACTGGGAAGGGAGTTAACCCTTCCAACACCACAGAAGGGAAAAACACCACTTAAACGGGAAGTGCACACAATACATACAACGTGCATAACATACACACACACACCTAACATAAAGGTTGCTAGGTGTAACTGCATGAAGATGCCGCAAGCTGCCTAGCACCAGCTCAGGCTGCTATCTGCGACAATCTCCAACCACATGTTGCCCGCGGCAACCACAACTGAAGCAACACACAAGTAGCCCTCACCTGTGGTTGAACTACTAAAAACAAACCGCAGGCAACCGCATCCGGTTAAGGAGTCACGGTCATAGCCATGGCCGTGACACTCCCACCCCTCAAAGCCCCCCCACCAAAAAAAGAAAACTGGTGAGAGACTAACACAAGGGAATAGGAGAATGGAACGTCCACTCTCAGGACATGGTTCCCAAGAAGTCGCTGTCAGCTGCATCCTCTCCCAGCACACAACACAGCCAGTCCGACGAGGCCTGCAGCCCGCACCAGCGACACGGAAATGGAACCACTGAGAGTGGACGAGGGGACTCTCCACTCACTTCCCCACTCCAGTCGCTGCCAGCAGACACTCCTAACCAGCACGCAGCCGGACCACTTACGGAGTGCTTTTAGCAAACGACCAGAGATGGGAACATGGAGAGGGACGAGGGATCACCAACACGGACACGGAAGGTAAGGTGGCGGGGAATAAGCCACCAACCGTGCCGTTAACGGTAATCCCCCCGGGACGTTCTCCCTCCCGAGAACGCGCATGCAGACCACAAGAAGATGGCACTGCATGCTGCACCCTCTTCCGAAGGTGTGCAAAACACACACCAAACAAACACCACATGCTATAAAAATATCAGGGGACGCCAAGACAGAGCACGGTGAAGGAATGGCGGGGAATGCCACTCACCGTGCCGTCAGAGGCGAAACCCCCAGAACGCTCTCCCTCCGAAGAGCGCGCATGTACGCCTACGTAGACGGCGGTACATGCTTCACCCTCTTTCGAGGGATTGCATACTCCCACCCCTCAAAGCCCCTCCCAACAACAAAAGGGGAAAGTTGGTGAGGCATAAGAAACAATGGGAGGGGGGGAGGGGAAAGACAAACAAAAGGGGACACCAACACGGACAACGGTGAGCAAGGAATGGCGGGGAATGCCACTCACCGCGCCGTAAACGGTGCAACCCCCATAACGCTCTCCCTCTGGAGAACGCGCATGCACCCCATCCGCAGATAGCGGTGCATGCTTTACCCTCTTTCGAGGGAGCGCCACGTAAGAAGCCTCTGTGGTCATACTGTCACGGCTGAGGATGGGGGAAATCCTCAGCCGTGTGATGCCAGATGCTGTTGGCCTACTCGGCCAGGAGAACAGGATAGGGAGTAGGTCACCTCCTAACAGCGTCCCTACCCTGACCCTAACTCCTAACTGCATGGGCCGACCTTAAAGGTAGGAGGACCCATGCGCAAGAACCTCGGATCCCTAACTCACCCTCCGTCCGGTCCCTGCGCTAGGAGTCAGGCTAAGACGACCTACTCCTCCTAGACGCGGAGGAGCAGGAGTCTCACTGGCCAAGCTGTTGGGAAAAAGGGGAACACAAACAGCTTTACGGGTATGGCAGGCGAACTAGAAGTTCCACCAACCTGCCACAGCCTTGCTGACTGGATCCCTGTGCAACAGGAATCCAGAACCGTAAACTGCACAAAGTAACAAGGAAGGTCCCAACAGAACATCACATACAACATAACATACAAGAAGACATAAACATAACGACAATATTTTTATGACCACAGGGGTGGCTCTCACTGGCAGATAGTAACACAGGAGGCTGCTCCAGCCAGCATGACTGAAGCAACCTCCTGAGCCATGTAAAAGTGAGAGGCTTTATAGGCCAAGTAGCCACACCCACAGTCAGACACACCCAGTGACACACACGCACACTGGGAAGGGAGTTAACCCTTCCAACACCACAGAAGGGAAAAACACCACTTAAACGGGAAGTGCACACAATACATACAACGTGCATAACATACACACACACACCTAACATAAAGGTTGCTAGGTGTAACCGCATGAAGATGCCGCAAGCTGCCTAGCACCAGCTCAGGCTGCTATCTGCGACAATCTCCAACCACATGTTGCCCGCGGCAACCACAAGTGAGGCAACACACAAGTAGCCCTCACCTGTGGTTGAACTACCAAAAACAAACCGTAGGCAACCGCATGCGGTTAAGGAGTCACGATCATAGCCATGGCCGTGACAGCGTGTGTGTGAAGTTATTGAGAATAACCCTATCTGCACCTTGAATCTTATATACCCTTTTAGGGATAGATTTAAAGTAGGCCTGATACAGCAGAAACCACTAATTTAGAGAATTGCTTTGACGGACACTAAATAACTTGACCAGCTAAAGCAATAATGACAGATTTGGATGAATATAAATTTGAGGCCTATTTTTTAGGCGCTGGGTGACAGGTATACGTTTACACAGAGAATTAGACTTGGAATTGCACAGTAGCGTGTGTGTGAAGTTATTGAGAATAACCCTATCTGCACCTTCAATCTTATATACCCTTTTAGGGATAGATTTAAAGTAGGCCTGATACAGCAGAAACCACTAATTTAGAGAATTGCAAAATTGGGAATTGTATTTCAACCCAGAACAAAAACTGTGCTTTGACGGACACTAAATAACTTGACCAGCTAAAGCAACAATGACAGATTTGGATGAATATAAATTTGAGGCCTATTTTTTAGGCGCTGGGTGACAGGTATACGTTTTCACACAGAATTAGACTTGGAATTGCACAGTAGCGTGTGTGTGAAGTTATTGAGAATAACCCTATCTGCACCTTGAATCTTATATACCCTTTTAGGGATAGATTTAAAGTAGGCCTGATACAGCAGAAACCACTAATTTAGAGAATTGCAAAATTGGGAATTGTATTTCAACCCAGAACAAAAACTGTGCTTTGACGGACACTAAATAACTTGACCAGCTAAAGCAACAATGACAGATTTGGATGAATATAAATTTGAGGCCTATTTTTTAGGCGCTGGGTGACAGGTATACGTTTACACACAGAATTAGACTTGGAATTGCACAGTAGCGTGTGTGTGAAGTTATTGAGAATAACCCTATCTGCACCTTGAATCTTATATACCCTTTTAGGGATAGATTTAAAGTAGGCCTGTTACAGCAGAAACCACTAATTTAGAGAATTGCTTTGACGGACACTAAATAACTTGACCAGCTAAAGCAATAATGACAGATTTGGATGAATATAAATTTGAGGCCTATTTTTTAGGCGCTGGGTGACAGGTATACGTTTACACAGAGAATTAGACTTGGAATTGCACAGTAGCGTGTGTGTGAAGTTATTGAGAATAACCCTATCTGCACCTTCAATCTTACATACCCTTTTAGGGATATATTTAAAGTAGGCCTGATACAGCAGAAACCACTAATTTAGAGAATTGCAAAATTGGGAATTGTATTTCAACCCAGAACAAAAACTGTGCTTTGACGGACACTAAATAACTTGACCAGCTAAAGCAACAATGACAGATTTGGATGAATATAAATTTGAGGCCTATTTTTTAGGCGCTGGGTGACAGGTATACGTTTACACACAGAATTAGACTTGGAATTGCACAGTAGCGTGTGTGTGAAGTTATTGAGTATAACCCTATCTGCACCTTGAATCTTATATACCCTTTTAAGGATAGATTTAAAGTAGGCCTGATACAGCAGAAACCACTAATTTAGAGAATTGCAAAATTGGGAATTGTATTTCAACCCAGAACAAAAACTGTGCTTTGACGGACACTAAATAACTTGACCAGCTAAAGCAATAATGACAGATTTGGATGAATATAAATTTGAGGCCTATTTTTTAGGCGCTGGGTGACAGGTATACGTTTACACACAGAATTAGACTTGGAATTGCACAGTAGCGTGTGTGTGAAGTTATTGAGAATAAACCTATCTGCACCTTCAATCTTATATACCATTTTAGGGATAGATTTAAAGTAGGCCTGATACAGCAGAAACCACTAATTTAGAGAATTGCAAAATTGGGAATTGTATTTCAACCCAGAACAAAAACTGTGCTTTGACGGACACTAAATAACTTGACCAGCTAAAGCAATAATGACAGATTTGGATGAATATAAATTTGAGGCCTATTTTTTAGGCGCTGGGTGACAGGTATACGTTTACACACAGAATTAGACTTGGAATTGCACAGTAGCGTGTGTGTGAAGTTATTGAGAATAACCCTATCTGCACCTTCAATCTTATATACCCTTTTAGGGATAGATTTAAAGTAGGCCTGATACAGCAGAAACCACTAATTTAGAGAATTGCAAAATTGGGAATTGTATTTCAACCCAGAACAAAAACTGTGCTTTGACGGACACTAAATAACTTGACCAGCTAAAGCAACAATGACAGATTTGGATGAATATAAATTTGAGGCCTATTTTTTAGGCGCTGGGTGACAGATATACGTTTACACACAGAATTAGACTTAGAATTGCACAGTAGCGTGTGTGTGAAGTTATTGAGAATGACCCTATCAGCACCTTGAATCTAATATACCCTTTTAGGGATAGATTTAAATAACCACACTATTGATGGTTAAATGGACTTGGTGGCAGCTTGCCCCTGATGTAGGATATAGTCAAAAAATAACCACACTATTGATGGTTAAATGGACTTGGTGGCAGCTTGCCCCTGATGTAGGATATAGCCAAAAAATAACCACACTATTGATGGTTAAATGGACTTGGTGGCAGCTTGCCCTTGATGTAGGATATAGCCAAAAAATAACCACACTATTGATGGTTAAATGGACTTGGTGACAGCTTGCCCCTGATGTAGGATATAGCAAAAAATAACCACACTATTGATGGTTAAATGGACTTGGTGGCAGCTTGTGCTGGCGCACCACAAGCCACAAAATGGCCGCCGATCACCCCAGAAAAAAGTGACAGAAAAACGCTCTGGGCAGCCTAAAAACAGTGAGCAATTGAATAGCAGCAGTTCAATGATCCACAGCTGCAGATCGATCACTGTCTTAAGTGTTTTGGAGGAGTTAATCACTGCCTAATCTCGCCCTAACGTCGCAGCTGCAACCTCTCCCTACACTTGTAACAGCAGAGTGACGTGCAGCGCTATGTGACCCAAGCTTATATAGAGGCTGGGTCACATGCTGCACTGGCCAATCACAGCCATTCCAATAGTAGGCATGGCTGTGATGGCCTCTTGGGGCAAGTAGTATGACGCTTGTTGATTGGCTGCTTTGCAGCCTTTCAAAAAGCGCCAAGAAAGCGCCGAACACCGAACCCGAACCCAGACTTTTACGAAAATGTTTGGGTTCGGGTCCGTGTCACGGGTTCGCTCATCCCTACTTTTTATTCTTGTTTTTTACTTGGATTTACTCCATGTAGTGTTTTTACTCTAAAAATATTTCATAAAGGGTAACTGTCATATTTTGTATACCTGAGTTAGTCTGTCAATAATTGTGAAAAGATCTATAATTACCTTATAATAACAGCTTTCATTAATGTCATCTGTCCCTTTCCACTGCTCCCTTAAAAGGCCATTGCTAAGGCTTGTCTGTCTTCCTTTTAGTATAAACAGAAGACAGAGGGGCGGTCTTCCATATATTAATTTGCAACGTATTATTGGTATTTAATAAATATATATATTTTGATTTACCACTGCCTTATTTTTGTCATCTAACTTAGCGCAGATCACGAGCTCGTTTTAGCTTGGTATTTATGATAATAGATTAGAATCTCCTTAGAATCTCCTTCATTAAATCGGAGACAGCATAAATATTCCGACATAATGCGCCTGCATTATGTCGGAATATTTATGCTGTCTCCGATTTAACAGTCTATATTATTTATGTAAATAAATTAGAATCTGTAATGAAGGAGATTCTAATCTATTATCATAAATACCAAGCTAAAACGAGCTCGTGATCTGCGCTAAGTTAGATGACAAAAATAAGGCAGTGGTAAATCAAAATATATATATTTATTAAATACCAATAATACATATATATATATATCTATCCACTACAATGCCTTATAACACTAATACCTTCTGATATACTTTAAATCAATTTGATACCTGATTTCTCTCAGCCGACATTTTTTATCTATATAGATATATATACATACCAACCATACCGGCCTAGAACTCAATTAAGTTCCTTGGAGATGATTTTCACCAGTATATTTACAATCTCACTGGATTAGAGCAAGGTTTAGAATGATACTGCAGTTACACCCTAGCCTTATTCCAAAACAGATACTATACACAATACACAAAGTATGGTTAATTGAATATATATATATATATATATACAGTTGCAAGAAAAAGTATGTGAACTCTTTGGAATGATATGTATTTCTGCACAAATTGATCATAAAATGTGATCTGATCTTCATCTCAAGTCACAACAATAGACAATCACAGTCTGCTTAAACTAATAACACACAAAGAATTAAATGTTACCATGTTTTTATTAAGCACACCATGTAAACATTCACAGTACAGGTGGAAAAAGTATGTGAACCCCTAGACTAATGACATCTCCAAGAGCTAATTGGAGTGAGGTGTCAGCCAACTGGAGTCTAATCAATTAGATGAGATTGGAGGTGTTAATTACAGCAGCCCTGCCCTATAAAAAACACACACCAGTTTTGGGTTTGCTTTTCACAAGAAGCATTGCCTGATGTGAATGATGCCTCGCACAAAAGAGCTCTCAGAAGACCTACGATTAAGAATCGTTGACTTGCATAGAGCTGGGTTATAAAAGTATCTCCAAAAGCCTTGCTGTTTATCAGTCCACGGTAAGACAAATTGTCTATAAATGGAGAAAGTTCAGCACTGCTGCTACTCTCCCTAGGAGTGGCCGTCCCGTAAAGATGACTGCAAGAGTACAGCGCAGACTGCTCAATGAGGTGAAGAAGAATCCTAGAGTTTCAGCTAAAGACTTACAAAAGTCTCTGGCATATGCTAACATCCCTGTTAGCGAATCTACGATACGTAAAACACTAAACAAGAATGGATTTTATGGGAGGATACCACAGAGGAAGCCACTGCTGTCCAAAAAAAACATTGCTGCACGTTTACAGTTTGCACAAGAGCACCTGGATGTTCCACAGCAGTACTGACAAAATATTCTGTGGACAGATGAAACCAAAGTTGAGTTGTTTGTTGTTTGGAAGAAACACACAACACTATGTGTGGAGAAAAAGGGGCACAGCACACCAACATCAAAACCTCATCCCAACTGTGAAGTATGGTGGTGGGGGCATCATGGTTTGGGGCTGCTTTGGTGCGTCAGGGCCTGGACGGATTGCTATCATCGAAGGAAAAATGAATTCCCAAGTTTATCAAAACATTTTGCAGGAGAACTTAAGGCCATCTGTCCACCAGATGAAGCTTAACAAAGGATGGGTGCTGCAACAGGACAACGACCCAAAGCATAGAAGTAAATCAACAACAGAATGGCTTAAACAGAAGAAAATGCGCCTTCTGGAGTGGCCCAGTCAGAGTCCTGACCTCAACCCGATTGAGATGTTGTGGCATGACCTCAAGAAAACAATTCACACCAGACATCCCAAGAATATTGCTGAACTGAAACAGTTCTGTAAAGGGGAATGGTCAAGAATTACTCCTGACCGTTGTGCACATCTGATCTGCAACTACAGGAAACGTTTGGTTGAAGTTATTGCTGCCAAAGGAGGTTCAACCAGTTATTAAATCCAAGGGTTCACATACTTTTTCCACCTGCACTGTGAATGTTTACATGGTGTGTTCAATAAAAACATGGTAACATTTAATTCTTTGTGTGTTATTAGTTTAAGCAGACTGTGATTGTCTATTGTTGTCACTTAGATCAAGATCAGATCACATTTTATGACCAATTTGTGCAGAAATCCATACCATTCCAAAGGGTTCACATACTTTTTCTTGCAACTGTATATATATATATATATATATATATATATGTGTATGTTAAGTCTCCTATAGATTATAGGCAAGTTTATACTTTACCAGAATATCGGCTAGCAGAAACCAGTTTCAATGGTTTTAAGATGGCTGCCTCCAATGGCTGGATAGGTAGTCCAGAGGTGTGTTCAGATGATCTCTTTCAAGATCCCCCCTGTAAGCTTATCCAACCTTTTTATCACATTCCAAAATGGGATTGGTCTAGTTTAATCAACAACTAGTGACATCACCTCCTACCGGTTTTGCAATACATTCCTTAATTCTATTCTACCACCAGATGGCACCAGCGGTCCATGTATAAATTTCGGGAATTAATTTGCATTTTATTTATTAACTGGTTTCCCAAACAGGATTTCGAATGACTAAAAGAGAAACAATGGAATGTTGACTCTCACCAAACAATTCTATATACACTTTGCTAACTTCCAGGCTAGTCACATAATCAAAAGTCCTACTCTATTCATGGTTTTATCCATGTCTGTTTGGGAACAAACATAAGTGTTTCTCAGTCATTGTCCTTTACGACAAGTCTGGTTTATAGGTTAAACCAATGTCCACACCATAAGAGGAGATTTTTAAAACCATCCAAACAGTCTTCTTCACACTAAGACCACATAAACCCATAACCATATTAACCTTACTTTATACTAAATCATAAATAAACCTGATTATAATTTTCATATTTCTATCTTATTTCTAAACATAATCAACTAAGATATAACATCTAACATTGTAATACAGATGATTCTTTCTCTATGCCTTGAAAGGAAAAACAATGACCTTTGGACATTTCCTTGCTAAAGTCTAGTGTACTTTTCTCTGAAACCTGTAAACACCATTTTATTACTCCTTTGTTATGAACAGGAATCGGATAATACCTTTTAAGTCCCCTTCTCTTAAGAAATCTGACACTGCAAACAGTCTTACAGATATAGTCCTGATCAAAAGTTTAAGACCACTTGAAAAATGGCAAAAAATCATATTTTACATTGTTGGATCTTAACAAGGTTCCAACTAGAGCTTCAACATGCAACAAGAAGAAATGAGAGTGAGACAAAACATTTTTTGAGCATTCAATTAATTGAATATAACGATTAAACTGAAACAGGCTGTTTTTCAGCTGATCCAAATTTTAGGACCACATGCCTTTAAAAGGCCAAATCTGTGCAAAGATGTGGATTCATTGTCATTTTCTGTCAGGTAGTCACACGTTGTGATGGCAAAGGCAAAAAAACTCTCCCTTTTTGAACGTGGTCGGGTTGTTGAACTGCATAAGCAGGGTCTCTCACAGCACGCCATCGCTGCTGAGGTGGGACGCAGTAAGACAGTCATTTGGAATTTCTTAAATGATCCTGAGGGTTATGGAACAAAAAAGTCAAGTGGAAGACCCGATAAAATTTCATCAGCACTGAGCTGGAGGATCCAATTGGCTGTCCATCAAGACACTGGACGATCCTCGACGCAAATTAAGGCCCTTACTGGTGCTGACTGCAGCCCCATAACCATCAGACAGCATCTAAGACTGAAGGGCTTCAAAAACAAAAAACGTCTTTAAAGACCTCGTCTCCTTGAACGCCACAGAACTGCTCGTTTGGACTTTGCAAGAGAGCACCAAACATGGGACATTCAAAGGTGGAAGAAAGTTTTATTCTCTGATGAGAATTTTTTTTACCTTGATGGTCCTTATGGTTTCCAACGTTACTGGCATGACAAGCAGATCCCACCTGAGATGTTTTCTACGCGCCACAGTGGAGGGGGCGCCATAATGGTCTGGGGGGCTTTTTCCTTCAGTGGTACAATGGAGCTTCAGGAAGTGCAGGGGCGTCAAACGGCTGCTGGCTATGTCCAGATGTTGCAGAGAGCCTTCCTCATGACTGAGGGCCCTCATCTGTGTGGTAACAGGACAATGCTACAGTACACAATGCCCGCAGGACAAGGGACTTCTTCCAGGAGAATAACATCACTCTTTGGCCCATCCTGCGTGTTCCCCTGATCTAAATCCAATTGAGAACCTTTGGGGATGGATGGCAAGGGAAGTTTACAAAATTAGACAACAGTTCCAGACAGTAGATAGCCTTCGTGCGGCTGTCTTCACCACTTGGAGAAATGTTCCCACTCACCTCATGGAAACGCTTGCATCAAGCATGCCGAAACAAATTTTTTAAGTGATAAACAATAACGGCGGAGCTACTCATTACTGAGTTCATGTTTGGAAGTTGGATTTCTGTTTTGGGGGGGGGTTATTTTATTTTTTTGAGGTGTTGTCCTAAACTTTTGATCAGCTGAAAAACAGCCTGTTTCAGTTTATTCGTTGTTTTCATTAAATTGAATGCTCAAAAAATGTTTTGTCTCACTCCCATTTCTTCTTGTTGCATGTTGAAGCTCTACTTGGAACCTTGTTAAGATCCAGTCATGCTAAATATGATTTTTTGCCATTTTTCAAGTGGTCTTAAACTTTTGATCAGGACTGTATAATTAACCTCAGTTAAGTATTCAATTGAAGAGGCCTGAATTCACCTTCTGTCCTCTTTTGAAACCTGGACAAAATAGCTGAATATCAAACGCTATATATATATTGGATTCCTTTATATTCAAAAGTTCTGAAAAATCCCCACCTTTTTCCGTTATTCCAGACTGTACTGGACATAACCGGGAAAAAGGTCAGAAGAATTTTTATGTCCATCAAAATATATATTTTACTTTGAAAGAGATTTCCCCCTTTCTATCCATGCTGATGAAGAAAGGTCTTGTCTTTTCCTAGAATTCTGTCCATCAATTTTTCATCCGAGTCTTTTGTCGTATCATAAAGTTAATCCTGGAAAGGTATATTATCTTAGGGATCCTGTCCAATGGTTTTGGCATGTAAGAAAAAGCAAAACTTGCCACCAATCATGCCATTATTGCTGTGATATTGTTCCCATGCATAATGTACCAATTTGGTACCTTTCCCAAGCTAAAATGGGGATATCCAGTATCTTCATCCAATGAATGTCCTTGGATCCAATTTCACAAAGATTTTCGGCTTTACACTCTTCTCCCCTGTCAATATGAATTCTGGAACATCGGTAGCATGATTCCTGCTGAAGGATCCGGTTCGCTGACAAGTTCCGTCTTGATCGGGATACCACGGATCAACACCATCCATACAGCGGCTGCATCTTTGGTTGTCATCATCGTCTTGGTGGATCATGTCTGGGTTCAAACTGTCCTTTTTCTATAAAAGAAAATTAGAGTATGAATACATATTCTTAAAAAATTTGATATGTACAGTTTCCCTAGCTTTGTAATGTATTAATACTTTGCAATGACACACCAAATCGGAACATCTGTGCGCTGAGATAAATCAGATTAACGCTATCATTATTCATTCTCTTATTCAGCATCACCTTCTATGATTCTCAGTTGTGACCTCGGGTGACACACCCGCAATTTATTCACATGGACCCATTTCTCTATGAACCCAGCTTTCGAATCAATTTTCACCTTGTATACCACAGGTGATATTTTATCAATGATGTCATAAGGACCTTACCATGATGGGAGAAATTTTCTTTCTTTTACCCAATCCCAGGCAAAGTTGTAGACATACACTCTATCTCCTACCTCATATTCCTTTTTGGTAGTTTTCAAATCGTAATAAGTTTTAATAACCTTACTCAAGGTTCTTCTGTGCAAAAGCAAACGCATGTTGAAGATACTTACAAAGGTCCTCCACATACTGATGTGTCGTGGCTGCATCGATCAGGTTATGATCTGATGTGCGATACAACAGATGTTGTGGAAGTATTATTCTTCTTCCCATCATCAACTCAAAGGGTGACATCTTGGTTGCAGCACTTAGAGTGGCTCTAATAGCCATGAGCACTAACGGCAGCTTTATATCCCACACTTTACCAAACTCCTTAACATACTTCTTAAGGATGTTGACAATTGACTGGTTATATCGCTCAACGGATCCGCTAGATGGTGGACGATAGGCAATGTGTAATTTTCTCTTCACACCCAAGATCTTCCACATCTTCGCCATTACCTCACTTACAAAGTGTGATCCACGGTCTGAATCAATCCTTAACGGTAACCCAAATCTGGAAAATACATGGTTAATCAACAAAAAGGCACAGGTCTCTGCTGTGTTATTGCAGGCCGGTTATGAAGGAGAAAATGAGAAATATATAGTATAATGCTGCCTGATTATACCAGACACTACATTCCCAAATCTTATGTCTGTGTACACATTCCAAAGGTGGGAGGTAGATCATTTGGGTGAGGGGCTATAGATTAGATGAAGTAAGCATTGGTAATGAATAGGGATGAGCGAACCCGAACTGTATAGTTCGGGTTCGTACCGAATTTTGGGGTGTCCGTGACACGGACCCGAACATTTTCGTAAAAGTCCGGGTTCGAGTTCGGTGTTCGGCGCATTCTTGGCGCTTTTTGAAAGGCTGCAAAGCAGCCAATCAACAAGCATCATACTACTTGGCCCAAGAGGCCGTCACAGCCATGCCTACTATTGGCATGGCTGTGATTGGCCAGTGCACCATGTGACCCAGCCTCTATTTAGGCTGGAGTCACGTAGCGCCGCACGTCACTCTGCTATGATCAGTATAGGGAGAGGTTGCAGCTGCGACGTTAGGGCGAGATTAGGCAGATTAACTCCTCCAAAAGACTTCATTCTGTGATCGATCTGCAGCTGTAGATCATTGAAGTGCTATTATTGACTTGCTCACTTTTTTGAGGCTGCCCAGAGCGTTTTTAGATCACTTTTTTTCTGGGGTGATCGGCGGCCATTTTGTGACTTGTGGTGCGCCAGCACGAGCTATCACCAAGTATATTTAACCATCGATAGTGTGGTTATTTTTCGCTATATCCTACATCAGCTGCAGGCTGAGCCTGTGTCACCGAAGTGCATTTAACCATCAACAGTCTGGTTATTTTTTGGCCATATACTACATCAGCTGCAGGCTGAGCCTGTTTCACCCAAGTGCATTTAACCATCAACAGTCTGATTATTTTTTGGCCATATACTACATCAGCTGCAGGCTGAGCCTGTGTCACCGAAGTGCATTTAACCATCAACAGTCTGGTTATTTTTTGGCCATATATTACATCAGGGGCAAGTTGAGCCTGTCACCCAGCGCCTAAAAAATAGACCTGACATTTCTATTCAACCAAATCTGCACAGTTTTAGCTGGTCAAGTTATTTGTAGTGACCGTCAAAGCAGACTTTTTGTTCTGGGTTGAAAAAGCATTCCCAAATTTGCCATTCTGAAAATAACTAGTTTGTGGTATTTCAGGCCTACTTGAAATCTATCCCAAAAAGAAAATCTTACATTGAAGTTATTGATAGTATCATTCAGAAAAACCTAAGACACACGCTAGCGTGCTGATAGAAGTGTCGTTCTGTGATTAAACCTATAACTGTCACACAGCGCAAAAAAAAACAGGTCTCACATCTCTATTCAACCAAATCTGCACAGTTTTAGCAGGTCAAGTTATTTGTAGTGACCGTCAAAGCAGACTTTTTGTTCTGGGTTGAAAAAGCATTCCCAAATTTGCCATTCTGAAAATAACTAGTTTGTGGTATTTCAGGCCTACTTGAAATCTATCCCAAAAAGAAAATCTTACATTGAAGTTATTGATAGTATCATTCAGAAAAACCTAAGACACACGCTAGCGTGCTGATAGAAGTGTCATTCTGTGATTAAACCTATAACTGTCACACAGCGCAAAAAAAAACAGGTCTCACATCTCTATTCAACCAAATCTGCACAGTTTTAGCTGGTCAAGTTATTTGTAGTGACCGTCAAAGCAGACTTTTTGTTCTGGGTTGAAAAAGCATTCCCAAATTTGCCATTCTGAAAATAACTAGTTTGTGGTATTTCAGGCCTACTTGAAATCTATCCCAAAAAGAAAATCTTACATTGAAGTTATTGATAGTATCATTCAGAAAAACCTAAGACACACGCTAGCGTGCTGATAGAAGTGTCATTCTGTGATTAAACCTATAACTGTCACACAGCGCAAAAAAAAAACAGGTCTCACATCTCTATTCAACCAAATCTGCACAGTTTTAGCTGGTCAAGTTATTTGTAGTGACCGTCAAAGCAGACTTTTTGTTCTGGGTTGAAAAAGCATTCCCAAATTTGCCATTCTGAAAATAACTAGTTTGTGGTATTTCAGGCCTACTTGAAATCTATCCCAAAAAGAAAATCTTACATTGAAGTTATTGATAGTATCATTCAGAAAAACCTAAGACACACGCTAGCGTGCTGATAGAAGTGTCATTCTGTGATTAAACCTATAACTGTCACACAGCGCAAAAAAAAACAGGTCTCACATCTCTATTCAACCAAATCTGCACAGTTTTAGCTGGTCAAGTTATTTGTAGTGACCGTCAAAGCAGACTTTTTGTTCTGGGTTGAAAAAGCATTCCCAAATTTGCCATTCTGAAAATAACTAGTTTGTGGTATTTCAGGCCTACTTGAAATCTATCCCAAAAAGAAAATCTTACATTGAAGTTATTGATAGTATCATTCAGAAAAACCTAAGACACACGCTAGCGTGCTGATAGAAGTGTCATTCTGTGATTAAACCTATAATTGTCACACAGCGCAAAAAAAAACAGGTCTCACATCTCTATTCAACCAAATCTGCACAGTTTTAGCTGGTCAAGTTATTTGTAGTGACCGTAAAAGCAGACTTTTTGTTCTGGGTTGAAAAAGCATTCCCAAATTTGCCATTCTCAAAATTGTGGTGAACGGGAACAATGAGGAAAACATCTAATAAGGGACGCGGACGCGGACGTGGACATGGTCGTGGTGGTGTTAGTGGACCCTCTGGTGCTGGGAGAGGACGTGGCCGTTCTGCCACAGCCACACGTCCTAGTGAACCAACTACCTCAGGTCCCAGTAGCCAGCAGAATTTACAGCGATATTTGGTGGGGCCCAATGCCGTTCTAAGGATGGTAAGGCCTGAGCAGGTACAGGCATTAGTCAATTGGGTGGCCGACAGTGGATCCAGCACGTTCACATTATCTCCCACCCAGTCTTCTGCAGAAAGCGCACAGATGGCGCATAAAAACCAAGCCCATCGGTCTGTCACATCACCCCCATGCATATCAGGGAAACTGTCTGAGCCTCAAGTTATGCAGCAGTCTCTTATGCTGTTTGAAGACTCTGCTGCCAGGGTTTCCCAAGGGCATCCACCTAGCCCTTCCCCAGGGGTAGAAGAGATAGAATGCACTAACGCACAACCACTTATTTTTCCTGATGATGAGGACATTGGAATACCACCTCAGCACGTCTCTGATGATGACGAAACACAGGTGCCAACTGCTGCGTCTTTCTGCAGTGTGCAGACTGAACAGGAGGTCAGGGATCAAGACTGGGTGGAAGACGATGCAGGGGACGATGAGGTCCTAGACCCCACATGGAATGAAGGTCGTGCCACTGACTTTCACAGTTCGGAGGAAGAGGCAGTGGTGAGACCGAGCCAACAGCGTAGCAAAAGAGGGAGCAGTGGGCAAAATCAGAACACCCGCCGCCAAGAGACTCCGCCTGCTACTGACCGCCGCCATCTGGGACCGAGCACCCCAAAGGCAGCTTCAAGGAGTTCCCTGGCATGGCACTTCTTCAAACAATGTGCTGACGACAAGACCCGAGTGGTTTGCACGCTGTGCCATCAGAGCCTGAAGCGAGGCATTAACGTTCTGAACCTTAGCACAACCTGCTGTCACAGCCAGACAGCTGAGAAGCACTCACAGGAGCTTCTCAGATCCTCCTCCTTGAATTTCTTTGTTTTGGTTTAGTTTCTCATCTCGTTAGTCTATCTCAGCTGTCATGCAGTCAGACTGATCGCTACCCTTTAAGTTCCTCCCCATAATGCAGTAGTGTGCGGCTGATACAACTTCCTGGAGTGTGTGTGCATGCTGTTCCCAGTTCCCAGTTCCCAGTTCCCAGTTCTCAGTCGTCAGTCGTCTGCAGATAAGTGCTGTTTATGTATTTATGTTTTTGTCTTTTCTGGATCCAGGTGACCCTGACTCCCTCCGTGTCAGTGTAGGGAGCCGGTGGTCGTGTCCCTTCACTATTGTAGGGTCTTCAGGTAATAGATAGCCGAGGAACGTGGATATGCGGCCATCCACCTTTGGGGTGTTCGCATAGGCTGAGCAGTGAGGGAGAGCGGCAGCTCTATTGCAGGGGTCTCCCTTTGTTCCTTAGTTGTGGATCCAGAGAGACATTGTTTATATGTATATCTCTCCTTCCTGTCCTACTCAGTCTCGGAACAGTGCAGCGGTCTCATTCTGTGCGCAGGAGTCTCAGTCGCTGTCAGCCCCTTCTGAGCAGGAGCCCATGCAGCTGGGGTTGATTCCCCCTGACAATAGAAGATTCAGCCCGCATGGGAGGGTTTGTTTTTGTTGTGGAGGTATAAATCATTTGGCAAATGTTTGTCCCTCAAGGAGATTCAGGCAGTTTTCTGGGAGTAATAAAGAGACAAAAAGGAAAAAATCTTTCAAAAATGTTCTGTCTGTTACTATTGGCAGGGTTGAGGCGGAAATTGAAGGTTTTCCGTTTGCTTGTAGTTCCCGTTTTGTCCTGCCTGCTAGGGTGGCGCTAGAGAGCAAGAGCATTTTTTGTGAGATTTTTGTGGATAGTGGAGCAGCTGTCAACCTCATTGATAATCAATTTGCAATAACTCATGGTTTCCAGGTATGCACTTTGGGAAGGGATATTCCTGTTTTTGCTATTGATTCAGCTCCACTTTCTCAGAAATCATTAAAGGGCATAGTTCACAATATCCGTTTAATTGTGAGTGATGCTCATGTTGAGGATGTGTCATGTTTCGTCCTTAGCGGTTTGCCTACTCCTCTAGTGTTGGGGCTACCCTGGCTCACTAAACATAACCCCACCATTGATTGGCAAGCGAGGCAAATAAATGGTTAGAGTAACTTTTGCAGAGAGAATTGCCTCATAACATCTGTTTCTGAGGTTTCTACTAAGACTGTACCACCTTTCCTCTCTGAATTTTTGGATGTCTTCTCTGAGAGTGGAGTTCAGGGTTTGCCTCCGCACAGGGAGTATGATTGCCCTATTAATCTCATCCCAGGCGCCAAGCTGCCTAAATCTCGTTTATACAATCTCTCCCAACCTGAGAGGGTTGCTATGCGGGCTTATATCTCTGAGAGTTTGAAAAAAGGACACATACGACCCTCGAAGTCACCTGTTGCCACTGGTTTTTTCTTTGTTAAGAAAAAAGATGGTTCTTTAAGACCTTGTCTGGATTTCAGGGAGCTGAACAGTATCACTATTCGTGATCCTTATCCGCTTCCTCTGATCCCGGACCTGTTTAACCAGGTTGTTGGGGCTAAAGTCTTTTCCAAATTAGACCTAAGAGGGGCATACAACCTGGTTAGGGTCAGAGAAGGAGACGAATGGAAGACGGCTTTCAATACCCCTGAGGGCCATTTTGAGAATTTGGTTATGCCTTTTGGTTTGATGAATGCCACAGCATTTTTTATCATTTAATGGGAAAATTTGTATTAGTGTATTTGGATGACATTTTGATTTTTTCTCCTGATTTCAAGACTCATAAGGAACACTTACGTCAGGTCTTGCTCATTCTGCGGGAGAATAAATTATATGCGAAACTGGAAAAATGTGTGTTTGCGGTTCCAGAAATCCAATTTCTGGGGTTTCTTGTCTCCGCTTCTGGTTTTCGCATGGACCCCGAGAAGGTCCACGCTGTGCTTGAGTGGGAGCTTCCTGAGAACCAGAAGGCGCTGATGCGTTTTTTGGGCTTTGCCAATTATTACAGGAAATTTATTTAGAATTATTCCTCTGTTGTTAAACCACTCACTGATATGACCAGAAAGGGGGTAGATTTTTCTTCCTAGTCGGTAGAGGCACGTAAGGCCTTTTCTAATATCAAGGAGAGTTTTGCTTCCGCTCCCATCCTAGTACAACCTGATATTTCGTTACCCTTCATAGTTGAGGTTGATGCTTCTGAGGTAGGGGTGGGTGCGGTCTTGTCTCAGGGTTCCTCTCCTGCCAAATGGCAACCGTGTGCCTTTTTCTCAAAGAAACTCTCCTCCGCAGAGAGAAATTATGATGTGGGAGATAGGGAATTGTTGGCCATCAAGTTGGCTTTTGAGGAATGGCGCCATTGGCTAGAGGGAGCCAGACACCCTATTACCGTGTTTACTGACCATAAAAATCTGGCCTATTTGGAGTCAGCCAAGCGTCTGAACCCGAGACAGGCCAGATGGTCTTTGTTCTTTTCAAGGTTTAATTTTGTTGTTACGTTCCGCCCTGGGGTTAAGAATGTGAAGGCAGATGCCCTGTCACGTTGTTTTCCAGGAGGTGGGAATTTTGAAGACCCGGGTCCCATTTTGGCTGAAGGTGTGGTGGTCTCTGCTCTTTTTCCTGAATTGGAGGCAGAGGTGCAGGCAGCCCAGTCAGAGGCTCCTGATCTTTGTCCTCCTGGGAGGTTGTTTGTGCCTCTCGCTTTGAGACACAAGATTTTTAAAGAACACCACGACACGGTCCTTGCTGGGCACCCGGGGGCAAGAGCCACACTGGATCTCATCGCTCGGAGATTCTGGTGGCCTGCGCTTCGTAAGTCGGTTGAGGGTTTTGTGGCAGCTTGCGAGACTTGCGCTCGTGCCAAGGTCCCTCATTCACGGCCATCAGGTCCTCTCCTTCCTTTGCCCATTCCTTCCCGTCCTTGGACACATCTGTCCATGGACTTCATAACGGACTTGCCTCGTTCCTCGGGGAAGTCTGTGATTCTGGTGGTGGTGGACCGTTTTAGCAAAATGGTGCATTTTATCCCTTTCCCTGGTTTGCCCAATGCTAAGACGCTGGCGCAGGCATTTATTGACCACATTGTCACACTGTTTTGTGGCGGAGAATCAGGAGGATTGGTGTTCTTTTTTGTCCCTTGCTGAGTTTGCTTTAAATAACCGTCGTCAGGAGTCCTATGATAAGTCACCATTTTTTGGTGCATATGGGTTCCATCCGCAGTTTGGGACTTTCTCGGGAGAGGGCTCTTCTGGTTTGCCTGATGAGGACAGATTCTCCTCGTCTTTGTCATCTATTTGGCAAAAGATTCAGGATAATCTAAAGAGCATGAGTGAGAGATATAAGCGTGTGGCGGATAAGAGACGTGTGCCTGGTCCGGACCTGAATGTTGGTGATCTGGTGTGGTTGTCTACCAAGAATATCAAATTGAAGGTTCCCTCCTGGAAGTTGGGTCCTAGGTTTATTGGGCCTTACAAGATCCTGTCTGTCATCAATCCTGTTGCCTACCGTCTTGATCTTCCTCAGACTTGGAAGATCCATAATGTTTTTCATAAGTCCTTATTGAAACCTTATGTTCAACCTATTGTACCCTCGCCTTTGCCTCCTCCTCCGATTATGGTTGATGGAGATCTTGAATTTCAGGTCTCTAGGATTGTGGATTCTCGTCTTGTCCGCGGTTCCCTCCAGTACCTCGTTCATTGGGAGGGTTATGGTCCTGAGGAGAGGATGTGGGTCCCAGTGACGGACATTAAGGCCTCTCGTCTCATCAGGGCTTTCCATAGGTCCCATCCTGAGAAGGTGGGCCCTGAGTGTCCGGAGTCCACTCCTAGAGGGAGGGGTACTGTCATAGCCAGACAGCTGAGAAGCGCTCACAGGAGCTTCTCAGATCCTCCTCCTTGAATTTCTTTGTTTTGGTTTAGTTTCTCATCTCGTTAGTCTATCTCAGCTGTCATGCAGTCAGACTGATCGCTACCCTTTAAGTTCCTCCCCATAATGCAGTAGTGTGCGGCTGATACAACTTCCTGGAGTGTGTGTGCATGCTGTTCCCAGTTCCCAGTTCCCAGTTCTCAGTCGTCAGTCGTCTGCAGATAAGTGCTGTTTATGTATTTATGTTTTTGTCTTTTCTGGATCCAGGTGACCCTGACTCCCTCCGTGTCAGTGTAGGGAGCCGGTGGTCGTGTCCCTTCACTATTGTAGGGTCTTCAGGTAATAGATAGCCGAGGAACGTGGATATGCGGCCATCCACCTTTGGGGTGTTCGCATAGGCTGAGCAGTGAGGGAGAGCGGCAGCTCTATTGCAGGGGTCTCCCTTTGTTCCCTAGTTGTGGATCCAGAGAGACATTGTTTATATGGTATTGTCTTGTTTCCTGTACACCATCCGTGACACCTGCATGACCAGGCACCTGCATGCAAAGCATGAACTGCAGTGGAGTAAACACCTTAAAAACAAGGAAGTCACTCAGGCTCCCCCTGCTACATCTTCTGCTGCTGCCGCCTCGGCCTCTTCTGCTGCTGCTGCCGCCGCCTCGGCCTCTTCCTCCGCCTCTAGAGGAACGTTGGCACCTGCCGCTCAGCAAACATGGGATGTACCACCAACACCACCACCTGCGTCACCAAGCATCTCAACCATGTCACACGGCAGCGTTCAGCTCTCCATCTCACAAACATTTGAGAGAAAGCATAAATTCTCTAAGAGAGCCGTGCCTTCCCTGCACAAACAAGTGTCCGATAAAATCAAGTGTGCACTGTGCAACGCCATCTGTGGCAAGGTCCACCTAACCACAGATACGTGGACCAGTAAGCACGGCCAGGGACGCTATATCTCCCTAACTGCACACTGGGTAAATGTAGTGGCGGCTGGGCCCCAGGCGGAGAGCTATTTGGCGCACGTCCTTCCGCCGCCAAGGATTGCAGGGCAACATTCTTTGCCTCCTGTCTCCTCCTCCTCCTACTCAGCTTCCTCCTCCTCTTCTTCCACCTGCTCATCCAGTCAGCCACACACCTTCACCACCAACTTCAGCACAGCACGGGGTAAACGTCAGCAGGCCATTCTGAAACTCATATGTTTAGGGGACAGGCCCCACACCGCACAGGAGTTGTGGCGGGGTATAGAACAACAGACCGACGAGTGGTTGCTGCCGGTGAGCCTCAAGCCCGGCCTGGTGGTGTGCGATAATGGGCGAAATCTCGTTGCAGCTCTGGGACTAGCCGGTTTGACGCACATCCCTTGCCTGGCGCATGTGCTGAATTTGGTGGTGCAGAAGTACATTCGCAACTACCCCGACATGTCAGAGCTGCTGCATAAAGTGCGGGCCGTCTGTTCGCGCTTCCGGCGTTCACACCCTGCCGCTGCTCGCCTGTCTGCGCTACAGCGTAACTTCGGCCTTCCCGCTCACCGCCTCATATGCGACGTGCCCACCAGGTGGAACTCCACCTTGCATATGCTGGACAGACTGTGCGAGCAGCAGCAGGCCATAGTGGAGTTTCAGCTGCAGCACGCACGGGTCAGTCGCACTGCGGATCAGACCCACTTCACCACCAATGACTGGGCCTCCATGCGAGACCTGTGTGCCCTGTTGCGCTGTTTCGAGTACTCCACCAACATGGCCAGTGGCGATGACGCCGTTATCAGCGTTACAATACCACTTCTATGTCTCCTTGTGAAAACACTTAGGGCGATGATGGAAGAGGAGGTGGCCCAGGAGGAAGAGGAGGAAGAGGGGTCATTTTTAGCACTTTCAGGCCAGTCTCTTCAAAGTGACTCAGAGGGAGGTTTTTTGCAACACCAGAGGCCAGGTACAAATGTGGCCAGACAGGGCCCACTACTGGAGGACGAGGAGGACGAGAATGAGGAGGAGGTGGAGGAGGATGAGGATGAAGCATGTTCACAGCGGGGTGGCACCCAAAGCAGCTCGGGCCCATCACTGGTGCGTGGCTGGGGGGAAACACAGGACGATGACGATACGCCTCCCACAGAGGACAGTTTGTCCTTACCTCTGGGCAGCCTGGCACACATGAGCGACTACATGCTGCAGTGCCTGCACAACGACAGCAGAGTTGCCCACATTTTAACGTGTGCAGACTACTGGGTTGCCACCCTGCTGGATCCCCAGTACAAAGACAATGTGCCCACCTTACTTCCTACACTGGAGCGTGATAGGAAGATGCGCGAGTACAAGCGCACGTTGGTAGACGCGCTACTGAGAGCATTCCCAAATGTCACAGGGGAACCAGTGGAAGCCCAAGGCGAAGGCAGAGGAGGAGCAAGAGGTCGCCAACGCAGCTGTGTCACGGCCAGCTCCTCTGAGGGCAGGGTTAGCATGGCAGAGATGTGGAAAAGTTTTGTCACCACGCCACAGCTAACTGCACCACCTCCTGATACGGAACGTGTTAGCAGGAGGCAACATTTCACTAACATGGTGGAACAGTACCTGTGCACACCCCTCCACGTACTGACTGATGGTTCGGCCCCATTTAACTTCTGGGTCTCCAAATTGTCCACGTGGCCAGAGCTAGCCTTTTATGCCTTGGAGGTGCTGGCCTGCCCGGCGGCCAGCGTTTTGTCTGAACGTGTATTCAGCACGGCAGGAGGCGTCATTACAGACAAACGCAGCCGCCTGTCTACAGCCAATGTGGACAAGCTGACGTTCATAAAAATGAACCAGGCATGGATCCCACAGGACCTGTCCATCCCTTGTGCAGATTAGATATTAACTACCTCCCCTTAACAATATATTATTCTACTCCAGGGCACTTCCTCATTCAATACTATTTTTAATTTCATTTTACCATTATATTGTGGGGCAACCGAAAGTTGAATGAACCTCTCCTCTGTCTGGGTGCCGGGGGACTAAATGTGTGACAGTGGCCTGTTCCAGTGGTGGGTGACGTGAAGCCTTATTCTCTGCTATGACATTAAGACAGATTCTGTGCTGACATAAGGCCAGATTCTCTGTTACGGGACCTCTCTCCTCTGCCTGGGTGCCTGGGCCTAAATGTGTCACAGTGGCCTGTTCCAGTGGTGGGTGACGTGATGCCTGATTCTCTGCTATCACATGAAGACAGATTCTGTGCTGACATAAGGCCAGATTCTCTGTTACAGGACCTCTCTCCTCTGTCTGGGTGCCGGGGCCTAAATGTGTGACAGTGGCCTGTTCCAGTGGTGGGTGACGTGAAGCTTGATTCTCTGCTATGACATGAAGACAGATTCTGCGCTGACATAAGGCCAGATTCTCTGTTACGGGACCGCTCTCCTCTGTCTGGGTGCCGGGGCCTAAATGTGTGACAGTGGCCTGTTCCAGTGGTGGGTGACGTGAAGCCTGATTCTCTGCTATGACATGAAGACTGATTCTGCGCTGACATGAAGCCAGATTCTCTGCTATGGCATGAAGAGACTGATTCTCTGCTGACATGAAGCCAGATTCTTTGCTATGGCATGAAGAGACTGATTCTCTGCTGACGTGAAGCCAGATTCTCTGCTATGGGACCTCTGTCCAATTGATATTGGTTCATTTTTATTTTTTTAATTTTAATTCATTTCCCTATCCACATTTGTTTGCAGGGGATTTACCTACATGTTGCTGCCTTTTGCAGCCCTCTAGCTCTTTCCTGGGCTGTTTTACAGCCTTTTTAGTGCCCAAAAGTTCGGGTCCCCATTGACTTCAATGGGGTTCGGGTTCGGGACGAAGTTCGGGTCGGGTTCGGATCCCGAACCCGAACATTTCCGGGAAGTTCGGCCGAACTTCTCGAACCCGAACATCCAGGTGTTCGCTCAACTCTAGTAATGAATAACAAATTTTGGCCAAGAAGAACATGAAGTAATTATCCATATATGGAGATGTCCAATGGGATTGTAGAAAGAGTTTAACCTATCCAATGAGGATAAGACAAGTATGTAAAGTGCAGGGTGGTTATGTGTATAAGATGAGTGTGGGCCTCTCCCCTTTGAGCATTTTCCCTTGTGCGATTAAAGCTGTTAATGCTCCCGGCTAGCTGCAATAAACCTTATTCTTCCTGAAGAATGCGTTTCCTAAATGGTTTTCCACAACAGGTAGACACTCTACCCATTTGGTAAACATGCAAGTGACTGTCAACATGTATTTATTTCCTCGAGATGATCGGGTAACAGGACCTATAAAATCAATTTGGAGATCAGACCATGGTAAAGAAAAACCCTTTTTATGGAGCGGAGCACGATGTGTAGGACCTTGAGGTTGAAATTGCGCACATACCAAACAACCTCGACAGTAAATCTGGACATCCTTCAAAATATGAGGCTAGTAGGCATAATCACATAGTGACTCATACGTAATCTTCTCCCCACAATGACCAGCTGTAGGCGCATCATGGGCATGCTGTAACATGAGGCCTCTAAAATTAGTAGGAACTACCCACTGCTAAATTCCATTTTTAAAACTCCTCATCAACAATCCATCTTAAATACTAAATTGAGATTTGATATTTATTAGTAATCGGAGATCTTCCTTTTGGGCATAATTAGCCTCCGATATGGGATTATTACCAGGATCCTCAATATGTCTATGGAAGATACCAAGTATAGGATCTTCCTTCTGGCTTTTAATCAGATCCTCATTTGTAGATTCTTGGCTCCATTGAGCTACACTATTTTCAGTTTGGACTCTAGCTTGTTATCTAGTGATAGCATCAATGGGAATCATCTCTAATAAATTATCTATATCCACGTGGTCACCAGTTATGGCTCCTTGTTTAGACAGTTTATCAGCAAGGTCATTAACCTCTTTGTCTATATTCTAGGTTTTGGAATGACCTTTAGTCTTTTCCAATAAACGGTTAAACCATTACCTTGGACCAACTCGTCTATGGCACAAAATAATTTTGCATGTTTCACCGGTTTATTATTGGACCGTAACATATGATTCCTTTTCCATGTGGGCATATATTCAACAAAACTGTTCCATACATAATTTGAATCCGTAAGGCTACTTTCACACTAGCGTTCGGAGCGGGTCCGTCTGATGTTTCATCAGACGGATCCGCTCCTATAATGCAAACGCTTGCATCCGTTCAAAACGGATCCGTTTGCATAACAGTTTATTTCAGATCTGATTTTTCACTTCGGAAAACTCAGATCCGACAGTATATTCTAAACACAGAAGCGTTCCCATGGTGATGGGGACGCTTCAAGTTAGAATATACTGAGAACTGTGTACATGACTGCCCCCTGCTGCCTGGCAGATGCTGCCAGGCAGCAGGGGGCATACCCCCCCCTCCTGTATTTAACTTATTGGTGGCCAGTGCGGCCCCCCCTCCCTCCCCAGTATTAATTGTAACCAGTGCGGCCCCCCTCCCTCTATATTCATCGGTGGCCAGTGCGGATATTAAATATGACCAGTGCGGTCTCCCCCTCCCTCCCTCCCCAGTATTAAATATGAGCAGTGCGGTCTCCCCCTCCCTCCCTCCCCAGTATTAAATATGAGCAGTGCGGTCTCCCCCTCCCTCCCTCCCCAGTATTAAATATGAGCAGTGCGGTCTCCCCCTCCCTCCCTCCCCAGTATTAAATATGAGCAGTGCGGTCTCCCCCTCCCTCCCTCCCCAGTATTAAATATGAGCAGTGCGGTCTCCCCCTCCCTCCCTCCCTCCTCAGTATTAAATATGAGCAGTGCGGCCTCCCCCTCCCTCTATTTATTGGCGGCCAGTGCGGATTCAAAATATTGTGATCAGTGCGGCCTCTCCTCTCTCTCCCCCCCCCCATCATTGGTGGCAGCGGAGAGTACCGATCGGAGTCCCAGTTTAAATCGCTGGGGCTCCGATCGGTTACCATGGCAGCCAAGACGCTATTGCAGTCTTGGCTGCCATGGTTACTTAGCAACAAATAAAATCATTATACTTACCTGAAGAGCTGCGATCTATGTGACCGGCCGGGAGCTCCTCCTACTGGTAAGTGAAAGGAGGTCTGTGCGGCGCATTGCCTATAGACCTGTCACTTAGCAGTAGGAGGAGCTCCCGGCCGGTCACATAGATCGCAGCTCTTCAGGTAAATATAATGCTGCTATTTGTTGCTAAGTAACCATGGCAGCCAAGACTGCAATAGCGTCTTGGCTGCCCTGGTAACCGATCGGAGCCCCAGCGATTTAAACTGGGACTCCGATCGGTACTCTACGCTGCCACCAATGATGAAAGGGGGGGGGGGGGGAGAGAGGAGAGGCCTCACTGATCACAATACTTTGAATCCGCACTGGCCACCAATGAATAGAGGGAGGGGGAGGCCGCACTGCTCATATTCAATACTGGGGAGGGAGGGGGAGACCGCACTGCTCATATTTAATACTGGGGAGGGAGGGAGGGGGAGACCGCACTGCTCATATTTAATACTGAGGAGGGAGGGAGGGGGAGACCGCACTGCTCATATTTAATACTGGGGAGGGAGGGAGGGGGAGACCGCACTGGTCATATTTAATATCCGCACTGGCCACCGATGAATATAGAGGGAGGGGGGCCGCACTGGTTACAATTAATACTGGGGAGGGAGGGGCGGCCGCACGGTGCCAAACTGATGCATTCTGAGCGGATCCGCATCCACTCAGAATGCATTGGTGCAGTACGGATCCGTTCGGGGCCGCTTGTGAGAGCCTTCAAACGGAACTCACAAGCGGAGCCCCGAACGCTAGTGTGAAAGTAGCCTAACTATGACAAATTTTTTGATATTGTGCTCTATAGCAATAGTAACAGTTTGTTATACAGCAGCTAATTCTGCTACCTGGCTACTTTTAGCACAAATACTGTATCCTACTGAAATATTAGGGCATTCATCTGTCCAAGTAATGCCAATTCCTGCCACCAGTTTTCTCTCATCCCCTACAATGGTGTGATAAGCACAACCATCTATGTACACACAGGGGAGTAGAGAGCAATAGTCTTCGTCATAGACTTTGTAAGGGGAAGATTTTTGTTCCTCTAGAAAATCATCTACCAGCTTTTCTTTATGAGAATGAGCTGCACAGTCGTGGAGTTCGGCAAGTCCTTGGACACATTTTTTTTATTTTGTTTATACCGAACTTCTAAGGGCCATCCTTGTAAAGACAAGGTCCAAGCAGTGATTAGGCTGTTAGACAAGTTACCATCCCTAATTTTCTCACTCTGTAAGTATTGTAGGGGTTGGTGTGCCGTTTCAACAATGATTTTCTCACCCTGAATAAAACTTCTAAAGTTTCAAAAGTTTTGAAGTGCCCAGACTGTGGCTAATAAAGCTTTTTCAAAGTCGTTAAACTTCTTATACTTCTACAGGTGACAGGGACTTACTTGCATAAGTAATAACTTTATGCAGCTTATCCTGTTTTTGACATAATAAGACCGCACTAATACTAAGATCCGTAAAACCAGCTTCAAGATAAAAGGGTTTACCCCCCTCTGGATATGCTAGACATGGGGCTTGGGTAAGTTTTCTTTTAAGTTCAGCCATGGCTTGCTCCTGATCGCCCCCCCATGTCCACGGTACACCCTTCTTTAACAATGTTAATAACGGTTTACTGATCTCTGCATAGTTATCATACTCAGAAATAACCTGAGTTCACTGATATTGGTAGGCGTTTTAGATTTCATCACAGCCTCCACCTTTTTCTTCTGAGGAATCAGGCCTTCAGAGGTAACCTCATGTCCAAGGAAATTGACCTTGGTCCGACGCCACTGGGCTTTCTGTAAAGAAATTTTTACACATGCCTCTCAACTGATTAACCCCTTCCCGACCGCAATCTGTATATATATGTGATAGCTGCACATACCCCGTGCAGCTACCACGTATATAGACGTCAAGCCAGCTCTTTAATCCAAGTGCTGCAAAGCGCTTGGATTAAAGCTTCTTCCCCTGCCCTGCTGCTGTCACGGACAGCATACAGTCTAGTAATGCCAGCAAGGGACCAATCAGAGTGGCCCCTTGCTGACAATCGATCTGATTGGTTAGTCTGTGCAGACTAACCAATCGGATCGCGGCAGTGTTGAAATGCCGGTTTCAGGCTCTGATCTGATCTGCGCTCGATCTTTGCCCCCTTCATGTGCGCCTCCAACCTCCCCACCCCTCCTGTGAGCCCGGCCTCCGATGCGATCCCCGCCCCCCCATCCATTTTTTGTACCGGTCCGCCTCCTCCCCCCCATGCATGAGACCCCCAAATGTGCCCACTCCTGCTGGCCATGCCCCCCCTTTACAGCACTGCCCCCTATCTGTACCTCCTGCCCCCGATGCGGTCCCCCTGATTTATTTGATGTCGGCGGCTCCATTCCTGAGCCGCCGACATCAGCAGCGAGTGTCAGCTGTATGCTGACACTCTGCTGTAACCCCTTAGATGCCACGGTAGCGGCATCCATGGGGTTAATAGAGGGAGGGGGCTCCCTCTCTCAACCATCGGGGCTGCTGCGCTGTGATTGCAGCGTCCGATGGTTGCCATGGCAACCGGACGCTTTGCAAAAGCGCCCGGTGTTGCCATCTACAGGACATTTGATAGTATTGTACTTTGTAATGCAAAAGCATTGCAAAGTATAGTACAGCCAGCAGCCCCACTGGATCTTCAAGATCCAAGTGGGACTTGATAAAAAAAGTGAAAATAATAAAAGTCAAAATAAATAAATAAATACAAATGTAATAAAAAACAAAAAATTGCCTTTTCCTATAAAAAATTAAAAAGAAAAAAAAAACTAGACATATTAGGTATCACCGCGTCCGTAACGACAGTCTTTATAAATATATCACATGATCGACACCGTACGATAAACACCATAAATTTTTTTTTTTTAAAACTGTTGTCACCTTACACCACAAAAAGTGCAACACTGAGCAATCAAAAAGGCGTATGTCGCATAAAATGGTACCAATAAAACCGTCACCTCATCCCGCAAAAAATGAGACCCTACATAAGAAAGTCGCTCAAAAAATAAAAAAACTATAGCTCTCAGAACACGGAGACACTAAAACATCATTTTTTTATTTCAAATATGCCACTATTTTGTTAAAGTGAAATAAAAAAAAAAAAGTGTACATATTAGGTATTGGTGCGTCCATAAGAACATGCTCGATAAAAATATCACATGACCTAACCCCTCAGGTGAACACCGTAAAAAAGAAAAACAGTGCCAAAAAGCAATTTTTTTCACCTTACATCACAAAAAGTGCAACACCAAGCGATCAAAAAGGCATATGCCCCCAAAAATAGTACCAATAAATCTGGCACCTTATCCCCCAGTTTCCAAAATATGGTCACTTTTTGGGAGTTTCTACTGGATGGGTGCATCAGAGGGGCTTTAAATGGGACATGGCATCTAAAAACCAGTCCAGCAAAATCTGCCTTCCAAAAACCATACGGTGTTCCTTTTCTTCTGCGCCCTGCCGTGTGCCCGTACAGCAGTTTACAATCACATGTGGGGTGTTCCTGTAAACCGCAGAATTAGGGTAATAAATATTGAGTTTTGTTTGGCTGTTAACCCTTGATGTGTTAAAGAAAAAAAATTAATAAAATGGAAAATCTGCCAAAAAAGTGAAATTTAGAAATTTATTCTCCATTTTCCTTTAATTCTTGTGGAACACCTAAAGGGTTAAAAAAGTTTGTAAAATCAGTTTTGAGTAACTTGAGGGGTGTAGTTTCTACAATGGGGTCGTTTATGGGGGTATCCACTATGTAATCCCCACAAAGTGACTTCAGACCTGAACTGGTCCTTAAAAAGTGGGTTTTAGAAATTTTCTTAAAAATTTTAAGAATTGCTTCTAAACTTCTAAGCCTTGTAACATCCCCAAAAAATAAAATGACATTTCCAAAATGATGCCAACATAAAGTAGACATATGGGAAATGTTAAGTAATAAATATTTTACGAGGTATCACTTTCTGTTTTAAAAGCAGAGAAATTGAAATTTTGAAAATTGCAAATTTTTCTAACTTTTTGGTAAATTTGGGATTTTTTCATAAATAAAGGTGAAATATATTGACTCAAATTTATGACTATCATGAAGTACAATGTGTCACGAGAAAACAATCTCAGAATGGCTTGGATAAATAAAAGTGTTCCAAAGTTATTACCACATAAAGTGACACATGTCAGTTTTATAAAATTTGACCTGGACACTGGGGCATCAATGACCCTTGGTCATGAAAGGGTTAAGCATATGCCTAATCTCTTAGATATGCTGGTCAAATGAGGTACTTTTCATAAAAATATCATCTACATAAGCTAAGTTTCCTCTTTCCATGGCATCAGGCATAGCACTGGTCCAGGCAAATTGTTCCTTACCAAAGGTAAATGCCAATTTATGTTGGTCTTCAGGACACACCTTGATGGTCCAATATCCCTGAGCGCAATCTAATGTGGTAAAGATCCTGGCACCTCGCATTTGTACCAAGCATTAGTCTATATATGGCACGGGCCAGCCGCACATATATACTGATTTATTGAGCTGTCGTAGATCAGCACATAAACGCCATTGACCATTCGGTTGAGGAATTCCAAGGATAGGATTGTTATAAGAACTGTGCACCGGTCTTAGAATACCTCTCTCCTTGAGATTTTGGATTATTTCCGTTAGCGAGTCGTAACAAGCTAGTGGAAGACGGGATTGCTTGATATAAACGGGAGGTACCTCGGGATCAGTCTGAATCCTGGCAATGTGTATGTCAGTCGTACCACAATCCTAGGAATCTTTAGCAAAGATATCCTTGAATTCTAAGAGAACTTCTTTTAATTGTTGGCGCTCTAGTTCATTGGAGCATCCATCAGCTAACGACATTTGTTGCTGTACCATTTCTAGGAATCCTGGAAAAACTTCAGGCTGACCTATTTCGTAGGCTTCCTCCAGCCTGTCAGTGAGGTCATGATTCAACTTACCGGCTTTTTCAGCAAACTCATGATATTCCTGGGCTTCCTGCTCATGTCATAGCAGAGAATCAGGCTTCACGTCACCCACCACTGGAACAGGCCACTGTCACATATTTAGGCCCCGGCACCCAGACAGAGCAGAGAGGTCCCATAACAGAGATTCAGGCTTCATGTCAGCACAGAATCAGTCTTCATGTCATAGCAGAGAATCAGGCTTCACGTCACCCACCACAGGAACAGGCCACTGTCACATATTTAGGCCCCGGCACCCAGACAGAGGAGAGAGGTCCCATAACAGAGATTCAGGCTTCATGTCAGCAGAGAATCAGTCTTCATGTCATAGCAGAGAATCAGGCTTCACGTCACCCACCACTGGAACAGGCCACTGTCACACATTTAGGCCCAGGCACCCAGGCAGAGGAGAGAGGTCCCGTAACAGAGATTCAGGCTTCATGTCAGCAGAGAATCAGTCTTCATGTCATAGCAGAGAATCAGGCTTCACGTCACCCACCACAGGAACAGGCCACTGTCACATATTTAGGCCCCGGCACCCAGACAGAGGAGAGAGGTCCCGTAACAGAGATTCAGGCTTCATGTCAGCAGAGAATCAGTCTTCATGTCATAGCAGAGAATCAGTGTTGAGTTTTGGAGTACCGCACTCCAGTTTGGTTCACTGGTGCCTGCAAGGACTTGTTCAGTCGCGCTATAGTAGTAAGAAGATTGCAGCACACAGTTTTTCTTGTTGCTTTTAAATTTTAATTTAACATTTTTGTCATCACATAATTAGAGTTCCAGTGCAATTTTTCACAGCTATATGCATAGAAGAGAATGACCAGACGTTTCGGCCTTTCACGGCCTTCCTCAGTGGTCTTAAATCTATAAAAATAACATATATTTGTATGAATTATATAACATATGCATTAGGATCATGATTAGATGAGGACGAAACTAGAGAAAATCTTTGGTATATATACATTAAACATAAGGAAAGAAATTATTTACAGAGAATATAGAATAAAAACAATTGACGGTTTGTTGCCATCTAGGAGTGAACATGATTTTGTCAGCGATTATGTTTGGAATCAATAGAATTTAATATGCTGCTATAGGTAGATGGATTAATGTATGTGGTACATTACAGTGTCATAGTCGCACTGATGGGGGTATAGCCCAAGACAGGACACACTAGCACAAGTTATCAAGAATTGAGCATAGATGATCCACCAGGTAGGTTAGGGGATCATGTGAAGTGTCTATCTATATATGTATATGGAGTCAGTGCAATGTGTCCTGAATTGGGCAGTCCCCTGAGTGCAAGTATTACAAGCCATTATGAGGAGACAGTTCAACAGTCATTATAGCTGCCGGGTATAACATCCTGACCAAGCATGGAAAAAGCTACATGGGACAACATAAAGAAACATAGAAAAGCCATAATGTTATATAGAGAGGACTCCTGTGGTTACCTTGGATGCTGTGTAGTAAGGCACTTGCGCTGGATGCACTGGACAGGCGCTCGTTTGGCGCCTTTTAAAGTAGCGAGGAGCGCCACTGTATACTGGGTCATAGGGTGCATCCGGTCACATGTTCCGGTCACATGTTACCGGGCCTGCGTGCGTTCCACTTGCGTGTCAGGCACGCAGGACAACCGCTCCATATTGCGCATGCGCGAATACGTCACCAGGGCGGAAGTGCCATGCGTTCCACCTGCGTGTCATTCGCTGTGGCCGCGCGTATCATGGATAATCAGAGGGCAGGAATATCATGTCACGTGATACGGCAGTGTATAATGCAAAGTGGCTTAAATAGACACCCATGAGTGTCCGGATAGTGGGGACAAAATGTATATTACTGTATATTAGTCTGCCCAACACCAAGCCTGAGTACATTTACCCTTGAACAAGAACTCCAGAGGTTCTACCGAACCTTAAGACTGAAGGCACACTTTAGCGAGGCGGAACCAGGACCATCCAGCACCACAGAGCCACCGGGGGCATTATCCCTGGAGACACTAGGCCTTAGAAATAAAAGCTCTTTCATGCCACCACGCAACAAACATCCGATAGAAACATTCATTTCCTTTGCCCAAAAATCCATACAGGAAATCATAAAAGATCACAAACAAGGTCGTTACAAACATACCAATAACCTGACAGCAGAAGAAAAAATGGCCTTAGATTCACTACAAACACAGGGCGACATTATAATCAAACCAGCCGATAAAGGCGGTGCTCTTGTGGTAATGGACAAGACTAAATACATGTGTGAAATAAAGAGACAACTAGATGATGAGACAACATATGAAACCCTACGACAGAATCCGACAACACAAATTCAAGAATTGATTTCCCATATTCTGAGTACATATAACAGCCTAGAGATAATTGATTCCAAGACCGTTACATTCCTTACCAAACAAGATCCCATAATACCAGTATTTTATACCTTACCCAAAATTCATAAAATTTTACAAGATCCCCCAGGACGCCCCATTGTCGCCTCCACAGATTCTGTTTTTTCCCCCTTGGCCGTTTATCTTGAAAAAATCCTAACCCCACTGATTAAAACATCCAGATCTTTCCTCCTCGATACCACAGACTTCATCTCCAAATTACAACAGATAGATAAACCATTGGACTGCACATTGATCACTCTAGATGTTAACAGCTTGTACACATCGATTGAACATGAAAAGGGAATTCAAGCCACGGCCAGACTACTATGTACCCACTCAAATCTTGACATGATACAACAGGAATTTTGTATAGAATTATTGACAACTATACTGACAAAAAACTACTTTATGTTTGGTGACACATACTACGGTCAGAAAAGAGGCACCGCCATGGGATCAAATGTGGCCCCACCATATGCAAACGCCTACATGATAGCCTTCGAGGAAGACCACGTATATACTCACCCCCTGTTCAATCAATTCTCTATCACGTGGCTACGATTTATTGACGATATCTTTTGCATATGGGGGGGCCCCACCACCACTATTGATGAATTTGTCCAGGACCTTAATTCTGTCTATCCAGAGTTATGTTTCACCATACAGACAAGTTATTGGTATGTTTGTAACGACCTTGTTTGTGATCTTTTATGATTTCCTGTATGGATTTTTGGGCAAAGGAAATGAATGTTTCTATCGGATGTTTGTTGCGTGGTGGCATGAAAGAGCTTTTATTTCTAAGGCCTAGTGTCTCCAGGGATAATGCCCCCGGTGGCTCTGTGGTGCTGGATGGTCCTGGTTCCGCCTCGCTAAAGTGTGCCTTCAGTCTTAAGGTTCGGTAGAACCTCTGGAGTTCTTGTTCAAGGGTAAATGTACTCAGTCTTGGTGTTGGGCAGACTAATATACAGTAATATACATTTTGTCCCCACTATCCGGACACTCATGGGTGTCTATTTAAGCCACTTTGCATTATACACTGCCGTATCACGTGACATGATATTCCTGCCCTCTGATTATCCATGATACGCGCGGCCACAGCGAATGACACGCAGGTGGAACGCATGGCACTTCCGCCCTGGTGACGTATTCGCGCATGCGCAATATGGAGCGGTTGTCCTGCGTGCCTGACACGCAAGTGGAACGCACGCAGGCCCGGTAACATGTGACCGGAACATGTGACCGGATGCACCCTATAACCCAGTATACAGTGGCGCTCCTCGCTACTTTAAAAGGCGCCAAACGAGCGCCTGTCCAGTGCATCCAGCGCAAGTAACACAGCATCCAAGGTAACCACAGGAGTCCTCTCTATATAACATTATGGCTTTTCTATGTTTCTTTATGTTGTCCCATGTAGCTTTTTCCATGCTTGGTCAGGATGTTATACCCGGCAGCTATAATGACTGTTGAACTGTCTCCTCATAATGGCTTGTAATACTTGCACTCAGGGGACTGCCCAATTCAGGACACATTGCACTGACTCCATATACATATATAGATAGACACTTCACATGATCCCCTAACCTACCTGGTGGATCATCTATGCTCAATTCTTGATAACTTGTGCTAGTGTGTCCTGTCTTGGGCTATACCCCCATCAGTGCGACTATGACACTGTAATGTACCACATACATTAATCCATCTACCTATAGCAGCATATTAAATTCTATTGATTCCAAACATAATCGCTGACAAAATCATGTTCACTCCTAGATGGCAACAAACCGTCAATTGTTTTTATTCTATATTCTCTGTAAATAATTTCTTTCCTTATGTTCAATGTATATATACCAAAGATTTTCTCTAGTTTCGTCCTCATCTAATCATGATCCTAATGCATATGTTATATAATTCATACAAATATATGTTATTTTTATAGATTTAAGACCACTGAGGAAGGCCGTGAAAGGCCGAAACGTCTGGTCATTCTCTTCTATGCATATAGCTGTGAAAAATTGCACTGGAACTCTAATTATGTGATGACAAAAAAGTTAAATTAAAATTTAAAAGCAACAAGAAAAACTGTGTGCTGCAATCTTCTTACTACTATAGCAGAGAATCAGGCTTCACGTCACCCACCACTGGAACAGGCCACTGTCACACATTTAGGCCCCGGCACCCAGACAGAGGAGAGGTTCGTTCAACTTTGGGTTGCCCCGCAATATAATGGTAAAATGAAAATAAAAATAGGATTGAATGAGGAAGTGCCCTGGAGTACAATAATATATTGTTAAGGGGAGGTAGTTAATGTCTAATCTGCACAAGGGATGGACAGGTCCTGTGGGATCCATGCCTGGTTCATTTTTATGAACGTCAGCTTGTCCACATTGGCTGTAGACAGGCGGCTGCGTTTGTCTGTAATGACGCCCCCTGCCGTGCTGAATACACGTTCAGACAAAACGCTGGCCACCGGGCAGGCCAGCACCTCCAAGGCATAAAAGGCTAGCTCTGGCCACGTGGACAATTTGGAGACCCAGAAGTTAAATGGGGCCGAACCATCAGTCAGTACGTGAAGGGGTGTGCACAGGTACTGTTCCACCATGTTAGTGAAATGTTGCCTCCTGCTAACACGTTCCGTATCAGGTGGTGGTGCAGCTAGCTGTGGCGTGGTGACAAAACTTTTCCACATCTCTGCCATGCTAACCCTGCCCTCAGCCATGCTAACTCTGCTCCTCCTCTGCCTTCGCCTTGGGCTTCCACTGGTTCCCCTGTGACATTTGGGAATGCTCTCAGTAGCGCGTCTACCAACGTGCGCTTGTACTCGCGCATCTTCCTATCACGCTCCAGTGTAGGAAGTAAGGTGGGCACATTGTCTTTGTACCGGGGATCCAGCAGGGTGGCAACCCGGTAGTCCGCACACGTTAAAATGTGGGCAACTCTGCTGTCGTTGCGCAGGCACTGCAACATGTAGTCGCTCATGTGTGCCAGGCTGCCCAGAGGTAAGGACAAGCTGTCCTCTGTGGGAGGCGTATCGTCATCGTCCTGTGTTTCCCCCCAGCCACGCACCAGTGATGGGCCCGAGCTGCTTTGGGTGCCACCCCGCTGTGAACATGCTTCATCCTCATCCTCCTCCACCTCCTCCTCATCCTCGTCCTCCTCATCCTCCAGTAGTGGGCCCTGTCTGGCCACATTTGTACCTGGCCTCTGGTGTTGCAAAAAACCTCCCTCTGAGTCACTTCGAAGAGACTGGCCTGAAAGTGCTAAAAATGACCCCTCTTCCTCCTCTTCCTCCTGGGCAACCTCCTCTTCCATCATCGCCCTAAGTGTTTTCTCAAGGAGACATAGAAGTGGTATTGTAACGCTGATAACGGCGTCATCGCCACTGGCCATGTTGGTGGAGTACTCGAAACAGCGCAACAGGGCACACAGGTCTCGCATGGAGGCCCAGTCATTGGTGGTGAAGTGGTGCTGTTCCGCAGTGCGACTGACCTGTGCGTGCTGCAGCTGAAACTCCACTATGGCCTGCTGCTGCTCGCACAGTCTGTCCAGCATGTGCAAGGTGGAGTTCCACCTGGTGGGCACATCGCATATGAGGCGGTGAGCGGGAAGGCCGAAGTTACGCTGTAGCGCAGACAGGCGTGCAGCAGCAGGGTGTGAACGCCGGAAGCGCGAACAGACGGCCCGCACTTTATGCAGCAGCTCTGACATGTCGGGGTAGTTGCGAATGAACTTCTGCACCACCAAATTCAGCACATGCGCCAGGCAAGGGATGTGCGTCAAACCGGCTAGTCCCAGAGCTGCAACGAGATTTCGCCCATTATCGCACACCACCAGGCCGGGCTTGAGGCTCACCGGCAGCAACCACTCGTCGGTCTGTTGTTCTATACCCCGCCACAACTCCTGTGCGGTGTGGGGCCTGTCCCCCAAACATATGAGTTTCAGAACGGCCTGCTGACATTTACCCCGGGCTGTGCTGAAGTTGGTGGTGAAGGTGTGTGGCTGACTGGATGAGCAGGTGGAAGAAGAGGAGGAGGAAGCTGAGTAGGAGGAGGAGGAGACAGGAGGCAAAGAATGTTGCCCTGCGATCCTTGGCGGCGGAAGGACGTGCGCCAAACAGCTCTCCGCCTGGGGCCCAGCCGCCACTACATTTACCCAGTGTGCAGTTAGGGAGATATAGCGTCCCTGGCCGTGCTTACTGGTCCACGTATCTGTGGTTAGGTGGACCTTGCCACAGATGGCGTTGCGCAGTGCACACTTGATTTTATCCGACACTTGGTTAAGCAGGGAAGGCACGGCTCTCTTGGAGAAGTAGTGGCGGCTGGGAACAACATACTGTGGGACAGCAAGTGACATGAGCTGTTTGAAGCTGTCTGTGTCCACCAGCCTAAATGACAGCATTTCATGGGCCAGTAGTTTAGAAATGCTGGCATTCAGGGCCAGGGATCGAGGGTGGCTAGGTGGGAATTTACGCTTTCTCTCAAATGTTTGTGAGATGGAGAGCTGAACGCTGCCGTGTGACATGGTTGAGATGCTTGGTGACGCAGGTGGTGGTGTTGGTGGTACATCCCATGTTTGCTGGGCGGCAGGTGCCAACGTTCCTCCAGAGGCGGAGGAAGAGGCCGAGGCGGCGGCAGCAGCAGAAGAGGCCGAGGCGGCGGCAGCAGCAGAAGAGGTAGCAGGGGGAGCCTGAGTGACTTCTTTGTTTTTAAGGTGTTTACTCCACTGCAGTTCATGCTTTGCATGCAGGTGCCTGGTCATGCAGGTTGTGCTAAGGTTCAGAACGTTAATGCCTCGCTTCAGGCTCTGATGGCACAGCGTGCAAACCACTCGGGTCTTGTCGTCAGCACATTGTTTAAAGAAGTGCCATGCCAGGGAACTCCTTGAAGCTGCCTTTGGGGTGCTCGGTCCCAGATGGCGGCGGTCAGTAGCAGGCGGAGTCTCTTGGCGGCGGGTGTTCTGATTTTGCCCACTGCTCCCTCTTTTGCTACGCTGTTGGCTCGGTCTCACCACTGCCTCTTCCTCCGAACTCTGAAAGTCAGTGGCACGACCTTCATTCCATGTGGGGTCTAGGACATCATCGTCCCCTGCATCGTCTTCCACCCAGTCTTGATCCCTGACCTCCTGTTCAGTCTGCACACTGCAGAAAGACGCAGAGGTTGGTACCTGTGTTTCGTCATCATCAGAGACGTGCTGAGGTGGTATTCCCATGTCCTCATCATCAAGAAACATAAGTGGTTGTGCGTTAGTGCATTCTATCTCTTCCACCCCTGGGGAAGGGCTAGGTGGATGCCCTTGGGAAAACCTGGCAGCAGAGTCTTCAAACAGCATAAGAGACTGCTGGATAACTTGAGGCTCAGACAGTTTCCCTGATATGCATGGGGGTGATGTGACAGACTGATGGGCTTGGTTTTCATGCGCCATCTGTGCGCTTTCTGCAGAAGACTGGGTGGGAGATAATGTGAACGTGCTGGATGCACTGTAGGCCACCCAATTGACTAATGACTGTACCTGCTCAGGCCTTACCATCCTTATAACGGCATTGGGCCCCACCAAATATCGCAGTAAATTCTGCTGGCTACTGGGACCTGAGGTAGTTGGTTCACTAGGACGTGTGGCTGTGGCAGAACGACCACGTCCTCTCCCAGCACCAGAGGGTCCACTAACACCACCACGACCATGTCCTCGTCCGCGTCCCTTATTAGATGTTTTCCTCATTGTTCCCGTTCACCACAATTTTGAAAATGGCAAATTTGGGAATAGTTTTTCAACCCAGAACAAAAACTGTGCTTTTACGGTCACTACAAATAATTTGACCAGCTAAAACAGTACAGATTTGGTTGAATAGAAATCTGAGGCCTATTTTTTTTGCGCTGTGTGACAGGTATACGTTTAATCACAGAATTAGACTTGTATCTGCACGGTAGCGTGTGTGTTAAGTTTTTCTGAATGACACTATCAGCACCTTGAATCTAAGATATCCTTTTTGGGATAGATTTAAAGTAGGCCTGATATAGCAGAAACTACTTATTTTGAGAATTGCAAATTTTGGAATAGTTTTTCAACCCAGAACAAAAACTGTGCTTTTACGGTCACTACAAATAATTTGACTAGCTAAAACAGTACAGATTTGGTTGAATAGAAATGTGAGGCCTATTTTTTTTGCGCTGTGTGACAGATATACCTTTAATCACAGAATTAGACTTGTATCTGCACGGTAGCGTGTGTTAAGTTTTTCTGAATGACACTATCAGCACCTTGAATCTAAGATATCCTTTTTGGGATAGATTTAAAGTAGGCCTAATATAGCAGAAACTACTTATTTTGAGAATGGCAAATTTGGGAATAGTTTTTCAACCCAGAACAAAAACTGTGCTTTTACGGTCACTACAAATAACTTGACCAGCTAAAACAGTACTGATTTGGAGGAATATAAATGTCAGGTCTATTTTTTAGGCGCTGGTTGACAGACTCAACTTGCCCCTGATGTAGTATATGGCCAAAAAATAACCACACTATTGATGGTTAAATGCACTTGGGTGACACAGGCTCAGCCTGCACCTGATGTAGTATATGGCCAAAAATTTACCACACTGTTGATGGTTAAATGCACTTGGGTGACACAGGCTCAGCCTGCACCTGATGTAGTATATGGCCAAAAATTAACCACACTGTTGATGGTTAAATGCACTTGGGTGACACAGGCTCAGCCTGCACCTGATGTAGTATATGGCCAAAAAATAACCACACTGTTGATGGTTAAATGCACTTGGGTGACACAGGCTAAGCCTGCACCTGATGTAGTATATGGCCAAAAAATAACCACACTGTTGATGGTTAAATGCACTTGGGTGACACAGGCTAAGCCTGCACCTGATGTAGTATATGGCCAAAAAATAACCACACTGTTGATGGTTAAATGCACTTTGGTGACACAGGCTCAGCCTGCAGCTGATGTAGGATATAGCAAAAAATAACCACACTATTGATGGTTAAAAGCACTTGGTGGTAGCTTGTGCTGGCGCACCACAAGCCACAAAATGGCCGCCGATCACCCCAGAAAAAAGTGATATAAAAACGCTCTGGGCAGCCTAAAAAAAGTGAGCAATTCGATATTAGCACTTCAATGATCCACAGCTGGAGATCGATCACAGAATGAAGACTTTTGGAGGAGTTAATATGCCTAATCTCGCCCTAACGTCGCAGCAGCAACCTCTCCCTATGCTTGAATCATCAATTGTGTCTTTAGACAAATGGACTTCATTTGGCATACCATTATTCACAATTATTTGGGTTTTAAAGGTTTGTAAATTCACCATAAGGGTAGGATTTACTGAAATACCTAATTGTTGCATTCTGTTTGATAGGCATATCAATTCATCAGAATTCTTAATTTTTTGGCCTTTTGATACCTGAATGGGTAAGAGGAAATTATTAGAATCTGGAGGGATGATTACATTTCATGGTACTAATACACTGACTGCATATGGCAGTATCTGGGATGACTTGAGGGCTTCATGTTCATCCATAAAACTATCAGGATTTCCTTTTATTCTTGTCCACAATGGGGAATTTACCAAATCCACATGAATGGCAAAACAATGTATTATATCGTTACCTATGTACATTTGATACGATGGTTCATTTAGCACCAGGAATAAATGAGTTGCTGATTTACTTGCAATGGAAATGGCTAACATACATTTTGCAATTATATTATGGTTATCAGAGTCAGTATTCAAGTCATGTATCCAATTATCTTGAGGATTTGGATACCGAATTACTTTTAGATTGCCCAATTGATTTAGTAGATCCCTACTAATATATCTATTTTCATAGTGCAAATCCAATTTAGCCCTTTTAATTCTTCCTAGGTCATTAACCTGTACTGGTAAAAACACCTCATTATCCACCTTTTCAATCCCCACTAGGAATTGTTCATGACCATTGAACCCAGTAGGGTCAGTAGTTTCTGGATGTAGGTGAATTGTAAGAACATCCCCTTCCAGACATCTTTAAATCGTTCAGGAGCTACACATATGGTGTTATCCTCCTGTCCACCTACAGTGGCGTTAGGGGTTGCTTGCAGGAAAGAGACATCAGGGACTTGGCTAATTCTGAAATGTATTTCAATAGAATCCGGCCTTTCCTCTATTAAATGGCAGCTAAGCCGACTGTGATAGCATTGTGATTGATGGGCATCCTCACTTGAGACCATATAACCTTGTTAACAAATTCAATCACGAGGCTTAATCTTTTGAGAAATCGATGCCAATAATTAATCGATCGATGGGCATATCCACAATCAATGTAGGATGGCTGATTACTTTATTTCCTACTTTAAAATCCAGCCAAACCTTACCCAAAACCTTGAGGGCGTTGCCTGAGACACTTACCAGGTTAGCATTAAAACTTTTTAACTTATACCTCTCAGAAGATACACCCTGTAAGTGTTGGAAGTACTTTAGAGATAATAAAGTTACTTGGCTACCTGTATCCATCAAGGCGATTATTGGTGGGAAATTATCAAATATTTCCACTTTCATATAATATCGGTGTTCTATTTCCTATAAGGAACAAAAATATTTGGAATGAAAAGTGAAATAGTTTTCCTGCTCCGCAGTCATACTTACCCTTTACTCCTCCTTTTTCCTTTTATTAGCAGTATTGCATGTCATTATCTGCATAGCTGAAGACTTGATGGGGTGTAAAATAGAGCAAACATGTCTCCCCTCCCCTCCCCCTTGCCATGTGGCTTTGGAAGGGTTGAATTCTTTTCATGGGGAAAGACATTTGTCTTAGTTTCCCCATTATTACATATACTTAAGTCTTCAGCATTTGCAACATTGGACATACTTACCTGCTTCCCCCCATTTATAATTGGGGAGCATTCTCTACAGGAGGAGCTGCTCCTAAAAAAGGATTTTTAGGGTTAGCAGAAAATGCTTTGGACAACTCTTCCATCTGCTGCATCATCACTCCAAACTGTTTTTGGATTTGATCCATTCGATCATATAAGTTAACTCTCTTATTCCCATTACCTTTTGGAGATTGATTTTGGAATCTGGATGATTGAGATCTCCCAGAACCATCTGACTCCGAACCATCTGAAATCCTTTACGGCCCACGTTGTAATCTCCTGTAGTAATTTCTCTGTTATCTTTGGAAAGGAGGGAACCGCCTATTTCTAAACGGATCCTTTTTATATAGGCTTTCTCCCACACTAGGCCCCTTATTATCCTCAGGCCTAGGATGAATTTTATTTGTCTGAGAAGGCCTAGAGCTTTTTACCCCCTCCACATAACTCCTTTTGGGGGCTCTCAAATTTTCCCTGATCTCTTTTTGTATGAGTTTCAGCTATTTCCTCATTGGATTTTTTAAATCTCCTATCTGGAGACTCATCGCTATTTTGTAGCGTAGCACACAGAGTTGTACTCTCTGTTAGCAACCAATCCAGAGTTTTTCTGGGATGGTAATCCCTAGCCAAAATAAATTTGATTTTATTAGGCAAAGTGTCATAAAACAACTGGATAAATTCACAACTTTCAAAATCGGGATCTTTTTCAGATAGACTATAAGCATTTTAAAGGACGGACAAAAATTCCGTGGGACTTTGATTTGGCCTTCACTTCAGTGTAAACAGGGCTCTCCTTGCAGCAGTAGCTGACTTATAGGGGCCAAACTCAGTCTTAATCGCTGACACTATTTCTGACCAAGTATCATTGCCCATATCTTTGAGGGAATTAAAGAAATACCGGTGTTTTGGCTCAAATACCCAGGCATTAAATTCCATTTTCTGTCTATCCTTTTCTAAATGTAATGTTTTTTTTTGCCTCTTCCTAGGTTTCTAGATGATTGATTATGGAGGGTGATCCTTTTTTGGTGAATTGACTCACAGTTTCTTTTAGAAACTTGATCACTTTGGTGGTATCTATCATAGGCTGATAGGCTTTCTGTGACAAACTTTTGGTGGACCTAGGGGGTGATATGGGTTTTAACTTAAGAATAGAACATTCTCTCAGAGACATTAATTCTTCTCCTTCAGGGGGGCCACCATAATCACTTTCTGCATCTTATTTCCATTTTGAATGTCTAACCTTTACTTTACTGGCATACTCTTCCTGTCTTTACGGCAGATATGATACATTACAGTTATCTATCACGTTCTGTAACTTTTTATTATCATTACACAACTTCTCGCATTCTTTTTCTAATTCTGATTTTAAATGTTGACATCCTGCCAATTCTACAAAAACAAACACAGCCGAAACGGTAAGTTCACAGTGTGAGGGGAGTATAAACAAAAACTTAACTTAACACCTTCCCAAATATATAAAATATAACTTTTATTAGATAACTCATTAAAATTAAAGCTCAATTCAATCCCAGATCAGGTGGGTCTTATGGTACATCAGAATAGCACACTTGATTATCCAGCAAGAACTGATAATATAATTGATGTTACTCACAGTTTGTAGAGATCTCAGCGGTTTGGTAAAGATGTTAGGCTTCTAAGGATAGTAGATGATGATCTGAGATATATCATTAACAGGGAGAGACAAAGACCGGCATATACGGACCCAACATTTCCTATTCTTTCCCTATTATGCCCTTTCTACTCCTCAGCCCAGGGACACCCCTTAATGGTTGAGGTTCCCTGTCCTCGTGCGTAGTCTACAAGTCACCTATTTCCACCCCTAATATTCACATAATATAAACAAATACCAATTTGTTGGAAAAAATGCTATGAGTGTACCCACATATAAAATAACAAATGTATATGCATTAAGCAAATCCTGACGCAGCGTTTCCCCAGTCAAAAAGAGTCTGGTTCGTCAGGGGATTAGATAACATACACTACAGACCAAAAGTTTGGACACACCTTCTCATTCAAAGAGTTTTCTTTATTTTCATGACTATGAAAATTGTAGATTCACACTGAAGGCATCAAAACTATGAACTAACACATGTGGAATTATACAGGGAGTGCAGAATTATTAGGCAAGTTGTATTTTTGAGGATTCATTTTATTATTGAACAACAACCATGTTCTCAATGAACCCAAAAAACTCATTAATATCAAAGCTGAATATTTTTGGAAGTAGTTTTTAGTTTGTTTTTAGTTTTAGCTATTTTAGGGGGATATCTGTGTGTGCAGGTGACTATAACTGTGCATAATTATTAGGCAACTTAACAAAAAACAAATATATACCCATTTCAATTATTTATTTTTACCAGTGAAACCAATATAACATCTCAACATTCACAAATATACATTTCTGACATTCAAAAACAAAACAAAAACAAATCAGTGACCAATATAGCCACCTTTCTTTGCAAGGACACTCAAAAGCCTGCCATCCATGGATTCTGTCAGTGTTTTGATCTGTTCACCATCAACATTGCGTGCAGCAGCAACCACAGCCTCCCAGACACTGTTCAGAGAGGTGTACTGTTTTCCCTCCTTGTAAATCTCACATTTGATGATGGACCACAGGTTCTCAATGGGGTTCAGATCAGGTGAACAAGGAGGCCATGTCATTAGATTTTCTTCTTTTATACCCTTTCTTGCCAGCCACGCTGTGGAGTACTTGGACGCGTGTGATGGAGCATTGTCCTGCATGAAAATCATGTTTTTCTTGAAGGATGCAGACTTCTTCCTGTACCACTGCTTGAAGAAGGTGTCTTCCAGAAACTGGCAGTAGGACTGGGAGTTGAGCTTGACTCCATCCTCAACCCGAAAAGGCCCCACAAGCTCATCTTTGATGATACCAGCCCAAACCAGTACTCCACCTCCACCTTGCTGGCGTCTGAGTTGGACTGGAGCTCTCTGCCCTTTACCAATCTAGCCACGGGCCCATCCATCTGGCCCATCAAGACTCACTCTCATTTCATCAGTCCATAAAACCTTAGAAAAATCAGTCTTGAGATATTTCTTGGCCCAGTCTTGACGTTTCAGCTTGTGTGTCTTGTTCAGTGGTGGTCGTCTTTCAGCCTTTCTTACCTTGGCCATGTCTCTGAGTATTGCACACCTTGTGCTTTTGGGCACTCCAGTGATGTTGCAGCTCTGAAATATGGCCAAACTGGTGGCAAGTGGCATCTTGGCAGCTGCACGCTTGACTTTTCTCAGTTCATGGGCAGTTATTTTGCGCCTTGGTTTTTCCACACGCTTCTTGCGACCCTGTTGACTATTTTGAATGAAACGCTTGATTGTTCGATGATCACGCTTCAGAAGCTTTGCAATTTTAAGAGTGCTGCATCCCTCTGCAAGATATCTCACTATTTTTGACTTTTCTGAGCTTGTCAAGTCCTTCTTTTGACCCATTTTGGCAAAGGAAAGGAAGTTGCCTAATAATTATGCACTCCCTGTATACATAACAAACAAGTGTGAAACAACTGAAAATATGTCATATTCTAGGTTCTTCAAAGTAGCCACCTTTTGCTTTGATTACTGCTTTGCACACTCTTAGCATTCTCTTGATGAGCTTCAAGAGGTAGTCCCCTGAAATGATTTTCACTTCAGAGGTGTGCCCTGTCAGGTTTAATAAGTGGGATTTCTTGCCTTATAAATGGGTTTGGGACCATCAGTTACGGGGTTACAAGGACGGGGTTACAAGCAAAGTGTACTTGGCTTGCATGCTGACCTGCATTCCCTGGATTTTATGTGGCTGTCATGGCCCATGAACAGGTAGGAACAAGAGTTAGGGACCACTCATGAGACAGCCTTGACGCGGTGAGTGGCTTACTATGCTTTGGCCAAAATATAAACCAATGTCTCATCCAGCATGGAGGGCAGAGTGCTGGATGTAGTGTGCGATCACATTTGCATTTTCCGTTTGTGTATGTATTTCGCCATAGCGATCTGCACCTACAGGCAGGTTGTGCTGACCCAACCCCTTATTCTTTTCTTTGTAGTATATATTGGAGGCGTGGCGATCTCCTTGGAGTCATTGCACACCTGACCAGTTAATCTGTCCTTGAGGCTGGTTTTAAAGTCAGTATAAAACTGAGTCTGCTTGTATAGAACCTACCATTAGCCATTTGGCTCCAGGAGAAGTATATGGTGGGTTCAGCATGCATGTTGGTACTTGCATCCCTGGATCCGATGAAAGCTGTAATGGCACCGGACGGGGTTACAAGCAAAGTGTACTTGGCTTGCATGCTGACCTGCATTCCCTGGATTTTATGTGGCTGTCATGGCCCATGAACAGGTAGGAACAAGAGTTAGGGACCACTCATGAGACAGCCTTGACGCGGTGAGTGGCTTACTATGCTTTGGCCAAAATATAAACCAATGTCTCATCCAGCATGGAGGGCAGAGTGCTGGATGTAGTGTGCGATCACATTTGCATTTTCCGTTTGTGTATGTATTTCGCCATAGCGATCTGCACCTACAGGCAGGTTGTGCTGACCCAACCCCTTATTCTTTTCTTTGTAGTATATATTGGAGGCGTGGCGATCTCCTTGGAGTCATTGCACACCTGACCAGTTAATCTGTCCTTGAGGCTGGTTTTAAAGTCAGTATAAAACTGAGTCTGCTTGTATAGAACCTACCATTAGCCATTTGGCTCCAGGAGAAGTATATGGTGGGTTCAGCATGCATGTTGGTACTTGCATCCCTGGATCCGATGAAAGCTGTAATGGCACCGGACGGGGTTACAAGCAAAGTGTACTTGGCTTGCATGCTGACCTGCATTCCCTGGATTTTATGTGGCTGTCATGGCCCATGAACAGGTAGGAACAAGAGTTAGGGACCACTCATGAGACAGCCTTGACGCGGTGAGTGGCTTACTATGCTTTGGCCAAAATATAAACCAATGTCTCATCCAGCATGGAGGGCAGAGTGCTGGATGTAGTGTGCGATCACATTTGCATTTTCCGTTTGTGTATGTATTTCGCCATAGCGATCTGCACCTACAGGCAGGTTGTGCTGACCCAACCCCTTATTCTTTTCTTTGTAGTATATATTGGAGGCGTGGCGATCTCCTTGGAGTCATTGCACACCTGACCAGTTAATCTGTCCTTGAGGCTGGTTTTAAAGTCAGTATAAAACTGAGTCTGCTTGTATAGAACCTACCATTAGCCATTTGGCTCCAGGAGAAGTATATGGTGGGTTCAGCATGCATGTTGGTACTTGCATCCCTGGATCCGATGAAAGCTGTAATGGCACCGGACGGGGTTACAAGCAAAGTGTACTTGGCTTGCATGCTGACCTGCATTCCCTGGATTTTATGTGGCTGTCATGGCCCATGAACAGGTAGGAACAAGAGTTAGGGACCACTCATGAGACAGCCTTGACGCGGTGAGTGGCTTACTATGCTTTGGCCAAAATATAAACCAATGTCTCATCCAGCATGGAGGGCAGAGTGCTGGATGTAGTGTGCGATCACATTTGCATTTTCCGTTTGTGTATGTATTTCGCCATAGCGATCTGCACCTACAGGCAGGTTGTGCTGACCCAACCCCTTATTCTTTTCTTTGTAGTATATATTGGAGGCGTGGCGATCTCCTTGGAGTCATTGCACACCTGACCAGTTAATCTGTCCTTGAGGCTGGTTTTAAAGTCAGTATAAAACTGAGTCTGCTTGTATAGAACCTACCATTAGCCATTTGGCTCCAGGAGAAGTATATGGTGGGTTCAGCATGCATGTTGGTACTTGCATCCCTGGATCCGATGAAAGCTGTAATGGCACCGGACGGGGTTACAAGCAAAGTGTACTTGGCTTGCATGCTGACCTGCATTCCCTGGATTTTATGTGGCTGTCATGGCCCATGAACAGGTAGGAACAAGAGTTAGGGACCACTCATGAGACAGCCTTGACGCGGTGAGTGGCTTACTATGCTTTGGCCAAAATATAAACCAATGTCTCATCCAGCATGGAGGGCAGAGTGCTGGATGTAGTGTGCGATCACATTTGCATTTTCCGTTTGTGTATGTATTTCGCCATAGCGATCTGCACCTACAGGCAGGTTGTGCTGACCCAACCCCTTATTCTTTTCTTTGTAGTATATATTGGAGGCGTGGCGATCTCCTTGGAGTCATTGCACACCTGACCAGTTAATCTGTCCTTGAGGCTGGTTTTAAAGTCAGTATAAAACTGAGTCTGCTTGTATAGAACCTACCATTAGCCATTTGGCTCCAGGAGAAGTATATGGTGGGTTCAGCATGCATGTTGGTACTTGCATCCCTGGATCCGATGAAAGCTGTAATGGCACCGGACGGGGTTACAAGCAAAGTGTACTTGGCTTGCATGCTGACCTGCATTCCCTGGATTTTATGTGGCTGTCATGGCCCATGAACAGGTAGGAACAAGAGTTAGGGACCACTCATAAGACAGCCTTGACGCGGTGAGTGGCTTACTATGCTTTGGCCAAAATATAAACCAATGTCTCATCCAGCATGGAGGGCAGAGTGTTGGATGTAGTGTGCGATCACATTTGCATTTTCCGTTTGTGTATGTATTTCGCCATAGCGATCTGCACCTACAGGCAGGTTGTGCTGACCCAACCCCTTATTCTTTTCTTTGTAGTATATATTGGAGGCGTGGCGATCTCCTTGGAGTCATTGCACACCTGACCAGTTAATCTGTCCTTGAGGCTGGTTTTAAAGTCAGTATAAAACTGAGTCTGCTTGTATAGAACCTACCATTAGCCATTTGGCTCCAGGAGAAGTATATGGTGGGTTCAGCATGCATGTTGGTACTTGCATCCCTGGATCCGATGAAAGCTGTAATGGCACCGGACGGGGTTACAAGCAAAGTGTACTTGGCTTGCATGCTGACCTGCATTCCCTGGATTTTATGTGGCTGTCATGGCCCATGAACAGGTAGGAACAAGAGTTAGGGACCACTCATGAGACAGCCTTGACGCGGTGAGTGGCTTACTATGCTTTGGCCAAAATATAAACCAATGTCTCATCCAGCATGGAGGGCAGAGTGCTGGATGTAGTGTGCGATCACATTTGCATTTTCCGTTTGTGTATGTATTTCGCCATAGCGATCTGCACCTACAGGCAGGTTGTGCTGACCCAACCCCTTATTCTTTTCTTTGTAGTATATATTGGAGGCGTGGCGATCTCCTTGGAGTCATTGCACACCTGACCAGTTAATCTGTCCTTGAGGCTGGTTTTAAAGTCAGTATAAAACTGAGTCTGCTTGTATAGAACCTACCATTAGCCATTTGGCTCCAGGAGAAGTATATGGTGGGTTCAGCATGCATGTTGGTACTTGCATCCCTGGATCCGATGAAAGCTGTAATGGCACCGGACGGGGTTACAAGCAAAGTGTACTTGGCTTGCATGCTGACCTGCATTCCCTGGATTTTATGTGGCTGTCATGGCCCATGAACAGGTAGGAACAAGAGTTAGGGACCACTCATGAGACAGCCTTGACGCGGTGAGTGGCTTACTATGCTTTGGCCAAAATATAAACCAATGTCTCATCCAGCATGGAGGGCAGAGTGCTGGATGTAGTGTGCGATCACATTTGCATTTTCCGTTTGTGTATGTATTTCGCCATAGCGATCTGCACCTACAGGCAGGTTGTGCTGACCCAACCCCTTATTCTTTTCTTTGTAGTATATATTGGAGGCGTGGCGATCTCCTTGGAGTCATTGCACACCTGACCAGTTAATCTGTCCTTGAGGCTGGTTTTAAAGTCAGTATAAAACTGAGTCTGCTTGTATAGAACCTACCATTAGCCATTTGGCTCCAGGAGAAGTATATGGTGGGTTCAGCATGCATGTTGGTACTTGCATCCCTGGATCCGATGAAAGCTGTAATGGCACCGGACGGGGTTACAAGCAAAGTGTACTTGGCTTGCATGCTGACCTGCATTCCCTGGATTTTATGTGGCTGTCATGGCCCATGAACAGGTAGGAACAAGAGTTAGGGACCACTCATGAGACAGCCTTGACGCGGTGAGTGGCTTACTATGCTTTGGCCAAAATATAAACCAATGTCTCATCCAGCATGGAGGGCAGAGTGCTGGATGTAGTGTGCGATCACATTTGCATTTTCCGTTTGTGTATGTATTTCGCCATAGCGATCTGCACCTACAGGCAGGTTGTGCTGACCCAACCCCTTATTCTTTTCTTTGTAGTATATATTGGAGGCGTGGCGATCTCCTTGGAGTCATTGCACACCTGACCAGTTAATCTGTCCTTGAGGCTGGTTTTAAAGTCAGTATAAAACTGAGTCTGCTTGTATAGAACCTACCATTAGCCATTTGGCTCCAGGAGAAGTATATGGTGGGTTCAGCATGCATGTTGGTACTTGCATCCCTGGATCCGATGAAAGCTGTAATGGCACCGGACGGGGTTACAAGCAAAGTGTACTTGGCTTGCATGCTGACCTGCATTCCCTGGATTTTATGTGGCTGTCATGGCCCATGAACAGGTAGGAACAAGAGTTAGGGACCACTCATGAGACAGCCTTGACGCGGTGAGTGGCTTACTATGCTTTGGCCAAAATATAAACCAATGTCTCATCCAGCATGGAGGGCAGAGTGCTGGATGTAGTGTGCGATCACATTTGCATTTTCCGTTTGTGTATGTATTTCGCCATAGCGATCTGCACCTACAGGCAGGTTGTGCTGACCCAACCCCTTATTCTTTTCTTTGTAGTATATATTGGAGGCGTGGCGATCTCCTTGGAGTCATTGCACACCTGACCAGTTAATCTGTCCTTGAGGCTGGTTTTAAAGTCAGTATAAAACTGAGTCTGCTTGTATAGAACCTACCATTAGCCATTTGGCTCCAGGAGAAGTATATGGTGGGTTCAGCATGCATGTTGGTACTTGCATCCCTGGATCCGATGAAAGCTGTAATGGCACCGGACGGGGTTACAAGCAAAGTGTACTTGGCTTGCATGCTGACCTGCATTCCCTGGATTTTATGTGGCTGTCATGGCCCATGAACAGGTAGGAACAAGAGTTAGGGACCACTCATGAGACAGCCTTGACGCGGTGAGTGGCTTACTATGCTTTGGCCAAAATATAAACCAATGTCTCATCCAGCATGGAGGGCAGAGTGCTGGATGTAGTGTGCGATCACATTTGCATTTTCCGTAAGTGGGATTTCTTGCCTTATAAATGGGTTTGGGACCATCAGTTGCGTTGAGGTGAAGTCAGGTGGATACACAGCTGATAGTCCTACTGAATAGACTGTTAGAATTTGTATTATGGCAAAAAAAAAGCAGCTAAGTAAAGAAAAACGAGTGGCCATCATTACTTTAAGAAATGAAGGTCAGTCAGTCAACCGAAAAATTGGGAAAACTTTGAAAGTAAGGGTGTAATGACTGGCGACACGCACAGGGAGGGAAAAGGGAAAGCCCTGCCCAAGGGAGAGGGAAAGGTGGTGACCCCTGACTCACCTTGCGGCTGGCACTTGACTGCCCCGACGAGAATTAACAATTTTGGATATCTGAAATTCTAGATTACCATCCACAACAACAGGAGGGGGTGGCAGCGGTGACGGTTCTAGAGGTGGAACATATTTCTTGAGTAACGACTTATGAAAGACATTATGTATTTTAAAAGTCTGAGGTAACTACAAGCGAAAAGCCACGGGGTTGACGATGGCTACAATTTTGTAAGGACCAGTAAACCTAGGACCCAGTTTCCAAGAGGGAACCTTCAATTTAATATTCCTAGTAGACAACCACACATAGTCATTCACTCCTAGGTCCGGACCTGGCGACCGTCTCTTATCAGCCATGCATTTGTATTTACCTCGCATATTTTTCAAGTTAGCTTGCACCTTCTGCCATACCGATGAAAGAGATGACGAAAACCGTTCCTCTTCGGGAACCCCAGAAGACCCCCCCTCTTTGAAAGTACAGAATTGGGGATGAAAATCATATGCACCAAGAAATGGTGACTTGCCAGTGGATTCCTGACGACGATTATTTATGGCAAACTTAGCTAACGGTAAATATGATGACCACAACTCTTGGTTTTCAGACACAAAACATCTTAGATATGTCTCCAGATTTTGGTTGGTACGCTCAGTCTGTCCATTCGACTGAGGATGGAAAGCTGAGGAAAAGGACAAGTGTACCCCCAAACGGGAACAAAAAGCTTTCCAAAATTTAGAAATAAACTGGGTACCCCGATCCGAAACAACATCGGAGGGGACCCCGTGAAGCTTCACGATTTCACTGACGAATACCTGAGCAAGAGTCTTAGCATTAGGTAGTGCGGGTAACGCAATGAAGTGTACCATTTTGCTAAACCTGTCCACTACTACCAAAATAACTGTTTTGCCCGCAGACAAAGGTAAGTCAGTGATAAAATCCATTGACAGCAACTTTAGCGGCGTCAGACCATTTAGAAAAATCAGTCCCCTTCTTAGTCATGTCAGTAAGGGGTTTTACAATAAGTGAATAATTTTTAATGAATTTCCTATAGAAATTCGAGAAGCCCAAGAACCGTTGCAGTGCTTTGAGGTTCTCAGGAAGATCCCAATCTAAAATTTTCCAGGACCTTCCTAGGATCCATACCGAAACCTGAAGCAGATAAAAAATAACATAGGAATTGTATCTCCTGAACGGCGAAGACACATTTTTCAATTTTAGCATATAATTTATTCGTCCGTAGGACCTGCAGTACTTGTCTGGCATGCACCTCATGTGTTCTCAGATCAGACAAATAAATTAAAATATCATGTAGGTATATTACCACAAACCTGCCGATTAGATGACTAAAAATGTCATTAACGAAATGTTGAAAGACGGCAGGAGCATTGGTCAGACCGAAAGGCATAACAAGATTTTCATAATGCCCCTCAGGGGTGTTAAAAGCTGTCTTCCACTCATCCCCCTCCTTAATACGAATCAGATTGTAGGCCCCCCTAAGATCAAGTTTGGAGAACCACCTAGCACCCGCAATCTGGTTAAACAGGTCAGGAATGAGAGGAAGAGGGTATGGGTCTCGGATGGTTATCCGATTTAATTCGCGAAAATCTAGGCAAGGACGCAGGCCCCCATCTTTCTTTTTAACGAAGAAAAACCCTGCAGCCACGGGTGAAGAAGAGGGTCTGATGTGTCCCTTAGCCAAGCTCTCGGAGATATAATCTTTCATGGCTTGTCTCTCTGGACCTGAAAGATTATATAACCTGGTCTTGGGTAATTTTGCGCCGGGAATAAGGTTAACCGGGCAATCATAAGGACGATGAGGTGGTAACCTCTGACAACCCTTTTCAGAAAAAACGTCCTCAAAATCCGAAATAAATGTAGGTAGGGTAGTTATGGAGGCGACTAAGCAATTGCTATTTAAGCAATTTTCTCTGCACTGCTCACTCCACTCCAATATCTCCCTGGCCTGCCAATCCACCACTGGATTGTGTGCTACCAACCAGGGAAGACCCAGCACTACCGGAGTGGGAAGCCCCTCCAGAACATAACATGAAAGCATCTCGTTATGGTGGTCCCCTACCCGAAGGTGTAAATTATGAACAATGTGGGTGAGTCTTCTCTGAGACAGAGGAGCAGAATCAATAGCGAATATGGGAATAGGTCTCTGTAGCATACAGAGAGACAAACCCATAGTGTGGGCAAAATGGGCATCTATCAAATTTACCCCTGCTCCACTGTCTAGAAAGAAAGAAATAGTCTCCGTCTTATCACCAAAAACAATAACCGCTGGTAACACAAATTGCGATGTACGTATGGAGGAAACGTATACCCCCCGGCTGACATCCTCCACACAGCCTGGGGTTAGTAGTTTTCCGACGGTCTTTTGTTTCTGAGGAAAGAAGGACAGACATTAATGAAATGACCGGCGACACGCACAGGGAGGGAAAAGGGAAAGCCCTGCCCAAGGGAGAGGGAAAGGTGGTGACCCCTGACTCACCTTGCGACTGGCACCTGACTGCCCTGACGTCCCTAGACGGGTTCCTCACCCGTGTGGCGATCACGTGCCTAAACCCTGGCTTTCCCTAAAATGAGCCCTAGATAGTGAACGGGCCGGTGGGATCGCTAGTCCGCACCACTGACACTAAGAGGGAAACACCAGGGAGAGGACAGACAATACAGACAAACACATACACCCAGGTGGGTGACCACAGCAGACCACAAAGGTCCAACAGGGATCCGGAGGGTAGCGTTCTGGACCAACAACCAGAGAACGCAGCAACACAGCTCCAGAGGGTCAGAATAGATGTCCAGGCAGGAAGCTCTATATCTGGCAACCAGAGAAGTGTGAGAGGGGAATATAAGGAGGTTTGGGAGTGCTGGACAAGGAACAGCTGAGGAGAAGGAGCTATGGATCCCTGAGTGAGCCAAAAGGGTTTGCAAAGCAAACCCAGAAAGCTACCATAAGGAAACAGCCCTATCTTACATAGAGCGCGCAGCCAACCGCTGCGACTTCCTGACCCCGGGTATAACGGAGTCAGGAGTGGTTCTAGACACCCTCGTGACAAAGGGCTATTTGACCATGAAGGAGAGTGATGGGGTGCTGCGCCAGATGACCTGGCCTCCACAGTCACCAGACCTGAACCCAATCGAGATGGTTTGGGGTGAGCTGGACCGCAGAGTGAAGGCAAAAGGGCCAACAAGTGCTAAGCATCTCTGGGAACTCCTTCAAGACTTTTGGAAGACCATTTCAGGGGACTACCTCTTGAAGCTCATCAAGAGAATGCCAAGAGTGTGCAAAGCAGTAATCAAAGCAAAAGGTGGCTACTTTGAAGAACCTAGAATATGACATATTTTTAGTTGTTTCACACTTGTTTGTTATGTATATAATTCCACATGTGTTAATTCATAGTTTTGATGCCTTCATAGTCATTAAAATAAAGAAAACTCTTTGAATGAGAAGGTGTGTCCAAACTTTTGGTCTGTACTGTATATCACTTAGGCAGAATATCAAGATAAAAACTCTGACTTATCTGATAGATAGACAGTGGTACCTTAGATAAGGACCCACTGGGAGACTGGGGCTGTGATGTAGGCTTCCTAGGTGGCAGGTGTCTCAGTGTTTCATTCAACACTGGTGCCTTAAATACCATTCACCCCCCTTTGCTCCACCCCTCCACTTCCCTCCCAAAGCTCTCTCTTACATATCTATAAATAACCTCCCCCACTTTTTCTATAAGGCTGCCGTTAATCTGATGCCTTAGATCCGTGTATCAGTCAGTTCGTGTAGGCGTGTGCACACATACTGCCCCACCATGTCGCACGTCCCCGTGATGTTCACGATCCAATTGGATATCTGCTCTATCAACTTTCAATGTTCTTTTCTGCACCTACCATGTTGATCATGGTAAGCGGTGAATCAGGGTTCCACGCCGGAGAGGGAGTGTGAGAAAGGGATAGCACATCCAAGGGAGATCAATAGATGAAATTTAATTGTGATCGAGTGTAAATGTGGGAGAAGCTATTAAAACGGAAGAATTGAAGGAAAGGAGGGGGCGTGCGGCAATTACCCCCTCCCGACTCGGGGAGGTAGTGACGATAAATAATAATACAGGACTCTTAAGATGCCCTGTAGTTGGAATGATTAATAAAAAATTATAGGGAATGTCGCTGGGGTATTTAGGATTTGGAAACGTTAGACAGGAGAGGCCCTGCTGCCGCTTTGTTGACTCTAGATAACTTCTGCCTGATTGCACGTCCCTGTGATGTCCATGATCGATTTGGATATCTTCTCTATCAACTTTTGATGTTCTTTTCTGAGCCTACCATGTTGATCACAGTTATCGGCGAATCAGGGTTCCACGCCGGAGAGGGAGCGTGAGTAAGGGATACCACATCCAAGGGAGGTCAATGGCTGCAATGTGAATTAAGTTATTAAAGCGGAAGGTTTGAATGAAAGGGCCAATTAAAGACGAATTTTACAAATTTAATTCCCTGTCACCTATGCAGAGCAGGGGTTTTTCATCATCAGAAATGGGTTAATGTCACCCACCAATGGAACAGATGATCTTTAAAAATTTCGGTCCCTGTCACCTATATAGAGCAGGGGTTTATTCGCGGCAAAAATGGTAAAATGTCACCCAAGAATGTAACAGAAAAATTTGTGAAATTTATTAACCTGTCTACTAGGTAAAGCAGGGGTATATCACAGCCAAAAATTGGTGAATGCCACCAAAAATGTAACAGACAGATTAGTTAAATTTGTTTACCTGTCTACTTAGTAGAGCAGGGGTATATCACAGACAAAAATTGGTGAATTTTACCAGAAAATGTAACAGACAAATTAGTTAAATTTGTTTACCTGTCTACTAGGTAGATCAGGGGTATATCACAGCCCAAAATTGGTGAATTTTACCCAAAATTGTAACAGACAAATTAGTGAAATGACATAAAATAAAATACGTACAAATTAAAAAATAATCTTGATGTATGAGGTGGAGGTCCTTATGGAGTAGGAGGTTGAGGAGGTGGTGGACGTAGCGGTGTAGGTGGAAGTGGCGGTGGAGGAGGACGAGGTAGCCAACAATGGTTTTTGGTTTAAATTTTTATATATTTTTTTAAATATAGCTGTCCTCTGTGTGAGGTGTATCATCTGTGTCCTCTGTATCCCCCCAGCCACGCACCAGTGATGGCCATGAGCTGGTTTAGGTGCCACCCTACTGTGAACACGGTTCTTTTCTCCTCCATCTCCTCCTCCTCGTCCTCCACCTCGTCATCCTCCAGAACTGTGCCCTGGCTGGATAATTGTGTACCTGGCGTTTGTGGCTGCAGGAACCCACCCTCAGAGGCACTTGTGAATCACTGTCCGGAAACCCTATGAAATGATCCCTCTTCCTCCTCCTCCTGTGCCACATCCTCTTCCATCAGCATTTTTTCAAGGAGGCATAGAAGTGGGATAGTAACGCTGAGAACGGCGTTATTGGCACTGGCTATGTTGGTGGAATACTCGAAACAGCGCAACAAGGAACACAGGTCTCGCATGGAGGCCCACTCATTGGTGGTGAAGTGGTGCTGTTCTGCAAAGCGACTCACCCGTGCATGCTGCAGCTGAAACTCCACTATCGCCTGCTGCTGCTCGCACAGTCTGGCCAGCATGTGCAAGGTGAAGTTCCACCTTCTGGGCACTTCACATATGAGGTGGTGAACGAGAAGGCCGAAGTTACGCTGCAGCGCTGACAGGCGAGCAGCAGCAGGGTGAGAACGCCGAAAGTGCGCACAGATGGTCCACACTTTATGCAGCAGTTCTGACATATCGGGGTAATTTTTAAGGAACCTCTGCACCACCAAATTCAGCATATGCGCCGGGCAAGGGATGTGCATCAAACCGGCTAGTCCCAGAGCTTCTACGAGATTTCGCCCATTATCGCACACCAACCACTTATCGGTCTGTTGTTCAAGGCCCGTCCACAGCTCCTGCACGGTGTGGGGTTTGTCCCCCAAACAGATACGTTTTAAAACTGCCTGCTGTCGTTTAGCCCTGGTTGTGCTGAATTTGGTGGTGAAGGTATTACGCTGACCGGATGAGGAGCTGGTAGAGGATGAGGAAGAGGAGTAGGAGGAGCAAGCAACAGGAGGCAAAGAGAAATGCCCTGCAATCCTCGGTGGTGGAAGGACATGCGCCAAACTGCTATCCGCCTCAGGCCCAGCCGCCACTGCATTTACCCAGTGTGCTGTTATGGAGATATTACGTCCCTGACCGAGCTTACTGGTCCACGTATCCGTAGTTAGGTGGACCTTGCCACAGATGGCGTTGTACATTGCACACCTGATTTTGTCCACCACTTGGTTGTGCAGGGAAGGGATGGCACGCCTGGAAAAGTAGTAGCGGCTGGGCACAAGGTACTGTGGGACACCCACTGCCATAAGGCTTTTAAAACTCTCAGTCTCCATCAGACGGAATGACAGCATTTCAAAGGACAGTAATTTTGAAATGCTGGCATTCAGGCCAGGGATCGCGGGTGGGTAGGGTGGTACTTCCCCTTCTGCTCCAGTGTTTGGGAGATGGAGAGCTCAACGCTTCCTTGCTGCTTTTCCAAGGCTGCTATTCCAAGTGCTGATTTACAAGTGCATTGGAGATATTCAGGAGATACTCAGGAGGTAATCTGGAGGTGGATACAATCTAAACAAGTAAGATTTGTTTGTTTAAAATCTTCCCCCTCTTTACAATGGCAGACCTGGTTCTGTGCAGGAATTGTTGTGCTTTTATTTCAGGTTCCACTCTTTAGAGGTTTGGATACTGTCTGATCTGTAGACAGCTCTCCATAATGCAGCAGAAAATCACCTTTTTGAAATATGAGATTTGTAAAATAACCATTAAACAAACTCAGGCTGAGAACATTGCAATGCCACTGCCACAGAGGCCCCCTAGAAATGTAAGATGGGTTACTGTAGGTTCTGGTAGACTGAGAGTTGTGGATAGAAGACATGTCCCACAGTCTGTGGCTCTCCATAATTCATTTGCAACACTTTCAGAGTGCAAGAGCAACATGGAGGATGGCTCAAGCACAGTGGGTGAGAAACAATCATCTCCCATGCCTAAAGTATGCAAGACTGCAGCCAAAGACAAAAAGGAGAAGGTGAGGATTGATAGTAAGCATCTGTTGGTGGGTGATTCCATCATAAGAGGTGTGAAGTTTGAGGAGAATGGTGTTGTGAGATGTCTCCCTGGTGCTACCGCTAGCAGGGATAGACGATGGATCCTTAATATTGTTAGGCAAGCAAAGCAGGAAAGGGATGCTATTGTCCATCCTGGGACAAACAATCTGGCTTGCAATGAGGTTTCAAAGGTGAAAGAAGCTTTTCACACACTTGGAAAGGATATACGGGAGGTTGCATCAACTGTTTCATTCTCTGCAGTTTTGCCTGTGCATAACTTTCAGCATGACAGGAAGATGCACATTAAGGAATTCAATGTATGGCTTGGTAAATGGTGTCTGAACCAAGGGTTTGGCTTTGTGTCTCATGTTAGCTCTTGTTGGAATGGAAAAGAACTGTACAAGAAAGATGGTTTGCATCTTTCTCTCAAGGGAACGAATGTCCTCGGTGAACAGTTCCAAGTATTTGCTAAGGAGCATTTAAACTAGGAAAGGGGGGCAAAAAGAGTGATAATCCAGCAGTCCAACTGCCCCCCCGAACAATACCAGAAGATGCCAGTAGCACAAAGGTTAAGAAATGACAAGCTCAGATTCTTGTCTACAAATGCTCGCAGTTTAGGGAATAAGATCAATGAACTTGAGGCTATAATGGCATCTGAGAATATAGATGTAGTGTCTGTTACTAAGACGTGGTTCAAGGGGAGTAATGACTGGGATATAACAATACCAGGGTTCTCTCTATACAGGAAAGACAGAGAAGGCAAGAAGGGGGAGGGGTGGCCCTGTATGTGAAAGATAGCATAAAATCTAATTTGATACAAGTTAGCGAGAACAATTTAGAGTCAGTTTGGGTTACCTTGCAGCTTGATAATCATAAGGTAACTCGTGTAGGTGTGATATATAGACCACCTAGCCAAGTCAAAGAATTAGATGATCTACTAGTTGAGGAAACAGCTAAAATGACATTGAAGGGGGAAGTTATCATTATGGGAGACTTTAATATTCCAGATGTAAACTGGAAAACCAAAATAGCTAGTTCTGCCAGGAGTACAGATATTCTAAATTCCCTACTGGGATTATCTCTACAGCAAGTAGTTGAGGAGCCAACCCGGAAGGAGGCCATTTCAGATTTAGTATTCACAAATGGGAATTTGGTATATGATATTACTGTAGGGGAAAGCTTGGGATCTAGTGATCACCAGTCAGTGTGGTTTACTATAAGTACAGTGACTGAGTCACACCACACAAAAACAAAAGTTTTAGATTTTAGAAAAATTGACTTTTCTAAAATTAGATTAGTGGTATGCGAGTCCCTATTAGAGATGTCCCGAACTATTCGCCGGCGAACAGTTCCCGGCGAACATCGCTTGTTCGCGTTCGCCACGGCGGGCGAACATATGCGATGTTCGGTCCGCCCCCTATACATCATCATTGAGCAAACTTTGACCCTGTACCTCACAGTCAGCAGACACATTCCAGCCAATCAGCAGCATACCTCCCAGACCCTCCCACCTCCTGGACAGCATCCATTTTAGATTCATTCGGAAGCTGCAGTCTTAGTGCGGAGAGGGACAGTGCAGCTGCTGCTGATTTAATAGGGAAATCGATAGTTAGGCCAGTGTATTCAGTGTCCACTCCAGTCCTGAAAGACTCATCTGATCTGCTGTAAGGACAGCGTCCTGACAGCACCCCAAAAAGCCCTTTTTAGGGCTAGTACATCAGTCTGCTTTTTTTTTTTTCTCTGTAATCTAACTGCAGTTGCCTGCCAGCGTGTGTGTCAGGCACCCAGTGTATACTGTGCCCACTTGCCCAGTGCCACCACTCATATCTGGTGTCACAGTAGCTTGCATTTAAAAAAAACAAAAACTTTTTTGACTGTAATATAATTGCAGTTAGTTGCCTGCAAGCGTGTGTGTTAGGCCTACAGTGTGTACTGTGCCAACTACTGCCAGTGCACAGTGCCACTCATATCTGGTGTCACAGTAGATTACATTAAAAAAAACTAAAAACTTTTTTGACTGTAATATAATTGCAGTTAGTTGCCTGCAAGCGTGTGTGTTAGGCCTACAGTGTGTACTGTGCTAACTACTGCCAGTGCACAGTGCCACCAGTGCCACTCATATCTGGTGTCACAGTAGATTACATAAAAAAACAAAAACTTTTTCGACTGTAATATAATTGCAGTTAGTTGCCTGCAAGCGTGTGTGTTAGGCCTACAGGGCATACTGTGCCAACTACTGCCAGTGCACAGTGCCACTCATTTCTGGTGTCACAGTAGATTACATAAAAAAAAAAAAAAAACTTTTTTGACTGTAATATAATTGCAGTTAGTTGCCTGCAAGCATGTGTGTTAGGCCTACAGTGTGTACTGTGCCAACTACTGCCAGTGCACAGTGCCACCACTCATATCTGGTGTCACAGTAGCTTGCACACATAGCACAACTAATCTAAAAAAAATGACAGGCAGAGGCAAGCCACCCCCGCTGGTGGTCGTGGTGCTGTGATTCCCTTTGGCCCTAGAATAATGCCCAGTGTTCAGAGGCCACGTACCCTGAACTCGAAAAGTTCTGAGGACATAGTTGACTGGCTAACACAGGACACCCAGGGCCGTCTTTACCGCGGGGCAAAAGGGGCAGCTTCCCCGGGCCCAGTTGCTCCTGGGGGGCACAAGCAGCACTCGGTGACCAACAAGACATTTTAGCCTTAGCTGCCGAATATTGCGGCAGGGCCGGCCTTTGGGGTGTGTGCGGGCGGGCCGTGCTTACTACTATATTTTGTTGCCGCCGCCGCCCGCCGGCCATCTAACAGCACGGAGTCACGGTCCGGACTATAGAAAGAGACTGAGTGAGGAGGGGGCAGGGCCCGTGGCCGCTCTGCGCTCCGCTCTGCTGCCTGGCCTGCCTGTCTCTTTATTAGAGCAGACCAGTGGCTGCTGGAGCGTGACGCAGCTGCCGCACAGGCAGAGAGAAGAAGGAGGCGGAGCGAGCCCGAGCTCCAGCCAGCAGCCACAACAGACACAGCCTGAGCCAGCCAAGCAACTAAGCAAGTTCCAGTTCCAGCATAACAAGTCAGAACAGAACTTACAGGTATTTGGTAGTACAAAGTACAATTTTGTACAAAGATAACAACTGGATGGATCCCATCTGCCACTGGCCCATGATGGAGCGGGAGAAATGTGCCATGGGGGGCTCATAGAGGACAGGGGGACAGCGTGTGCTTTCCTGCTACTATATCAAACCCCCCCCAGGGATTTTGGGGGCCATTAAGGGTTGGACTTTAACTCCTTGCTGCTGATGTTGAGTGTGCCAGTGCCACCAATCATATTCCCCTCCCCCCAGCACATCAGTTACCTTTAGGAGGTTGGGGATATGATTGGTGGCTATGGGCACACTCCGCATCATCCAACCCCTAATGCCCCCCAAAATGCCCAGTGGGGGGGGTGGTATGACAGGCAGGAGGGGCCTTGTGCATGCGGGCCCTTGCCCTGCACTCGCTCAGCTGTCCTCGCATACATATCGTGCCCTGTGTCCACTGTCCTGTGCCCACTCTGCTAAAGCCTGGCATAGCCCAGCTATGCCCTGCTTTACCAAAGCAGACAGGCAGGAGCCGTGTGGTGATCATATTTATTGTATGTATGTGTGTGTGTCCGTCCCTGTGTGTGTGTGACTGTCCTTCCCTTTGTGTGTGTGTGTGTCCGTCCCTGTGTGTGTGTGTGTCCCCGTCCCTGTGTGTGTGTGTCCGTCCCTGTGTGTGTGTGTCCGTCCCTGTGTGTGTTTGTGTCCGTCCCTGTGTGTGTGTGACTGTCTATCCCTGTGTGTGTGTGACTGTGCGTCCCTGTGTGTGTGTGACTGTCCGTCCCTGTGTGTGTGTGTGTGACTGTCCATCCCTGTGTGTGTGTGACTGTCCGTCCCTGTGTGTGTGTGTCTCTCCCTGTGTGTATCACCATGCCCACAGTGTTCCTATGTCTTGACGCAGCTGCTTCAGAACGTTCTGTGCGGGGCAAGAAGAAGAAGATGGAAGAGGAGGCAGCGCCAGCATGGAGTCCGTGCGATAGACACAGGGAGGCACACTAAGGACAAAGGTAACACTTCCACATGATCTACACTAGTGTTATCTGTGGTTTTACATAGGACTGCAGGTAACACTACTACATTATTCAGCACTAGTGTTATCTGTGGTTTTACATAGGACTGCAGGTAACACTACCACAAGGGTAACTCGCACAGGGCGCATGAACACCTAAGGCCGGCCCTGGCTACGCACCCCAGCGCCACCCCCCCCCCCCACATCCGGCACCTTCCCTCAATATGACTGCAGGAGCCCAGGAGCGCAACCAAAAGTCACGTGACAGAGCTTCCGGTGTGCAGAGCAACGGCTCTCAGCTAGAAGAGAAGGAAGATGGCGTCAGCGTCTGCCAAGCAGATAGCGGCGGAGCAGGTGCCTCATCCCTTGTACATATAGATATATATACTGTATGAAGACCAACCCCGCCGCCCGCTCATTTCCCGGGGCTCCGCCCTCTAAACAGTTTGTGTGTGTCAGGCACATGTCTGATGTCTCACCCTGCAGCTTTATAATCTCCTGTGTCATACAATAGAACGAACTGTAATCTGTAACGTCATATAGAGGGATGACGTCGCTGATGTAATATGCCTCTTATATGTGGAGAGCGGTGATGTCACAGATGTAATATATCACCTATATGTGGACAGCGGTGATGTCACTGATGTAATATATTACTTATAAGTGATATATTACATCAGTGACATCACCACTCTCCACATATAAGTAATATATTACATCAGTGACATCACCACTCTCCACATATAAGTAATATATTACATCAGTGACATCACCGCTGTCCACATAAGTAATATACAGTATTACATCAGTGACATCACTGCTGTCCACATATACCGGTAAGTAATATATTACATCAGTGACATCACCGCTCTCCACATATATGTGGAGAGCGGTGATGTCACTGATGTAATATATCGCCTATATGTGGACAGCGGTGATGTCACTGATGTAATATATCACTTATATGTGGAGAGCCGTGATGTCACTGATGTAAAATATCACTTATATGTGGAGAGCGGTGATGTCACTGATGTAATATAACATTATTTGTGTAAGGGGCTTACGGTAGTACAGTGAAGAGCCCTGGGAAAGCAGGGAATGAGTGTAGTCGGTTGTGGTGTGCCGAAACCGAGGATGAGGTAGGCCTGAGAAAGAAGAGGGCCTACCCAAGGAAAAGATATGGAAGAAATGAGTTGTAAATGAGTGGAGTGGTGGGAGGGTCAAAGCTCAGACCTCAATGATGCAGGAGCCAGGTAAGGGGAGTGCCCTAAATAGGCTGGAGGCGGACCTCAGCCCCTCCCACAAATCCAGGCAATCTGCCTTAATACTTGTGTAAGGGGCTTACGGTAGTACAGTGAAGAGCCCTGGGAAAGCAGGGAATGAGTGTAGTCGGTTGTGGTGTGCCGAAACCGAGGATGAGGTAGGCCTGAGAAAGAAGAGGGCAAAAATGGAAATAACCAGTTTATTGTAGCCAATTGATGTATCAATAGCTTAACCCGACATGTTTTGGAAAGCCACTCTTAAACTCTTGTGTTGGATTGGGGAATGTATTGCGCGTAAGCGGATGACTCCCAGCGCCCCAATCCCCTGATGCCATGAGTGAGGATGTTGGCACTGGAGGCCGTGGACGTGGCTCCAATGCGAAAGGAGTGCCCTGAGTAGTTGGCTGCGTTGAGGCCTAGTTGTGTGAGGGATGACCCGACATGGGTCATGAAGGTGGTGGTGGTGAGTACCGAACCATGTAGTTGAAGTAGCGGTTGAGAGGGTAGAACTTGTGACGCTGATTGTGAGCATCCAGGACCCTGACTGGACACCATCTGTTGTGCGTGGGGTAATATGAAATGTTGACGGGTAAGTGCTGACTATTCTTGGAGTGAGGTAAGGACAGGATGTAGTGAACCATGTGTTTTGACAAGTGGGAGACAAGAAGACAAGGTGAGGTTCGGGTCGAGGAGGCTGTAGTGAATTTCCCGGAACTCAGGAATCCGTAGAAGGTCAAGTAAATGCCGTATTGATGATGGAGTTGGTATCTGTTTCCAGAGGCGTGGCGTCCAGTAAGTCGGATAATGCTTTGAAGATATGATTGATTATGGGTAGCCTCTGGGCTGGACGTGCGGGTTCCGTTTCCTGAATACCTCTGAGTATGGATTTGATCTGGTGCGAGGACATGAAGCTGATGTTATTGGGGTGTATGATTAGCATATGATGTTGAAATGCCAGTGAGATATGGTTTGATGGTGTTGTATGACATGAGTTTGAGGTGGCAAAAAGAAGCCAACCCCGGAAGAGACGTCATGACAAAAAGGGTGCGCGATGTTGTGTTCCAACAGGACCTGTTGAATAGTGTGAACGCTCTGTCGTATGTTCTATGTGTATCGTCTGATAGTGCTAAGCGGGACAAAGACTGGCTATGCCGCATGATGCCTTCTAATCCAGAATGAGCTGTTTGAAATGATGGAGTGATGGAGGCCGTGGGTAACGCTGATGGGAGAGCTTGATGAAATGCCTGAAATTTGACGCGAGACAGACTGTCAGCTGCCGTATTGCCCACCCCCGGGACATAGAAACAATGCAAGAAGAAAATATTGCAAGCGGCCAACCAAGGAAGTCTCCGCAGAAACCTCAAGATTGTGAGAGATTTGGAACAATCCTGTTGATGAACTGGCAGGTCGTATGGTTGTCTGAATAGCACCGGACCGACATGTTGCCCATGAATGACCCCACGCTACGGCCGCCGCCACGATGGGGTAGATCTTGAAAAGCGCTGAGGCAGTGGAGAATCCTTCCAACCCCGGACCGCAGGAGGCCAGCTGCCCCACAGCCAATCGTTCCCAAAAATGGCCGCGAAGCCTGTGGTAGATGCCGCATCTGACCAGATAGAGGGGGAAGAGTCCGACGGCTGAGGGAGAAACAAGCTCCCGCCATTCCAGGTGGACAGAAATCTCCCCCACATGCCCAGACCTGCCTGCAGCGTGGGCATCCAGGGACAACCTGTGCGAGTCGTGTAGGAAAAGGGGAGAGGTGCAGGAGCCGTGATATAAATGAGCGACACTGAGGTGGATGCGCATGGCAAAGATCAGGGAGCCCAGCAGGGACTGCAGTTCTTTGCGGTTGCCGGTGCTGAGTTAAAGGTAGTTGCCTATGTGGGCGAGAATGTCCTGGATCTTCCCGGATGGCAAACTGGCTGAATCCAACTGGGTACCCAGAAAAGGTGATGACCGTGTCTGGCCCTTCTGTCTTCTTGGTGGCGATGGGTACCCCCGGTTCCTCCTCCGGTATTATGTGCGTCGGGCTGACTTCTTGGTCCTCCAGGCTAACGGTCGACGTGATCACTGGCAATCCGGCCGGTGACGCTGCCGGTGGTGGCCCCGCCAAGGAGAGGGTCGCAGTGACCGATTCCAGCCTCTCCAACCTGGCGTTGACTTTAGACATGGATGACATTTAGGGAGGACAGCATGGTATGTATATCCCCTGTGCTGGACTGGCTAGGTCCTCCCCTGCCTCCCTGTTATCGATTGGCGTGCGCAGCAGCCGGAAAAGCTCTGCTTCCCTCGCCGTGGCGGGGAAGGGAACATGCCGTCACCTTGACTCCGTCGTTATGCGCGGGATTGCCCAGGATCTGATGGGTGCTGGACTGGCTAGACCGTCTCCCTGGGTAGCAGTGACGGATCTAGCAGGGGTGCCAGGTAGGGAGAAGTTCTCTTTCCCTTCCAGAGACATAGTAAAACAAAACAGTTGATTAGCTTGGGGAAACACAGGATCGTGCTGGCTAGCTAGGCCGGACGGCGAAAAAATTATACTTGCATGGTGACAGATGAGGCCCTGCTAATTGCCAAGCGGCTTGAGAGGCTCTACCTATGATTTGGCGCGAGGGGTTAATGAGGCCACTTGTGGTAGTGGCAGGAGCGTTGGCCTCTCGGTGACTGTAAGACAGGACTAGGGGAAGGGAGTGACAGGTGAGGCCCTCTCTATGCAACACGCGAGGCGGCTTACTAACGAGGTGGCGCGTTGGGCGGGTGCCTCTGTACGTTTGAGGCGGGGTGTCGGCCTCGCGGGACCACTAACTGCTGGCGAAGCCAAGAAGGGGGTAACCTAGTAGGATGATGGTGCCCCTAAAGCCAGCACGCTGACCCTAACGGGATTATTCGAAATGTAAGGAAGACTTTTGTTAATGAGCAGGTGAACGTACCTGGTGGTAAGAAAAATTCTCCGGATACATGGTAGTGCAAAATACAATATAGGTTGACCGCCTGAAAAAAGAAAGGGGGAGGGTAGACATAAAATAGTGTGATGAAATGTGCAAATGCATATGGTACATATACACGACCGGGAGGATCATGGCGGTTGTTCATGAAACGACAGCTTGCGCCTGGTGTGAAAAGAGACCAGTGCATGCCGTGTGGCCATGCCCAGGCGGAAAGCGCGTGCCGGCAATTTAATGGAATATTTGGACCGTGTCCCTGCAATTTCCACCTATTTATTGATTATGATAAAACAATTATAATATATATTTATTTTAATTTTTATTTTATTTATTTATTTATTTATTTTTCCGGATGACCAGACGATGACTCCTCCCCCCAGTGCTTCCATTATTAAATTTTTTTTTTTTTTTTTAAAGCTGATGACCTATCCAAAGGGTAGATCATTGTTAGCAAAAGGTGAAGAACCCTTTTGAGACAGTCTCTTTGCAGCTGAGTGTGTGTATGGGAAGTTATGCCCTTTCAGCCAGAAGAGCATTTATAAGATCATGCATTGATTTTGGACAAGAGGGCCTGGCTTATAATCTTCATGTTTATTCCAAAAGGTGTTTGATGGCGTTTTTTTTTGTTTTTTTTTATTTATTTTTCTTTTCTTTGTGTGGGCTGCTGGGGTGTTATATGACTGTAAGGGGCGTGCTGGAAGGCTCCCCTGCCGTCCGACGGCGCCCCCCCGCAACAGAAGCGGCGCGCACGGCCGCCGGGACACCGCGCACGCGCCGACGGAATCGCCGCGCATGCGCAGAACCCCTGCCGCGCATGCGCAGACCAGGCACCAGGACGCGGCCGGGCGCCATCGGCCACGCGGCAGGAGGAGCGGTAACCAGGCAGGAGGTGGTGGGGAGGGGATGTCAGGGCAGCGGTAAGCCCAGTGGAGGTGAAATGTGAAATGAATGGGGGGGGGGGGTGCAGGTTGCACCGCCACTGCCCCCGTGACAGCGCACCTAAATGACCGGGGGGGGGGGGGGGGGGCGGGCCATGAACGTTGTTGGTGAAGTGAAAATGAATCATGTGGAACATGCTTGGAGGATTATGTGACTGTTTGTAAGGAGTGACATTTTGGAGCATAGGAAAAATGAAAGCCATTTATTTTTGAACCCATTCGTCCGGAGTCCCCCCACGGCGGCCGGGACACCGCGCATGCGCCGATGAAATCGCCGCGCATGCGCAGAACCCCGGCCGCGCATGCGCAGACCAGGCCCCAGGACGCGGCCGGGCGCCATCGGCCGCGCGGCAGGAGGAGTGCCAAACATGCAGGAGGCGGTGGGGAGGGGATGTCCGCGCCGCGGCAAGCCCAGTGAAGTTTGAAATGAATGGGGGGTGTGCCGGGTGTACCGCAGCTGGCCCCTGTGCTATGTACCTGGAAAACGAGGAGGGGAGGGGGAGGGGGGGGGGGGGGCATGAATGTTGGATGTTTGAGGGGTGAAACCCAGAAATGGGGAATGGGGCTGGAACCATCAGGGGGCTGACCGGAGTGACGGTCCTGTGGGGAGACGCCAGAATAGGCATGAGCAATGAGCTGCCGGTGATTGCTGCGAGCAGCCGTGACATGGATGCAGTGTGTGTGAAAAGAACCATGGAAAAAAAAGGGGGGGGGGATTTAATCCACGAACCATTGGTCGCATGCTGCCAGAGCTGTTGACCGGAATGGTGGTGCGGTTTGTGAATGAATATGCATGAAACAGGTGTGACAGAAATGAATGCTGGTGACTTGCATGAAAACCGTGACATTGGTGCGCATTGATGAAGTGAGATGAACCGGTACAGGGGCAACCGTGAGGCCCTGCTGTACCGTATGAAATAACTCATACGCATTTGTGCTCCTGCAGCCGTGCACATGAACATGAGGAGGGGGGGGGGGGCATGAATGTGGATGATTGTGGGGTGATATGGACTGAAAAAGAAATGGGGAACGAGCCTGGACCCCAGGGGTGCTGACCGCAGTGTTGTGCCTGTGGGAAGATTGCTGAACGAGACATGACAAAATGAGATACTGGTGACTGTGAGAAAGCCGTGACATTAGCGCAGCGTCTATGAAATGAAATGAAACTGAAATGGGGGATTAGGCCAGAAACCATGCCGCATGCTGCAGAGGTGTTGACCGGAATGGTAGTCCGGTGTGGACAAATTGCGCATGAACAGGGCGTGACAGAAATGAATACTGGTGACTTGTATGAGAAAACCGTGACATTGGTGCAGCGTATGATGAAATGAAATGAACTGGTACAGGGGCAACCGTGAGGCCCCGGCTGTACCGTATGGATGACTCAGAAACCACTGCCTGCATGCCGCAGGGGTGTTGACCGGAGTGGTGATACGGTGTAGATAAATTTATGCATGAACGAGACATGACAGAAATGAAATGCTGGTGACCTGGGCGAGAAAGCTGTGACATTAGTGCAGCATTCGGTGAAATGAAATGAACAGAAATGGGGGATTGCCCAGGAAACGACTGCATGCTTGCCGCAGGGGTGCTGACTGGAATAATGGTACCATGTAGACAAATTGTGCATGAACAAGGCGTGACAGAAATGAAATACTGGTGACTTGTATGAGAAAACAGTGACATTGGTGCAGCGTTTGGTGAAATGAATTGAACCGGTACAGGGGGCAACCGTGAGGCCCCGGCTGTACCGTATGGATGACTCGCAGTTTAACGGGCAAACGTGACCCACAGTGAACCTGAGTAAAGCCGGAAAAATAGAACCGAAATGCTCCAAATCCAGAACCGATGGCAACGAAAAACTCCCAGGAATTCAGCGACTCGCAGGCAACTCTCCAGACACTCCACAAGCGACCTCCTCTCTCAAAAGCTCAGACCTCAATGATGCAGGAGCCAGGTAAGGGGAGTGCCCTAAATAGGCTGGAGGCGGACCTCAGCCCCTCCCACAAATCCAGGCAATCTGCCTTAATACATGTGGAGAGCAGTGATGTCATCACGCTCGCCTGTGCCAGGACGCGGTGAGGTGTGTGCGTCTGCGTTGCACCATCCCTCGCCGTACAAGCAGCTAGTTAGCGCCAGTGAAAGGACACAGGTGAGTATAAGATTTTCGCTTTTTTTTTAGGGTGTGGGAATGCGGGATCCAACACTAGCACCACAGCTGCTTCACTTGATCTGTCAGAGGAGTTATTTACACATCAGTTGGAAGAAATGAGTGATGCGCAACCATTATTGCCAAAGGATGTAGATAACAGGGAAATGTCTCAGTCAGGCAGCATTACACACATGGACGTATGGTGTGATGATGATGATGTTGTACCCGCTGCTGCTTCCTTTGCTGAGTTGTCAGATACAAGTGAAGCGGTTGATGATGACGATGTGTCCGTGGATGTCACGTGGGTGCCCGCTCGAAGAGAAGAAGAACAGGGGGATAGTTCAGATGGGGAGACAGAGAGGAGGAGGAGACGAGTTGGAAGCAGGGGGAGGTCGTCGCAAGGAGCTAGTGGCACAGTCAGACAGCATGCATCGGCACCCGGGATCAGCCAGACAGCACTCCAATCAACGCATGCTGTTGCCACCACCAGAATGCCGTCATTGCAAAGCTCAGCAGTGTGGCATTTTTTTTCTGTGTCTGCCTCTGACAACAGCGATGCTAACCTGTGCCAAAAGAAACTGAGTCGTGGGAAGTCCAACACCCACCTAGGTACAACTGCTTTGCGAAGGCACATGATCTCAAATCACAAACGCCTATGGGATCAACACATGAGTACAAGCAGCACACAAACTCAAAGCCACCATCCTCCTCCTGGTCCAGCATCTTCAGCCACGTCAACCACTGCTGTCCTCCTTGACCCCTCTCAACCATCGGCCAATCCGCCTCTCACCTTCAGCAGTTCCTGCTCATCTGCCCACAGTCAGGTGTCTGTCAAGGAAATGTTTGAGCGTAAGAAGCCAATGTCACAAAGTCACCCCCTTGCCCGGCATCTGACAGCTGGCTTTTCGGAACTCTTAGCCCGCCAGCTTTTACCATACCAGCTGGCGGAGTCTGAGGCCTTCAAAAAATTTATAGCTATTGGGACACCGCAGTGGAAGGTACCCGGCCAAAATTTCTTTTCACAAAAGGCAATCCCCAACCTGTACTCTATTGTGGAAAAGGAAGTCATGGCATGTCTTGCACACAGTGTTGGGGCAAGGGTCCATCTCATCACTGATACCTGGTCTGCAAGGCACGGTCAGGGCAGGTATATCACGTACACTGCGCATTGGGTAAACCTGCTGATGGCTGCCAAGCATGGAATGCGTGGCTCTGCAGAGGAGTTGGTGACACCGCCACAACTTGCAGGCAGGCCTGCTGCCACCTCCTCTACTCCTCCTACTCCCTCCTCTTCGCTAACCTCCTCGGCTGAGTCCTCTTCTGCTGCTGCGTCTTGCTCCACATCAACTGCACCCCCCCAGCTCCCCAGGGGCTATTCCACATCCCGGATACGAAAGTGTCACGTCTTCTTGGGGTTGACCTGCCTGAAAGCAGAGAGTCACACCGGACCAGCACTCCTGTCTGCCCTGAACGCACAGGTGGATCAGTGGCTGACTGCTCACCAACTGGAGATCGGCAAAGTGGTGTGTGACAATGGAAGCAATTTGTTGGCGGCATTGAATTTGGGCAAGTTGACACATGTGCCATGCATGGCACATGTATTGAATCTGATCGTACAACGATTTGTGCATAAGTACCCAGGCTTACAGGACGTACTCAAGCAGGCCAGGAAGGTGTGTGGCCATTTGAGGCGTTCCTACACGGCCATGGCGCACTTTTCAGATATTCAGCGGAGAAACAACATGCCAGTGAGGCGCTTGATTTGCGACAGCCCGACACGTTGGAATTCAACACTCCTAATGTTCGACCACCTGCTCCAACAAGAAAAAGCGGTAGTATTTGTATGACTGGGGTGCTAGGACAGCCTCTGCGGAGCTGGGTATTTTTTTGCCACGTTACTGGACGCTCATGCGCAATGCCTGTAGGCTCATGCGTCCTTTTGAGGAGGTGACAAACCTAGTCAGTCGCACCGAAGGCACCATCAGTGACATCATCCCATTTGTTTTCTTCCTGGAGCGTGCCCTGCGAAGAGTGCTGGATCAGGCCGTAGATGAGCGTGAAGAGGAAGAGTTGTGGTCACCATCACCACCAGAAACAGCCTTATCAGCATCGCTTGCTGGACATGCGGCAACGCTGGAAGAGGAGTCTGAGGAAGAGGAGTCTGAGGAGGAATGTGGCTTTGAGGAGGAGGAAGACCAACCACAGCACGCATCCCAGGGTGCTCGTTGTCACCTATCTGGTACCCGTGGTGTTGTACGTGGCTGGGGGGAAGAACAGACCTTCAATGACATCAGTGAGGACGAGGAACGGGACATGAGTAGCTCGGCATCCAACCTTGTGCAAATGGGGTCTTTCATGCTGTCATGCCTGTTGAGGGACCCTCGTATAAAAAGGCTGAAGGAGAACGACCTGTACTGGGTGGCTACGCTACTAGACCCCCTGGTATAAGCAGAAAGTGCCTGAAATGAAATGTTACAGAATTACCGCAAGTCGGAAAGGATGCAGCAGTTCCAAAACAAGTTAAAAAGTATGCTTTACACAGCGTATAAGGGTGATGTCACAGCACAACGGGAATCTAACAGGGGAAGAGGTGAAAGTAATCCTCCTCCTCCCACGACCACGCCGGCAAGAACAGGACGCTTTACAGACGTGTTGTTGATGGAGGACATGCAGAGCTTTTTAAGTCCTACGCATCGCCACAGCCCTTCGGGGTCCACCCTCAGAGAACGACTCGACCGACAGGTAGCAGACTACCTCGCCTTAACTGCAGATATCGACACTCTGAGGAGCGATGAACCCCTTGACTACTGGGTGTGCAGGCTTGACCTGTGGCCTGAGCTATCCCAAGTTGCGATAGAACTTCTGGCCTGCCCCGCTTCAAGTGTCCTGTCAGAAAAGACCTTCAGTGCAGCAGGAGGTATTGTCACTGAGAAGAGAAGTCGCCTAGGTCAAAAAAGTCTAGATTACCTTACCTTTATTAAGATGAATGAGGCATGGATCCCGAAGGGACTGACAGTGGGCGATACATTAGACTAAAAAAGTCCTGATGAGATGAGATGCCTTGGGCTAAAAATGGTCCACACGCTGCTGTATTTTATCTCTGCATGCCGGATGACTTGCGTGACTTCTCCGCCACCAACTAGGGTTCAAGCCGCAATGTTTTAGTGCACTTTCTGCCTGGAAGACATAAATTTTTCTGGCCGCTGCTACAGCATGTGTACATGCCTAATTTTTCTGGTCTCTGGTGCTGCACTGTGGCTGCAAAAAAAAAAAAAGGCACATACATGTGTCAATTCCCCTTCGTGATTGTTACCTTGTTGTGGTGAAGGGGCTTGCGTATCACAATGAAGCGATCACCTCTATGAGTGTGTTGGCAATGGCAATGTTGGAACACCTCAGATGAGATAAGGTCGTTGCTTCATTGTGAACAGACCAAAAGCAATCAACTGGATAATTTTGCATAGAAAAAACATGAATTTTCTTTGTGATCATTAAAGCCTACTAGGCCAACAATGGGCCCACACTGCAGAATCATTGTTTTCTGGGTCACTTAACTGTCACTGAACTACCTCAGCACGACCATAGGCTTTGAAAAACCGCCCTCGCCTGCAATTTCCCAAACGTGCGCACAAGCACAGTCATCACTACACCAAGATTGACGGTTGTCTAAACTCTATTCCATACATGTCCCATGATAGGAATAGTACTACTTAACATACCACTCATATCGGGTAGCACAGTACATTGCACGGCGCATGCGCCGTGCCCCAAATTGGAAGTAAGAGGACCGACCAAGGATCTTTTTCCATCTCCCGGTTCCTAAAATCTATTCCATACACCACACCGGCCCCTGATAGGGGACAAAACTGAGATTAAACTGGTCAGAACAGATTTTTTTAATTAAAAAAAAAGAGGACAACCTCTGAGGAGCTGGTTATTTTTTGGCCACGTTACTGAACGCTCATGCACAATGGCTGTAGGCTCATGTGTCCTTTTGCGGAGGTGACAAACCTGGTCAGTCAAACCCAAGGCAACATCATCGACCTCATCCCATATGCGTTTTTTCTGGAGCGTGCCCTGCGAAGAGTGCCGGATCAGGCCGTAGATGAGCATGAAGAGGAAGAGTTGTGGTCACCATCACCATCAGAAGCAGCCTTGTCGTCGTCGATTGCTGGACCTGCGGCAACGCAGAGAGAGGAGTCTGAAGAAGAGGAGTCAGAGGAGGAAGGTGGCTTTGAGGAAGTGGAAGACCAACCACAGCAGGCGTCCCAGGGGGCTTGTTGTCACCTTTCGGGGACCCTTGGTGTTGTACGTGGCTGGGTGGAGGAAGAGACCTTCAATGACATCAGTGAGGACAAGGAATGGGACATGGCTAGCTTGGTATCCAACCTTGTGCAAATGGACTGTTTGCGGTTGTTTGCGGTGCGTTAAACAGGGAGTTTGGTCTGTCAGAGTTTGGTCTGTCACTGTGAAGCGGGCGTAACCCTTACACTACCTGATCGATACAACATCATACCTGATCGTATACACACACTGGATGTTTTAAAGCACGTTATTCCAAACAATTTAGGAATATTAGGTGATTTATTGCCTTTATGGATTAAAACCCGACTCTGCGTCAACTACGTAAATTTTCCATGGGAGTTTTGCCATGGATCCCCCTCCGGCATGCCACAGTCCCCTTGAAACAACTTTTCCATCACTATTGTGGCCAGAAAGAGTCCCTGTGGGTTTTAAAATTCGCCTGCCTATTGAAGTCTATGGCGGTTTGCCTGGTTCACCCGTTCGCGAACATTTGCGGAAGTTCGCGAACCGAAAATTTTATGTTCACGACATCTCTAGTCCCTATCAGATTGGAACAGTTTCATTGGAGTCCAGGAGAAATGGGACTACTTAAAAGTGGCTCTATTGAAGGCAACAGAAAATTGCATTAGGCTTGTCAGTAAAAGCAAAAAAAGGAAGAGATCACTGTGGTACTCAGCAGAAGTGGACAAAATCATTAAAAACAAAAAGATAGCATTTAGGAATTATAAAAATAAAAAAAAACAAAGATGACAGGCAAATTTATAAGATTAGGCAGAGAGAGGCCAAACAAATTATAGGAGCTTCTAAAGCACAGGCAGAAGAGAAATTAGCTCAGTCAGGGAAAAAAGGCGATAAAGCATTCTTCAGATACATAAATGAAAAAAGGAAACTAAAACAAGGAATTACAAAATTAAAAACAAAAGAAGGAAGGTATATGGAAGAAGATAAAGAACTAGCTGACTGCCTAGATGAATACTTCTGTTCAGTTTTTACAAAGGAAAATGAAGGAAAAGGACCTCAGTTAGGAAAGAAGACTATCGAATCTTTTGATGCATGTGTCTTTACAGAGGAAGAGGTTCTAAGTCAGCTGTCTAAAATTAATACAAATAAGTCACAGGGGCCTGATGGGATACACCCAAAGCTATTAAAAGAGCTCAGCGGTGAACTAGCCAAACCATTAACAGATTTATTTAACCAATCACTGGCAACAGGAGTCGTCCCAGAAGATTGGAAATTAGCAAATGTTATGCCCATTCACAAGAAAGGTAGTAGGGAGGAATCGGGCAACTATAGGCCAGTAAGCCTGACATCAATAGTGGGGAAATTAATGGAAACCATACTTAAGGAGAGGATTGTGAAACATCTAAAATCCCATGGATTGAAAGATGAAAAACAGCATGGGTTTACTTCAGGGAGATCATGTCAAACTAATCTTATTGATTTTTTTGATTGGGTGACTAAAATAATAGATGGAGGAGCATGGGCGTCCGCAGAAATTTTTCCAGGGGGGGCATAATTTTATTGACATCCATGCTCTGCTTGTTTCTGAGAATGTAATGAAGGGGAGGGGCATATTCATTATCACAAAGTATAATAACGCATGAGCTGTGCAGTGGCGGATCCAGAGCCTGGTCTCGGGAGGGGCACTTCCAGATTATTTTCTGTCCGCCGCCACAAAACAATGGTGCTTATAGAACAGACTACACAGTGTAGCGGTATACTGTATATTGTGTGGCACAGTGTAGAGGTATACTGTATATTGTGTGGCACAGTGTAGGCTATATGTGTATAACATAAACATATTTCACATGAAAACTTACAATTACTTGGCTTGGCCCTTGGGGATCTCGGACACCACTTCAACACTCGGCTGGGGGGCTCGGCGGAGCTGATGTGTTTTATCCTAATGAGAAAGATTTCATAATAAGGATTTGGAGAAGGGGCAGAGGAATAGCAGAGCAGGGAGAGGATGGTGCTGCTACTAGGGGGTCATAACATGTGGGAGTAATAAAGCCCACCATAATGCCCCCCAGTAGAAATAATTCTCCTTATAATGTGACAGTGCAAAAAATACCCACTTGTAATGCCCCCAGTTGAGCTAATGTCCCCCTAGTGCCCCCATAATGTGCCAGTATAAAATACCCCTATATAGTGCCCCCCAGTAAATGCCTCCATAGTGCTCCTCTCCCCCTCCCTCCTAGTGCCCCCCATAATGTACCAGTATAAAATTCCCCAGTAGATGCCCTCAGTGTCCCCCATAATTTGCAAGTATAAAATACCCCTTCTTAGTGCCCCCCGTAGATGACCCCATAGTACTCCTCTCCACCCTTCCTCATAGTACCCACCATAATGTGTCCCAGTATAAAATTCTACTGTACAGAGCCCCCCATATAAAACACCCCTTCTTTGTGGCCTCAGTAGATGCCCCTATAGTGCCCCCAATAATGTGCCAGTAATAACAGCCCCCCCATCATGTGCCAGTAATAACAGCCCCCCCATCATGTGCCAGTAATAACATCCCCCCATCATGTGCCAGTAATAACAGCCCCCCATCATGTGCCAGTAATGACAGCCCCCCATTATGTGCCAGTAATGACAGCCCCCCATTATGTGACAGTAATGACAGCCCCCATTATGTGCCAGTAGCCAGAGCTCCCCATTATGTGCCAGTAGCCAGAGCCCCCCATTATGTGCCAGTAGCCAGAGCCCCCCATTATGTGCCAGTAGCCAGAGCCCCCCATTATGCGCCAATAGCCAGAGCCCCCCATTATGTGCCAGTAGCCAGAGACCCCCATTATGTGCAAGTAGCCAGAGACCCCCATTATGTGCCAGTAGCCACCAGTATTGTACACAAAAAAAAATAAACACTTATACTTACCTCCTTGGCAGCGATGCGATGCAGGCCTCTTCCGGCCTGTGTCCCGCGCTGTACGGCTCAGGCGGGCAGCCTATCAGAGGAAGGGTAAGGGACACGCCTCTCCCTCCCCTGCCTCAGCACAGTCATCTGTATCGCTGTCCTGAGGACGGCGATACAGAGGACTATGGAGATGAACACTTCCACAATGGAAGCGTTTATCTCCCTGTGCCCCGCCATTACCCCCCCACTTCTGAGCAGCTCAGGAAGGGGGGAAATTGTCCCGTTGCCCCCCCCAGGATCCGCCAGTGCTGCTGGCCCCAGGGAGGGGCACTTGCCCCCCCCTTGCCCCTCCCTGCGGACGCCGATGATCACAGAGAAATAATAAATAGATTTTTTTTTTATTTGCAAGGTATTGTCTGTGACACCCTGTATGAATGGTGTGCACACAGTACTGTCTGTGGGCCAGACAGTCACTCACTGGCTTGCAACTGCTATTATATCACAGAGAAATAATAAATTGAATTTTTTTTATCTGCAAGGTATCTGTCTGTGACACCCTGTATGAATGGCGTGCACCAGGGGCGTTGCTAGGGTGTGAAGACATCCGGGGCACGAGCCCAGGTGAAGCCACGCCCCCATCACATGAAGCCACGCCCCCATCACATGAAGCCATGCCCTTATCGCCACAGGGAGGGGGGGGGGGCCTTCACAGTATTTATTAACCCCTTTCAGCAGTCCCCCCTTCAGTGAATAGGGGACTGCTGAATGGGGTTAATAACTACAGTGAAGGTGAAGGGCCTAGCCGTCTGGGCAACCCCACAGATCATCCATATCAGTGCCATCCACAGATCCCCCTCCCCATACCAGTGCCATCCACAGATCCCCTTCCCCATAACAGTGCCATCCACCACAGATCCCCCTGCCCATAACAGTGCCATCCACAGCTCCCCCTGCCCATAACAGTGCCATCCACAGATCCCCCTCCATAACAGTGCCATCCACAGACCCCCCTCCCCATAACAGTGCCATCCACCACAGATCCCCCTGCCCATAACAGTGCCATCCACAGACCCCCCTCCCCATAACAGTGCCATCCACCACAGATCCCCCTCCCCATAACAGTGCCATCCACAGATCCCCCTCCCCATAACAGTGCCATCCACCACAGATCCCCCTGCCCATAACAGTGCCATCCACCACAGATCCCCCTCCCCATAACAGTGCCATCCACCACAGATCCCCCTGCCCATAACAGTGCCATCCACCACAGAACCCCCTCCCGCTAACAGTGCCATCCACAGATCTCCCTCCTTGCCCCTCACAGGAGTGTACAACTGTACATTAACATTTTAAACTGTAATCCATCCGTATCCTGCAAGTGCAACTTTAACTTTATAAATCAGATTCAGCGCTCATCTCTAGTCTTACTCAGTCTCAGGCTCAGCTAGTCAGCTCCAGTAACAGGCAGTGCGGGCGGCGCTCACTCACTGACGTCACGTGCCAGCACCGCCTAGTGGGAGGAGAAGGCGCCTGACGTCAGTGAGTGAGCGCTGCCCTCACTGGCTGCTGTTACCGGAGCTGCAGTAAGAATCTAGTGAGAGATGAGCGGGCGGCTGCGGCTGATTTCAAGTTAAAAGTTAAGTCTGCACCAGGCGGATTAGAATTACAGTTTTTTAGAGTTAAAGCGGCAGGGCCGGTGTAGCGCAGGAGAGACAGAGCGCCGGTCGGCCCTGCCAGCATAACATTCGGGGCACTAGTCAAAACATCCGGGGCTCAAGCCCCGAATGTTTTGACCTAACGACGCCCCTGGCGTGCACACAGTACTGTCTGTGAGCCTGCAGCCTCTCACTGGCTTGCAACTGCGATTATATCACAGAGAAATAATAAATTCTTTTATTTTTTAACTGCAAGGTATTGTCTGTGACACCCTGTATGAATGGTGTGCACACAGTACTGTCTGTGGGCCAGACAGTCATTCACTGGCTTGCAACTGCGATTATATCACAGAGAAATAATAAATAGTTTTTTTTTTTATCTGCAAGGTATTGTCTGTGACACCCTGTATGAATGGTGTGCACACAGTACAGTCTGTGGGCCAGACAGTCACTCACTGGCTTGCAACTGCTATTATATCACAGTCTGTGACTGTGACTGAGCCTGCAGCCTCTCACACACGGGCAGGCAACTGCCATATATATATATATATATATATATATACACTCACCTAAAGAATTATTAGGAACACCTGTTCTATTTCTCATTAATGCAATTATCTAGTCAACGAATCACATGGCAGTTGCTTCAATGCATTTAGGGGGGTGGTCCTGGTCAAGACAATCTCCTGAACTCCAAACTGAATGTCAGAATGGGAAAGAAAGGTGATTTAAGCAATTTTGAGCGTGGCATGGTTGTTGGTGCCAGACGGGCCAGTCTGAGTGTTTCACAATCTGCTCAGTTACTGGGATTTTCACGCACAACCATTTCTAGGGTTTACAAAGAATGGTGTGAAAAGGGAAAAACATCCAGTATGCGGCAGTCCTGTGGGCAAAAATGCCTTGTGGATGCTAGAGGTCAGAGGAGAATGGACCGACTGATTCAAGCTGATAGAAGAGCAACGTTGACTGAAATAACCACTCGTTACAACCGAGGTATGCAGCAAAGCATTTGTGAAGCCACAACACGCACAACCTTGAGGCGGATGGGCTACAACAGCAGAAGACCCCACCGGGTACCACTCATCTCCACTACAAATAGGAAAAAGAGGCTACAATTTGCACAAGCTCACCAAAATTGGACTGTTGAAGACTGGAAAAATGTTGCCTGGTCTGATGAGTCTCGATTTCTGTTGAGACATTCAAATGGTAGAGTCCGAATTTGGCGTAAAAAGAATGAGAACATGTATCCATCCTCTGATGGCTACTTCCAGCAGGATAATGCACCATGTCACAAAGCTCAAATCATTTCAAATTGGTTTCTTGAACATGACAATGAGTTCACTGTACTAAAATGGCCCCCACAGTCACCAGATCTCAACCCAATAGAGCATCTTTGGGATGTGGTGGAACGGGAGCTTCGTGCCCTGGATGTGCATCCCTCAAATCTCCATCAACTGCAAGATGCTATCCTATCAATATGGGCCAACATTTCTAAAGAATGCTATCAGCACCTTGTTGAATCAATGCCACGTAGAATTAAGGCAGTTCTGAAGGCAAAAGGGGGTCCAACACCATATTAGTAAGGTGTTCCTAATAATTTTTTAGGTGAGTGTATATATATATATATATATATATATACACTGCTCAAAAAAATAATGGGAACACTTAAACAACACAATGTAACTCCACGTCAATCACACTTCTGTGAAATCAAACTGTCCACTTAGGAAGCAGCACTGAGTGACAATCAATTTCACATGCTGTTGTGCAAATGGGATAGACAACAGGTGGACATTATAGGCAATTAGCAAGACACCCCCAATAAAGGAGTCATTCTGCAGGTGGTGACCACAGACCACTTCTCAGAAGGTTTGCTGTGTCTGTCAGCGTAGTGTCCAGAGCATGGAGGAGCTACCAGGAGACAGGCCAGTACATCAGGAGACGTGGAGGAGGCTGTAGGAGGGCAACAACCCAGCAGCAGGACCGCTACATCCGCCTTTGTGCAAGGAGGAACAGGAGGAGCACTGCCAGAGCCCTGCAAAATGACCTCCAAATGTGCATGTGTCTGCTCAAACGGTCAGAAACAGACTCCATGAGGGTGATATGAGGGCCCGACGTCCACAGGTGGGGGTTGGGCTTACAGCCCAACACCGTGCAGGACGTTTGGCATTTGCCAGAGAACACCAGATTGGCAAATTCGCCACTGGCGCCCTGTGCTCTTCACCGATGAAAGCAGGTTCACACTGAGCACATGTGACAGACGTGACAGAATCTTGAGACGCCGTGGAGAACGTTCTGCTGCCTGCAACATCCTCCAGCATGACTGGTTTGGCATTGGGTCAGTAATGGTGTGGGGCGGCATTTCTTTGGAGGGCCGCACAGCCCTCCATGTACTCGCCAGAGGTAGCCTGACTGCCATTAGGTACCGAGATGAGATCCTCAGACCCCTTGTGAGACCATATGCTGGTGCTGTTGGCCCTGGGTTCCTCCTAATGCAAGACAATGCTAGACCTCATGTGGCTGGAGTGTGTCAGCAGTTCCTGCAAGACGAAGGCATTGATGCTATGGACTGGCCCACCCGTTCCCCAGACCTGAATCCAATTGAGCACATCTGGGACATCATGTCTAGCTCTATCCACCAACGTCACGTTGCACCACAGACTGTCCAGGAGTTGGCAGATGCTTTAGTTCTGGTCTGGGAGGAGATCCCTCAGGAGACCGTCTGCCACCTTATCAGGAGCATGCACAGGCGTTGTAGGGAGGTCATACAGGCACGTGGAGGCCACACACACTACTGAGCCTCATTTTGACTTGTTTTAAGGACATTACATCAAAGTTGGATCAGCCTGTAGTGTGTTTTTCCACTTTAATTTTGAGTGTGACTCCAAATCCAGACCTCCATGGGTTGAAAAATTTGATTTCCATTTTTTTATTTTTGTGTGATTTTGTTGTCAGCACATTCAACTATGTAAAGAACAAAGTATTTCAGAAGAATATTTAATTAATTCAGATCTAGGATGTGTTATTTTTGTGTTCCCTTTATTTTTTTGAGCAGTGTATATATATATATATATATATATATATATATAAAAAAAGCAGACTAATGTACCAGCCCTAAAAAGGGCTTTTTGGGGTGCTGTCAGGACGCTGTCCTTACAGCAGATGAGTCTGTGGACACAGAACACTGCCCTAGCCAACGCTTTCCCTATTAAATCAGCAGCAGCAGCACTGTCCCTCCTCTCACTAAGAATGCAGCTTCCGAATGAATCTAAAATGGATGCTGTCCAGGAGGTGGGAGGGTCTGGGAGGGAGGGTCTGCTGCTGATTGGCTGAAATGTGTCTGCTGACTGTGAGGTACAGGGTCAAAGTTTTCTCAATGATGATGTATAGGGGGCGGACCGAACATCGCATATGTTCGCCCGCCGCTGCGAACGCGAACAAGCTATGTTCGCCGGCGAATAGTTTGGGACATCACTACTGATGAACAGCAAGGCTTTTGGAGATACTTTTATAACCCTTTCCAGCTTTATGCAAGTCAACAATTCTTAATCGTAGGTCTTCTGAGAGCTCTTTTGTGCAAGGCATCATTCATATCAGGCAATGCTTCTTGTGAAAAGCAAACCCAAAACTGGTGTGTGTTTTTTTATAGGGCAGGGAAGCTGAAACCAACACCTCCAATCTCATCTCATTGATTGGACTCCAGTTGGCTGACACCTCACTCCAATTAGCTCTTTGAGATGTCATTAGTCTAGGGGTTCACATACTTTTTCCACCTACACTGTGAATGTTTACATGTTGTGTTCAAGGGAATTTTTCCTCCTCCCTTACGCCCTATTGTAGCAGGAATCGGTTCTTTCTCCGAGATACTTTCGGAGTGGATCGATGCAACCTCTTATTTCGCATATTCCGGGTTTCATTAGGGATACTAGGTCTGTGTTGCAGGCATTCTCGGACTTCAAATGGAGGTCTGAGTTTACCTGGATCACAGCAGATGTCACTGCTTTATACACCCTCATCCCACACGACCTAGCTTTGGTTTCTCTTTGCTGGTTCCTCAATAAATATAGTGATTATTCGGATGGGCTCCAAGAATATATGAGGATAGTGGTCAAGTTTCTCCACCAGCACAATTTTTTCAGGTTCGATTCTACATTCTACCTTCAAGTTTCGGGGGTGTCGATGGGGGCCAAATTCTCTCCATCCATAGCCAATATTTTGATGGCATGGTGGGAGGGGTGTTTTCTCCTTATCGACACCCACCCATTCAGTGGCCTGGTGCAGTGGTATGGTCGCTACATCGATGACCTGCTTCTTGTATGGTCCGGTTATGTGGCGGCCATACCACTATTCCTCGACTATGTCAACTCATGTGTGGAGTCTATTTCCTTTAGTCTCCAACATTATAGCAGATGCATATGCTTTTTGGATTTGTGCTTGGAGGGGGACTGCACCACATCCGAAGTTATCACCACTACATACAGCACTAACTAGCAGGTAACACGATATTGCATGCCAATTCGTGTCATCCACCTCATACAATACAGAGTATTCCCAAAGGTGAACTCATTTGAGTTGGACGCAAGTGTTCGAATATCCATTTATTCGCACAAGAAGCTAGGAATATCACGGATAGGCTAACTGGTAGGGCTTATTCTTAAAAATCTGTTGCCTCCTCTGTTAGTGAAGTTTCAGCTATGGATAGAGCTTCCCTTGTGTTTCTGAAAGTAAAATCACTGTCCCAGGTAAATACCATACCAAAATGCAATGCAATTTCACTCCCTTTGTAACACAATATAGCCTGGAATATGATCGCATATGCAAAATCATTAAGAAATATCTCCCTTTATTGTCATGCGATAGTCAGTGGATGGATATTGTCGCACAGGGAGTGAAGTGTGTAGCAAGAAGGGCTCCAACCTTGGGCAATTCCTTAAGTCCTAGCTTGTTCTCTGAAAAGATTTTGCAGAGACCAACCTGGCTAAACAACAAGGGCAGCTATCAATGTGGTCATGCCAAATGCATTTGTTGCAATCATACCAGAACCACAAAGAAGTTTAAATCGACTGCTAACAATACGGAATTTACCATACAGACCTATATTAACTGCAACACAAAGTTCGCGGTTTATATGATAACATGCAAACTTTGTCAGCTGCAATATGTGGGGTGTACAACGAATGAAATAAAAACTCGCATATGAAAGTATATTTCAGATATTCCACACTACGAAAACCGCAACGTGTCTGCTGTCAGCACACACTTTGCGATTTTGTATGCAGATGACACCTCGAATTTTGTGGTTCAAGGAATCAAGAGAGTTTTCCTTCCCACCAGAGGAAGGATACCAAGAATAGGAATATTATAAGAACTGTGCACCGATCTTATAACATCGCTTTCCTTGAGATTCCTTATTTTCGCTAGCGAATCATAACATGCTAATGGAAGACGATATTGCTTCATATAAACAGGAGGTGCCTTAGGATCAGTCTGAATTCTAGCAATGTGTATGTCAGTTAGACCGCAATCATAGGAATCTTTAGCAAAGATATCCTTGAACTCCAGGAGGACTTCTTTTAACCCCTTCACCCCCAGCGCCGGCTGGGTCTTTAAAGATGGCGCCCGCTCCTGAGCGCTGCGGCTCCATATCCGCAGGTGGACGCCTGCTTCTTATAGCAGAAACCTGCAGCTCATGTCCGCAACAGGCAGTAATGCTAATAAGCGGACATTTAACCCCTCAGATGCCTGATATCTGAGCACGCTGAAAACCGAAAGCGAGCGCTTTTGGTTGTGGTCCGGCTCCCCTATGTGGTGATCAGAGGAGCCAGAGCTTGTGTACACAGCAGCCCCTGTCTTTGTGTGACAGGAGGCTGCTGCATAGTATTTACGATGGAGCCCTTGCCTGTAATAGGGCTCCATAGGAATCTAGTAAAATCAACATAGATTCCAATGCTAGTGCATTGGAGTCTATGATAATAGCAATCAGATGAGTTGGGAACTAAAAAAAAGTGTAAAAAATACGTTTAAAAAAAATAATAAAAAAATATAAATTCAAATCACCACCCTTTTCCCAAAATAAAAATAAAAGAACTAAAGAAATTAAAAAAATACACATCATGGGTGTCGCGATATGCGAAAACGCCCATAGTATAAAAATATAAAAATTCCCCATATGGCAAACAGCAAAACAGAAATAAGCGTCCAAATGGATGATTCACAGTTTTTGGTTGCTTCATTTTCTACAAAAAATTTAATAAAAAGTGATCAAAAAGTCATATATAGAGTTGAGCGAACACCTGGATGTTCGGGTTCGAGAAGTTCGGCCGAACTTCACGGAAATGTTTGGGCACTAAAAAGGCTGTAAAACAGCCCAGGAAAGAGCTAGAGGGCTGCAAAAGGCAGCAACATGTAGGTAAATCCCCTGCAAACAAATGTGGATAGGGAAATGAATTAAAATAAAAATTAAAAAACTAAAAATGACCTAATATATATTGGACAGAGGTCCCATAGCAGAGAATCTGGCTTCACATCAGCACAGAATCAGTCTCTTCATGCCATAGCAGAGAATCTGGCTTCATGTCAGCACAGAATCAGTCTTCATGTCATAGCAGAGAATCTGGCTTCATGTCAGCACAGAATCAGTCTTCATGTCATAGCAGAGAATCAGGCTTCACGTCACCCACCACTGGAACAGGCCACTGTCACACATTTAGACCCCGGCACCCAGACAGAGGAGAGCGGTCCCATAACAGAGAATCTGGCCTTATGTCAGCGCAGAATCTGTCTTCATGTCATAGCAGAGAATCAGGCTTCACGTCACCCACCACTGGAACAGGCCACTGTCACACATTTAGGCCCCGGCACCCAGACAGAGGAGAGAGGTCCTGTAACAGAGAATCTGGCCTTATGTCAGCACAGAATCTGTCTTCATGTCATAGCAGAGATTCAGGCATCACGTCACCCACCACTGGAACAGGCCACTGTCACACATTTAGGCCCAGGCACCCAGGCAGAGGAGAGAGGTCCCGTAACAGAGAATCTGGCCTTATGTCAGCGCAGAATCAGTCTTCATGTCATAGCAGAGAATCAGGCTTCACGTCACCCACCACTGGAACAGGCCACTGTCACACATTTAGGCCCAGGCACCCAGGCAGAGGAGAGAGGTCCCGTAACAGAGAATCTGGCCTTATGTCAGCACAGAATCAGTCTTCATGTCATAGCAGAGAATCAGGCTTCACGTCACCCACCACTGGAACAGGCCACTGTCACACATTTAGGCCCAGGCACCCAGGCAGAGGAGAGAGGTCCCGTAACAGAGAATCTGGCCTTATGTCAGCGCAGAATCAGTCTTCATGTCATAGCAGAGAATCAGGCTTCACGTCACCCACCACTGGAACAGGCCACTGTCACACATTTAGGCCCAGGCACCCAGGCAGAGGAGAGAGGTCCCGTAACAGAGAATCTTGCCTTATGTCAGCACAGAATCTGTCTTCATGTCATAGCAGAGAATCAGGCATCACGTCAGCCACCACTGGAACAGGCCACTGTCACACATTTAGGCCCAGGCACCCAGGCAGAGGAGAGAGGTCCCGTAACAGAGAATCTGGCCTTATGTCAGCGCAGAATCAGTCTTCATGTCATAGCAGAGAATCAGGCTTCACGTCACCCACCACTGGAACAGGCCACTGTCACACATTTAGGCCCAGGCACCCAGGCAGAGGAGAGAGGTCCCGTAACAGAGAATCTGGCCTTATGTCAGCACAGAATCTGTCTTCATGTCATAGCAGAGAATCAGGCATCACGTCACCCACCACTGGAACAGGCCACTGTCACACATTTAGGCCCAGGCACCCGGGCAGAGTAGAGAGGTCCCGTAACAGAGAATCTGGCCTTATGTCAGCGCAGAATCAGTCTTCATGTCATAGCAGAGAATCAGGCTTCACGTCACCCACCACTGGAACAGGCCACTGTCACACATTTAGGCCCCGGCACCCAGACAGAGGAGAGTGGTCCCGTAACAGAGAATCTGGCCTTATGTCAGCGCAGAATCTGTCTTCATGTCATAGCAGAGAATCAGGCATCACGTCACCCACCACTGGAACAGGCCACTGTCACACATTTAGGCCCCGGCACCCAGAAAGAGGAGAGAGGTCCTGTAACAGAGAATCTGGCCTTATGTCAGCGCAGAATCAGTCTTCATGTCATAGGAGAGAATCAGGCTTCACGTGACCCACCACTGGAACAGGCCACTGTCACATATTTAGGCCCAGGCACCCAGGCAGAGGAGAGAGGTCGCGTAACAGAGAATCTGGCTTCATGTCAGCACAGAATAAGTCTTCATGTCATAGCAGAGAATCAGGCTTCACGTCACCCACCACTGGAACAGGCCACTGTCACATATTTAGGCCCAGGCACCCAGGCAGAGGAGAGAGGTCGCGTAACAGAGAATCTGGCTTCATGTCAGCACAGAATAAGTCTTCATGTCATAGCAGAGAATCAGGCTTCACGTCACCCACCACTGGAACAGGCCACTGTCACACATTTAGGCCCCGGCACCCAGACAGAGGAGAGGTTCATTCAACTTTGGGTTGCCCCGCAATATAATGGTAAAATTAAATTAAAAATAGTATTGAATGAGGAAGTGCCCTGGAGTAGAATAATATATTGTTAAGGGGAGGTAGTTAATATCTAATCTGCACAAGGGATGGACAGGTCCTGTGGGATCCATGCCTGGTTCATTTTTATGAACGTCAGCTTGTCCACATTGGCTGTAGACAGGCGGCTGCGTTTGTCTGTAATGACGCCCCCTGCCGTGCTGAATACACGTTCAGACAAAACGCTGGCCGCCAGGCAGGCCAGCACCTCCAAGGCATAAAAGGCTAGCTCTGTCCACGTGGACAATTTGGAGACCCAGAAGTTGAATGGGGCCGAACCATCAGTCAGTACGTGGAGGGGTGTGCACAGGTACTGTTCCACCATGTTAGTGAAATGTTGCCTCCTGCTAACATGTTCCGTATCAGGTGGTGGTGCACTTAGCTGTGGCGTGTTGACAAAACTTTTCCACATCTCTGCCATGCTAACCCTGCCCTCAGAGGAGCTGGCCGTGACACAGCTGCATTGGCGACCTCTTGCTCCTCCTCTGCCTTCGCCTTGGGCTTCCACTGTTTCCCCTGTGACATTTGGGAATGCTCTCAGTAGCGCGTCTACCAACGTGCGCTTGTACTCGCGCATCTTCCTATCACGCTCCAGTGTAGGAAGTAAGGTGGGCACATTGTCTTTGTACCGGGGATCCAGCAGGGTGGCAACCCAGTAGTCCGCACACGTTAAAATGTGGGCAACTCTGCTGTCGTTGCGCAGGCACTGCAGCATGTAGTCGCTCATGTGTGCCAGGCTGCCCAGAGGTAAGGACAAGCTGTCCTCTGTGGGAGGCGTATCGTCATCGTCCTGTGTTTCCCCCCAGCCACGCACCAGTGATGGGCCCGAGCTGCTTTGGGTGCCACCCCGCTGTGAACATGCTTCATCCTCATCCTCCTCCACCTCATCCTCGTCCTCCTCGTCCTCCAGTAGTGGGCCCTGTCTGGCCACATTTGTACCTGGCCTCTGGTGTTGCAAAAAAAAAACCTCTGAGTCACTTCGAAGAGACTGGCCTGAAAGTGCTAAAAATGACCCCTCTTCCTCCTGGGCCACCTCCTCTTCCATCATCGCCCTAAGTGTTTTCTCAAGGAGACATAGAAGTGGTATTGTAACGCTGATAACGGCGTCATCGCCACTGGCCATGTTGGTGGAGTACTCGAAACAGCGCAACAGGGCACACAGGTCTCGCATGGAGGCCCAGTCATTGGTGGTGAAGTGTGTCTGATCCACAGTGCGACTGACCCGTGCGTGCTGCAGCTGAAACTCCACTATGGCCTGCTGCTGCTCGCACAGTCTGCCCAGCATATGCAAGGTGGAGTTCCACCTGTTGGGTACGTCGCATATGAGGCGGTGAGCGGGAAGGCCGAAGTTACGCTGTAGCGCAGACAGGCGAGCAGCGGCAGGGTGTGAACGCCGGACGCGCGAACAGACGGCCCGCACTTTATGCAGCAGCTCTGACATGTCGGGGTAGTTGCGAATGAACTTCTGCACCACCAAATTCAGCACATGCGCCAGGCAAGGGATGTGCGTCAAACCGGCTAGTCCCAGAGCTGCAACGAGATTTCGCCCATTATCGCACACCACCAGCTTGAGGCTCACCGGCAGCAACCACTCGTCGGTCTGTTGTTCTATACCCCGCCACAACTCCTGTGCGGTGTGGGGCCTGTCCCCCAAACATATGAGTTTCAGAATGGCCTGCTGACGTTTACCCCGTGCTGTGCTGAAGTTGGTGGTGAAGGTGTGTGGCTGACTGGATGAGCAGGTGGAAGAAGAGGAGGAGGAAGCTGAGTAGGAGGAGGAGGAGACAGGAGGCAAAGAATGTTGCCCTGCGATCCTTGGCGGCGGAAGGACGTGCGCCAAACAGCTCTCCGCCTGGGGCCCAGCCGCCACTACATTTACCCAGTGTGCAGTTAGGGAGATATAGCGTCCCTGGCCGTGCTTACTGGTCCACGTATCTGTGGTTAGGTGGACCTTGCCACAGATGGCGTTGCGCAGTGCACACTTGATTTTATCGGACACTTGTTTGTGCAGGGAAGGCACTGCTCTCTTGGAGAAGTAGTGGCGGCTGGGAACAACATACTGTGGGACAGCAAGTGACATGAGCTGTTTGAAGCTGTGTGTGTCCACCAGCCTAAATGACAGCATTTCATAGGCCAGTAGTTTAGAAATGCTGGCATTCAGGGCCAGGGATCGAGGGTGGCTAGGTGGGAATTTACGCTTTCTCTCAAATGTTTGTGAGATGGAGAGCTGAACGCTGCCGTGTGACATGGTTGAGATGCTTGGTGACGCAGGTGGTGGTGTTGGTGGTACATCCCATGTTTGCTGGGCGGCAGGTGCCAACGTTCCTCCAGAGGCAGAGGAAGAGGCCGAGGAGGCGGCAGCAGCAGCAGAAGAGGCTGAGGCGGCGGCAGCAGCAGAAGAGGCCGAGGCGGCAGCAGCAGAAGAGGCAGCAGGGGGAGCCTGAGTGACTTCCTTGTTTTTAAGGTGTTTACTCCACTGCAGTTCATGCTTTGCATGCAGGTGCCTGGTCATGCAGGTTGTGCTAAGGTTCAGAACGTTAATGCCTCGCTTCAGGCTCTGATGGCACAGCGTGCAAACCACTCGGGTCTTGTCGTCAGCACATTGTTTGAAGAAGTGCCATGCCAGGGAACTCCTTGAAGCTGCCTTTGGGGTGCTCGGTCCCAGATGGCGGCGTTCAGTAGCAGGCGGAGTCTCTTGGCGGCGGGTGTTCTGATTTTTCCCACTGCTCCCTCTTTTGCTACGCTGTTGGCTCGGTCTCACCACTGCCTCTTCCTCCGAACTCTGAAAGTCAGTGGCACGACCTTCATTCCATGTGGGGTCTAGGACATCATCGTCCCCTGCATCGTCTTCCACCCAGTCTTGACCCCTGACCTCCTGTTCAGTCTGCACACTGCAGAAAGACGCAGCAGTTGGCACCTGTGTTTCGTCATCATCAGAGACGTGCTGAGGTGGTATTCCCATGTCCTCATCATCAGGAAAAATAAGTGGTTGTGCGTTAGTGCATTCTATCTCTTCCACCCCTGGTGAAGGGCTAGGTGGATGCCCTTGGGAAACCCTGGCAGCAGAGTCTTCAAACAGCATAAGAGACTGCTGCATAACTTGAGGCTCAGACAGTTTCCCTGATATGCATTGGGGTGATGTGACAGACTGATGGGCTTGGTTTTCATGCGCCATCTGTGCGCTTTCTGCAGAAGACTGGGTGGGAGATAATGTGAACGTGCTGGATGCACTGTCGGCCACCCAATTGACTAATGCCTGTACCTGCTCAGGCCTTACCATCCTTAGAACGGCATTGGGCCCCACCAAATATCCCTGTAAATTCTGGCGGCTCCTGGGACCTGAGGTAGTTGGTACACTAGGACGTGTGGCTGTGGCAGAACGGCCACGTCCTCTCCCAGCACCAGAGGGTCCACTAACACCTCCACGACCATGTCCACGTCCGCGTCCCTTATTAGATGTTTTCCTCATTGTTCTCGTTCACCAGAATTTTGAGAATTTCAAATTTGGGAATAGTTTTTTAACCCAGAACAAAAAGTGTGCTTTTACGGTCACTACAAATAACTTGACCAGCTAAAACAGTACAGATTTGGTTGAATAGAAATGTGAGGCCTGTTTTTTTTTGCGCTGTGTGACAGGTATAGGTTTAATCACAGAATCAGACTTCTATCTGCACGCTAGCGTGTGTCTTAGGTTTTTTTGAATGACACTATCAGTACCTTCAATGTAAGATATCCTTTTTGGGATAGATTTCAAGTAGGCCTCAAATACCAGAAACTAGTTATTTTGAGAATGGCAAATTTGGGAATAGTTTTTCAATCCAGAAAATAAAAAGTGCTTTTACGGTCACTACAAATAACTTGACCAGCTAAAACAGTACAGATTTGGTTGAATAGAGATGTGAGGCCTGTTTTTTTTTGCGCTGTGTGACAGGTATAGGTTTAATCACAGAATCAGACTTCTATCTGCACGGTAGCGTGTGTCTTAGGTTTTTCTGAATGACACTATCAGCACCTTCAATGTAAGATATCCTTTTTGGGATAGATTTCAAGTAGGCCTCATATAGCAGAAACTAGTTATTTTGAGAATGGCAAATTTGGGAATAGTTTTTCAACCCAGAACAAAAAGTGTGCTTTTACGGTCACTACAAATAACTTGACCAGCTAAAACAGTACAGATTTGGTTGAATAGAAATGTCAGGTCTATTTTTTAGTCGCTGGGTGACAGGCTCAACTTGCCCCTGATGTAGTATATGGCCAAGAAATAACCACACTGTTGATGGTTAAATGCACTTGGGTGACACAGGCTCAGCCTGCACCATATGTAGTATATGGCCAAAAAATATTCAGACTGTTGATGGTTAAATGCACTTCGGTGACACAGGCTCAGCCTGCAGCTGATGTAGTATATGGCCAAAAAATAACCAGACTGTTGATGGTTAAATGCACTTCGGTGACACAGGCTCAGCCTGCAGCTGATGTAGGATATAGCACAAAATAACCACACTATTGATGGTTAAATACACTTGGTGATAGCTTGTGCTGGCGCACCACAAGTCACAAAATGGCCGCCGATCACCCCAGAAAAAAAGTGATCTAAAAACTCTCTGGGCAGCCTCAAAAAAGTGAGCAAGTCAATATTAGCACTTCAATGATCCACAGCTGCAGATCGATCACAGAATGAAGTCTTTTGGAGGAGTTAATCTGCCTAATCTCGCCCTAACGTCGCAGCTGCAACCTCTCCCTATGCTTGAATCAGCAGAGTGACGTGCAGCGCTACGTGACCCAAGCTTATATAGAGGCTGGGTCACATGCTGCACTGGCCAATCACAGCCATGCCAATATTAGGCAAGGCTGTGATGGCCTCTTGGGGCAAGTAGTATGACGCTTGTTGATTGGCTGCTTTGCAGCCTTTCAAAAAGCGCCAAGAAAGCGCCGAACACCGAACCCGAACACGGACTTTTACGAAAATGTAACTATACAGTTCGGGTTCGCTCATCCCTAGTCATATACACTCCAGAATGGTATCAATGAAAAGTTCAGATTGCCCTGCAAAAAAATTAGCCCCCATACAGCTCTGTACACATAACTACAATAAAAATTATAGTGGTCAAAATACGGCGATAAAAAAATAAAACTGATTTTTTTCCCCCCACTTTTAAATTTCAAAACGCAAGAAAAACTATACATATAAGGTATCGCCGGATTCTTACTGGCCTGTAGAATAAAAGTACAGATGTTTCTTAAGTCTTTGTGTTATCTTGAAACAAAAGCCATTGAAAAGCAACTGAAGGTGTTTGCTTAGTTTAGATAACACATCTCAGAAATCTCAGAAAGCATGAGTGTTAACTCTACTACATCGGTAACTGGTCAGTTTTATCATACATCTAACGTTGTAAATAAAAAAGAAAACGTAAAACTGTGGTGGAATTTTTATTTTATTTTTTATTTATTAGATTTTTTTGCAGTTTTGCAATTTCACCCCATTTGGAATTTTTTTCCCACTTCCCACTACTTTATATACAATATTAAATAGTGGTGTTGGAAAGTACAACTTGTCCCACAAAAAACAAGCCCTCATTTGGCTATGTGAACAGAAAAATAAAGTTATGGCTCTGGGAAAGCAGGGGGATGCAAAACAAAAAAGGCAAAATAAAAAACAACTCCCGGGTTGAAAGGGTTAATTGTTGGCACGCTAGTACAAGCTAAAAAGTTTTATGTCTAACCTTGTAAGTGTTACGACCAGAGGATGTGGATCCTCTGTGTCAGCTGAATAGTGGTGTTGGAAAGTACAACTTGTCCCACAAAAAACAAGCCCTCATTTGGCTATGTGAACAGAAAAATAAAGTTATGGCTCTGGGAAAGCAGGGGGATGCAAAACAAAAAAGGCAAAATAAAAAACAACTCCCGGGTTGAAAGGGTTAATTGTTGGCACGCTAGATCTTTGGAGCATTCATCAGCTAAAGATATTTGTTGCTGGAACATTTCCAGAAATCCAGGTTGACCTATTTCATAGGCTTCCTCAAGCCTGTCAGTGATATTGTGATGTTACTTACTAACCTTTTCGGTAATCTCCCGATATTCCTCCGCTTCCTGCTCAGTAAGTGCATGATCAAAGGTGAGGGAGGATTCCTCCACCTTGCAGGTAAATTCTTCACAATTACATTATGACTGTTAGAGCCATCATCCAAATTATGGACCCAGTTATCCTAAGTATTTGGACACCGAATTACTTTATGTAAATTCAGTTTAGCCCTAGGTCATTAACCTGTAATGGGAAGAACATATCATCATTCACCTTTTCAATCCCCACCAGGAATTGTGCATGATCACTGAACCCATTAGAGTCAGTATTTTCTGGATGGAGGTGAATGGTGAGAACATCACCTTCCAAGCAAACATCTCTAACTCTTTCAGGAGATACACTTAAAGGGTTTCTACCATCAAAATTACTGTTATGTAGCTGACTGACATTAGAGATGTGCTAATGTCAGCACTACATAACAGTGTGTTTTTTACATTTGTCCCTGCAGCCGTTTTGCTAAAATACACACTTTTACAATATGCTAATGAGCCTCTAGGTGTTATGTGGGCGTAGATTCAGCACCTAGAGGCTCGGTCTACTCACCCTTTATCCCGTCCAGGTCCTTAGTTCTGCCCGCCCCGCTCCTCTTGATTGATGTCCAAGTTCCATGCATCGTTGAGGAAATCCCGCACCTTTGCTGTTCACTTCTGTATTCGGCGCAGGCGCAGTGAGTGAAGGCCGCGCTCCTGGTGCCGGCTTCCTCACTGTGCCTGCGCTGAGTACGCCCACATTTTCCTGTAAGAAGGAAACATCTGGAACTTGGCTATTCCTAAAATGGATCTCAATAGAGTCCGGCCTTTTCTCAATGACATGGCAATTACTGTGATAGGATTGGGAATGCTCATAGTTAATGGACATTCTCACTTGGGACCAGATAACCTTATTGATAAAATCAACAATAGGATTTAATCTCCTAATGGGATCGATGTCTATAATTAAGCGATCAGAGGGCAAATCAGTGTGGGATGGCAGATTACTTTATTTCCCAAGTTGAAATTCAGCCAAGCTTTACTTAAGACCTTTAGGGTGGTACCTGAGACACTTACTGTCAGTATGGGATCTGCATCTCCCCTGCAGGGTGGCCGATCGCTGTCTACACATTGCAGCACTATGGGTCCCAGTACTGGCTTACCTTGTAGGAGACGCAGGTGCCCGCCAGTATACCGCCGCATCCGTCCTCTTTGCCAGGTGTCATCTGATGCGCTATAGCATGCACGCGCGCGCGCACCTCTCCCTTTCTTATAGGAGTAGGCAGCTGGTTCCTGATTCCCATCCCCACCCGGAGGCGGGACTATTTGTATTTAAGGCAGCTTCACTCATCGTGAAGTGCCCAAGCGTGGTTGTTGTACCTCTTGACTCCCGCTGAAGCATTCCTCTGTGTCTGTTTATTGGATTTCCTGGATTCTGACCTCTGATTCGTTTGACTACGCATCTGCCTGCTGTCTGTTTATTGGATCACCTGGATTATAGACCTCTGCACTGCCTGACTACGCATCTGCCCATCTCCGCCTGTAAGTCTGCCTGGATCCAGACTCTGCGCTGCCTATGAGACTGCTTATATCTGCATGCTATATTGCTCTGAACTTTGTGTTGCCTGTATTTGTCAAGTGACTTTTGAATACTGTCTGCCAGTAAAGATCATTTGTTCCTTCTGCCTTTGTTGGACTCTGTTCACACTACTGCAGGTAGCTGCATTCAAGGTAACCAGTGCAGACACCAGAGTCCTGTCTCTGAGAGTCAGCAGTCAGCAATATTGGACTAATTCCCAGTCCTCTATCAGCTGACACAGAGGATCCACATCCTCTGGTCGTAACACTTACAAGGTTAGACATAAAACTTTTTAGCTTGTACTTCTCAGAAGATAAATCCTGTATTTGTTGAAAATATTTCTGAGATAAAATGGTAACTTAGCTACCTGTGTCCATTAACCCCTTAGTGACCACCCATACGTGTTTTTTTACGGCGGTCACTAAGGGGCCTTAGGCTGTTTTTACGAGTTTTTACGACGGCCCAGTCTAAGCCCTGCATGGCTCCCCCGTGAAGCGGGAGCGCGGACCTGGCTCTCACAGAGAGGCACAGGAGTGACGATCCGGGCTGTTTAACCCTTTACATGCCGGGCGCAATGGCGCCCGCTGCATGTAAAGTGGTGACAGAGGGAGCGGACTCCCTCTGTCTCCCATCAGCACCCCGAAAATGCGATCGCGGGGTGCTGATGTGTTGGGAAGCTTACCTTGCTTCCGATCAGGGCCCTGAGCCTGTCTTTAGTTATCTCCAGCCTGTGCCTCTCTGGCGCAGCCTGGTTGGTCAATGTTTGAATAGGATTGCTATTGAAATGCCATGCATTATAGAGATACAATGCCTCCAGCCTTTGCCTCCAGCCTGTGCCTCTCTGGCGCAGCCTGCTGGTCAATGTTTGAATAGCATTGCTTTTGAAATGCAATGCATTATAGAGATAATGCATTACATTTTAAAAGCAATCAAAATACTGTATATTATAGTCCCCTTGTGGGACTATTAAGTAGGAAAAAAAATAGAAAAAAAATACACATTTATTAAATAAATAAAAATTCCATAAAATAAAAAAGATGCTTTTTTTCCATTGAAAATACGCTTTTCAATGAAAAAAATTGCAAAAAGAAAATATCCCCCATATGTTTGGTATTGCCGCATCCGTAACGACCGGGACTACATAAATATTACATAAATTATCCGCTATGGTGAACGCCGTAAAAATAAAATAAAATAAAAAGACAGAATTTTGAATTTATTCTTAGTTTCCACCGAATAAAACGTAATAACAAGCGATCAAAAAGCGGCATTTACTCTAAAATCATACCAATGAAAAATACAAGTCGTCTTTCAAAAATCAAGCCCTCACACAATTCCATATAAAAAAATAAAAAAAAGTTATGGGTCTTGTGAAGTGGCAATGCAAAATCATTTTTTTGGTTAATAAAAGGGGTTTTATTGCAAAAAAAGTAGTAAAACGTACAACAATTTTTATAAGTATTTAGTATCACTGGAATCGTACTGACCCAGAGAATAAAGATATTATGTTATTTGTACCGAAAAATGAACGGCATAAAATTTATAATGTAAAAACGCAGTGGCAGTATTGCTATTTTTCCCCATCTCCCTCCCAGAAAGAGTTAATAAAAGTTAATTTAATGGCGCCATTAAAAGCTACAACTTGTCCCGTAAAAAACAAGCCCTCATAAAGCTTATATAGACGAAAAAATAAAAAAGTTATAGCTCTTGGAACGAGACCATGAAAAAAGGAAGAAAAACGCTTGGTCATAAAGGCCCAAACAAGTTTGGTCACTAAGTGGTTAAACCAATATTTGCGTGTAATTCTCATGCAATTCCACTTCAATAAAATACCTGTGTTCTATCTCATGTAAGGAGCATAGATATTTTGGATCACAAGTGAAGCTGCTTTCCTGCTCTCTGGGCATTTTGAGCCGCGACCCCCTCCTTCTTCTTCACAGGCAAGAGTGCCTGTCAGGCAGGGGCGTAGCTAAAGGCTCACGGGCCCTGGTGCAAGAGGTCAGCTTGGGGCCTCATTCCCTTAGCGCTTGTTGGCAAGGGGCAGGGTAGCACATAGCCTTCCTGCTGCCAGAGGCAAACATTGAAAGGGCACCCCCTTATGCCAAATTCTTGACCTAACCCCTTCCCTCTAGCCAGAGGTGTAAATAGACCAGCATGCACTTTCTATAATGCCAGTGTCTTATGTGGCACAAGGGTTTTTGGGCCCCCTCAGGCTCCTGGGCCCGGTAGCGACTGCTACCTCTGCAACCCCTATAGCTACACCCCTGCTGTCAGGCTATTCACAGCTAAAGACTTGGTGGGCTGCAAGATAAAATCACAAACAGGTCGCCCCTTCTCCTTGCCATCTGGCATGTGAAGGGTTAAATTATTTTCAGGCATACAGACACTTGGGTTATTCTGCTCACTTTTGCATATTGGTAAATCATCGACATTTGCAGGAGTTGACTCTTTTACCTGTTTCTCCCTATTTATAATTGAGGAGGGCTTTCTACAGGAGTAGCTGCTTCTAAAAAAGGATTTTTGGGTTTAGCAGTGAGAGTGTTGGATAATTTTTTCATCTGTTGTACCAACACTCCAAATTGGCTCTGGATCTGGTCTATAATATCATGTAAATTAGCTCTATTTTTCCAATTAATCTTTGGAGGTTGATTTTGGGAATTAGACGCTTGAGACTTACCAGAACCTTCTGATTCAGAATCATTTTGAACCCTTTCTGGGCTGTGTTGGAGTTTCCTGTAATAACCTCTTTGGTATCTTCTGAAAGGAGATTGATCCTTTTTATTTGGGTTTTCATCAACATTTGGCACCTTATAATCATCTGGCCTAGGTTTAGCTTTATTCAGATGGGGAGGCCTGGAATTTTTAACAACTTCAGCGTAACTCCTCCTAGGAGCCTTAAACTGTCCCTGATCCCTTTGTATGTGAGTCTCAGCTCTCTTGTCATTTGGTTTTTTACATTTCCTATCCTGAGACTCCTCGCTATTTTGTAAAGCGGCATACAGAGTTGTACTTTCGGTCAGTAGCCAATCCAGAGTTTTTTCTGACATGGTAATTCCAGGCCAGAATAAATGTAATTTTATTTGGCAAAGCATCTTAGCCAGGCTATAGGCATTTTAAAGAACAGACAAAAAAACCCTGGGACTCGGATTCGGCTGACATTTCAAAGTGAAATGTAAAAATGTGTTCTTCTTCCTCGGTGGGAACACCATAATCACTTTTTACATTTGACCCCCAACCAGAAGGTTTAACCTTTACTCTGCTGGCATATTTTTCCTGTATAGACTGTAAATATGCCGGATCTTGGCCATCTAACTCTTATTGCAAATTTTTATTAGTAGTGTACAACATTTCACATTCTTGTTCTAGAGCCACTTTTGACCTTTGACATTCTAATGATTTACTAGATATTTGATCCAAATTCCTTTTAAGAGCTTTGATTATTTCTCTATTCTGGTTATCTTTATCATGATATTCTAACATTTGGGCAGACAATTGTTCCATTTCAGCAGAAACCTTTGCAGATTCAATTTCAATCTCATGTATCGCTTCTTGTAACTTTTTAGTTTTATCTGCCTTTCGCCTGCATTCATTCATGTTTTGCTTTTTTATTCTTGTTCTGCCAATTCACAAATTAAATAAATAAATTCTGGCCATGACTTGAATACCAGCAGATCTTTATCTTTCTTTGTTTTAGCTTCAGCAACATGATAAAGATAACCAGCAAACCTTGTTTCATCAGACCAAATATCATTTACATATTCAGAAATTTTACTCTGCACTTCAACTACCCAGTCATTAATATCCTCTTTTATACCTAATTTTTCTCGAATAAAAGAAATCACCTGAAATTTGAGCATTGCTCTCACTTCTCTGTTATGCATACCAGTCATTATGCCATAGTCAGTCATCATGCCAACAGATAGTGTAATCAAAAGTGTAATAGTACATGGCAGAATTGTCTCCTCATGCAGAAGTTTGGCTAAAAGTCAATATTATGTACAAAGTAAAATTAAACTTCCGCCACTTTCAGGTAGTGTGTGTGTGTATATATATATATATATATATATATACAGTTGCAAGAAAAAGTATGTGAACCCTTTGGAATGATATGGATTTCTGCACAAATTGGTTATAAAATGTGATCTGATCTTCATCTAAGTCACAACAATAGACAATCACAGTCTGCTTAAACTAATAACACACAAAGAATTAAATGTTACCATGTTTTTATTGAACACACCATATAAACATTCACAGTGCATGTGAAAAAAGTATGTGAACCCTTGGATTTAATAACTGGTTGAACCGCCTTTGGCAGCAATTACTTCAGCCAAACGTTTCCTGTAGTTGCAAATCAGACGTGCACAACGGTCAGGAGTAATTCTTGACCATTCCTCTTTACAGAACTGTTTCAGTTCAGCAATATTCTTGGGATGTCTGGTGTAAATCGCTTTCTTGAGGTCATGCCACAGCATCTCAATCGGGTTGAGGTCAGGACTCTGACTGGGCCACTCCAGAAGGTGTATTTTCTTCTGTTTAAGCCATTCTGTTGTTGATTTACTTCTATGCTTTGGGTCGTTGTCCTGTTGCAACACCCATCTTCTGTTGAACTTCAGCTGGTGGACAGATTGCCTTAAGTTCTCCTGCAAAATGTCTTCATAAACTTGGGAGCAGTGATGGCCAGTTCACAGTGTTCGCCAGCGAACACATGCGATCTGCCATCTTAACTCACAAGTCCGGCGATGCACAGGTAATTCCTTACTTGTGCCTGTGCGTGAGCCGATCTGAAATGAAATGCGGTCACCGGGAGCAGGCAGTTCCGAGAACAGCCAGATAAAGGCCCCCGGCGGCTGTTCTTGGAACTGCCTGCTCCCGGTGACCGCATTTCATTTCAGACTGGCTCACACACAGGCACAGGTAAGGACTTACCTGTGCATCTTTGGACTTGTGAGTTAAGATGGCAGATCGCATGTGTTCGCTGGCGAACACTGCGAACTGGCCATCACTGCTTGGGAATTCATTTTTCCTTTGATGATAGCAATCCGTCCAGCCCCTGACGCAGCAAAGCAGCCCCAAACCATGATGCCCCCATCACCATACTTCACAGTTGGGATGAGGTTTTGATGTTGGTGTGCTGTGCCTCTTTTTCTCCACACATAGTGTTGAGTGTTTCTTCCAAACAACTCAACTTTGGTTTCATCTGTCCACAGAATATTTTGCCGGTACTACTGTGGAGCATCCAGGTGCTCTTGTGCAAACTGTAAACGTGCAGCAATGTTTTTTTTTTGGACAGCAGTGGCTTCCTTTGTGGTATCCTCCCATGAAATCCATTCTTGTTTAGTGTTTTAAGTATCATAGATTCGCTAACAGGGATGTTAGCATATGCCAGAGACTTTTGTCAGTCTATAGCTGACACTCTAGGATTCTTCTTCACTCTCCTAGGAAGAGTAGCAGCAGTGCTGAACTTTCTCCATTTATAGACAATTTGTCTTACCGTGGACTGATGAACAGCAAGGCTTTTGGAGATACTTTTATAACCCTTTCCAGCTTTATGCAAGTCAACAATTCTTAATCGTAGGTCTTCTGAGAGCTCTTTTGTGCAAGGCATCATTCATATCAGGCAATGCTTCTTGTGAAAAGCAAACACAGAACTGGTGTGTGTTTTTCTTATAGGGCAGGACAGCTCCAATCTCATCTCATTGATTGGACTCCAGTTGGCTGACACCTCACTCCAATTAGCTCTTTGAGATGTCATTAGTCTAGGGGTTCACATACTTTTTCCACCTACACTGTGAATGTTTGCATGGTGTGTTCAAGGGAATTTTTCCTCCTCCCTTACGCCCTATTGTAGCAGGAATCGGTTCTTTCTCCGAGAGACTTTCGGAGTGTATCGATTCTCTGCTGCAACCGCTTATTTCGCATATTCCGCGTTTCCTTAGGGTTACTAGGTCTGTGTTTCAGGCATTCTCGGACTTCAAATGGAGGTCTGAGTTTACCTGGATCACAGCAGATGTCACTGCTTTATACACCCGCATCCCACATGACCTAGCTTTGGTTTCTCTTTGCTGGTTCCTCAATAAATATAGTGATTATTCGGATGGGCTCCAAGAATATATGAGGATAGTGGTCGAGTTTCTCCTCCAGCACAATTTTTTCAGGTTCGATTCTACATTCTACCTTCAAGTTTCGGGGGTGTCGATGGGGGCCAAATTCTCTCCATCCATAGCCAATATTTTGATGGCATGGTGGGAGGGGTGTTTTCTCCTTATCGACACCCACCCATTCAGTGGCCTGGTGCAGTGGTATGGTCGCTACATCGATGACCTGCTTCTTGTATGGTCCGGTGATGTGGCGGCCATAACACTGTTCCTCGACTATATCAACTCATGTGTGGAGTCTATTTCCTTTAGTCTCCAACATCATAGCAGATGCATATGCTTTTTGGATTTGTGCTTGGAGGGGGACTGCACCACATCCGAAGTTATCACCACTACATACAGAACTAACTAGCAGGTAACACGATATTGCATGCCAATTCGTGTCATCCACCTCATACAATACAGAGTATTCCCAAAGGTGAACTCATTCGAGCTTGACGCAAGTGTTCGAATATCCATTTATTTGCACAAGAAGCTAGGAATATCACGGATAGGCTAACTGGTAGGGCTTATTCAAAAAAATCTGTTGCCTCCTCTGTTAGTGAAGTTTCAGCTATGGATAGAGCTCCCCTTGTGTTTCCGAAAGTAAAATCACTGTCCCAGGTAAATACCATACCAAAATGCAAACGCAATTTCACTCCCTTTGTAACACAATATAGCCTGGAATATCTTCACATATGCAAAATCATTAAGAAATATCTCCCTTTATTGTCATGCGATAGTCAGTGGATGGATATTGTAGCAGAGGGAGTGAAGTGTGTAGCAAGAAGGTCTCCAACCTTCGGCAATTCCTTAAGTCCCAGCTTGTTCTCTGAAAAGATTTTGCAGAGACCAACCTGGCTAAACAACAAGGGCAGCTATAAATGTGGTCATGCCAAATGCATTTGTTGCAATCATACCAGAACCACAAAGAAGTTTAAGTCCCTATAAATAGGTTTTATGATCTTAATCTGGCCCCGGTTCTGAATAAAGTCAGGGACAAAATCAGTGCTTGGCGGAAATTGTTATTGGCACAGACGGACCGAATAGCTTTGATTAAAATGATTATCTTACCGATAGTTTTGTTTCCATTGTGTGCCTCGCCCATCTGGATAGATGATATTTTCTTCCGTAGGTTGGAGACTATGATTAATGATTTAATTTGGGGAAGGAAGAGGGTTCGTATAAAGCAGAGATTTCTATGGTTGTCGGAGGTAGATGGTGGGCTGTCATTACCCTTTTTTCAAGGTTATTATTTATGTGCACAGATTCAGCGGTGTTGTAATTGGAAAGAGAGTTTACTTTCACGATATTTGACAAAACTTTTTGATAAACCAGTTGATAATATTTTTGCATGTTTGGAGAATGGGTTTATGGGAATGAGGAGGTCCTTGCTGATCCCGTGCTCACTGCAGAGGGTTTGGAACAGACTTAAGAAGGTCCTTAAATCTTCAGGTCCGTTTGTTTTCACCCCTCTGTGGGAGAATAGGGGGCTGGAGGAGTTCTTCAAAATTACAGATTTTGGCTATTGGTTAAGTAACGGCATCAACAGGGTGTCTGACCTTTTTTATATGGGTCGGTTTAAATCACTTTTGGAATTTGGTTTTACTGATAGTTCACCATTAGATTTATTTATGTATTCACGTTTGAAACATATATTTGAAGCCTCTAGGAATAGGGGCCTCATTCTTCCACGAGAGAATATATTTTTTGATTTTTGTGACGCTCAGAAGTATGAAAAAGTGAAGTTATCTAGACTTTATGCGAAACTCCGAATGGCACTGGCAACTGTAACACCTTTCAAAAGTACAGATAAGTGGGAGCAAGAGTTGAATTGCCCCCCACTACAGTGGTCTACTATTTATAGGAATGTGAGAAGGGCGACAGTTTCCAGTGCGCATAGGTTAATTCAATTTAAGATCCTCCATAGACTCTACTATACGCCTAAAACCCAAGGAAAATTTCCCCAAAATAAAGATCGGGATTGCTGCTGCTCTAAATGTGGATATGTTAACGCAAACTATGTCCATTTGCTTTGGAGCTGCAGCAAAATAAGAAATTATTGGGATGAGGTTTTTGCTACTCTGCAAAAGGAGAGTTCAATGAACTAAAACCCGGGGATTTTGATTGTGATCTTTGGAGATTGTGGGTCAGAAGTGGAAGTCCTGCCCCAGGTCAGACGGATTTGGATGCGGGGATTGATAATCGCTAAAGCTATATTGATAAAGTATTGGGGCTCTGTCTCCCCGCCCTCAACAAGGGAGTGGAGTTCATATCTTCAAAAAATTTGAGTATATGAGGAAATTGAAAGGAAACGGAGAGTTGCACGCAGAGCTACATAGCTATAATTAATAATGATACTATTCTATATATTAATGAATGGAGTGGAGTGGCAGCCAATGGGGGGGGGGGTTGATATAGTTATTATTATATATTTATATATTTATAAAAAAAAAAAAAGAAGTTTAAATCGACTGCTAACAATAAGGAATTTACCATACAGTCCTATCTTAACTGCAACACAAAGTTCGCGGTTTATATGATAACATGCAAACTTTGTCAGCTGCAATATGTGGGGTGTACCACGAATGAAATAAAAACTCGCATATGAAAGCATATTTGAGATATTCCACACTACGAAAACCGCAACGTGTCTGCTGTCAGCTGTCACGACAGGCAGGGGGGAAAACCCCCCATCGTGCAATGCTCTGGCTACCAGGCCGCAATGCAGGGAAAAGGGAGCTGGTCACCTCCTAACGCTTCCCTTAACAGGCCCTAGTCTCCTAACTGTATGAGCCCCCTTCAGTGGTAAGAGGAATCATACCCACGTGCCTAGAGATCTTGGAATCCCTGCATTGCCCTACAGATGATAACAGGTCAGAGAATACCTGTGCATCCACGACACGGATGACAGGCATCTCCAGAGGCCCAGTAGCTGACAGGGTGCATGACTGTGGGTCAAACAGTACGGCAGGTAAGTCACACAGCAACATAACCATGCTATCTAACTTACCTGCCGCAGCTGAGATGGACGGAGGCTCCAGGCAGGGAAACCCACAGTCTTGCCTTCCCTTAACCCCTCCAGGAAAGCACGCCCCATTCGGAGCCATCACACCACCATGCACACCTCCAAACAGGGACCACACTAAAACTACATACACCAGGTGGGGGAGGGAAAACAGAAACACACCGGAGGGGAATAACTGACATAGCAAAGGAAACAGAATCACAAATAAGGGTGGCTCACACAGATATCAAACATACAGCCAGGGAGCAAAGCCCCAACACAGGCTGACAAGTAAACTCTGACCTCAGGCAGCAACACACCAACATATAAAGAGGCCAGAGGTCACACCCACCACAAAACATTTAACCCTGTGCAAACCAAAAATGGGGAAACACCACAACCCAGGGAAAATGCCTCACATGCAAACACCGTTGCCAACGGCAACCGCACGTGTAGACACAGAGTCATGACTTAACCAAGGGTCGTGACGTCAGCACACACTTTGCGATTTTGTATGCAGGTGACACCTCGAATTTAGTGGTTCAAGAAATCAAGAGAGTTTTCCTTCCCACCAGAGGAAGGATACCAAGAATAGGAAAATTATAAGAACTGTGCACCGATCTTATAACACCTCTTTCCTTGAGATTCCTTATTTTCGCTAGCGAATCATAACATGCTAATGGAAGATGATATTGCTTCATATAAACAGGAGGTGCCTTAGGATCAGTCTGAATTCTAGCAATGTGTATGTCAGTTAGACCGCAATCATAGGAATCTTTAGCAAAGATATCCTTGAACTCCAGGAGGACTTCTTTTAACCCCTTCCCCCCCAGCGCCGTCTGGGTCTTTAAAGATGGCGCTCCTGAGCGCTGCGGCTCCATATCCGCAGGTGGACGCCTGCTTTATATAGCAGACACCCGCGGCTCATGTCAGCAACCGGCAGTAATGCTGATAAGCGGACATTTAACCCCTCAGATGCCTGATATCTGAGCACGCTGAAAACCGAAAGCGAGCGCTTTTGGTGGTGGTCCGGCTCCCCCATGTGGCTATCAGAGGAGCCAGAGCTTGTGTGCAGCAGCCCCTGTCTTTGTGTGACAGGAAGCTGCTGCATAGTATTTACGATGGAGCCTTTGCCTGTAATAGGGCTCCATAGGAATCTAGTAAAATCAACATAGATTCCAATGCTTGTGCATTGGAGTCTATGATAATAGCAATCAGATGAGTTCCCTATGGGAACTAAAAAAAAGTGTAAAAAATAAGTTTAAAAAAAATAATAAAAAAATATACATTCAAACGACCCCACTTTTCCCAAAATAAAAATAAAAGAACTAAAGAAATTAAAAAAATACACATCATTGGTGTCGCGATATGCGAAAACGCCCATAGTATAAAAATATAAAAATTCCCCATACGGCAAACAGCAAAACAGAAATAAGCGTCCAAATGGATGATTCACAGTTTTTGGTTGCTTCATTTTCTACAAAAAATGTAATAAAAAGTGATCAAAAAGTCATACACACCCCAGAATGGTATCAATGAAAAGTTCAGATTGCCCTGCAAAAAATGAGCCCCCATACAGCTCTGTACACATAACTACAAAAAAAGGCAGCAACATGTAGGTAAATCCCCTGCAAACAAATGTGGATAGGGAAATGAATTAAAATTAAAATTAAAAAAATTAAAATTAACCAATATCAATTGGACAGAGGTCCCATTGCAGAGAATCTGGCTTCACTTCAACAGAGAATGAGTCTCTTCATGCCATAGCAAAGAATCTGGCTTCATGTCAGCAGAGAATCAGTCTCTTCATGCCATAGCAGAGAATCTGGCCTTATGTAAGCGCAGAATCAGTCTTCATGTCATAGCAGAGAATCAGGCTTCACGTCACCCTCCACTGGAACAGGCCACTGTCACATATTTAGGCCCCGGCACCCAGACAGAGGAGAGAGGTCCCGTAACAGAGAATCTGGCCTTATGTCAGCGCAGAATCAGTCTTCATGTCATAGCAGAGAATCAGGCTTCACGTCACCCACCACTGGAACAGGCCACTGTCACATATTTAGGCCCAGGCACCCAGACAGAGGAGAGAGGTCCCGTAACAGAGAATCTGGCCTTATGTCAGCGCAGAATCTGTCTTCATGTCATAGCAGAGAATCAGGCTTCACGTCACCCACTACTGGAACAGGCCACTGTCACATATTTAGGCCCCGGCACCCAGACAGAGGAGAGAGGTCCCGTAACAGAGAATCTGGCCTTATGTCAGCACAGAATCTGTCTTCATGTCATAGCAGAGAATCAGGCTTCACGTCACCCACCACTGGAACAGGCCACTGTCACATATTTAGGCCCAGGCACCCAGACAGAGGAGAGAGGTCCCGTAACAGAGAATCTGGCCTTATGTCAGCGCAGAATCTGTCTTCATGTCATAGCAGAGAATCAGGCTTCACGTCACCCACCACTGGAACAGGCCACTGTCACATATTTAGGCCCCAGCACCCAGACAGAGGAGAGAGGTCCCGTAACAGAGAATATGGCCTTATGTCAGCACAGAATCTGTCTTCATGTCATAGCAGAGAATCAGGATTCACGTCACCCACCACTGGAACAGGCCACTGTCACATATTTAGGCCCGGCACCCAGACAGAGGAGAGAGGTCCCGTAACAGAGAATCTGGCCTTATGTCAGCGCAGAATCAGTCTTCATGTCATAGCAGAGAATCAGGCTTCACGTCACCCACCCACTGGAACAGGCCACTGTCACATATTTAGGCCCAGGCACCCAGACAGAGGAGAGAGGTCCCGTAACAGAGAATCTGGCCTTATGTCAGCACAGGATCTGTCTTCATGTCATAGCAGAGAATCAGGCTTCACGTCACCCACCACTGGAACAGGCCACTGTCACATATTTAGGCCCCGGCACCCAGACAGAGGAGAGAGGTCCCGTAACAGAGAATCTGGCCTTATGTCAGCACAGAATCTGTCTTCATGTCATAGCAGAGAATCAGGCTTCACGTCACCCACCACTGGAACAGGCCACTGTCACATATTTAGGCCCCGGCAACCAGACAGAGGAGAGAGGTCCCGTAACAGAGAATCTGGCCCTATGTCAGCGCAGAATCATTCTTCATGTCATAGCAGAGAATCAGGCTTCACGTCACCCACCTACTGGAACAGGCCACTGTCACACATTTAGGCCCCGGCACCCAGGCAGAGGAGAGAGGTCCCGTAACAGATAATCTGGCCTTATGTCAGCGCAGAATCTGTCTTCATGTCATAGCAGAGAATCAGGCTTCACGTCACCCACCACTGGAACAGGCCACTGTCACACATTTAGGCCCCGGCACCCAGGCAGAGGAGAGGTTCATTCAACTTTGGGTTGACCCGCAATATAATGGTAAAATGAAAATAAAAATAGTATTGAATGAGGAAGTGCCCTGGAGTAGAATAATATATTGTTAAGGGGAGGTAGTTAATATCTAATCTGCACAAAAAATGGACAGGTCCTGTGGGATCCATGCCTGGTTCATTTTTATAAACGTCAGCTTGTCCACATTGGCTGTAGACAGGCGGCTGCGTTTGTTTGTAATGACGCCCCCTGCCGTGCTGAATACACGTTCAGACAAAACGCTGGCCGCCAGGCAGGCCAGCACCTCCAAGGCATAAAAGGCTAGCTCTGGCCACGTGGACAATTTGGAGACCCAGAAGTTGAATGGGGCCGAACCATCAGTCAGTACGTGGAGGGGTGTGCACAGGTACTGTTCCACCATGTTAGTGAAATGTTGCCTCCTCCTAACACGTTCCGTATCAGGTGGTGGTGCAGTTAGCTGTGGCGTGGTGACAAAACTTTTCCACATCTCTGCCATGCTAACCCTGCCCTCAGAGGAGCTGGCCGTGACACAGCTGCGTTGGCGACCTCTTGCTCCTCCTCTGCCTTCGCCTTGGGCTTCCACTGGTTCCCCTGTGACATTTGGGAATGCTCTCAGTAGCGCGTCTACCAACGTGCGCTTGTACTCGCGCATCTTCCTATCACGCTCCAGTGTAGGAAGTAAGGTGGGCACATTGTCTTTGTATCGGGGATCCAGCAGGGTGGCAACCCAGTAGTCCGCACACGTTAAAATGTGGGCAACTCTGCTGTCGTTGCGCAGGCACTGCAGCATGTAGTCGCTCATGTGTGCCAGGCTGCCCAGAGGTAAGGACAAGCTGTCCTCTGTGGGAGGCGTATCGTCATCGTCCTGTGTTTCCCCCAAGCCACGCACCAGTGATGGGCCCGAGCTGCTTTGGGTGCCACCCCGCTGTGAACATGCTTCATCCTCATCCTCCTTCACCTCCTCCTTATCCTCGTCCCCCTCATCCTCCAGTAGTGGGCCCTGTCTGGCCACATTTGTACCTGGCCTCTGGTGTTGCAAAAAACCTCCCTCTGAGTCACTTCGAAGGACTGGCCTGAAAGTGCTAAAAATGACCCCTCTTCCTCCTCTTCCTCCTGGGCCACCTCCTCTTCCATCATCGCCCTAAGTGTTTTCTCAAGGAGACATAGAAATGGTATTGCAACGCTGATAACGGCGTCATCGCCACTGGCCATGTTGGTGGAGTACTCGAAACAGCGCAACAGGGCACACAGGTCTCGCATGGAGGCCCAGTCATTGGTGGTGAAGTGGGTCTGATCTGCAGTGCGACTGACCCGTGCGTGCTGCAGCTGAAACTCCACTATGGCCTGCTGCTGCTCGCACAGTCTGTCCAGCATATGCAAGGTGGAGTTCCACCTGGTGGGCACGTCACATATGAGGCGGTGAGCGGGAAGGCCGAAGTTACGCTGTAGCGCAGACAGGCGAGCAGCGGCAGGGTGTGAACGCCGGAAGCGCGAACAGACGGCCCGCACTTTATGCAGCAGCTCTGACATGTCGGGGTAGTTGCGAATGAACTTCTGCACCACCAAATTCAGCACATGCGCCAGGCAAGGGATGTGCGTCAAACCGGCTAGTCCCAGAGCTGCAACGAGATTTCGCCCATTATCGCACACCACCAGGCCGGGCTTGAGGCTCACCGGCAGCAACCACTCGTCGGTCTGTTGTTCTATACCCCGCCACAACTCCTGTGCGGTGTGGGGCCTGTCCCCCAAACATATGAGTTTCAGAACGGCCTGCTGACGTTTACCCCGGGCTGTGCTGAAGTTGGTGGTGAAGGTGTGTGGCTGACTGGATGAGCAGGTGGAAGAAGAGGAGGAGGAAGCTGAGTAGGAGGAGGAGGAGACAGGAGGCAAAGAATGTTGCCCTGCGATCCTTGGCGGCGGAAGGACGTGCGCCAAACAGCTCTGAGCCTGGGGCCCAGCCGCCACTACATTTACCCAGTGTGCAGTTAGGGAGATATAGCGTCCCTGGCCGTGCTTACTGGTCCACGTATCTGTGGTTAGGTGGACCTTGCCACAGATGGCGTTGCGCAGTGCACACTTGATTTTATCCGACACTTGTTTGTGCAGGGAAGGCACGGCTCTCTTGGAGAAGTAGTGCCGGCTTGGAACAACATACTGTGGGACAGCAAGCGACATGAGCTGTTTGAAGCTGTGTGTGTCCACCAGTCTAAATGACAGCATTTCATAGGCCAGTAGTTTAGAAATGCTGGCATTCAGGGCCAGGGATCGAGGGTGGCTAGGTGGGAATTTACGCTTTCTCTCAAATGTTTGTGAGATGGAGAGCTGAACGCTGCCGTGTGACATGGTTGAGATGCTTGGTGACGCAGGTGGTGGTGTTGGTGGTACATCCCATGTTTGCTGGGCGGCAGGTGCCAACGTTACTCCAGAGGCGGAGGAAGAGGCCGAGGCGGCGGCAGCAGCAGAAGAGGCCGAGGCGGCGGCAGCAGCAGAAGAGGTAGCAGGGGGAGCCTGAGTTAGTTCCTTGTTTTTAAGGTGTTTACTCCACTGCAGTTCATGCTTTGCATGCAGGTGCCTGGTCATGCAGGTTGTGCTAAGGTTCAGAACGTTAATGCCTCGCTTCAGGCTCTGATGGCACAGCGTGCAAACCACTTGTCGTCAGCACATTGTTTGAAGAAGTGCCATGCCAGGGAACTCCTTGAAGCTGCCTTTGGGGTGCTCGGTCCCAGATGGCGGCGGTCAGTAGCAGGCGGAGTCTCTTGGCGGCGGGTGTTCTGATTTTGCCCACTGCTCCCTCTTTTGCTACGCTGTTGGCTCGGTCTCACCACTGCCTCTTCCTCCGAACTCTGAAAGTCAGTGGCACGACCCTAATTCCATGTGGGGTCTATGACCTCATCGTCCCCTGCATCGTCTTCCACCCAGTCTTGACCCCTGACCTCCTGTTCAGTCTGCACACTGCAGAAAGACGCAGCAGTTGGCACCTGTGTTTCGTCATCATCAGAGACGTGCTGAGGTGGTATTCCCATGTCCTCATCATCAGGAAAAATAAGCGGTTGTGCGTTAGTGCATTCTATCTCTTCCACCCCTGGGGAAGGGCTAGGTGGATGCCCTTGGGAAACCCTGGCAGCAGAGTCTTCAAACAGCATAAGAGACTGCTGCATAACTTGAGGCTCAGACAGTTTCCCTGATATGCATGGGGGTGATGTGACAGACCGATGGGCTTGGTTTTCATGCGCCATATGTGCGCTTTCTGCAGAAGACTGGGTGGGAGATAATGTGAACGTGCTGGATCCACTGTCGGCCACCCAATTGACTAATGCCTGTACCTGCTCAGGCCTTACCATCCTTAGAACGGCATTGGGCCCCACCAAATATCGCTGTAAATTCTGCTGGCTACTGGGACCTGAGGTAGTTGGTTCACTAGGACTTGTGGCTGTGGCAGAACGGCCACGTCCTCTCCCAGCACCAGAGGGTCCACTAACACCACCACGACCATGTCCACGTCCACGTCCCTTATTAGATGTTTTCCTCATTGTTCCCGTTCACCACAATTTTGAGAATGGCAAATTTGGGAATAGTTTTTTAACCCAGAACAAAAAGTGTGCTTTTACGGTCACTACAAATAACTTGACCAGCTAAAACAGTACAGATTTGGTTGAATAGAAATGTGAGGCCTGTTTTTTTTTGCGCTGTGTGACAGGTATAGGTTTAATCACAGAATTAGACTTGTATCTGCACGGTAGCGTGTGTGTTAAGTTTTTCTGAATGACACTATCAGCACCTTCAATGTAAGATATCCTTTTTGGGATAGATTTCAAGTAGGCCTCATATAGCAGAAACTAGTTATTTTGAGAATGGCAAATTTGGGAATAGTTTTTCAACCCAGAACAAAAAGTGTGCTTTTACGGTCACTACAAATATCTTGACCAGCTAAAACAGTACAGATTTGGTTGAATAGAAATGTGAGGCCTGTTTTTTTTTGCGCTGTGTGACAGGTATAGGTTTAATCACAGAATTAGACTTGTATCTGCACAGTAGCGTGTGTGTTAAGTTTTTATGAATGACACTTTCAGCACCTTCAATGTAAGATATCCTTTTTGGGATAGATTTCAAGTAGGCCTCATATAGCAGAAACTAGTTATTTTGAGAATGGCAAATTTGGGAATAGTTTTTCAACCCAGAACAAAAAGTGTGCTTTTACAGTCACTACAAATATCTTGACCAGCTAAAACAGTACAGATTTGGTTGAATAGAAATGTGAGGCCTGTTTTTTTTTTGCGCTGTGTGACAGGTATAGGTTTAATCACAGAATTAGACTTGTATCTGCACGGTAGCGTGTCTGTTAAGTTTTTCTGAATGACACTATCAGCACTTTCAATGTAAGATATCCTTTTTGGGATAGATTTCAAGTAGGCCTCATATAGCAGAAACTAGTTATTTTGAGAATGGCAAATTTGGGAATAGTTTTTCAACCCAGAACAAAAAGTGTGCTTTTACGGTCACTACAAATAACTTGACCAGCTAAAACAGTACAGATTTGGTTGAATAGAAATGTGAGGCCTGTTTTTTTTTGCGCTGTGTGACAGGTATAGGTTTAATCACAGAATTAGACTTGTATCTGCACGGTAGCGTGTGTGTTAAGTTTTTCTGAATGACACTATCAGCACCTTCAATGTAAGATATCCTTTTTGGGATAGATTTCAAGTAGGCCTCATATAGCAGAAACTAGTTATTTTGAGAATGGCAAATTTGGGAATAGTTTTTCAACCCAGAACAAAAAGTGTGCTTTTACGGTCACTACAAATAACTTGACCAGCTAAAACAGTACAAATTTGGTTCAATAGAAATGTCAGGTCTATTTTTTAGGCGCTGGGTGACAGGCTCAACGTGCCCCTGATGTAGTATATGGCCAAAAAATAACCACACTATTGATGGTTAAATGCACTTGGGTGACACAGGCTCAGCCTGCACCAGATGTAGTATATGGCCAAAAAACAACCAGACTGTTGATGGTTAAATGCACTTCGGTGACACAGGCGCAGCCTGCAGCTGATGTAGTATATGGCCAAAAAATAACCACACTATTGATGGTTAAATGCACTTGGGTGACACAGGCTCAGCCTGCACCAGATGTAGTATATGGCCAAAAAACAACCAGACTGTTGATGGTTAAATGCACTTCGGTGACACAGGCGCAGCCTGCAGCTGATGTAGTATATGGCCAAAAAATAACCAGACTGTTGATGGTTAAATGCACTTCGGTGACACAGGCTCAGCCTGCAGCTGATGTAGGATATAGCAAAAAATAACCACACTATTGATGGTTAAATACACTTGGTGATAGCTTGTGCTTGGCGCACCACAAGCCACAAAATGGCCGCCGATCACCCCAGAAAAAAGTTATCTAAAAATGCTCTGGGCAGCCTCAAAAAAGTGAGCAAGTCAATAATAGCACTTCAATGATCCACAGCTGCAGATCGATCACAGAATGAAGTCTTTTGGAGGAGTTAATCTGCCTAATCTCGCCCTAACGTCGCAGCAGCAACCTCTCCCTATGCTTGAATCAGCAGAGTGACGTGCAGCGCTACGTGACCCAAGCTTATATAGAGGCTGGGTCACATGCTGCACTGGCCAATCACAGCCATGCCAATAGTTGGCAAGGCTGTGATGGCCTCTTGGGGCAAGTAGTATGACGCTTGTTGATTGGCTGCTTTGCAGCCTTTCAAAAAGCGCCAAGAAAGCGCCGAACACCGAACCCGAACACAGACTTTTACGAAAATGTTTGGGTTCGGGTCCGTGTCACGGACACCCCAAAATTCGGTACGAACCCGAACTATACAGTTCGGGTTCGCTCATCCATAGTTATGATGTAAATTCAGTTTAGCCCTAGGTCATTAACCTGTAATGGGAAGAACATATCATCATTCACCTTTTCAATCCCCACCAGGAATTGTGCATGATCACTGAACCCATTAGAGTCAGTATTTTCTGGATGGAGGTGAATAGTGAGAACATCACCTTCCAAGCAAACATCTCTAACTCTTTCAGGAGATACACTTAAAGGGTTTCTACCATCAGAATTACTGTTATGTAGCTGACTGACATTAGAGATGTGCTAATGTCAGCACTACATAACAGTGTGTTTTTTACATTTGTCCCTGCAGCCGTTTTGCTAAAATACACACTTTTACAATATGCTAATGAGCCTCTAGGTGCTATGTGGGCGTAGATTCAGCACCTAGAGGCTCGGTCTACTCATCCTTTATCCCGTCCAGGTCCTTCGTTCTGCCTGCCCCGCTCCTCTTGATTGATGTCCAAGTTCCATGCATCGTTGAGGAAATCTCGCGCCTGTGCTGTTCACTTCTGTATTCGGCGCAGGCGCAGTGAGTGAAGGCCGCGCTCCTGGTGCCGGCTTCCTCACTATGCCTGCGCTGACTACGCCAACATTTGCCTGTAAGAAGGAAACATCTGGAACTTGGCTATTCCTAAAATGGATCTCAATAGAGTCTGGCCTTTCCTCAATGACATGACAATTACTGTGATAGGATTGGGAATGCTCATAGCTAATGGACATTCTCACTTGGGACCAGATAACCTTATTGATAAAATCAACAATAGGATTTAATCTCTTAACGGGATCGATGTCTATAATTAAGCGATCAGAGGGCAAATCAGTGTGGGGTGGCAGATTACTTTATTTCCCAAGTTGAAATTCAGCCAAGCTTTACTTAAGACCTTTAGGGTGGTACCTGAGACACTTACAAGATTAGACATCAAAACTTTTTAGCTTGTACTTCTCAGAAGATAAATCCTGTATTTGTTGAAAATATTTCTGAGATAAAATGGTAACTTAGCTACCTGTGTCCATTAAAGCCAATATTTGTGTGTAATTCTCATGCAATTCCACTTCAATAAAATACCTGTGTTCTATTTCATGTAAGGAGCATAGATATTTTGGATGACAAGTTAAGCTGCTTTCCTGCTCTCTGGGCATTTTGACCCGCGACCCCCTCCTTCTTCTTCACAGGCAAGAGTGCCTGTCAGGCAGGGGCGTAGCTAAAGGCTCACGGGCCCTGGTGCAAGAGTTCAGCTTGGGTCCCAATTCCCTTAGCGCTTGTTGGCAAGGGGCAGGGTAGCACATAGCCTTCCTGCTGCCAGAGGCAAACATTGAAAGGGCACCCCCTTTTGCCAAATTCTTGTCCTAACCCCTTCCCTCTAGCCAGAGGTGTAAATAGACCAGCATGCACTTTCTATAATGCCAGTGTCTTATGTGGCACAAGGGTTTTTGGGCCCCCTCAGGCTCCTGGGCCCGGTAGCGACTGCTACCTCTGCAACCCCTATAGCTACACCCCTGCTGTCAGGCTATTCACAGCTAAAGACTTGGTGGGCTGCAAGATAAAATCACAAACAGGTCGCCCCTTCTCCTTGCCATCTGGCATGTGAAGGGTTAAATTATTTTCAGGCATACAGACACTTGGGTTATTCTGCTCACTTTTGCATATTGGTAAATCATCGACATTTGCAGGAGTTGACTCTTTTACCTGTTTCTCCCCATTTATAATTGAGGAGGGCTTTCTACAGGAGTAGCTGCTTCTAAAAAAGGATTTTTGGGTTTAGCAGTGAGAGCGTTGGATAATTTTTTCATCTGTTGTACCAACACTCCAAATTGGCTCTGGATCTGGTCTATTCTATCATGTAAATTAGCTCTATTTTTCCAATTAATCTTTGGAGGTTGATTTTGGGAATTAGACGCTTGAGACTGACTTACCAGAACCTTCTGATTCAGAATCATTTTGAACCCTTTCTGGGCTGTGTTGGAGTTTCCTGTAATAACCACTTTGGTATCTTCTGAAAGGAGATTGATCCTTTTTATTTGGGTTTTCATCAACATTTGGCACCTTATAATCATCTGGCCTAGGTTTAGCTTTATTCAGATGGGGAGGCCTGGAATTTTTAACAACTTCAGCGTAACTCCTCCCAGGAGCCTTAAACTGTCCCTGATCCCTTTGTATGTGAGTCTCAGCTCTCTTGTCATTTGGTTTTTTACATTTCCTATCCTGAGACTCCTCGCTATTTTGTAAAGCGGCATACAGAGTTGTACTTTCGGTCAGTAGCCAATCCAGAGTTTTTTCTGACATGGTAATCCCAGGCCAGAATAAATTTTATTTGGCAAAGCATCTTAGCCAGGCTATAGGCATTTTTAAGACCAGACAAAAATTCCCTGGGACTCTATTTCGGCCGAAATTTCAAAGTGAAATAAAAAAATGTGTTCTTCTTCCTCGGAGGGAACACCATAATCACTTTCTACATCTGACCCCCAACCAGAAGGTTTAACCTTTACTCTGCTGGCATATTTTTCCTGTATAGACTGTAAATATGCCGGATCTTGGCTATCTAACTCTTGTTGCAAATTTTTATTAGTAGTGTACAACCTTTCACATTCTTGTTCTAGAGCCACTTTTGACCTTTGACATTCTAATGATTTACTAGAAATTTGATCCAAATTCCTTTTAAGAGCTTTGATTATTTCTCTATTCTGGTAATCTTTATCATGATATTCTAACATTTGGGCAGACAATTGTTCCATTTCAGCAGAAACATTTGCAGATTAAATTTCAATTTCATGTATCGCTTCTTGTAACTTTTTAGTTTTATCTGCCTTTCGCCTGCATTCATGTTTTGCTTTTTTATTCTTGTTCTGCCAATTCACAAATTAAATAAATAAATTCTGGCCATGACTTGAATACCAGCAGATCTTTATCTTTCTTTGTTTTAGCTTCAGCAACATAATAAAGATAACCAGCAAACCTTGTTTCATCAGACCAAATATAATTTACATATTCAGAAATTTTACTCTGCACTTCAACTACCCAGTCATTAATATCCTCTTTTATACCTATTTTTTCTCGAATAAAAGAAATCACCTGAAATTTGACCATTGCTCACACTTCTCTGTTATGCATACCAGTCTCAGATTTTTTTTTTAAAAAAACCTTCTCCCAGCCAACAGATGTTCATAACTCAAAAGTGTAATGGTACATGGCAGAATTGTCTCCTCATGCACAAGTTTGGCTATAAGTCAATATTATGTACAAAGTAAAATTAAACTTCCGCCACTTTCAGGTAGTGTATGTACACTCACCTAAAGAATTATTAGGAACACCATACTAATACGGTGTTGGACCCCCTTTTGCCTTTAGAACTGCCTTAATTCTACGTGGCATTGATTCAACAAGGTGCTAATAGCAATCTTTAGAAATGTTGGCCCATATTGATAGGATAGCATCTTGCAGTTGATGGAGATTTGAGGGATGCACATCCAGGGCACGAAGCTCCCGTTCCACCATATTTTAAAGATGCTCTATTGGGTTGAGATCTGGTGACTGTGGGGGCCATTTTAGTACAGTGAACTCATTGTCATGTTCAAGAAACCAATTTGAAATGATTTGAGCTTTGTGACATGGTGCATTATCCTGCTGGAAGTAGCCATCAGAAGATGGATACATGTTCTCATTCTGGTTACGCCAAATTCGGACTCTACCATTTGAATGTCTCAACAGAAATCGGGACTCATCAGACCAGGCAACATTTTTCCAGTCTTCAACAGTCCAATTTTGGTGAGCTCGTGCAAATTGTAGCCCATCCGCCTCAAGGTTGTGCGTGTTGTGGCTTCACAATTGCTTTGCTGCATACCTTGGTTGTAACGAGTGGTTATTTCAGTCAATGTTGCTCTTCTATCAGCTTGAATCCGTCGGCCCATTCTCCTCTGACCTCTAGCATCCACAAGGCATTTTTGCCCACAGGACTGCCGCATACTGGATGTTTTTCCCTTTTCACACATTTCTTTGTAAACCCTAGAAATGGTTGTGCGTGAAAATCCCAGTAACTGAGCAGATTGTGAAATACTCAGACCGGCCCGTCTGGCACCAACAACCATGCCACGCTCAATATTGCTTAAATCACCTTTCTTTCCCATTCTGACATTCAGTTTGGAGTTCAGTAGATTGTCTTGACCAGGACCACCCCCCTAAATGCATTGAAGCAACTGCCATGTGATTGGTTGACTAGATAATTGCATTAATGAGAAATAGAACAGGTGTTCCTAATAATTCTTTAGGTGAGTTTAAATATATATATATATATATATATATATGCAGTTGCAAGAAAAAGTATGTGAACCCTTTGGAATGATATGGATTTCTGCACAAATTTGTCACCGCCACTTCTGTGAGAAGTTCTGACAGACGTCCTTTTCTACCTCTTGCATGATGTTCTTTGTTTTGGTTTCACTTTGTCATCTCATTTCCTTCTCCCAGGTGTCACCTATTTAGACTAATCCTTTTTCCTTTATATTCCCTCGCATACTGCCTCACTTTGCGGTTTATACTATTTCCTGGATTTGAAGTGTTCACTGCTGGAGACTTCTGTTGCTGCTTGTTCAGATAAGTCCTTTCATGTATTGTGTTTCCTTGCTGGCTTGATTCTAGGTGACCCTGACTCCCTCCGTATTAAGTGCAGGGAGCCGGTGGTTGTGTCCCCTCACTATTATAGGGTTTTCAGGTGTCACACAGTCTAGGTATGAGGGCATGCAATCGTCTACCTCTGAGACCCTTGTATGTGCTTAGCAGTCAGGGTGAGCTCTTAGGGTTTTATAGGGGTCACCTTTATGCTCCTTAGTTTGGGATCAAGCCAGTCGGATGTTTATCCATAACTTCCAGCTATCTGCAACATCATCCGTGACATTATAAACCGCCATTAGCGTCTTAAGCATGGATTCGGTTTCAGCCTTGATTGACCGCATGCAAGGTCTTTCACTGGAGGTAGCAGATCTCCGTAAAACTGTGTCTCAGTTTCAGGTGACCGGTTCTGCTTGCGTTCATAGAGTTTGTTCTGAGCCTAAGATCTCGCTTCCGGATACGTTCTCCGGGGTAGTGAGAATTTTGTTCGCTTTAGAGAGGCTTGCAAACTCTATTTTCGCCTACTTCCCCATTCATCTGGTGATGAGGAGCAGAGTGTGGGGATCATCATCTCGCTGCTTAGGGATAACGCTTAGTCTTGGGCCTTTTCGCAGCTGGTGGGGGCACGGCCCCTCCGATCGGTGGATGAATTTTTTGTAGCCCTGGGGCAGATATATGATGACCCGGATCGTATAGCTCTGGCTGAATCTAAACTGCGTCTTTTATGCCAGGGTAAACAGTCTGCAGAGATATATTGTTCTGAATTTCGGAGATGGGCAACTGATACTGGTTGGAACGATGCTTCACTCCAAAGTCAATTTTGCCATGGTCTTTCGGAGGGATTGAAAGATGCATTTGCTTTTCATGAGAGACCTGCCTCGTTGGAGTCTGCCATGTCTCTAGCTGTTCGTATTGACAGGCGTCTTAGAGAGAGAGGAGAGACCACTCCTTCCTGTCATATTCAGTCCAAGGACAGTGGGCGGGCTCATTCAGTGCGCAGGGGCCTCAGTCTCTCTCAATCCCCAATGAGCAGGAGGCCATGCAGCTGGGTTTGCTTGCCTCTGATAGTAGAGGATTCAGCTCTCAGAGGAGGGTTTGTTTCTGTTGTGGGGTATAAATCATTTGGCGAATGTTTTCCCCTCTAGGAGATTCATGGAGTTTTCTAAAGGGTAATAAAAAATAAACAAAAATAAAAAACCCTCTAAAAACTTTCCATTTGCTACTATTAGCAAGGTTGATGCAGAAATCGAAGGTTTGGCGTTTGCTTGTAGTTCCCGTTTTCTCCTACCTGTCAGGGTGGCGCTAGATAGCCAGAACATTGTTTGTGAGATTTTTGTAGATAGTGGAGCAGCTGTCAATCTTATTGATAATCAATTTGCTATAACACATGGTTTTCATGTATGCACTTTGGAAAAGGATATACCTGTTTTTGCTATCGATTCCGCTCCACTTTCTCAAAAATCGTTAAAGGGCATAGTTCACAATATCCGTTTGACTGTGGGTGATGCTCATGTTCAGGATATGTCATGTTTCGTCCTAAGCGGATTACCTACTCCTCTAGTGTTGGGGCTATTCTGGCTCACTAAACATAACCCCACCATTGATTGGCAAGCAAGGCAAATAAATGGTTGGAGTGACTTTTGCTGAGAGAATTGCCTCACGGCGTCTCTTTCAGAGGTTTCTACCAAGACTGTACCATCTTTTCTCTTTGAATTTTCGGATGTGTTTTCCGAGAGTGGTGTCCAGGAGTTGCCCCCTCACCGGGAGTACGATTGCCCTATTAATCTCATCCCAGGCGCCAAGCTGCCAAAATCACGTTTATACAATCTCTCCCAACCTGAAAGAGTCGCTATGCGTACTTATATCTCTGAGAGCCTGAGAAAGGGACACATCCGACCCTCGAAGTCACCTGTTGCCGCAGTTTTTTTTTTTTGTTAAAAAAAAAGATGGTTCTTTAAGACCTTGTCTGGATTTCAGGGAGCTGAACTGTATCACAATTCGTGACCCTTATCCGCTTCCTCTGATCCGGGGCCTGTTTAACCAGATTGTTGGGGCTAAAGTTTTTTCTAAGTTGGATTTAAGAGGGGCATACAACCTCGTCAGGGAAGGGGACGAATGGAAGACGGCCTTCAATACCCCTGAGAGTCATTTCGAGAATTTGGTTATGCCCTTTGGTTTGATGAATGCTCCGGCTGTCTTCCAACATTTTGTGAACAGCATTTTTTATCATTTAATGGGGAAATTTGTACTGGTGTATCTAGATGACATTTTGATTTTTTCTCCTGATTTCAAAACTCATAGGGATCACCTACGTCAGATCTTGCTCATTCTGCGGGAGAATAAATTGTACGCTAAACTGGAAAAATGTGTGTTTGCGGTTCCGGAGATTCAATTTCTTGGTTTTCTTCTCTCCGCTTCTGGTTTTCGCATGGACCCTGAGAAGGTCCGCGCTGTGCTTGATTGGGAGCTTCCTGAGAATCAGAAGGCGCTGATGCGGTTTTTGGGTTTTGCCAATTATTACAGAAAGTTCATTTTGAATTATTTCTCTGTTGTTAAGCCACTCACTGATATGACTAAAAAGGGGGTAGATTTTTCCTCTTGGTCGGTAGATGCGCTTAAGGCCTTTTCTAGTATCAAAGAGAGTTTTGCTTCCGCTCCCATTTTGGTACAACCTGATGTCTCTCTACCTTTTATTGTTCAGGTGGACGCTTCTGAGGTGGGTGTGGGTGCGGTCTTATCTCAAGGTCCCTCTCCTGCCAAATGGCGACCGTGTGCCTTTTTCTCAAGGAAACTCTCCTCCGCAGAGAGAAATTACGATGGAGTTGTTGGCCATCAAATTAGCTTTTGAGGAATGGCGCCATTGGCTAGAGGGAGCCAGACACCCTATTACCGTGTTTACCGACCATAAGAATCTGGCCTACTTGGAATCAGCCAAGTGTCTGAACCCGAGACAGGCCAGATGGTCTTTATTCTTTTCTAGGTTTAATTTTGTTGTTACGTTCCGCACTGGGGTTAAAAATGTGAAGGCGGATACCCTGTCACGTTGTTTTCCAGGAGGGGGGAACTTTGAATACCCGGGTCCCATTTTGGCTGAAGGGGTGGTCGTCTCTGCTCTTTATCCTGATTTGGAGGCAGAGGTTCAGACAGCCCAGGCAGAGGCTCCTGATCTTTGTCCTCCTGGGAGGTTGTTTGTGCCTCTCGCTTTACGACACAAGGTTTTTAAGGAGCACCACGATACTGTCCTTGCTGGGCACCTGGGGAGTAGAGCCACAGTAGATCTCATTGCTCGGAGATTCTGGTGGCCGGCTCTTCGTAAGACGGTTGAGGGTTTTGTGGCAGCCTGCGAGACCTGCGCTCGTGCCAAGGTCCCTTATTCACGGCCATCGGGTTCTCTCCTCCCATTACCCATTCCTTCCCTTCCTTGGACGCATCTGTCCATGGACTTCATTACGGACTTACCACGTTCCTTGGGGAAGACTGTGATTCTGGTGGTAGTCGACCGTTTTAGCAAAATGGCGCATTTCATTCCCTTTCCTGGGTTACCCAATGCTAAGACGTTGGCGCAAGTGTTTGTTGATCACATTGTTAAATTGCATGGCATTCCTTTAGACATTGTTTCTGATAGGGGCACGCAATTTGTTTCCAGATTCTGGAAGGCTTTCTGTTCTCGCTTGGGGATTCAGTTGTCATTTTCTTCTGCTTTTCACCCGCAGTCGAATGGTCAGACCGAACGCGTCAATCAGAATCTGGAGACATATCTGCGCTGTTTTGTGGCGGAGAATCAGGAGAATTGGTATTCCTTTTTGTCCCTTGCTGAGTTTGCTTTAAATAACTGTTGCCAGGAGTTCACTGATAGGTCGCCATTTTTTGGTGCATATGGGTTTCATCCACAGTTTGGGACATTCTCTGGAGAGGGGTCTTTCTGGTTTACCTGATGAGGAGAGATTTTCCTCGTCTTTGTCATTTATTTGGCAAAAGATTCAGGGTAATCTGAAGAGGATGAGTGAGAGATATAAGCTTGTGGCGGATAAGAGACGTGTGCCTGGTCCGGACCTGAATGTGGGTGATCTGGTGTGGTTTTCTACAAAGAATATCAAACTGAAGGTTCCCTCCTGGAAGTTGGGTCCTAAGTTTATTGGGCCTTACAAGATCTTGTCCGTCATCAATCCCGTTGCCTTCTGTCTTGATCTTCCTCAGACTTGGAAGATCCATAATGTTTTTCATAGGTCTCTATTAAAACCTTCTGTCCAACCCACTGTACCCTCCTCTTTGCCTCCTCCTCCGATTTTTGTTGATGGTAATTTTGAATTCCAGGTCTCTAGGATTGTGGATTCTCGCATTGTCCGCGGTTCTCTCCAGTACATTGTTCATTGGGAGGGTTATGGTCCTAAGGAGAGGATGTGGGTCCCAGTGGCGGACATTAAGGCCACTCGTCTCATCAAGGCTTTCCATAGGTCTCATCCTGAGAAGGTGGGTTCTGAGTGTCCGGAGTCCACCCGTAGAGGGAGGGGTACTGTCACCGCCACTTCTGTGAGAAGGTCTGACAGACATCCTTTTCTACCTCTTGCATGATGTTCTTTGTTTTGGTTTCACTTTGACATCTCATTTCCTTCTCCCAGGTGTCACCTATTTAGACTAATCCTCTTTCCTTTATATTCCCTCCCATACTGCCTCACTTTGCGGTTTATACTACTTCCTGGATTTGAAGTGTTCACTGCTGGAGACTTCTGTTGCTGCTTGTTCAGATAAGACCTTTCATGTATTGTGTTTCCTTTCTGGCTTGATTCTAGGTGACCCTGACTCCCTCTGTATTAAGTGCAGGGAGCCGGTGGTCGTGTCCCCTCACTATTATAGGGTTTTCAGGTGTCACACAGTCTAGGTACGAGGGCATGCAATCGTCTACCTCTGAGACCCTTGTATGTGCTTAGCAGTCAGGGTGAGCTCTTAGGGTTTTATAGTTTTAGTTTGGGATCAAGCCAGTCGGATGTTTATCCATAACTTCCAGCTATCTGCAACATCATCCGTGACAAAATTGGTCATAAAATGTGATCTGATCTTCATCTAAGTCACAACAATAGACAATCACAGTCTGCTTAAACTAATAACACACAAAGAATTAAATGTTACCATGTTTTTATTGAACACACCATATAAACATTCACAGTGCATGTGGAAAAAGTATGTGAACCCTTGGATTTAATAACTGGTTGAACCTCCTTTGGCAGCAATAACTTCAACCAAACGTTTCCTGTAGTTGCAAAATAGACGTGCACAACAGTCAGGAGTAATTCTTGACCATTCCTCTTTACAGAACTGTTTCAGTTCAGCAATATTCTTGGGATGTCTGGTGTAAATTGAAGTCATGCCACAGCATCTCAATCGGGTTGAGGTCAGGACTCTGACTGGGCCACTCCAGAAGGCGTATTTTCTTCTGTTTAAGCCATTCTGTTGTTTATTTACTTCTATGCTTTGGGTCGTTGTCTTGTTGCAACACCCATCTTCTGTTGAACTTCAGCTGGTGGACAGATTTCCTTAAGTTCTCCTGCAAAATGTCTTCATAAACTTGGGAGCAGTGATGGCCAGTTCGCAGTGTTCGCCAGCGAACACATGCGATCTGCCATCTTAACTCACAAGTCCGGCGATGCACAGGTAAGTCCTTACCTGTGCCTGTGCGCGAGCCGGTCTGATATGAAATGTGGTCACTGGGAGCAGGCATTTCCGAGAACAGCAAGATGAAGGCCCCCGGCGGCTGTTCTTGGAACTGCCTGCTCCCGGTGACCGCATTTCATTTCAGACCGGCTCGCGCACAGCCACAGGTAAGGACTTATCTGTGCATCTTTGGACTTGTGAGTTAAGATGGCAGATCGCATGTGTTCGCTGGCGAACACTGCAAACTGGTCAACACTGCTTGGGAATTCATTTTTCCTTCGATTATAGCAATCCGTCCAGCCTCTGACGCAGCAAAGCAGCCCCAAACCATGATGCCCCCATCACCATACTTCACAGTTGGGATGAGGTTTTGATGTTGGTGTGCTGTGCCTCTTTTTCTCCACACATAGTGTTGAGTGTTTCTTCCAAACAACTCAACTTTGGTTTCATCTGTTCACAGAATATTTTGCCAGTACTGCTGTGGAGCATCCAGGTGCTCTTGTGCAAACTGTAAACGTGCAGCAATGTTTTTTTTTTGAACAGCAGTGGCTTCCTTTGTGGTATCCTCCCATGAAATCCATTCTTGTTTAGTGTTTTACATATCATAGATTCGCTAAAAGGGATGTTAGCATATGCCAGAGACTTTTGTCAGTCTATAGCTGACACTCTAGGATTCTTCTTCACCTCATTGAGCAGTCTGAGCTGCGCTCTTGCAGTCATCTTTACAGGATGACCACTCCTAGGGAGAGTAGCAGCAGTGCTGAACTTTCTCCATTTATAGACAATTTGTCTTACCGTGGACTGATGAACAGCAAGGCTTTTGGAGATACTTTTATAACCCTTTCCAGCTTTATGCAAGTCAACAATTCTTAATCGTAGATCTTCTAAGAGCTCTTTTGTGTAAGGCATCATTCACATCAGGCAATGCTTCTTGTGAAAAGCAAACCCTGAACTATTGTTTTTTTTTCATAGGGCAGGGCAGCTGTAACAAACACCTCCAATCTCATCTCATTGATTGGACTCCAGCTGGCTGACACCTCACTCCAATTAGCTCTTTGAGCTGTCATTAGTCAAGAGGTTCACATACTTTTTCCACCTGCACTGTGAATGTTTACATGGTGTGTTCAAGGGAATTTTTCCTCCTACCTTATGCCCTATTTTAGCAGTAATCGGTTCATTCTCCGGGAGACTTTCGGAGTGGATCGATTCTCTGCTGCAACTGCTTATTTTGCATATTCCGGGTTTCCTTAGGGATACTAGGTGTGTGTTGCAGGCATTCCCAGACTTCAAATGGAGGTCTGTGTTTACCTGGATCACAGCAGATGTCACTGCTTTATACACCAGCATCCCACATGACCTAGCTTTGGTTTCTCTTCGCTGGTTCCTTAATAAATATAGTGATTATTCGGATGGGCTCCAAGAATATATGGGGATAGTGGTGGAGTTTCTCCTCCAGCACAATTTTTTCATGTTAGATTCTACATTCTATCTTCAAGCTTCGGGGGTGTCGATGGGGGCCAAATTCTCTCCCTCCATAGCCAATATTTTTATGGCATGGTGGGAGGGGTGTTTTCTCCTCATCGACACCCGCCCATTCAGTGGCCTGGTGCAGTGGTATGGTCGCTACATCGATGACCTGCTTCTTGTATGGTGATGTGGCAGCCATACCACTGTTCCTCGACTATATCAACTCATGTGTGGAGTCTATTTAGTCTCCAACATCATAGCAGATGCATATGCTTTTTGGATTTGTGCTTGGAGGGGGACTGCACCACATCCGAAGTTATCACCACTACATACAGAAAGGAACTAGCAGGTAACACGATATTGCATGCCAATTCGTGTCATCCACCTCATACAATACGGAGTATTCCCAAAGGTGAACTCATTCGAGCTCGACGCAACTGTTCGAATGGATAGAGCTCCCCTTGTGTTTCCGAAAGTAAAATCACTGTCCCAGGTAAATACCATACCAAAATGCAAACGCGATCTCACTCCCTTTGTAACACAATATAGCCTGGAATATGATCGCATATGCAAAATCATTAAGAAATATCTCCCTTTATTGTCATGCGATAGTCAGTGGATGGATATTGTCGCAGAGGGAGTGGAGTGTGTAGCAAGAAGGGCTCCAACCTTGGGCAATTCCTTAAGTCCCAGCTTGTTCTCTGAAAAGATTTTGCAGAGACCAACCTGGCTCAACAACAAGGGCAGCTATAAATATGGTCATGCCAAATGCATTTGTTGCAATCATACCAGAACCACAAAGAAGTTTAAATCGACTGCTAACAATAAGGAATTTACCATACAGTCCTATCTTAACTGCGACACAAAGTTTGCGATTTATATGATAACATGCAAACTTTGTCAGCTGCAATATGTGGGGTGTACCACGAATGAAATAAAAACTTGCATACGAAAGCATATTTGAGATATTCCACACTACGAAAACCGCAACGTGTCTGCTGTCAGCACACACTTTGCGAATTTGCATGCAGGTGACACCTCGAATTTAGTGGTTCAAGGAATCAAGAGAGTTTTCCTTCCCACCAGAGGGGGCAACCATAGGAGGAAACTTTTAAATCGAGAGGCATACTGGATTTTTCAGCTGGGTTCAAGACAGCCTCAAGGTTTTAATAAAAGACATGATTTAATTTTACACTATTAGGGGAGTCTTTCTTTTCTCCCTTTTGTGTTCAGATATTTAATTATTATTATTTCCTATTGCTTTGCCATTGTTCTTTTATATATGCATCAACTACATATTTGTGTAGATGTTTTGGTCAGTACAAGTGATTTAAATTTTCTCTATGTATGTTTACTGATTGGACATATGTGATTGCACCGTGTGTGCAGCTCCTCACGATCATGTGATCGATTGATTGCATGGCCAGCTGTGTTAGCTGCTCCTATGGTGCGATCCCATTACTAGTTCGATATGTCATGAGAAAGGACCGATATTTGTTAGTGGGCTGAAACGCGTAACCGAACATTCCTGTTTCTGCAAAGATTTTATGCCGCAATAAAGCTACAAATTCTTTCCACCATATCTTGAACTGGATTTTCCTATACTTTAGAATTTACCATTACGCATCCGGGTGCGTCATCCGTGCTCGACTGGTGAAGGGGAAGGTGAGAGCTGCTGTGTGCTGAATGTGATTTAATTCTTTGTGTGTTATTAGTTTAAGCAAACTGTGATTGTCTATTGTTGTGACTTAGATGAAGATCAGATAACATTTTATGACCAATTTGTGCAGAAATCCATATCATTCCAAAGAGTTCACATACTTTTTCTTGCCCTGAACGCAAAATCTAAACGCAACACTCCTGTTTTTCTCCCATTTTGCATGACCTGAACTCAAAGATCTGAAACATTTTCAACATACACAAAAGACCCATTGCTCTTAAATATTGTTCACAAATATGTCAAAATCTGTGGTAGTGAGCACTTCTCCTTTGCCGAGATACTCCATCCCACCTCACAGGTGTGGCATATCAAGGTCTGATTAGACACCATAAATATTGCACAGGTGTGCCTTAGACCACCCACAATAAAATGCCCCTCTGAAATGTGCACAGTTTTGCCTTACTGGAGGAAGGGGGGGGGGGGGGGGAGTCAGAAAACCAGTCAGTATCTTGTGTGGCCACCATTTGCCTTGAGTTGATCAGGTTGTTGATTGTGGCCTGTGGAATGTTGGTCCACTCCTCTTCAATAACTGTGCGAAGTTGCAGAATATTGGCAGCTTCCAGGAATTGTGCACAGATCCTTAAAATATGGGGCAGTACATTATCATGCTGCAACACGAGCGCAAATATTCAAATTGAGAATTTTAATCGCGAATATCGCCACTTCGAGAATTTGCTAATTTTTTGAATATAGTGCTATATATTCGTATTCACGAATAGTGTTGAATATTCTAATCGCAAATTTATTGCGAATTTATCGCAAATATATTACATTGGCAATTTTTGCAATCAAGTAAACAATGACTGGATATCACGAATTCTCGTATTTGCTAATTTATGGCGAATATTCGGCCAAAAATTTGCAAAATATTGCAAATTTGAATATTGCCTATGCCGCTCATCACTAAACATGAGTTGAAGGTCGTGGATGAATGGCGCAACAATGGACCTCAGGATCTCGTCACAGTATCTTTGTGCATTCAAAATTCCATCAATAAAATGCACCTGTGTTCATTGTCCATAACATACACCAGACCATACCATAACCCCACAGCCACCATGGGCCACTCGATCCAAAACGTTGACGTCAGCAAACCACACGCCGCCACACACGCTGTCTGCCATCTGCCCTGAACAGTGAAAACCTGGAATCATCCGTGAACAGAACGCCTCTCCAACGTGCCAGACGCCATCGAATGTGAGCATTTGCCTACTCAAGTCGGTTACGATGACGAACTGCAGTCAGGTCTAGACCCGATGAGGACGACGAGCATGCAGATGAGCTTCCCTGAGACAGTTTCTGACAGCTTGTGCAGAAATTCTTTGGTTATGCAAACCGATTGTTGCTGCAGCTGTACGGGTGGCTGGTCTCAGACGATCATGTAGGTGAACATGCTGGATGTGGACGTCCCTGTCTGGTGTGGTCTGCAGTTGTGCGGCCGGTTGGATGTACTGCCATATTCTCTGAAATGCCATTGGAGACGTCTTTTGGTAGAGATATGAACATTCATTGCATGGGCAACAGCTCTGGTAGACATTCCTGCAGTTAGCATGCCAATTGCACGCTCCCTCAAATGTTGCGACATCTGTGGCATTGTGCTGTGTGATCAAACTTCACATTTCAGAGTGGATTTTTATTGTGGGTGGTCTAAGGCACATGTATGTATGTAGAAAATGTTTCAGATCTTTGAGTTCAGCTCATGCAAAATGGGAGCAAAACAGAAAGTGTTGCGTTTATATTTTTGTTCAGTGTGTATACAGTTGCACGAAAAAGTATGTGAACCCTTTGGAATGATATGGATTTCTGCACAAATTGGTCATAAAATGTGATCTGATCTTCATCTAATAAATAACCAGAATAGTTGCCAGTCACAACAATCATATAAATATGGCACCCAAATTATGAGAAACAATAATTGAATAATGGGAAAACCTTAAAACAATCTTTAATTCATCGTATGTTAAAATGATAGGCCCAATAATTTATCACACAAAACTACCTCAAAAGATAGTCATCTACTGCCAACCAGAGTGATGTGGTGGACAGTACAAGCAGCCACAATTTGTGCTCACTGGCTTACTCAGAGGGTGAGTGCAGAAACAAAGGGATACAATAAAAGATCGAGACAGATACTGGGTCTCTTCCCCTAAATCATCCCTTGATCTTCACTCATGAACAAAAACATCCCTCTCTGTCTGTACCTTGGTGTCCCTTATAGGCAATATAGTGACTGCCCAGCTTCATCAGAATTTAAAGACCAATCACACCCTGGGGCAGACAAACAAACATATATCGTATATACTGTCCCGACGCGTTTCACTGGCAATGGGCCAGGTCATCAGGGGACCAATGAATATCAAGAAATCAGTAAATGCACATAGTGGGCGCTCCTCCAGCATCAGACACTACCAAATATGCCGGTGCCAGCAAGTAAAGAACAATGCTATTAATGAATAGAGAGTACTTAGCTCGCCATGTGTATAGGATTCCTGGGTCCGCTCCTCTCCTGCGCATGGCAGTGGGGAGCGAATACTCGTGCTGGCGTTCTTTTTAAGACAGCGTGGGTTTACTTGAGTCCGCCCCTAAGATCACGTGATCGGTCACGCGGGTCGTGACGGAACTGGTCACAAGGTACCCGCGTCACAACACTAAATCACATGATCGGAATCGGCACCAACTATATGTCAGTGCTGCCCATTCACTAAGACCAGCCCTCTACAGCAGGAGTTACGTCTAGCGATGTAAAGGGGCGGATTTAAGATGGAAATGTGGAGACATAGAGGTGGGCTCACTCAAGTTCACACAGACCACAATATATCTAGGCGATAATCGCCAAATAAGGTGCGTCACTTCCATACAATCACGGGAGGCGCTACCAGGGTATTTACATAGCAGATTCAACAGGTAACAGATCAGTTAGAAAAAACAATCAATGGACATAATACGTTTTATATATATTTTATATATATACAGTGGGATGCGAAAGTTTGGGCAACCTTGTTAATCGTTATGATTTTCCTGTATAAATCGTTGGTTGTTACGATAAAAAATGTCAGTTAAATATATCATATAGGAGACACACACAGTGATATTTGAGAAGTGAAATGAAGTTTATTGGATTTACAGAAAGTGTGCTATAATTGTTTAAACAAAATTAGGCAGGTGCATAAATTTGCGCACCACAAAAAAGAAATGAAATCAATATTTAGTAGATCCTCCTTTTGCAGAAATTACAGCCTCTAGACGCTTCCTGTAGGTTCCAATGAGAGTCTGGATTCTGGTTGAAGATATTTTGGACCATTCCTCTTTACAAAACATCTTTAGTTCATTCAGGTTTGATGGCTTCCGAGCATGGACCGCTCTCTTTAAGTCACACCACAGATTTTCAATTATATTCAGGTCTGGGGACTGAGAGGGCCATTCCAGAACGTTGTAGTTGTTCCTCTGCATAAATGCCTTAGTGGATTTTGAGCAGTGTTTAGGGTCGTTGTCTTGTTGAAAGATCCAGCCCCGGCGCAGCTTCAGCTTTGTCACTGATTCCTGGACATTGGTCTCCAGAATCTGCTGATACTGAGTGGAATCCATGCGTCCCTCAACTTTGACAAGATTCCCAGTCCCTGCACTGGCCACACAGCCCCACAGCATGATGGAACCAACACCATATTTTACTGTAGGTAGCAGGTGTTTTTCTTGGAATGCTGTGTTCTTTTTCCTCCATGCATAACGCCCCTTGTTATGGCTAAATAACTAAATTTTAGTTTCTTCAGTCCACAGCACCTTATTCCAAAATGAACCTGGCTTGTCCAAATGTGCTTCAGCCCACCTCAAGCGGCACTTTTTGTGCTGTGGGCGGAGAAAAGGCTTCCTCTGCATCACTCTCGCATACAGCATCTCCTTGTGTAAAGTGCACCGAATGGTTGAACGATGCACAGTGACTCCATCTGCAGCAAGATGATGTTGTAGGTCTTTGGTGCTGGTCGGTGGGTTGACTCTGACTGTTCTTCCCATTCATCGCTTCTGTCTATCCGAGATTTTTCTTGGTTTGCCACTTCGAGCCTTAACTTGAACTGAGCCTGTGGTCTTCTATTTCCTCAATATGTTCCTAACTGTTGAAACAGACAGCTGAAATCTCTGAGACAACCATGATGGTGAACAATCTTTGTCTTCAGGTCATTTGAGAGTTGTTTTAAGACCCCCATGTTGCTACTCTTCAGAGAAAATTAAAAGAGGAGGGAAACTTACAATTGACCCCCTTAAATACTCTTTCTCATAATTGGATTCACCTGTGTATGTAGGTCAGGGGTCACTGAGCTTACCAAGCCAATTTGAGTTCCAATAATTAGTTCTAAAGGTTTTGGAATCAATAAAATGACAACAGTGCCCAAATTTATGCACCTGCATAATTTTGTTTAAACAATTATAGCACACTTTCTGTAAATCCAATAAACTTCATTTCACTTCTCAAATATCACTGTGTGTGTCTCCTATATGATATATTTAACTGACATTTTTTATCGTAACAACCAACGATTTATACAGGAAAATCATGTTGATTAACAAGGTTGCCCAAACTTTCACATCCCACTGTATATCTTGAAACCAGTCAACCCTAGATATGCACAAATTATATGCACAGGTGAGTATAAGTGTTTCAAAGTAGAATAAAACTTTCAGGGTCAGATACATGTCCAATGACAGATCCAGTGACAAAATATATAGTAGTAGGGCAAATGAAATCGTATAAAGCCCTATGGTCAGAAAAGGTCAGTAACACACATATGGGCCATAACGCAGGCATCACGCGTAAATGGATCCCATGACATATAAACCGGGCCTGCATAGAGGTATTTACCTCGAGTACATTAATTATATTGATTTGAGGGGAATTTTAATTGATTCGGTACAATCAGAGTCAGACACAAATATGGCCATCCACAACTCATAAGTGGGAATACCGCAGAGGGAGCAGGGCGATACCCGAAATCAACGAGAGGACCTGGTTTCCTCAATGTAGCAGCCAAATGAAAGCTGCTCATTGAGGCCAGTGGGGTGGGAAGTCTTCAATTCGAATATCCACCATGTCTCCCTCTGCAGTATCCTTCTATCCTAATTACCCCCTCTCTTCAGGGGAGGGATCAGTTCAATGCCCATAAAAGACATACCCTTAAAATTTCCATTATGGCTCAGTTCTACGTGCTTAGCTAATGGGGTGTCTCTATTGTGCCTAATGTCACCAAGATGTTCCCCCACCCTCCTTCGAACTTCCCGGGTGGTCACGACCCCTGATGATAAAGGGGCAGGCAACGCAGCCACTGAAGCGAAAGCAGCCCTCCTGTGGTTTAAGCCACGTTCCCACATGTTCGCTGGTCTCACTGAAGTGGCTGCGAACTAACCGGTCTCGTAGACTGCGACCCCTGCGATATGTGACCTGTGCGGTTGGTGCAACAATTCCTTTGATATCGGGATCCAAGAGTAAAATATTCCAATGTTAGGAGATGACATTACGCACTTCTCTTGCGGCACCATCAAAGGTGCCTATCAGGCATATTTGATTATCCACCACATGTGTTTTATTATGGTAAAGCAGTTCCGTTCGACTCCTCGAGCGGGCTCTCTGATAGGCTAATTTAAGAGTAGATTCGGGATATCCCTTTTCCCTAAATCTATCACGTAGATCATCAGCCTGTTGTTTGTACTCACTCAACGTGGAACAGTTCCTCCTCATACGTAGGTACTGCCCCGTAGGGATACCTTTTTTCAGAGGGAGGGGATGGTGACTGTTCCAATTCAATAAAGAGTTTGTGGATGTTGGTTTCCTATACGTTTTAGTCTAAAGTTCCCCCCGATCACCTCTCATGATGACTATATCCAGGAAAGGGAGGGTGTCCTTTTTAATCTCCGAGGTAAATCTCAACCCCACATTATTGATGTTGAGCACCCCCACAAAGTACTGCAGTTGTTTAGCTACACCATTCCATAGTAGGAAAATATCATTGATGAATCTTACCCACGTCACCACTTGCGCAGCCACATGGGTCAAAGGCCCACCGAAGACAATAGTCTCCTCCCACCAGCCCAGGAACAGGTTGGCATACGATGGGGCACAGAGACTCCCCATCGCAGTGCCCCTGAGCTGGTGGTAAAAGACGCCGCCAAAGAGGAAGTAATTACAGGTGAGTGTAAACTCCAGAAGTCTAAGTACTAGACAGTTATGAGCGTGGAAGTGGCAACCTCTGGTTATCAAAAACGTCTCCACCTCCCTCAATCCTAGATGGTGTGGGATTGAGGCGTAGAGCACCTCCACATCGATGGAGGCCAACCAGGTGTCATTTTCCACGGAGATACCTTCCAAACGACCTAAGAGATGACCTGTGTCCCTAATATAGGAAGGTAGAGTCTTGACAAAAGGGGCCAAGATGTGATCGATATAGATCCCCACATTTTGTCCTACACTGTTCACCCCGGACACTATAGGTCTTCCCTTGAGAGGGGTGGTTCCCTTGTGAACCTTGGAAAGGCTGTCAAAAGTTGGTATGGTAGGGTATTTCTTGTAAAGAAAATCAAATTCATCCTCAGAGATTAAATCTGCTGATTTTGCCTCACATAGAATATTTTTAATTCCTTTTGATATCGAACAGTGGGATCACTTTTTAATTTCTCATACGTGTCCCTATCACTCAGAAGATCAAGGCAAAGTTTTTTGTATTGTGGCATATCTAAAACAACCACATTACCTCCTTTATCGGAGGATTTGATCGTGATGTTATTATCACGTTACAGATTCTCAATTGCCTTATATTCTGCTTTGGAGCAGTTGAATTTAGGTTTCTCAAGAACCAAATGTTCTAATTCTTGGGAAACCTGATTTATTAAAACATCAATACAAAAAGGGTCGCCTGCTGGTGGTATTCTTGTGCTCCTATTCTTGAGCACGGTAAATGGCCCTTTCCCCTCTTGTAAAGTGCTATCACCCAGATTAAATAAGAGTTTAACATCCTGTAAGATATCTGATAGAATACCCAATTCTCTACTTTCCCGTCTATTGGTCAAGGCGAAGTGTTTATGCCATTTGAGTCTCCTGGCAAACAGACTAAAATCCTTGATCCAGTTAAACAGGTTAAAGAAAGAAGTGGGTACAAATGATATGCCTTTATTAAGTATTGACATTTCGGCCTGTTCAAGTCTCCTAGATGATAGATTTAGTATCTGACCACACTGTTTTGTATTGGGGTCATGGGCGACGCACGTTGATTGCGATTCCGTAGATGGTAGGGTATTCCCTGTTCTAAAAAACGTGAACCACTGTTATCATAGGATCCCCGTGAACTACTATTGTCATAGGATCCACGTGACCCTCTCCCCCTTCTACGTCCACGACCTCTTCCACTGTTCAGTTGACCACCCTCTTTTTTACTCTCAGAGACGTCAGTTTCACTTGAGGAAATGTCAGAATCAGGTTTTTTAGTCTTTTGTTTTCCAGCGATCAATAGTGGTATAGACTCAATTTTCTCCAAAGTCTTGTAAATCCCAATTGAACTGGCGGTGCTTCCTCTCCTTCAGGTGCTTCCTTGTTGGCAAAATCAGGTTCCTGTTTTAATTTATTGGTAACCTCGATTTGTTCCTTCAGTTTAATATCTAATAAGGCCAAATTAGCTCTCTCCTCTTCCAGTAGCAGGGACATGAAGCGTAGGGAGCTTTTTGTTGCCTCCTCCTCCCATTTGATCATTAGAGTAGAGCTCCTGCACCTGCTAGCTGGAGTAAGAGAAATCCTTAAGCCTCTGGGTACTATTTGATGTTTGATGTAGTATTCAAGGGATTGGATTTCACACCAGGAGCTAAATTGTTCTTTAAATGTTTTTGTTAGTTCCTTAAAAGCAGCCTTAAAGGAAGGGGTATATCTTTTCAAAGTAAGTGTTTTTTCTGAGAATACATCACTGGCTTCAGATAGCTATTGATTTCTATCCAAACCAGTAGCCAAGAATCATGCCATACCCTATGAAATGCAAAACAAATAAATAACTTGACCAGAATAGTTGCCAGTCACAACAATCATTTAAATATGGAACCCAAATTATGAGAAACAATAATTGAATAATGGGAAAACCTTAAAAACAATCTTTAATTCATCATACGATAAAATGATAGGCCCAATAATTTATCACACAAAACTACCTCAAAAGATAGTCATCTACTGCTAACCAGAGTGATGTGGTGGAGAGTACAAGCAGCCACAAGGTGTGCTCACTGGCTTACTCAGAGGGTGAGTGCGGAAACAAAGGGATACAATAAAAGATGGAAACAGATACTGGGTCTCTTCCCCAAAAAATCATCCCTTGATCTTCACTCATGAACAAAAACACCCATCTCTGTCTGTCCCTTGGTGTCCCTTATAGGCAATATAGTGACTGCCCAGCTTCGTAGAGATTTAAAGACCAATCACACCCTGGGGCAGACAAACAAACATATATCGTATATACTGTCCCGACGCGTTTCACTGGCAATGGGCCAGGTCATCAGGGGAAAAATGAATATCAAGAAATCAGTAAATGCACATAGTGGGCGCTGCTCCAGCATCAGACACTACCAAATATGCCGGTGCCAGCAAGTAAAGAACAATGCTATTAGTGAATAGAGAGTACTTAGCTCGCCATGTGTATAGGATTCCTGGGTCTGCTCCTCTCCTGCGTATGGCAGTGGGGAGCGAATACTCGTGCTGGCGTTCTTTTTAAGACAGCGCGGGTTTACTTGAGTCCGCCCCTAAGATCACGTGACCGTAACTGGTCACAAGGTACCCGCGTCACAACACTGAATCACATGATCGGGATCGGCACCAACTATATGTCAGTGCCGCCCATTCGCTAAGGCCAGCCCTCTACAGCAGGAGGTAGGTCTAGCGCTGTAAAGGGGCGGATTAAAGATGGAAATGTGGAGACATAGAGGTGGGCTCACTCAAGTTCACACAGACCACCATATAACCAGGCGATAATCGCCAAATAAGGTGCGTCACTTCCATACAATCACGGGAGGCGCTACCAGAGTATTTACATAGCAGATTCAACAGGTAACAGATCAGTTAGAAAAATGTATGTAGAGGGGGTATCTCACACGGTCTGAACCAGTGTAGGCCTGAAGTAAATATTTCTTTGCCCAAAATGACTGTATTTAAAATGGCTGTATTTCAAATCCCTGAATCAAACCCCTGTGTATGAAGAGGGAGTATCTCACATGGACTGTACTAATGTAGGCCTAAATTAAATATTTCTTTTCACAAAATGGCTGTATTTAAAATCCCTGAATCAAACCCCTGTATGTAGAGGGAGTATCTCACAGGGAATGAACCAGTGTAGGCCTAAAATAAATATTTCCTTGCACAAAATGGCTGTATTTCAAATGGCTGTATTTCAAATGCCTGCATCAAAACCCTATATGTAGAGGGGGTATCTCACACGGTCTGAACCAGTGTAGGCCTGAAGAAAATATTTCTTTGCCCAAAATGGCTGTATTTCAAATGGCTGTATTTCAAATCCCTGAATCAAACCCTTGTATGTAGAGGGGGTATCTCACACGGTCTGAACCAGTGTAGGCCTAAATTAAATATTTCTTTGCACAAAATGGCTGTATTTCAAAACCCTAAATTAAACCCCTGTATGTAGAGGGAGTATCTCACAGGGCTTGAACCAGTGTAGGCCTTAATTAAATATTTCTTTGCACAAAATTGCTGTATTTCAAATGGCTGCATTTCAAATCCCTGAATCAAACCCCTGTATGTAGAGGGGGTGTCTCACACAGTCTGAACCAGTGTAGGCCTGAAGTAAATATTTCTTTGCCCAAAATGGCTGTATTTCAAATGGCTGTATTTCAAATCTCTGAATCAAACCCCTGTATGTAGAGGGGGTATCTCACACGGTCTGAACCAGTGTAGGCCTGAATAAAATATTTCTTTGCCCAAAATGGCTGTATTTCAAATGGCTGTATTTCAAATCCCTGAATCAAACCCCTGTATGTAGATGGGGTATCTCACATGGTCTGAACCAGTGTAGGCCTGAAGTAAATATTTATTTGCCAAAAATGGCTGTATTTCAAATGCCTGATTCAGACCCCTGCATGTAGATGAGGTATCTCACATGGTCTGAACCAGTGTAGGCCTGAAGTAAATATTTATTTGCCCAAAATGAATGTATTTAAAATGGCTCTATTTCAAATGGCTGTTTTTCAAATCCCTGAATCAAACCCTTGTATGTAGAGGGGGTATCTCACATAATCTGAACCAGTGTAGGACTGAACTAAATATTTCTTTGCCCAAAATGGCTTTATTTCAAATGGCTGTATTTCAAATCCCTGAATCAAACCCCTGAATGTAGAGGGGGTATCTCACACGGTCTGAACCAGTGTAGGCCTGAAGTAAATATTTCTTTGTCCAAAATGGCTGTATTTCAAATGGCTGTATTTCAAATCCCTAAATAAAACCCCTGTATGAAGAGGGAGTATCTCACAGGGCCTAAACCATTGTAGGCCTGAATTAAATATTTCTTTGCACAAAATGGCTGTATTTCAAATCCCTGAATCAAACCCCTGTATGTAGAGGGAGTATCTCACACGGTCTGAACCATTGTAGGCCTAAATTAAATACTTCTTTGCACAAAATTGCTGTATTTCAAATGGCTGTTTTTCAAATCCCTGAATTAAACCCCTGTATGTAGAGGGAGTATCTCACAAGGCCTGAATCAGTGTAGGCATAAATTAAATATTTCTTTGCACAAAATGGCTGTATTTCAAATGGCTGTATTTCAAATCCCTGAATCAAACCCCTGTATGTTGAGGGGGTATCTCACACGGTTTGAACCATTGTAGGCCTGATGTAAATATTTCTTTGCCCAAAATGGCTGTATTTCAAATGGCTGTATTTCAAATCCCTGAATCAAACCCCTGTATGTAGAGGGAGTATTTCACAGGGCCTGAACCAGTGTAGGCCTAAATTAAATATTTCTTTGCCCAAAATGGCTGTATTTCAGATGCTCTATTTCAAATCCCTGAATCAAACCCCTGTATGTAGAGGGAGTATCTCACAGGGCCTGAACCAGTGTAGGCCTAAATGAAATATTTCTTTACCCAAAATGGCTGTATTTCAAATGGCTGTATTTCAAATCTCTGAATCAAATCCCTGTATGTAGAGGTGGTATCTCACACGGTCTGAACCAGTGTAGGCCTAAATGAAATATTTCTTTGCCCAAAATGGCTGTATTTCAAATGGCTGTATTTCAAATCCCTGAATCAAACCCCTGTATGTAGAGGGGGTATCTCATACGGTCTGAATGTCACGACTGTGACTGATCCAGACAGGTCTGGGAGGAGAAGGTCGCAGCGACTTGCTACTCGCGATAGCTTGTGAGTTTGCTCCGTGGTTCAGGGTATGTCATCCGGGTTTTGCCTTGTGAACCTTTTTGTCCTGACTGGGAGTTTGTAGGCATCCTTCTCAGGTGAGTCCTGTCTGCCACTCCCAGCTACTATATTAGTTTCAGTTTCACTTGCAGTCATTGCCAGATATAGTCCTTACTTCCAGTGCTATTCTGACCTTTGAAGGAGATCGCTTGACGGTGTTGCTGTGGAGCTCTTGCCCGGCGTGGACTGTCGTGTTTGTGATCGCCTTTTCTGCTCGTGACTGGATAAGTCTATCTCTGCTGTAGATAGTTTGTTTGTTTGTTGCTGTCTTCCCCTGTTGTTCTCCTAGACGTGAGTGATGGTGACTAGTGCTCCCATCGGCCTTTCCCCAGTCTAGTCTTGTTAGGGTGAGTGAGGGTTTAGGCATCCTGCTCGCCGCACGGGTTCACACCCCGTCTAGGGTATCAGGGCAGACAGGTGCCAGCTTAGGGTTAGTCAGGGGTGGCCATTCTATTTCCCATCCGTAGATAAGGGTCCCCCTTCCCCTCCGTCTGGTGCGACACGACTGCTGCTGGGATAGCGGTCGTGACAGTATATCTGTCCTTTTAAAAAATAAAAATAAATGTGACATTTCTTTTTTTTTTGCTTGCTGTTTTGCTTTATATTTTTCTGTTCCACTATGGATCCGGTTACGGTTTTGGCGAAACAATTACAGGGGTTATCCCTTGAAGTGGCAGGATTAAAAGCAACAGTGCTGCAGCAGCAGCAATCCTTGGGTTCCACCGTTGCTACGGGAAACCAAGGTACTCCTGAGCCAAAAGTGGCTTTATCTGATAGGTTCTCAGGAGGGAGAGACCAATTTGTAACCTTCAGAGAAGCTTGCAAATTGTTCTTCAGGTTACGCCCTAGATCCTCCGGCGGTGAGGAACAACGGGTGGGCATTGTAATTTCTCTCCTGCAAGGAGATCCGCAGGCTTGGGCTTTCTCCCTACCATCAGACTCTCCGGCCTTACGATCAGTGAAGGAGTTTTTTGAAGCCCTGGGTCTCGTATATGATGACCCGGACAGGGTCTCACTGGCTGAGTCTAAGCTACATAGACTTCGGCAAGAGAACTGGTCTGCTGAACTATATTGTTCCGAATTCCGTAGGTGGGCTACTGATACATTATGGAACGACTCGGCCCTTAGGAGTCAGTTCTGCCAAGGGTTGTCTGAAAAATTAAAAGACGCGCTGGCGGTATACGAGGTCCCTGGGTCTCTTGAGGCTGCTATGTCTCTGTCCATAAGAATCGACTGACGACTCAGGGAGAGACTATTAAATTTTACGGAGGCCCCTATAGGGCAGGGATCGGTTTGTTATGATCCAGTCGAACCAATGCAAATAGAGGGCGCCACTAGACGGGTGAATCCTCCTAAGTTCCGCCATAGGTCAGAGGTTTGTTTTCGTTGTGGGGGAGGGGTCATTTTGTAAAGGTTTTTCCCTCAGAACCCAAGAGACCACAAACAAAGGAGCCGCCGGAAAACTAGAGTCCCCAGATTGTGCGGAGGATAACAGTCTGGGCGTATTCGTTTCCTCCATACGCATGTCTCAGTTTTTGTTGTCCGCTACCGTTGAGGCGGGCAATAAGGCTGAGATCTGTTCCGTCTTTTTGGACAGTGGGGCGGGTGTCAACTTGGTGGATTCACGGTTTGCTCAGGCTCTGGGTTTTACTCCGGAACCGGTACGCAGAACTATTTCTGTTTTTGCCATCAACTCCTCCCCTCTTACTCAGAGAGAGTTAACTCAGATCATCCATAATATCCATCTGCAGGTAGGGAACCTCCATAAAGAGCATATCTCTTGTTATGTCCTGGACGGTCTTCCGGCTCCTATGGTATTGGGGCTTCCCTGGCTGGTGACTCACAATCCAGTGGTGGATTGGCAGGCCGGGGAGATTGTGGAGTGGAGTGAACATTGTAAGGACAACTGCTTGAGTAGTAGGTGCTCTTCACTCTCTGTAACATCTTTACCTGCCTTTCTGTCAGATTTTATGGATGTGTTCTCTGAGAAGGGTTGTCAGGGGTTACCACCTCATTGTCCATATGATTGCCCGATTAATCTATTACCTGGGGCAAAACTACCTAAAACCCGGTTATACAATCTTTCCGGCCCGGAGAGGAAGGCTATGCAAGATTATATTTCGGAGAGTTTGGCTAAGGGACACATCAGACCCTCTTTTTCACCTGTGGCTGCAGGGTTCTTTTTCGTTAAAAAGAAAGATGGGGGCCTGCGTCCTTGCCTGGATTTCCGGGAATTAAACCGGATAACTATCCGAGATCCCTATCCTCTTCCTCTCATTCCCGACCTCTTTAATCAGGTTGCTGGTGCTAAATGGTTCTCCAAAATGGATCTCAGAGGAGCCTATAACCTGGTTCGCATCAAAGAGGGGGATGAGTGGAAAACGGCTTTTAATACTCCGGAAGGGCATTATGAAAATCTGGTCATGCCATTTGGTCTTACTAATTCGCCTGCGGTGTTCCAACATTTTGTCAACTATATATTTAGTCACCTTATCGGGAGATTTGTTGTGATATATCTTGATGACATCCTGGTCTATTCCCCGGATCTGGATACACATAAGATCCATGTGAGACAAGTGCTGCAGATATTAAGGGCCAACAAATTGTTTGCTAAATTAGAGAAATGTGTTTTCACCGTAAAAGAACTACCATTTCTGGGGTATGTGTTGTCAGATTCAGGTTTCCGCATGGATCCAGAGAAAGTCCGGGCGATTATGGACTGGGATCTGCCTTAGAACCTGAAGGCATTGCAACGCTTCCTGGGGTTTGCCAATTTTTATAGAAAGTTTATAAAGAACTATTCCTTGGTGGTCAAACCACTGACGGACATGACCCGAAAGGGATCCGATTTTTCCAAATGGTCACATGCAGCCAAAACTGCCTTTACATCTCTGAAGGAGAGATTCACCTCGGCCTCTATTCTCGTACAGCCAGATGTCTCGCTTCCTTTTATTGTAGAGGTTGACGCATCAGAGGTGGGGGTGGGAGCGGTACTATCTCAGGGCCCGTCCCCTGGTGAATGGCGTCCATGTGCTTTCTTTTCGAAGAAATTGTCTACTGCAGAAAGGAACTATGATATTGGCAACAGGGAACTTTTGGCTATTAAGTTTGCCTTTGAGGAGTGGCGTCATTTTTTGGAGGGGGCAGTTCATCCCGTCACGGTGATTACTGATCACAAAAACGTATTATATCTGGAGTCTGCTAAACGTCTCACCCCTAGACAGGCTCGGTGGTTGTTATTTTTTACTAGGTTTAATTTTGTAATAACCTATCGCCCGGGGGCAAAAAATACTAAGGCGGATGCATTGTCCCGAAGTTTTCCTGGAGGGGGTGATGTTGATGTACCAGAGCCCATTTTTCAAAAGGGGGTGGTGGTCTCTGCATTACACTCAGGTTTGGAGGGGAGGGTGTTGGAAGCTCAGGGGGACGCCCCAGCCTCCTGCCCCTCGGGTAAACTGTTTGTGCCAGAAAATTTACGCCTGGAGATACTAAAAGAACACCATAACTCCACACTGGCAGGACACCCAGGTAGTAGGGCAACCTCTGAATTAGTGTCTCGTCGGTTCTGGTGGCCTAAGTGGCGCCAGGAGGTGTTGAATTTTGTGTCTGCATGTGCTACCTGTGCTCGTTCTAAGGTAGATCATACTCGTCCGGCAGGGCGTCTTTTACCTCTGGCCATCCACAACAGGCCTTGGACGCACCTATCAATGGATTTCATTATGGATCTACCAGTATCAGCGGGGAAGACTGTTATTCTTGCAGTTGTTGACAGATTCAGTAAAATGGTGCACTTTATTGCTCTTGCCGCATTGCCTAATGCTAACACACTGGCTCAGGTTTTTATTGACCACATCGTGAAGCTTCACGGGGTCCCTTCCGATATTGTTTCGGATTGTGGTACCCAATTCGTTTCTAAATTTTGGAAAGCTTTTTGTTCTCGTTTAGGGGTTCATCTGTCGTTTTCTTCATCTTTCCATCCACAGTCCAACGGTCAGACTGAACGTACCAATCAAAACCTAGAGACATATTTGAGATGCTTTGTTTCCGAAAATCAGAAGGAATGGTCATCTTATTTACCGTTAGCCGAGTTTGCCATTAATAATCGTCGTCAAGAAGTCACCATTTTTTGGTGCGTATGGTTTCCATCCTCAGTTTTGTACGTTTAGTGAGGGGGGCCGTCTGGGATTCCCGAGGAGGAACCATTTGCGTCTTCACTTTCTACAGTGTGGCAGAGTGTACAAGAAAGTTTGAGGAGAATTGGTGGTAGATACAAACGTGTGGCTGATAGGAAGCGCTCTGAAGGTCCGGACCTTGGGGTGAATGACTTGGTGTGGTTGTCTACCAGAAATATCAAGTTGAAGGTTCCCTCGTGGAAATTAGGTCAGAGATTTATTGGTCCTTATAGGGTAATTAAGATCATTAACCAGGTGGCTTTTCGTCTGGAGCTACCTCAGACTCTAAGGATCCATAATGTCTTCCACAGATCTCTGCTTAAGAGATATGTAAAACCTCCTGAACCATTGCCACTACTGCCTCCACCGGTGGTTGTTGATGGCAGTCTTGAGTTTCAGGTAGAAAAGATTGTTGATTCACGATATGTTCGCCGCTCTCTTCAGTACCTGGTGCACTGGAGAGGTTATGGTACCGAAGAGAGAATGTGGGTTCCAGCATCAGAGATAAAAGCGGACAGACTCATTCAGGCTTTTCATAGCTCCCATCCGGAGAGGCCTGGTCTTGAGGGTCCGGGGGCCGACTGTGACTGATCCAGACAGGTCTGGGAGAAGAAGGTCGCAGCGACTTGATATTCGCGATAGCTTGTGAGTTTGCTCCATGGTTCAGGGTATATCATCCGGGTTTTGCCTTGTGAACCTTTTTGTCCTAACTGGGAGTTTGTAGGCATCCTTCTCAGGTGAGTCCTGTCTGCCACTCCCAGCTACTATATTAGTTTCAGTTTCACTTGCAGTCATTGCCAGATATAGTCCTTACTTCCAGTGCTATTCTGACCTTTGAAGGAGATCGTTTGACGGTGTTGCTGTGGAGCTCTTGCCCGGCGTGGACTGTCATGTTTGGGATCGCCTTCTCTGCTCGTGACTGGATAAGTCTATCTCTGCTGTAGATAGTTTGTTTGTTTGTTGCTGTCTTCCCCTGTTGTTCTCCTAGACGTGAGTGATGGTGACTAGTGCTCCCATCGGCCTTTCCCCAGTCTAGTCTTGTTAGGGTGAGTGAGGGTTTAGGCATCCTGCTCGCCGCACGGGTTCACACCCCGTCTAGGGTATCAGGGCAGACAGGTGCCAGCTTAGGGTTAGTCAGGGGTGGCCATTCTATTTCCCATCCGTAGATAAGGGTCCCCCTTCCCCTCCGTCTGGTGCAACACGACTGCTGCTGGGATAGCGGTCGTGACACTGAACCAGTGTACGCCTGAAGTAAATATTTCTTTGCCCAAAATGACTGTATTTCAAATGGCTGTGTTTCAAATCCCTGAATCAAACCCCTGTATGTTGAGGGGGTATCTCACACGGTCTGAACCAGTGTAGGCCTGAAGTAAATATTTATTTGACCAAAATGGCTGTATTTCAAATCCCTGAATCAAACCCCAGTATGTAGAGGGAGTATCTCACAGGGCCTGAACCAGTGTAGGCCTAAATTAAATATTTCTTTGCCCAAAATGGCTGTATTTCAAATCCCTGAATCGAACCCATTTATGAAGAGGAAGTATCTCACAGGGCCTGAACCAGTGTAGGCCTAAATTAAATATTTCTTTGCCCAAAATGGCTGTATTTCAAATGGCTGTATTTTAAATCCCTGAATCAAACCCCTGTATGTAGAGGGAGTATCTCACAAGGCCTGAACCAGTGTAGGCCTAAATTAAATATTTCTTTGCACAAAATGGCTGTATTTCAAATCCCTGAATCAAACCTCTGTATGTAGAGGGAGTATCTCACAGGGCCTGAACCAGTGTAGGCCTAAATTAAATATTTCTTTGCCCAAAATGGCTGCATTTCAAATGGCTGTATTTCAAATCCCTGAATCAAACCCCTGTACGTAGAGGTGATAGCTCACACGGTCTGAACCAGTGTAGGCCTGAAGTAAATATTTTTTTGCCCAAAATGACTGTATTTCAAATGGCTGTATTTCAAATCCCTGAATCAAACCCCTGTATGTAGAGGGAGTATCTCACACGGTCTGAACCAGTGTAGGCCTGAAGTAAATATTTCTTTGCACAAAATGGCTGTATTTCAAATGGATGTATTTCAAATCCTTGAATCAAACCCCTGTATGTAGATGGTGTATCTCACACGGTCTGAATCAGAGTAGTGCTGAAGTAAATATTTCTTTGCCCAAAATGGCTGTATTTCAAATGGCTGTATTTCAATTCCCTGAATTAAACCACTGTATGTAGAGGGTTTATATCACACGGCCTGAACCAGTGTAGGCCTGAATTCAATATTGGTGCACCAAATGGCGGTATTTAAAATCTCTGAATGTAACCCAAATGTATTAAGGGTGTATTTCACAATGACATCTGCATCAAATGCTGGCAACTAAATTTTTTGTGCCTAAACAAGTATTTGTTTAACAACTGAATTTGACAGCAGTATACAAGCCTGTAATTTCACACGTGCTGATGCTGCAAGACCTGAAAATAGTGTTTTTTGTCAAAAAAAGTGTGTTTTTCAAACCCCAGAAATTAATGGGTGCATTTCTAGCTTAAATTGCACATTGACTTTGTAGATTGGCAAAAAAGTGTTTTTTTGGTAACAGAATATGAAAGCTGTATATATTAACCACCTCTGCTCCCCTAGCTTAAACCCCCTTAATGACCAGACCACTTTTTACAATTCTGCATACACTACTTTCACGGTTTATTGCTCGGTCATACAACTTACCACCCAAATTAATTTTACCTCCTTTTCTTCTCACTAATAGAGCTTTCATTTGGTGGTATTTCATTGCTGCTGACATTTTAACTTTTTTTGTTATTAATCGAAATTGAGCGAAATTTTTGCAAGAAAATGAAATTTTTCACTTTCAGTTGTAAAATTTTTCAAACAAAACTACATTTCTATATAAATTTTTCTCAAAATTTATTGTTCTACATGTCTTTGATAAAAAAATGCAATAAGTGTATATTTATTGGTTTGCGAAAAAGTTATAGCGTTTACAAACTATGGTACAAAAATGTGAATTTTCCGCATTTTGAAGCAGCTCTGACTTTCTCAGCACCTGTCATGTTTCCTGAGGTTCTACAATGCCCAGACAGTAAAAACACCCCACAAATGACCCCATTTCGGAAAGTAGACACCCTAAGGTATTCGCTGATGGGCATAGTGAGTTCATAGAAGTTTTTATTTTTTGTCACAAGTTAGCGAAAAATGATGATTTTTTTTATTTTGTATTTTTTTTATTACAAAGTCTCATATTCCACTAACTTGTAACAAAAAATAAAAACTTCCATGAACTCACTATGCCCATCACGAAATACCTTGGGGTGTCTTCTTTCTAAAATGGGGTCACTTGTGGGGTATTTATACTGCCCTGGCATTTTAGGGGACCTAAAGCGTGAGAAGAAGTCAGGAATCCAAATGCCTAAAAAATGCCCTTTGAAATCCTAAAGGTGCTCTTTAGAATTTGGGCCCCTTTGGGGACCTAGGCTGCAAAAAAGTGTCACACATGTGGTATCGCCGTACTCAGAAGAAGTAGGGCAATGTGTTTTGGGGTGTATTTTTACATATACCCATGCTGGGTGAGAGAAGTATCTCTCTAAAAGTCAAATTTTCCCATTTTTTTTATACAAAGTTGTCATTTTAGAGAGATATTTCTCTCACCCAGCGGGGGTATATGTAAAAAGACACCCCAAAACACATTGCCCATCTTCTCTTGAGTACGGCGATACCACATGTGTGACACTTTTTTGCAGAAAGGGGCCCAAATTCTAAAGAGCACCTTTAGGATTTCACAGGGCATTTTTTACGCATTTGGATCCCAAATTTCTTCTCATGCTTTAGGTCCCCTAAAATGCCAGGGCAGTATAAATACCCCACAAGTGGGGATCCGCAGATCCGACCCGTAGATCCGCGGATCCGCAAAACACATACGGACGTCTGAATGGAGCCTTACAGGGGGGTGATCAATGACAGGGGGGTGATCAGGGAGTCTAATATGGGGTGATCAGGGGTTAATAAGTGACGGGGGGGTGTAGTGTATGTGTGGTGTTTGTTGCTACTTTACAGAGCTGCCTGTGTCCTCTGGTGGTCGATACAAGAAAATGGGACCACCAGAGGACCAAGTAGCAGGTATATTAGACGCTGTTATCAAAACAGCGTCTAATATACCTTTCAGGGGTTAAAAAAATCGGATCTACAGCCTGCCAGCGAATGATCGCCGCTGGCAGGCTGTAGATCAGCTCGTTTACCTGCAGTTCCTGTGAACGCGCGCTCCTGTGTGCGCGCGTTCACAGGAAATCTTGCGTCTCGCGAGATGACGCGCCGGAGCGTCAAGGAGGAATGAATCGACCGCCTCAGGACCGCAATCCTGCGTTAGGTGGTCTGGGGTTTGAATTTAACACTTGCAGGTCTGGAAAATACAGTTTTTTGGAAAAAAAAAAGTGTTTTTCAAACCCCAGAAAATGATGGGTGTATTTCTAGCTTAAATTGCACACTGACTAAGGCCTCATGCACACGACAGCATTTTTTCTCGGTCCGCAAAACAGGGTTCCATTGTTCCGTGATCCGTGTCCGTTTTTCCTTCCGTTGTGCCTCCGTGTGTCCGTGTGTCCGTTCTTTTTGCGGACCGTCTGAAAACAAGGAATGGTGAAAAAAATGTAATTTTAATAGCTCCACCCAGGATACTGGTATAAATGAAGGTCATCTGAGTTTGTTTTTATGGCCATTTTCTGTAGTCTTCACAGAGTACAGAGGTTATTTTGGTTGCTTCTCTTTGCTGTATCACCATGTCGGATTCTGAGGAAGAGGTCTTACTGCATTGGCTTGTTTCTCAGCGATGGGGACAGTGCACTCCTTTGATGGATGAGGAACCGATTAGAAGGCGACGATTTTGGGTCCATCCGATTGTTTCACAACGTTACCGGAAAGGACACTTTCATACCCTCTACAAAGATCTGCGGCTGCATCCAGAGAAGTTCTATTCCTTCTGTCGGATGTCAGTGGGTACATTTGATCGCTTGCTGTCGTCTCTACGTACTGTCCTTACCTTCATGGACACCAATATGAGGCGCAGCATTTCTCCTGAGGAAAGGCTCATTGTCACGTTGAGGTAAGCAATATTTTACATTTAATGTTTCATCAGTAATGTGCAGTGCTTCTGTCAGGAGGAACATGTGCTAGAAAATGGCTGCTGTGAGACATGTGCTACTGTTTGCTGAGGTAAACTTTCTTTACCCATAGTCTTTTGTTGAAATTTATAGTTTTTTGTTTTTTAAACCGTTAATCCCTGACACATAACATGCCAATATTGAAAAAAATAGATTGTCCAGCTTCACCTCACAGTGCGTGTTTTATTAGGAAACGTGCTTAAAAACCAAACATCAGGCTCATATCATCAACATGTTTCGGATCAACAGTGGTCTCAGTGGTATATGCTGTGGGTGGGGTGAAAGCAGTCCAATTGCCAATCAATAATCCACAGCTGAATCACTGCTTTTACTCTGTATATAAGATTTGTCAGTCTTATTCTCTGTATCATGAGGAAGGATCTGTAATATATGTTGATCCGAAACATGTTGATGATATGAGCCTGATGTTTGGTTTTTAAGCACGTTTCCTAATAAAACACGCACTGTGAGGTGAAGCTGGACAATCTATTTTTTTCGCTACTTCTCTTCCTTGGTTCCGGTTCTGTGTCCGTGCTCCTCGGTGGTGTATGGTGAGGTGAGCTCCAACTTGGTGTTTTTACGTTTATGCCAATATTGAAGGTTGTTTTTTCTTTAGTGCAAGTTTCAAGCTTGTGTTCAGCTAACGTCCACGAGCCACTCGCCTGTATTTTGTGAAAAATTGTGATTTATTCAGTCAGTCAGCCAGGTTACAGCAGGCTGTAACCTGCCTGTCTTAGTGAATTATTCATCTTTTTTTTCCGTCAACTTCTGGCGAGTGCTGCAGATTATTGTAGTGTCTGGAAGAATTGGGACCCTCGGTCAGGATCCCTATCTGCTTGCACCACCCGGCTTGAAGCCTAGATACCGGTCTGTATCCTATTTTTGAGGATTGTGGTGCTGCCAACCCCAGAGATTTACAGATAGCGTCCTCATCATGCATAATGTTCCCATAATTTTGAACTTACACAGTACTTTTAGCATTTCAAAGGGGCTAAACACAGTTGTTGTCACTTAGTTGTGGCAGTACTGCCCACATCCCAGTAGCTGTTAGTGTTTTGCTTTTAGACACAATTTTTTACTCATAATTTCTTGAATAAAGGACAAAGGGCAGTGATGGCGAGCCCTTTACAGACTGAGTTTCCAAACTTCAACCCAAAACCCACCTACTTATCGCTAAGTGACAACCCGTCAATTTTACTTTAATTCTATAGTCCAATATAGTTTATCTTCCTTGTATTTTAGCATGGAGCTATAATAGCCTGCTTACATGCAGTGCTGCCTGTCCTGTTCATAGTGCGCCCTGTGCAGATGGCTGTTTTGCAAAGTCTAAGGTATATTGTAAAACCATATACTTTTTCAAGGGTGTGGGTGCCCACAGAGAGGGGCCCGAGTGCCGCCTCTGGCACCCGTGCCATAGGTTCGCCACCACTGACATAGGGTGTTTAATATCATGTCTTGTATATAACATTCTACGTGATTCATGAATCTGTTGTTACCTATGATTTGCTGCTGACTAACCTTTTTTTATTTTTTTTCAACAGATTCCTTGCAAGTGGGAACTCTTTTGCATCCCTGCATTTTGAGTTTCTTTTAGGAACCTCGAAGATCTCGCGAATTGTACGTCACACTTGCCAGGTCATCTGGCAGCAACTCCGAGAGACGGTGATGCCGCAGCCCAAGGCGGACAATTGGGTTCGGATTGCTGAGGGCTTCCAAATTTTAGCACAGTTTCCAAACTGCATCGGGGCAATGGATGGCAAGCACATCCGTGTAAAGAAGCCTCCTCACTCAGGGTCCCAATTCTTCAATTATAAACACTATTTTTTGGTAGTGCTGATGGCTGTTGCTGACAGTAACTACCGGTTTATAATGGTTGATATCGGGGCCTATGGAAGCACTGCGGATGCTCGCATCTTTAGTGCATCTAGAATGGGTGAGCGGCTTCGTGCCAACCAGCTTGCCCTGCCCGAGTCCAGAAGACTGCCCGGATATGCAGGGCCGCCGGCTCCATTTGTCATCGTGGCGGATGAAGGCTTTGCATTGACTCCCCATGTTATGCGGCCCTTTCCAAATCGTGGTTTGGATGACCGAAGTCGTATTTTCAACTACCGGTTGACTCGTGCCCGTCGGTATGTGGAGTGCGCTTTTGGGATACTCTCTAGCAAGTGGAGGGTGTTTTTGTCATCCATACAAATGAATCCGGAAAATGCTACCCTGGTGATTCAAGCTTGTGTTGTTTTGCACAACTTCACCAGGATTCATGAGGCTTCCTCTTCTGTTGACATGGACGATGTTCCTACGTCATCAGATTTGGGTTTGGAAAGGACCCTGCATAGACGACCTGGGACTGCAGGCATTGCAGTTCGGAAACTCTATGCAGACTACTTTTACAGCCCAGAGGGGTCCTTGCCATGGCAGAGGGACGCTATTCGTGGCAGTTTTTGAAATCTTCTGGGCTCTGTAGTTGTTTATTGTTTTGTAGATAGATTATTTAAATTTATTGCAGTAGTTGAGTGTAGGGACTCGCAAGAGACTGAGGACCCTTGACGTGGGCTTGCGGGCTGAGGTTTTTTGGGCAGCATATTTTTTAACGTACATATCCATACTAATGATGTTTGAATGTAAATAAAGCCAACATTCACATCATTAGAATTTAATGTAATAGGCCTTAAAATCTAATACCTCATGTACACATAATACCTTAAAGGCTTTCTGTCCCTCCCCAATAAAAAGTATGTATATTGTAAACTGTTGTGTGTCTATATGTGGGTATGAGATGTGTTTATGAACATAAAATATTTGTTTGTTTAATAAAAAAAAAACACTTGGAACTACAATTTTTCGGTTCAAATTTTTTTTGGGCACAAGTATATTAAACCAAATATAATAGAAACAATTACACATAAAAAAACATAAATTGAACATAACATAAAAGCTTACAGGTCAAAAAGGTCTCGTGTAAACGAGCCTGGCTGAAATGTAGCTTGTGGCCGTACCTGGCCAGGATCAGTGGCCCGAGTTGCCATCCTTGATAGATAACTGGATGGTGTCGGGTCGGGAAAGTGCTGGAAAGTGGTATGGGGCTGGGAAGATGGGCCTTGAGGTGGGACTTGAGGCTGGTAATAGCCGGGGACAGGGACATGTTGGGGGATATTTAGAATTTGCCTGCGAAGGTCATTTATCTGCGAATGTATGTCTCCCTGATAATTGGAGGCATACATTTGTATGACCAATGCAATCGATGCAATGCATTCGGGATGTCTAGCCACGGGGACTTGTCTCAATATACTGGCCAGGCCCCTCAGCGTTGACTCTTCAATGCCGTCACTCCTCCTCTGGGCAAGGAATTCAATTACTCGGGCATCTATAGCCTCCCGAGTTGCTTGCCCAGAGGAAGACTGAGGGACATTGCGGCGTCTCCTGGGCTGCGGCTGCTGTAGAGGTGAAGGACTCCTCGGTGATCGGGAGGCCTCAGCCTGGGATGCCTGGTCCGGCTGCTCAGCTGGCGTTGGGACAGGACTGGTAGCCGGGGAAAAAACTGGCGACGAGTCTCCACTTAATGCCTCAGACTCTTCAGGCTCATCCAGACTGTCCACAGTACTGTATAGGAAAATGACATGAAAACATATATTACATCATTTGTCTACAACAGTTCAAGCTTCACATTTAGATTTCTTCAAATACCCAACTATGTGTGAACTACATATACGTGGCGCTGTCATACATCTCAAATTTTAACGAACAAACGAAAAAAAAATTAAATAAAGATTGGGAAATAGTGAAATTTCTTTAAATATATTTTTCAAGGTCAATTAGCTGACAATGCAAAATATAAAACTACTTAAACATATGATTGTCTTAAGAATCTGTGAAGCAGAAAACAAGGTATACACATTCATGGACCAAAAGCAGTGCTGAAATTCTGTCCGTCTCTTCTATATCTGGACTGCTTTGCACTGCCTACCATCCATATGTAATGTTAATAAAAAAGAACATCAATTACAAAAAAAAAAAAAGGAGCACACATCACAAGGCCATGGTGGTAGTAGTAGTTACTATTCAGCTGTACGGACACTGTTGGAGCATCAGTATACTGTATTTAATAAAGTGTATTATGTTTTTTTTTTATTTTTTCGAAATATTGGTTTATAGAGGACTATATGTCGAAGTTTTAAAAAGAAGGATAAAAACGATGTAAATGACAATTACAGTACAGAAGAGGTCCCAACACGGAAATCAACCATAATACATTTTGCGTGTATGTTCCAGCAATTATGAATTATAAAACAAACTTTCAAAAATGGGTCTGCTATTCAGGGCCACAAAAAGAAAGCATACACGCATTCACAATTATTACCTATACACAGGATAATAAGTACACAAGATCATATTGGCCAAGGAACACCAGCCAACCACCATGACGAACAACTGTATGAGGAGACAATGCGTGCAGTGCGCACGGGCCATCTCCCTTCTCGATTCCTGCTCTAATTGCTGAGATCTGTGCGACAAGTTCCTGAAAATGGTGCCAGTCAGGAAATTAAAATATCCAGTAGGCGCCATTTGCGCTATGCACGTGTCGTGACATCATACTGCTCCTCATCGGTGGTGGCCGGTGTTACTAACCCACAAAAATGATTAGGTTCACCCACACAAAGGATAATTCAACAATTGTTCAACAACCATCGGCGTTGCTCTAGGGCAGGGGTCAGCAAACTCCGGCACTCCAGATGTTGTGAAACTACAACTCCCAGCATGCTCCATTCACTTCTAAGGGAGTTCTGACAACAACCAAACAAGTGTACATTTTGGAAGTTGTAGTTTCATCACAGCTGGAGTGCCGAAGATTGCTGTTCCCTGCTCTAGGGGGTGCAGAGGTAACAGTCGCTAATGGGCCCAGGAGCCTGAGGTGGCCCAAATACCCTTATGCCACATTAGAAGACACACAATGCACAGAGGAAAGGTGGGCCAAAGATGAACTCTTGCACCAGGGGCCATGAGCCGTTAGATACGCCCCAGACAACGCCAGACAACTCGTTTCATTGTAGACCACTATGGCATAATTCTAAATTTGGTCCTAATAATTAACATGTCAAAAACTTTTTCAAATTTAAAAAATACTTACGGCCTCATATCCATGACCGGACGTAGAAACTGCAATTGCGCAGTGTATATGTATGGGCGTTTTTTGGAACCACCTTCACCACTGCGCCCTTGGGCATTCATCTACCGACGAAACTGGTCCCGGCAGCTGTTCCACCGGGTTTTTGTTAGCTTCACTAAAAAACCAAACAAAAAACATTTGTTGAAAACAAAAGCCAGTTTATAAACAAAAAAAAATAGCAGTAGAAATAGTAAAGGGCCTAAAAAAAAAAAAAGTTGCAAACTTAGTAAAAAGTATGAATAGGCCAGATTATACAGCACATGGTACAGTACTGCAGGTGTAGGGATACTAATGTACAATAAGTTCTTGAAGGAGGAGATTAGTCGTGCAAGCCATTTGGACCAAATGTATTTAGAATATGACATGGAGACAACTATATAGGATGCTCAATTACAAAAGTGACACGTGAGAGGAAATAACAAGAGCACATCCAGGTTTGTGACATGAGTACTGTTTGCTGGAGCAAAGGGAGGCTCCGCCATTTTGCAGAAAACAAATGGGGTATAGTATTTAGTGCACGACTGTTCCCAAAACCATGTGCTGGTTCTAGGCCAAATGAATCTAGCCAAAGATAACTCAAAGTTGCCAGACAGCAATGGCTCACCACTCTGGAGATTCACCACAGATGCCTACCAATTAGCATATCCTGTGATATGAAACTTCCTGGATCTGTTTTTTTTAAAATTTTATTGGCACAAGTTTTGGCAGACAGTTTTGCCATGGCAAACAAGAGAAATAAAACGGACGCGGATGACAATTGGATGTTTTTTCGCGGACCCATTGACTTGAATAGGGTCCGCGAACCGTTGACCGTCAAAAAAATAGGACAGGTCATATTTTTTTGACGGACACGAAACTCGGATCACGGATGCGGATGACAAATGGTGCATTTTCCGAGTTTTCAACGGACCCATTGAAAGTCAATGGGTCCGCAGAAAATCACGAAAAAACGGAACAACGGACACGGATGCAAACAACGGTTGTGTGCATGAGGCCTAAGGCCTCCTGCACACGACCGTATTTTTTTGGGTCTTCCTTGATTTTTGGAGGATCCACGGACATGAAAAAAAAGTCGTTTTGGTGTCCGCCTGGCCGTGCGGAGCCAAACGGATCCGTCCTGAATTACAATGCAAGTCAATGGGGACGGATCCGTTTGACGTTGACACAATATGGTGCAATTTCAAACGGATCCATCCCCCATTGACTTTCAATGTAAAGTCAGGAGTTAATGTACCATAGGATCGGAGTTTTCTCCAATCCGATGGTATATTTTAGCTTGAAGCGTCCCCATCACCATGGGAACGCCTCTATGTTAGAATATACCATCGGATTTGAGTTACATCGTGAAACTCAAATCCGACTGTATATTCTAACACAGAGGCGTTCCCATGGTGATGGGGACGCTTCAGGTTAGAATATACTAAAATAACTGTGTACATGACTGCACCCTGCTACCTGTCACTTACCAGTAGGAGGAGCTCCCGGCCGGACGCAGAGATCGCAGCTCACAGGTAAGTATAATGGTTCTACAAATTGCTAAGTAACCATGGCAACCGGGACAGCAGTAGCGTCCTGGTTGCCATGGTTACCGATCGGAGCCCCAGCGATTAAACTGGGACTCCGATCGGTACTCTCCGCTGCCACCAATGATAGGGGGGAGATTTTAATTAGGAGGGGGAGGGAGGTGAGAGGGCCCACTGGCCACCAACGAGTTAACTACAGGGGAGGGAGGGGGGCCGGCCGCACTGGCCACCAACGAGTTATCTACAGGGGAGGGAGGGGGGCCCACTGGCCAACAACAAGTTAACTACAGGGGAGGGAGGGGGGCCCACTGGCCACCAACGAGTTAACTACAGGGGAGAGAGGGGGGGCCGGCCACACTGGCCACCAATGTGTTAACTACAGGGGGGGGGGCCCACTGGCCACCAATGAGTTAACCTACAAGGGAGGGAGGGGGGGGCGGCCGCACTGGCCACCAATGTGTTAACTACAGGGGGGGCCCACTGGCCACCAATGTGTTAACTACAGGGGGGGGCTGCCCCCTGCTGCCTGGCAGCACCTGCCAGGCAGCAGGGGGCAGTCATGTACACAGTTCTTTTAGTATATTCTAACCTGAAGCGTCCCCATCACCATGGGGACGCCTCTGTGTTAGAATATACTGTCGGTTCTGAGTTTTCACGAAGTGAAAACTCAGTTATGAAAAAGCTTTTATGCAGACGGATCTTCGGATCCGTCTGTATAAAAAGTAACCTACGGCCACGGATCACGGACATGGATGCCAATCTTGTGTGCATCCGTGTTCTTTCACGGACCCATTGACTTGAATGGGTCCGCGAATTGTTGGCCGTGAAAAAAATAGGACAGGTCGTATTTTTTTCACGGCCAGGAAACACGGATCACGGATGCGGCTGCAAAACGGTGCATTTTCCGATTTTTCCACGGACCCATTGAAAGTCAATGGGTCCGCGAAAAAAAACGGAAAACGGCACAACGGCCACGGGTGCACACAACGGTCGTGTGCAGGAGGCCTTATCCAGATGTTGTAGATTGCCAAAACAGTGTTTTTTTGGTAACAGAATATGAAAGCTGTATATATTAAACTTGAATTTAACACTTGCAGATCTGGAAAATACAGTTTTGTGAAAAAAAAAAAAGTGTGTTTTTCAAACCCCAGAAAATAATGGGTGTATTTCTAGCTTAAATTGCACACTGACTAATCCAGATGTTGTAGATTGCCAAAAAAGTGTTTTTTTGGTAACAGAATATGAAAGTTGTATATATTAAACTTGAATTTAACACTTGCAAAACTGGAAAATGCTGTTTTTTGAAGAAAAAAATGTGTGTTTTTCAATCCCCAGAAAATGATGGGTGTATTTCTAGCTTAAATTGCAGACTGACTAATCCAGATGTTGTAGATTGCCAAAACAGTGTTTTTTTGGTAACAGAATATGAAAGTTGAATATATTAAACTTGAATTTAACACTTGCAGATCTGGAAAATACTATTTTGTGAAAAAAAAGTGTGTTTTTCAAACCCCAGAAAATGATGGGTGTATTTCTAGCTTAAATTGCACACTGACTAATCAAGATGTTGTAGATTGCCAAAAAAGTGTTTTTGGTAACAGAATATGAAATCTGTATATATTAAACTTGAATTTAACACTTGCAGATCTGGAAAATACAGTTTTTTGGAAAAAAAAGGTGTGTTTTTCAAACCCCAGAAAATGATGGGTGTATTTCTAGCTTAAATTGCACACTGACTAATGCAGATGTTGTAGATTGCCAAAAAAAGTGTTTTTTTGGTAACAGAATATGAAAGCTGTATATATTAAACTTGAATTTAACACTTGCAGATCAGGAAAATACTGTTTTTTGGCAAAAAAGTGTGTTTTTAAAACCCCAGAAAATGATGGGTGTATTTCTAGCTTAAATTGCACACTGACTAATCCAGATGTTGTAGTTTGCCAAATAAATTGTGATTTGCAATGTCCCAAAAGCTCAAATGCAGTGCTGGTGCACTGAGCTTGCATAAAATGACCGCCGCCGCCACCCACCTAACTGACAGAATTATAAAAGTTACTGTATTATTATTTTTTTGTCAATGGCCTCAGGGCAGGGTAAAACGATTGTGCCCTGCACCCACACAACTATATCTCTGTGGATCGCTGAGTTAGATTCTCTCCTATTCTCTCCCTGAAATCACAAGTCCAGCAGCATCCTCTCCCTACACTTGTAACAGCAGAGTGACGTGCAGCGCTACGTGAATCAAGCTTATATAGAGCCTGGGTGACATGCTGCTCTGGCCAATCACAGCCATGCCATTAGTAGGCATGGCTGTGATGGCTTCTAAGGTCAGACAGTTAACCGCTTGTTGATTGGCTGCTCTGCAGCCTTTTAAAAAGCTCCAAGAAAGTGGCGAACACCGAACCCGAACCCAAACTTTTACGGAAATGTTCGGGTCCGGGGTCCAAAAATCCTAAAGTTCGGTACGAACCCGAACTTTACAGTTCGGGGTTCGCTCAACCCTACTCTTCAGCTGAGTATACTTGTTGGGACGGACGGGCCATTTTTATTTTATTGGGGTGTAACATGTGTAATACAGTAAGTAAAACTTTATTTAGTGTGGGGTGTGTATGAGGTGCTTTCACACGTGAAGGGGCTTGTAATAAATTGGAAATTTAATTTAGGAGAAAAAAAGGAGAAGGAGAAAAGGAGAAAAAAAAATTTGCAAAAAAAAAAAGTATCTTCTGCACAAAAAAAACCTGTGAAAAATGAGCAGACACGATCAGTAACGGACACTACTGATCGGTGCTCAGTGGTTTCAAAATGCACGCACGCATATGGTGCGTTCATGAAAAATGCTAAACTGACACTAACTAAATTGATTGATATATACACTCACCTAAAGAATTATTAGGAACACCATACTAATACGGTGTTGGAACCCCTTTTGCCTTCAGAACTGCCTTAATTCTACGTGGCATTGATTCAACAAGGTGCTGATAGCATTCTTTAGAAATGTTGGCCCATATTGATAGGATAGCATCTTACAGTTGATGGAGATTTGAGGGATGCACATGCAGGGCACGAAGCTCCCGTTCCACCACATCCCAAAGATGCTCTATTGGGTTGAGATCTGGTGACTGTGGGGGCCATTTTAGTACAGTGAACTCATTGTCATGTTCAAGAAACCAATTTGAAATGATTCGAGCTTTGTGACATGGTGCATTATCCTGCTGGAAGTAGCCATCAGAAGATGGATACATGTTCTCATTCTAATTACGCCAAATTCGGACTCTACCATTTGAATGTCTCAACAGAAATCGAGACTCATCAGACCAGGCAACATTTTTCCAGTCTTCAACAGTCCAATTTTGGTAAGCTTGTGCAAATTGTAGCCTCTTTTTCCTTTTTGTAGTGGAGATGAGTGGTACCCGGTGGGGTCTTATGCTGTTGTAGCCCATCCGCCTCAAGGTTGTGCGTGTTGTGGCTTCACAAATGCTTAGCTGCATACCTCGGTTGTAACGAGTGGTTATTTCAGTCAACGTTGCTCTTCTATCAGCTTGAATCAGTCGGCCCATTCTCCTCTGACCTCTAGCATCCACAAGGCATTTTTGCCCACAGGACTTCCGCATACTGGATGTTTTTCCCTTTTCACACCATTCTTTGTAAACCCTAGAAATGGTTGTGCGTGAAAATCCCAGTAACTGAGCAGATTGTGAAATACTCAGACCGGCCCGTCTGGCACCAACAACCATGCCACGCTCAAAATTGCTTAAATCACCTTTCTTTCCCATTCTGACATTCAGTTTGGAGTTCAGGAGATTGTCTTGACCAGGACCACACCCCTAAATGCATTGAAGCAACTGCCATGTGATTGGTTGACTAGATAATTGCATTAATGAGAAATAGAACAGGTGTTACTAATAATTCTTTAGGTCAGTGTACTCTGCCTGTCCCCAAAAAAAAGTCACCGCTTGGATTTAACTAAGCAAATAGTTATGAGCCTCCTATTGGATAATTACTGCATGGGCGATTATCTTTCAGCTGGCAACAAGTTATTTAACTCCAACTGGTGCAATGAGTTGCTTCTCATTTCTTAAACAACCATGTCGAAAGACACATCTCGTGGTCCTGGAAAAGATGTTAGTCTGTTTGAGAAGGGTCAAATCATTGGCGTGCATCAAGCAGAGAAAACATCTAAGGAGATTGCAGAAACTACTAGAATTGGGTTAAGAACTGTCCAACGCATTATTAAAAACTGGAAGGATAGTGGGGACCCATCGTATTTGAGGAAGAAATGTGGCGGGGAAAAAATCCTAAATGATCGTGATCGGCGATCACTTAAATGTTTGGTGAAATCAAACAGAAAGAAAAACAAAAGAAGAACTCAGGGCTATGTTTAATAGTGAAAGTAAGAGCATTTCCACACGCACAATGCAAAGGGAACTCAATGGATTGGGATTAAACAGCTGTGTAGCCGTAAGAAAACCACTAATCAGTGAGGCAAACCAGAAAAAAAGGCTTCAATTTGCTAGGGAGCATAAAGATTAGACTCTGGAGCAATGGAAGAAGGTCGTGTGGTCTGATGAGTCCAGATTTACTCTGTTTCAGAGTGATGGGCGCTTCAGGGTAAGAAGAGAGGCAGATGAAGTGATGCACCCATCATGCCTAGTGCCTACTGTACAAGCCTGTGGGGGCAGTGCTATGATCTGGGGTTGCTGCAGTTGGTCAGGTCTAGGTTCAGCAACAGTATGTGCTCCAAGAATGAGGTCAGCTGACTACCTAAACATAGTGAATGGATTTTTTCTTCCCTGATGTTTGGGGCATATTCCAAGATGACAATGCCAAGATTCATCGAGCTTAAATTGTGAAAGAGTGGTTCAGGGAACATGAGACATCATTTTCACACATGGATTGGCCACCACAGTGTCCAGACCTTAACCCCATTGAGAATCTTTGGGATGTGCTGGAGAAGGCTTTGCACAGCAGTCAGACTCTACCATCTTCAATGCAAGATCTTGGTGAAAAATTTATGCAACACTGGATGGAAATAAATCTTGTGACATTGCAGAAGCTTATCGAAACAATGCCACAGCAAACGTGTGCCGTAATCAAAGCTAAAGGTGGTCCAATTGTAATCTATTTGGTGGCAACTTTTTTTTTGGACAGGCAGTGTATATATAAAACTAACTTCATACCACTAACTGCAGGTCTTTTTTCACAGAAACCAAAACACAAAAATGTGCAGATGTAAATGAGCAAACTAGTTATCGGTGCTCTGCAGCACGGACGCACGCACACAGATCGTGCGTGCAAAAACTGTAGTATAAAAATTCACTACAGTGGTTAAAAAGTGAACACTGGCTAAAAATGTTACTTATATCTATATATATAGAAATATAGAGCTCTATATATATTTACAGTATATAAACCCCTAACTATACTTTATTCTTTCTTAACCAAAAACACAGATGTGGAAAAAAAAAAAAGCGCAAAAAATAATCCACCGGTGCTGATCAGGCAGGTCCATCCAGTTCGGCCTGTCATCCTGCAGGTTGATCCAGAGGAAGGCAAAAAAAAAACCCTGTGAGGTAGAGGCCAATTTTCCTCACTTTACGGGAATAAAAAATGTCTTCCCGACTCCAATCAGGCAATCAGAATAACTCCCTGGATCAACGACCCCTCTCTAGTAGCTATAGACTGTAATATTATTACACTCTAGAAATACATCCAGGCCCCTCTTAAATTCCTTTATTGTACTCACGATCACCACCTCCTCAGGCAGAGAGTTCCATAGTCTCACTGCTCTTACCATAAAGAATCCTCTTCTATGTTTGTGTACAAACCTTCTTTCCTCCAGACGCAGAGGATGTCCCCTCGTCATAGTCACAGTCCTGGGGATAAATAGATGATGGGATAGATCTCTGTACTGCCCCCTGATATATTTATACATAGTAATTAGATCTCCCCTCAGTCGTCTTTTTTCTAAAGTGAATAACCCTAATTTTGATAATCTTTCAGGGTACTGTAGTTGCCCCATTCCAGTTATTATTTTAGTTGCCCTCCTCTGGACCCTCTCCCGCTCTGCTATGTCTGCCTTGTTCAAAGGAGCCCAGAACTGTACACAGTACTCCATGTGTGGTCTGACTAATGATTTGTAAAGTGGTAGGACTATGTTCTCATCACGGGCATCTATGCCCCTTTTGATGCAACCCATTATCTTATTGGCCTTGGCAGCAGCTGCCTGACACTGGTTTTTGCAGCTTAGTTTGCTGTTTATTAAAATTCCTAGATCCTTTTCCATGTCAGTGTTACCAAGTGTTTTACCATTTAGTATGTACGGGTGACTTGCATTATTCCTTCCCATGTGCTTAACTTTTACATTTGTCAGTGTTAAACCTCATCTGCCACTTATCTTCCCAAGCCTCCAGTCTATCCAGATCGCTCTGTAGTTGTATACTGTTCTCTTCAGTGTTAATTACTTTACACAGTTTAGTGTTGTAAGGAAACCAAGTATATTTAAACCACATTCGGTAGTTTCCTCTCGAACTGCCCGAGCCTGGTGAATATAGCGCTCCGTTCAGCAGTTGAAGTAGACGAATTCCATACGAAATGCCAATAACTTTTTAAGATGATTCCCTTAATAAAGCATGCGAATCCCCAAACATCAGCCGAAGTCAAGAAGAAGGGTACAAATAGAACACGCTTTAATTAACACACACAGGCTTTTATGCAAGTACCCATGCAAGGGGACATCCCACAGGGAGGGACACAGTATAGCCAATCAAGTACAATGGAAACATAACACCCTTCCAGCATAAACATACAATGCCCTCCCCTAGTCCTGGAGATAATCAAGCCTGATAAAGTAACAACTTGATTATCTCTAGGCAGAAAAGTCACAGTTTCCCCCAATATCTGGAACACCCCTTTGTACATGAGGTATCCCCACAAATCATATGTCCCCTGATAGCCCCGATCTGGGTGATCAACATATTCAAATTTCACCCAGATCGGTTTAGGGGTTCTCAAAGAAACATGGAAGTCTTCTGTGACCGGTTCACCCTGGGTGGGCTGCCCAAAATAGTTCCATAAGTTTGGGTGTCTTTGCCGGTCACTTTAGAACAAGGGAAACACAAATAAAGTACCGAATAGTGCTCTTCTAGCCATTTGATACATATAGATCCAGCGTTCGGTAGTTATACCTACCGAATGGCATAGGAAGAAATATTGAAAGAAAAGGGGGATTTCTTCACACTGCTCCCCTTTAAGTCCATAGGTTGGCATACCCGCCTAGACCCTGTCAAGTTGGCTTGGGGATGTCCGAAAAAGTTATTTCAAGAGTCCAGTTCGGTCTGTCGGGTCAGACCGTCCGCATTACCGTTTTGTTTTCCCCGACGGTATTGCATTGTAAAGTTGTAGGGCTGAAGGGCTAGGCTCCACCGTAATAGCCTGGGGTTGTCACCAGCTACCCGGTTTAACCACACAAGGTGGTTGTGGTCGGTCATGAGGGTAAACGGCTGTCCATACAGATAGGGCTGAAGTTTCTTGAGTGCCCAAACTAGGGCTAGGCACTCTTTCTCCACGGTGGCATAGCTGACCTCTCTGGGCGAAAGTTTACGGCCGAGGTATGCCACCGGGTGTTCCATGCCGTCGTCCCCCACTTGGCTCAACACGGCTCCCAACCCAAACATGGAGGCATCTGCGTGGACAAAGAAATTGTTTAGTGTGGTTGGGTGCTGCCAACACAGGAGCCTCGATTAATGCTGCTTTAAGTCTCTGGAAAGCATCCGCGCACTCTGGGGTCCAGGTTACCTGTTTTGGTAGGGCCTTTTTGGTAAGGTCGGTGAGAGATTTGGCCAGGGCGCTATACTCTGGGACAAATTTTCGGTAGTAACCGGCCGTCCCTAAAAAGGCTAATACCTGGGTTTTGGTACGGGGTTGGGGCCAATTAGTTATGGCCTCTACTTTAGCCAGCTCTGGACGCTGCCTACCAGAACCTACCCTGTGGCCGAGATATTGCACCTCGGCCATGCCTACATGTCATTTGTCCGGTTTCAAGGTGAGACCTGCGAGATAAATTCATTTGAGTACCCTGGACACGTGACCCAGGTGGTCCTCCCATGTGCGGCTATAGATGGCAATATCATCTAGATACGCACATGCGATGTCCTGGAACCCCTCCAAGAGCCTATCGGCCATCCTCTGAAAAGTAGCCGGGGCATTCTTCATCCCAAAGGGCATAATCTTGAACTGGTATAGCCCAAATGGAGTGACGAATGCCGACTTTGGGATGGCCGCAGGCTCCAAGGGGATTTGCCAATACCCCTTGCACAAGTCCAGGGTGGTCAAGTAATTCCCCCCAGCCATACGGTCTAATAGCTAATCTATTCTGGGAATGGGGTAGGCGTCAGTTATAGTGCGATCGTTGAGTCTCCGATAGTCTACACAGAAGTGCGTGGTGCCGTCGCGCTTCGGAACTAGTACTACCGGTGAAGCCCAAGGACTTTGTGAGGGTTCTATAACCCCTAACTTGAGCATCTCTCTTATTTCGGTGAGCATAATTTCACGTACTGCCTCAGGGATACGATATGGTTGCTGCCGTAATGGCGTTTCTCCCTGGGTTTCTACACGGTGTACCGCAGCGGAGGTATAGCCTGGTATGGCCGAAAACATTCCTTGGTATCCCTGAAGCAGTTGAAATGCCTCACCTTTCTCTAAGGGGTTTAGGTTTTGACCCCAGCTTACTTGGTCAATAGTACATGGGGAGGGGTCAAATAAATCAGGGAGGGGTAGTTCCTCACTATCTTCAGAAGAGGGGGCACATACGGCACCTACATCTTCCGTTCTCTCAAAATAGGGCTTGAGCATGTTTACATGAAAAGCTTTGGTCAGCCTTTCATCTGAACATTTGCTCACAATATAGGTGGTATCGCTTATGCGCTCTACCACCTTAAAGGGTCCCTGCCAGGCCGCCTGCAGCTTGTCCTTTTTAGCGGGTCTCAGGGCCAACACTTTCTGCCCTATGTCTAGTACCCTATCTCTGGCTCCCCTATCGTACCACTTCCTCTGGCATTCCTGGGCCGCCCGCAGGCTTTCCCAAACGGACTCGGTGAGAGCCCGCAATCGGTCCCGGAACTCCAGAACATACTGGACGACAGGTACTCCCCCCTCATCCGTGTTGCCCTCCCAGTGCTCCCGTACGAGATCCAGGGGGCCCCAGACTTTTCTCCCGAACAGGAGTTCGAAGGGGAAAACCCTGTGGATGCCTGGGGCACTTCGCGGTAGGCAAACAGAAGGTGGGGAAGATACTTTTCCCAATTCCTGTGGGACTCTGCGAAGGTCTTTATCATCTGTTTGAGTGTGCCATTGAACCGTTCACAGAGTCCATTGGTCTGGGGGTGATAGGGGGAGCTAAATAGGGGTTTCACTCCACAGCAGCAGCCCTCGCAAACATAGAGGCCGAGACTGGGGCGGAGGCCCTAGTTAAAATATTTGAGTGTGCCATTGAACCGTTCACAGAGTCCATTGGTCTAGGGCCTCCGCCCCAGTCTCGGCCTCTATGTTTGCGAGGGCTGCTGCTTCTGGGTATCTAGTGGTGTAGTCCACTACAGTGAGAATGAACTTTTTGCCGGACTGGCTGGGTCGGCTGAGGGGTCCTATTAAGTCCACCGCTCTTCTATAATGGGTAAAGGGTGGAGTTTGGCTTTCTGGCGGTCACCCCTTTTCCATATCTTTTGACATATGTCACACGTCCTACAATAATACTTAAGCTCTTGCGTGACCCTAGGCCAGAAGAACGTTTGGGTCAACCGGTCCCTTGTCTTTTTAACCCCTAGATGTCCTGCTAGGGGGATGTCATGACTGAGTTTTAATAACTCCGCCCGAAACTTACGGGGTACTATTAGCTGCCTTTGAGTGACCTGAGCGGCCCCGTGTCCCACCCCTCCTGTCACTCGGTACAATAACCCCTTATGCCATTCAAATCTTTCGTGGGTGCTTTTCCCCCGGGTAACGTCTACTGCCTTTCTATACCCTTCTAGTGTGGGGTCGGTTCTCTGTTCCTGTTCAAAACCCTGTGGCGTATCCCAGAAAGGGGACGGGTGGTCGGGTAAAGGGGGTATTTCAACTCCTACCTGGCTTTCCTCAGAGTGCAGCGGTGCTTCAAGTCTGGCTTGAGCCCGGGTGGTAACCGGGTATGCTTCTGAAGTGGTGTCCCGTGATAGTTGGGAGGTTAAACAGCCTACATCATTGCCCAGTAGGACTTCTGCCGGCAGTTCCTGCATAATGTCAACCTCCAAATGTTTGGATCCAGAACCCCAGTCCACAAGGACACTGGCTGTAGGTAACTTGTGTATGGCGCCCTTAGCTACCCTTACAGCTACTGTGCGACCGGTGCGAGCTTGGGCCTTGACCGTGTGTGGTTGTACCACGGTTAGAGTGGCCCCAGAATCTCTCATAGCTCGTGTCCCCATGCCATCCACTGTAATCCATTGCCGGTGGTGGTCTCGGTTGTCACCTCCCGCTTGCACTGATTAACCTTGTGTAGTACACTCCACTGCTCTTCTTGATTAGGGACGTAGGTTGTACTTTCTTGCTGGACACAATGAGCGGCTGCCCTGGGTTGTTGTGGTGGTTGCCTTTCCCAGCCTCCCAGGTTCAAACGAGGGCACTGGTTTTTGTAATGTCTCGGCTGCTTAGAATAATGGCACACTGCAGGGGGTCGAGGGGTTGCTGCGGAGCCCGGCGGCGGGTGGTTTATGGAGGCCCTAGGGGCTGCAGATATTGTTGGAGCCGGGTAGTTGGGCTTAAAAGTTGGTCTGCTCACCCCCTGTTCTCTCCTCCTGTTGTCCTGGTATTCATCTGCTAGTCTGGCGGCTTCCTCCACCGTTTTAGGCTTTCTGTCCTTTACCCAATCTTTTATATCTTCTGCAGTGTGATTGAAAAATTGCTCCAATAGCAGGAGCTGTAAGGAATCCTCCAGGGTAGTTGCTTGGCAGCCCTGCATCCAATTACAGGCTGCCCTGTGTAGCCGAAAAACCCATTCAGTGTGTGAATCTCTCCCAGCCTTCCGAAGTTCCCAAAACTTTTTCCGGTATGCCTCAGGGGTTACAGCATATCTGGCTAACAAAATGTCTTTTATCGGGACATAATTATGTATCAGGTACTGCTCGCAACACCTCTGCTGCTCTTCCTGACAACTTGCTGCTAAGTACTGCCGCCCATTTTGTGGAGTCTAATCCCTCCAGCGCACATTGACGTTCAAAGTCTTGCAAATAACTGTCAATTTCCATTTCATTGTCATTAAAAGTTTTAAACGCTGCATAATTTACCTTCTTTGGTAGGTCATTGGTACTTCCCGGGGAGTGTAGCAAATCTCCCTGTGTCGGTCTGTCTCGGTCCTCTCGCTCTTTTTGTGATTGCCTGGCTTATGCCATGACCTGCAGAACCGCCTCTGTTGCTGGATTGGGTCCCAATACACTGAGCATCCATCTGATGTCCTTCTGCATCGCGGTTTCTTCCTCGTGCTCCATTTCTGTATTGCTGGTTCCGTCGCTCTGTATTAATTCTGCAATTAACGTGGTTTTTGTTACTTGCCACTACGCCTCGAGCTTCCAGTAAATCCTTTAGCGTGGTCCTCTTAAGTAGCTGGTATTGCTGAGTCATTCATTCCCTTGCTCGGTTCAGGACGTCCATTCGGGATTCGAATCCCTCTGCTTGCCACCAGTTGTAAGGAAACCAAGTATATTTAAACCACATTCGGTAGTTTCCTCTCGAACTGCCCGAGCCTGGTGAATATAGCGCTCCGTTCGGCAGTTGAAGTAGACGAATTCCATACGAAATGCCAATAACTTTTTAAGATGATTCCCTTAATAAAGCATGCGAATCCCCAAACATCAGCCGAAGTCAAGAAGAAGGGTACAAATAGAACACGCTTTAATTAACACACACAGGCTTTTATGCAAGTCCCCATGCAAGGGGACATCCCACAGGGAGGGACACAGTATAGCCAATCAAGTACAATGGAAACATAACACCCTTCCAGCATAAACATACAATGCCCTCCCCTAGTACTGGAGATAATCAAGCCTGATAAAGTAACAACTTGATTATCTCTAGGCAGAAAAGTCACAGTTTCCCCCAATATCTGGAACACCCCTTTGTACATGAGGTATCCCCACAAATCATATGTCCCCTGATAGCCCCGATCTGGGTGATCAACATATTCAAATTTCACCCAGATCGGTTTAGGGGTTCTCAAAGAAACATGGAAGTCTTCTGTGACCGGTTCACCCTGGGTGGGCTGCCCAAAATGGTTCCATAAGTTTGGGTGTCTTTGCCGGTCACTTTAGAACAAGGGAAAAACGAATAAAGTACCGAATAGCGCTCTTCTAGCCATTTGGTACATATAGATCCAGCGTTCGGTAGTTATACCTACCGAATGGCATAGGAAGAAATATTGAAAGAAAAGGGGGATTTCTTCACACTGCTCCCCTATAAGTCCATAGGCCGGCATACCCGCGATTTCTTCACAAGTGTCATCTGCGAAAAAATTGATATTTTACTATGCAAGCCTTCTACAAGATCATTAATAAATATATTGAAGAGAATAGGGCCCAATACTGACCCTGAGGTACTCCACTAGTGACAGTGACCCAATCTGAGTGTGTACCACTAATAACCACCCTCTGTTTTCTATCCCTCAGCCAGTTACTTACCCACATACAGACATTTTCTTCCAGTCCGAGCATTCTCATTTTATATACTAGCCTTTTATGTGGTACAGTGTCAAATGCTTTGGAGAAGTCCAGATATACGACAGCCATTGATTCGCCGTGGTCAAGTCTAGAACTTACCTCCTCAAAGAAACTGATTAAATTAGTTTGGCATGACCGATCCCTCATAAGGCCATGCTGATATGGCGTTATTTGCTTATTTCCGTTGAGATGCTCTAACATAGCATCTCTCAGAAAACCTTCAGTTTACCGACAACAGATGTTAAACTTACCGGCCTATAGTTTACAGGCTCTGTTTTGGACCCTTTTTGAATCATATCCCCCCTGTCTCGTCTTTCTTCCAAGCTATACATGTTAAGGTCCTTTAAAGGGCTTCTGTCACCCCACTAAACTGTTATTTTTTTTTTCTTTTGTGTACTTATAATCCCTATACTGCGATTTATCCATACATAATGTGATTTTCGTTCAGTAGTTCCTGTTAAAAACGTACTTTTATAATATGTAAATTACCTGTCTACCAGCAAGAAGGGCGGCTACTTGCTGGTAGCAGCCGCATCCTCCTATCATAATGACGCCCCCTCCGCATGTTGATTGACAGGGCCAGCGAACGGGATCTTTCTCTGCTGGCCCTGTTTGCATTCAAAATCTGGCGCCTGCGCCGTACCTGTCTTCAGTCGGCGCAGGCGCACTGAGAGGAGGACGCTCGCTCGGCCGCTCCTTCCTTAATCCGCCTGTGCCGGGTGTAGATGTGATGTCATCGGCGCAGGCGCATTGAGGATGGAGCGGCCGAGCGAGCGTCTGCCTCTCAGTGCACCTGCGCCGATTGAATACCGTTACGGCGCAGGCGCCAGATTTGGAATGCAAACAGGGCAAGCAGAGAAAGATCCCGTTCGCTGGCCCTGTCAATCAACATGCGGAGGGGGCGTCATTATGATAGGAGGATGCGGCTGCTACCAGCAAGTAGCCGCCCTACTTGCTGGTAGACAGGTAATTTACATATTATAAAAGTACGTTTTTAGCAGAATCTACTGAACCAAAATGATTAATCACATTATGTATGGATAAATCACAGTATAGGGATTATAAGTACACAAAAAAAAAAAAAAACTGTTTAGTGGGGTGACAGAAGCCCTTTAACCTTTCCTGGTAAGTTTTATCCTGCAATCCATGTACTAGTTTAGTAGCTCTTCTCTGAACTCTCTTCAAAGTATCAATATCCTTCTGGAGATATGGTCTCGAGTACTGAGCACAATACTCCAAATGAGGTCTCACTAGTGCTCTGTAGAGCGGCATGAGCACCTCCCTCTTTCTACTGGTAATGCCTCTCCCTATACACTCAAGCATTCTGCTAGCATTTCCTGCTGCTCTATGACATTGTCTGCCTACCTTTAAGTCTTCTGAAATAATGACCCCTAAATCCCTTTCCTCAGATATATATATATATATTATCAGATATACTCATATATATATATTATTGGTCAGATACAGCATAGAGGCAGGGCCGTCTTTAATATTGATTGGACCCTGGGCAAACATTTACTTGGGCCCCCTGGATCCCGCCTTCCCACACCTTAGGCAATCACGCCCTCCACCACAACACACACAAAAAAAATCCACACATCTGGTAGAGTCCAATGATATAAATACTTCCAGTTCTGAAGACTCCAGCGGGTCAGGATCAGTGCTCTGGGCAGCTAGGCTCAGGCTGGAAGTGGGCACAGCTCTGCAGGAAGGAGACCGGGGCTTGGCTCACCCTAGTGTTACAGTGCACCCCAGCACCCCACAGTATGCAGTATTGCACCCTATAGTATACAGCAACCCACAGTATGCAGTATAGCACCCTATAGTATACAGCAACCCACAGTATGCAGTATAGCACCCTATAGTATACAGCACCACACAGTATGCAGTTTAGCACCCCACACTATACAGTACCCCACAGTATATAGTAGAGCAGTATAGCACCCCACACTATACAGTACCCCACAGTATATAGTAGAGCAGTATAGCACCCCACACTATACAGTACCCCACAGTATATGGTAGAGCAGTATAGCAGCCCACAGTATACAGCACCTCACAGTATACAACACCTCACAGTATACAACACCTCACTGTATACAGCACCCCAAACTATACACGATACAGCCCCCCACACTATACAGTACAGCAGTATAGCACTCCACACTATACCGCACCCACAGTATACAGTATACAGACCCCCACAGTATACAGTACAGCAGTATAGCCCCCCACACTATACAGGCCCCCCCACTATACAGGCCCCCCCACACTATACAGGCCCCCCACACTATACAGCCCCCCCACACTATACAGGCCCCCCCACAGTATACAGGCCCCCACACAGTATACAGGCCCCCACACAGTATACAGGCCCCCACAGTATACAGCCCCCCACACTATACAGGCCCCCCACACAGTATACAGCCCCCCACACAGTATAAAGCCCCCCACACAGTATACAGCCCACCACACAGTATACAGCCCCCCCCCCACAGTATACAGGCCCCCACACAGTATACAGTCCCACACAGTATACAGCCCACCACACAGTATACAGCCCACCCCCAGTATACAGGCCCCCACAGTATACAGGCCCCCACACAGTATACAGCCCACCACACAGTATACAGCCCCCCCCCACAGTATACAGGCCCCCCACAGTATACAGGCCCCCACACAGTATACAGGCCCCCACACAGTATACAGCCCACCACTATACAGTAGTTTACAGTATATTAACATAACAGCCCCTGTCACCTTTTTCTGATGTAATGTTCACACAAAAAAGCTCCACAGCAACACTCCTGGTAGGACCTGTGATGACCTCATAGCCATGTGACCAGTAATTGCTAGGTTACTGGTCACATGGTGATGATGTCATTAAGGTCCTGAAGTGATCACAACTTTAACACAGTACGATCATGATGCCTGGACTCAGTGCAGGCAGGCACAGCAGTACCCCTGTGTAGCTGACAGCCTGACACCCGGGGCAGTGGCTAGCAGGGCTCAAGAGGCAGCTGCCTTGGGCCCCCCAGGAGCAACTGGCCCCGGGGCAGCTGCCCCTTTTGCCCCTTGGTAAAGACGGCCCTGCATAGAGGGGCACAGTCACCAGCTAGAATGGCTGCATGGCAGGAGGATCTGCCCTTTCCTGTGCAGCTGTAGCGCTGCCATTGGCTGGAGTGTTGTTCCAGCCAATAGCAGCGCTGGCAGGGACACCAAACACTGGTGTCCCCTGCCTGACTCAGGGAGGACAGGTGCTGACAAGTTCAGCACCAGTCACCCCTGTACAAACCCTGTTCCACGCCCCTGCAGCTTCCTAGATGAATGAAAAATCATCCAGAGCTGCGAATGGCTAGTCTGCAGAAATCGTGCAATTGCAGCGATCAATACTGCAGGGGGGCGTAAAAACCTCCCTCTGCCCCTTGGGAAGATGGCTGCATGACGTCCTGAGCAGCCATCATAACCCGGTCACCTAGCGATCTTGCTCAGGGACCGGGTGAACACAGCACCGTAGCTCTACGGCCCAGGTATTTTGAACCCGGTTCCCAGTGCTGTACAGCTACAGTGCTGGTATCCTACAGGTTAAAGTGCCTTTATGTTCATCAGCTTTCCTCTGGTGGAGTCGAGAAGTCATGGTAAATCCAGGCCTTGTTCATTTTTATAAGAGTCAGTTGACAGGCGAATACGCTTATCTGTTATAATGCCACCAGCAGCACTAAATACCCACTCAGACAAAACGCTGGTGGCAGGGCAAGGCCAGTTCGTGCCACGTGTCCAGCTTGGACACCCAGTAGTTGTAAGGCACTGAGGGATAATTTAGGATGCTGACACGGTCTGCTATGTACTCCTTCACCATCTTCCAAAATGTTTCCCTCCTTGTGACAGTAGGCCGCGCATCAGGGTTAGGGTGCATGGCGGAGTGTCATGAAACTGTCCCAGGCTTTGGAGAGTGTTGCTCTGTGTGTTACCCTTGTCTCCCCTCCTCAGTTGGCCAAGGAACTATGGACTCTGCCACCAGCGTTGTCAGATGGAAATTTTTGGAGCAATTTTTCAACAAGGACCTTCTGGTATTGCACCATTTTGCTCGTCCTCTCCACCAGTTGTCAACCTCAGTGATTGGTAATGGAAACTTGGCATTTAGGACAAAAACATCACCAAACGGAGTTAACCGACACGCCAGTTTTGAAGATGAAACAGTGAAAAAAGGCATAAAGGTGCGCCACTCTACGCAACCAAGATAGAAGGAGTAATGGTAGACCAAGGGACCGGTGAGACAGTACTCCGAGTGTAGTGGTGAATCCTCCACCGAATACAAAGAAATACAGTGGTGATAATGGTAGTGATAAACAGCTTATAGGTGCCAGATGCTTAAGATAAGGATATCAATAATGATATGATCAAAACAACGATTAAAACATCAATGATGATATATTTGAAACGTAAGACACGTACTGTAATAAATCATAAGATAAAAAGCCAATCCAGAGTGAAAACTCTAGTAAACTCACTTCACTGGGGGGTTGCCACCAGGATAAAGCTTGACATCTGGGGCAATACCCTCCGACCGGGATCGCCTGTAGTGTGGTGGAAATTGATGTCAGCGCTCCGGTCATGCAGTGGAGATAACAAACAGCACGTGGGTCAGCAGCATCTTCTTCAATCACTTTATTGCAAGGATACGTAGCTCAATGCGTTTCGGGGAAAGCATAAAGTCCCCTTCATCAGGAGCAGTAATAATAATAAAAACCAAGTGATACATATAGTACACATATAAATACACAAATGGATAACATTAAATGACCGCCAAAAATGACATCACTTCCGGTTTCTGGACAAACCGGAAGTGGTGCGTTCCACTGTGAAACGCACATTGTACATAAACTAAAAAATAATGGCTTTGCATATATTGATATTCAAAAGAGTGATATGCTAAAGAGAGCTGGTGGGTCCCAATGTGAGAGGCCAGCAAACCTGTATAGTAATTGTGAGGGGACGGCGCTCGATGGAACCCATGAAGACCGGAAGTACAATGACTTCCGGTCTTGACTTGGTGAAACACACAGGTGGAACGCACGGGGACCTGTGTGCATGTGCTCCAAAGGAAAGCATCGGGAACTTTATGCTTTCGCCGAAACGCGTTGAGCCGCATATCCTTGCAATAAAGTGATTGAAGAAGATGTTGCTGACCCACGTGCTGTTATCTCCACTGCATGACCAGAGCGCTGACTTCAATCTCCACCACACTACAGGCGTATTGGCCCAGGTGTCTTGAGCTTTATCCTGGTGGCAACGGCCCAGTGAAGTGAGCTTACTAGAGTTTTCACTCTGGATTGGCTTTCTATCTTATGATCTATTACAGTACGTGTCTTACGTTTCAAATATATCATCATTGATGTTTTAATCATTGTTTTGATCATATCATTATTGATATGCTTATCTTAAGCATCTGGCACCTATAAACTGTTTATCACTACCATTATCACCACTGTATTTCTTTGTATTGGGTGGAGGATTCACCACTCCACTCAGAGTACTGTCTCACCGGTTCCTTGGGCTACCAATGCTCCTTCCACCTTGGTTGCATAGAGAGTGGTGCTTGCACCGGTATGCCTTTTTTTACAGTTTCATCTTCAAAACTGGCGTGTTGGTAAATGCCGTTTGGTGACGTTTTTGTCCTGACTGCCAAGTTTCCATTACCAATACCTGATTACCAAGTGTTTTGCTTTGCTAGCACTATTTCCAGCTGCCTTCTCTATCTTCCCGCAATTCACCTGCTTTATCTCTTTTACTCTTCCAAATCCCTTCCACTACCATCACCTTTCGCGCCTCTGGTCTAACACTACCATTGGGATACCTTTGACCCAGGTAGCATTTGTTAATCTCCTCCTCTTTTTTCTTTCTTTTTTTATGTGTCAACTAATCAATCATCATCCACCTCATTGAATAGTAATTGCCTTTCCCCACCGTCATCTTCTTGTGACTGTGGATGCTCAAGAGTTTGGGAATCAGAGCACAAGATCTGTCCCTCTTCAAGCGTGCTTGGCGAGAGGGCCAAATCAAGGAATGGCGCTGAAAAGAGCTCCTCAGAATATCTGAGTTTGGGATCACTTGTTCGCCCAGACTCTCCATGGTGGGAGGAAGGAGGATCAGGGTAGGGATTGTGTTGAGCAAACTCTTGGCTACTGAGACTGGACTTGGTGGACGACAGGGTGTTGATTAACCGACTGGAAGCATTATCTGCTGCAATACAACCAACCATCTGGTCGCACTGGTATGACTTCAAGAGTGGTGTCCTGCGCTGCCCTGCAAACTGGGACATGAACTATGTACCGTGGATGATTGTTTTTCTTGTGCTCTGGCAGCAGGCACAGTTTAACCGCACCCAGGGCCACGACCTCTGCTTGCACCATCAGCATCACGGCCACAGCGCCGTCCCTTACTGCTTGCCTTCTTCATATTAAATGTTATATATGCTTGAAAGTCTGTCACACGTACAGTAGCGTAGGAAGTGTATGCGCAAACAAATTTAAAAAGGTATTTGGGATGTTGAAACCTCACACAGGAGATATTCCTCAGATAATATCATTGCTGTCACCAGCGGCTAATAACAAATTACAGGGAATGTCACAGGTATTTGGGATGAGGAAACGTTATACAGGAGAGGTACCACTGGTAATGTCACTGTCTGCAGCATCTACAAAAAAAGTACATGTCACAGATAAACTTTTTCAGCGCACACGTTACACTGCAGATGTGGCACTGGTACTGGCACTGGAAAAGTTACCCCGAGACCAGTAGGCTGAGGTTGTCACTCCGTTCCTGGCGTCTGGTCCCCAGCAAGTATTTTTTGATCTCCCCGATGATCAAGCAGCCGACTACCTGACAGTAAAAGGTGAGATCCTGGCGAGACTCGGGGTGAATGTATTGGTCTGGGCTCAGCGGGTGCATCAGGGGGAATTTAACCTGGCTGAACCCGCCATACCACAATATTAGGATCTGCTGCACCAATTGCAAAAATGGCTGCAGCCTGACATATTGACTCCTGCTGCTATGTTGGATCGGCTGTTGGTGGATGTGTTTTGGAGGGCTTTGCCGTACCCTCTCCAGCCGGTGGCCGGCAGGTGGACGCATGAGGTGGCTGTCGCCACAAAATTACCCTTTGAGTTAATAATTGGGAGAGACTTCCCCGGTTTTCCGACACTATGGCCGGATATAAAGGTTAGTGATACCCAGGAGACAGATGTGGCCTGGCTCAGGGGGGAGACCAGAACCCTGGGAACCTGAGTCAGAAAGACCAGCAGTAGGGGTGACCGCCACTTCGGTGGAAGAGGGGGAGACAACCCTGCTAAGTGTGATGGTGGGAGACGTGGAGGACTTGCCGCCGGGTCCTGAGCTGGCAGACCTCAATGTCTCTGGGGATAATTTTGGTACAGCACAGCACCAGGACCCGACTCTGTCTCGAGCCTGGGAAAATGTGGTAATAGTTGAGGGTGAGCCGCAACAACTGGGACAACGTTTTGTGGTTCAACAGGAAATGCTGTACCGGATAAATCAACTACAGGTGAACATATTGAACAGCTGGTGGTTCCCAAGGCGTATCGGAAGCTCGTGTTGGAGTTAGCCCACCAACATGTTCTTGGGGGACACCTGGGCCAGCAGAAAATGCAGGACCGGATTCGACAGCGGTTCTACTGGCCCAGTGTGTTCAGAGAAGTGGAAGAGTATTGCAAGTCTTGCCCAACCTGCCAGATAACCAGCCCCCAGCCACATTTCCGTAGTCCCCTAGTCCCTCTCCCGATTATTGAGGTTTCATTCGAGCGGATCGCTATGGATCTCATAGGCCCAGTACTGAAGTCTGCTAGAGTGCACCAACACATCTTGGTCATCCTTGACTACGCCACTCGGTACCCGGAGGCAGTGCCACTGTTTCATACATCAGCCAAACTCATAGCTAAGGAGTTAATGGAGATGTTTTCCAAGTGGGTCTGCCTAAAAAGGTTCTGACTGACCAAGGGACCCCTTTTATGTCCACGGTCATGAGAGAACTCTGTAAGTTGCTCCACATAAAACAGTTGCGAACGTCCGTCTATCACCCGTAAAATGGACGGCCTGGTGGAGAGGTTTAATCAAACATTAAAAAATATGTTAAAAAGAGTGGTGTCTAAGGATGGGAGGGACTGGGATCTTCTTCTGCCCTATCTCATGCTCGCAGTGCGAGAGGTGCCCCAGGCCTCCACCGGGTTCTCTCCCTTCGAACTGCTATACAGCAGACACCTTCGCGGTCTGTTGGACGTGGCCAAAGAGGTGTGGGAACAACTACCCACACCGCACAAAAGTGTTGTTTAGTATGTCACCCAGATGGAAACAGTGTTACCTCTGGTTAGGGAGCATATGGAGGCAGCGCAGTGAGCCCAGAGTAGGGTCTATAATTGGCAGGCTCCGGTCCGGAACTTTTACCCGGGTGATCGGGTATTGGTGCTGGTACTTGAAAAAATTGGAGAGGTAGATTACAAGGTACACAAGCCAGGGAGGTAAAATCCGGAGCAGGTGTACCATGTCAATCTGCTCAAACCCTGGAAAGATAGGGAAACCTGTACGGAAGACAGCCCACGTCCAGGGTTTCTAGGGGATGCGGATTCGGTCCCTCTGTCTGAAGCAAGGGAAGCTGCTGCCACATTGAAAATTGCTGACAGCCTCTCCTCTAAACAGGCTCAGGAAGCCAGAGAGTTGGTTAGTCGGAACACGGATGTGTTCTCGGACCTTCCTGGATGCACTTGCCTAATCCGACATGACATTATCACTGAGCCTCAGGCAAAAGTCCGGTTAAAACCATACCGGGTACCCGAGGCTTGGCGAAAAGCCATCACGGAGGAAGTGCAGCTAATGCTACAGCTAGACGTCATTGAGGATTCAAAAAGTGAATGGGCCAGTCCAATAGTCTTAATACCCAAGCCGGATGGGACATTGACCTTCTGTAGCGACTTCCACAAACTGAATGAGGTGTCCAAGTTTGATACATATCCCATGCCCCGAGTAGATGAGCTTATTGAGAAGTTAGGCCAAGCCCAGTATTTTTCTGTGTTGGACCTCACCAATGGGTGCTGGCAGGTACCCTTGACGGAGGCTGCCAAGGAAAAAAACGCTTTCATCACGCCAGAGGGGCTGTATCAGTACAAGGTATTACCCTTTGGTCTACATGGCGCTCCCGCCACGTTTCAAAAGCCAATGGACATTGTACTCCGTCCTCATCGTCGGTACGCTTTGGCGTACCTGGACGATATCATTATCCACAGCACCGACTGGGAAAGTCACCTACCTAAAGTACAGGCTGTAGTGGACTCCCTTTGGAAGGCTGGCTTAACCGCTAACCAGGGGCGTTGCTAGGGTCTGAAAACATCCGGGCACAAGCCCACTGTGCTGAAATTGCACATTAAAGGCATGCTTCAAGGGGTGCTCTGGTTAAGGCCTCATGCACACGACCGTTGTTGTGTTACGTGTCCGTTGTTCCGTTTGCCGTAATTTTCTGCGGACCCATTGACTTTCAATGGGTCCATTGAAAACTCGGATAATGCACCATTTGTCATCCGCGTCCGTGATCCGTGTTTCCAGTCCGTCAAAAAAATAGGACCTGTCCTATTTTTTTCACGGACAACGGTTCGCGGACCCATTCAAGTCAATGGGTCCGTGAAAAAACACGGAGGCACACAAGATTGTTATCCGCATCTGCACGTCCGCGTCCGTTTTTTTCCTATCATTTGCAAGACAAACTTGACTTAGATTTTTTTTCACTTTCCTTCATGTCTGGTGATCCTCAAAAAATCAAGGAAGACACACGGAAACAAAAACGGAAACGGATCACAGAACAACGGAACCCCGTTTTGCGGACCGCGAAAAAATACTGTCGTGTGCATGAGGCCTTACGCAAATGAAGTGCAGTACTGCAGAGCAGTCATTATATAATACAACATTCGTTAACTTTCCAATATCTGTTATGTTTCATTTCCTCACCACTGCAGAAATCTTTGCTTGGGCCCTTTAATATTGATGGGAGTGGACCCTGGGCAACCCCACAGATCATCCCCTAACCTCCCTTGTACTTGTTCCGCTGATCCGCTACTTGCGGGCTGTGTGGGCATGAGTTCAGTCACTTTGGTCCACAATCCCGTCCTGCGGCGCGTGATCCTGCGAGACCGGTGAACTCCCACGGGTCTCGCGGGATCATGTGCCGCAGGACGGGATTGCGGACCAAAGTGACTGAACTCATGCCCACAGCACCGAAGTGACTGAACTCATGCTTGCGCAGCCCGCGAGTAGCGGATCAGCGGAATAAGTACAAAGGGGGTGGGGGGATGATCTGTGGTGGGTTGCCCAGGTCAAATCAATATTAAAGGGCCCTGGAATAGCCAAATATTTTTTTTTTTACCAGGCCAGCATAACATTTGGGGCACTGGACAAAACATCCGGGGCTCAAGCCCTGAATGTTTTGACCTAACGACACCCCTGCCGCAGACCCAAAAAAGTGCACGATAGGGTTAGAAGAGACCGAGTACCTGGGGTATGTAATTGGGCAAGGAATTATTAAACCTCAGGTAAACAAAATTGAGGCAATTCAGAATTGGCCACGACCAGTCACTATTCGGCAAATAAAGTCATTCCTGGGAATGGTTGGATACTATATGAGGTTTGTCCCCCACTTTGCTACAGTCGCTGCACCATTAACAGCCCTTTTGAAGGGACGGAGGTCAGTGACGGTCCACTGGAATGAGCAGGCGGAAAAGGCTTTCTCCGCTCTGAAGTCGGCCCTGTGTGGGTCCCTGGTGTTGGTTACGCCCGACTTCAAGAGGGAGTTTGTGGTACAGACTGATGCCTCTGAAGTAGGCCTTGTAGTGATACTCTCTCAGGACATCAATGGGGAGGAACATCCCATTGTTTTCCTGAGCTGAAAAACTTACCCCAGCCGAGAGAGAGTGCCTGGCCATCAAGTGGGCACTCGAGTCTCTCCGCTATTATCTGTTGGGGAGAAAGTTCCGTCTGGTAACCGACCACTCCCCTCTTAAGTGGATGAGCCAAGCCAAAGAGAAGAATGCTCGGGTCACCAGGTTTTTTTTGTCTCTACAGAACTTCAAGTTTTCAGTGGAACATAGGGCAGGCAGGTTACAGGGTAATGCAGATGCCCTGTGCCGGGTACACTGTCTGGCGGTTGTTCACCCCCCAACTGACTGACACTATTGTTTTTTTAGTGTGGCTATAAAGCCGATCCGGGCCGGCTCTTACTGGGAGCAGCCAAAGTGCAGGGTGGGTGGCTGTTCCCCATGTTCCAGGCCAGCTTTTGGTTAGGGATATAAAACCCAGCCAGCAGTCTCAGGTGGTGTGGATTATCCTCCATTTCACAATGAATCTGTGGAGTCTCTGTGGTTTGAGATCTGCAGGATGTGTGCCGTACTAAAGGGCTGAGAGCCGCATTGCTGGGAAGCAGGCCCTAAAGCCTGTTGGGGACTGCTACTGCCAATACTGCTGACAAGGTGAATGCTTTTTGTTCTGTGGACTTGCCATGATGTGAATGAACACCAAGACGACGAACTGCAATTTTTGTTTATGTGTGAATGAACACTGCATTGTTTAAGTCAAAGACTTTGTTTTTGCCTCTATACTGCGTCCGGTAATCTGCCTACCAGAGTGAATCTCCACATAATATAGAAATTTTCTTACAGTCTAGGCAGACTGAATGCGATCAATAGACCTCTCCTTGCTGCTGGTGCCCCATCTTGCCGTCTGTCTGCCTACCTACCTACCTACCTACCATCAAGTTCTGTACGGCTGCTGCATGCTACGACCTGCACCACATCAAGTTCTCCAGACACTTTAAAAAAAAAAATAATCTCATAACACTGAGTGTGTTTTTAAACATCTGCCCCTGATAAGGGACACTTTTTGAAAGCTTTGGAATATGAAAAAGCATGAAACATGTACTGGGACAATGTCTTTTAGACACGCCGTATTTTAACACTGTCAAATATGCGTTTACTCATAGCTATGTATGTCACTGTCACTCAGACATTTACTATTGTTGTCATTGCGTTCCGGAGCTTGGGGAGGGAAAAAAGTCATAAAAAATAAACAAAAAGAGATACGTTTTCCTGAAAAGCCCTAGGGAGCTAGAGGGGGTTATATACTAACTTTCAGGGCAATTAGAGGAACTTCAGTTTAGCCTGAACCAATCCCGAACCAAACATTAAAATTTTTTTTGGAAAACTGGACCCAAAACGAATCTCAACTGGTTCACTCGTCCCTAAATAGATTAAATATACCCGTGCGAAGCCAGGTCCTTCTGCTAGTATATATATATATACAGTACAGACCAAAAGTTTGGACACACCTTCTCATTCAAAGAGTTTTCTTTATTTTCATGACTATGAAGGCATCAAAACTATGAATTAACACATGTGGAATTATATACATAACAAACAAGTGTGAAACAACTGAAAATATGTCATATTCTAGGTTCTTCAAAGTAGCCACCTTTTGCTTTGATTACTGCTTTGCACTCTCTTGGCATTCTCTTGATGAGCTTCAAGAGGTAGTCCCTGAAATGGTCTTCCAACAGTCTTGAAGGAGTTCCCAGAGATGCTTAGCACTTGTTGGCCCTTTTGCCTTCACTCTGCGGTCCAGCTCACCCCATACCATCTCGATTGGGTTCAGGTCCGGTGACTGTGGAAGCCAGGTCATCTGGCGCAGCACCCCATCACTCTCCTTCATGGTCAAATAGCCCTTACTTTCAAAGTTTTCCCAATTTTTCGGCTGACTGACTGACCTTCATTTCTTAAAGTAATAATGGCCACTCGTTTTTCATAACTTAACTGCTTTTTTCTTGCCATAATACAAATTCTAACAGTCTATTCAGTAGGACTATCAGCTGTGTATCCACCTGACTTCTCCTCAACGCCACTGATGGTTCCAACCCCATTTATAAGGCAAGAAATCCCACTTAATAAACCTGACAGGGGACTACCTCTTTAAGCTCATTAAGAGAATGCCAAGAGTGTGCAAAGCAGTAATCAAAGCAAAAGGTGGCTACTTTGAAGAACCTAGAATATGACATATTTTCAGTTGTTTCACACTTGTTTGTTATGTATATAATTCCACATGTGTTAATTCATAGTTTTGATGCCTTCAGTGTGAATCTACAATTTTCATAGTCATGAAAATAAAGAAAACTCTTTGAATGAGAAGGTGTGTCCAAACTTTTGGTCTGTACTGTATATATATATATATATATATATATATATATATTTGTGGTCATGGCTACGGCCAAGAGGTATCCGAAGAACCCTAGGGAGAGAAACAACGGGAACAACCTGACCCAGCTAGGCGTGTCTTAGCTGACCTGACTAAATGGCTTGTGGTGTGCCCTAAGCCATGATCGTGGGTAGGCCTATAAGTGGGCATACCCTGTGGAAATGAGAAGATAAGGGAGGGAGGGTGGGGCACCTGAAAACACACGCCTGGAAGTGAGGGTGTGGCTCGTATATGAAGAGCCTCCGCCCCTCCCACAAATGCAGGCTGACTAATCAGCCTTACCAACTTGTGGTCATGGCTACGGCCAAGAGGTATCCGAAGAACCCTAGGGAGAGAAACAACGGGAACAACCTGACCCAGCTAGGCGTGTCTTAGCTGACCTGACTAAATGGCTTGTGGTGTGCCCTAAGCCATGATCGTGGGTAGGCCTATAAGTGGGCAAAAACCAAGCCAAGTAGGGTAGAAAAGGAATTCAAATGGCATGTGCAAACTAATCCCCAAGCTAACTGCAAGGCGTCAGGGATCTCGAGCGAAAATTCGGGGTATATGAGGCAAGACGAGTAGGAGACCTACAACCCATCTTGTGGATGACAAGGCCAAAGACATGATGCTCAATATTGCGGATACTGCTCCAAACCGGAATGGAGGACCGGGAATACGTTGTGAAATGGATCATAAAAACCAACTGAAACTAGTAAAGTTTGGTTCTAGTGAGAGTACTGGCAGTGCCCTAACCTCAGGAGATCGTGGGACCGCAACCTAACTGCCTAGACTATGCAGGAATGAGGGCCAAGAAGAACCAAGTAGATAGGAAGAGAGTCCTTGAATAGTTCCCCAGACAACAGCTATCTGCTAGTCGTGGTCCGCGCGCTGTTCTACTGTGAGGCCCTGAGAATTGTTTTTACGCTTGAGACGTGAAGACCAACCTAGTATCTGAATCTTCTACCGTGAGGAAATGCTGGACTTTGTCCAAAATCCGATTCAACGTGGTTGTAGGGAGTCTGAGGTTAGTGCAGCAAGAAGCTACGAAGCCATAATATACAAGATTCTGTCTATGCCCTCCCATGAGTGAGGGAATACAATGCAATGAAGTTACCGGCGAAAATGAATTCCTGGTCGTGGGAAAAAGGCAAAGACTTTGCGCAGGGACCTGGTTGACAAGATATGATCGACTACGATCAGAGACTGAAATGTTAGAGGGAATTGCCCTACTTGTTCTTCCTCTGGCAGGACCTGAACGAAAGCATGAACAATTAAAGAAAGACGAAATATCTGCGCAAGACATGACAATGATTCTGTAGGGCGAACCGGACCAGTTTGCAGTCAAAACATAAAGTGAGCAATCAACATGGATTATTAGGATGGATTATTAGGAAATTAGGGAAGCAGGTATGTATGCGATACATAGGGGCCAAATCAGCCCAGATGCACAGATGGACAACCAACCAGGCAATCAGCCCAGCAGGACTGAAAACAGTCATCGGGCCCCCGAAGCCATGGGGCCAAAGCTGTCATCGGGCCCCCGAAGCCATGGGGCCAAAGCTGTCATCGGGCCCCCGAAGCCATGGGGCCAAAGCTGTCATCGGGCCCCCGAAGCCATGGGGCCGAAGCGGTCATCGTGCCCCCGAAGCCATGGGGCCGAAGCGGTCATCGGGCCCCCGAAGCCATGGGGCCGAAGCGGTCATCGGGCCCCCGAAGCCATGGGGCCGAAGCGTTCATCGGGCCCCCGAAGCCATGGGGCCGAAGCGGTCATCGGGCCCCCGAAGCCATGGGGCCGAAGCGGTCATCGGGCCCCCGAAGCCATGGGGCCGAAGCGGTCATCGGGCCCCCGAAGCCATGGGGCCGAAGCGGTCATCGGGCCCCCGAAGCCATGGGGCCGAGTTATTATTATTATTTTTTTATAATTATGACTATAAAAAGTGACCTGAATAAGGTGCAGGTGAAATTAAACCATGAGCCTGACCGATGTGGCGGGTGATACCCAAGATAAACTACGTGGCCTGAATAACATGCAAGGTGAAATATCGTTAGGAACGAGACCTGACCGACGTGGAAGGTGACCCCAATATGAGTTCAACTGTATGACCTGAAAAGACGAAGGGAAACGTGACAGAAAATGGAGATAATAACGGGCATAAACTAAAATTAAACCTGAATAACATAAGCTGGCAAGCAGGTAAAGATATGAGTCATTTAAAAGCATAGCTGCACAGGTGGACAGACAACCATTGGTCGGACCCCTGAAGCCATGGGGCCGAAGCAACCACCAGGGGCCCATGGGGCCGGGCAGCCGCCGGGATGCGAACCTTAGAATTAAGGACGACTAGGGAAAATATTGGGGCTTAACCCAACGGTTTAGTAATCAACCGGGACTCGATAACCTAGAAAGACAAAGACATGGGGTAAAGCTTCTTAATGAAATGAGGCTGAAATGAACCGCAAGTACTAATCTGTAAAATATAAATGAACAAAAGAAAACTTCTGAAAGGTGTGCCAGGGAAAATAGTATCAGATGGCCGTATGACCTACCAATGTCGATGACAATTGTGAAATCCTCTAAGCCAAGAGCCATGCGTGAGAGTCCCTTATGGCGGGAGCCATGCGTGAGAGACCATTATGGCGGGAGCCATGCGTGAGAGACCCTTATGGCGGGAGCCATGCGTGAGAGACCCTTATGGCGGGAGCCATGCGTGAGAGACCCTTATGGCGGGAGCCATGCGTGAGAGACCCTTATGGCGGAACAAGTATCAGATGACCGTGCAAACTACAAATGACGATGCCAGTCGTGAGGTCCTATAAGCAAAGAGCCACTCGTGCGAGCCTCTTATGATTTTTTTTTTTTTAATAAACCACTTATGCAGCACCAGAATGCCTTGGGGACTCGCATAACCATGACCCCCTCCAACAGCAAACCTGGAACACTAACCAGCCTACAACCATGTCGTACCCCTAACAAACAAAACATGAAAAAACGGTCATGGGGCCCCCAGAGCCATGAGGCCGGATCAGTCATAGGGCCCCCGAAGACAGAGGGATGACGTTGCGGTGACAATAAGTAATTAAAACGTAAGGCGGACCTGATGGCATATGAAGCGACTTGAATGATTGGATTGGCTAGAAGGTGGCCTAAGGAAGATGACTGCCAACAGGCGTTAAAAATATAGACATTAGTAATCCGAAGCACGTGCATACATAAAACACTAACCACCGCGAACCATAAACGTAAACATGAAATTGAAACAGAGATGGGAGAAAAAACAAGAGCCTGAGGCATTGCAAGTTCGCTAAGAGAAGTCTCTTATCGTGACAAACAAATAAACAGCTGTGAAAACATAGCAGGAAACTTACTGGCCCACTGACCTCTGCTGAGGAGCTGTTTGGTGAACTGGGGCAGGAGACCAATCTGAGTGAATACGAACCAGAAGTAAAAGGAGACCAGTCTGAGTGAATATGAACCAGGATTAAAACAGAAAGTAGGCCTATGGAATGTAACAGACCACCGAGGAAGGGAACGCAAGCCTGAAAAGAACGCAGTTATGTTTGTCGGGAGAGAGGTACCAGAGCGGTGGGTGCAGACTGCCCCAGTGAGATTGAGCAAAACCATGACGTAGCAATGAACAGGAGAATGTAGCTTTGAGTGGGAGCAGAGTACAACAAATGATGTAACAATAAATGGGTGAATGCAGCTTTGGATGTGAGTGGTACCTAAAAAACATGGTATGGGCGCAGCTCTGAGTATGGGTAGTGCATGAAAAGCATGGTATAAAGCAGACGTATAAATACAACCTGAAAGTGAGCAGAGTATTGACGTGATGCGAAACCAGACATGTGGACGCAGCTCTAGTAGTGAAAGGAGTATAGGACAAGATGTTAAAGCAGACACAGCTTTGGATGTGAACAGAATATTAACTTAATGTGACAGCAGACATGGAAAGCGGCTTTGGTGAGTGGGGTATATACGACTTGGTGTAGCAGTAGAAGTGTGAACACAACTTTGGGTATAAGCAGAGCATGAAATTTGGTATAAACGCAGCTCTGGTTGTGAGTGGAGCAAGGTGGGAACACCAGGGTGGTGCATCCAGAGCATGAAAACAGAGTAACAGTAGCAGCTATGGCTGTAAGCCGAGTATACAACATGTGATAACAGGCGTGTAATACAGATCCGGCTGTCGGCTGGGGACGGAATGAGATGTAACAGCCAACAGGTGAATGCAGCTTGAATGTAAGACCAATCTGAGTGAATACGAACCAAGAGTAGAAAAGTGCAGGACAGTAAGGACGTGCGGATGCAGCATAAGACATGAAATAAAAGCCGAAAGTGTAAATGCCGCTCAGGATAACAGCAGAGCATGAAAGTGCGGCAGGGTTTTTAAGTACATGGAGCAGTGAAATACATGAAGTCTAAAGATGGTGGTAGCGGGGGAGACACATGGCAAGGAACAGGTACAGCTACAGCAAGAGGCCTAAACATTAAACGCTGCGTCCGATCTCCAAACATGACGTCACGTGCAGCCCGGGTAACTCTTTCTTTACAGCAAACCGGCTGAAGTAACTTTTCATACGAGACGAACGAAGAAAAGTGAAACTTGTAAGATTTATAGGAACTAACTCCTATTACCAACAAACAAAGTTGAAAAGAAAATAAAAGTATTTAGCCCCAACGAACAAACCGGAGGTAGCAGATTCTGAGGCAAAGCCTCCCGTTCACTAGCAAAATCGGTTCCGACCGGCCAGGAGAGATGGCCCCGGCCCAACCTACTTACATAGTATGGCGCGTGCATACCACGGTAGCAAAGAGCAAAATAAGAAGCTCCATGCTGCAAAGAAAGAATCCTACCACCAGAGAAGCTAGTTTGCTAATGACACCCAGCAGCAGCTGTGCACCTGAAAACACACGCCTGGAAGTGAGGGTGTGGCTCGTATATGAAGAGCCTCCGCCCCTCCCACAAATGCAGGCTGACTAATCAGCCTTACCAACATATATATATATATTTCATTTAATGTTTGTGTGTATCCTTAAAAGATATTGACAGTATTCCCCCATAACAGTGACCACCACTGCACCCCGCCCCTTTAACAGTGAACTCCACAGTGCCCCGCCACTTTAAAATGGGACCTCCACAGGGGCCCGCCCCCTTAATAGTGATCTCCACAGTACCCTGCTGCCTTAACAGTGACCTCCACAGCAGTTGCCCCTTTAATAGTGGCCCTTGCACCCTTAACAGTGACCTTCACAGTGTCCGCCACTTAATGCTAGGAGTACATGACGACATGTGTCGCGCAACATTTTGTCTCTACAATTTTTATAATGGTAGGCTATGGTGTTGCACTGCGACATGTGACATGCTGTGACTGTGACATGACAGTTGCAAAAAATCCATCCAAGATGAATTTTTCTGCAACTGTTGCGTCGCAGCATGTCACATGTAGCAGTGCAACGCCATAGACAGTGGTATACCTCTAATAGAGGCAGACCACGCAGCTGCTATGGGGCCCCTGGTGGAAGGGGGCCTGCAGTAGAGGATAGGCCCCGCTCACTAATTACAGTTGTATAGCTACCTGTGAAAAGAGAATGTAAGAAGTGGTGAAGGACTTTTAGTGATTTCATCAACCATGTGACCAGAGCAGGAAGCCAAGGAATAGCAGAGCGGCAGAAGTCTGAAGGAACTTTGGTGATGTCATCATCATGTGACCAGTGCAGAGGACTGGTGAAAGCCCTGTGTGGATCTGGCTGTGAGGGGGCAGAGCTTCTGTGTGGTGCCTGATGGAGCAGAGGTTAGTGGTGTCCTGGGATAACCCATATAACATCCTATAAAAGCTGGGAGTTGTAGTTCTGTCCTGTCCATGTAATTTCAACTTATGCCCTAGTACAGTCTGGCAATGCTGAGAGTTGTAGTTCACTCAAACTTCCTCTCTGTAATGTATACTGAAGACCCATAATAAGTCTGGCCATACTGGGGTTATAGTTATTTCCTTTTAAAGCTCTCACCTAGTACAACTGCATTATGTCCTATAGTAATCTGGACATGTTGGGAGTTGTAGTTCTCTCTTTTTAGGCTGGGTTCACATCACTGTTTAGTTTTCCGTTTTGCGTGCAGGACTTTTTTCCATCTAAAATAACGGATCTCAGGCGGAAATGGCTGAAACGGAGGCGGAATGTGCAGAACTGAGGCTTGAAATACAGGATCTGTTTTTTTCTTTATTTTTCTGCTCTTCTGACAGATCAAAAGAACGGAAGACTAAACACTAATGTGAACCCGGCCTAATACTCTTTCTGTGTAATATCCACCTGTATCCAATAATAACAGCCTGGGCATGCTGGGAGTTGTAGTTCTCTCCGCTTTTACCTCTCCCTGTGTTGCCCCCTAATTTCCAATAATAACAATCTGGTGAAGATGAGGCTTGTGGTTCCTTTGTCACTATTATAATGTTCTGCAGCAGCTGAGGTGTGTATTAGGCTTTGTTTACATCTGTGCTGGTGACGTTCTCTGTTCTGCCCTGTCATAGGAGCACAACAACGAAATTTACTGCAATTCCGAATCTGGCACTTCTTGGACGACAACAGCTGATGGATCTTGCTGACTATGATGAGATCTGATGGGTTCCATCTGCCAGGTTATAAAATTGTGTCCAGCATTTATGATTAGAGATGAGCGAATTTCCACTTATAAAAATCGTTCACAATTCATTTGTTGGTTAACCTGTTTGGGACACATCATTGAGCAGGCACCTTGGCGATCGCCGCAAACCGCAGGTCAATTAAGACCTGCAGTTTGCAGCTTTTTAATGTTGCGTCGGCGGCGGTGCCATCGGGTCCCCGTGGGGCTGTAGGTGGGACCCGATGGCATGGAAGGCAGAAATAAAAAATAAAAACTGTGCTTAATAAACAATTTTTTTGTCACCTTACATCACAAAAAGTACAACAGCAAGCGATCAAAAAGGCATATGCCCACCAAAATAGTACCAATCTAACAGTCACCTCATCCCGCAAAAAATGAGCCCCTACCTAAGACAATCGCCCAAAAAAAAATATATATATGGCTCAGAATACAGAGACTTTTTTTTTGGTTTTAAAAAAGCTGCTATTGTGTAAAACTTACATAAATAAATAAAGTATATATATATTAGGTATCGCCGCGTCCATAATAACATACTCTATAATAATATCACATGAGCTAACCCCTCAGGTGAAAACCGTAAAAAAATAAAAATAAAAACGGTGTAAAAAAAACTATTTTTTGGTCACCTTACATCACAAAAAGTGTAATAGCAAGCGATCAAAAAGTCATACGCACCCCAAAATAGTGCCAATCAAACCATCATCTCATCCCGCAAAAATCATACCCTACCTAATATGATCGCCCAAAAACTGAAAAAACTATGGCTCTCAGACTATGGAAACACTAAAACATGATTTTTTTGGTTTCAAAAATGAAATCATTGTGTAAAACTTACATAAATAAAAAAATGTATACATATTAGGTATTGCCGCGTCTGTGACAACCTGGTCTATAAAAATACCACATGATATAACCTGTCAGATGAATGTTGTAAATAACAAAAAAATAAAAACTGTGCCAAAACAGCTATTTCTTGTTACCTTGCCTCACAAAAAGTGTAATATAGAGCAACCAAAAAGCATATGTACCCTAAAATAGTACCAACAAAACTAACACCCTATCCCGTTGTTTCTAAAATGGGGTCACTTTTTTGGAGTTTCTACTCTAGGGGTGCATCAGGGGCAGGGGCGTAGCTATAGGGGGTGCAGAGGTAGCAGTAGCTACCGGGCCCAGGAGCCTGAGGGGGCCCAAAGACCCTTGTGCCGCATAAGAAGTCACCAGTATTATAGAAAGTGCATGCTAGTCAAGCTGCCCTTCTGGCTGGAGGGAAGGGGTTAGGGCAAGAATTTAGAATGGGGGGGTACCATTTCAATTTTTGCCGCAGGCAGCATGAAGGCTATGTGCTTCCCTGCCCCTGGCTACAAAGTTCTGAGGGAAGGGGGCCCAAGCTGAACTCCTGCACCAGGACCCATGAGCCTTTAGCTACGCCCCTGATCAGGGGGGCTTCAAATGGGACATGGTGTCAAAAAACCAGTCCAGCAAAATCTACCTTCCAAAAAAGGGTGTCATTCCTTTCCTTCTGCGCCCTGCCGTGTGCCCGTACAGCGGTTTACGACCATATATAGGGTGTTTCTGTAAACTACAGAATCAGAGCCATAAATATTGAGTTTTGTTTGGCTGTTAATCCTTGCTTTGTAACTGGAAAAAAATTATTAAAATGGAAAATCTGCCAAAAAAGTTACATTTTGAAATTGTATCTCTATTTTTCCATTAATTCTTGTGGAACACCTAATGGGTTAACAAAGTTTGTAAAATCAGTTTTGAATACTTTGAGGGGTGTAGTTTCTATAATGGGGTCATTTTTGGGTGGTTTCTATCATGTAAGCCTCACAAAGTGACTTCAGACCTGAACTGGTCCTTGAAAAGTGGGTTTTTGAAAATTTCAGAAAAATTTCAATATTTGCTTCTAAACTTCTAAGCCTTGTAACATCCCCAAAAAATAAAATGTAATTCCCAAAATGATCCAAACATGAAGTAGACATATGGGGAATGTATAGTAATAACTATTTTTGTAGGTATTGTGATAAGCAAATGTATATTTGCTGTGTTTGTATGAGGGGAGGCGGGGTTTAGCGTTTATAAGGCTCTGCCTTCCCCCCTCTATCCTCACCAGCGTCAGCTCGTTTGCGGCTGGTGGTGCACGTCTACGTCACTTCCTGGTATTGGTAGATCGTTTCACAAGCAGCAGCAAGTTCGGCGTTCATTGGCATTTTTCTACCCTACTACTTCTGCAAGATAGCGGTAAGATCGTGGCTGTATGGCCAGCGCACAGGGGAGAGAGAACAGGGGTGTTCAGCATGCGATCATACCAACCTTCTGCTGTTTTCCTTGTCGGCATCTCTCTGCTCTATCGTGGTCTGCTGGCTAAACTGTACTTGCACCCCATCTACTGGTCAAAGTCAGTAGTGCTACTATACAAATCCTTATAGCATTAGTATTCATGGTTTACTTAAATTGAATGTGTATTTGTATTGTTAGTTAGGATAATTATTATTAGGCAGTCACATGGGGTCAGGCGTATATGTGTAGGTGTGTCTATATATATATATATATATATGTATGCATATATAAAAATAAAAAAAAGGGGGGGTATATTTTAGTACTTATAGCACTACTGTGATTTTCCTAGATATACGGTTTGTTATCTGGCGTATAAGGATTTCTGCGATTAGAAGCGGCTGAGTTTATCTGACGCGCAGGCATCCGGGGCATGTAAGCTACGATTTATCTTAGACTAGGGTAGGTTGAGGTTATAGCCAGTAGTAGCTAACACTCTGTTTGTGTATTCAGTCTTATAGCTTTTTTGGCATCCACAAGCAGACAACTTCAGGTATAGTACTATTGTGGTAGTCTGCCACAACTCATGCGTAAAAAAAAAAAAAGACACGTGTATATGTAATGTTTTCAGCATATAGCTTTACATAGGACTTGAATATGTCTGATAGGTCCACAATTATGTTATAGCCTGTCACAACTACAGGCAACGATTCGATACGTCTGTCACGACTACAGACTCATTAAGTCCTGTCAGGACTACAGGCAACGATTCGATACGTCTGTCACGACTACAGACTCATTAAGTCCTGTCACGACTACAGGCAACGATTCGATACGTCTGTCACGACTACAGACTCATTAAGTCCTGTCACGACTACAGGCAACGATGCGATACGTCTGTCACGACTACAGACTCATTAAGTCCTGTCACGACTACAGGCAACGATTCGATACGCCTGTCACGACTACAGACAGGTTCAGGTCCTGTCCTCACTACAGTTACGAATTGCATGCCTCACGTTACTATCTGGGTCAGCCGATACTCGCTGGGTGCTTCACAATAAGTTCTATGGTATCCACATTCAGGTTCGGCCATTGGGTGGTTGTAGGGTGAATTGAGTGCTGGGTACGAGTCACGTGTGTGTGGATACGAGGGTTCTTAGCACGTCTTGGCTCAGGTGAATTCAGGTGGTGGATTTCTGTTCTACATTAACCATGTCATGTTTTAGTTAAAGATGTCTCAAGAATCTGTGGTGGGCGACACGTCATCTTCCCATGCAAGCGTGGCATCAGGTTCAGCGAGAGACTCCAGGCAGTCGTTAAGATCATGGACAGTGCCCAAGTTGATGACAGAGCTGACCAAAAGAGGCATCCCATTCCCAGCCTCCGCAAGGAAGGTGGAACTTTTTCGATTGCTGTCTTCGGATCCGGCGGGCCAGAGTCAGGAGACGGTTTCCATGGCTACGATCCAGACCTCGCTCACCCAGTTGCACGCGGTCATCAACTCTATGGCATCATCTATGTCGGACTTTCAAAATAGATTAGAGTCGGTCGAAGCTGGCAATACAGCTACTCGGTTGATGGCACAGAGTGCGGCGGGATCTTCTAATTCCCGCAATATATGAAACACAGAGAGGAAATGCACCAAACAGAAATGCTACTGACTATACTGGGAAGTCATACATGCAGGTATTAAAAGCTGAGACTTTCGCCAATATGTTCCAGTCAGGAAGATATCGGAGCCCATCAATGCACCACGTCGCGGTCACTCAGCATGGCAAAGGGTCCTAGCCGCTACTCTAACTATGGTGTGAACATGGTCTGGGGGTGATATAATTCAGCACACAGCCAAGCCTCCACACAAAGGCCCAGCATGAATACTGTGGTAGTACAATGTGAATGAGGCCAGGCCGTGAGCCACACCTATGCCAGACCATGTGATGGAAGTTACCAGGTGCAACAGAGTGTCCAAACACACTCAAATCTAACAAGACAAAAACACAGAAATGAAGTGGCAATTCTGGAGGAGCTGCTCAGCCCCTGACACTGTGGCGTGTCTATTTATTGGGGGAGAAGCCCCACCGCATGTGGACCGCAATAATCGACTAACCCCAGCAAAATATGCATACAATGGAGGATGTCGACGCGGTCCACATGCACCACAAGAAGCAAACTACACAGAATGTAGCAAATAAACATATGAAACACAGAGAGGAAATGCACCAAACAGAAATGCTACTGACTATACTGGGAAGTCATACATGCAGGTATTAAAAGCTGAGACTTTCGCCAATATGTTCCAGTCAGGAAGATATCGGAGCCCATCAATGCACCACGTCACGGTCACTCAGCATGGCAAAGGGTCCTAGCCGCTACTCTAACTATGGTGTGAACATGGTCTGGGGGTGATATAATTCAGCACACAGCCAAGCCTCCACACAAAGGCCCAGCATGAATACTGTGGTAGTACAATGTGAATGAGGCCAGGCCGTGAGCCACACCTATGCCAGACCATGTGATGGAAGTTACCAGGTGCAACAGAGTGTCCAAACACACTCAAATCTAACAAGACAAAAACACAGAAATGAAGTGGCAATTCTGGAGGAGCTGCTCAGCCCCTGACACTGTGGCGTGTCTATTTATTGGGGGAGAAGCCCCACCGCATGTGGACCGCAATAATCGACTAACCCCAGCAAAATATGCATACAATGGAGGATGTCGACGCGGTCCACATGCACCACAAGAAGCAAACTACACAGAATGTAGCAAATAAACATATGAAACACAGAGAGGAAATGCACCAAACAGAAATGCTACTGACTATACTGGGAAGTCATACATGCAGGTATTAAAAGCTGAGACTTTCGCCAATATGTTCCAGTCAGGAAGATATCGGAGCCCATCAATGCACCACGTCACGGTCACTCAGCATGGCAAAGGGTCCTAGCCGCTACTCTAACTATGGTGTGAACATGGTCTGGGGGTGATATAATTCAGCACACAGCCAAGCCTCCACACAAAGGCCCAGCATGAATACTGTGGTAGTACAATGTGAATGAGGCCAGGCCGTGAGCCACACCTATGCCAGACCATGTGATGGAAGTTACCAGGTGCAACAGAGTGTCCAAACACACTCAAATCTAACAAGACAAAAACACAGAAATGAAGTGGCAATTCTGGAGGAGCTGCTCAGCCCCTGACACTGTGGCGTGTCTATTTATTGGGGGAGAAGCCCCACCGCATGTGGACCGCAATAATCGACTAACCCCAGCAAAATATGCATACAATGGAGGATGTCGACGCGGTCCACATGCACCACAAGAAGCAAACTACACAGAATGTAGCAAATAAACATATGAAACACAGAGAGGAAATGCACCAAACAGAAATGCTACTGACTATACTGGGAAGTCATACATGCAGGTATTAAAAGCTGAGACTTTCGCCAATATGTTCCAGTCAGGAAGATATCGGAGCCCATCAATGCACCACGTCACGGTCACTCAGCATGGCAAAGGGTCCTAGCCGCTACTCTAACTATGGTGTGAACATGGTCTGGGGGTGATATAATTCAGCACACAGCCAAGCCTCCACACAAAGGCCCAGCATGAATACTGTGGTAGTACAATGTGAATGAGGCCAGGCCGTGAGCCACACCTATGCCAGACCATGTGATGGAAGTTACCAGGTGCAACAGAGTGTCCAAACACACTCAAATCTAACAAGACAAAAACACAGAAATGAAGTGGCAATTCTGGAGGAGCTGCTCAGCCCCTGGCAATTCCCGCAATAGTATAACTGATGGGTCAGGTCTAACACCCTCTATAGCACCTTCTCATTTTATTCCTGCTAACATTAGGCAGGATATAATTGATGGCAAGGATGTTAATTTAGCATCCTTGCTAATAGCAGCACATGAGGCACCGGACAACAAAACCATAGTCTGTGGTGAGGTTTCGGTTGTGCTCAGGTCCAAAGATGTGCGGTTGAGCAGGAAACTTAGCATCCCAGAGTTTGTTTTAGCTTTCAGCTTATATAGGGATGTTGTTTGTTCAACTAATCCTCAGCGCAGGGAGGAGTTAGACCTGTATATGTACAAGGTGGTGGATTTTGCTTATAAGTATGGTGGGTCAGCCTTTTACGACTATCACCGTTCCTTCTCAGCAAAAGCTGCAGCGGCGTTGGCTCAATTCCAACATACGGTAGATTGGTCTAATATTGATACGGAATTATTCTGTAGACACTTTGCCGGTCTCAAAGCCTCAGCCTGATCCAAATGCAATTCATACTCGCATATGACGGACTGGTGCTCAGTCGGTGATAACCCAGCTCTGTCACAGGCGAGTAGTACTCCTGGCCCGTCAGTCAGTAAGGCTACTTCGGGGGTAGACAAGTTGGGGCGACCCATCAAGTATTTGGGCAGATCCCAAATCTGTAATAATTTCAATTTCGCGGTCTGTCATTTCAACCAATGTAGGCTATTGCATTTATGTGCCATACACTGTGTGCAGAATTATTAGGCAAATGAGTATTTTGACCACATCATCCTCTTTATGCATGTTGTCTTACTCCAAGCTGTATAGGCTCGAAAGCCTACTACCAATTAAGCATATTAGGTGATGTGCATCTCTGTAATGAGAAGGGGTGTGGTCTAATGACATCAACACCCTATATTAGGTGTGCATAATTATTAGGCAACTTCCTTTCCTTTGGCAAAATGGGTCAAAAGAAGGACTTGACAGGCTCAGAAAAGTCAAAAATAGTGAGATATCTTGCAGAGGGATGCAGCACTCTTAAAATTGCAAAGCTTCTGAAGCGTGATCATCAAACAATCAAGCGTTTCATTCAAAATAGTCAACAGGGTCGCAAGAAGCGTGTGGAAAAACCAAGGCGCAAAATAACTGCCCATGAACTGAGAAAAGTCAAGCGTGCAGCTGCCAAGATGCCACTTGCCACCAGTTTGGCCATATTTCAGAGCTGCAACATCACTGGAGTGCCCAAAAGCACAAGGTGTGCAATACTCAGAGACATGGCCAAGGTAAGAAAGGCTGAAAGACGACCACCACTGAACAAGACTCACAAGCTGAAACGTCAAGACTGGGCCAAGAAATATCTCAAGACTGATTTTTCTAAGGTTTTATGGACTGATGAAATGAGAGTGAGTCTTGATGGGCCAGATGGATGGGCCCGTGGCTGGATTGGTAAAGGGTAGAGAGCTCCAGTCTGACTCAGACGCCAGCAAGGTGGAGGTGAAGTACTGGTTTGGGCTGGTATCATCAAAGATGAGCTTGTGGGGCCTTTTCGGGTTGAGGATGGAGTCAAGCTCAACTCCCAGTCCTACTGCCAGTTTCTGGAAGACACCTTCTTCAAGCAGTGGTACAGGAAGAAGTCTGCATCCTTCAAGAAAAACATGATTTTCATGCAGGACAATGCTCCATCACTTGCGTCCAAGTACTCCACAGTGTGGCTGGCAAGAAAGGGTATAAAAGAAGAAAATCTAATGACATGGCCTCCTTGTTCACCTGATCTGAACCCCATTGAGAACCTGTGGTCCATCATCAAATGTGAGATTTACAAGGAGGGAAAACAGTACACCTCTCTGAACAGTGTCTGGGAGGCTGTGGTTGCTGCTGCACGCAATGTTGATGGTGAACAGATCAAAACACTGACAGAATCCATGGATGGCAGGCTTTTGAGTGTCCTTGCAAAGAAAGGTGGCTATATTGGTCACTGATTTGTTTTTGTTTTGTTTTTGAATGTCAGAAATGTATATTTGTGAATGTTGAGATGTTATATTGGTTTCACTGGTAAAAATAAATAATTGAAATGGGTATATATTTGTTTTTTGTTAAGTTGCCTAATAATTATGCACAGTAATAGTCACCTGCACACACAGATATCCCCCTAAAATAGCTAAAACTAAAAACAAACTAAAAACTACTTCCAAAAATATTCAGCTTTGATATTAATGAGTTTTTTGGGTTCATTGAGAACATGGTTGTTGTGCAATAATAAAATTAATCCTCAAAAATACAACTTGCCTAATAATTCTGCACTCCCTGTATGTTTTAGAGCCCATCCCCGGGCATCTTGCCCACAAAGAAACCAGGAACCGGCATGACTAGGCATGGTGAATGTCAGCCTCCTTCAGTCCTTGTTAGGTTCGCATCCAGATACCAACTGGGTGCGTTTCATCATTAAGGGTTTGTCAGCAGGTTTCCATACAGGTTTACTGGCTCTTCCTCAGGCCAACTATGAATGTAGGAACCTACTGTCAGCCTCGAAGGATCCCGAAGCAGTTTCTCAGCTCATTCAGGCCGAGCTCAATAAGGGGTATCTCATTGGGCCATTTGATCAACCTCCCTTTGAATGTTGGAGGATTAACCCAGTTGGTGTAGTGACTGGCAAATTTAGCAATAAAAAGAGGCTAATCTATGACCTGTCAGCTCCACATTCTTTACCGGTACCTAGCCTTAACTCATTAATTCCTTCAGAGGAATTTTCTATGAAATATGCATCCATTGATGAAGCTATCCAGGTTATTCTCAGTCTGGGTAGGGGAGCTTGGCTATCTAAGGCCGGCATTACTGATGCCTTTAAGTTGCTCCCTGTCCAACCAGAGTTGTGGCAATGGTATGGGATTAAGTGGTCAAATAAGTACTACTTCGCTAACAAATTGACCTTTGGTTCTAAATCTAGCCCCTGGATTTTTAACCAGTTTGCCTTAGCCCTGCATTGGATACTTCAAGATTTGTTCCGGGTCAATCACATAATTCACTATCTGGATGACTTTCCGTTAATAGAATCCCCGAACCATGCTCCTCAGGACCTGCAGGTGCTGCAAGCGATGTTTGCAGATCTCAGGGTCCCCGTTGCCCCACACAAGGTGGAAGGTCCTGATACTACCATCACCTTTCTCGGCATTTGCCTAAACACCGTTAATATGGAAGCTAGTCTCCCGCAGGACAAATTGATTAGAGTTAAGGAAGCAGTTCATAGGTTAGCACGCGTCAGGACTGTCACCAAAGCAGATCTCCAGTCACTGCTTGGTATGCTTAACTTCGCTACACGCATTATTCCACAAGGCAGGTCGTTTATCGCTAGACTGTTGAAGCTCTTGAAACATGCTCACGATCAAGATAGCCTGGTAGTCATAGATCAGAATGCGATGGCAGATTTAGTTATGTGGGATGAGTTCCTGTCACAGTGGAACGGCATATCGTTATTCGTTCCGTCAGTTTCAAGTAAATCTCCAGTAGTCCATACGGATGCCTCATCCCTAGTAGGCTTTGCAGCTATTTTCGGTCATAGGTGGATGGCAGATCAATGGCCAGCGGAGGTGGTCAGGTTGGAGGGCTTCACCAGGTGTTCCTCATTATTCGAGATATACCCGCTGGTGGCGGCCGCTCGGGTGTGGGGTCCACTATGGAGGAATCAGTCAGTGCTCTTCCTGACAGATAATGAGGCCTTAGTAGAGATACTCACTAAGGGTAGATCAGCCTCTGCTCAGATTATGTCATTTGTGAGGAGACTCGTTTGGTTATCACTTCAATATAATTTCCATATTATATGTGATCACATTAAGGGGCAAGCTAACGTAGCGGCGGATGCTTTATCTAGGGGTAACCTGTCGCTCTTCTTTCAGGTCTCTCCACAGGCAGACCACACACCGGCAACCATTCCCGAGTTCAACCAATTGGTGATGGACTAGCGGCTCACCTTGCCACTGCTAGGTCTCTTATGACTAGATCACTGTCCGATAACACCCTGAGGATGCATAAGAAAGCTTGGGCGTCATTCTGTAACTTTAAGAGAACGCACCCGTCAGGTGGAGCAGGATATATATCTTATCTACTGGCATTTGGTGCATTTTGCCACTCACACCTGAAGCTGTCTTACAGTACTATTAAGTCATATCTGGCCGGTATACAACATCATTTGTATTTGAAGCATCCTCATCTACCATCATTGTTTTCTGCGCATCCTATCAGAATGTTACTGAGGGGTATACAGAAAGGCTCTGCTGTCACCCGTCCTTCCCGGCAGCCATTTACGGGGAAGATGTTCAGGTCCTTATCTGATATGTTGCAAGGATATCCTTTTGGTGAATATACTAGCTTACTGATAAAGACAACCATGTATCTGGCTTTCTATGGTTTCCTCAGACCAAGCGAATTCACCTGCGCCGCGAGCTGTAAAAATTATCTGAGGAAGAGTCAGCTCTCTTGGGACGGGTCTTGTTACATTCTTACGCTAACCTCTACAAAGACGACACGCCCAGGACAGCGGACTAAAGTTAAATACTTTACTACTGGTAATAAATGGTGTCCTGTGAAAACCATTCGAGAGTGGTTACAGTTTATTAAAGAAACCCCGGGTGAGGCATCTCTCCTTAGGTTAGGTTCTGCTCCTTTGAGTTGCACAAATTTCCTCAAGTTTATCCGTATTTTGTTGAGGAACATTGGTGTCGACCCCAGCTCGATTACGGGGCATTCTATGCGCATCGGGGCGGCCTCCGCTGCATCTAAGCACAATGTCCCGGTACATGTAATTAAGAAGCTAGGCAGGTGGAAGTCGGCTTGTTATGCCCGGTATATACCAAACCCGCAGGTTGAAATGTCTAGTGCCTTCAGTAATCTAGTTTTTTAATTATAAATAAACATATAACATTTAACCTATGTTTGTGATTTTTGGCCCCTTTAGCCTACCCTCCGTACAGCAGTCTCGGCACACCTCTACTGCTTTAGAAGTAGGTAGGTAGGTCTCACACGCATAGACGACCTGAATACAAGTGATAAGCAAATGTATATTTGCTGTGTTTGTATGAAGGGAGGCGGAGTTTAGCGTTTATAAGGCTCTGCCTTCCCCCCTCTATCCTCACCAGCGTCAGCTCGTTTGCCCCACCCTCCCAATCCCATTATTACAACAACTCTTTGGGGGTGGGCCCCTTTAGCTTACCCTCCGTACAGCAGTCTCGGCACACCTCTACTGCTTTAGAAGTAGGTAGGTAGGTCTCACATGCATAGACGACCCGAATACAAACTATGTATTATAGAAGTAGAGAAATTGAAACTTGGAAATTTGCTAATTTTTCCAAATATTTGGCAATTTTGGTATTTTTTTTATAAATAAAAATGAATTTTTTTGACTCCATTTTACCAGTGCCATGAAGTACAATATGTGACGAAAAAACTATCTTAGAATGGCCTGGATAAGTCAAAGCGTTTTAAAGTTATCACCACCTAAAGTGACACTGGTCAGATTTGCAAAAAATGGCCTGGTTCTTAAGGTGAAAATGAGCCCGGTCCCTAAGGGGTTAAAGGTGAATTGCATTATGGATTCCGTTACCACGGACCATAACACAATTCTATGATGGAATGCATAACGGAATGCCTTTTGAGGCATTCCGTTATTCATTCCGTCATAATAGAAGTCTATGGCCTGCATAACGGATCCGTACCGTTTCCGTTATGCAGGACAGGACTCCCCTGCATAACGGAAATGGGACGGATCTGTTTTGCAGCTCATAGACTTCTATTATGACGGAATGAATAACGGAATGCCTTTTAAAGGCATTCCGTTATGCATTTTGTCATAGAATTGTGTTATGGTTTGTAGTAACGGAATTTATAACGCAATTCAACTTTAACCAACAAACGAAGTGTAAGCGAATTTCAAAATATGAAATTCGCTCATCTTTATTTATGATCTGATGTGCGAATGATGCTCCTAACATAGATGTAATCAAAGCCTTATATGTTCTCTAGCCTCATTATAATGTTCTGCAGCAGCTGAGGTGTGTATTAGGAGGTTCTGCAGCAGCTGAGGTGTGTATTAGGAGGTTCTGCAGCAGTCAGAGAAAAATAAGTTGTGACTGGATTAAATCCTTTAATTTTCTGTGTCTGCACCTTGTAAAATGTCCCTGTCCTATTCCTCTGCCAGCATGCGTCGCACTGTGATCTGACTGATCAGTCCAGACCTGATCTGATCCAGCAGTGTCACCAGTCCAGACTCCAGTCCAGCTCCTTGAAGATCTGCCCTTGGCCTTGACTGCGCTCTGCCAGCAGCACAAACAGTAAGTCAGCATTGGGGAGGAGGTGAAGCAGGAGCAAGTACAGTCCATGGATGGCATATTATATAAGAAGCAGCAGCAGCGGGCACAGTTCATGGGGAAGGGTGACAACTATATAACAATATAACAAAACAATAACGAACACAGGTGCACTCTGCAGTAATACTAAATCCTCAAACTGATTTTAAAATTGAGAGATTAGTCAACATGTCCCACGGTGTAGAACATGTCTTAAGCCCGGACACCGCGACAAGGTTTCTCAAGTAGCCCGGGACCCTACACTCTCCAACCTGAGCCATATGGGCAATACCAGGAGCCAGTGGGCAAATTACAGGAGCATTGGGCCGACTCACAAACAACTCACCAGTTACCTCCAGCATGTGGCCATGCCTGCAATGGGAGGAGGGAGGAGTCTGTGAGTCCCACTCAAGACTTGCTGATATGTCCCAGGCCTCACAGGTGCACCTTAATGTGACCTGTAGATGGAAAACAGGCACATTTAAATAGGAGTTTATACACCTCCAGAAATCTATATATACAAACTAAGAAGACAGGTTGGCATTAGCAGGAGGTGCTTCAAACCCACATGCAGTTGTGCATATATATAGGGGAGCAGATCCTGCATTTGTGGCCCGTTGCTAATGGCAATCCCCAGCAAAATGCATACAATGGAGGATGCCCGCAGCGAACCACAAGTACCACAATAGACATCCTACACAAGGTAACAAGTGCGGATGTAATAATTAATATAACAATATAACAAAACAATAACGAACACAGGTGCACTCTGCAGTAATACTAAATCCTCAAACTGATTTTAAAATTGAGAGATTAGTCAACATGTCCCACGGTGTAGAACATGTCTTAAGCCCGGACACCGCGACAAGGTTTCTCAAGTAGCCCGGGACCCTACACTCTCCAACCTGAGCCATATGGGCAATACCAGGAGCCAGTGGGCAAATTACAGGAGCATTGGGCCGACTCACAAACAACTCACCAGTTACCTCCAGCATGTGGCCATGCCTGCAATGGGAGGAGGGAGGAGTCTGTGAGTCCCACTCAAGACTTGCTGATATGTCCCAGGCCTCACAGGTGCACCTTAATGTGACCTGTAGATGGAAAACAGGCACATTTAAATAGGAGTTTATACACCTCCAGAAATCTATATATACAAACTAAGAAGACAGGTTGGCATTAGCAGGAGGTGCTTCAAACCCACATGCAGTTGTGCATATATATAGGGGAGCAGATCCTGCATTTGTGGCCACAAATGCAGGATCTGCTCCCCTATATATATGCACAACTGCATGTGGGTTTGAAGCACCTCCTGCTAATGCCAACCTGTCTTCTTAGTTTGTATATATAGATTTCTGGAGGTGTATAAACTCCTATTTAAATGTGCCTGTTTTCCATCTACAGGTCACATTAAGGTGCACCTGTGAGGCCTGGGACATATCAGCAAGTCTTGAGTGGGACTCACAGACTCCTCCCTCCTCCCATTGCAGGCATGGCCACATGCTGGAGGTAACTGGTGAGTTGTTTGTGAGTCGGCCCAATGCTCCTGTAATTTGCCCACTGGCTCCTGGTATTGCCCATATGGCTCAGGTTGGAGAGTGTAGGGTCCCGGGCTACTTGAGAAACCTTGTCGCGGTGTCCGGGCTTAAGACATGTTCTACACCGTGGGACATGTTGACTAATCTCTCAATTTTAAAATCAGTTTGAGGATTTAGTATTACTGCAGAGTGCACCTGTGTTCGTTATTGTTTTGTTATATTGTTATATTAATTATTACATCCGCACTTGTTACCTTGTGTAGGATGTCTATTGTGGTACTTGTGGTTCGCTGCGGGCATCCTCCATTGTATGCATTTTGCTGGGGATTGCCATTAGCAACGGGCCACAAATGCAGGATCTGCTCCCCTATATATATGCACAACTGCATGTGGGTTTGAAGCACCTCCTGCTAATGCCAACCTGTCTTCTTAGTTTGTATATATAGATTTCTGGAGGTGTATAAACTCCTATTTTAATGTGCCTGTTTTCCATCTACAGGTCACATTAAGGTGCACCTGTGAGGCCTGGGACATATCAGCAAGTCTTGAGTGGGACTCACAGACTCCTCCCTCCTCCCATTGCAGGCATGGCCACATGCTGGAGGTAACTGGTGAGTTGTTTGTGAGTCGGCCCAATGCTCCTGTAATTTGCCCACTGGCTCCTGGTATTGCCCATATGGCTCAGGTTGGAGAGTGTAGGGTCCCGGGCTACTTGAGAAACCTTGTCGCGGTGTCCGGGCTTAAGACATGTTCTACACCGTGGGACATGTTGACTAATCTCTCAATTTTAAAATCAGTTTGAGGATTTAGTATTACTGCAGAGTGCACCTGTGTTCGTTATTGTTTTGTTATATTGTTATATTAATTATTACATCCGCACTTGTTACCTTGTGTAGGATGTCTATTGTGGTACTTGTGGTTCGCTGCGGGCATCCTCCATTGTATGCATTTTGCTGGGGATTGCCATTAGCAACGGGCCACAAATGCAGGATCTGCTCCCCTATATATATGCACAACTGCATGTGGGTTTGAAGCACCTCCTGCTAATGCCAACCTGTCTTCTTAGTTTGTATATATAGATTTCTGGAGGTGTATAAACTCCTATTTAAATGTGCCTGTTTTCCATCTACAGGTCACATTAAGGTGCACCTGTGAGGCCTGGGACATATCAGCAAGTCTTGAGTGGGACTCACAGACTCCTCCCTCCTCCCATTGCAGGCATGGCCACATGCTGGAGGTAACTGGTGAGTTGTTTGTGAGTCGGCCCAATGCTCCTGTAATTTGCCCACTGGCTCCTGGTATTGCCCATATGGCTCAGGTTGGAGAGTGTAGGGTCCCGGGCTACTTGAGAAACCTTGTCGCGGTGTCCGGGCTTAAGACATGTTCTACACCGTGGGACATGTTGACTAATCTCTCAATTTTAAAATCAGTTTGAGGATTTAGTATTACTGCAGAGTGCACCTGTGTTCGTTATTGTTTTGTTATATTGTTATATTAATTATTACATCCGCACTTGTTACCTTGTGTAGGATGTCTATTGTGGTACTTGTGGTTCGCTGCGGGCATCCTCCATTGTATGCATTTTGCTGGGGATTGCCATTAGCAACGGGCCACAAATGCAGGATCTGCTCCCCTATATATATGCACAACTGCATGTGGGTTTGAAGCACCTCCTGCTAATGCCAACCTGTCTTCTTAGTTTGTATATATAGATTTCTGGAGGTGTATAAACTCCTATTTAAATGTGCCTGTTTTCCATCTACAGGTCACATTAAGGTGCACCTGTGAGGCCTGGGACATATCAGCAAGTCTTGAGTGGGACTCACAGACTCCTCCCTCCTCCCATTGCAGGCATGGCCACATGCTGGAGGTAACTGGTGAGTTGTTTGTGAGTCGGCCCAATGCTCCTGTAATTTGCCCACTGGCTCCTGGTATTGCCCATATGGCTCAGGTTGGAGAGTGTAGGGTCCCGGGCTACTTGAGAAACCTTGTCGCGGTGTCCGGGCTTAAGACATGTTCTACACCGTGGGACATGTTGACTAATCTCTCAATTTTAAAATCAGTTTGAGGATTTAGTATTACTGCAGAGTGCACCTGTGTTCGTTATTGTTTTGTTATATTGTTATATTAATTATTACATCCGCACTTGTTACCTTGTGTAGGATGTCTATTGTGGTACTTGTGGTTCGCTGCGGGCATCCTCCATTGTATGCATTTTGCTGGGGATTGCCATTAGCAACGGGCCACAAATGCAGGATCTGCTCCCCTATATATATGCACAACTGCATGTGGGTTTGAAGCACCTCCTGCTAATGCCAACCTGTCTTCTTAGTTTGTATATATAGATTTCTGGAGGTGTATAAACTCCTATTTAAATGTGCCTGTTTTCCATCTACAGGTCACATTAAGGTGCACCTGTGAGGCCTGGGACATATCAGCAAGTCTTGAGTGGGACTCACAGACTCCTCCCTCCACCCATTGCAGGCATGGCCACATGCTGGAGGTAACTGGTGAGTTGTTTGTGAGTCGGCCCAATGCTCCTGTAATTTGCCCACTGGCTCCTGGTATTGCCCATATGGCTCAGGTTGGAGAGTGTAGGGTCCCGGGCTACTTGAGAAACCTTGTCGCGGTGTCCGGGCTTAAGACATGTTCTACACCGTGGGACATGTTGACTAATCTCTCAATTTTAAAATCAGTTTGAGGATTTAGTATTACTGCAGAGTGCACCTGTGTTCGTTATTGTTTTGTTATATTGTTATATTAATTATTACATCCGCACTTGTTACCTTGTGTAGGATGTCTATTGTGGTACTTGTGGTTCGCTGCGGGCATCCTCCATTGTATGCATTTTGCTGGGGATTGCCATTAGCAACGGGCCACAAATGCAGGATCTGCTCCCCTATATATATGCACAACTGCATGTGGGTTTGAAGCACCTCCTGCTAATGCCAACCTGTCTTCTTAGTTTGACAACTATATAAGAAGTAGCAGCAGCGGGCTCAGTTCATCGGGTGAGGCTAGGTAATCACTTGCGATCAGATTTCGGTATTCTGTTCCAGCATACCAGCAGAATTCCAGAATCGCCACATTCAGCGTATGCCAAACACTGCTGGCACAATAATGGGGTCATTCGAGATCTGGCATGCAGCTGTATTATGCCCTTTGTTTTTGTCAGAATCTGCAAAGGAGGCTTCTGCTAGAACCTCTGCAGCAGATGTGCACATACCCTAAGGCTGGTTTCACAATGGGCATTTCGGGAAAAGATGCGGGTGCGTTGCGGGAACATGCGCAAATTTTCCCCGCGAGTGCAAAGCGTTTTAAAATCGTCATGTTTGGTACCCAGACCCGAACCCGAACTTCTTCCCAGAATTTCAGGTTTGGGTTCAGTATTCTGTAAATTGTATTATTTTCCCTTATAACATGGTTATAAGGGAAAATAATAGCATTATTTAATACGAATGCTTAGTAGAAGGTCAATTGAGGGTTAAAAAATAAAATAAAAATCACCTCACCTCCTCCAATTGATCGCGTAGCTGCCGGTCTCCTGTTCTTTCTTCAGGACCTGTCAAAGGACCTGTGGTGACTTCACTGAGCTCATCACATGGTCCATCACCATGGTGATCGATCATGAGATGTACTGTGGTGAGCACAGCGATGTCACCACATGTCCTGAAAAATGAACAGGAGAACGGCAGCTACGCGATCAATTGGAGGAGGTGAGTAAATTTAGTTTTAGGTTTTGAACCCTCAATTGACCTTCTACTAAGCATTCTGTATTAAAGAATGCTATTATTTTCCCTTAAAACCATGTTATAAGGGAAAATAATACAGTGAATAGGCTTCCATCCTAGCAACCATGCGTGAAAATCGCACCGCATCCGCACTTGCTTGCAGATGCTTGCGATTTTCACGCAGTCCCATTCACTTCTATGGGGCCTGCATTGCGTAAAAAAAAACGCACAATATAGAGCATGCTGCGATTTTCACGCAACGCACAAGTGATGCGTTAGAATCACCGCTCATGTGCACAGCCCCATAGAAGTGAATGGGTCCGGATTCAGTGCGGGTGCAATGCGTTCACCTCACGCATTGAACCCGCGCGGAAAACTCGCCCATGTGAAAGGGGCCTAAGGGGTGCTATGTGTCACTCACAAGGGGGCCCAATTCAGATTCTTGCCATGGGGCCCAGTGGTTTCTATGTATGCCCCTGACCATAGACTATCATTATAAAAATTGTCACGCGACACATGCAGCAGTGTAGTTGTACCCTATGTGTCGTGCAGCCCTAGCCTAAAGCTGACCTAAAGCAGTGAAGAAAAATGGCTGGGTTGTTAAGGAAACCTGTAGTAAAACTGTGTGTATGTGGAAACTAAGGGCCTGCGAGCTTCTATTGGCTGATAAGGGACATGTGACCGTGTGTATGGCAGTTGGGATATGAAGAGAAAGGCTTGTATTAGCTAATGCAAGTCATTTTTTGGGAATATCTCAGGAATGGTACGTCCTAGAGAGCTGTGATTCCCCCCCCCCCCCCCCGCCCCCACAATATTTATTTCCAGGTAGAAAGGGATGTGTATACCAAGTTTAGTTGAAATCGATGGTTGCGTTTTTGATTGATTGCGGAACACACCTTGTTTGGACACACCTTCTCATTCAAAGAGTTTTCTTTACTTTCATGACTATGAAGGCATCAAAACTATGAATTAACACATGTGGAATTATATACATAACAAACAAGTGTGAAACAACTGAAAATATGTCATATTCTAGGTTCTTCAAAGTAGCCACCTTTTGCTTTGATTACTGCTTTGCAGACTCTTGGCATTCTCTTGATGAGCTTCAAGAGGTAGTCCCCTGAAATGGTTTTCACTTCACAGGTGTGCCCTGTCAGGTTTAATAAGTGGGATTTCTTGCCTTATAAATGGGGTTGGGACCATCAGTTGCGTTGAGGAGAAGTCAGGTGGATACACAGCTGATAGTCCTACTGAATAGACTGTTAGAATTGGTATTATGGCAAGAAAAAAGCAGCTAAGTAAAGAAAAACGAGTGGCCATCATTACTTTAAGAAATGAAGGTAAGTCAGTCAGCCGAAAAATTGGGCAAACTTTGAAAGTAAGGGCTATTTCACCATGAAGGAGAGTGATGGGGTGCTGCGCCAGATGACCTGGTCTCCACAGTCACCGGACCTGAACCCAATCGAGATGGTTTGGGGTGAGCTGGACCGCAGAGTGAAGGCAAAAGGGCCAACAAGTGCTAAGCATCTCTGGGAACTCCTTCAAGACTGTTGGAAGACCATTTCAGGGAACTACCTCTTGAAGCTCATCAAGAGAATGCCAAGAGTGTGCAAAGCAGTAATCAAAGCAAAAGGTGGCTACTTTGAAGAATCTAGAATATGACATATTTTCAGTTGTTTCACACTTGTTTGTTATGTATATAATTCCACATGTGTTAATTCATAGTTGTGATGCCTTCATAGTCATGAAAATAAAGAAAACTCTTTGAATGAGAAGGTGTGTCCAAACTTTTGGTCTGTACTGTATACTGTGTATATACATATATATATATATATATATATATATATATATATATATATATATATATATATAATCATGTCTGCAATCTCTTGAAAATATAATACCATTACCAGAAGAGTCAATTTAGGAGAATATTACATTGCTGTAAAGAACACCAACTTTGACAGCAGAGAAATGATCTGGAACAGGCTTGCTGCGTATAAAATTATGCTCTTTAGTGATAGCATTATATGCTTATGAGTAATCAGGCAGAATGCTGTTTGCAATTACCCTTATTAGCAGGAGCAATCTGTACTGAAGACAACATTACTTTAACTATTTGAGATAAAGGTATACTGGGATATGCTTGTAAAAATGTAATTTACTCTGACATTAACTATGTTCTATTAGGAGGTTACAAGAAACAATCTTGGTATCTTTTATTCTGTATTGGCAGTCAAATGGCCAGGAAACAAGTAAAGTAGTAATAAGGGGATAGCAAATATGGATAGGCAGCTGGTCATCCTAATTTATCTAAATAATAAAACTGGCAAAATATATGTTAAAAGGACAGTTCTCTTGATTGTTTGACTAATAATATACTTTTGGCACAAAAGACACATACCTTGGCATAATTTAATCAAATATACACCAACCATAAAGGTCAAATTTGATGAGACCCTAGCTGTTGCCTTTGCCTCTGCAGACAGTTTTGGCCTTAATGACCAAGCCCTATTTTTCAAATCTGTCATGTGCCACTTTATGTGGTAATAACTTTGGAATGTTTTTACTTATCGAAGCCATTCTGAAGTTCTTTTCTTGTGACACATCGTACTTCATGTTATTGGTATATTTAAATCAATGTTTTACCTTTTTATTTTGTAAAACAAATCCAATTTACAGAAAACTTTTATAAAAGTTAGAAATTTTTGAAATTTGAATTTCTCTACTTTCAAGACTGAGAGTGATATCTCATAAAGAAGTTACTAATTTACATTGACCAAATGTTCTACTTTATGGTGGAATAATTTTTTAGGATGTTAGAAAGCTTAGAATTTTAGAAGTAATTTTTTAAATTTCAAAAATGACTTAAAGAGGACCTTTCACCTGTATAAACGATGTTAACTGAGTATGCTGCCATATAGAGCGGCGCCCGGGGATCTCACTGCACTTACTATTATCCCCGGGCGCCGCACCGTTCTCCCGTTATAGGCTCCGGTACCTTTGCTTTTTAAGTTATAGTAGGCGGGTCTTCTCTTGTCCTGTGGACGTCTCCTTCTCCTAGGCTGCAGCGCCGGCCAATCGCAGCGCACAGCTCACAGCCTGGGAGAAAAAAACCTCCCAGGCTGTGAGCTGTGCGCTGCGATTGGCCGGCGCTGCAGCCTAGGAGAAGGAGACGCCCACAGGACAAGAGAAGACCCGCCTACTATAACTTAAGAAGCAAAGGTACCGGAGCCTATAACGGGAGAACGGAGCGGCACCCGGGGATAATAGTAAATGCAGTGAGATCCCCGGGCGCCGCTCTATATGGCAGCATACTCAGTTAACATCGTTTATACAGGTGAAAGGTCCTCTTTAAGTTAAGAACCAATTCAGTTATGAAGTCACTTTAAAGGGTTTCTACCACCTCATTTGGACCTAATTAGCTGTCAGACACTAGCGATCTGCTAGTGTCTGCTCTACCTAACCATGCTATTCTAAGACCTTTTTGTGCAGCCGTTACACTAAAAAAACAACTTTTATTGCTATGCAAATGAGCCTCTAGGTGCTATGGGGGAGTCTTTTCAGAACCTAGAGGCTCCGTCTACTCACCCTGTATTCCGCCCCGCTAGTCCGCCAAGCCCGCCCATCTCTAGATTGCCAGCCTCCATCTCATCCATCGGCCTTATTCTCGCACCTGCGCCTTGTGCGTCTGTATTCGGTGCAGGCGCAGTGACTGTCTGACCGCTCCCGAACAGACGCCGAATACAAACGCACACGGCGCAGGCGCGAGAATAAGGCCGATGGATGAGATGCATAGCAATAAAAGTAGTTTTTTTAGTGTAACGGCTGCACACAAAGGTCTTAGAATAGCATGGTTAGGTAGAGCAGACATTAGCAGATCGCTAGTGTCTGACAGCTAATTAGGTCCAAATGAGGTGGTAGAAACCCTTTATAAGGGCTGACATAATAGAAACCACCCAAATGACCCCATTTTAGAAACGACACCCTTCATTTGATTCAAAACTGATTTTTAAAACTTTGTTAACTCTTTAGGTATTCCACAGGGATTAAAGGAAAATGTAAAATTTAAATGTAATTTTTTTTTTGTGTGCATATTTTCCATTTAAATCCATTTTCCTGTAGCACAGCAAAGGTTAACAATAGAGTTGAGCGAACACCTGGATGTTCGGGTTCGAGAAGTTCGGCCGAACTTCCCGGAAATGTTCGGGTTCGGGATCCGAACCCAACCTGAACTTCGTCCCGAACCCGAACCCCATTGAAGTCAATGGGGACCCGAACTTTTCAGCACTAAAAAGGCTGTAACAGCCCAGGAAAGGGCTAGAGGGCTGCAAAAGGCAGCAAAATGTAGCTAAATCCCCTGCAAACAAATGTGTATAGGGAAATGAATAAAAATAAAAATAAAATAAATAAAAATTAACCAATATCAATTGGAGAGAGGTCCCATAGCAGAGAATCAGGCTTCATGTCACCCACCACTGGAACAGTCCATTGTCAGATATTTAGGCCCAGGCACCCAGGCAGAGGAGAGAGGTCCCATAACATAGAATCTGGCTTCATGTAGCAGAGAATCAGTCTTCATGTCATAGCAGAGAATCATGCTTCACGTCACCCACCACTGGAACAGTCCATTGTCAGATATTTAGGCCCAGGCACCCAGGCAGAGGAGAGAGGTCCCATAGCATAGAATCTGGCTTCATGTCAGCAGAGAATCAGTCTTCATGTCATAGCAGAGAATCATGCTTCACGTCACCCACCACTGGAACAGGCCATTGTCAGATATTTAGGCTCAGGCACCCAGGCAGAGGAGAGAGGTCCCATAGCAGAGAATATGGCTTCATGTCATAGCAGAGAATCAGGCTTCACGTCACCCACCACAGGAACAGTCCATTGTCAGATATTTAGGCCCCGGCACCCAGGCAGAGGAGAGAGGTCCCATAACAGAGATTCAGGCTTCATGTCAGCAGTGAATCAGTCTTCATGTCATAGCAGAGAATCATGCTTCACGTCACCCAACATTGGAACAGTCCATTGTTATATAATTTAAGCCCCGGCACCCAGACAGAGGAGAGAGGTCCCATAACATAGAATCTGGCTTCATGTCAGCGACTCAGCAGAGAATCAGGCTTCACGTCACCCACCACTGGAACAGGCCACTGTTACACATTTAGGCCCCGGCACCCAGACAGAGGAGAGGTTCATTCAACTTTGGGTTGCCCCGCAATATAATGGTAAAATTAAAAATAGTATTGAATGAGGAAGTGCCCTGGAGTAGAATAATATATTGTTAAGGGGAGGTAGTTAATATCTAATCTGCACAAGGGATGGACAGGTCCTGTGGGATCCATGCCTGGTTCATTTTTATGAACGTCAGCTTGTCCACATTGGCTGTAGACAGGCGGCTGCGTTTGTCTGTAATGACGCCCCCTGCCGTGCTGAATACACGTTCAGACAAAACGCTGGCCGCCGGGCAGGCCAGCACCTCCAAGGCATAAAAGGCTAGCTCTGGCCACGTGGACAATTTGGAGACCCAGAAGTTGAATGGCGCCGAACCATCAGTCAGTACGTGGAGGGGTGTGCACAGGTACTGTTCCACCATGTTAGTGAAATGTTGCCTCCTGCTAACACGTTCCGTATCAGGTGGTGGTGCAGTTAGCTGTGGCGTGGTGACAAAACTTTTCCACATCTCTGCCATGCTAACCCTGCCCTCAGAGGAGCTGGCCGTGACACAGCTGCGTTGGCGACCTCTTGCTCCTCCTCTGCCTTCGCCTTGGGCTTCCACTTGTTCCCCTGTGACATTTGGGAATGCTCTCAGTAGCGCGTCTACCAACGTGCGCTTGTACTCGCGCATCTTCCTATCACGCTCCAGTGTAGGAAGTAAGGTGGGCACATTGTCTTTGTACCGGGGATCCAGCAGCGTGGCAACCCAGTAGTCCGCAGACGTTAAAATGTGGGCAACTCTGCTGTCGTTGCGCAGGCACTGCAGCATGTAGTCGCTCATGTGTGCCAGGCTGCCCAGAGGTAAGGACAAGCTGTCCTCTGTGGGAGGCGTATCGTCATCGTCCTGCGTTTCCCCCCAGCCACGCACCAGTGATGGGCCCGAGCTGCGTTGGGTGCCAGCCCGCTGTGGACCTGCTTCATCCTCATCCTCCTCCACCTCCTACTCATCCTCGTCCTCCTCGTCCTCCGATAGTGGGCCCTGTCTGGCCACATTTGTACCTGGCCTCTGCTGTTGCAAAAAACCTCCCTCTGAGTCACTTCTAAGAGACTGGCCTGAAAGTGCTAAAAATGACCCCTTTTCCTCCTCCTCCTCCTCCTGGGCCACCTCCTCTTCCATCATCGCCCTAAGTGTTTTCTCAAGGAGACATAGAAGTGGTATTGTAACACTGATAACGGCGTCATCGCCACTGGCCATTTTGGTGGAGTACTCGAAACAGCGCAACAGGGCACACAGGTCTCGCATGGAGGCCCAGTCATTGGTGGTGAAGTGGTGCTGTTCCGCAGTGTGACTGACCCGTGCGTGCTGCAGCTGAAACTCCACTATGGCCTGCTGCTGCTCGCACAGTCTGTCCAGCATGTGCAAGGTGGAGTTCCACCTGGTGGGCACGTCGCATATGAGGCGGTGAGCGGGAAGGCCGAAGTTACGCTGTAGCGCAGACAGGCGAGCAGCGGCAGGATGTGAACGCCGGAAGCGCGAACAGATGGCCCGCACTTTATGCAGCAGCTCTGACATGTCGGGGTAGTTGTGAATGAACTTCTGCACCACCAAATTCAGCACATGCGCCAGGCAAGGGATGTGCGTCAAACCGGCTAGTCCCAGAGCTGCAACGAGATTTCGCCCATTATCGCACACCACCAGGCCGGGCTTGAGGCTCACCGGCAGCAACCACTCGTTGGTCTGTTGTTCTATACCCCCCCACAACTCCTGTGTGGTGTGGGGCCTGTCCCCCAAACATATGAGTTTCAGAATGGCCTGCTGACGTTTACCCCGGGCTGTGCTGAAGTTGGTGGTGAAGGTGTGTGGCTGACTGGATGAGCAGGTGGAAGAAGAGGAGGAGGAAGCTGAGTAGGAGGAGGAGGAGACAGGAGGCAAAGAATGTTGCCCTGCGATCCTTGGCGGCGGAAGGACGTGCGCCAAACAGCTCTCCGCCTGGGGCCCAGCCGCCACTACATTTACCCAGTGTGCAGTTAGGGAGATATAGCGTCCCTGGCCGTGCTTACTGGTTCACGTATCTGTGGTTAGGTGGACCTTGCCACAGATGGCGTTGCGCAGTGCACACTTGATTTTATCGGATACTTGGTTGTGCAGGGAAGGCACGGCTCTCTTGGAGAAGTAGTGCCGGCTGGGAACAACATACTGTGGGACAGCAAGCGACATGAGCTGTTTGAAGCTGTCTGTGTCCACCAGCCTAAATGACAGCATTTCATAGGCCAGTAGTTTAGAAATGCTGGCAGTCAGGGCCAGGGATCGAGGGTGGCTAGGTGGGAATTTACACTTTCTCTCAAATGTTTGTGAGATGGAGAGCTGAACGCTGCCGTGTGACATGGTTGAGATGCTTGGTGACGCAGGTGGTGGTGTTGGTGGTACATCCCATGTTTGCTGGGCGGCAGGTGCCAACGTTCCTCCAGAGGCGGAGGAAGAGGCCGAGGCGGCGGCAGCAGCAGAAGAGGCCGAGGCGGCAGCAGCAGAAGAGGTAGCAGGGGGAGCCTGAGTGACTTCCTTGTTTTTAAGGTGTTTACTCCACTGCAGTTCATGCTTTGCATGCAGGTGCCTGGTCATGCAGGTTGTGCTAAGGTTCAGAACGTTAATGCCTCGCTTCAGGCTCTGATGGCACAGCGTGCAAACCACTCGGGTCTTGTCGTCAGCACATTGTTTGAAGAAGTGCCATGCCAGGGAACTCCTTGAAGCTGCCTTTGGGGTGCTCGGTCCCAGATGGCGGCGGTCAGTAGCAGGCGGAGTCTCTTGGCGGCGGGTGTTCTGCTTTTGCCCACTGCTCCCTCTTTGTCTTTTGCTACGCTGTTGGCTCGGTCTCACCACTGCCTCTTCCTCCGAACTGTGAAAGTCAGTGGCAAGACCTTTATTCCATGTGGGGTCTAGGACCTCATCGTCCCCTGAATCGTCTTCCACCCAGTCTTGATCCCTGACCTCCTGTTCAGTCTGCACACTGCAGAAAGACGCAGCAGTTGGCACCTGTGTTTCGTCATCATCAGAGACGTGCTGAGGTGGTATTCCCATGTCCTCATCATCAGGAAACATAAGTGGTTGTGCGTTAGTGCATTCTATGTCTTCCACCGCTGGGGAAGGGCTAGGTGGATGCCCTTGGGAAACCCTGCCAGCAGAGTCTTCAAACAGCATAAGAGACTGCTGCATAACTTGAGGCTCAGACAGTTTCCCTGATATGCATGGGGGTGATGTAACAGACTGATGGGCTTGGTTTTCATGCGCCATCTGTGCGCTTTCTGCAGAAGACTGGGTGGGAGATAATGTGAACGTGCTGGATGCACTGTCGGCCACCCAATTGACTAATGCCTGTACCTGCTCAGGCCTTACCATCCTTAGAACGGCATTGGGCCCCACCAAATATGGCTGTAAATTCTGGTGGCTACTGGGACCTGAGGTAGTTGGTACACTAGGACGTGTGGCTGTGGCAGAACGGCCACGTCCTCTCCCAGCACCAGAGGGTCCACTAACACCACCACGACCATGTCCGCGTCCGCGTCCCTTACTAGATGTTTTCCTCATTGTTACCGTTCACCACAATAAGAAAAATATTATTCGGGCCAATGTATTGAATTCAAATTAAGGCCTTTTTTTTACAGACACCTAACACTATCTGGCTATCTATTTAGGTACCGTATTACACTAATACAGGCACACCAGTAATGACAGATTTAGCTGAATATAAATTTGAGGCCTTTTATTTAGGCGCTGGGTGACAGGTATACGTTTACGGACAGAATTAGACTTGGATCTGCACTGTAGCGTGTGTGTGAAGTTCTTGAGAATTACCCTATCAGCACCTTGAATCTAATATACCCTTTTAGGGATAGTTAAGTAGCTGATATGAGACGCACAGGATTGAGTGAGGCCACAGGAGGAGGTGCTCTCAGTAATAAAGGATTCACACCCAGCATATTCCTCCCAAGCTGACAAGTTACACTTATTATAAATTGTTACAACTTTGTGAGTTTACATTGTCCATACATATAACTTACATCAATTTAAACAGTATAACTTGGGGACAAACCTATCCAAAATTCACTTGAATAGGTTCAGGGGTTTAAAAGTTAGTATATGGCCCATAATCCTGGGGCAAGAGGCCAGCAGCCAGGCCTCTCCAAAACCCAATGGCGAGGTTGGTTTCGCACAACCAGCTAAAACAGTAATGACAGATTTGGATGAATATAAATGTGAGGCCTATTTTTTAGGCGCTGGGTGACAGGTATAAGTTTAATCACAGAATTAGACTTGGATCTGCACTGTAGCGTGTGTGTGAAGTTCTTGAGAATTACCCTATCAGCACCTTGAATCTAATATACTCTTTTAGGGATAGATTTAAAGTAGGCCTGATACAGCAGAAACCACAAATTTTGAGAATTGCAAAATTGGGAATTGTATTTCAACCCAGAACAAAAACTGTGCTTTGACGGACACTAAATAACTTGACCAGCTAAAGCAGTAATGACAGATTTGGATGAATATAAATAGAGGCCTATTTTTTAGGTGCTGGGTGACAGGTATACGTTTAATCACAGAATTAGACTTGGATCTGCACTGTAGCGTGTGTGTGAAGTTCTTGAGAATTACCCTATCAGCACCTTGAATCTAATATACCCTTTTAGGGATAGATTTAAAGTAGGCCTGATACAGCAGAAACCACTAATTTTGAGAATTGCAAAATTGGGAATTGTATTTCAACCCAGAACAAAAACTGTGCTTTGACGGACACTAAATAACTTGACCAGCTAAAACAGTAATGACAGATTTGGATGAATATAAATGTGAGGCCTATTTTTTAGGCGTTGGGTGACAGGTATACGTTTAATCACAGAATTAGACTTGGATCTGCACTGTAGCGTGTGTGTGAAGTTCTTGAGAATTACCCTATCAGCACCTTGAATCTAATATACCCTTTTAGGGATAGATTTAAAGTAGGCCTGATACAGCAGAAACCACTAATTTTGAGAATTGCAAAATTGGGAATTGTATTTCAACCCAGAACAAAAACTGTGCTTTGACGGACACTAAATAACTTGACCAGCTAAAACAGTAATGACAGATTTGGATGAATATAAATGTGAGGCCTATTTTTTAGGCGCTGGGTGACAGGTATAAGTTTAATCACAGAATTAGACTTGGATCTGCACTGTAGCGTGTGTGTGAAGTTCTTGAGAATTACCCTATCAGCACCTTGAATCTAATATACCCTTTTAGGGATAGATTTAAAGTAGGCCTGATACAGCAGAAACCACTAATTTTGAGAATTGTAAAATTGGGAATTGTATTTCAACCCAGAACAAAAACTGTGCTTTGACGGACACTAAATAACTTGACCAGTGTAACGGACCGTTTCAGCAGACAAGGGGTTAAAATCCGTTTAGGCGATATGCCCCTTTCGGAGAGACAGGCACAGCTACTGCGGAACACCAAACCCCCGAACTGGATACAAAATAGCACTCCAAACTGGAACCTCACGAATAGCTACTAGCAGACGAACAGGAATCAGCTTACACTCCTGGCAATCAGTCTCTAACAGCATACAGCGGATCCCCCCAATAACGAGACAAGGCTCCGTGTTGAGGGTCAAGCAGTGGTATGACTGTACTTCACGTACAGCCTCTTTTATTCATAAACCACAAACATAGTACTGCCCATAGGGTTTTGAAATGCAACCAATCAGTAATTTACAACACATACAATGTAAGTACAGCAACAAATCATTCACGCCCCCAGAGGACCAGAAGGGAGACTGCGTCACAGGACAGATACAACATATCCCCACAATGCATCATGGTTCCTTCCTCTCTGTCCCGGAGACAACCGAGGAGCAATCCAATTATCTCTCAGGACAAAGGGAGATTACCAATACACATGTGAGGACAACAGAACAGACATCACCATTTAAACACACAATGGGACAATGGCACAATAGAAACACACCCAGCATATTCCTCCCAAGCTGACAAGTTACACTTATTATAAATTGTTACAACTTTGTGAGTTTACATTGTCCATACATATAACTTACATCAATTTAAACAGTATAACTTGGGGACAAACCTATCCAAAATTCACTTGAATAGGTTCAGGGGTTTAAAAGTTAGTATATGGCCCATAATCCTGGGGCAAGAGGCCAGCACCCAGGCCTCTCCAAAACCCAATGGCGAGGTTGGTTTCGTCACACATCCCCCCCCCCCCCAGGGAAGACTAACCAGATACCTGACCTCACGCCGGTCGGTACCTGAGTTAGTCTGGCAGCCCACCCACAACCCAATACTGGACCTGTTGCATTTGGTAGCCTGTCTCTGTCCAGTAAGTCCACCAAGGTTATGTTGGAAGCTGGTATTCCCGGTCTCTGTGTTGCTCCCTGGCTTAGAGTCTGGTTGTTGGAGGGGGAGACCGACTGTCTCTACCCCCTGTGCTGTAAGTGCAGAGACCACGGTCCCATCTGCACTGTTGTGGGGCTTACTGTCTCCCCCTGGTGCGTTAAACTGCCGCTGGGGAGAGGGGGTAACGAGCTCCTCTCCCATACATACTTCCAGCCGCTGGGGAGGGCGACCGACCGTCTCCGCTCCCAATACAGTGTCCTGCTGCTGGGGAAAGGAGACTGGGCTCTCTATTCCCTGCTGGACACTCTGCCGCTGGGGGACAGGACCGACTGTCTCTGCCCCCTGTAACTCCGCCTGCCGCTGGGGAATGGAGACTGGGCTCCCAATTCCCAAAAAAATCACTCTGCTGCTGGGGTTCAGGAACAACTACCTCTGCCCCCTGTAACTCAGCCTGCCGCTGGGAGGGAGGACGCTGCTCTCCTCTCCCTGCACTTCACACTGCCGCTGGGGAATGGAGACTGGGCTCCCAATTCCCTGCAATTCACACTGCCGCTGGGGAATGGAGACTGGGCTCCCAATTCCCTGCTGGACACTCTGCCGCTGGGGAGAGGAGACTGAGCTCTCTCTGTCCCGCAACTGTAACTTCCGGTGGAGGTCCACCCAATGTGTCAGCTGACCGTCACCTTCTGCCCGGTATAGTAGGGTCTTGAACACTAGACTCCTCACGAACTTCACGTATTTCTCAGCTGGATTGGGTCCGAAGAAGTTCAGCCGCAACCACATCATACGGTCAAATTCCTCCACAGAGTATCGGTACTCCACTGCTGGTTCCATCCTGGTGCTTTTAGGGTCGCTGTACTGAGACATGCGTTGCCCTTAAGTTATAAAATCCAAAGAAATGGTGTCTCCTGTAGCTGTCCTTCTGGCTGTAGGAACGATCCCGCTGCTTGCCACCAATGTAACGGACCGTTTCAGCAGACAAGGGGTTAAAATCCGTTTAGGCGATATGCCCCTTTCGGAGAGACAGGCACAGCTACTGCGGAACACCAAACCCCCGAACTGGATACAAAATAGCACTCCAAACTGGAACCTCACGAATAGCTGCTAGCAGACGAACAGGAATCAGCTTACACTCCTGGCAATCAGTCTCTAACAGCATACAGCGGATCCCCCCAATAACGAGACAAGGCTCCGTGTTGAGGGTCAAACAGTGGTCTGACTGTACTTCACGTACAGCCTCTTTTATTCATAAACCACAAACATAGTACTGCCCACAGGGTTTTGAAATGCAACCAATCAGTAATTTACAACACATACAATGTAAGTACAGCAACAAATCGTTCACGCCCCCAGAGGACCAGAAGGGAGACTGCGTCACAGGACAGATACAACATATCCCCACAATGCATCATGGTTCCCTCCTCTCTGTCCCGGAGACAATCGAGGAGCAATCCAATTATCTCTCAGGACAAAGGGAGATCACCAATACACATGTGAGGACAACAGAACAGACATCACCATTTAAACACACAATGGGACAATGGCACAATAGAAACACACCCAGCATATTCCTCCCAAGCTGACAAGTTACACTTATTATAAATTGTTACAACTTTGTGAGTTTACATTGTCCATACATATAACTTACATCAATTTAAACAGTATAACTTGGGGACAAACCTATCCAAAATTCACTTGAATAGGTTCAGGGGTTTAAAAGTTAGTATATGGCCCATAATCCTGGGGCAAGAGGCCAGCACCCAGGCCTCTCCAAAACCCAATGGCGAGGTTGGTTTCGCACAACCAGCTAAAACAGTAATGACAGATTTGGATGAATATAAATGTGAGGCCTATTTTTTAGGCGCTGGGTGACAGGTATAAGTTTAATCACAGAATTAGACTTGGATCTGCACTGTAGCGTGTGTGTGAAGTTCTTGAGAATTACCCTATCAGCACCTTGAATCTAATATACTCTTTTAGGGATAGATTTAAAGTAGGCCTGATACAGCAGAAACCACTAATTTTGAGAATTGCAAAATTGGGAATTGTATTTCAACCCAGAACAAAAACTGTGCTTTGACGGACACTAAATAACTTGACCAGCTAAAACAGTAATGACAGATTTGGATGAATATAAATGTGAGGCCTATTTTTTAGGCGCTGAATGACAGGTATACGTTTAATCACAGAATTAGACTTGGATCTGCACTGTAGCGTGTGTGTGAAGTTCTTGAGAATTACCCTATCAGCACCTTGAATCTAATATACCCTTTTAGGGATAGATTTAAAGTAGGCCTGATACAGCAGAAAACACTAATTTTGAGAATTGAAAAATTGGGAATTGTATTTCAACCCAGAACAAAAACTGTGCTTTGACGGACACTAAATAACTTGACCAGCTAAAGCAGTAATGACAGATTTGGATGAATATAAATGTGAGGCCTATTTTTTAGGCGCTGGGTGACAGGCTCAACTTGGCCCTGATGTAGTATATGGCCAAAAAATAACCACACTATTGATGGTTAAATGCACTTGATGACAGCTTGACCCTGATGTAGGATATAGCCAAAAAATTACCACACTATTGATGGTTAAATGCACTTGGGTGACAGGCTCAGCTTGCCCCTGATGTAGTATATGGCCAAAAAATAACCACACTATTGATGGTTAAATGCACTTGATGAAAGCTTGACCCTAATGTAGGATATAGCAAAAAATAACCACACTATTGATGGTTAAATGTACTTGGTGGCAGCTTGTGCTGGCGCACCACAAGCCACAAAATGGCCGCTGATCACCCCAGAAAAAAGTGACTGAAAAACGCTCTGGGCAGCCTAAAAACACTGAGCAATTGAATAGCAGCAGTTCAATGATCCACAGCTGTAGATCGATCACTGAATGAAGTGTTTTGGAGGAGTTAATCACTGCCTAATCTCGCCCTAACGTCGCAGCTGCAACCTCTCCCTACACTTGTATCAGCAGAGTGACGTGCAGCGCTACGTGACCCAAGCTTATATAGAGGCTGGGTCACATGCTGCACTGGCCAATCACAGCCATGCCAATAGTAGGCATGGCTGTGATGGCCTCTTGGAGCAAGTAGTATGATGCTTGTTGATTGGCTGCTTTGCAGCCTTTCAAAAAGCGCCAAGAAAGCGCCGAACACCGAAGTCGAACCCGGACTTTTACGAAAATGTTCGGGTCCGTGTCACGGACACCCCAAAATTCGGTACGAACCCGAACTATACAGTACAGTTCGGGTTCGCTCATCCCTATTTATGATAGCTTTAATACTATCACTCTTCGGACTATATTAGAACTTATCCGAAAGTAATATTAATACCTCCACTATCTGCGATTATTTTGCGACACCGACACAATACCAATCCCTCAGGCTTCGCATATGAAACAAAGAGTATTACATGCGCATGTATGGTAAAAAGATCCATATTACAACACAGACATTTATGGTGGTGCATTGGAATTGCCCCTTTTGCTAATATATTGCGACTATTTGTTTTTATATTGATTTTATATTGGTTATATTGCTATATTTTGTTTTCTATATTTTATATACAATAAATGTGTGATCTGTGTTCGCTCAAGCCTGATGTTAGAGTGCTCGCCCAACACATACCTACTTTAGTCATCTCTTTTTTTGGAGAGGCCGGGTGTCCTCTCATTTGGGTTGGCAGCACCATACAATAGGTAATAGGGAGTGAGCCACCACCACAACAGAATATCACAATTATGGATGGGGCCTTTTACTGGAATACAGATGAATGATTGCAGTTCATGTATATACACACACACACACACGTGCATATATATTTGTGTGTGTTTGAAACTTACATAATCAGCCGGTTACATAATACTTCTATACCTTGCTGTGTGTATAAAAATATATATATATATATATATATATATATATATATATATATATATATATATATATATATATATATACACTCACAGCGAGGTAGAGATGTATGATGTAGCCATAACCGGCTGATATAGTAATTGCCACACCAGGTACTACTAAGTAATCATTTGTAAAGGGATGAATTAATTATTTGCATAACTATATATCTACATTACAGAGTGTTGGCGGAAGATACAAAAGTAATGTAAGCATTGAACCTGGGCATTTTCTATCACGGATCTCTCTGATCCGCTTCCCGTGCCTCCTCTTCAGATCAGACCATTTTTTGACAATGGCCATCTTCTGGTGGCTTTTTTGAAATTCACACCGTAGTTCAAAGCGGATCCCCTTCACAATTCACAGTTTTTTGTCATGGGCCCAGGTCCTGTCGTAAACCCGCTCCAACATGTGCTGCAGGAGAAAGAAGCAAGCATCTAATCCCAAATTTTTTACGTATATGGATTGAAAATAATGTCATCCACAACACAGCAAAAACAATTTAAGTATTTAAAGGTCACATATTTGAGTTAGGGCTAAGGCACGCGAACGTGTGCTGGCCCTTCCATGCATTGGGGACAACAATAGCGGTCCCCAGTGCACGGGCAACATCCTTGCAACTGCTGCAGACATATGCCAGACCCATTCACTTGAAAGGGTCCGTGATCTGTCCGTTCTGCAAAAAAATAGTGCACTAACTATTTTTTTGTGGTTCAAAGGCACAGCCAGAAACCCACGGAAGCACTTGAAGGTGCTTCCGTGGGGTTCTGCACCGCATCTCCTGGATAGCGGACCCATTTAAAGGGGTTATCCGAGTTAATAAAAAATAAAAAATAAACTTAAAATCCATCAGGATATACATATAATTTGGTTAAGCTTGATTTCATCAAGTTAAAACCCATATTTGCACCTTTTCATGGTCCTGTCATTGCTTTGTTTACATGCTGAAGTACATGCTGAGGGGGCGTATAACAACAAAGCCTGAGCTCTGCCTCATGAATATTTCTGGGCGTGAACAACCTGACCTTCCCCGCCCCCTGCTCTGCACTTTGCATAAAAATAATAAATACACACACAGGGCAGAAGATCTTCCTGTCACATTGCAGCTGCACAGTGTAAGTTATGTTATTTTACATACATTTCTTTCATGTTTGGTTTTGTTTCTAGTCTAAAAATGTTCTTTCTGTTATTACAGTATATCAAGGAGGACGTATTTGCACTAATTCCAAATTCCATCACCATAGAAAATGAATGGGTCCGCACCCGTTCCGCAAAATTGCAGAACAAATGTGGACTCATTTGCGGATGTGTGAATGGAGCCTAAGGCTACTTTCACACTAGAGGCAGGATCAATCCAACAGGCTGTTCACCCTGTCGGATCCGGCCAGCCGCTATTTTGCCGTGCCGCTGGACTGCCGCTCTGTCCCCATTGACTATAAAGGGGACGGTGGTGGAGCTATGGCGCAGCACGGCAGTGCACAGCGAGCGGCCACTTGACTAAAAGTCCTGGATTTTCGACTTTTTATGGTACTTTCACACTAGCGTTATTGTGATCCGGCAGGCAGTTCCATCGTCGAAGCTGCTCGCCGGATCCGCCAATCAGTGTGACAACTGACAGCATTTGTAGACGGATCCAGGTGCGGATCCGTCTAGAAATGCATTGCAATAACGGATCCGTCTATCCGCTTGCCATGTCGATGGACGGATCCCTCTTGCAGTCTTTTTCACAGTTTTCATGTTCTGCGCATGCGCAGACCGGAAGGGCGGATCCATCCTTCAGTTGTTTTGCAATGCCGGATCCGCACGGCAGCTCCGTCGTCGGAGCTGCGTGCCTGCTGGATGCGCCGATCAGTGTGACAAGTGACAGCATTTGTAGACGGATCCAGGTGCGGATCCGTCTAGAAATGAATTGCAATAATGGATCCGTCCAGCGGCACCGTCAAATAGCGGCAGGGCGGATCCGACACGGTGAACAGCCTGTCGGATATGTCCTGCCGCTAGTGTGAAAATATCATTAGCATTATTTGTATGTAAGCAATATCTATATTATTCAAATATATATTCAATATGGATATTGCTTAGATAAATCCATATATTGGTGGCAGATAAGGATTTTATATAGCTGAATAATGATGATGATGATCATAATAATGATGGCCAATAATTTATTTATATTTCCCAGGGGGTGTTGAATGTGTACTAGTGTGTGTGTGTGTGTGGGGGGGGGGGGGGGGGGGGGCTGTAATAATGATCCCCAGATGCAGAGGGGAACGTTTACAAACTGCCACCTCTAGCCCCAGTGAATGCAGGAGGGACAAACATACCCTGCTGCTGGAGAAGAGATCACCTTGGTATGTACTGCACATGAGTGATCGCATAGCAGAGCCGAGGCAGTGACAAGAGCTGGAGGGGGGAGGGCACCAGAGGCTCTGACGTCTCGTTTACACAGCCTGGACACTCCCTCAAGCAGGGAGAAGCTTGTAAACGAGACGTCATCAGCAGAGCAGAGCCGAGGCAGTGTGAGGAGAGCTGGAGGGGGAAGGGCACCAGAGGCTCTGACGTCTCGTTTACAGAGCCTGGACACTCCCTCAAGCAGAGAGAAGCTTGTAAACGAAACATCAGCAGCAGAGCAGAGCCGGGCAGTGTGAGGAGAGCTGGAGGGGGGAGGGCACCAGAGGCTCTGACGTCTCGTTTACACAGCCTGGACACTCCCTCAAGCAGGGAAAAGCTTGTAAACGAAACGTCACCAGCAGAGCAGGTTTACTGACGTCAGGTGTAACATGACCCTGAACTGAACTGGCCAAACAGTGATAGATAGGTGATGAAAGTGATTTTAAGAATCTTTCACTGGTCTACAAAAAATGCAATTAGAATAGATTTATTTAAGTCGATAACCCCTTTAAGTGAATGGGTACGTGATCCCTGATGCAGGGTGCAAACGGCCGGGGGCCGTGTATTGCGGACCCGCTGTATATGGGCCACAATACGGCCACGGCCGACACACATTCGTAAAGTTACCGTTATAAGATCAAATTGTACTGCTTTTGTATGTGTGTGGGGTCTGAGCAATCGTATATTGGCCAGCTGAGCAGATGTTCCTGTCTAGTGAAGTGATGGTACGGTATGGGGTGTACAGCTGGTTTGCCTCTCCGTGGTGCACACTGGGTAACGCTAAATGAACCAGCAAATTATTGCGGTCAGACAAAGAAAGATTCTCCTGACCGACAGGACAAAAACCATAATCTATAGACTATGTATGTGTGGGGTACATCGTGTGGGGTATATAGTGTGTGTTATTATATATATAGTGTGTGGCAGGAAAATAAATGTGCAATGTGAATGTGAGAGAGATTTCTCTGCTGTACAGTCGTGGCCAAAAGTTTTGAGAATTACATAAATATTGGAAATTGGAAAAGTTGCTGCTTAAGTTTTTATAATAGCAATTTGCATATACTCCAGAATGTTATGAAGAGTGATGAGATGAATTGCGTAGTCCTTCTTTGCCATGAAAATTAACTTAATCCCCAAAAAAAACTTTCCACTGCATTTCATTGCTGTCATTAAAGGACCTGCTGAGATCATTTCAGTAATCGTCTTGTTAACTCAGGTGAGAATGTTGACGAGCACAAGGCTGGAGATCATTATGTCAGGCTGATTGGGTTAAAATGGCAGACTTGACATGTTAAAAGGAGGGTGATGCTTGAAATCATTGTTCTTCCATTGTTAACCATGGTGACCTGCAAAAAAACGCGTGCAGCCATCATTGCGTTGCATAAAAATGGCTTCACAAGCAAGGATATTGTGTCTACTAAGATTGTACCTCAATCAACAATTTATAGGATCATCAAGAACTTCAAGGAAAGAGGTTCAATTCTTGTTAAGAAGGCTTCAGGGCGTCCAAGAAAGTCCAGCAAGCGCCAGGATCGTCTCCTAAAGAGGATTCAGCTGCGGGATCGGAGTGCCACCAGTGCAGAGCTTGCTCAGGAATGGCAGCAGGCAGGTGTGAGCACATCTGCACGCACAGTGAGGCGAAGACTTTTGGAAGATGGCCTGGTGTCAAGAAGGGCAGCAAAGAAGCCACTTCTCTCCAAAAAAAACATCAGGGACAGATTGATCTTCTGCAGAAAGTATGGTGAATGGACTGCTGAGGACTGGGGCAAAGTCATATTCTCCGATGAAGCCTCTTTCCGATTGTTTGGGGCATCTGGAAAAAGGCTTGTCCGGAGAAGAAAAGGTGAGTGCTACCATCAGTCCTGTGTCATGCCAGCAGTAAAGCATCCTGAGACCATTCATGTGTGGGGTTGCTTCTCATCCAAGGGAGTGGGCTCACTGACAATTTTGCCCAAAACACAGCCATGAATAAAGAATGGTACCAAAACACCCTCCAACAGCAACTTCTTCCAACAATCCAACAACAGTTTGGTGAAGAACAATGCATTTTCCAGCACGATGGAGCACCGTGCCATAAGGCAACTAAGTGGCTCGGGGATCAAAACGTTGACATTTTGGGTCCATGGCCTGGAAACTCCCCAGATCTTAATCCCATTGAGAACTTGTGGTCAATCCTCAAGAGGCGGGTGGACAAACAAAAACCCACTAATTCTGACAAACTCCAAGAAGTGATTATGAAAGAATGGGTTGCTATTAGGGATGAGCGAACCCGAACTGTATAGTTTTGGGGTGTCCGTGACACGGACCCGAACCCGAACATTTTCGTAAAAGTCCGGGTTCGAGTTCGGTGTTCGGCGCATTCTTGGCGCTTTTTGAAAGGCTGCAAAGCAGCCAATCAACAAGCATCATACTACTTGGCCCAAGAGGCCATCACAGCCATGCCTACTATTGGCATGGCTGTGATTGGCCAGTGCACCATGTGACCCAGCCTCTATTTAAGCTGGAGTCACGTAGCGCCGCACGTCACTCTGCTATGATCAGTATAGGGAGAGGTTGCAGCTGCGACGTTAGGGCGAGATTAGGCAGATTAACTCCTCCAAAAGACTTCATTCTGTGATCGATCTGCAGCTGTGGATCATTGAAGTGCTATTATTGACTTGCTCACTTTTTTGAGGCTGCCCAGAGCGTTTTTAGATCACTTTTTTTCTGGGGTGATCGGCAGCCATTTTGTGACTTGTGGTGCGCCAGCACGAGCTATCACCAAGTGTATTTAACCATCGATAGTGTGGTTATTTTGTGCTATATCCTACATCAGCTGCAGGCTGAGCCTGTGTCACCGAAGTGCATTTAACCATCAACAGTCTGGTTATTTTTTGGCCATATACTACATCAGCTGCAGGCTGAGCCTGTTTCACCCAAGTGCATTTAACCATCAACAGTCTGATTATTTTTTGGCCATATACTACATCAGCTGCAGGCTGAGCCTGTGTCACCGAAGTGCATTTAACCATCAACAGTCTGGTTATTTTTGGGCCATATATTACATCAGGGGCAAATTGAGCCTGTCACCCAGCGCCTAAAAAATAGACCTGACATTTCTATTCAACCAAATCTGCACAGTTTTAGCTGGTCAAGTTATTTGTAGTGACCGTCAAAGCAGACTTTTTGTTCTGGGTTGAAAAAGCATTCCCAAATTTGCCATTCTGAAAATAACTAGTTTGTGGTATTTCAGGCCTACTTAAAATCTATCCCAAAAAGAAAATCTTACATTGAAGTTATTGATAGTATCATTCAGAAAAACCTAAGACACACGCTAGCGTGCTGATAGAAGTGTCATTCTGTGATTAAACCTATAACTGTCACACAGCGCAAAAAAAAACAGGTCTCACATCTTTATTCAACCAAATCTGCACAGTTTTAGCTGGTCAAGTTATTTGTAGTGACCGTCAAAGCAGACTTTTTGTTCTGGGTTGAAAAAGCATTCCCAAATTTGCCATTCTGAAAATAACTAGTTTGTGGTATTTCAGGCCTACTTGAAATCTATCCCAAAAAGAAAATCTTACATTGAAGTTATTGATAGTATCATTCAGAAAAACCTAAGACACACGCTAGCGTGCTGATAGAAGTGTCATTCTGTGATTAAACCTATAACTGTCACACAGCGCAAAAAAAAAACAGGTCTCACATCTCTATTCAACCAAATCTGCACAGTTTTAGCTGGTCAAGTTATTTGTAGTGACCGTAAAAGCAGACTTTTTGTTCTGGGTTGAAAAAGCATTCCCAAATTTGCCATTCTCAAAATTGTGGTGAACGGGAACAATGAGGAAAACATCTAATAAGGGACGCGGACGTGGACATGGTCGTGGTGGTGTTAGTGGACCCTCTGGTGCTGGGAGAGGACGTGGCCGTTCTGCCACAGCCACACGTCCTAGTGAACCAACTACCTCAGGTCCCAGTAGCCAGCAGAATTTACAGCGATATTTGGTGGGGCCCAATGCCGTTCTAAGGATGGTAAGGCCTGAGCAGGTACAGGCATTAGTCAATTGGGTGGCCGACAGTGGATCCAGCACGTTCACATTATCTCCCACCCAGTCTTCTGCAGAAAGCGCACAGATGGCGCATGAAAACCAAGCCCATCGGTCTGTCACATCACCCCCATGCATATCAGGGAAACTGTCTGAGCCTCAAGTTATGCAGCAGTCTCTTATGCTGTTTGAAGACTCTGCTGCCAGGGTTTCCCAAGGGCATCCACCTAGCCCTTCCCCAGGGGTGGAAGAGATAGAATGCACTAACGCACAACCACTTATTTTTCCTGATGATGAGGACATGGGAATACCACCTCAGCACGTCTCTGATGATGACAAAACACAGGTGCCAACTGCTGCGTCTTTCTGCAGTGTGCAGACTGAACAGGAGGTCAGGGATCAAGACTGGGTGGAAGACGATGCAGGGGACGATGAGGTCCTAGACCCCACATGGAATGAAGGTCGTGCCACTGACTTTCACAGTTCGGAGGAAGAGGCAGTGGTGAGACCGAGCCAACAGCGTAGCAAAAGAGGGAGCAGTGGGAAAAATCAGAACACCCGCCGCCAAGAGACTCCGCCTGCTACTGACCGCCGCCATCTGGGACCGAGCACCCCAAAGGCAGCTTCAAGGAGTTCCCTGGCATGGCACTTCATCAAACAATGTGCTGACGACAAGACCCGAGTGGTTTGCACGCTGTGCCATCAGAGCCTGAAGCGAGGCATTAACGTTCTGAACCTTAGCACAACCTGCATGACCAGGCACCTGCATGCAAAGCATGAACTGCAGTGGAGTAAACGCCTTAAAAACAAGGAAGTCACTCAGGCTCCCCCTGCTACATCTTCTGCTGCTGCCGCCTCGGCCTCTTCTGCTGCTGCTGCCGCCGCCTCGGCCTCTTCCTCCGCCTCTGGAGGAACATTGGCACCTGCCGCCCAGCAAACATGGGATGTACCACCAACACCACCACCTGCGTCACCAAGCATCTCAACCATGTCACACGGCAGCGTTCAGCTCTCCATCTCACAAACATTCGAGAGAAAGCGTAAATTCTCACCTAGCCACCCTCGATCCCTGGCCCTGAATGCCAGCATTTCTAAACTACTGGCCTATGAAATGCTGTCATTTAGGCTGGTGGACACACACAGCTTCAAACAGCTCATGTCACTTGCTGTCCCACAGTATGTTGTTCCCAGCCGCCACTACTTCTCTAAGAGAGCCGTGCCTTCCCTGCACTAACAAGTGTCCGATAAAATCAAGTGTGCACTGTGCAACGCCATCTGTGGCAAGGTCCACCTAACCACAGATACGTGGACCAGTAAGCACGGCCAGGGACGCTATATCTCCCTAACTGCACACTGGCCCAGGCACCCAGGGCCTACACATTTAGGCCCAGGCACCCAGGCAGAGGAGAGAGGTCCCGTAACAGAGAATCTGGCCTTATGTCAGCACAGAATCTGTCTTCATGTCATAGCAGAGAATCAGGCATCACGTCACCCACCACTGGAACAGGCCACTGTCACACATTTAGGCCCAGGCACCCAGGCAGAGGAGAGAGGTCCCGTAACAGAGAATCTGGCCTTATGTCAGCACAGAATCTGTCTTAATGTCATAGAAGAGAATCAGGCTTCACGTCACCCACCACTGGAACAGGCCACTGTCACACATTTAGGTCACCCAGACAGAGGAGAGGTTCATTCAACTTTGGGTTGCCCCACAATATAATGGTAAAATGAAATTAAAAATAGTATTGAATGAGGAAGTGCCCTGGAGTAGAATAATATATTGTTAAGGGGAGGTAGTTAATATCTAATCTGCACAAGGGATGGACAGGTCCTGTGGGATCCATGCCTGGTTCATTTTTATGAACGTCAGCTTGTCCACATTGGCTGTAGACAGGCGGCTGCGTTTGTCTGTAATGACGCCCCCTGCCGTGCTGAATACACGTTCAGACAAAACGCTGGCCGCCGGGCAGGCCAGCACCTCCAAGGCATAAAAGGCTAGCTCTGGCCACGTGGACAATTTGGAGACCCAGAAGTTGAATGGGGCCGAACCATCAGTCAGTACGTGGAGGAGTGTGCACAGGTACTGTTCCACCATGTTAGTGAAATGTTGCCTCCTGCTAACACGTTCCGTATCAGGAGGTGGTGCAGTTAGCTGTGGCGTGGTGACAAAACTTTTCCACATCTCTGCCATGCTAACCCTGCCCTCAGAGGAGCTGGCCGTGACACAGCTGCGTTGGCGACCTCTTGCTCCTCCTCTGCCTTCGCCTTGGGCTTCCACTGGTTCCCCTGTGACATTTGGGAATGCTCTCAGTAGCGCGTCTACCAATGTGCGCTTGTACTCGCGCATCTTCCTATCACGCTCCAGTGTAGGAAGTAAGGTGGGCACATTGTCTTTGTACCGGGGATCCAGCAGGGTGGCAACCCAGTAGTCTGTACACGTTAAAATGTGGGCAACTCTGCTGTCGTTGCGCAGGCACTGCAGCATGTAGTCGCTCATGTGTGCCAGGCTGCCCAGAGGTAAGGACAAGCTGTCCTCTGTGGGAGGCGTATCGTCATCGTCCTGTGTTTCCCCCCAGCCACGCACCAGTGATGGGCCCGAGCTGCTTTGGGTGCCACCCCGCTGTGAACATGCTTCATCCTCATCCTCCTCCACCTCCTCCTCATCCTCGTCCTCCTCGTCCTCCAGTAGTGGGCCCTGTCTGGCTACATTTGTACCTGGCCTCTGGTGTTGCAAAAAACCTCCCTCTGAGTCACTTTGAAGAGACTGGCCTGAAAGTGCTAAAAATGACCCCTCTTCCTCCTCTTCCTCCTGGGCCACCTCCTCTTCCATCATCGCCCTAAGTGTTTTCTCAAGGAGACATAGAAGTGGTATTGTAACGCTGATAACGGCGTCATCGCCACTAGCCATGTTGGTGGAGTACTCGAAACAGCGCAACAGGGCACACAGGTCTCGCATGGAGGCCCAGTCATTGGTGGTGAAGTGGGTCTGATCCGCAGTGCGACTGACCCGTGCGTGCTGCAGCTGAAACTCCACTATGGCCTGCTGCTGCTCGCACAGTCTGTCCAGCATATGCAAGGTGGAGTTCCACCTGGTGGGCACGTCGCATATGAGGCGGTGAGCGGGAAGGCCGAAGTTACGCTGTAGCGCAGACAGGCGAGCAGCGGCAGGGTGTGAACGCCGGAAGCGCGAACAGACGGCCCGCACTTTATGCAGCAGCTCTGACATGTCGGGGTAGTTGCAAATGAACTTCTGCACCACCAAATTCAGCACATGCGCCAGGCAAGGGATGTGCGTCAAACCGGCTAGTCCCAGAGCTGCAACGAGATTTCGCCCATTATCGCACACCACCAGGCCGGGCTTGAGGCTCACCGGCAGCAACCACTCGTCGGTCTGCTGTTCTATACCCCGCCACAACTCCTGTGCGGTGTGGGGCCTGTCCCCCAAACATATGAGTTTCAGAATGGCCTGCTGACGTTTACCCCGTGCTGTGCTGAAGTTGGTGGTGAAGGTGTGTGGCTGACTGGATGAGCAGGTGGAAGAAGAGGAGGAGGAAGCTGAGTAGGAGGAGGAGGAGACAGGAGGCAAAGAATGTTGCCCTGCGATCCTTGGCGGCGGAAGGACGTGCGCCAAATAGCTCTCCGCCTGGGGCCCAGCTGCCACTACATTTACCCAGTGTGCAGTTAGGGAGATATAGCGTCCCTGGCCGTGCTTACTGGTCCACGTATCTGTGGTTAGGTGGACCTTGCCACAGATGGCGTTGCGCAGTGCACATTTGATTTTATCGGACACTTGTTTGTGCAGGGAAGGCACGGCTCTCTTAGAGAAGTAGTGGCGGCTGGGAACAACATACTGTGGGACAGCAAGTGACATGAGCTGTTTGAAGCTGTGTGTGTCCACTAGCCTAAATGACAGCATTTCATAGGCCAGTAGTTTAGAAATGCTGGCATTCAGGGCCAGGGATCGAGGGTGGCTAGGTGAGAATTTACGCTTTCTCTCAAATGTTTGTGAGATGGAGAGCTGAACGCTGCCGTGTGACATGGTTGAGATGCTTGGTGACGCAGGTGGTGGTGTTGGTGGTACATCCCATGTTTGCTGGGCGGCAGGAGCCAACGTTCCTCCAGAGGCGGAGGAAGAAGCCGAGGCGGCGGCAGCAGCAGCAGAAGAGGCCGAGGCGGCAGCAGCAGAAGATGTAGCAGGGGGAGCCTGAGTGACTTCCTTGTTTTTAAGGTGTTTACTCCACTGCAGTTCATGCTTTGCATGCAGGTGCCTGGTCATGCAGGTTGTGCTAAGGTTCAGAACGTTAATGCCTCACTTCAGGCTCTGATGGCACAGCGTGCAATCCACTCGGGTCTTGTCGTCAGCACATTGTTTGAAGAAGTGCCATGCCAGGGAACTCCTTGAAGCTGCCTTTGGGGTGCTCGGTCCCAGATGGCGGCGGTCAGTAGCAGGCGGAGTCTCTTGGTGGCGGGTGTTCTGATTTTGCCCACTGCTCCCTCTTTTGCTACGCTGTTGGCTCGGTCTCACCACTGCCTCTTCCTCCGAACTGTGAAAGTCAGTGGCACGACCTTCATTCCATGTGGGGTCTAGGACCTCATCGTCCCCTGCATCGTCTTCCACCCAGTCTTGATCCCTGACCTCCTGTTCAGTCTGCACACTGCAGAAAGACGCAGCAGTTGGCACCTGTGTTTTGTCATCATCAGAGACATGCTGAGGTGGTATTCCCATGTCCTCATCATTAGGAAAAATAAGTGGTTGTGCGTTAGTGCATTCTATCTCTTCCACCCCTGGGGAAGGGCTAGGTGGATGCCCTTGGGAAACCCTGGCAGCAGAGTCTTCAAACAGCATAAGGGACTGCTGCATAACTTGAGGCTCAGACAGTTTCCCTGATATGCATGGGGGTGATGTGACAGACCGATGGGCTTGGTTTTCATGCGCCATCTGTGCGCTTTCTGCAGAAGACTGGGTGGGAGATGATGTGAACGTGCTGGATCCACTGTCGGCCACCCAATTGACTAATGCCTGTACCTGCTCAGGCCTTACCATCCTTAGAACGGCATTGGGCCCCACCAAATATCGCTGTAAATTCTGCTGGCTACTGGGACCTGAGGTAGTTGGTTCACTAGGACGTGTGGCTGTGGCAGAACGGCCACGTCCTCTCCCAGCACCAGAGGGTCCACTAACACCACCACGACCATGTCCACGTCCGCGTCCGCGTCCCTTATTAGATGTTTTCCTCATTGTTCCCGTTCACCACAATTTTGAGAATGGCAAATTTGGGAATGCTTTTTCAACCCAGAACAAAAAGTCTGCTTTTACGGTCACTACAAATAACTTGACCAGCTAAAACTGTGCAGATTTGGTTGAATAGAGATGTGAGACCTGTTTTTTGTTTTGCGCTCTGTGACAGTTATAGGTTTAATCACAGAATGACACTTCTATCAGCACGCTAGCGTGTGTCTTAGGTTTTTCTGAATGATACTATCAATAACTTCAATGTAAGATTTTCTTTTTGGGATAGATTTCAAGTAGGCCTGAAATACCACAAACTAGTTATTTTCAGAATGGCAAATTTGGGAATGCTTTTTCAACCCAGAACAAAAAGTCTGCTTTGACGGTCACTACAAATAACTTGACCAGCTAAAACTGTGCAGATTTGGTTGAATAGAGATGTGAGACCTGTTTTTTTTTGCGCTGTGTGACAGTTATAGGTTTAATCACAGAATGACACTTCTATCAGCACGCTAGCGTGTGTCTTAGGTTTTTCTGAATGATACTATCAATAACTTCAATGTAAGATTTTCTTTTTGGGTTAGATTTCAAGTAGGCCTGAAATACCACAAACTAGTTATTTTCAGAATGGCAAATTTGGGAATGCTTTTTCAACCCAGAACAAAAAGTCTGCTTTGACGGTCACTACAAATAACTTGACTAGCTAAAACTGTGCAGATTTGGTTGAATAAAGATGTGAGACCTGTTTTTTTTTTGCTCTGTGTGACAGTTATAGGTTTAATCACAGAATAACACTTCTATCAGCACGCTAGCGTGTGTCTTAGGTTTTTCTGAATGATACTATCAATAACTTCAATGTAAGATTTTCTTTTTGGGATAGATTTTAAGTAGGCCTGAAATACCACAAACTAGTTATTTTCAGAATGGCAAATTTGGGAATGCTTTTTCAACCCAGAACAAAAAGTCTGCTTTGACGGTCACTACAAATAACTTGACCAGCTAAAACTGTGCAGATTTGGTTGAATAGAAATGTCAGGTCTATTTTTTAGGCGCTGGGTGACAGGCTCAACTTGCCCCTGATGTAATATATGGCCAAAAAATAACCAGACTGTTGATGGTTAAATGCACTTCGGTGACACAGGCTCAGCCTGCAGCTGATGTAGTATATGGCCAAAAAATAATCAGACTGTTGATGGTTAAATGCACTTGGGTGAAACAGGCTCAGCCTGCAGCTGATGTAGTATATGGCCAAAAAATAACCAGACTGTTGATGGTTAAATGCACTTCGGTGACACAGGCTCAGCCTGCAGCTGATGTAGGATATAGCACAAAATAACCACACTATCGATGGTTAAATACACTTGGTGATAGCTCGTGCTGGCGCACCACAAGTCACAAAATGGCTGCCGATCACCCCAGAAAAAAAGTGATCTAAAAACGCTCTGGGCAGCCTCAAAAAAGTGAGCAAGTCAATAATAGCACTTCAATGATCCACAGCTGCAGATCGATCACAGAATGAAGTCTTTTGGAGGAGTTAATCTGCCTAATCTCGCCCTAACGTCGCAGCTGCAACCTCTCCCTATACTGATCATAGCAGAGTGACGTGCGGCGCTACGTGACTCCAGCTTAAATAGAGGCTGGGTCACATGGTGCACTGGCCAATCACAGCCATGCCAATAGTAGGCAAGGCTGTGATGGCCTCTTGGGCCAAGTAGTATGATGCTTGTTGATTGGCTGCTTTGCAGCCTTTCAAAAAGCGCCAAGAATGCGCCGAACACCGAACTCGAACCCAGAATTTTACGAAAATGTTCGGGTTCGGGTCCGTGTCACGGACACCCAAAAATTCGGTACGAACCCGAACTATACAGTTCGGGTTCGCTCATCCCTAATCCTAACTGTTAAAGGGGTTATCCAAACCTTTTTATGCACCCAAAATGCCTGGCCACCGCATACAGGTAATACTTATGCCCGGAGGGGTGCAGCCAAAAGCAGGCCGCAAAGGAAATAAGCCTCCCTAGCTTCACCCGTGATGCTAAGGAGGCTCATTCCCATTGTGGCCTGCTATCGACTGCCCCCCCACGTCTCCGGAAGTTTTCATTCATGTGACGGGGGGGGGGGGAGATGCAGTGGCGGCCATGTGGGCATTAGTGACGCGGGTGCCGGGAGCGGGCTAAGTATTTGGGGGGCAATATAGGGATTGGATAACCCCTTTAACTCCTTGCTGCTGATGCTGAGTTTACCATGAGAAAAAAATGCAATTTATCATGAATAATGACTTAGAGTATAAGTTGATATTGCTGTCATAACGTGCAAGAAATAAAATTGTGAACATCATACGTTATACACATAAAATATGATCTATTACACGTTACACACCGATAATGTTGTTAAACCTTGCACACACCACTAACTCCACCATATAGTGTTACTCCCATACACTATGCACAGATAATAACATAATATGCTATACAGATAAATAATTCTGTTTATACAATGTACACAGATAAAGCCACCATATCCTCTACACAGTGGAACAGGGCAGCTATTAGCAATTTTTTGTCCAATTATTGCCACAGAGTCAGTGCCACTAGGCACTGTTAGAGGAGGCAGATGTCATGGACACTGCAGTGGGTGGTAGATTAGAAGCTGCTAGAGGCTCTATGAGGGACGTGAACATAAAAGACAAAATGTGACGGAGATCTGTTATTAGAGGGAGGGATTGGGCACATCAAGTCCAATAGGTGATAGGGGCTTAGTTACTGATGGGTGGACAGAAACAGATCGGAGGAGGACAGAGGGTTCCATGGGCTTTGTGAGTGGGTGGTGGTGACAAGGAATACAAAAGGGGGCAGGGGCTCTGTTATGAGAAGGGGGCACAGAAAGTGGTACAGGTTCTTTGGGTCACAGAAGGTGGCTAGGAGTCTCTGGGGACTTCAGGGAACATAGAAGATGATAGTAGCTGGAGGCCACAGATGGTTGTAGCTATTCTGTGGGGAGAGTAGTAGAGGGGCATACAAGAGAGGTTCTGTGGGGGCCAGGAGGGAGATAATAGGTAACAACAGCAGGATAGAGGGAGGTGGCAGACAGCTAGTGCCTGTGGCGAAACCAACCTCGCCACTGGGTTTTGGAGGGGCCTGGCTACTAGCCTCTTGCCCCAGGATTATGGGCCCTCTCATCAGCCAGGCCTCATTTGTTCACAAAGAACTTGGACTAACTTGAACCCTGGCCTAATTCGTGCCATTTTGGGATGTTAAATGTCTATGTGTATTAAAAAGGGTGGGACATTGTATACGTTGAGTAGGGAGGTCTGTTCCATTGTCCCTCTGTGTGTATTTGCGATGTCCTTTGTCCTGAGAGATAATTGAATTACTTCTCGGTTGTCTCCAGGACAGAGGATATTGTGTATTCGCCTGCCTGTGATGATTGCATCATCCCTTTCGCGGGCATAGGGGAGGATTTTGTGTGGGAGTGTCTGAGTGTATTGTACGTGGTTATTGGCTGTTTTTACAAAACCCTGTGGGTGGTAACCTTGTTGGAAGATGTGTAAAAAATGCTTGTGTGTTAAAATAAAGAGAGTTCCTGTTTTATACCTTCATGAAGTCTTGGCTCATGTTTGGGGGATGGAATAACTACACTCTTGGGGATTGCTATATCACAATACTCCCCTGAGTATAAGCTCTTGTAAGAGCTTGCTCCTGGTTCCTGTCTCTGGATTTAGGAGAGGTTCACCCACTGGAGCCTGGAGCCTTGTCGTAGGTCCAGGGTGGGTAGGAGACGGCGAGACCTCCACCAAGCTTCGGCGGTTCTTGGGGTCTGCAGTGCTGACGGTGTCAAGTGGAGTGCTTGGAGTCCTCTGGAAGCACTAGGAGCATCTATCGACGGAGGTACCCGGTCGGGGTGCTAGGCGTTCCGTTACAGTGCCCTACCTGAGTTTCTTTCCTGCGGAAGTATTGTTTCCTGGCCTGTGGTGGGTGTGTGGCTTCATTGAGGTGGGCGTGGCCAGTGAAGTTCTGTCTGTTTGTGCCTGACAGGGAGAGTCGGGACATCAGCAGAGTGTGCTCCCTTTGTGTACAGAATGGGGAGGACGGGGGAGGTTCGGATGGGAGGCCCTGACTGAGTATAGGGGAAGCAAGCAGGGGCCAGCCAGGACTGAACGGAGGACAAGTGGGTGGGCTGCCTCAATGTCCGATAAACTGACTGAGTCTGCAGATGTAGGGGGTGGGGCCTTCCATGCGCTCCAGGCCCCCCATGCCACGTGCCCCATAGCAGTTGCGTGGTCTGCCTGTATGGTAGGTATGCCACTGATGAGGAGGATTATACCCAGTGTGCGTGAGTGTACGGCATCACTCCATAGACAGTATAGTGAGGATGATGAGGATTACACCCAGTGTGCGTGAGTATATGGCATCTCTCCATAGACAGTATGGTGAGGATGATGAGGTGGTTTGAGTGTGCGGCGTCACTCCATAGACAGTATGTGAGTATATGGTGTCACTCCATAGACAGTATGTTGGGGATGATGAGGATCAAAGCCGGTGTCAGCACCCAGAATATCCGGGCAAATGCCGGGGCCCACAGCTCCTGCGGGGGCCCACAGCAAAGCTGCAAGTAGCAATGAGCGCTTACATCAATACAGATGGAAGTGCTCATTGTTGGAGCACTGGGAGCTGCGGTCCTGTCAGCTCTCCACGCTCCTCCCCTCCTTTAGGCCAGCCGCGCTCCGAATGGTGACGCAGGAAGACTTTTTCCCACTCCACCATTCAGTCTGCAGGCACCGAACCCGCTGCTGGCCTGTGTGGGCGGAGCCTGCAGCCCAGTAATCTGCATAGGCTCCGCCCACACCATGCAGCAGAGCAATCTGGCATATCTACTATGAAGGGGGCACATATCTTGGCATATCTACCATGAAGGGGGCATATCTTGGCATATCTACTGTGAGGGGGCACATATCTGTGAGTAAACCAGAGTGACTGAAATACTGGGTAGAAAATAAAAGTAGGCACATAAGGACTTATTCACATATATCCGCTCTGTAGCATTCTCTGTGTAAGGTATTTAATCTATAATACATGCAGTTTCATTGCTGTAAGCGCTATGCAAAATGCCACAAGGGGGCCTACTGAGACTTTATCACCCAAGGGCCCACATGAACCTGGAGCCGACCCTGATGAGGATAACACCCAGTGTGCATGAATGTGTGGAATCACTCCATAGACAGTATGGTGAGGATGATGAGGAATACACCCAGTGTGCGTGAGTGGTGTGAGTATACGGCGTCACTCCATAGACAGTATGATGAGGATTACACCCAGTGTGCGTGAGTGTGCGGCATCACTCCATAAACAGTATTGTGGGGTGATGATGATTACACCCAGTGTGTGGACTCCTGTTAAACACATTATAAGGAAGATGTTCCTTTGTGTGCTTACTATTGTCAATTTAGCCTCGCTTGGGTTTATATAACATTTCTGGCCAATAATTAAGTTAAAAATCTATTTAATGCCTGTTTTGCTGGTGGGGACAGAGGCGAAGCGTGACCACTGGCTTGCGTTCTCCTGCGCCTGCAGCCAGTGATCACGCTCAGGAGGGTAAAGGAATCACTCACATGTACTCGAACTAGCCAGCGCATGCGCAGTGTGCCGATGAAACCCGGGTAACAGCAGCATCCAGAGACGACGCAGTACAAAGGAGCACACCACGCATGCGTGAGACTTACGCGATCCGGGACACCCAGCAGGCTGTCAATCACACACAGGAGGAGACGGTTAGGGCCGTGCTCACCTTGTCTTGAAGCAAGGAGGCCGCTGCCCCCTTGACTTCAAGCTGACTGGCAAGATAGCGCTGATGGCGCTTAAAACAATGTTTTTTGAATGTATGGACCATCAGACTTACGGATAAAAGAAATGATTAATAACAGACTAGGGGCTTCTATAAGGTAATGCTGGCGATTTTATATGCATTTTTGAGGTGACAGGTTCCCTTTAATTTACTACAGCAATGATATGCCTACCTACTCATATGACGTCTACAGCCAGTCACTGTCCCCAAAGGTATTATTCCTCACCTTGCTGTGGCCAGTAATTGTCTGCAGCGGTCATATGAAGAGATGGTAATGTGATTGCAGCAATAATATAAACAAAGCCCAATGGGGACCACAAGGACAGCAGCGCTGAAGTGATAGGCATTGCTTTTTTAAATTGTAGCATAATACCTATTGTTAGAGATGAGCTATGTTTTCAAAAATTCGATTCGGAAACTTCACCGAATTTTCCCCAAAAACTTGATTCAATCAGGATTAATTTGTGACAAAGCGCATTAAAAATCATTACCTATTTCCTGGCTGCAGGGAGCCTGTATATCAGTGTACATCACTGTGCATTTCAGAAACATGCATAGCTAGTCCACTGTGGTAGTGAAACAGTTACTGTGCGCCAGTATGACACGCAGTTGACAGGGGTCACTATTAGAATCAGTTCACACCACTTATTTGATCAGTTACGGGGCCAAATTACAGAATCAAGGATTAATGGAATTACTTTTGTATAAAAGAATGTGAACAACGTAAAATCAGTAGTATTAGAACACTTTTTAACCCCAGTTAGTGCAGCAAGGTGTAATAGAGTGGCTTCTATATTAGCCAAGCTTAACACTGTTCTATTGGCCCCTATATTCTCACTATAGTGTGGATAAAAGTGGATAAAGTCTCCCTATCATCTCCCTACACTATCTCAGTTCTGTCTCTGAACTGTTGAAAACGAATATTTTTCAAATAACGTCTTTCCTAATTACTTTCCCTAGCATTAGTCACATCTGTCCCTATGCTCAGTTCACTGGAAAATCGTGGAGAGCGGGCAGGATGAGGCTTTTTATAGGGCTGTCACATGATAAGGGCTGGTTATCTCCAGATTAGCGCCCTTGTACTATAAAAACATGCATAGCAACATACCAAAAGTTTTGATTGATCTTCTTGCGGGCTAGGTCAATAAAAATTTTATGAGCCTGTTTCAAGTCCATCTCCTGCTGTGAGGTGAGGTGATATAACGCTCTGTATGAGTACTTCTTTATCCTCATTCTAGCAATTTGTGTGGGGTCCATGCACCCATCCATTAAAACCTTTGACATATCAAAAGATTTTATAACGTACTACATTTCAAGTTCTACATCTTATACTTTATGTCTGTTTTTTCACTGTTTTTATTTCCTGATTGTATTTGTATTTTATTTTTTTCAATTTTCTTCATTTCAGATTATGGTGGCAGCTGCATTGCCAGAATTGCTGCAACAGAAGACATTTGGATTTTGGACATAAGAAGACTAAGGCTCCATTCACACATCCACAACGTGTTTTGCGGATCCACGGAGCCACGGATCCGCAAAACACGGACAGCGTCAATGTGCGTTCCGCATTTTGCGGACCGCACATTGCCGGCACTATAGAATATGCCTATTCTTGTCTGCAATTGCGGACAAGAATAGGACATGTTCTATTTTTTCGGGAACGGAATTGCGGACCCCGAAGTGCGGGTCCGCAATTCCGTGTCCGGGCAGCACATCGCGCTGCCCCATAGGAATGAATGGGTCCACAATTCCGTTCCGCAAAATGCGGAACGAAATTGCCGACGTGTGAATGGACCCTAAGGGTACATTTACACAACAATGAAAAGAGGACATGTTTATTTCTCAGAAAGGCATCAGTGGAAAAATGTCCATTAAAAACAGATAATTTTTAACAAACTTTTTTTCACTTTCAAGTGAATGTATCCTACGACAGAAAACAACTTGCATTTATGGGAGCGTTTAGTGGGCATGCTTTGTGAAAGTGGTCACTGTAAAGCAAATAAAAAAAATAAGGAGATGCTCTTATACCTCTTATTGAAATAACTGCTGACCTCTTATTGAAATAAAAATAAGCCAAATGTTAATAAATTGTTAGAGTGCAACTTTAAGTTGACAGTTTTTAGTATATTCCTTGTGATGAATGATTATGACAACTTAAATACAATTAAATGAAATAAAGCATCATACATACAACAGGAATAAAGATGGATATAGAGACATTACTGGAGTTTATGGACTACAAATAGTATATTTGCCCTAGGACTGAACCTTTTTAGCATAATTATTTAATGAAGATGCAATGTCTCTGGGAGCCTATGTTCTGTAAGATAAAATATCTTAATGGTAAAAAAAAAAAATGCCTGAAAAGGTTCACTGCTGATGGATATAGTGTAAATTAACAGTGTCTTCTAATGAAACTACTCATATTGCATTTAATTTGTGCTGAAATTATTAATGATTGAGCTTAATAAAACAATATTAGCACTAATTATTTATCCTCTTCTTGAGTGAATGTTGAATTACATTCAGTCAAGAAGAGGATAAATAATTAGTGCTAATATTGTTTTATTAAGCTCAATTATTTATAATTTCAGCACAAATTAAATGCAATATGAGTAGTTTCATTAGAAGACACTGTTAATTTACACTATAACATTTTAAACATAGGGACATCAATCCTACATGTTCATAAATAGAAAATAAATAAACATGATTAGGTTATTTCTTTTTCCAGACCATTGTTTCGGTGACTTTCTTTCAGTTCATCGCTGTTGCAGTTTGTTACTGCCCAACATACCTTAAATAACAATTTCAGCACTGAAAACATAGTTATTGAAATAAGACTTAAAATGTGCAATAAGTGCAATAAGCTATGCACAGTTAAAGGGGTTATCTAATACTAATACCAACCTCCCAGAGTGGCCAACCCCCCAGTGGTGATCATACTTACCTGGTCCCTGCACTGGGTTCGGTGTTTGTCACTCTGAGGTCGGCTTTTCCTCTCTCTTCAGTGCTGAAATCAACATCCATTGATGGAGGCACTCATGACCGCTGCAGCTAATCACAGGCCGCACCAGTGACCTGCTACTCTTGAGTCAAAACACCTTTTGAGTGGTAATAATTAGAGATGAGCAAATCTTTCAAAAATTTGATTCGGTTGGTTCGCCGAATGTTCCGAAAAGATTCGATCCAAATTTATTTGTGGCGAATCTCGTTAAAAAACTGCTATTTCCTGGCTGAAGAGAACCTGTATAGTGGTGTAGAACACTCTGCCCTGCAGTAACATGCATAAGGAATCTGATGTGGTAGTTAAACAATACTGTGAGTTAGTATGGCACACAGATGACAGGTTTCGCTCTAAAAATCACTGCATACTTCACTTATTTGGGCAATTATGGGGCCAAAACTGACCAAATAACTCAAGTGTGAACTCAGCCTTACATGTCAATGTTAGCGTCAAGAAGAAGCAAACTCCATTTATACAGTTGTCAGCTGATTCCACTTAGATGTCTACAGAACCAGTTCTATTAAACACTTATACAAGTAGAGACCCCCGACAGAGTGGAGAGGGTGTCAGCAGTAAGTTTGTATTGACGTCACTGATTATTTTGCCCTTCCTCTGATATGTCAAAACAATAACCCAAAAAAAAACGTATCCTGTCTGTTGAGCATCCGCCTTCACTCTGTCAGCATTTGGTCAGTAATCCATCAGTATTGCTAAAGCCAAAAAAACAGGAGTGGATCCAAAACAGAGATAACATGTGAATGGAATACTTGCGTGTCTTCTGTGTTTTTGTTCCCATTCCTGCTTTTGGCTACCAAATCATAAGCAAATTCTGATGCAAAATAGGCGCCAAGTCATATAGACCTTACAGCTGCTACATAGACATGATCCATTGTATGTCTCAGAAGAAGGGTCAAATAAATGATGATATCAACAAGGCCAAAAAGGCAAAATAATGGCCCAGTCATGGAGTGGGGAGGGTGGGAACAGCATGAGAAGTCCAGAGAGTGGCCCAGTGACATAGTGTTGAGGTAGCAGCAGCATGAGGAGATCACAGAATCATGATGTGGCAGCAGCATAAAGAAACCACAGAGTGGCGATGTGGCAGCAGCATGAGGAGACCACAGAGTGGCCCAGTGACATCGTGTCGAGGTAGCAGCAGCATGAGGAGACCACAGAGTGGCCCAGTGACATCGTGTTGAGGTAGCAGCAGCATGAGGAGACCACAGAGTGGCCCAGTGACATCGTGTTGAGGTAGCAGCAGCATGAGGAGACCACAGAGTGGTGATGTGGCAGCAGCATGAGGAGGCCACAGAGTGGCCCAGTGATAGAGATGGCATTGCGGTTCGCCCTGCGGTCGTTTTGCGGCAAACTTTACGCAATCGCAATTTGCCGAACAGGCGAACATATGGCGATGTCCGCCGATGCCATTTTCTTTTGCATTGTAGAGAACTTTGACCATGACACATCTATAAGGTGGGACAGGACAGCCAATTGAGACGTTTCAGCACATGGACACACCCCCTACCTTTTAAATAAACCCGAACTGTCCGCCATTGTACATTCAGTCTTTTGCCAGTGTAGGGAGAGGTTGCTGTGTGGAGCAGGGACAGACTGTTAGGGACACAAAATGCTAGCTAATAGGGCCACAAAAGTCCTTTTTAGGACTGGTATAGGTGTGCTATCAATAGGTGTGAAATACTGAGGGGTGTGATATACTTAAAATATACTTTCTAAAATAGAAAGTATATTATAGTAAATTTGTATTGTGCAGCAGTTGTGTGCGGTTCTGCTGAGATACTGCAGCTATACAGAGGGACAAACGCTATTGGAACAACTAATTGCAACTGCTGTGATATACCAGTTGACCTCCCAAAAAACTGATTGAGGCAGGGGTGTGATATATCCCCCAAAAAACTGATTGAGGCAGGGGTGTGATATACCCATAATATACTTTCTATATAGTGCATTTGTATTGTGCAGAACTTGTGTGCGGTTCTGCTGAGATACCGCAGCTATACAGAGGCACAAACGCTATTGGAACAACTAATTGCAACTGGTGTTGTCGGAATATTTATGCTGTCTCCAATTAACAGTCTATATTATTTATGTGAATAAATTAGAATCTGTAAAGGAGGAGATTCTAACCTATTATTGTCACACACACAAGGGGTAGGGAAGTGACCACTGAGCTCAACCAAGTAATCGCAGGAAGGACCTCAAAACCAGGCAATCTGTGGCCAGCAGATTGTCTGTTTAAATAGGGCGCTGGTGGAGTCATGTGACGTGGCCAGCGTCACATGACTCCTGAGTTCTAATACAGCCGAGCGCCAAGTGAGCAGCTCGGCGCTCAGCCCCTTTGCGGTTACCATGGGAACGTGCCCTGGCCGCCCCCGCCTCCGCACAGAGCGCACCGTGACAATTAGCAAAAATACTAGTGATGAGCGAGCATGCTCGGCCGAATACTTGTTCGGCTCGAGCATTGCTATGCTCGGCACATGGCTGTACTCGGGACCCAAACTTGACCCGAACTTGACCCCGAACACCATTGAAGTCAATGGGGGCCCAAACTTTTGAGCACTAAAATGGCTGTAAAAATGTCATGGAAAGGGCTGCAAATGGCATCAAAATGTGGTTAAGAGCATAGCAAGGGCTCTGCAAACATATGTGGATAGGGAAATGACTTTAAATAACATAAAATACGTAAAAAAAAAAAAAAAAAATCTTGATCTAGGAGGACGAGATCCATATGGAGTAGGAGGTTGAGGAGGCGGTGGATGTGGCGGTGTAGGTGGAAGCGGCGGTGGAGGAGGTAGCCTACACTGCTTTTTGGTTTGAAATTAATTTTTCTTTTTTTAAATTAGGGTACACCCCAAAACATTGGGAAATATAACCTGTGATAACCCCCTGCAGTCGTGCTAAACACACGTTCAGACAATACACTGTCTGCAGGGCAGGCCAGTACCTCCAAGGGGTAAAGGGCAAGCTCAGGCCATGTGCCCAATTTGGAGACCCAGAAGTTGCAGAGGCTGACCCCTGTCAGTCAGTTTGTGTAGGCGTGTGCAAACTTACTGCCCCACTATGTCGCACGTCCTCGTGATGTTCACGATCCAATTTAATATCTGCTCTATCAACTTTCGTTGTTCTTTTTGCATCTACCATGGTGATCACAGGTGGCGGGGAATCAGGGTTCCACGCCGGAGAGGGAGAGTGAGAAAGAGAGACCACATCCAAGGGAGGATTCATTTTTTCAAATTTAAAATTATAGAGTTCAATTATAGGACAAATTATTAAATAAATGACAGAAAAAAATGCCACTGACTATACTAGCTAGTCATACAAGCAGATATTAAAAGCTGAGACTTTTGCAAATATATTACTGTCAGGAACACATCGGAGCCCATCATGCACCACGTCACGGTCACTCAGCACGCTAAACTATGGTGTGAACACGGTCTGAAGGTGAAGACATCCAGCTCACAGCCAAGCTTCCACACAACCGCATAGCAGGACAACTAATGCAATGTGAATAAAGCCAGACTGTAAGCTACACCCATATCAGACTGTGTGATGGAGGTTACCAGGTGCAAAAGAATGTCTACATGCCAGGTAAAGGCACATTCAATACATATAAAACAAAATCACAGAAATATAGTGGCAAATATGGGGGAACTGCTCAAACCTCAAACACTGTAGCGTGTTTCTCATTGGGGGAGCAGTCCCACTGCATGTGGACCGCAGCAAACGACCATCCCCAGCAAAAAATGCTCCGATGTGTTCCTGACAGGAATATATTGGCAAAAGTCTCAGCTTTTAATATCTGCTTGTATGACTAGGGGGAGCAGTATACTTACCGTCCGTGCGGCTCCCGGGGCGCTTCAGAGTGACGTCAGGGTGCCCCACGCTCATGGATCACGTGTCGCATGGAATATATTGGCAAAAGTCTCAGCTTTTAATATCTGCTTATATGACTAGCTAGTATAGTCAGTGGCATATCCGTTTGGTGCATTTTTTTCTGTAATTTTTATGATTATATTTTCATCCGCACAATGCTCCGTTTTGTGTAATATGCCTTTGTGGTGCATGTGGACAGCGCCGGCATCCTCCATTGTACGCATTTTTTGCTGGGGATGGTCGTTTGCTGCGGTCCACATGCGGTCCAATGAGAAACACGCTACAGTGTTTGGGGTTTGAGCAGTTCCCCCATATTTGCCACTATATTTCTGTGATTTTGTTTTATATGTATTGAATGCGCTTTTATCTGGCATTTAAACATTCTTTTGCACCTGGTAACCTCCATCACACAGTCTGATATGGGTGTGGCTTACAGTCTTGCTTTATTCACATTGCATTAGGGCTCTTTCACACTTGCGTTGTTGGGTTCCGGCATAGAGTTCCGTCGTCGGGGCTCTATGCCGGAAGAATCCTGATCAGGATTATCCCAATGCATTCTGAATGGAGAGAAATCCATTCAGGATGCATCAGGATGCCTTCAGTTCTGGAACGGAACGTTTTTTGGCCAGAGAAAATACCGCAGCATGCTGCACTTTTGGCTCCGGCCAAAAATCCTGAACACTTGCCGCAAGGCCGGATCCGGAATTAATGCCCATTGAAAGGCATTAATCCGGATCCGGCCTTAAGCTAAACGTCGTTTCGGCGCATTACCGGATCCGGCGTTTAGCTTTTTCTGAATGGTTACCGTGGCTGCCAGGACGCTAAAGTTCTGTTTGCCGTGGTAAAGTGTAGTGGGGAGTGGGGGAGCAGTATACTTACCGTCCGTGCGGCTCCCGGGGCGCTTCAGAGTGACGTCAGGGTGCCCCACGCTCATGGATCACGTGTCGCATGGAATATATTGGCAAAAGTCTCAGCTTTTAATATCTGCTTATATGACTAGCTAGTATAGTCAGTGGCATATCCGTTTGGTGCATTTTTTTCTGTAATTTATATGATTATATTTTCATCCGCACAATGCTCCGTTTTGTGTAAGATGCCTTTGTGGTGCATGTGGACCGCGCCGGCATCCTCCATTGTACGCATTTTTTGCTGGGGATGGTCGTTTGCTGCGGTCCACATGCGGTGGGACTGCTCCCCCAATGAGAAACACGCTACAGTGTTTGAGGTTTGAGCAGTTCCCCCATATTTGCCACTATATTTCTGTGATTTTGACAAATTATTAAAGCATAAAATTGTGACAACTTTTAAAAGTTTAAGCATTGAATGAAAGGATGTGGCACGCATTAATTACTGAAGAATTTATTAAATTTTATTCTCTGTAAACTATGCAGAGCAGGGGTTTCTATCCGGCAAAATTTGGAAAATGTCACCTGACAATGTAATTGACAATTTTTTTAAATGTATGTTCCTGTCACCTATGTAGAGGTGCCCCAGTGACATCCACCATCCATTTAGATATCTTCTCTATCAACTTTCGATGTTCTCTTCTGAGCCTACCATGTTGATTGCGGTTATCGGCGAATCAGGGTTCCACGCCGGAGAGGGAGCGTGAGAAATAGAGACCAAATTTAAGGGAGATAAATTTATAAAACATTTTTGGGATCGAGCGGAAATGTGGTAAAAGCTGTTAAATTTCAAATGTGAGACAAATTACAGAAGCCCAAATGTGGGCCAGTGTAATGGGGTTCCGAAGGTGCACTCGGTCCCCCATTAGCCGCAGAACTGCTGCTTAGCTTCAGGAGCGAGGATCTGTGTTTGACCTCGTTCCCAGGGCGGCTTTACTAGCTGGCTCCCTGCTCCTAAGTCTGCCTTGAGCGCCGAGCTGATCACTCGGTGCTCGACTGGTTGGTCTGTCGGTCATGTGAAGCTGGCCACGTCACATGACCCTCACTCCCCACTATAAATACAGGCAGCCTGCTGGCCACAGGTTGCCTGTTAATTTAGGTTCCACCTGTGGTTTTGTCTTTCCTGGTGTACTTACCTCCTGCTGAATTCCTGACGATCCTCTGCCTGCTCCTTGTGTACTTTGCTGCTCTCCTGGTATTCTGACCCCGGCCTCCTCCTGACGATCCCCTGCTGACTCCTTTGGTACTACACAACTCTTCTGGTATTTATGACCCCGGCTTCTCCTGACAATTCTCTGCTTGCTCCATTTGTACTTTGTAGCTTTCCTGGTATTGAGTTGGTCCGTTCTCCTTCTGTTGTTTGTCTGTCTGTCATCCCTGCACTTAGTCCAAGCTAGGGATTGCCGTCAAGTTGTCCCCTGTCATTAGGACTCGCGAGGCAAGTAGGCAGGGCCAGGGGTAAGAGTGGAGCGCAGTGGTCACTTCCCTCCCCCCTGTGTGTGTGTGTGTACGCAATCGTAACAGATTAACAGGCCCAATAACCACTGTATAATGAATCCTCTGGTGACCCTGACTGACCATGTCTCTAATCTGACGCATATGGTGCAGGAGTTAGGGGAAAAACTCTGTTCTTTTGAGTTAGGACAAGGTTCTTTCACTCCTCAGGCCTCCAGTCCGCATTTTGAGCCCCAGATTAAGCTCCCAGAACCCTTTTCTGGAGACCGGAAGAAGTTTCTCTCTTCTAAGGAGAATTGCAAACTTTACTTCCGTTTGCGCCCCGTGTCCTCTGGCCCCGAGAGTCAACGAGTGGGCATTATCATTTCCCGACTACAGGGTGATCCCCAGGACTGGGCGTTCTCTTTACCTGCTGGCGCCAGTTGTTTATCTTCTGTGGAGGGGTTCTTTCAGGCCCTAGGTACCCTCTATGATGAACCAGACAGGGCTCTAGTAGCCGAGGCTCTAAAGGCACTGGTTCAGGGAAATCTACCTGTGGAGGATTATTGCACCCAATTTAGAAGGTGGTGTGTCCCCTCAGGGTGGAACGAACCAGCCCTGAAGAGTCAGTTTAGGTCAGGTCTGTCTGATAATTTAAAGGATCTTCTGGTCAGTTATCAACTTCCAGAGACCTTAGAGGAGATGATGACCCTTGTTGTCCGACTTGACCGACGGGTTAGAGAGAGACGACAGGAACAACAGTTCTTTTCCCAGATGGTGGTCCAGCCAGAGGCCTATCCCAGAGACAATGCTGAGGTCTCCACCGAGGAACCCATGCAGGTTGGCATGACCGGAGGGAATCTTCGAGGCAGACGTGGAGAATGCTTTTAATGTGGAGATCCGGACCATTGTCCTAAGAAGGTCCTCTCTGTCAAGGCTCCTAAGGCAAGGCAACCTAAAGACCAGGTACACCCTGAATTTTCTAAATGTAAGCTTTTGGTACCCATTACGATTTCTCTGGGAGTAGACAAATGGCCGGGTAAGGCCTTTATTGATTCTGGCTCAGCGGCTAGCTTTATTGACTCTGAGTATGCTGTAAGATTGGGTATTCCTATGTTTGCCTTACCAACTCCTATCCATGTCATGGCTATTGATGCTACTCCTCTTATTGGTGGTACGGTGAGCTCATGTACCTCAGAGATTTCTCTAACCGTGGGTGTGTGCCACTCAGAGAGATGTTCCCTTTTAGTCCTGGAGAACCTACCGGCTGAGGTGATACTAGGGTTGCCTTGGCTCCGACTACATAACCCCACTATAGATTGGTCCAGTGGGGAGTTGGTGAGATGGGGGTCTAAGTGTGACTCGTGCTTGTCCGTGGTACAGGCTGGGGTCTCAGTAAAGTCTGATACCTTACCCACTGTTGTTAGGGAATATTCTGATGTATTCTCATCACCAACCCCGGAGGTTCTACCCCCCCCCCATAGACCTTATGATTGTACCATAGAGCTAGTAGAGGGGGCCAAGTTTCCTAAGGGGCGAATTTATAATCTTTCTAAGCCCGAACGCAAGGCCATGGAAGATTATATTAAGGAGAGCCTTGGTAAAGGGCATATTAGACCTTCTGTCTCTCCTATGGGGGCGGGGTTTTTCTTCGTTAACAAAAAAGATGGTGGTCTTAGGCCATGTATCGATTACCGGAGATTAAATAAAATCACTGTCCAGAATAGATACTCCCTCCCATTGATTTCGGATTTATTTAACCAGGTTCTGGGGGCAACCTGGTTTTCCAAAATTGACCTGAAAGGGGCATATAATCTAATCCGAATCAAGGAGGGAGACGAATGGAAGACGGCGTTCAATACTCCGGTAGGACACTTTGAATATCAGGTGATGCCTTTTGGACTCAGCAATGCCCCAGCTGTGTTCCAAAACTTCATGAATGACATTCTTAGGGAGTTCTTAGGTAAATTTGTTATTGTCTATCTTGACGACATTTTGATATTCTCTCCTGACTTCGAATCCCATGTGTCTCATGTTAAACAAGTATTAGAGGTGTTGAGGGAGAATCAGCTATCCGCTAAGCAAGAGAAATGTGTCTTTGGTGTACAGGAGATTCTGTTTCTAGGGAATGTTCTGACTCCTCAAGCCTTCAAGATGGATCCTGGTAAGGTACTAGCAATTAAGGAATGGGTAAGACCTTTATCCTTAAAGGCCTTACAATGGTTTCTAGGTTTCGCCAATTACTATCGTAAATGTATTATGAATTTTTCCGTAACTGCTAAACCGTTGACCGACCTTACTAAAAAAGGGGCGGATTTGGAGAATTGGTCTACTGAGGCCATTTCTTCATTTGAAAAATTAAAAAAGGCCTTCAGTAGCGCTCCCATTCTGATCCAGCCTGATCAGGAGAGACCTTTTATTGTGGAGGTGGATGCGTCCGAGGACGGAGCAGTCCTTTCACAAGGTCCTGCTACCCTCACTAACCTGAGACCATGTGCCTTCTTCTCCAGGAAATTCTCTCCCACGGAGAGAAACTACGACATAGGGAATAGGGAGGTGCTGGCCATTAAATGGGCATTTGAGGAGTGGAGGCATTTTCTGAAGGGGGCAAGGCATTGTGTAACTGTTGTCACTGACCATAAAAACCTTATGTTTCTCGAGTCTGCTAAGAGGTTGAATCCCCGTCAAGCCAGATGGGCTCTGTTTTTTACTCGTTTTGATTTTTCCATTACGTTCAGGCCGGGAAGTAAAAATGTGAAGGCGGACACATTATCTCGGAGCTTCCATGCTTTTCAACCTACTGAGGTACCACCTGAATCCATCCTACCAGCAAAAATCTTCATAGCAGCTCTTACCAAGGATATCTCGGCTCGCATTAGGTCTGAACAACATCTGGCACCGGTATCCACCCCAACAGATAAGTTGTTTGTTCCCGTACAATTTCGTCTCCAGCTGTTGGGTGAGTGTCACGATTCTGCCTTTTGTGGACATCCGGGTGTTGAGGGCACTAAGGATCTGGTTTCTAGATCTTATTGGTGGCCCACTCTAACTAGGGATGTCAAGTCCTACGTGTCAGCCTGTGAGGTTTGTGCCAGGTCCAAGACACCTAGGACTCGCCTTGCTGGTAACCTATGACCCCTACCCATTCCCAGTAGACCCTGGTCCCATATCTCGATGGACTTTATAACTGACCTTGTGCCGGCATACATACATAATTCCTCTGGGTAGCCATTTTGTATGCTTCTGGCCTATGTAAAAGAACAGTGAACTCTCATCTTCCTGAAGCCTGGGTCAAGTATGATATAGATGGACACTTTTATTACCACTACTCTGTGAGGCCGGCTATAAAAGGTCATAAAGGCTATACCAGGCCCAGCTCATCCTGTCCTATAAGATAAAGATCAGCTCGCTGTCAAGCCTGGCTGGGGCGTGACGTCATTAATTTCCAGGTCTGGTTTGAGGAGAGCTAATAGCCCTTAATTAGCTCTGGGCATAAAACCAGTCCACTTTCATATTTCATTTATGAATCAACTTATGCCCTTTCTGACACCAGATCCAGGCCCTTACAGAGTATTGTGGTTAATTGGGTATCAAATATGACCAGAGGATGTGATTCTGTAGCTCACCTATGGGTGGTAGAAGAACTACAGGTCCCAGCAGTACCGTGTGTGGTCTCATTCTGTATGTAAATACATAAGGATCGCAAATATGTATTCTGTATAAAAATATGCCGATGTATCAGGGAGATACGGGCTTAAGTATAATCCTCATTGTAGGAACTGAACTTTGATGGGGTAATAAAACCCTTGGAGGCCAATCCCTAGGCTTCACAGTCACTCTGCTGCCATTGGCTGACAGGAGTAAGTCTCCTGCCCATGGCAGAGTTCATAAAGATCTGTGCACAAGGACTGAGGAGAGAGACCCATGGAACATCACCAGACACTTAATTGGACATTGATGGCATATCCCTGTATCAGAAGAACTTTGAGGGTCTCCCCTGATACATACTGAACTGGGTTTGCTAGGATTCAAAAAGGACATATGAACGACCATCTGAAACCCTCCAGAGAAACTAAGTATTCTTTCATCTTTTTCCCTTTAATTTGAACTGTCGTGATTATTTATATTGTTATTATTATTCTGTAGATTTATAGTCATTTTCATTAGATTTGTATGCACTGCTTTTTACCTCTTATTAAAGATTATAAAATCTAAGTGGCCAAGTCTTCCATATTCTAAGCTGCTGAACAACGTACCTTGCCTTTGAAGAGACGTTACCAGGTAGTTAGTTAAATTGCATTTAGGAATTGTAGCTGGGGGTGATTGACTGCGGTTGGTCAGTAAGTGATATCCGGTTCATCCACTGAACTGTGTGATAGTGAATGACCCGGATAGTCGGCTCGTGGACCGGGAACCCACGTGGTGGCAGTTACCGAAGTGTAGTGTGGGGGTGTTAGCCGAATGGTAATACCCCGGTCACGTGAGGTCTCTGTGTGTGCGCAGACTCCGTCACAGACCACTACGTCAGAGCTGTGGGATCCGGAGCGATCGGATCCATAGTTCGTGACAGACCTACCGCCGACGGAGGGTAAGACTGTAGTTTGGGTAGTGGTTGATAGGTTTAGCAAGATGGTCCATTTCATTCCCCTGTCTAAACTCCCGAATGCCAAAACTCTGGTGTCTATTTTTGTGAAAGAGATTGTTCGATTGCATGGTATCCCGGAAAATATTGTTTCTGACAGGGGTGTGCAGTTTGTGTCCAAATTCTGGAGGGCCTTCTGTCAAAAATGTTAAATTTCATTGTCTTTTTCCTCTGCCTACCACCCTGAGAGTAATGGGCAGACTGAACGCCTTAATCAGTCTGTGGAACAATTCTTGAGGTTGTATGTTGCTGATGACCAGCAATTATGGGTGAAATTTCTTCCATTGGCTGAATTTGCTTTGAATAACCGTGTCAATTCTTCTGCTGGGGTTTCACCTTTCTTTTGTAACCATGGTTTCCATCCCTGTTTTCATTCTGGGTCATCCGTCTCCTCCTCTAACCCTGAGGCGGATAGGCTCTCCTCTGAACTGTGCACAGTTTGGGCCCGGGTTCAATCGAACTTAGAAAAGGCTCAAAGTTCTCAGAAACTCAAGGCCGATAAGAGACGTTCAAGGGGGTGAATTTTCAGGTTGGGGATAAGGTATGGTTGTCCTCCAAGAATCTCTCTCTTAAAGTAGATTCTAAAAAGTTTTCTCCTCGTTTTATTGGACCATATAAGATCACGGAGGTGATTAACCCGGTATCATTTAGGTTGGAGCTGCCCGAGTCATTCCACATTCATAATGTGTTCCATAAATCTCTACTTAAAAAGAATTTTGAACCGGTAGTACCATCGAAAGCCTTGCCTCCGCCGGTTCTTGTTAATGATGCTGTCGAGTATGTGGTGTCTAAAATAGTGGATGTCAGGAAGGTGCGTAATTCCTTGCAGTACCTGATTCACTGGAAGGGGTATGGACCTGAAGAGAGATCTTGGGTACCTGCCAGGGAGGTTCATGCTCCTAGACTTGTTCGAAAATTTCATTTAGAACACCCTGAAAGGCCATCGCCTGAAGTCTTGGGTCCGGTGGCCCCTCGTAAAAGGGGGGGTACTGTAACGGGGTTCCGAAGGTGCACTCGGTCCCCCATTACCCGCAGACCTGCTGCTTAGATTCGGGAGCGAGGATCTGTGTTTGACCTCGTTCCCAGGGTGGCTTTACTAGCTGGGTGGCTCCCTGCTCCTAAGTCTGGCTTGAGCGCCGAGCTGATCACTCGGTGCTCGACTGGTTGGTCTGTCGGTCATGTGACGCTGGCCACGTCACATGACCCTCACTCCCCACTATAAATACAGGCAGCCTGCTGGCCACAGGTTGCCTGTTAATTTAGGTTCCACCTGTGGTTTTGTATTTCCTGGCGTACTTACCTCCTGCTGAATTCCTGACGATCCTCTGCCTGCTCCTTGTGTACTTTGCTGCTCTCCTGGTATTCTGACCCCGGCCTCCTCCTGACGATCCTCTGCTGACTCCTTTGGTACTACACTACTCTCCTGGTATTTATGACCCCGGCTTCTCCTGACAATTCTCTGCTTGCTCCATTTGTACTTTGTAGCACAAAGCGGAATAAAGCGGAATTATGGGAAAAATTATTGAAGCAAAAATTTTGGACAAATTACAGAAGCCCAAATGTGGGGCAGAAGATTAAAGCGGATTTATGGGAAAGATTATTGAGGTTAAAATTTTGGACAAATTACAGAAGCCCAAATGTGGGCCAGAAGAGTAAAGCGGAATTATGGGAAAAATTATTGAGGCGAAAATTTTGGACAATTTACAGAAGCTCAAATGTGGGCCAGAAGAGTAAAGCGGAAATGTGGGGAAAGCTGTTAAAGCGCAAATGTGGTATAAATTACAGAAGCCCAAATGTGGGCCAAAAGAGTAAAGCGGAAATGTGGGACAAAGTATTGAAGTGCAAAATGTTGGCCAAAAGAGTAAAGCGGAAATGTGGGACAAATTATTGAAGCGCAAATGTGGTACAACTTGTTAAAGTTTAAGCATTTAATCAAAGGAGGTGGCGCGCATTAATTAAAGAAAAATTTCTTAAATTTTATTCCCTGTCACCTATGCAGAGCAGAGGTTTATTCATGTCTAAAATTGTAAACTGTCAACCCAAGAATGTAACAGAAAAATTATTGAAATTTATTAACCTGTCTACTTGGTAGAGCAGGGATCTATGACAAAAAAATTGTTTATTTTCAACCGAAAATGTTAAAGAAAAATTATTGAAATTTATTAAGCTGTCAACTAGGTAGAGGAGGGGTATATTACACCCAAAAATTGGTGAATTTCACCCAAAAATGTAACAGACAATTTTTTTTTTTTTTTTACCTGTCTACTCGGCATATCGGTATAGCAGTAGTACTTCACACCCAAAAATTGTTGAATTTTAACTGAAAATGTAACAGTTTTGTTTTTTTTCTTTACCTGTCTACTAAGGTATAGCAGTGGTACATCACACCCAAAAATTGTTGAATTTCACCCGAAAATGTAATTGACAATTTACTTTTATTTTTTCGGTCTACTAGGTATAGCAGTGGTACAGCACACCCAAAAATTGGCTAATTTCACGGGAAAATTTAACTTTTTTTTTTTTTTAACCTGTCTACTAGGTATATCAGTGGTACTTTACACCCAAAAATTGCTGAATTTCAACTGAAAATGTAACTGACAAAGTAGTGAAATGACATAAAAAAATACGTACAAATAAAATAATTTGATTTATAAGGTGGAGTTCCATATGGAGTAGGAGTTTGAGAAGGCGGTGGATGTAGCGGTGTAGGTTGAAGCGGAAGTGGAGGCGGACGAGGTAGCCAACACAGGTTTTTGGTTTTAATTTAATTTTTTAAAATTAAGGTACACTCCAAAAGAGTGTGAAATATCCAAAATACAAGAATGAGCAATTGCGCTGCAGTATAACAATGGCTGGTTAGTGCCGGTATACATGTCTATTCTGCACAAGGTACGGACAAGTCCTGTGGGATCCATGCCTGGATCATTTTAATGAACGTAAGCTTGTCCACATTGGCTGCGCTTGTCTGTGATGATGCCCCCTGCCGTGCTAAACACACATTCAGATAATACACTGGCTGCAGGGCAAGCCAGCACCTCCAAGGCGTAAAGGGCAAGCTCAGGCCATGTGCCCAATTTGGAGACCCAGAAGTTGAAGGGGGCAGACTCCAAATCATTGAGCAGGCACCTCGGCTAAATGCCCGGGGGGGTCCGGTGACCCCCCATGTCGGCAATCGCAACAAACCGCAGGTCAATTCAGACCTGCGGTTTTCTGCGCTTTTTGCAGTTTCTGATCCCCGCGGTCGCTGACCGCGGGGATCAGAAACTTTAGTATGCCTAAACTAATATATGTTTCACCCCCCCCTGCACCCCTCAATGATTTTATCATGGTGGGAGGTGCAGGGGAGGTGTTGCGGGCGGTGCGGGAGGCGGGCGGTACGGCAGGCGGGATCGCGATCCCCCGCCCGCCTCCCCTTGAATAATCGTTGGTGTACAGTTGGTATACCAGGCTGTCAGCACACTGCTGACACCCTGGTATAAACGGCTGACATCTGTAAAACGATGTCAGCCGTTTAACCCTTTCCATACCGCGGTCCGTACGGACCGCTGTATGGAAAAGGTTAACAGCTCAGGGAGCTCCCTCTCCCATCGGGGGGCTGCTGTGCTTTTGCAGCCCCCCGATGGAGAGGGAGAGAGCCCCCAGACAGCCCCCCTCCTTACCCTTCCCCGTCTGCGCAGTTCTGGCCACTACTGAGCAGACGGGGAAGGTTCCCATGGCAACAGGACGCCTTCTCAGGCATCCTGCTGTCCATGGTGCTGAACAGATCTGTGCTAAAGGCATAGATCTGTTCAGACAAAGTGTAAAATACAGTACAAAACACTATATAGTGTACTGTACTGTATTATACAGACATCAGACCCACTGGATCTTCAAGAACCAAGTGGGTCTGGGTCAAAAAAAAAGTTAAAAAAAGTAAAAATTAAAAAACACATTTATCACTGATTAAAAATGAAAAAAATAAAATTCCCTACACATGTTTGGTATCGCCGCGTCCATAACGACCTGATCTATAAAACGGTCATGTTACTTTACCCGAACGGTGAACGACATAAAAATAAAAAATAAAAAACTATGATGAAATTGAAATTTTGCCCACCTTACTTCCCAAAAAAGGTAATAAAAGTGATCAAAAAAGTCGCATGTACGCCAAAATAGTGCCAATCAAACCGTCATCTCATCCTGCAAAAATCATACCCTACCCAAGATAATCGCCCAAAAACTGAAATAACTATGGCTCTTAGACTATGGAAACAATAAAACATGTTTTTTTTTGTTTCAAAAATGAAATCATTGTGTAAAACTTACATAAATAAAAAAAATGTATACATATTAGGTATCGCTGCGTCCGTATCGACTGGCTCTATAAAAATATCACATGACCTAACCCCTCAGGTGACCACCGTAAAAAAAGAAAAATAAAAACTGTGTAAAAAAAGCAATTTTTTGTCATCTTACGTCACAAAAGTGTAATAGCAAGCGATCAAAAAGTCATATGCACCCCAAAATAGTGCCAATCAAACCGTCATCTCATCCCGCAAAAAATGAGACCCTACTTAAGATAATCGCCCAAAAACCGAAAAAACTATGGCTCTTAGACTATGGACACTCAAACATTTTTTTTGTTTTAAAAATGGAATCATTGTGTAAAACTTACATAAATAAAACAAATTGTATACATATTAGGTATCGCCGCGTCCGTGAGAACCTGCTCTATAAAATTACCACATGATCTAACCTGTCAGATGAATGTTGTAAATAACAAAAAAAAAAGGTGCCAAAAAAGCTATTTCTTGTTGTCTTGCCTCACAAAAAGTGTAATATAGAGCAACCAAAAATCATATGTACCCTAAACTAGTACCAACAAAACTGCCACCCTATCCCGTAGTTTCTAAAATGGGGTCACTTTTTTGGAGTTTCGACTCTAGGGGTGCATCAGGGGGGCTTCAAATGGGACATGGTGTCAAAAAAACCAGTCCAGCAAAATCTGCCTTCCAAAAACCGTATGGCATTCCTTTCCTTCTGCGCCCTGCTGTGTGCCCGTACAGCAGTTTACGACCACATATGGGGCGTTTCTACAGAATCAGGCCCATAAATAATGGGTTTTCTTTGGCTGTTAACCCTTGCTTTGTAACTGGAAAAAAAATATTAAAATGGAAAATCTGCCAAAAAAGTTAAATTTTGAAATTGTATCTCTATTTTCCATTAAATCTTGTGCAACACCTAAAGGGTTAACAAAGTTTGTAAAATCAGTTTTGAATACCTTGAGGGGCGTATTTTCTTAGATGGGGTCACTTTTATGGAGTTTCTACTCTAGGGGTGCATCAGGGGGGCTTCAAATGGGACATGGTGTCAAAAAAACCAGTCTAGCAAAATCAGCCCTCCAAAAACCAAACGGCGCACCTTTCACTCTACACCTTGCTGTGTGACCGTACAGCAGTTTATGGCCACATATGGGGTGTTTCTGTAAACTACAGAATCAGGGCCATAAATAATGAGTTTTGTTTGGCTGTTAACCCTTGCTTTGTAACTGAAAAAAAAAAATATTAAAATGGAAAATCTGCCAAAAATGTGAAATTTTGAAATTGTATCTCTATTTTCCATTAAATCTTGTGCAACACCTAAAGGGTTAACAAAGTTTGTAAAATCAGTTTTGAATACCTGGAGGGGTGTAGTTTCTTAGATGGGGTCACTTTTATGGAGTTTCTACTCTAGGGGTGCATCAGGGGGCTTCAAATGGGACATGGTGTAAATAAACCAGTCCAGCAAAATCTGCCTTCCAAAAACCAAACGGCGCACCTTTCACTCTACGCCTCGCTGTGTGGCCGTACAGTAGTTTACGGCCACATATGGGGTGTTTCTGTAAACGGCAGAGTCAGGGCAATAAAGATACAGTTTTGTTTGGCTGTTAACCCTTGCTTTGTTAGTGGAAAAAATGGGTTAAAATGGAAAATTAGGCAAAACAATTAAATTCTCAAATTTCATCCCCATTTGCCAATAACTCTTGTGCAACACCTAAAGGGTTAACGAAGTTTTTAAAATGAGTTTTGAATACCTTGAGGGGTGTAGTTTATAGAATGGGGTCATTTTTGGGCGGTTTCTATTATGTAAGCCTCGCAAAGTGACTTCAGACCTGTAGTGGTCCCTAAAAATTGGGTTTTTGTAAATTTCTGAAAAATTTCAAGATTTGCTTCTGAACTTCTAAGCCTTATAACATCCCCAAAAAATAAAATATCATTCCCAAAATAATTCAAACATGAAGTAGACATATGGGGAATGTAAAGTCGTCACAATTTTGGGGGGTATTACTATGTATTACAGAAGTAGAGAAACTGAAACTTTGAAATTTGCTAATTTTTCCAAATTTTTGTTAAATTAGGTATTTTATTTTATGTCATCTGTGTTTTTATTGTTTTGGATAGCCAAGAGAAGATATCCAATATGGTCATGACAAAATACAAACATACCCCAATCAGGGCCATGAACATCAATGAATAACATGCTACATTAAAGATACAGCATATGACTAGTATTACATCATACTGAGTTACATATCCAGATGACATCATAAAGGGTAACAAACTTGTTTTATAACCATAGACTAGACTAGAGAATTAGTATGCACTTAGTAGAGGATATGCTTAGGCTAGTGGGGGAGGGGGGAGTGTGGTGGGGGGGAGGGTGACAGGAGTATTTCAGGAAACTATTTCACTAAGTATCAGGAGGAAAGATTGGCATGTGTTTCTCTGCAATATGATGATTTCAGCCAAGCATCCCAGGTTTTGAGAAACTTATGATGGGTGTGACATGATCTACTGGACATCTCTTCAAACCTACAAATTTGATGTAACTTTTCGAGCCATTCATTAGTAGTGGGGGGAGCAGTATTTAGCCATTTCAGGGGATTAGAGATTTGGCTGCTGCTAAAAAATGATTAATCAAGGCCAAGGAGTGTTGACGTATGTCCGATAGAGGAGACCCAAGTAAGACCAGAGCCGGAGTCAATGTTAGTTGTGTACCCAAAATTTATTTTGCTATACATTCAATTTCAGACCAAAAGGGGCGTATAATCGGGCAGTCCCACCATATATGGGTATGCGTACCAACCTGAGAATTACACCTCCAACACTGGCTAGTGGTGGAGAGGCCATGTGCATAAAGAAACTCAGGGGTTTTATACCAACGAGCAAGAATTTTGTAGTGTGATTCTTGTAGACGTACACATCTTGAGTAACCATGGGAATTCTGAAGGATTTGATTTATTTCCATCTCAGTGAAAGAAAGACCCAACTCCTTTTCCCAGGGCTACTCAAGTGTTTCACTCCTCTCATCACCGATAACACATTAGAAAGCCTACCAAACCTGGGGACCGTAGATGACAGATCTGATTTAAATTCAGTAAGCTCTCTGAAGGGATAGCTGGCTTGTAAGAAGTCTGCACAACATCTGTTGAAGTGTGAAATATGCAGAAACGTAAGAGTGAAGTTTGGAAGCAATTCTTGTAATTCTGTACAGCCGGGAATCCCTCCGCTCGGGAGTAGATTTGAGACTGTTACGTGTGCTAGTTGGTCCCACATGGGTTTGAAGGTCAAAGATTCTCTGCCAACGACCACAGGTATTAGGCTGGAAGGCAATAATGGTGAGATTTTAGGAGCTAGAGAAGGTGAGAGTGAGGCCCAAGTGTTAGAAGCACCTTTGAAAAGCAGGTTATTATTGTAATGACCGGTGTCACGCACAGGGAGGGAAAAGGGAAAGCCCTGCCCAAGGGAGAGGGAAAGGTGGTGACCCCTGACTCACCTTGCGGCTGGCACCTGACTGCCCTGACGTCCCTAGACGGGTTCCTCACCCGTGCGGCGATCGCGTGCCTAAACCCTGGCTTTCCCTAGAATGAACCCCAGATAGTGAACGGGCTGGTGGGATCGCTAGTCCGCACCACTGACACTAAGAGGGAAACACCAGGGAGAGGACAGACAATACAGACAAACACATACACCCATGTGGGCGACCACAGCAGACCACAAAGGTCCAACAGGGATCCGGAGAGTAACGTTCTGGACCAACTACCAGAGAACGCAGCAACACAGCTCCAGAGGGTCAGTATAGAAGTCCAGGCAGGCTCTATATCTGGCAATCAGAGAAGTGTGAGAGGGGAATATAAGGAGGTTGGGAGTGCTGGACAAGGAACAGCTGAGGAGAAGGAGCTATGGATACCTGAGTGAGCCAAAAGGGGTTGCAAAGCAAACCCAGAAAGCTACCATAAGGAAACAGCCCTATCTTACATAGAGCGCGCAGCCAACCGCTGTGACTTCCTGACCCCGGGTATAACGGAGTCAGGCGTGGGTCTTGACACCCTCGTGACAGTACCCCCCTCTCTACGAGGGGCCTCCGGACACTCAGGACTAGGTCTCTCAGGATGAGAGGCATGAAAAGCCCGAACTAGCCTGTCGGCATTTACCTCAGACGCAGGAACCCACATTCTTTCCTCGGGACCGTAACCTCTCCAATGCACCAGATATTGAAGAGAGCACCGGACCCGACGAGAATTAACAATTTTGGATATCTGAAATTCTAGATTACCATCCACAACAACAGGAGGGCGTGGCAGCTGTGACGGTTCTAGAGGTGGAACATATTTTTTGAGTAACGACTTATGAAAGACGTTATGGATTTTAAAAGTCTGAGGTAGCTCCAGGCAAAAAGCCACGGGGTTGATGATGGCTACAATTTTGTAAGGGCCAATGAACCTAGGACCCAGTTTCCAAGAGGGAACCTTTAATTTAATATTCCTAGTAGACAACCACACATAGTCATTCACTCCTAGGTCCGGACCTGGCGACCGTCTCTTATCAGCCATGCATTTGTATTTACCTCCCATATTTTTCAAGTTAGCTTGCACCTTCTGCCATACCGATGAAAAAGATGACGAAAACCGTTCCTCTTCGGGAACCCCAGAAGACCCCCCTCTTGGGGGATGAAAACCATATGCACCAAGAAATGGTGACTTGCCAGTGGATTCCTGACGACGATTATTCATGGCAAACTCAGCTAACGGTAAATATGATGACCACAACTCTTGGTTTTCAGACACAAAACATCTTAGATATGTCTCCAGGTTTTGGTTGGTACGCTCAGTCTGTCCATTCGACTGAGGATGGAAAGCTGAGGAAAAGGACAAGTGTACCCCCAAACAGGAACAAAAAGCTTTCAAAAATTTAGAAATAAACTGGGTACCCCGATCCGAAACAACATCGGAAGGGACCCCGTGAAGCTTCACGATTTCACTGACGAATACCTGAGCAAGAGTCTTAGCATTAGGTAGTGCGAGTAACGCAATGAAATGTACCATTTTGCTAAACCTGTCCACTACTACCAAAATAACTGTTTTACCCGCAGACAAAGGTAAGTCAGTGATAAAATCCATTGACAGATGTGTCCATGGTCTATTGGGAATGACGAGTGGTAATAGAGACCCTGCAGGACGTGTATGTGAAACTTTTGCGCGCGCACAGGTAGAACAAGAAGACACAAAATCCAATACATCCTGACGCAACCTTGGCCACCAAAAACGACGAGACAATAGCTCCAAGGTTGCTTTACTACCCGGGTGCCCAGCAAGTGCCGAATTATGATATTCCTTTAATAGTTCGAAACGCAGGTTCAACGGTACAAACAATTTCTCTGAGGGGCAAGAGACCGGGGCGTTCCCCTGGGCCTCTAACACCTTCCCCTCCAGAGCAGAGTGTACCGCAGAAACAACCACTCCTCTTTGAAGAATGGGTACCGAATCACTCACATTACCCCCTCCAGGGAAACAACGAGATAGTGCATCAGCCTTGGTATTCTTTGCCCCAGGACGATAGGTAATAACAAAGTTAAACCTGGTAAAAAATAGCGACCACCTAGCCTGTCTAGGGGTGAGACGCTTAGCTGATTCGAGGTACAGAAGATTTTTGTGGTCCGTAATCACAGTGACTGGGTGGACTGCCCCCTCTAAAAAGTGACGCCATTCTTCAAACGCTAGTTTAATTTCTAATAGTTCCCTATTGCCAATATCGTAGTTCTTTTCTGCTGTAGATAGTTTTTTAGAAAAGAAAGCACAAGGACCCCATTTGCCAGGGGACGGACCCTGAGACAGCACCGCCCCCAATCCCACCTCTGACGCATTGACTTCAACAATAAAAGGCTGAGAGACATCAGGTTGGACTAGTACAGGTGCCGAGGTAAACCTATCTTTTAGAGAGGAAAAAGCAACTTTAGCGGCGTCAGACCATTTAGAAAAATCAGTCCCCTTCCTAGTCATGTCAGTAAGGGGTTTTACAATAACTGAATAATTTTTAATGAATTTCCTATAGAAATTCGCGAAGCCCAAGAACCGTTGCAGATCTTTGAGGTTCTCAGGAAGATCCCAATCTAAAATTGCCTGGACCTTCCTAGGATCCATACGGAAACCTGGCGCAGATAAAAAATAACCTAGGAATTGTATCTCCTGAACGGCGAAGACACATTTTTAAATTTTAGCATATAATTCATTCGTCCGTAGGACCTACAGTACTTGTCTGACATGCACCTCATGTGTTTTCAGATCAGACGAATAAATTAAAATATCATCTGGTATATTACCACAAACCTGCCGATTAGATGACTAAAAATGTCATTAACGAAATGTTGAAAGACGGCAGGAGCATTGGTCAGACCGAAAGGCATAACTAGATTTCCATAATGCCCCTCAGGGGTGTTAAAAGCTGTCTTCCACTCATCCCTCTCCTTGATACGAATCAGATTGTAGGCCCCCCTAAGATCAAGTTTGGAGAACCACCTAGCACCCGCAATCTGGTTAAACAGGTCAGGAATGAGAGGAAGAGGGTATGGGTCTCGGATGGTTATCCGATTTAATTCGCGAAAATCTAGGCAAGGACTCAGGCCCCCATCTTTCTTTTTAACGAAGAAAAACCCTGCAGCCACGGGTGAAGAAGAGGGTCTGATGTGTCCTTTAGCCAAGCTCTCGGAGATATAATCCTTCATGGCTTGTCTCTCTGGACCCGAAAGATTATATAACCTGGTCTTGGGTAATTTTGCGCCGGGAATAAGGTTAACCGGGCAATCATAAGGACGGTGAGGTGGTAACTTCTGACAACCCTTTTCAGAAAAAACGTCCTCAAAGTCCGAAATAAATTTAGGTAGGGTAGTTATGGAGGCGACTAAGCAATTGCTATTTAAGCAATTTTCTCTGCAATGCTCACTCCACTCCGATATCTCCCTGGCCTGCCAATCCACCACTGGATTGTGCGCTACCAACCAGGGAAGGCCCAGCACTACCGGAGTGGGAAGCCCCTCCAGAACATAACATGAAAGCATCTCGTTATGGTGGTCCTCTACCCGAAGGTGTAAATTATGAACAATGTGGGTGAGGTTTCTCTGAGACAGAGGAGCAGAATCAATAGCGAATATGGGAATAGGTCTCTGTAGCGTACAGAGAGACAAACCCATAGTGCGGGCAAAATGGGCATCTATTAAATTTACCCTTACTCCACTGTCTAGAAAGAAAGAAATAGTCTCCGTCTTAACACCAAAAACAATAACTGCTGGCAACACAAATTGCGATGTACGTATGGAGGAAACATATACCCCCCGGCTGACATCCTCCACACAGCCTGGGGTTAGTAGTTTTCCGACGGTCTTTTGTTTCTGAGGAAAGAAGGACAGACATTAATGAAATGACCCATCTCCCCACAAAAAAAAAAAAAAACACGCCTACGGCGAGCCTCAGGAGGACGGGCCTGACGAGTAGTTCCTCCTAGCTGCATAGGCTCGTTTAAGTCTGTACAGACTAACTGCTGCTTGGGAGGGGTTACCAATTGCTCCGGTTTTTTCAACCTGTCCCTAAGGCGTCTATCTATTCGGATAGAAAGGGACATAACCGAATCAAGGGAAAAGGGGGTCTCATATAATGCAAGCGCATCCTTAACCCTTTCGGATAACCCAGAGCAGAACTGACTCCTGAGAGCCGGGTCGTTCCATTGGGTATCCGTAGCCCACCTACGGAAGTCAGAGCAATACTCCTCTACCGGCCGCTCTCCTTGTAGGAGTCTCCGTAAACTTGATTCAGCAAGTGCGACTCGGTCAGGGTCGTCATATATGAGACCCAAGGCCCCGAAAAACTCATCCACTGACCAAAGAGCCTGGGAATCAGAGGGTAAAGAGAATGCCCAGGACTGCGGGTACCCTGCAGCAGGGAAATAACAATAACTGTTCTTCATTACCAGAGGAGTAAGGGCGCAGTTTAAAATATAATTTACAGGCCTCACGGAATGTCAAAAACTTGTCCCTTCCCCCAGAAAATCTGTCAGGGAGAGGGACCTTGGGTTCCGCAACAACCTGGTTACCAGTAGCAACCGCTGGGCTTGCGGTCAGTTGTAATTGCTGCTGTTGCTGGAGGACCGACGCCTTCAATCCTGCCAACTCCAAAGACAGGCCATGAAAGTGTTTGGACAGAGCAGCAATTGGATCCATACTGGATTCTTTTTTTTTTTACCTACACAAAATAAGGGCCAGATATAATGTAATGACCGGCGTCACACACAGGGAGGGAAAAGGGAAAGCCCTGCCCAAGGGAGAGGGAAAGGTGGTGACCCCGACTCACCTTGCGGCTGGCCCCTGACTGCCCTGACATCCCTAGACGGGTTCCTCACCCGTGCGGCGATCACGTGCCTAAACACTGACTTTCCCTAGAATGAGCCCTAGATAGTGAACGGGACGGTGGGATCGCTAGTCCGCACCACTGACACTAAGAGGGAAACACCAGGGAGAGGACAGACAATACAGACAACCACATACACCCAGGTGGGCGACCACAGCAGACCACAAAGGTCCAACAGGGATCCGGAGAGTAACGTTCTGGACCAACTACCAGAGAATGCAGCAACACAGCTCCAGAGGGTCAGTATAGAAGTCCAGGCAGGAAGCTCTATATCTGGCAACCAGAGAAGTGCGAGAGGGGAATATAAGGAGGTTGGGAGTGCTGGACAAGGAACAGCTGAGGAGAAGGAGCTACGGATCCCTGAGTGAGCCAAAAAGGGTTGCAAAGCAAACCCAGAAAGCTACCATAAGGAAACAGCCCTATCTTACATAGAGCGCGCAGCCAACCGCTGTGACTTCCTGACCCCGGGTATAACGGAGTCAGGCGTGGGTCTTGACACCCTCTTGACAATTATCAAGTGGGTTATACTTATTACGCACTTTAGAGGGAATCCACATATCACGTAATAAGTCTCCTTTATAAGCCCTTGCAGACCAGTGGAATATGTTCAGCGGCTCAGAGAAGCCAGTCAAATTGATCCATCTTCTCAATTGAATCGCCTTATATAATGTTTGCACATCTGGCAAACCTATACCTCCTTTCCCCGAAGGTCTAACTAGGAGTTCATGTGCCAAACGAGGGCGTTTCTGTTTCCATAGATAACTCGAGAAAAGTGATCTTAATTTTGCAAAGAAGACTTGTGGTAATGCAATCGGTAACATTTGCATCTTATACAAGACCCTGGGAAGGATATATGTTTGAATGACATTTTTCCTACCAAACCATGAGATCAGAGGAATATCATAGTCTGAGAGGATTTTTTTGATTTCCGTAAGGTGCGGACGAAAGTTCATATCATATACTTTATGTATGGATGAGGGGATATGTACACCTAGGTATTTGAGGGAAGAAGGGGACCACACAAAAGGTGAGATACCCTTGACTCTTAAAAGATTTTGTTTGGTGAGGGATATATTTAGTAACTCCGATTTCGTGACATTCACTTTGAAATTTGACACCTCCCCAAAAGCCTCAAACAGATCAACCAGACAGGGCAGCCCCACCTCTGGCTCAGGCAGTAGAAACAGTAAATCGTCTGCAAAGGCTAATGCTTTCAGTTCCCCTTCAGGAGTAGGAAAGCCCTTAATGTGCGAATGTTGTCTTACTCTTTGTAGCAACGTTTCCATTACCAGTACAAATAGAGTGGGGGAGAGAGGACAACCCTGCCTGGTACCGTTCGTTATCTCAAAGGGAGGCGACAGATAATCAGAAGAGAGGCCGACGGATGGGAGTAGAGCGAAAAAATCGCTTCTATGAAGGCAATTGGAAAGCCAAACTTTATGAGAGTAGAGTGCATAAAGAGCAATTAACTCTATCAAAGGCCTTCTTGGCGTCTACTCCGAGAAGGACCAATGATTTAGCTTCTGTATGTGCTTGATGTATCGCTGTGAGTAGTTTAGTCGTATTGGTCCTCCCCTCCCTCCCCGGGACAAAATCCGATTGTTCTTCACCTATCAGGTGAGGTAGGAGCTTCTTTATTCTTAAGGACAAAAGCTTAGCCCAGATTTTCAGGTCTAAATTGTGATATGATATGGGTCTATAACTCCCACATTCTTCTGGGTTCTTCCCTTCTTTTGCTATAAGGGTAATATGCGCCTCTTGAGACTGCTTAGGTAATGGGTCACCCCTAAACAATGAGGAGCAAAGATCTAAAAGATGAGGCATGAGCACGTCTTGGAATTTTTTTTAAAGCAAAAGGAGTCTGTCCGGACCTGGACTTTTTCCTGGGGGGAAGGAGGCGAGGACAATAGATACTTCTTTGTGTGTGATAGGAGTGAGAAGGGAATTTATCATAGCTTGGTCTAGCTTTGGCAGGGAAATGTCTTGTAAGAAGTCATCTGTCAAGATTTTCTTCTGATTTTCGCTGTGTGTCGTATTTGCTTTATCTATATTATATAGTGCTGAGTAATACTTGTGGAACGCTCCTGCCATCTCTGGAAGAGATGAAGTTGCCTTACCCATGTGGTCCCTAATTTTATGAATGTGTTGCTTAGCTTTTTCCTTCTTAAGCAAAGCAGACATAAGCTTCCCACCTTTGTTTCCATGGGCATATATCTTATGTCTAAAATGCAGGTAAGCCTTGGCAGATTTATTTTGTAGGTGAGTGAGGAGCTCTTCTCTCAAGATTCTCAGTTTCTCAGATAAGTATGCCCCTAACAAAAGCCTTATGAGATTCCCAAATTATTGGGCTCTTAGGGCCTGAGTTTTGTTTAGTTCAAAGAAGACGGAAAGTTGCGTTTGTATATCCGTAAATGCTTTAGTGTTTTCTAGAATCTGCTCGTGTAGGCGCCATCTCCATGTTGTGGGAACAACGTCAGCTAAGGTAAGGGATAAATGGACCGGTGCATGGTCTGATATAGTTATAACCGAGATACCTGTGGTCGTTACCCGTGGTAGCAGAGATGCGTGGACCATTAGATAATCCAACCTTTGATGCGAGTTATGTGTAATCCCGAGCGGAGGGATTCTGTAACCGCCAGATGTCTGAAAGAGAAAGTTCAGAGAATTTAGAGCGCAATTTAGCTAATGCACATTGAGAAACACCAGACTTATTGGTTGAGGAGTCCAGCGAGGGGTTCAAAGTTACATTCAAGTCTCCTCCCAAAATTATCGGGCCATCTGCAAATAGTTTAAGTTTATCTAAGGTGTCTATAAGCCAAGGAACCTGCCCGTGGTTGGGGGCATACAAATTTGCCAAAGTAAGCTTGGTATTATATATTTGAACCCTCAGAAATAGTATTCTACCTTCTAGGTCTGTGAACTGTTGCAGAATTTTGATAGGGATAGATTTGTGTACTGCTATAGAGACGCCCTTAGAGGCTGAGGTAGCATGACATGAATGATACCAATTTGTAAAGTATTTGGAGGGTAGCTTGGGGATTTTGTTTTTCTTGAGTCTCTTGCAAGAAGAGAATGGAGGCTTTAAGTTTCCTGAGCATGTCCAGTATATGATGTCTTTTATTAGGGGTATTTAAGCCCCTTAAATTGAATGTTGCACATCTGATTTTGCTCATATTCCTGGATACTCCTTATACCTAATACAGCAGGAAGAGTGCAGGAAGGGCAGTGGGGGGGGGGGGGGGGTAATAATACTAGTAGTGTGAGAACAAGGAATTTACCAGTCTCAGCACACAAGTAGTGTGAAGGCCAATAAGGATGATAGAAGAGGATGAGATGGGTGAGAGGGGTAAAGTAAAAGATGAGCTTCAAAGCTTTGAAGCCAATAAATGGGTAAATTAGTGAGTAAGGACTCAGGGGTGGGGGTGACAAAGTGTTCAAATTGTGATCAAGTCTTGACCTGTGGTGTACAGGCACATAACATTATGCATAACAAAAATAGCAACTCGCCAATTAGTGTAAACCTTGACTATAGTATCAGCATCATTCCAGGGAGATAGATAACAGCTGGATTTGAGAAGGGGGGGTGAACACTCTGCTTCCGAAATAGGAATTATATATATCTGTCACATTTTTGCAAACATATTCATTTACCTGTCTAGTTACTTGCAATCTGTTAACTAGAATTATCTATCATATCTGAACTTAGAGCAAATGAGTAAAACTATAAGGGAAGCCAAAAAAAACAATGTTTGGGAGGGGGGGGGGGGAGATATCTGAGACAGAGAAAACAGTGGTTCCAACATAGTCACGATGTTTCGTTTGCTCCACCAATAGGGGAAATCATAACCTTGGTCTTAAGGTCATCTACTTCATACCAGTGAGCTATTACCATATACTTTGTTACTGTCGCTCAATGGTATTATGCAAATTAGAGGGATGGGGCAAACAAAACCTCATTTCATTCAAATACCCTGCTTTAACCACATAATAGGAATTTTCTTATACTCACGCAGTGTCATTAACCAAGTTGATCCAGAGTTCTGTTCTTGTAAACGCCTGTATAGAGAGGCCAGTAATGTTCTGCATATAATCTAAAGAAAAACATAAAAGGAGAGATTAAGGATGGAGGGGGGGGTGGGACAGAGAAGGAGAAAGGGGTAACTCAAATCCATTAAACAAAGGGTGAGCTGGAAATTCGCCTTAGGAGAACTTCTTCTAAACGGAGTGTACAGTTCCACTTGCGGCGGATGGGACGAAACTTTATCAGCGATGATCAAGTTGCATGTGACTCGTTCGAACCCGACTCAGGATAAAATCAACATAGTGAGTTCCTGGGATCAGCGAAGGGGTGAGTTGTTATGAGTTGATGATCTCTTGGTTCTCTGGGGTTTCGGACGAGATAAAGTATGCCAGTCCTCTAACTGTGGAAAAGGAGGTAATCGCACTAAATCCGCTGCCGGTGACCATGACGGAACCTCTACTGGTTCTATACCTAGAATAGACAACGCGGTTTCCAGATAAGCTGGGGTTTTTATGATGATCCGCCTATCATTCTTCGGTATAGAGATTCCAAAGGGAAATAGCCAGGCATATTGGAGGCTTTTTGCTCGCAGCTTATCTAGCAGCGGGCGCAGCATACGCCGTTACTGGAGAGTAGAGGGAGCAATGTCCTGATAAAGGGAAATCTCGACTCCTTCATAACAGGTAGGACTCATAGCAGACCACATATTATGTCACGTGGTGGTTCATTGCGTTTTGGTTTCGAGCGGAGGGCCCTGTGTATCCGCTCTATTACAACCTCCATGGCGCGATCCGGCCCCAAAAGCCCAGCAAATATTTCTTGTGCCACTTTAGGGAGCGCCTCACCAGCCCAGGATTCCGGTAGCCCTTTAATTCTAATATTTTTTTTGACGGCTTCTGTTTTCTTGATCTTCTATTAATGTGAATGCCGTATTCACATGAGCTTCCAACTGCTCTGTTCTGGCTGCCAGACCTGAGACATGAGCAGTGAGCTCCGAGCACGTCGATTCTAGGGCCTCTGTTCGGAAACCAAGGGCATGTAAGTCCGTCTTAATGTCTGCTAAGTCGTCTCTTACCGGTCTCAGTGCCTGGGCTAAGGTTCTCTTAAACACTGCCGCGGTGAGCAATTCATCTGGAGACTGGTCATCTTCACTGCTGGAGTGATGTTCCTCCTCAGATTCTCGTTGTTCAGTGGGTTCCGGCGCCATCTTAGCCTGTGAGGCGGGAGAGTGCGTATGTCTCTTTGCAAAGAGTTTCGTTACCGCTGCTTGATTCATCTTTGATCTGGCGATTCCTTCACCTTCCCTCGGCTGGTATCTCCCTATTTTGCCCATAATTCAGGCGATTTGATGGGGTATTTCAATGTTAGTGCAAGTACGTGGCAGGAGAGAGCTCTCTCAAGCTGCCATCCAGTCCGCGGTCAAGCTCCGCCCCCAAATTAGATATTTTTTTGTGGAAAAAAAATAATATTTTTGACTTCATTTTACCAGTGTCATGAAGTACAATATGTGACGAAAAAACAATCTCAGAATGGCCTGGATAAGTCAAAGCGTTTTAAAGTTATCAGCACTTAAAGTGACACTGGTCAGATTTGCAAAAAATGGCCTGGTCCTAAGGTGAAATAAGGCTGTGTCTTTAAGGGGTTAAAGGAAGTTTCAAATGTCTTGATGATGTAAGGGCGCAACAATTGTGTATTTTGCCCCAAAAAGGGTGTTTTATTAATTGAAGAATATACCGTATTTTCCGTCCCATAAGACGCACTTTTTCCCCCCCAAAAGTGGGAAGAAAATGCCCCTGTGTCTTATGGGGCAAATGCTGCCATTTTAAATCGCAGTCTGCGATGCTGCAGCATTGCAGACACCGATGTATCAGCTGGAGGGGGGAGGAAGGAGGGGCCGGTGTCATGCAAATGCGGCGGGGCCGGTGTGGTTTAGGCAATAAAGCAGTGAATGAGCGGCGTGGCCGGAGTACAGTGACCGCACCGGCCCCTCCCATAGGTTTAGCTCCGGTATATTAGGGCATCTGTGGATCCACCCCCCATAACAGTGCCATCCACAGATCCCCCTCCATAACAGTGCCATCCACAGATCCCCCCATAACAGTGCCCCCTCAGATCCCCTCATAACAGTGCCAGCCACAGATCCCCCATAACAGTGCCCCCCTCAGATCCCTTCATAACAGTGCCATCCACAGATCCCCCCATAACAGTGCCATCCACAGATCCCCCCATTAGAGTTCCATCCACAGATCCCCCATAGTAGTGTCATGCACAGACCACCATTAGTTCAAAACCCACCAAAAGCACACCATTTGGTTAAAACATTTTTTTTTTCTTATTTTCCTCCTCAAAAACCTAGGTGCATCTTATGGGCCGGTCCGTCTTATAGGGTGACAAATACGGTAAGCTCTGTATATACAGGGTGTATCTCACATGGCTTAACCCACACTAGGCCTCAATTAAAGATTTGTGCACCAAATGGCGGTATTTCAAATACCTGAATAAAACCACACTATGTAAAGGCTGTAGATCAACAATGACATCTGCAGCAAAGGCTGCCCAAATTATTTTTTTTGCCCAAACGGGTGTTCGTTTAATAACTGAATATGACAGCAGTATATAACCCTGGAATTTCAAACGTTCTGATGCTGTAAGGCCTGAAAAATTGCGTATTTTGCCCCCAAAAGGGTGTTTTATTAATAGATGAATATAAGCCCTGTATATACAGGGTGTATCTGACACGGCCTGACCCACACTAGGCCGCAATTAAAGATTGGTGCACCAAATGGCGGTATTTCAAATACCTGAATAGAACCACACTATGTAAAGGCTGTATCTCACAATGACATATGCAGTAAAGGCTGCAAAATAAACTTTTTTTTTCCCCAAACGGGTATTAGTTTAATAACTGAATATGACAGCAGTATATAACCCTGGAATTTCAAATGTGCTGATGCTGCAAGGCCTGAAAAATTGTGTATTTTGCCCCAAAAAGGGTGTTTTATTAATCGAAGAATATAAGCCCTGTATATACAGGGTGTATCTCACACGGCCTGACCCACGCTAGGCCTTAATTAAAGATTTGTGCACCAAATGGCGGTATTTCAAATACCTTAATAGAAGCCCTTTATTTAAAGGGTATATCTCACACGCCCTGATCCACACTAGGACGCTATCAAAGAATTGTGCCCAAAATGGCTTTATTTCAAATAACAATAGAAAGACAGTATGTAAAGGCAGTATCTTACAATGACATCTGCAGCAAAGGCTGCAAAATAAACCTTTTTGCCCAAAACTGGTGTTTGTTTAATAACTGAATTTGACAGCAGTATATAACCCTGGAATTTCACACGTGCTGATGCTGCAAGGCCAGAAAAATAGTGGAATCTGTCAAAAAAGTGTGTTTTTAAAAATCCAGAAAATTATGGCTGTATTTCAAGCTTAAATTGCACTAATCTAGATGTTGTATAGTGCCAAAAAAGTGTTTTTTTGGTAACAGAATATGAAAGCTGCATATATTAAACTTGAATTTAACACTTGCAGATCTGGAAAATAGTGTTTTTTGGCAAAAAAAAGTTTTTTTAAAAAAAATCCAGGAAAATTATGGCTGTATTTCAAGCTTAAATTGCACACTGACTAAGGGAGCATTCACACGACCGTGTTGGTTTTGCGGTCCATAAATCACGGATCCGTGTGTTCCGTATGTCTTCAGTTATCTTTCCATTTCAGTTCCGTAAGTCCGTATAATACGGACGTGGTGCTTCCGTGTGTCATCCGTTTTTCACGGTCCGCAAAAAAACCGGAAGAGTTAAAATTAAATGTCCATTCCTCATCTTCGCTAATTCTACCAAGCCAACCATAGTAAACCAGGTCTAAGTTGAAATCGCAATGCGATTACTTTAAAGTTATATTAATCGCATTGCGATTTCAACTTAACACTGCTATATTCCAAATTCGTTAACTTCATTTATTCTAGCAAGCTGACCCATTAGAAACCCAGCTCTAAGTTGAAATCGCAATGCGATTACTTTAAGTTATATTAATCGCATTGCATTCTCAAATCCAACAGTACATTCTAGTATGGAGGCGTTCCCATGGTGATGGGGACGCTCCATGAGCACGGAAGTCGCATGAAATGGGGTTTCCTAGAATGTTTTCAGTTCAGGGGTCCGCAAAAAACGGATGACATACGGATGACATATGGATACTGCTATCAGTTTTTCACGGACCCAATGACTTTCTATGGGGCCACGGACCGCAATTTGCGGCCAAGTATAGGACATGTTCTAAAATAAAAGGAACGGACACACGGAACGGACAGCACACGGATGAGAATAAAAGTCATTCCGCAATTTTCGCGGATCCATAGAAATGAATGGGTCCGTGCATTGTCCGCAAAAATTGCAGAACGGACGCGGAACGGACACGGAAGAAAAACATGGTCGTGTGAATGCTTCCTTATCCAGATGTTGTACATTGCCAAAATAGTGTTTTTTTGGTAACAGAATATGAAAGCTGTATATACTAAACTTGACTTTAACACTTGCAGATCTGGAAAATAGTGTTTTTTGGCAAAAAAAAGTGTGTTTTTAAAAACCAAGAAAATGATGGCTGTATTTCTAGCTTAAATTGCACACTCCCTAATCCAGATGTTGTATAGTGCCAAAAAAGTGTTTTTTTGGTAACAGAATATGAAAGCTGTATATATTAAACTTGAATTTAACACTTGCAGATCTGGAAAATAGTGTTTTTTGGCAAAAAAAGTGTGTTTTTAAAAACCCAGAAAATAATGGCTGTATTTCTAGCTTAAATTGCACACTGACTAAGCCTGCAAATGCACCAGATGTTGTAATTTGCCCTAAAAATTGAGATTTTATTTTTTCAAACTGATTATTTGTGTTGTTTTTAAAGCTTGGATTTCAATGTCCCAAAAGCTCAGATGCAGTGCTGGTGCACTGAGCTTGCATGAAATGTCCATCGCTGCCGCCCACCTAACTGACTTATAAAAGTTATTTTTTTTCAGTCACTGGGCTCAGGGCAGGATAAAAAAATTGTGCCCTGCACCCACACAACACAATGTATGTAGATCGCTGAGTTAGATTCACGTTTTGAGCAAAGATTCTCTCCTACTCTCTCCCTGAAATCACCAGCAGCATCCTCTCCCTACACTACACTGCGTGCAGAATTATTAGGCAAATGAGTATTTTGACCACATCATCCTCTTTATGCATGTTGTCTTACTCCAAGCTGTATAGGCTCAAAAGCCTTTTACCAATTAAGCATATTAGGTGATGTGCATCTCTGTAATGAGAAGGGGTGTGGTCTAATGACATCAACACCCTATATTAGGTGTGCATAATTATTAGGCAACTTCCTTTCCTTTGGCAAAATGGGTCAAAAGAAGGACTTGACAGGCTCAGAAAAGTCAAAAATAGTGAGATATCTTGCAGAGGGATGCAGCACTCTTAAAATTGCAAAGCTTCTGAAGCGTGATCATCGAACAATCAAGCGTTTCATTCAAAATAGTCAACAGGGTCGCAAGAAGCGTGTGGAAAAACCAAGGCGCAAAATAACTGCCCATGAACTGAGAAAAGTCAAGCGTGCAGCTGCCAAGATGCCACTTGCCACCAGTTTGACCATATTTCAGAGCTGCAACATCACTGGAGTGCCCAAAAGCACAAGGTGTGCAATACTCACAGACATGGCCAAGGTAAGAAAGGCTGAAAGACGACCACCACTGAACAAGACACACAAGCTGAAACGTCAAGACTGGGCCAAGAAATATCTCAAGACTGATTTTTTTAAGGTTTTATGGACTGATGAAATGAGAGTGAGTCTTGATGGGCCAGATGGATGGGCCCGTGGCTGGATTGGTAAAGGGCAGAGAGCTCCAGTCCGACTCAGACGCCAGCAAGGTGGAGGTGGAGTACTGGTTTGGGCTGGTATCATCAAAGATGAGCCTGTGGGGCCTTTTCGGGTTGAGGATGGAGTCAAGCTCAACTCCCAGTCCTACTGCCAGTTTCTGGAAGACACCTTCTTCAAGCAGTGGTACAGGAAGAAGTCTGCATCCTTCAAGAAAAACATGATTTTCATGCAGGACAATGCTCCATCACACGCGTCCAAGTACTCCACAGGGTGGCTGGCAAGAAAGGGTATAAAAGATATAAAAGAAGAAAATCTAATGACATGGCCTCCTTGTTCACCTGATCTGAACCCCATTGAGAACCTGTGGTCCATCATCAAATGTGAGATTTACAAGGAGGGAAAACAGTACACCTCTCTGAACAGTGTCTGGGAGGCTGTGGTTGCTGCTGCACGCAATGTTGATGGTGAACAGATCAAAACACTGACAGAATCCATGGATGGCAGGCTTTTGAGTGTCCTTGCAAAGAAAGGTGGCTATATTGGTCACTGATTTGTTTTTGTTTTGTTTTTGAATGTCAGAAATGTATATTTGTGAATGTTGAGATGTTATATTGGTTTCACTGGTAAAAATAAATAATTGAAATGGGTATATATTTGTTTTTTGTTAAGTTGCCTAATAATTATGCACAGTAATAGTCACCTGCACACACAGATATCCCCCTAAAATAGCTAAAACTAAAAACAAACTAAAAACTACTTCCAAAAATATTCAGCTTTGGTATTAATGAGTTTTTTGGGTTCATTGAGAACATGGTTGCTGTTCAATAATAAAATTAATCCTCAAAAATACAACTTGCCTAATAATTCTGCACTCCCTGTAGTAACAGCAGAGTGACGTGCAGCGCTACGTGACTCCAGCTTATATAGAGGCTGGGTCACATGCTACACTGGCCAATCACAGCCATGCCATTAGTAGGCATGGCTGTGATGGCTTCTAAGGGCACAGAGTTAAACGCCTTTCAAAAACCGCCAAGAAAGCGCCGAACACCGAACCTGAACCCGAACTTTTACTGAAATGTTCGGGTCCGGGGTCCAAAAATCCTAAAGTTCGGTACGAACCCAAACTTTACAGTTCGGGTTTGCTCAACCCTACCCATAATCTATTCACATTTTTACTGTCAAGGGTGCAATCCGTGAATTGTGTGATCTGCGCTTCATTACATTTTGTGGTTGTCAGGCCCACATATATTGAAAAAATGACAATACAGAAAACATTATTTTTTTCCCATCATTTATCCACATCTTTGCAGTCAACAGTGCAATCAGTGATCTGCGCTTCAATACATTTTGTGGTTGTCAGGGCCAGATATAGTGAAAAATATAAATATAAACTACAAAAGAAAACAGTGTCTGTAACGCAGATTCCAATAATCTGGGCCTAAAAATAGGGTCCATATTCCGTGTGTTTCTGTGACATATACTGTGCTGCATCAGAAAACTATCTTTAGGGCAAAATTCAAAGATCTGGGCCTAATCTAGTGTCCATATTATGTGTGTTTCTGTGACATATAATGTCCAGCATCAGAAAACAGTTTCTTTAGAGCAAAATCCTAATATCTGGGCCTAATCTAGCGTCCATATTTGGTGTGTTTCTGTGACATATACTGTCCTGCATCAGAAAATAGTGTCTTTAGAGAAAAATCCTAATATCTGGGCCTAATCTAGTGTCCATATTCTGTGTGTTTCTGTGACATATACTATCCTGCATCCGAAAACTAGAGATGGCCCGAATAGTTCGCCGGCGAACATCGCTTGTTCGCGTTCGCCGCGGCGGGCGAACATATGCGATGTTCGGTCCGCCCCCTCTACATCATCATTGAGTAAACTTTGACCTTGTACCTCACAGTCAGCAGACACATTCCTGCCAATCAGCAGCAGACCCTCCCTCCCAGACCCTCCCACCTCCTGGACAGCATCCATTTTAGATTCATTCGGAATCTGCATTCTTAGTGAGAGGAGGGACAGTGTAGCTGCTGCTGATTCAATAGGGAAAGCGTTAGCTAGGGCAGTGTTCTGTATCCACAGACTCATCTGCTGTAAGGACAGCGTCCTGACAGCACCCCAAAAAGCCCTTTTCAGGGCTGGTACATCAGTCTGCTTTTTTTTATTTTATATATATATATTGCAGTTACCTGCCCGTGTATGAGAGGCTGCAGGCTCAGTAACAGACAGTACTGTGTGCACACCATTCATACAGGGTGTGACAGAAAATACCTCTCAGATTAAAAAACATTCTATTTAATCTTTTTCTGTGATATAATCAGAGTTGCAAGCCAGTGTGTGTCAGGCCCACACAGACTGTATTGTGGCCACTGGCTAGGCCTCCACTTATACCGTTACAGGGTGTCACTCACTCACAAATACCTCGCAGATAAAAAAAAAAATTGATTTAATATTTTTCTGTGATCTAATCACATTTGCAAGCCCGTGTGTGTCAGGCCCACACAGACTGTATTGTGGCCACTGGCTAGTGGCTAGGCCTCCACTTATACCGTTACAGGGTGTCACTTACTCACAAATACCTCGCAGATAAAAAAAAAATTTGATTTAATATTTTTCTGTGATCTAATCACATTTGCAAGCCCGTGTGTGTCAGGCCCACACAGACTGTATTGTGGCCACTGGCTAGTGGCTAGGCCTCCACTTATACCGTTACAGGGTGTCACTCACTCACAAATACCTTGCAGATAAAAAAAAATTATATTTAATATTTTTATGTGATATAATCACATTTGCAAGCCCGTGTGTGTCAGGCCCACACAGACTGTATTGTGGCCACTGGCTAGTGGCTAGGCCTCCACTTATACCGTTACAGGGTGTCACTCACTCACAAATATCTCGCAGATAAAAAAAAATTCTATTTAATATTTTTCTGTGATCTAATCACATTTGCAAGCCCGTGTGTGTCAGGCCCACACAGACTGTATTGTGGCCACTGGCTAGGCCTCCACTCATACCGTTACAGGGTGTCACTCACTCAAATACCTTTCAGATAAAAAAAATTATATTTAATATTTTTCTGTGATCTAATCACATTTGCAAGCCCGTGTGTGTCAGGCCCACACAGACTGTATTGTGGCCACTGGCTAGGCCTCCACTTATACCGTTACAGGGTGTAACTCACTCACAAATACCTCGCAGATAAATAAAAATTCTATTTAATATTTTTCTGTGATATAATCACATTTGCAAGTCCGTGTGTGTCAGGCCCACACAGACTGTATTGTGACCACTGGCTAGTGGCTAGGCCTCCACTTATACCGTTACAGGGTGTCACTCACTCACAAATACCTCGCAGATAAAAAAAAAATTCTATTTAATATTTTTCTGGGATATAATCACAGTTGCAAGCCAGTGTGTGTCAGGCCCACACAGCCTGTACTGTGCCCACTGCCCACCACTTATATAGGGTGGCACAGTACCTTGCACACATAGTAACACTTATCTAATAAAAAATGACAGGCAGAGGCAGGCCACGCCGCAGGGGCCGTTGTTTTCGTGGTGCTGTGATTTCCACTGGCCTTGGAATAATGCCCAGTGTTCAGAGGCCACGTACCCTGAACCCAAAAAATTCGGAGAAAATAGTTGACTGGCTTACACAGGACACCCAATCTTCAACAGCTTCCGCTAAGAACCTTGACGCACCATCCTCCTCCAGCTCAGCTTTGGTCACCTGCTCTCAAGTTACCACTCTCCCGTCCGCCGCCACCACCACTACCACCACAGCCGCTTCACTTGATCCCTCAGAGGAGTTATTTACACATCAGTTGGATGAAATTAGTGATTGCCAGAGAATGGAGATAACAGGGATATGTCTCAGTCAGGCAGCATTACACACATGGATGTACAGTGTGATGATGATGATGATGTTGTACCCGCTGCTGCTTCCTTTGCTGAGGTGTCAGATACAAGTGAAGTGGTTGATGATGACGATGTGTCCGTGGATGCCACGTGGGTGCCTGCTCGAAGAGAAGAAGAAGAGTGGGAAAGTTCAGAAGGGGAGACAGAGAGAAGGAGGAGACAAGTTGGAAGCAGGGGGAGGTCGTCGCAAGGAGCTAGTGGCACAGTCAGACAGCATGTATCGGCACCCGGGGTCAGACAGACAGAACGCCAATCAACACATGCTGTTGCCACCACCAGAATGCCGTCATTGCAAAGCTCAGCAGTGTGGCATTTTTTTTGTGTGTCTGCCTCTGACAACAGCGATGCCATTTGCAACCTGTGCCAAAAGAAACTGAGTCGTGGGAAATCCAACACCCACCTAGGTACAACTGCTTTGCGAAGGCACATGATCGCACATCACAAACGCCTATGGGATCAACACATGATGACGAGTAGAAGCAGCACACAAGCTCAAAGCCACCATCCTCCTCCTGGTCCAGCATCTTCAGCCACGTCAACCACTGCTGTCCTCCTTGCCCCCTCTCAACCACCCGCCACTTCGCCTCTCACCTTCAGCAGTTCCATCTCATCTTCCCACAGTCAGGTGTCTGTAAAGGAAATGTTTGAGTGTAGGAAGCCAATGTCACAGAGTCACCCCCTTGCCCGGCGTCTGACAGCTGGCTTGACGGAACTCTTAGCCCGCCAGCTTTTACCATACCAGCTGGTGTAGTCTGAGGCCTTCAAAAAATTTGTCGCTATTGGGACACCACAGTGGAAGGTACCTGGACGAATTTTTTTTTCAAAAAAGGCAATCCCAAACCTCTACTCAGTGATTGAAAAGGAAGTCATGGCATCTCTGGCATACAGTGTTGGGGCAAGGGTCCATCTGACCACTGATACCTGGTCTGCAAAGCACGGTCAGGGCAGGTATATCACCTACACTGCGCATTGGGTCAACCTGCTGACGGCTGACAAGCATGGAATGCGTGGCTCTGCAGCGGAGTTGGTGACACCGCCACGACTTGCAGGCAGGCCTACTGCCATTTCCTCTACTCCTCCTACTCCATCCTCTTCCATAACCTCCTCGGCTGAATCCTCTTCTGCTGCGGTGTCTGGCTGCACATCAACTGAATCCCCCCAGCTCCCCAAGGGCTATTCCACATCCCGGATACGACAGTGTCACGCTTTCTTGGGGTTGACTTGCCTGAAAGCAGAGAGCCACACCAGACCAGTACTCCTGTCCGCCCTGAACGCACAGGTGGATCAGTGGCTGACCCCGCACCAACTGGAGATCGGCAAAGTGGTGTGTGAATATGGAAGCAATTTGTTGGCGGCATTGAATTTGGGCAAGTTGTCACATGTGCCGTGCATGCCACATGTGTTGAATCTCATCGTACAACGCTTTGTGTCTAAGTACCCAGACTTACAGGACGTCCTCAAGCAGGCCAGGAAGGTGTGTGGCCATTTCAGGCATTCCTACACGGCCATGGCGCACTTTTCAGACATTCAGCGCCGAAACAACATGCCAGTGAGGCGCTTGATTTGCAACAGCCCGACACGTTGGAATTCAACACTCCTAATGTTCAACCGCCTGCTCCAACAAGAAAAAGCCGTCAATGAGTATTTGTATGACCGGGGTGCTAGGACAGCCTCTGCGGAGCTGGGAATTTTTTGCCACGTTACTGGACGCTCATGCGCAATGCCTGTAGGCTCATGCGTCCTTTTGAGGAGGTGACAAACCTAGTCAGTCGCACCGAAGGCACCATCAGCGACCTTATCCCATTTGGAGCTTTTTCAGTCCTACACATCGCCACAGCCCTTCGGGATCCAGCCTTAGAGAACGACTCGACCGACAGGTAGCAGACTACCTCGCCTTAACTGCAGATATCGACACTCTGAGGAGCGATGAACCCCTTGACTACTGGGTGTGCAGGCTTGACCTGTGGCCTGAGCTATCCCAGTTTGCGATAGAACTTCTGGCCTGCCCCGCTTCAAGTGTCCTGTCAGAAAGGACCTTCAGTGCAGCAGGAGGCATTGTCACTGACAAAAGAAGTCGCCTCAGTCAAAAAAGTGTTGATTACCTCACCTTCATTAAGATGAATGAGGCATGGATCCCGAAGGGACTGACAGTGGGGGATACGTTTGACTAACAAAAGGCCTGATGACATGCCTTGGCCTCAAAATGGTCCCCACACTACTGGATGACTTTTGTGAATTCTCCGCCACCAACTAGGGTTCAAGCCGCAATGTTTTAGTCACCTTTCTGCCTTGAAAACATAAATTTTTCCGGCTGCTGCTACAACAGCGGCTGCAACAATAACATTATTTTTCAGGCATGTGTACATGCCTAATTTTTCTGGCCTCTGGTGCTGCACTGTGGCTGCAAAAACAAAACAAAAAAAAAGGCACATACAAGTGTCAATTCCCCTTCGTGATCGTTACCTTGTTGTGGTGAAGGGGCTTGCGTATCACAATGAAGCGATCATCACCTCTATGAGTGTGTTGGCAATGTTGCCACACCCCAGATGATAAGGCCGTTGCTTCATTATGATCAGACCAAAAGCGATCGGCTGGATATTTTTTCATAGAAAAAACTAAAAATTTTTATTTTCTTTTAAGTTGTATGGGTGGGTTTTTAATACATAAAATAAAAAAATCATAATAAAGTCTCTTAATAGTTTATTAGAAATAATGCAGACAATTTAAAAAATCCCCATCAATTCCAATACAAAGCAAGTACAAAGCTCAGAACTAAATTATTCCAGGATGTCGTAATGGTTCGTTAATTCGACAATGGTTAATCAATTCGACACACGTCCCCGGATAGGGGACGTAACAGGGATTAAACTGATAGGAATAGTACTAGTTAAGACACCACTCATATAGGGTGTCACAGCACATTGCTCCGTGCACGCGCAGTGCCCCAACTTGGGAGTAAGAGGACCGACCAAGCTGCTTTTTCCATCTCCCGGTTCCTAAAATTAATTCAGTTTGGTGTATCAGAGTTTGGTCTGTCACTGTGAAGGCAGTCGAAGGTACCCGGCCTAAATTTTTTTTCACAAAAGGCAATCCCACCCTGATATGGGACGTAACAGGGATTAACCACTTCAGCCCCCAGTGCTTAAACACCCTGAAAGACCAGGCCACTTTTTACACTTCTGACCTACACTACTTTCACCGTTTATTGCTCGGTCATGCAACTTACCACCCAAATGAATTTTACCTCCTTTTCTTCTCACTAATAGAGCTTTCATTTGGTGGTATTTCATTGCTGCTGACATTTTTACTTTTTTTGTTATTAATCGAAATTTAACGATTTTTTTGCAAAAAAATGACATTTTTCACTTTCAGTTGTAAAATTTTGCAAAAAAAACGACATCCATATAGAAATTTTGCTCTAAATTTATAGTTCTACATGTCTTTGATAAAAAAAAAATGTTTGGGTAAAAAAAAAATGGTTTGGGTAAAAGTTATAGCGTTTACAAACTATGGTACAAAAATGTGAATTTCCGCTTTTTGAAGCAGCTCTGACTTTCTGAGCACCTGTCATGTTTCCTGAGGTTCTACAATGCCCAGACAGTACAAACACCCCACAAATGACCCCATTTCTGAAAGTACACACCCTAAGGTATTCGCTGATGGGCATAGTGAGTTCATAGAACTTTTTATTTTTTGTCACAAGTTAGCGGAAAATTATGATTTTTATTTTTTTTTTCTTACAAAGTCTCATATTCCACTAACTTGTGACAAAAAATAAAAAGTTCTATGAACTCACTATGCCCATCAGCGAATACCTTGGGGTCTCTTCTTTCCAAAATGGGGTCACTTGTGGGGTAGTTACACTGCCCTGGCATTCTAGGGGCCCAAATGTGTGGTAAGGAGTTTGAAATCAAATTCTGTAAAAAATGACCTGTGAAATCCGAAAGGTGCTCTTTGGAATATGGGCCCCTTTGCCCACCTAGGCTGCAAAAAAGTGTCACACATCTGGTATCTCCGTACTCAGGAGAAGGTGGGGAATGTGTTTTGGGGTGTCATTTTATATATACCCATGCTGGGTGAGAGAAATATCTTGGCAAAAGACAACTTTTCCCATTTTTTTATACAAAGTTGTCATTTGACCAAGATATTTATCTCACCCAGCATGGGTATATGTAAAAAGACACCCCAAAACACATTCCTCAACTTCTCCTGAGTACGGGGATACCAGATGTGTGACACTTTTTTGCAGCCTAGGTGGGCAAAGGGGCCCATATTCCAAAGAGCACCTTTCGGATTTCACTCCTCATTTTTTCCTGAATTTGATTTCAAACTCCTTACCACACATTTGGGCCCCTAGAATACCAGGGCAGTATAACTACCCCACAAGTGACCCCATTTTGGAAAGAAGACACCCCAAGGTATTCCGTGATGGGCATGGCGAGTTCCTAGAATTTTTTATTTTTTGTCACAAGTTAGTGGAAAATGATGATTTTTTTTTTATTTTTTTTTTCATACAAAGTCTCATATTCCACAAACTTGTGACAAAAAATAAAAACTTCCATGAACTCACTATGCCCATCAGCGAATACCTTGGGGTCTCTTCTTTCTAAAATGGGGTCACTTGTGGGGTAGTTATACTGCCCTGGCATTCTAGGGGCCCAAATGTGTGGTAAGTAGGTAAATGACCTGTGAAATCCGAAAGGTGCTCTTTGGAATGTGGGCCCCTTTGCCCACCTAGGCTGCAAAAAAGTGTCACACATCTGGTATCTCTGTATTCAGGAGAAGTTGAGGAATGTGTTTTGGGGTGTCTATTTACATATACCCATGCTGGGTGAGATAAATATCTTGGTCAAATGCCAACTTTATATAAAAAAATGGGAAAAGTTGTCTTTTGCCAAGATATTTCTCTCACCCAGCATGGGTATATGTAAAATGACACCCCAAAACACATTCCCCAACTTCTCCCGATTACGGAGATACCAGATGTGTGACACTTTTTTGCAGCCTAGGTGGGCAAAGGGGCCCATATTCAAAAGAGCACCTTTCGGATTTCACAGGTCATTTTTTACAGAATTTGATTTCAAACTCCTTACCACACATTTGGGCCCCTAGAATGCCAGGGCAGTATAACTACCCCACAAGTGACCCCATTTTGGAAAGAAGAGACCCCAAGGTATTCGCTGATGGGCATAGTGAGTTCATGGAACTTTTTATTTTTTGTCACAAGTTAGTGGAATATGAGACTTTGTATGAAAAAAAAAAAAAAAAAAAAATAAGCATTTTCCACTAACTTGTGACAAAAAATAAAAAATTCTAGGAACTCGCCATGCCCCTCACGGAATACCTTGGGGTGTCTTCTTTCCAAAATGGGGTCACTTGTGGGGTAGTTATACTGCCCTGGCATTTTCCAGGGGCCCTAATGTGTGGTAAGTAGGTAAATGACCTGTGAAATCCTAAAGGTGCTCTTTGGAATATGGGCCCCTTTGCCCACCTAGGCTGCAAAAAAGTGTCACACATGTGGTATCGCCGTATTCAGGAGAAGTTGGGGAATGTGTTTTGGGGTGTCATTTTACATATACCCATGCTGGGTGAGAGAAATATCTTGGCAAAAGACAACTTTTCCCATTTTTTTATACAAAGTTGGCATTTGACCAAGATATTTCTCTCACCCAGCATGGGTATATGTAAAATGACACCCCAAAACACATTCCCCAACTTCTCCTGAGTACGGCGATACCAGATGTGTGACACTTTTTTGCAGCCTAGATGCGCAAAGGTGCCCAAATTCCTTTTAGGAGGGCATTTTTAGACATTTGGATACCAGACTTCTTCTCACGCTTTGGGGCCCCTAGAATGCCAGGGCAGTATAAATACCCCACATGTGACCCCATTTTGGAAAGAAGACACCCCAAGGTATTCAATGAGGGGCATGGCGAGTTCATAGAAAATTTTTTTTTATGGCACAAGTTAGCGGAAATTGATATTTTTAATTTTTTTCTCACAAAGTCTCCCGTTCCGCTAACTTGGGACAAAAATTTCAATCTTTCATGGACTCAATATGCCCCTCACGGAATACCTGGGGGTGTCTTCTTTCCGAAATGGGGTCACATGTGGGGTATTTATACTGCCCTGGCATTCTAGGGGCCCTAAAGCGTGAGAAGAAGTCTGGAATATAAATGTCTAAAAAATTTTACGCATTTGGATTCCGTGAGGGGTATGGTGAGTTCATGTGAGATTTTATTTTTTGACACAAGTTAGTGGAATATGAGACTTTGTAAGAAAAAAAAAAAAAAATTCTGCTAACTTGGGCCAAAAAAATATCTGAATGGAGCCTTACAGAGGGGTGATCAATGACAGGGGGAGTGATCAATGACAGTGGGGTGATCAATGACAGGGGGGGTGATCAATGACAGGGGGGTGATCAATGACAGGGGGGTTGATCAATGACAGGGGGGTTGATCAATGACAGGGGGGTTGATCAGGGAGTCTATATGGGGTGATCACCACAGTCATTGATCACGCCCCTGTAAGGCTTCATTCAGACGTCCGGATGCGTTTTGCGGATCCGATCCATCTATCAGTGCATCCGTAAAAATCATGCGGACGTCTGAATGGAGCTTTACAGGGGGGTAATCAATGACAGGGGGGTAATCAATGACAGGGGGGTGATCAGGGAGTCTATATGGGGTGATCACCACAGTCATTGATCACTCCCCTGTAAGGCTTCATTCAGACGTCCGGATGCGTTTTGCGGATCCGATCCATCTATCAGTGCATCCGTAAAAATCATGCGGACATCTGAATGGAGCTTTACAGGGGGGTAATCAATGACAGGGGGGTGATCAGGGAGTCTATATGGGGTGATCACCACAGTCATTGATCATGCCCCTGTAAGGCTTCATTCAGACGTCCGGATGCGTTTTGCGGATTGGATCCATCTATCAGTGCATCCGTAAAAATCATGCGGACATCTGAATGGAGCTTTACAGGGGGGTGATCAGGGAGTCTATATGGGGTGATCACCACAGTCATTGATCATGCCCCTGTAAGGCTTCATTCAGACGTCCGGATGCGTTTTGCGGATCGGATCCATCTATCAGTGCATCCGTAAAAATCATGCGGACATCTGAATGGAGCTTTACAGGGGGGTAATCAATGACAGGGGGGTGATCAGGGAGTCTATATGGGGTGATCACCACAGTCATTGATCATGCCCCTGTAAGGCTTCATTCAGACGTCCGGATGCGTTTTGCGGATCGGATCCATCTATCAGTGCATCCGTAAAAATCATGCGGACATCTGAATGGAGCTTTACAGGGGGGTGATCAGGGAGTCTATATGGGGTGATCACCACAGTCATTGATCACGCCCCTGTAAAGCTTCATTCAGACGTCCGGATGCGTTTTGCGGATCCGATCTATCTATCAGTGGATCCGTAAAAATCATGCGGACGTCTGAATGGAGCTTTACAGGGGGTTGATCAATGACAGGGGTGTAATCAATGACAGGGGGGGTGATCAGAGAGTCTATATGGGGTGATAACCACAGTCATTGATCACGCCCCTGTAAGGCTACTTTCACACTAGCGTTCGGAGCGGATCCGTCTGATGTTTCATCAGACGGATCCGCTCCGATAATGCAGACGTTCGCATCCGTTCAGAACGGATCCGTCTGCATTAAAACTTAGAAAATTTTCTAAGTGTGAAAGTAGCCTGAGCGGATCCGTTCAGACTTTACATTGAAAGTCAATGGGGAACGGATCCGCTTGAAGATTGAGCCACATTGTGTCATCTTCAAGCGGATCCGTCCCCATTGACTTACATTGTAAGTGTGGACGGATCCGCTCGCCTCCGCACGGCCAGGAGGACACCCGAACGCTGCAAGCAGCGTTCAGCTGTCCGCCTGGCCGTGCGGAGGCGAGCGGAGCGGAGGCTGAACGCCGCCAGACTGATGCAGTCTGAGCGGATCCGCATCCATTCAGACTGCATCAGGGCTGGACGGAAGCGTTCTGCTCCGCTCGTGAGCCCCTTCAAACGGAGCTCACGAGCGGACAGCAGAACGCTAGTGTGAAAGTAGCCTAAGGCTTCATTCAGACGTCCGTATGCGTTTTGCGGATCCGATCCATCTATCAGTGGATCCGTAAAAATCATGCGGACATCTGAATGGAGCTTTACAGGGGGGTAATCAATGACAGGGGGGTGATCAATGACAGGGGGGTGATCAGGGAGTCTATATGGGGTGATCAGGGGTGATCAGGGGCTAATAAGGGGTTAATAAGTGACGGGGGGGGTGTAGTGTAGTGTAGTGGTGCTTGGTGGGACTTTACTGAGCTACCTGTGTCCTCTGGTGGTCGATCCAAACAAATGGGACCACCAGAGGACCAGGTAGCAGGTATATTAGACGCTGTTATCAAAACAGCGTCTAATATACCTGTTAGGGGTTAAAAAAAACACATCTCCAGCCTGCCAGCGAACGATCGCCGCTGGCAGGCTGGAGATCAACTCTCTTACCTTCCGTTCCTGTGAGCGCGCGCGCCTGTGTGCGCGCGTTCACAGGAAATCTCGGCCATCGCGAGATGACGCATATATGCGTGACTCTGCGCAGGGCTGCCACCTCCGGAACGCGATCCTGCGTTAGGCGGTCCGGAGGTGGTTAAACTGATGAGAATACTACTACAGAAAATACCACTCATATCGGGTGTGACAGTAAATTGCACGGTGCAGACGCAGTGACCGTGGCATGGATTCAAACAAAGGGGAGGGAGCCAGCATTTTTTTAACCATCTCCCCATTCGAAAAATCAATTTAATAAATGGACCCCAGATTGGGGACGTAACAGGGATTAAACTGATGAAAAGAGAGAACTACAGAAAATACCACTCATATCGGGTGTGACAGTAAATTGCACGGCACAGACGCAGTGACCGTGGCGTGGATTCAAACACAGGGGAGGGAGCCAGCGTTTTTTTAACCATCTCCCCGTTCGAAAAATAAATTTAATAAATGGACCCCAGATTGGGGACGTAACAGGGATTAAACTGATGAGAAGAGAGAACTACAGAAAATACCACTCATATCGGGCGTGACAGTAAATTGCACGGCGCAGACACAGTGACCGTGGCATGGATTCAAACAAAGGGGAGGGAGCCAGCTTTTTTTTAACCATCTCCCCGTTCGAAAAATCCATTTAATAAATGGACCCCAGATTGGGGACGTAACAGGGATTAAACTGATGAGAAGAGAGAACTACAGAAAATAGCACTCATATCGGGTGTGACAGTAAATTGCACGGCGCAGACACAGTGACCGTGGCATGGATTCAAACAAAGGGGAGGGAGCCAGCGTTTTTTTAACCATCTCCCCGTTCGAAAAATCCATTTAATAAATGGACCCCAGATTGGGGACGTAACAGGGATTAAACTGATGAGAAGAGAGAACTACAGAAAATACCACTCATATCGGGTGTGACAGTAAATTGCACGGCGCAGACATAGTGACGTGGATTCAAACAAAGGGGAGGGAGCCAGCGTTATTTTAACCATCTCCCCATTCGAAAAATCTATTCAATTCACTTTTCGGGGACCCTTGGTGTTGTACGTGGCTGGGTGCAGGAAGAAACCTTCAATGACATCGACGGGACATGGCTAGCTTGGTATCCAACCTTGTGCAAATGGGAAGTTTGCAGTTGGGCAAATGGACTGTTTGCGGTTGTTTGCGGTGCATTAAAAGGGGAGCTTGGTCTGTCAATGTCTGTGAAGCGGGCGTAACCCTTACACTACCTGATCGATACAACATCATACCTGATCGTATACACACACTGGATGTTTTAAACCACGTTGTTAAAAAAAAAATTGGATTGTTAGGTGATTTATGCCCTTTATGGATTAAAATCCAACTCTGCGTCAACTATGTAATTTTCCATGGGAGTTTTGCCACGGAGGGATCCACTGCCTCCGGGCTTGCGGCCAACATGGAGGGACCACTTTTCTTCACCAGTTGAGAGACTTGAATCTCTGGCGGGTGGTCTTCATAAACAGGCTCTCCCCTGATAACCATTTGGTTCAATTTTGGTGAAGGGAGCGCCATCTTCCTTGGCTCTTCTGTCACGAAGAGTGCAGGAGGTAAGGGTGGAGCCCAGAGGGAGGAGTCTTCACTCCCTTGGCTCGCATTGCAAAGTTCTTGGTGGGCAGTCTTTAGTTTTCCCGCTTCTAGGGGGGGCGTATTCGGCATCTTCGCGCTCTTGAGAGGGCATTCCTGTCTTTTCCTGCTTCTGGGCATGAAGAAGCAGCGCCATTTTGCGAATATAGCGAATTAACCCTTTGAGTGCTGGAGCGCACGTTTTAGCGCTTTCTGGCACAGCAACAAGGCAATAAAGTCTATTTTCAGGGTTTTTGTACAATTCTCAGAACTTGCAGTACTGTAAAACATGCAATTCGATCCGGTCAAGCACACAATTGGATCCGGTTCTGTTGTAGCACACAATTCGATCCTGTTGGCACACAGCTCGATCCTGTTGGCACACAGCTCGATCCTGTTGGCACACAGCTCGATCCTGTTCCAGTGACGCCAAAAATGCAATAGAGCCGGGGCGTTATACGGTTAGGCGGACGCCAAAATATGCAGTGTGTCCGGATATGGGTATATAAGTCTATAGTTTTTGTTCGTGACGCCAATTGCAGCGTGCAGGGTACAATCTCAGGGCCCTTTAAAATGTTGCAACTCACGTACCAGGTTAGGAATGCCAGAGTGGTGTAATGTCTCTGTGTAGTGGTAGGTATAGTGTCAACGGTGTCTCCTACCTGGGTACGGCTGGACTCCTGGATCCTGGCTCACTTGCAATAAATGAGTGTGTGTGGCTAGTAGGAGTAATTGAGGAACTTGGTAGCAATGAATGAGATCCAGACTTGTAATAAAGTCTTTGTCTTTACTGGAGGCAGCATTAATCCACATGAGATACAGCAATAGTCTTGGGTCCCAGCAGGTATTGGCAATGTATGTCAGGGATCAATATCTCTTCTGCTCCTATCATGTGCCTGGAGAATATGGCAGGAATATGTCTTCTGCTCTGTCTATCTTCTGCTGTGTATGGGACTGACTAGCTGAGGAGGAATTTGGCTTCTCCTGGTCTCTGGATGTTTACTCACAGTTAGCTGACAGGGAATGGTTCTTTCTGGAGTCCTGGAGGTGGCTGCTTGCTTGTCAACCAGCTGAGGCTGAAGGCTCAGACTGGTGATGAAGATCTTTGGTCTCAGCCGAGACTCGATTCTGGGTTGGGATCCCTAGAACTGGGAGCTCCTACCAGCACAGCCTTCCCCTAGCCGGGGTGGCTGGCACACTAACTCTAACTTACTTTCCTCCCCATGAGGCAGGACATAGGACAGCCCACTTCTGCTCATAGAGGGGAGAGCTAAACTGGAATGTACTATTCCAGTCTAGATATGCTAAACTGAACTAAGGTCCTGTTGACACATTGCTGCCACCTGCTGTTGTACATGAAAATTACAGCAAATACATGTAACAGGCTTAGAATATGCACATTTGTGAGGAATATTACATAAAATCACATTAGATGACAAGGCACATGTTACCAACAAATAGTAGCGGGGAAAAAGAGTTTAGTAACATAACTCTGGGATGTTACATTTGCAACCTGTGCCGTACCAAAATGAGCCGGGGCGTGAACACTAGCAACCTCACCACCACCAGCATGATCCGCCACATGGCATCCAAGCACCCTAACAAGTGGGCCGAATGCCTGGGTCCACAATCTGGGTCTGCGGATCACACCACTGCCTTCTCTTCCCCTGTGTTACGCACTGCTGGCCAATCCCCTGCCGAAGGCGCAAGCCCGGATGCCCCTCGCCCTGCACCTGGACCTTCGCATGAACCATCAGCAACAACATCCACTTCCCTGTCCCAGCGTAGCGTCCAAATGTCCATAACACAGTCATTTGAATGCAAGCGCAAATATCCACCAATAGGCCATAGTGCTAAATGCGCAACTTTCAAAATTACTGGCCCTTGAAATGTTGCCATTTAGGCTTGTGGACACTGAGGCCTTCCGCAGCCTGATGTCGGCGGCCGTCCCTCGGTCCCCAACGCAGTTATTGGGAAAGTCTACTTATCTACGGACACATGGACAAGTGCTGGTGGCCATGGACGCTGCATTTTCCTGACCACACACTAGGTGAATGTTGTGGAGGCCGGGAGTGAGTCGTAACCTGGGATGGCACAGGTGCTACCCACACCCAGGATTGCGGGCCCTATGTCCATCAGGGTCTCCGCCAGCATCTATATTACTGGCTCCAACCCCCACTTCTCCTCCTCTGCCGCCTCCTCCTCCACTTCCACCTCCAGCAGCAGTCAGCCATCAGTCGCTAGCTGGAAGCAGTGTAGCACTGTTGTGGGTAAGCGTCAACAGGCTGTGCTGAAGTTGATCTGTTTAGGGGACAAACAGCACACCGCAACAGAGCTGTGGCAGGGTCTAGGGGCCAAACCGAGCTGTGGCTCTCGCCACTCAACCTACACCCAGGCATGGTTGTGTCTGACAATGGCCGTCACTTGGTGGCAGCTTTGGAGCCCATGCCTAGTCCACATCTTAAACTTAGTGGTTCAGCGGTTTATCAAAACCTACCCCAATTTGCCAGAGCTACTATGCCCATTTCCGCAAGTCTTCCACAGCTTCAGCCGGTCTGTCAACGCTGCCGCAGCTTCCAGCTCACCGACTCTTGTGCTACGTGAGCACATGCTGGAACTCTACATTACACATGTTGGCAAGGCTTTGTGAGCAGCAGAGGGCATTTGTGGAATACCAGCTACAACATGGTCGTCACCTTTCGAGTCAACGGCCACTATTCAAAAGCGAGGAGTGGCCATTGATGTCAGACCTCTGTGAGGTTTTAAAAAACTTTGATGAATCCACACAGATGGTTAGTGGTGATAACACTATTATCAGCGTAACCATTCCACTGCTGTGTCTACTCAAATGATCGCTGCTCACAATTAAGAACAACGCTCTGAATGTGGCAGACGAGGAAATGAGAGAGGAAATAACACAGGGTGATAGCCAGCCCACCCTCAGTTCGTCTTCTCAGCGTGAATTGGACCATGAATAGGAGGAGGAGCAGGAGACAGTTGCCTCTGCTACAGAGGGTAGTACCCATGGAAATTTTATTCCATCTGTTCAGCGTGGATGAGCAGAAGAGGAGGAGAATGAGGAGATGGAGAGTCATCCTGATGTCAACATCGATGTCTTGCATGTTGGTACTCTGGCACACATGGCTGACTTCATGTTAGGCTGCCTTTCCAGAGACCCTCGTGTTATACGTATTTTAGATAACATGGATTACTGGTAGAGTTGAGCGAACACCTGGATGTTCGGGTTCGAGAAGTTCGGCCGAACTTCCCGGAAATGTTCGGGTTCGGGATCCGAACCCGATCCGAACTTCGTCCCGAACCCGAACCCCATTGAAGTCAATGGGGACCCGAACTTTTGGGCACTAAAAAGGCTGTAAAACAGCCCAGGAAAGAGCTAGAGGGCTGCAAAAGGCAGCAACATGTAGGTAAATCCCCTGCAAACAAATGTGGATAGGGAAATGAATTAAAATAAAAATTAAAAAAATTAAAATGAACCAATATCAATTGGACAGAGGTCCCATAGCAGAGAATCTGGCTTCACGTCAGCAGAGAATCAGTCTCTTCATGCCATAGCAAAGAATCTAGCTTCATGTCAGCAGAGAATCAGTCTCTTCATGCCATAGCAGAGAATCTGGCTTCATGTCAGCGCAGAATCAGTCTTCATGTCATAGCAGAGAATCAGGCTTCACGTCACCCACCACTGGAACAGGCCACTGTCACACATTTAGGCCCCGGCACCCAGGCAGAGGAGAGAGGTCCCGTAACAGAGAATCTGGCCTGATGTCAGCACAGAATCTGTCTTCATGTCATAGCAGAGAATCAGGCTTCACGTCACCCACCACTGGAACAGGCCACTGTCACACATTTAGGCCCCGGCACCCAGACAGAGGAGAGCGGTCCCGTAACAGAGAATCTGGCCTTATGTCAGCGCAGAATCTGTCTTCATGTCATAGCAGAGAATCAGGCTTCACGTCACCCACCACTGGAACAGGCCACTGTCACACATTTAGGCCCAGGCACCCAGGCAGAGGAGAGAGGTCCCGTAACAGAGAATCTGGCCTTATGTCAGCGCAGAATCTGTCTTCATGTCATAGCAGAGAATCAGGCTTCACGTCACCCACCACTGGAACAGGCCACTGTCACACATTTAGGCCCCGGCACCCAGACAGAGGAGAGCGGTCCCGTAACAGAGAATCTGGCCTTATGTCAGCGCAGAATCTGTCTTCATGTCATAGCAGAGAATCAGGCTTTACGTCACCCACCACTGGAACAGGCCACTGTCACACATTTAGGCCCAGGCACCCAGGCAGAGGAGAGAGGTCCCGTAACAGAGAATCTGGCCTTATGTCAGCGCAGAATCTGTATTCATGTCATAGCAGAGAATCAGGCTTCACGTCACCCACCACTGGAACAGGCCACTGTCACACATTTAGGCCCCGGCACCCAGACAGAGGAGAGCGGTCCCGTAACAGAGAATCTGGCCTTATGTCAGCGCAGAATCTGTCTTCATGTCATAGCAGAGAATCAGGCTTCACGTCACCCACCACTGGAACAGGCCACTGTCACACATTTAGGCCCCGGCACCCAGACAGAGGAGAGCGGTCCCGTAACAGAGAATCTGGCCTTATGTCAGCACAGAATCTGTCTTCATGTCATAGCAGAGAATCAGGCTTCACGTCACCCACCACTGGAACAGGCCACTGTCACACATTTAGGCCCAGGCACCCAGGCAGAGGAGAGAGGTCCCGTAACAGAGAATCTGGCCTTATGTCAGCGCAGAATCTGTATTCATGTCATAGCAGAGAATCAGGCTTCACGTCACCCACCACTGGAACAGGCCACTGTCACACATTTAGGCCCCGACACCCAGACAGAGGAGAGCGGTCCCGTAACAGAGAATCTGGCCTTATGTCAGTGCAGAATCTGTCTTCATGTCATAGCAGAGAATCAGGCTTCACGTCACCCACCACTGGAACAGGCCACTGTCACACATTTAGGCCCAGGCACCCAGGCAGAGGAGAGCGGTCCCGTAACAGAGAATCTAGCCTTATGTCAGCGCAGAATCTGTATTCATGTCATAGCAGAGAATCAGGCTTCACGTCACCCACCACTGGAACAGGGCACTGTCACACATTTAGGCCCCGGCACCCAGACAGAGGAGAGCGGTCCCGTAACAGAGAATCTGGCCTTATGTCAGCGCAGAATCTGTCTTCATGTCATAGCAGAGAATCAGGCTTCACGTCACCCACCACTGGAACAGGCCACTGTCACACATTTAGGCCCAGGCACCCAGGCAGAGGAGAGAGGTCCCGCAACAGAGAATCTGGCCTTATGTCAGCGCAGAATCTGTATTCATGTCATAGCAGAGAATCAGGCTTCACGTCACCCACCACTGGAACAGGCCACTGTCACACATTTAGGCCCCGGCACCCAGACAGAGGAGAGCGGTCCTGTAACAGATAATCTGGCCTTATGTCAGCGCAGAATCTGTATTCATGTCATAGCAGAGAATCAGGCTTCACGTCACCCACCACTGGAACAGGCCACTGTCACATATTTAGGCCCAGGCACCCAGGCAGAGGAGAGAGGTCGCGTAACAGATAATCTGGCTTCATGTCAGCACAGAATAAGTCTTCATGTCATAGCAGAGAATCAGGCTTCACGTCACCCACCACTGGAACAGGCCACTGTCACACATTTAGGCCCCGGCACCCAGACAGAGGAGAGGTTCATTCAACTTTGGGTTGCCCCGCAATATAATGGTAAAATTAAATTAAAAATAGTATTGAATGAGGAAGTGCCCTGGAGTAGAACTGTGAAAGTCAGTGGCACGACCTTCATTCCATGTGGGGTCTAGGACCTCATCGTCCCCTGCATCGTCTTCCACCCAGTCTTGACCCCTGACCTCCTGTTCAGTCTGCACACTGCAGAAAGATGCAGCAGTTGGCACCTGTGTTTCGTCATCATCAGAGACGTGCTGAGGTGGTATTCCCATGTCCTCATCATCAGGAAACATAAGTGGTTGTGCGTTAGTGCATTCTATCTCTTCCACCCCTGGTGAAGAGCTAGGTGGATGCCCTTGGGAAACCCTGGCAGCAGAGTCTTCAAACAGCATAAGAGACTGCTGCATAACTTGAGGCTCAGACAGTTTCCCTGATATGCATGGGGGTGATGTGACAGACTGATGGGCTTGGTTTTCATGCGCCATCTGTGCACTTTCTGCAGAAGACTGGGTGGGAGATAATGTGAACTTGCTGGATGCACTGTCGGCCACCCAATTGACTAATGCCTGTACCTGCTCAGGCCTTACCATCCTTAGAACAGCATTGGGCCCCACCAAATATCCCTGTAAATTCTGGCGGCTACTGGGACCTGAGGTAGTTGGTACACTAGGACGTGTGGCTGTGGCAGAACGGCCACGTCCTCTCCCAGCACCAGAGGGTCCACTAACACCACCACGACCATGTCCATGTCCACGTCCGCGTCCGCGTCCCTTATTAGATGTTTTCCTCATTGTTCCCGTTCACCACAATTTTGAGACTGGCAAATTTGGGAATAGTTTTTCAACCCAGAAAAAAAAGTGTGCTTTTACGGTCACTACAAATAACTTGAGCAGCTAAAACAGTACAGATTTGCTTGAATAGAAATGTGAGACCTGTTTTTTTTTTTGCGCTGTGTGACAGGTTAAGGTTTAATCTCAGAATCAGACTTCTATCTGCACGGTAGCGTGTGTCTTAGGTTTTTCTGAATGACACTATTAGTACCTTCAATGTAAGATATTCTTTTTGGGATAGATTTCAAATAGGCCTCAAATACCAGAAACTAGTTATTTTGAGAATGGCAAATTTGGGAATGGTTTTTCAACCCAGAAAAAAAAAGTGTGCTTTTACGGTCACTACAAATAACTTGACCAGCTAAAACAGTACAGATTTGGTTAAATAGAGATGTGAGGCCTGTTTTTTTTTGCGCTGTGTGACAGGTATAGGTTTAATCACAGAATCAGATTTCTATCAGCACGCTAGCGTGTGTCTTAGGTTTTTCTGAATGACACTATTAGTAGCTTCAATGTAAGATATTCTTTTTGGGATAGATTTCAAATAGGCCTCAAATACCAGAAACTAGTTATTTTGAGAATGGCAAATTTAGGAATGGTTTTTCAACCCAGAAAAAAAAGTGTGCTTTTACGGTCACTACAAATAACTTGACCAGCTAAAACAGTACAGATTTGGTTAAATAGAGATGTGAGGCCTGTTTTTTTTTTGCGCTGTGTGACAGGTATAGGTTTAATCACAGAATCAGATTTCTATCAGCACGCTAGCGTGTGTCTTAGGTTTTTCTGAATGACACTATCACTAGCTTCAATGTAAGATATTCTTTTTGGGATAGATTTCAAGTAGGCCTCAAATACCAGAAACTAGTTATTTTGAGAATGGCAAATTTGGGAATGGTTTTTCAACCCAGAAAAAAAAGTGTGCTTTTACGGTCACTACAAATAACTTGACCAGCTAAAACAGTACAGATTTGGTTAAATAGAGATGTGAGGCCTGTTTTTTTTTTTGCGCTGTGTGACAGGTTAAGGTTTAATCTCAGAATCAGACTTCTATCTGCACGGTAGCGTGTGTCTTAGGTTTTTCTGAATGACACTATCAATACCTTCAATGTAAGATATCCTTTTTGGGATAGATTTCAAGTAGGCCTCAAATACCAGAAACTAGTTATTTTGAGAATGGCAAATTTGGGAATGGTTTTTCAACCCAGAAAAAAAAGTGTGCTTTTACGGTCACTACAAATAACTTGAGCAGCTAAAACAGTACAGATTTGCTTGAATAGAAATGTGAGACCTGTTTTTTTTTTTGCGCTGTGTGACAGGTTAAGGTTTAATCTCAGAATCAGACTTCTATCTGCACGGTAGCGTGTGTCTTAGGTTTTTATGAATGACACTATCAATACCTTCAATGTAAGATATCCTTTTTGGGATAGATTTCAAGTAGGCCTCAAATACCAGAAACTAGTTATTTTGAGAATGGCAAATTTGGGAATAGTTTTTTAACCCAGAAAAAAAAGTGTGCTTTTACGGTCACTACAAATAACTTGACCAGCTAAAACAGTACAGATTTGGTTAAATAGAGATGTGAGGCCTGTTTTTTTTTGCGCTGTGTGACAGGTATAGGTTTAATCACAGAATCAGATTTCTATCAGCACGCTAGCGTGTGTCTTAGGTTTTTCTGAATGACACTATTAGTACCTTCAATGTAAGATATTCTTTTTGGGATAGATTTCAAATAGGCCTCAAATACCAGAAACTAGTTATTTTGAGAATGGCAAATTTGGGAATGGTTTTTCAACCCAGAAAAAAAAGTGTGCTTTTACGGTCACTACAAATAACTTGACCAGCTAAAACAGTACAGATTTGGTTAAATAGAGATGTGAGGCCTGTTTTTTTTTTGCGCTGTGTGACAGGTATAGGTTTAATCACAGAATCAGATTTCTATCAGCACGCTAGCGTGTGTCTTAGGTTTTTCTGAATGACACTATCACTAGCTTCAATGTAAGATATTCTTTTTGGGATAGATTTCAAGTAGGCCTCAAATACCAGAAACTAGTTATTTTGAGAATGGCAAATTTGGGAATGGTTTTTCAACCCAGAAAAAAAAGTGTGCTTTTACGGTCACTACAAATAACTTGACCAGCTAAAACAGTACAGATTTGGTTAAATAGAGATGTGAGGCCTGTTTTTTTTTGCGCTGTGTGACAGGTATAGGTTTAATCACAGAATCAGACTTCTATCAGCACGCTAGCGTGTGTCTTAGGTTTTTCTGAATGACACTATCACTAGCTTCAATGTAAGATATTCTTTTAGGGATAGATTTCAAGTAGGCCTCAAATACCAGAAACTAGTTATTTTGAGAATGGCAAATTTGGGAATGGTTTTTCAACCCAGAAAAAAAAGTGTGCTTTTACGGTCACTACAAATAACTTGACCAGCTAAAACAGTACAGATTTGGTTAAATAGAGATATGAGGCCTGTTTTTTTTTGCGCTGTGTGACAGGTATAGCTTTAATCACAGAATCAGACTTCTATCAGCACGCTAGCGTGTGTCTTAGGTTTTTCTGAATGACACTATCACTAGCTTCAATGTAAGATATTCTTTTTGGGATAGATTTCAAGTAGGCCTCAAATACCAGAAACTAGTTATTTTGAGAATGGCAAATTTGGGAATGGTTTTTCAACCCAGAAAAAAAAGTGTGCTTTTACGGTCACTACAAATAACTTGACCAGCTAAAACAGTACAGATTTGGTTAAATAGAGATGTGAGGCCTGTTTTTTTTTGCGCTGTGTGACAGGTATAGGTTTAATCACAGAATCAGATTTCTATCAGCACGCTAGCGTGTGTCTTAGGTTTTTCTGAATGACACTATCACTAGCTTCAATGTAAGATATTCTTTTTGGGATAGATTTCAAGTAGGCCTCAAATACCAGAAACTAGTTATTTTGAGAATGGCAAATTTGGGAATGGTTTTGCAACCCAGAAAAAAAAGTGTGCTTTTACGGTCACTACAAATAACTTGACCAGCTAAAACAGTACAGATTTGGTTGAATAGAAATGTCAGGTCTATTTTTTAGGCGCTGGGTGACAGGCTCAACTTGCACCAGATGTAATATATGGCCAAAAAATAACCACACTGTTGATGGTTAAATGCACTTGGGTGACACGGGCTCAGCCTGCACCAGATGTAGTATATGGCCAAAAAATTATCAGACTGTCGATGGTTAAATGCACTTCGGTGACACAGGCTCAGCCTGCAGCTGATGTAGTATATGGCCAAAAAATAACTAGACTGTTGATGGTTAAATGCAGCTGATGTAGGATATAGCACAAAATAACCACACTATCGATGGTTAAATACACTTGGTGATAGCTTGTGCTGGCGCACCACAAGTCAAAAAATGGCCGCCGATCACCCCAGAAAAAAAGTGATCTAAAAACGCTCTGGGCAGCCTCAAAAAAGTGAGCAAGTCAATAATAGCACTTCAATGATCCACAGCTGCAGATCGATCACAGAATGAAGTCTTTTGGAGGAGTTAATCTGCCTAATCTCGCCCTAACGTCGCAGCTGCAACCTCTCCCTATACTGATCATAGCAGAGTGACGTGCGGCGCTACGTGACTCCAGCTTAAATAGAGGCTGGGTCACATGCTGCACTGGCCAATCACAGCCATGCCAATAGTAGGCATGGCTGTGATGGCCTCTTGGGGCAAGTAGTATGACGCTTGTTGATTGGCTGCTTTGCAGCCTTTCAAAAAGCGCCAAGAAAGCGCCGAACACCGAACCCGAACCCGGACTTTTACGAAAATGTTCGGGTCCGTGTCACGGACACCCCAAAATTCGGTACGAACCCGAACTATACAGTTCGGGTTCGCTCATCCCTAATTACTGGGTGTTCACCCTTCTCAACTTCCGCTACAAAGAGAACTTCTCATCTCTCAGTCCTCTGGTGGAGAGGATGAGCAAAATGGTGCAATACCAGAAGATCCTTGTTGGAAAATTGCTCCAAAATTTTCCATCTGACAACGCTGGCAGCAGAGTCCGTACTTCCTTAGGCAACCGAGGAAGGGAGACAAGGGGAACACACAGCAGTTCCAACAAAGGCAGGACAACACTCTCCAAGGGATGGGACAATTTCATGACACCCTGCCAGCAATCTCACCCTTAAGCGCGGCCTAGTGGTACAAGGAGGGAAAAGTTTTGGCAGATGGTGAAGGAATACATAGCAGACCGTGTCAGCGTCCTAAATGATCCCTCAGTGGCTTACAACTACTGGGTGTCCAAGCTGGACACGTGGCACGAACTTGCTCTCTACGCCTTGGAGGTGCTTGCCTGCCCTGACGCCAGCGTTTTGTCTGAGCATGTATTTAGTTCTGCTGGTGGCATTATAACAGATAAGCGTATCCGCTTGTCCACTGGCAATGCTGACAGGTTGACTCAAATAAAAATGAACAAGGCCTGGATTGCCCCTGAGTTCTCAACTCCACCAGAGGAGAGCTGAGCTGATGATGAACATAAAGGCAATTTCAATCATTTATAATGTACTCAATCTACTGTAATGTATTCCAATGCACTTTTTCCACCACAAAAAAGAGTATATGGTTGAATCTTGTTTTCTCGTCCTACTCCTGTCTATATTCCCTCCACTTAAATTTTTTTTAGGGTCAGCTCAACTGCATGCCCTCGCCCCTAATGTTTTAGTGGGTCAGCTCAGCAGCGCGCCCTCACCTCTAATGTTTTAGAGTGTCAGTTCAGCAGCAGGCCCTCGCCCATGATGTTTTAGAGGGTCAGTTCAGCAGCAGGCCCACGCCCATAATGTTTTAGAGAGTCAGCTCAGCAGCAGGCCATCGCATATAATATTTTAGAGCATCAGCTCAGCAGCAGGCCCTCGCCCCTAATGTTTTAGAGGGTCAGTTCAGCAGCAGGCCCTCGCCCTAATGTTTTCGAGCGTCAGCTCAGCAGCAGGCCCTCGCCCATAATGTTTTAGAGGGTCAGCTCAGCAGCAGGCCCTCGCCCATAATGTTTTAGAGGGTCAGTTCAACAGCAGGCCCTCGCCCATAATGTTTTAGAGGGTCAGTTCAGCAGCAGGCCCTCGCCTCTAATGTTTTAGAGCAGGCATCATCAAACTGCGGCCCTCCAGCTGTTGCAAAACTACAACTCCCAGCATGCCTGAACAGCCTACAGGTATCAGCCTACAGCAGGGCATTGTGGGAGTTGTAGTTTTACAACAGCTGGAGGGCCGCAGTTTGAGGATGCCTGTTTTAGAGGGTCAGTTCAGCAGCAGGGGCTCACCCCTAATGTTTTATATGGTCAGCTCAGCACCCGGCCCTCGCCCATAATGTTTTAGAGGGTCAGCTCAGCAGCAGGCCTTCACCCATAATATTTTAGAGGGTCAGTTCAGCAGCAGGCCCTCGCCCATAATGTTTTAGAGGGTCAATTCAGAAGCAGGCCCTTGCCCATAATGTTTTAGATGGTCAGCTCAGCAGCAGGCCATCGCATATAATGTTTTAGAGCATCAGCTCATCAGCAGGCCCTCGCCCCTATTGTTTTAGAGGGTCAGTTCAGCAGCAAGCCCTCGCCCCTAATGTTTTAGAGGGTCAGCTCAGCAGCAGGCCCGCACCTAAAATCTTTTACTTGGTCAGCTCACCTTCAGGCCCGCAACTCAATGTGAATGAGGCCTTGCTTTATGTGATATACAGGTTGTATCGGAATGCCTCTTCATTGTAATTTTTGGCAGGCAGGACTTGCACTTTATATACAAGTAAATATACAGGAAAGAATGTTTTCAATAAATTTTTCCTATAAAATCGATTTTTTACTTTGGCTTTGTGCGTAAAACCTTAATTAGATTGTGGGCCTGGTGATCAGTTTAAGGCATTTTAAGCAGCATCAGAAGCAGTATGGTGATAAAAATGAGTGGCAAGATGACATGGTGTGGAGATGGCAGCATGAGGAGGCCACATATGGCACAATGACTGAGTCTGGATAAAAGACTGAAGCCAGAGATTGCTTAGAAAGATGCAAATGTAATCAATCTGTAGAGCTGTATCACCGTCACCTGCAGATTCATGCAGCCATCAAATTCAAGTTGGGTTTGTCGGTTCCACCTCAGCTCACCAGCAGGCCCGCACCTAAAATCTTTTACTGGTTCAGCTCACATGCAGGCCCGCGACTTAAATCTTTTACAGGGTTAACTCACATGCAGGCCTGCAACTCATGCTGCCTTGCTTTGAAGTAGTAGCCGTAGCCGTTTATCAGGCTCCCTCTCCAAAATCAAACTATGATTCCCCGTTATCGGTGATCACCATGGTAACATAGTAACATAGTATATAAGGCCGAAAAAATACATTTGTCCATCCAGTTCGGCCTGTTATCCTGCAAGTTGATCCAGAGGAAAAAACTGTGAGGTACAAGCCAATTTTCCCCACTTAACCCCTTTAGGACACAGCCTTATTTCACCTTAAGGACCAGGCCATTTTTTGCAAATCTGTGTCACTTTATAGGGTTTCTACCACCACATTTTGACCTAATTAGCTGTCAGACACTAGCGATCTGCTAGCGTCTGCTCTACCTAACCATGCTATTGTAATCCCTTTCTGTGCAGCGGTTACCCTAAAAAACATAGTTTTATTGGTATGCTAATGAGCCTCTAGGTGCTCTTAGAGGCTCCGTCCACTCACTATTTCCGCCGCCCAGCCCGCTCCAGCCCGCTCCAGCCCACCCCTCTCCTCTAGATTGACAGCCCACTTGCGCCTGCACCGTGTGCTACTGTATTCGGTGCAGGCGCAGTGACTGTTGGACTGCTCCCTGCGCCGTAATCAGCGCAGGCGCAGTGAAGATGCCGGCGCAGGGAGACAGTCACTGCGCCTGCGCCGAATACAGAAGCATACGGCGCAGGTGCGAGAATTCGGCCGAGATGCAGAGAAGTAGTCTGTCAATCTGGAGGAGATGGGCGGGCTGGAGCGTGCTGGGCGGCAGAAATGGTGAGTGGACGGAGCCTCTAGGTGCTGAAAAGACGCCCCCATAGCACCTAGAGGCTCATTAGCATACCAATAAAATAAGTTTTTTAGGGTAACCACTGCACAGAAAGGGATTACAATAGCATGGTTAGGTAGAGCAGACACTAGCAGATCGCTAGTGTCTGACAGCTAAATAGGTGAAAATGTGGTGGTAGAAACCCTTTAAGTGCTGATAACTTTAAAACGCTTTGACTTATCCAGGCCATTCTGAGATAGTTTTCTTTTGTCACATATTGTACTTCATGACACTGGTAAAATGAAGTCAAAAATAAAAATAAATTTTTATTTATAAAAAAATACCAAATTTACCAAAAATTTGTAAAAAATTGCAAATTTCCAAGTTTCAATTTCTCTACTTCTGTAATACATAGTAATACCTCCAAAAATAGTTATTACTTTACATTCCCCATATGTCTACTTCATGTTTGGATCATTTTGGGAATAATATTTTATTTTTTGGGGATGTTACAAGGCTTAGAAGTTTTGAAGCAAATCTTGAAATTTTTCAGAAATTTTCAAAAACCCAATTTTTACGGACCAGTTCAGGTCTGAAGTCACTTTGTGATGCTTACATAATAGAAACCACCCAAAAATGACCCCATTCTAGAAACTACACCCCTCAAGGTATTCAAAACTGATTTTACAAATTTTGTTAACCCTTTAGGTGTTCCACAAGAATTAATGGAAAATAGAGATACAATTTCAAAATTTTACTTTTTTGGCAGATTTTCCATTTTAATAATTTTTTTCCAGTTACAAAGCAAGGGTTAACGGCTAAACCAAACTCAATATTTATGGCTCTGATTCTGTAGTTTACAGAAACACCCCATATGTGGTCGTAAACCGCTGTACGGGCACACGGCAGGGCGCAGAAAGAAAGGAATGCCATACGGTTTTTGGAAGGCAGGTTTTGCTGGACTGATTTTTTTGACACCATGTCCCATTTGAAGCCCCCCTGATGCACCCCTAGAGTAGAAACTCCATAAAAGTGACCCAATCTAAGAAACTACACCCCTTAAGGTATTCAAAACTGATTATTCAAACGTCGTTAACCCATTAGGTGTTCCACAAGAGTTATTGGCAAATAGAGATGAAATTTCAGAATTTCAATTTTTGGGCAAATTTTCCATTTTAAACCATTTTTTCCAGTAACAAAGCAAGGGTTAACAGCCAAACAAAACTCAATATTTATGGCGCTGATTCTGTAGTTTACAGAAACACCCCATATGTGGTTGTAAACTGCTGTACGGACACACGGCAGGGCGCAGAAGGAAAGGAATGCCATACGGTTTTTGGAAGGCATTTTGCTGGACTGTTTTTTTTTACACCATGTCCCATTTGAAGCCCCCCTGAGGCACCTCTAGAGTAGAAACTCCAAAAAAGTGACCCCATTTTAGAAACTACGGGATAGGGTGGCAGTTTTTTTGCTACTAGTATAGGGTACATATGATTTTTGGTTGCTCTATATTACACTTTTTGTGAGGCAAGGTAACAAGAAATAGCTGTTTTGGCACCGTTTTTATTTTTTGTTATTTACAACATTCATCTGACAGGTTAGATCATGTGGTATTTTTATAGACCAGGTTGTCACAGATGCGGCGATACCTAATATGTATACTTTTTTTTATTAATGTAAGTTTTACACAATAATATAATTTTTGAAACAAAAAAAAAAATTCATGTTTTAGTGTCTCCATATTCTGAGAACCATAGTTTTTTCAGTTTTTGGGTGATTATCTTAGGTAGGGTCTCATTTTTTGCGGGATCAGATGACGGTTTGATTGTCACTATTTTGGGGTGCATATGACTTTTTGATCGCTTGCTATTACACTTTTTGTGATGTAAGGTGACAACAAATGGTTTATTTAGCAGTTTTTATTTTTTATTTTTTATGGTGTTCATCTGAGGGGTTAGGTCATGTGATATTTTTATAGAGCCGGTCGATACGGATGCGGCGATACCTAATATGTATACTTTTTATTTATTTATGCAAGTTTTACACAATAACAGCTTTTTTAAAACAAAAAAAATTATGTTTTAGTGTCTCCATATTCTGAGCCTTATTTTTTTATTTTTTTGGACCATTGTCTCAGGTAGGGGCTCATGTTTTGTGGGATGAGGTGACGGTTAGATTGGTACTATTTTGGTGGGCAAACGCCTTTTTGATCGCTTGCTGTTGTACTTTTTGTGATGTAAGGTGACAAAAAAATTATTTATTTAGCACAGTTTTTATTTTTTATTTTTTACGGTGTTCATCTGAGGGGTTAGGTCATGTGATATGTTTATATAGCCGGTCGATACGGACGCGGCGATATCTAATATGTATACTTTTTACCAATTTTTTAATCTTTATTTGGGGAAAATTACGTTTTTGTTTATTTTTATTTGAAGCTTTTAATTTTTGGGGGGGAAAAGTTAATTTTTCCGACTTTTTTTTAAACTTTTTTTTTTGTCCTACTTTGAGACTTGAACTTTTAGGTGTCTAATCCCTTTGCAATGCATTCCAATACTTCTGTATTGGCATGCATTGGATGTATGAGTAATACAGTATTACTCATACAGCTTCTGGCCTGTGAGATCCAGGGGGCTGGATCTCACAGGCTCGTCACCGGAAGGCAGCGCAATGCCTTCCTTAGGCATTGCGCTGCCTTCCATGCCATTGGGTCCCCCCTACACTCAGATGAGTGATTGAGATCCCCTCCAGCCACTGACAAATGGTCCCCTTCTCTATCTCCTGGGTATCATTTATATAACTACGGATATCTCAATATCCATACTGATATCCGTCACCCAAATCCTACGGACCACCTGATGATCCCATAAAGTGGGGGAAACGCGTCAGGATATTTTGAATGACGTATATCTGATGGTATACTGTGTACCTAGGTAGCTGTAAGACCTCAGCACTAGGGGTGTATAGACAGTCCACCAATAGGCCCTATATGATAGAGTAGGGTGTATGTTTTGTTTTTGTATGTATATCATCTGTCCATATTTAAGCACCCTCCATCACCACCCCGTTAGGGTTGTGTGAGGGTTGGAATAGCCCAGGTTCGAGGACAGGGAGTCCCCACCATCAGGGGCCATCTCTGGGCTGAGGAATAGACCAGGGAGAGATAACAGGGACAGTTTCCCTACATCCCCTGGTGTTCTAAAGGTGCTTACTGTGGACTGTATCTGAGTGGACCCTCAGTGATTACCATCCTTTTTATCTATTGACCTTTCCGATTTTAAAGGATAGAAATAAAATGTATTAATTTTAAGGGTTATATTATTTGTTGGACCTTCCATTATCTTATTGGCCTTGGCAGCAGCTGCCTGAAACTGGATTTTACTGCTTAGTTTGCTGTTTATTAAAATTCCTAGGTCCTACTCCATGTCAGTGTTACCCTGTGTTTTACCATTTAGTATGTACGGGTGATTTGCATTTTTCCTTCCCATGTGCATAACCTTACATTTGTCAGTGTTAAACCTCATCTGCCACTTCTCTGCCCAAGCCTCTAATCTATCCAGATCCACATGTAGCTGTATAGTGTCCTCTTCAGTGTTAATTACTTTACACTAATAGGCGCATAAAAGAACATCGAAAGTTGATAGGGAAGATATCCAAATGGATTGTGGACGTCACGGGGACGTGCGATCAAGCAGATGTTATCTAGATTCAACAAAACAGCAGCAGGGCCTCTCCTGTATAAAGTTTCCTCATCTAAAATACCGCAGTGACATTCCCTGTAATTTTTTATTACTCATTCCAATAACAGGGCATCTTAAGAGTCCTGTATTGTTATTTATCTTCACTACCTCCCCGAGTCGGGAGTGGGTAATTGCCGTGTGCCTCCTGCCTTCCTTCGATTTTTCTGCTTTATTAACTTGACCCACCATCTCCACCCAATCAGATTTCAGCCATTGACCTCCATTGGATGTGGTGTCCCTTTCTCAAGCTCCATCTCCGGCATCGAACCCTGATTCCCCATTACCCGTGATCACCATGGTAGGTGCAGAAAAGAACATAGAAAGTTGATAGGGCTGACATCCAAATGGTTCGTCGCCATCACGGAGACGAGCAACCGCCCAGAGGTTATCTAGAGTCACCAATGCGGCAGCAGGCCCTCTCCTCTAAGGTTTTAGATGGTCAGATCAGCAGGCCCTTGCTCCAACTGTTTTTGAGGGTCACCAGCAGGCCATCAATCATAATTTTTCAAGGGTGTGTATGATGCCCTCCTTTATGTGTAGCAAAGGGTGTTTTGGAGTGCCGGTTCCTTGTCATTTTTGGCAGCCCTTTCACTTAGTGCATAGGCTTTATCAGTGTAGGAGTCCCAATACCTGAACAATTGTACCACAATGTGAATGAGGCCCTCCTTTATGTGATATACAGGCTGTTTCGGAGTGCCTCTTTCTTGTAATTTTATTGCAGCACTTGCACTTTATATACAATTGAATATACAGGAAAGAATGTTTCATAACAATTTTTCCTGTAAAATAGATTTTTTTGGGGGGGGGTTTCTGTATATTTTTGTCAGTCTGTAAAAATGGCATACAACTCGGACAACATGGTTCCCAGCAGCGACCTGGGAGTCCAAGATGCATCCAGACATCATCCCCATGGTGTTCCTGATCCATTTCCATTTCTGACCTTTTCCAATGGACCAGGCACCCTCCCCTCTTCAGAGCAGGGGGTGCCTGGTTGTCTCCCATTGACTCCCATTATACTCGGGTGCTCGGCCGAGCACACAAATATAGCAATGTGTTCGGCCCGAACACCCGAATACTTTGTTGCTCGATCATCACTAATAAATACTAAGCTAAAAAGAGCTTGTGATCTGCGCTAAGTTAGACGGCAAAAAGCAGTGATAAATCAAAATATATATATATACAGGGAGTGCAGAATTATTAGGCAAGTTGTATTTTTGAGGATTAATTTTATTATTGAACAACAACCATGTTCTCAATGAACCCAAAAAACTCATTAATATCAAAGTTGAATATTTTTGGAAGTAGTTTTTAGTTTGTTTTTAGTTTTAGCTATTTTAGGGGGATATCTGTGTGTGCAGGTGACTATTACTGTGCATAATTATTAGGCAATTTAACAAAAAACAAATATATACCCATTTCAATTATTTATTTTTACCAGTGAAACCAATATAACATCTCAACATTCACAAATATACATTTCTGACATTCAAAAACAAAACAAAAACAAATCAGTGACCAATATAGCACCTTTCTTTGCAAGGACACTCAAAATCCTGCCATCCATGGATTCTGTCAGTGTTTTGATCTGTTCACCATCAACATTGCGTGCAGCAGCAACCACAGCCTCCCAGACACTGTTCAGAGAGGTGTACTGTTTTCCCTCCTTGTAAATCTCACATTTGATGATGGACCACAGGTTCTCAATGGGGTTCAGATCAGGTGAACAAGGAGGCCATGTCATTAGATTTTCTTCTTTTATACCCTTTCTTGCCAGCCACCCTGTGGAGTACTTGGACGCGTGTGATGGAGCATTGTCCTGCATGAAAATCATGTTTTTCTTGAAAGATGCAGACTTCTTCCTGTACCACTGCTTGAAGAAGGTGTCTTCCAGAAACTGGCAGTAGGACTGGGAGTTGAGCTTGACTCCATCCTCAACCCGAAAAGGCCCCACAAGCTCATCTTTGATGATACCAGCCCAAACCAGTACTCCACCTCCACCTTGCTGGCGTCTGAGTCGGACTGGAGCTCTCTGCCCTTTACCAATCCAGCCACGGGCCCATCCATCTGGCCCATCAAGACTCACTCTCATTTCATCAGTCCATAAAACCTTAGAAAAATCAGTCTTGAGATATTTCTTGGCCCAGTCTTGACGTTTCAGCTTGTGTGTCTTGTTCAGTGGTGGTCGTCTTTCAGCCTTTCTTACCTTGGCCATGTCTCTGAGTATTGCACACCTTGTGCTTTTGGGCACTCCAGTGATGTTGCAGCTCTGAAATATGGCCAAACTGGTGGCAAGTGGCATCTTGGCAGCTGCACGCTTGACTTTTCTCAGTTCATGGGCAGTTATTTTGCGCCTTGGTTTTTCCACACGCTTCTTGCGACCCTGTTGACTATTTTGAATGAAACGCTTGGTTGTTCGATGATCACGCTTCAGAAGCTTTGCAATTTTAAGAGTGCTGCATCCCTCTGCAAGATATCTCACTATTTTTGACTTTTCTGAGCCTGTCAAGTCCTTCTTTTGACCCATTTTTCCAAAGGAAAGGAAGTTGCCTAATAATTATGCACACCTAATATAGGGTGTTGATGTCATTAGACCACACCCCTTCTCATTACAGAGATGCACATCACCTAATATGCTTAATTGGTAGTAGGCTTTCGAGCCTATACAGCTTGGAGTAAGACAACATGCATAAAGAGGATGATGTGGTCAAAATACTCATTTGCCTAATAATTCTGCACGCAGTGTATATACAGTACAGACCAAAAGTTTGGACACACCTTCTCATTCAAAGAGTTTTCTTTATTTTCATGACTATGAAGGCATCAAAACTATGAATTAACACATGTGGAATTATATACATAACAAACAAGTGTGAAACAACTGAAAATATGTCATATTCTAGGTTCTTCAAAGTAGCCACCTTTTGCTTGGATTACTGCTTTGCACACTCTTGGCATTCTCTTGATGAGCTTCAAGAGGTAGTCCCCTGAAATGGTCTTCCAACAGTCTTGAAGGAGTTCCCAGAGATGCTTAGCACTTGTTGGCCCTTTTGCCTTCACTCTGCGGTCCAGCTCACCCCAAACCATCTCGATTGGATTCAGGTCCGGTGACTGTGGAGGCCAGGTCATCTGGCGCAGCACCCCATCACTCTCCTTCATGGTCAAATAGCCCTTACTTTCAAAGTTTTCCCAATTTTTCGGCTGACTGACTGACCTTCATTTCTTAAAGTAATGATGGCCACTCGTTTTTCTTTACTTAGCTGCTTTTTTCTTGCCATAATACAAATTCTAACAGTCTATTCAGTAGGACTATCAGCTGTGTATCCACCTAACTTCTCCTAAACGCAACTGATCCTCCCAACCCCATTTATAAGGCAAGAAATCCCACTTAATAAACCTGACAGGGCACACCTGTGAAGTGAAACCCATTTCAGGGGACTACCTCTTGAAGCTCATCAAGAGAATGCCAAGAGTGTGCAAAGCAGTAATCCAAGCAAAAGGTGGCTACTTTAAAGAACCTAGAATATGACATATTTTTCAGTTGTTTCACAATTGTTTGTTATGTATATAATTCCACATGTGTTAATTCATAGTTTTGATGCCTTCAGTGTGAATCTACAATTTTCATAGTCATGAAAATAAAGAAAACTCTTTGAATGAGAAGGTGTCCAAACTTTTGGTCTGTACTGTATATATTTATTAAATAACAATAATACAGTGCAAACTAATATAAAACAAATTGGGGACAAATGGAATTCAATCAATTATATGCAAATTTTTAAGAAAGTCAAAGTAATCTAGAGTATATATATATCCACTACTATGCCTTATTATGATAATACCCTTCAATTATATTTTAAATCAGTTTGATACCTGATTTTACTCAGCTGACAAATGTCTGATTAAATCCAAATCTGGTCTATTTCAGATTTCCTCTTTTATTGATACAAATATATATACATAATTAACTATACGGGCCTAGAACTGAATTCAGTTCTTTGGAGATGATACCGTGTTTCCAACAGTACATATAAATCTCTCTGAATCGGATCAAATTTTAGGATGATGCTGCAGGTACACCCCAATCTTACAAACCGGATTCCAAAAAAGTTGGGACACTAAACAAATTGTGAATAAAAACTGAATGCAATGATGTGGAGATGGTAAATGTCAATATTTTATTTGTAATAGAACGTAGATGACAGATCAAACGTTTAATCCGAGTAAATGTATCATTTTAAAGGAAAAATATGTTTTTTCAAAATTTCACGGTGTCAACAAATCCCAAAAAAGTTGGGACAAGTAGCAATAAGAGGCTGGAAAAAGTAAATTTGAGCATAACGAAGAGCTGGAAGACCAATTAACACTAATTAGGTCAATTGGCAACATGATTGGGTATAAAAAGAGCTTCTCAGAGTGGCAGTGTCTCTCAGAAGCCAAGATGGGTAGAGGATCACCAATTCCCACAATGTGGCACAGAAAGATAGTGGAGCAATATCAGAAAGGTGTTACCCAGCGAAAAATTGCAAAGACTTTGCATCTATCATCATCAACTGTGCATAACATCATCCGAAGATTCAGAGAATCTGGAACAATCTCTGTGCGTAAGGGTCAAGGCCGTAAAACCATACTGGATGCCCGTGATCTCCGGGCCCTTAAACGACACTGCACCACAAACAGGAATGCTACTGTAAAGGAAATCACAGAATGGGCTCAGGAATACTTCCAGAAACCATTGTCAGTGAACACAATCCACCGTGCCATCCGCCGTTGCCAGCTGAAACTCTACAGTGCAAAGAAGAAGCCATTTCTAAGCAAGATCCACAAGCTCAGGCGTTTTCACTGGGCCAAGGATCATTTAAAATGGAGTGTGGCAAAATGGAAGACTGTTCTGTGGTCAGACGAGTCACGATTCGAAGTTCTTTTTGGAAATCTGGGATGCCATGTCATCCGGACCAAAGAGGACAAGGACAACCCAAATTGTTATCAACGCTCAGTTCAGAAGCCTGCATCTCTGATGGTATGGGGTTGCATGAGTGCGTGTGGCATGGGTAGCTTGCATGTCTGGAAAGGCACCATCAATGCAGAAAAATATATTCAGGTTCTAGAACAACATATGCTCCCATCCAGACGTCATCTCTTTCAGGGAAGTCCCTGCATTTTTCAACAAGATAATGCCAGACCACATTCTGCATCAATCACAACATCATGGCTGCGTAGGAGAAGGATCCGGGTACTGAAATGGCCAGTCTGAAGTCCAGATCTTTCACCTATAGAGAACATTTGGCGCATCATAAAGAGGAAGGTGCAACAAAGAAGGCCCAAGACGATTGAACAGTTAGAGGCCTGTATTAGACAAGAATGGGAGAGCATTTCTATTTCTAAACTTGAGAAACTGGTCTCCTCGGTCCCCAGACGTCTGTTGAGTGTTGTAAACAGAAGAGGAGATGCCACACAGTGGTGAAAATGGCCTTGTCCCAACTTTTTTGAAATTTGTTGACACCATGAAATTCTGATTCAACATATTTTTCCCTTAAAATGGTACATTTTCTCAGTTTAAACTTTTGTTCCGTGATTTATGTTCTATTCTGAATAAAATATTAGAAGTTGGCACCTCCACATCATTGCATTCAGTTTTTATTCACGATTTGTATAGTGTCCCAACTTTTTTGGAATCCGGTTTGTATTCCAAAACAGATACTATACACAAAGTATGGTTAATTGAATATATCTAGATATATATTATATTAATTATTATCCTATAAAATATAGGTAAGGTTATACTATACCAAAATGTCAGCTAGCAGAAATCAGTTACAATGGTTCTAAGATGGCTGCCTCCAATGGCTAAAAAGGTGGTCAAGTGGCTGGATCTGATGGATCAAAATGTCTTCAGGTCTCAAGATGTTTCAAGATGTTTTCTTCAAGATAACCATCCCAAGCTGATTCAATAAGATGATCTCACTGTCAGCCCATACCATCTTTTTATCCCATCTAAAATGGGACTGGCCTGGTTCGATCATTTACTTATTGACATCACTTTATAACTAAAAGGACCTCCCCTAGTTATTTCACAATGTAAGCCTTAAATGTATCCTAACACTAGGTTGCACTTACGCTCCATATAAAAGTATTTGGCAATTATAGCTATAATCTTATTAATTTGAAGAAGGGATAAACTTAAACTAAGTTTTCATACAGACCTTGAAGAGACCTGAAAGAGACAATGAAGTTTATCTTTTGTCAATCATCTAGTCTCTTTCTAAATCTGTGACTAAACTTAATTCATTCCAAACACACACTACAACACTTGTGGCAATTGTCTAGTAAAAAGACAGGGTTTGTTTATGATCACCTGTGTCCACATTTCTCCATTCAATAAATCTTCAGGGAAAGAGATCATTAACTTACACTGTTCTCTGGGAGACATTCTGAAATTACATAGGAATGTCTTCCTCAATTCTAACCTTAAAATTAATATATCTATAATTACCACACTTTTATTTATATAAAACACACATATTTACATCGATGATATAAACATCTAAATCCACTCATACATTCATTAATATAAAAACCCCAAAGAAAATTAGTCTCTTTCTATCGATTTCAATTAACCTAAAACTCACACATTTCTACTTCAGTGTCTTATCTGGGTAAATAAATTTTATTAGACCTGTCTACTAGAGTTCAGCGGACACCTGGACGTTTGGGTTCGGCAGGTTTGGCCGAACTTGAAAAAAAAAATTCGGGACCCGAACTTGACCCCGAACCCGAACCCCATTGAAGTCAATGGGGACCTGAACTTTTGAGCACTAAAATTGCTGTAAAAATGTCATGGAAAGAGCTAGAGGGCTGCAAAAGGCAGCAAAATGTGCTTAAGAGCATGGCAAATGCTCTGCAAACAAATGTGGATAGGGAAATTAATTTTAAAAAAACATAAAAGACCTTAAAAAAAAATTAGAATGATGTAGGAGGAAGAGGTTGAGGAGGCGATGAATGGGTGGATGTGGCCGTGTAGGCTCACGTGGTGGTCTAGGTGGAAGTGGCGGCAAAGAAGGAATAGGTAGCCAACACAGATGTGTGTTATTTTGCATTTTTACATAGGGGTATCCCCCAAAATATTGGGACATCTAAAAAATAAAAATAAAGGAATAAGTGCACTTGAGTACAAGGATGGATGGTTGAGGCTGTTAGAACTGTCTATTCTGCACAAGGTACAGACAAGTCTTGTGGGATCCAGGCTTGGTTCATTTTAATGAACGTGAGCTTGTCTACGTTGGCTGTGGACAGGCAGCTGCGTCTGTCTGTAATGACGCCTCCGCAGTGCCTGTCCCTTTAACAGTGAACTCCACAGCGCCCGTCTGTTTAATAGTGGCCCCTGCCCCCCATGCATTTAGCAGTGTAGTTGTGCCGTCATACGTCATATGACTGAATATTTAGGGACATGCAAACTGCTAAAACCTGTTATCAGTTGTTTTGGCAACCTGGAGTAGGAACTGCGAGCTTCTATTGGCTAATAAGGGACATGTGACCATGTAAATAGAAGTTCAGATTTAAGCGAAAGGCTTGCTGGCTTACATTGGCTAATTGTCACGGTCATATTGTTGTTTGACCTTGACAGGGTTGCTGTGCAGACTGGTTGCCGGTGGCAACATGTTGTTGTCGGTTTGCACGTGCATTTCCCCTTAAAGGTGTGCCTCCCTGCTGTTTGGTGAGCGAGGGGTTAATCTTATAGCTGGTGGGGATTTAGGTGTGTCCTGGGTGTGGCCACGATATGGATATTACCTGTGGCCTCCTGGCTGGAGTCAGTTGTACTCCAGCCTTGTTTGGTGATGGAGCTCTGCTTCTTTCCTGGGTGATTCTTCCCAGTCCTTGAGGGCCACCTTCATTGACATAAATTGTCTTCCTTTTGTATGTTCCTTTTACCCTACTTCACTTGTATGTTAGATGAGGGTTTATGTTCAGGGTGTGTTGTACGTCTTGATTGTTGTTAAATGTCTGGGCTGTTGTTGGTGTTTGTCCCTGCATGCATGTAAGACGTTTTCCCTTTGTGTTGTGTCCTCCAGAAGGGGGTTGGTTTCCCAGAGGGGTGAACCACTAGCCTGTATGCAGCGCTGCCTGGGGCTGCCATGCACCTTGCGGCAAGGGGGTCCTGGCAAAGTCTGGTGTGCTGGATACCTGTGAGAGTTGCTGGTACGGCGTCCTGTTTGGTGTTAGGGCTCCTGTACGTATGCACGGGTTCCAGTCGTAGAGACTTCGGCAGGAAAGTGTGTTGTCTTGTGTTCTTACCTGCCGATCCTCTTGCTGTGTATGGTCTCTCCTTTTCTCTGCTATTAGGCTTTAGAGACTCTTGTTCTTTCGTGTCTTGGATAGAGATGTCCCGAACTATTCGCCGGCGAACAGTTCCCGGCAAACATAGCTTGTTCGCGTTCGCCGCGGCGGGCAAACATATGTGATGTTCGGTCCGCCCCCTTTTCGTCATCATTGAGTAAACTTTGACCCTGTACCTCACAGTCAGCAGACACATTCCAGCCAATAAGCATCATACCCTCCCTCCCAGACCCTCCCACCTCCTGGACAGCATCCATTTTAGATTTATTCGGAAGCTGTATTCTTAGTGAGAGGAGGGACAGTGTAGCTGCTGCTGATTTAATAGGGAAATCGATAGCTAGGCTAGTGTATTCAGTGTTCACTACAGTCCTGAAAGACTCATCTGATCTCTGCTGTAAGGACAGCACCCCAAAAAGCCCTTTTTTTTTCCCTGTGTAATCTAATTGCAGTTGCCTGCCAGCGTGTGTGTCAGGCTCACAGCGTATACTGTGCCCAGTTGCCCAGTGCCACCACTCATATCTGGTGTCACAGTAGCTTGCATTTAAAAAAAACTGTAATATAATAGCAGTCAGTTGCCTGCACGCGTGTGTGCTTCATGCCCTGCAAGTGCATAGTGTCACCAGTGCAACTCATATCTGGTGTCACAGTAGTTTACATTTAAAAAAACAACAACAATTTTGACTGTAAAATAATAGCAGTCAGTTGCCTGCATGTGTGTGTGTTTCAGGCCCTGCAAGTGCACAGTGTCACACCAGTGCAACTCATATCTGGTGTCACAGTAGATTACATAAAAATAAAATACATTTTTTGACTGTAAAATAATAGCAGTCAGTTGCCTGCACGCGTGTGTGTTTCAGGCCCTGCAAGTGCATAGTGTCACCAGCGCAACTCATATCTGGTGTCACAGTAGATTACATTTAAAAAAGCAAAACAATTTTGACTGTGAAATAATAGCAGTCAGTTGCCTGCACGTGTGTGTGTTTCAGGCCCTGCAAGTGCATAGTGTCACCAGCGCAACTCATATCTGGTGTCACAGTAGATTACATTTAAAAAAAATAATAAAATTTTACTGTGAAATAATAGCAGTCAGTTACCTGCACGTGTGTGTGTTTCAGGCCCTGCAAGTGCACAGTGTCACACCAGTGCAACTCATATCTGGTGTCACAGTAGATTGCATTTAAAAAATATATATATTTTGACTGTGAAATAATAGCAGTCAGTTGCCTGCACGTGTGTGTGTTTCAGGCCCTGCAAGTGCATAGTGTCACCAGCGCAACTCATATCTGGTGTCACAGTATACTACATAAAAAAAAAATATATAATTTTGACTGTGAAATAATAGCAGTCAGTTGCCTGCACGCGTGTGTGTTTCAGGCCCTGCAAGTTCATAGTGTCACCAGCGCAACTCATATCTGGTGTCACAGTAGATTACATTTAAAAAAACAAAACAATTTTGACTGTGAAATAATAGCATTCAGTTGCCTGCACGTGTGTGTGTTTCAGGCCCTGCAAGTGCACAGTGTCACACCAGTGCAACTCATATCTGGTGTCACAGTAGATTATGGGTTGTATTATCACATAGATGAATAGAATTGACGGCACCTGCATGTTGTAACCCCGATATGATCCATATACTGATCGAATATAACAACATATCCTCTGAGTGACCAGAGAACGGCAGCTGCGCGGGGATTATTTGAAGCACCAATTGGCTCACTTAGATTTGCCACTGGGTGTTCCTCCCGGTACTGCCTGTGTTGTTGTCGCCTCTGTACAGTTAGAGTTACCTAAATATATGGGGATCAATTGAGACATTTATTAATGTATCTGTCTTTGGTTTGCCCCTGAATGTTATAAGGCTATACAGTCACCTAAAGAATTATTATGTTCTATTTCTCATTAATGCAATTATCTAGTCAACCAATCACATGGCAGTTGCTTCAATGCATTTAGGGGTGTGGTCCTGGTCAAGATAATCTCCTGAACTCCAAACTGAATGTCAGAATGGGAAAGAAATGTGATTTAAGCAATTTTGAGCGTGGCATGGTTGTTGGTGCCAGACGGGCCGGTCTGAGTATTTCACAATCTGCTCAGTTACTGGGATTTTCACGCACAACCATTTCTAGGGTTTACAAAGAATGGTGTGAAAAGGGAAATACATACAGTATGCGGCAGTTGTAACATCCATTTTCTTGAAGCCTAGAGGCAGGTCTTCTCTGTACTGTCTAGGGCTTGCTGGGACATATCCTGTTCATTCCAGCTCTGGCTACTGTAGTGACCAGATCCACAGGACATCTTAACGCTATTACAGATTGCAAACCTGACGAACACCAAAGCCTGTGAGTAAAGGGGTTTTGCTAGTCAGCTTGTGTAGAGGGATGTTAGACATTGCAGATAGATAATGTGTGTTTCAGTGTAGTAAGCAAGCACATGTTAGTTAGGCCCTATCTTTTGTATTAGCTATGTATAATGTATGTTGCTTGAATAGCCATGCTTATATCTTTCTTTTTATGTTTGTTTCACAGTTTTACCATATCATCTCATATCATATCATATGAACACTATTGTACACATTCCTGTTCATTATATCTCAGTAAAGATTGCATCAGTTCAGTAAACCAGCGCATCTTTCATTGGGATTCGGTTTATACTTGATGTTAAGCTGTGTACCTAAAGCAACACGCAGTCGAGACATTTCAGTAAAAAGGCTTTAAAACGTTGTCAGAAGCAGTTAAACAGCTTTGAATCGTCCTCCGCAGTAAAAGGACTAATAACTCCTTTCAGCCACGTGGAGTGAAACGAAAGTGAAACTAATTTCTCTCACTCACTACAACACTGATACTGCTTGTGTCCAGTCATCATCATTATCCACGCTGCCAGCTAAATCAAGATGCAGAACACAGAGAACAACACTCTGACAGTTAACTCTCAATGCTCCTATAAGGAGGATGACACACAAGCTTGCCAAGAATCAAGTCTAGATGCACAACACTGTCTAGAGCATCCAGTCAAACAAATCTGACTTCAGCTAGCGCCGATTCAGCAAGATCTAAGCGTACTAGTTCTAGACGTTCAAGCATCACCAGTCGGTCATCGGCTAGCGACAAAGCGACTAAGGCAAGAGCAAAAGCAGAGGCAGCTTGCGCCATGGCTTCTTATGCAGAGCAGGAAGCTGAATTGATGAGAGAGCAAGCAAAAAGTGAATCTGAAGCACTTAAAAAGAAAGCAGAAGTGGAAGCATCTTTACACTTACTCAAACAGCAGAAAAACGCTGCAGCAGCCTTAGCCGAGGCAGAAGTTTTCACAAGGGCTGCTGAAGCTCAGTTCGATGGCATAGAAAACCAGATGTCATCCCACAGCGCAATCCAACGCACCCGTGAGTACGTACAGTCACAAGCAACCATGTACACCGACCAGCAGTCCAAAGATGCACCTAGGTCTTCATTGACTCCACCAGCAATAAACAACTTTGATACTACGCAACATTGCAAGACTAAATCAGAATCTCAGTGTGGGAAGTCAAGTGGTCGCATGCTCAGAGACCAATCTGCCAACCCTCCAAGAGTGCAAACGGATGCTCGCGTACTCCCTCCTCAAGCAAATACAAGTCTGGATTATAGCAGAAAGACTTACAACAGACGAGAACAACCACCTAAACAAAGTGGATTCAGTCAAGCGCCTCATCAGCCTTACCAGCCGCAGCCATACCCTGAGTTTACACCCGAGCAGTATTCGCCAGATGCAACAAGTGCTATAGAAGTGGCAAAATTCCTGATGCACCGTGAGATAGTGGGCGCTGGTCTCATGAAATTCGATGACCGTCCAGAAAACTACTGGGCCTGGAAGTCATCTTTCCTGAGCGGTACCCAAGACTTAAATCTGACAGAGAAAGGAAAGCTTGACCAGCTTGTCAGATGGCTAGGACCAGAGTCCACTGAGCAAGCCCAAAGGATCAGATCAGTACATGTTCATGACGCAGCAGCAGGACTTGCAATGGTCTGGCGGAGACTAGAACAATGCTATGGATCACCTGAAGTGATCGAGGATGCTCTTCTGAAAAGGATAGAAAACTATCCAAGAATAACAAATAAGGATTACCAAAAGCTGAGAGGTTTGGGAGACCTACTCTTAGAAATAGAAGCCGCTAAGTCTAGTGGATATCTGCCAGGTCTCTCATATCTGGATACAGCACGTGGAGTTGAGCCTATAATCGAGAAACTTCCTTACAACTTGCAAGAAAGGTGGGTAGCTCAAGCTTCAAGATAGAAGAAAGATCATCGAGTTGCATTTCCACCGTTTGCCTTCTTCGCTGAATTAATAGAAGACCAAGCTGAAATACGCAATGACCCAAGCTTTGCTTTCCTGAACAAGAGAACGGCAAGCTTCCCAAAGGTAGAGCAGAAATCTCCAGGGCTTTACAAAGAACGCAGAGCAACAGTTTCTGTAAGGAAGACAGAAGTTCCGCCTGAATCTGCAGCCAATCAGGAAGACAACACAAGGAAGAAAGTTGAGGAGTCAGACAAAATATGTCCTATCCACAACAAGCCTCATCCACTAAGAAAATGTCGCAGTTTCAGAAGTAAGACATTAGAAGAGCGCAAAGCTTATCTTAACCACTTTCCGTCCGCCCATAGGATATAAACGTCCTATGGGTGGACCTCTATTTCTGAAAGCACGTTTTAAAACGTCCTTTCAGAAATAGCAGCTGCACGCTAATCGTGCAGCTGCTGATCGGGTTGCCCGCTGTCAGTGACAGCAGGGCAACCCTAAGACAAGGCAGGGACAGTGCCCAGGTGTCCCTGCCTTCTGGATCGCTGCGCACACAGCGCTCACCGAGCGCTGTGTATGCAGAGCAGGAAGCGATATGCGCTTCCTGTTCCGGCCCGGCGGTGACCAGAGAGTGCAGGGGCTGTGTGAGGTCTGTCAGAGACCTCGATCAGCCCTGCTCTGAGGCTGTACAGCGCTGGATTGCTGCTGTACAGCCTCTCTAGGGGTGCATTTCTTCTGTAACTGGGGCTACTATGTCAGCCCCAGTTACAGGAGAAATCAACAGTAAAAAAAAAAAGAAAAAGTGAAGTAAATGTCCCCCAGAGGTCTTGTATGACCTTATGGGGGACGAAAAGTGTAAAATAAAAAAAATAAAAATAAAAGGTTGAAAATAAAAAAATAAAATAAGGTTTCACATGTAAAAAAAAAAAGTCCCCAAGTAAGGAATGAGAAAATAAAAGTTAAAAATAGAAAAAATAAAATAAAATAGACATATTTGGTATTGCCGCGTCCGTAAAAACCAGCTCTATAAAAATATCACATGACCTAACCCCTCGGGTGAACACAATAAAAAAAAAAAAAAAAAAAAGAACTGTGTCAAAACAAGCAATTTTTGTCACCTTGCATCACAAAAGGTGCAACACCAAGTGATCAAAAATGCGTATGTCCCACAAAATAGTACCAATAAAACCGTCACCTCATCCCGCAAAAAATGAGCCCCTACATAAGAAAATCTCTAAAAAAATAAAAAAAACTATAGCTCTTAGAACATGGAGACACTGAAACATCATTTTTTGGGTTTCAAAAATGCTATTATTGTGTTAAAGTGAAACAAATAAAAAAAAGTATACATATTAGGTATTGCCGCGTCCGTAAAAACCAGCTCTATAAAAATATCACATGAGCTAACCCCTCAGGTGAACACCGTAAAAAAATAAAAAAAAACTGTGTCAAAACAAGCAATTTTTGTCACCTTGCATCACAAAAGGTGCAACACCAAGTGATCAAAAACGCGTATGTCCCACAAAATAGTACCAATAAAACCGTCGCCTCATCCCGCAAAAAATGAGCCCCTACATAAGAAAATCTCTCAAAAAATAAAAAAACTATAGCTCTCAGAACATGGACACATTAAAACATAATTTTTTTGTTTCAAAAATGCCATTATTGTGTAAAACTTTAATAAATGAGAAAAAGTATACATATTAGGTATCGCCACGTCCGTAACAATCTGCTCTATAAATAGTACTAATAAAACTGGCACCTTATCCCCTAGTTTCCAAAATGGGGTCACTTCTTGGGAGTTTCTACTGTAAGGGTGCATCAAGGGGCTTTAAATGGGCATCTAAAAACCATGTGGAGTTCCTTTTCTTCTGCGCCCTGCCGTGTGCCCATACAGCAGTTTATGACCACATGTGGGGTGTTTCTGTAAACCGCAGAATCTGGGTAATAAATATTGAGTTTTGTTTGGCTTGTTAACTATCGATGTGTAAAGAAAAAAAATTGATTAAAATGGAAAATCTGCCAAAAAAGTGAAATTTAAAAATTTTAACTCCATTTTCCTTTAATTCTTGTGGAACGCCTAAAGGGTTAACAAAGTTTGTAAAATCGGTTTTGAATACCTTGAGGGGTGTAGTTTCTACAATGGGGTCATTTATGGGGGTATCCACTATGTAGGCCCCACAAAGTGACTTCAGACCTGAACTGGTCCTTAAAAAGTGGGTTTTGGTAATTTTCTTAAAAATTTGAAGAATTGCTTCTAAACTTCTAAGCCTTCTAACGTCCTAAAAAAATAAAATGACATTTCCAAAATGATGCCAACATAAAGTAGACATATGGGGAATATTAAGTAATAAATATTTTATGAGGTATCACTTTCTGTTTTAAAAGCAGAGAAATTTAAATTTAGAAAATTGCAAATTTTTCAAATTTTGGGGTAAATTTGGGATTTTTTTCATAAATAAAGGTGAAATATTTTTACTCAAATTTATGACTATCATGAAGTACAATGTGTCACGAGAAAACAATCTCTGAATGACTTGGATAAATAAAGGCGTTCCAAAGTTATTACCACATAAAGTGAGATATGTCAGTTTTGCAAAATTTGGCCTGGTCAGGAAGGGGGCAAATGGCCCAGATGGCAGGTGGTTAAAGACAATCGCATTTGTTTCAGATGCTGCGCTTCAATTCAGCATCTTGCAAAAGACTGTACAAAAACAATACAATGCGCAGAGTGTAACAGTGACAAACACTTGTCAACACTGCACCCGGGACCACCACCATGGAAACAAGAAGTTCCGGCAACTCAAGAAGATCATGGTGGGGAGCAAGGCGAGAGTACAACGCCAGCAGTAACCTCAAAGTGCACTGAGATCTGTACAGAGCAGGGCCGCTCAAGATCGTGCTCCAAGATATGCTTAGTCAAGGTGTATCCAGCAGGTTTCAGAGAAAAAGCAATCAAGATGTACACAGTCATGGATGAACAGAGTAACAGATCTCTGGCAAAAGCAGAATTCTTTGACCTCTTCGGTGACAAAGGAAGTCCAACTCCATACACCTTGAAGACTTGTTCTGGAGTTGTAGAGACAATAGGGAGAAGAGCAAATAACTACATCATCGAGTCATTAGATGGAAAGACAAAGGTGACTCTACCTACCCTCATAGAATGTGATGAGATACCAGACGACAGGTCAGAGATTCCCACACCTGAAGTTGCTCGTCATCACCCTCATCTGGTGCGAATAGCAGACCAAATACCAGCACTAGATCCAGATGCTGCAATCACCCTTCTACTTGGGAGAGATATTCTCAGAGTGCACAAAGTCAGAGAACAGTACAATGGGCCACACAATGCACCATTTGCACAACACCTTGATCTCGGCTGGGTGGAGAAGTATGTCTAGACGGACTGCACAAACCAGCAAAGGTAAATGTCTACAGAACACATCTGTTGCAGAATGGTCGTACATCTTGTCTTTGCCCATGTACCAACAGTCTACACATTAAAGAGAGATTAGATAACCCAACACATCATCGGAGTATCAAGAGGTGCATGGAAGACTTATCCTCAACTGGAAATACAGATGAACTGGGTTGTAAGTGTGTTTGAAAAGAACACGAGACGACGACAAGCAGCACCCTCGGTAGAAGATACCTCTTCCTTGAGATCATGGACAGAGAAGTCTACAGAGACAAGTCAGGCAGCTGGGTAGCCCCTCTACCCTTCCGGTCACCACACCATCGCCTCCTGACAACAGGGTACAAGCAGAGAAAACGCTTCAGTTTGTTGCAGCGCACTCTACAAAGAAAGCCAAATATGAAGAAACACTTCCAAGCCTTCATGCAAAAGATTTTTGACAACGAGCAGGCAAAAAGGGCACCACCACTACAAGAAAACCAAGAACACTGGTACTTACCAATATTTGGGGTGTATCATCCTCAGAAACCAGGTCAGATACGTGTAGTATTTTACTCTAGTGCGAAGCACGAAGGCATCTCACTAAATGACGTCCTTCTCAGCGGACCTGACCTGAACAACACACTCCTTGGAGTACTCATCAGGTTCAGAAAAGAACTTGTAGCAGTAACAGCAGATGTACAACAGATGTTCTACTGTTTCTTTGTTCGAAAAGATCACAGAGACTACTTAAGGTTCCTGTGGTATGCAGACAATGACTTTAACAAAGACATCACAGAGTACAGGATGAAGTTACATGTGTTTGGAAACAGCCCTTCCCCAGCTGTAGCTATCTACAACCTGAAACGAGCAGCACAGCAAGGTAAAAGACATGGTCAAGAAGCCAAACAGTTCGTCATGAAGAACTTCTACGTGGATGATGGACTTGCTTCTTTCTCCAGCAACGAAGAAGCTATTAACGTCCTGAAAAGTACAAAAGAAATGTTGGCAGAATCCAACATAAGATTGAACAAGGTAGCTTCCAACAGCTACAGAGTCATGGAAGCATTTCCAATGGAAGACCGAGCTAAAGACCTCAAAGACTTAGATCTAGGAACAGAATCACAACCCTTGCAAAGAAGTCTTGGGCTTAGTTTGGACCTAAAGACTGACAGTTTCACCTTCAGGGTCTCCAGAGAAGAGAAACCATTCACAAAAAGATGTGTCCTATTACAGTCAACAGTCTTTATGACCCCCTGGGATTCGTAGCACCCATCATCATGCAAGGCAAAGCTCTTTTGAGACAGATCACTACTGAGCAGGAACAAATTGACTGGGACGTACTTCTTCCTAGCGAGAAGCAAATGCAGTGGAAGTTGTGGAAAGACTCATCGTTAGAGCTCGAACAACTCAACATTCCAAGACCGTACGTATTTGTTTCCTTGTCTGCTACAAAGAGGAGAGAATTATGCGTATTCTCTGACGCTTCCACTATGGCTATTGCAGCTGTAACTTACCTCAGGGTAATAGACACTGAGGGACAAAGCCATGTTGGGCTCATCATGGGAAAATCTAAACTAGCTCCCAGACCTGCTCACACTGTCCCATGTCTAGAACTTTGTGCTGCTGTCTTAGCGGTAGAGATGTCAGACATGATTACGACTGAACTGGACATTGAGATCCATGCAGTGAACTTTTATACGGACAGCAAGATTGTGTTAGGATATATTCACAACGCTTCAAAAAGATTTTACACATACGTGACCAACAGAGTGACACGTATCAGAAAGTCTACAAGTCCAGATCAGTGGCATCACATCAGCACGGACAAGAACCCAGCGGATCATGGGACAAGATTGGTGTCAGCCGCTGTACTCAAGCAAACTAACTGGTTCGTAGGTCCATCGTTTCTTGGTAAGCCAGAAACCAAAGAGACTACTCAGGTAGAGATCTTTCAGCTCATAGAACCAGATCAAGATAAAGAGGTAAGACCTCAAGTTGCAGTTTGCAAGACTTTAGTTACCAGAGACAGTCGGGCACCATAGATTTGAAAGGTTTTCCAGTTGGAAGTCGCTGACCCGTGCATCGGATATAACTAATCTGTCTAGCCAGATACTCTGCAGAGCTACTAATACTGATCAGCGAGCAACGACCATCTTGAACAAGCCAAGGACGCGATCATCAAATGCGTCAGCAGGAAGTCTTTAAAGAAGAAATTCAAAGCCTTCTGAAAAAGGAAGAGATTTCTCGACACAGTTCGTTCAAGAAGTTGAACCCTATCCTCGACGAAGACGGAGTACTAAGAATTGGAGGTCGTTTGTCGGCAGCGGATATGACTATCCAAGAGAGACATCCCTTCATCATACCTAAGAATCATCACATCGCTCTTCTTCTGGTAAGACACTATCACGAGCAAGTTGCACATCAAGGACGACACTTCACTGAAGGAGCAGTACGGTCAGCAGGATTGTGGATCATAGGAGGTAAGAGACTAGTCTCCAGCGTGATCAGCAAATGCGTTACCTGTAAGAAGATTAGAGGGAAACTTTAGGTTCAGAAGATGTCAAACTTACCTGCAGACAGACTTGCTTCAGATCCTCCGTTCACTCACGTAGGTCTAGACCTTTTTGGACCATGGAACATCTCTTCTCGCAAGACCAGAGGAGGCAGTGCCGAAAGTAAATGTTGGGCTGTTCTGTTCTCTTGCCTGAGTACTAGAGCAGTTCATATTGAAGTGATTGAATCTTTATCCACTTCAAGTTTCATCAATGCCTTGAGAAGATTCTTCTCTATCAGAGGACCAGCGAAATTGATTCGTTCAGACCGCGGCACAAACTTTATTGGGGCCTGCAAGGAGTTGAAGATCATCTCTACAGACTCTGAAACAGGTTCCTATCTTCAAGATCAAGGATGCACTTGGACTTTTAATCCTCCACACACATCGCATGCTCCTGAAGGTTGGGTCTACTCGCCTCACTCATGAAGCTTTGACTACACTAATGGCTTAAGTCGTGGCCATTATGAACGCCAGACCTTTGGTTCCAGTGTCTACAGATCCGGAGATGCCATCAGTCTTGACACCCGCAATGCTGCTGACCCAGAAGATGGAACCAGTGACAGCTCCCACAGGAGACTTTGACCTCAAGGACTTGTATACCAAGCAATGGAGACAAGTTCAAAGCCTTGCAGACATTTTCTGGAAGAGGTGGAGACAGGAATACCTGGTGACACTCCAGCCACGCAAGAAATGGCAAGATGACAAACCCAACTTACAAGTTGGAGACATTGTCTTATTAAAAGACACTCAGGCCCACAGGAACGAATGGCCTATTGGACTCATTGTGGGGACTGATCCTAGTAGTGATGCTAGAGTTAGAAAGGTTGAAGTTAGAATTGTTAGACAGGGCATTCCCAAGATGTATGCTAGGCCAATTTCTGAAGTAGTTTTACTTCTGTCCAAAGGTTAGTGGCATAAAAAAAAGGTATGCCAGGTGGGGAGTGTGCTGCCTTTGCAATGTATATTACATGCTTGGCACTCTGCAGTGTCTGTTTCTTTAAGTCCCTCCATTTTCTTGAAGCCTAGAGGCGGGTCTTCTCTGTACTGTCTAGGGCTTGCTGGGACATATCCTGTTCATTCCAGCTCTGGCTACTGTAGTGACCAGATCCACAGGACATCTTAAAGCTATTACAGATTGCAAACCTGACGAACACCAAAGCCTGTGAGAAAAGGGGTTTTGCTAGTCAGCTTGTGTAGAGGGATGTTAGACATTGCAGATAGATAATGTGTGTTTCAGTGTAGTTAGCAAGCACATGTTAGTTAGGCCCTATCTTTTGTATTAGATATGTATAATGTATGTTGCTTGAATAGCCATGCTTATATCTTTCTTTTTATGTTAGTTTCACAGTTTTACCATATCATCTCATATCATATCATATCATATGAACACTATTGTACACATTCCTGTTCATTATATCTCAGTAAAGATTGCATCAGTTCAGTAAACCAGCGCATCTTTCATTGGGATTCGGTTTATACTTGATGTTAAGCTGTGTACCTAAAGCAACACGCAGTCGAGACATTACAGTTAGGTATATGCATAATGTCATCTAGTAAAAGTTTGCATCATTTCCTCTACAATGTGCATTTTCCAGGTCCGTTGCATTGTATTTATGCTGTGATATCCATGTACACCAGCAGGTGGCAGCAGTATGTAGCAGAACCAAGCTAGTTAGTATACGTAGACTGGAATAAACCATTCCAGGCTAGCTTCCCCCTTTCTGAGGAGGAGTGGAATGTTCCCACATCCTACTTCAGAGGGAGGAAAGAAAGTTCTAGCAGTGTACCAGCCACCCCCTGTTGGGGTAGGCTGTGTGAATAGGAGCTCCCAGAAACAGGGACCCCAACCAGGGATCCAAGCCTCAACCTGAGGCCCAAGATCAACCTTCCCAGCCTGAGTCCCTTACCTCAGCTGGATGACCAAGGAAGCGGCCAACTTCAGAACTATCAGATCTCCAGGAAGAAACCACCATTCCCTGCGAGCAGTTCTGTAAGTAACAGATTCCAAAATACAAGGAGAAGATAAGTACCTCCATAGCTAGTCAGGCCCAAACTAAGCAGACCACAGACAGAGCAGAAGATAAATACCTGCCAGACTCTTAAAGGCGTATGTACTAGATGCAGAATATATAGATATAATTCCTGCCACATATTGCCAATACCTGCTGGGACCTAAAGACTATTGCTGTAACATTGTATGGATCTAAAGCTGCATCTTCTAACACCAAGTAAAGATAAGTTGGACCCTATTTTCTGTGTGGAATTCCATCATTCCTCCATTACTACTATTTACAGCACTCAATTTTGTTGCATGTGAGCCAGGATACAGGAGTCCAGCCGTACTACAGGTAGGAGACACCGTTGACACAATACAGAGACAATCTCCCCCTCTGGCATTCCTAACCTAGTACGTGTGCTCATACCATCTTAAAGGGCCCTTTTACAGTACCTGCGCAAGCTGCAACTGGCGTCACGAACTTATTTACATCTAAACCTGACCCACTGCATAGCAGCCCTAACTGTCCCAGTGTCCTGCTTATTGCATCAAGTGGCGTCACGAACAGGATAGGATTGTATTGTGTGTCCATCCCTGATGACAGAACCGCATCTACTTGTGCGCAAAAACGGACTTAAAAACCACATATTTCACAGTATAATAAGGGCAGAAGATTGTACCAAAATCGCTAAAAAAGTGACTTTCTTACTTGTTTTGCTATGCCAAAGAAAGCGCTGCACGTGCGCTGCAGCACTTGAGGAGTTAATTCGTTATTGTGGAGATTCGCCATATTCGTTTCAAGATGGCGCTGCATCTTCAAGCCCAAAGACAAAGAAGCCAAGAAACGCCCTCCCAGGAGCGCGAAAATGCTGTCTACGCCCCCCAGAAGCGGGAAAATATAGCGACACCCCCTCAAGAAAGGCACGAAGATGTCAAATACGCCCCTTCAGGAGCGGGAAAAATAGAGAACGCCCTCTATGGACTTGTCACTGCCCTGGCCAGAGATGATAAAAGCTCCACCCTCTGCGCCCCTCCTTTAGTACTGGCGATCAGCGTATGCAGAGGAGTAAGGAGAATGGCATACCCTCGACCAAGATGGAACCAGATGGCCATCGATGGAGAGGATGTCTATCCTGAACAGCCGCTGGAGATCAGAGTCTGCCAACTTATGCAGAGACGCGGCCTAACAACTGTGGATCCCTCCGACTCCAAAGACACAGCAGCATCTACCCTGGCTGAGATACCGGAGATGCCTGAGCGGACGCATGATGAAGTCCCGATTCCTGCCATCGGTGTTCCGGACCTGGTGATCGACTTCCAGGAGGCTGTGGATCCCTCCGCTCTGTTAAGTGCACCAGCAGAAGGCGACATCCCTACCCAGATGGAGGTGGACGTCGTACCTACGCCCGCGGACGACGTCGCTGACGTCACCGCACCAGCAGAGAAGAAGGCCGTGATCCAGATGGCGCCTGAATCCGGAGAGGACCAGCAGAGGACACCGGAACCGGCCACCCGGCCGCAACAGCAGGTAGGAGCAACCCAGCTCCCTGAGGCACAGGTCCGGTCCATGTCCGCTCCACCGCCACGTCCAGAGACCCCAGCACCACCCATCAATCTCAGGCCTACCAAGCCACTGCCACCTCCTGGTGCGGTGGAGGCAGCTGGAGATTCCACTCCACCACCCAGTTACAGCCAGCTCAGTAGCCTCAACCCAGAGGTACCCCACGAGATAACCACCTTTGCCCAGACAGCCTGGGAATACAAGTCGGCTGTGGAAGAGTGGGTGAAGCAAGTCATTGACAGCCCCCAGTCCGGAGACCCCGTCCTGACCCGACGTACCGGAACCGTTCTATGGTTCTCTGTAGAAAGAGGAGTGGGATTCCTCCAGGATAATCACTCTGGCACAGAGGTGTTCGTAGGCCGCAGGTTGGTGAAACGCCACTACTTGCCCCAGGAGAGGCATAACCTCTACATTGTAGATCAGGTGGAATACACACCTATGCGGTCAATGCAAGGACTCTTTGCGGCTGGAGTGACCCTACTGCAGAAACTGCTCTCCCCTGCCATCACCCCCAGAGACCTGGCAGGAGGATCCAGGCTCTGCGGCCAGGACCAGATGCCTGCAGGAAACCCCAGACGGCCGGCTGGTTTTCAAAGAAAAAGCGCAACCAGCCCCTGCACCTCTCATTCCTGACCTGTCACCGCCACCAACCCTGAGGGTAGGACAGATAAATAATTCAGTCTTGACCTTCAACCCTAAGGTGCAGCCATGTTTCCTGCCACCCTATATGCTTCCCTGGAAGCAGCCACAACAGGCACAGTCCAATGTTCTGGCTCTCCCTGCACTAATGCAGCCAGAAGTTCTGCCCCTTCCACCTCATAAATCAAGTTTATTTTTTTTAATTTGTATTTTATTTTATGTAATTTCACTAATTTGTCTGTTACATTTTCGGGTGAAATTCACAAATTTTTGGGTGTGCTAAACCCCGGCTGTACCTAGTAGACGGGTAAAAACATTTCACTAATTTGTCTGTTATATTTTCGGGTGAAATTCACCAATTTTTGGCTGTGATATACCACTGCTATACCTAGTAGATAGGGAAAAAAAAAACATTAATTTGTCTGTTACATATTCGGGTGAAATTCACACTATCCTATCCTGTGTGATACTGCCTGCTGAGCTGTGTATCTAATCCAATCATGTGTGATACTGTCTGCTGAGCTGTGTATCTAATCCTATCCTGTGTGATACTGTCTGCTGAGCTGTGTATCTAATCCTATCCTGTGTGATACTGTCTGCTGAGCTGTGTATCTAATCCTATCCTGTGTGATACTGTCTGCTGAGCTATGTATTTAATCCTATCCTTTGTGATATTCTCTGCTGAGCTAAGTATCTAATATCCTATCCTGTGTGATACTTACTGCTCAGCTGTGTATTTAATCCTGTGATGTTGTGTGATATTATTTGCTGAGCTTTGTATATAATCCAATCCTGTGTGGTACTGTCTGCTGAACGGTGTATCTAATCCTATCCTGTGTGATACTGTCTGCTAACCTGTGTATCTAATAACCTATCCTGTAAGATATTACTTTGTATATAATCCTATCCTGTGTGGTACTGTCTGCTGAGCGGTGTATCTAATATCCTATACTGTGTGATACTTCCTGCTGAGCTGTGTATCTAATCCTGTCATGTGTGATATTGTCTGCTGAGCTGTGTATCTAATGCTATCATATATGTGATACTGTCTGCTGAGCTGTGTATCTAATCCTATTATTTGTAATACTTTCTGCTGAGCTGTGTATCCAATATCCTATCCTGTGTGATACTTCCTGCTGAGCTGTGTATCTAATATCCTATCCTATATGATACTGCCTGCTGAGCTGTGTATCTAAACCTATCCTATGTGAAACTGTTTTCTGTGCTATGCATCTAATCCTATCCTGTGTGATACTGTCTGTTGAGCTGTGTATCAAATCCAATACTTTGTGATACACTCAGCTGAGCTATGTATCTAATATGCTATCCTATGTGATACTGTCTGCTGAGAAGGTGTATCTAATCTTATATTGTGTGATATTATTTGCTGAGCTTTGTATATAATCCTATCCTGTGTGATACTGTCTGCTGAGCTGTGTATCTAATCCTATCCTGTGCGATACTGTCTGCTGAGCTGTGTAATACTGCCTGATAAGTTGTGTATCTAATCCTATCCTGTGTGATACTGTCTGCTGAGCTGTGTATCTAATCCTATCCTATGTGATACTGTCTGCTTAACTATGTATCTAATCTTATCCTGTGTGATACTCTCCTATCCTGTGTGATACTGTCTATTGAGCTGTGTATCTTATGCTATCCTATGTGATACTGTCTGCTGAGATGTGTATCTAATCCTATCCTGTGTGATACTGTCTGCTGAGCTATGTATCTAATCCTATCCTTTGTGATATTCTCTGCTGAGCTATTTATCTAATATCCTATCCTGTGTGATACTTACTGCTGAGCTGTGTATTTAATCCTGTCATGTGTGATACTGTCTGCTGAGCTGTGTATCTAATCCTATTCTCTGTGATACTGTATGCTGAGCTGTGTATCTAATAACCTATCCTGTGAGATACTGCCTGCTGAGCTGTGTATCTAATTCTACCCTTTGTGATACTCTCTGTTGAGCTGTGTATATAATATCCTATCCTGTGTGATACTGCCTGCTGAGCGGTGTATCTAATCTTATGTTGTGTGATATTATTTGCTGAGTTTTGTATATAATCCTATCCTGTGTGGTACTGTCTGCTGAGCGGTGTATCTAATCCTATCCTGTGTGGTACTGTTTGCTAACCTGTGTATCTAATAACCTATCCTGTGAGATATTACTTTGTATATAATCCTATCTTGTGTGGTACTGCCTGCTGAGCGGTGTATCTAATATTCTATACTGTGTGATACTTCCTGCTGAGCTGTGTATCTAAGTCTGTCATGTGTGATATTGTCTGCTGAGCTGTGTATATAATGCTATCCTATATGTGATACTGTCTGCTGAGCTGTGTGTCTAATCCTATTCTTTGTGATTCTTTCTGCTTAGCTGTGTATCTAATATTATCCTGTGTGATTCTGTCTTCTGTGCTGTTTATCTAATCCCATCCTTTGTGATACTGTCTGCTGAGCTGTGTATCTAATATCCTATTCTATATGATAAAAAGTAGTATAGACAAACCGCTCACTCCCCTTACAATTCTGGAATAGGTGCTCTAGTCTCAAATTGATTCACTCAAATCAACAAAGGCGTAATAAAAAATATATATTATGTAGTATGAGACTGGCACTCCCTCGCATGGAAATAGAGCAATAGTAATAGTGTTGTTGCACAATATTTAATTGGCAAAATATATTAAAATACAACATTACAATACAATATTAAAATAACAATCGCTGCAGCGGAGACAATATCAGTCCCTAAAAATACCTAAAATCTAAAACTTCAATAAAAACTCAAAAAAAAGTCCAAAAAGAAGGGGACCATACGTCCTTAATGTGCAAAAATATCACAAGCCAAAAGTGTCAGTCTATTCCTTATAATAGTATTGGCATTCCTTTCTTATATGCAATATGACATAGTAGAAGGGGTGAAACATATTCTTGAACATAATTATTTTTATTTTGAAGGCCATCATTACTTACAAGTAAAAGGTACCGCCATGGGCACCAGGTTTGCCCCCAGCTATGCAAATCTGTTCCTAGCACATTGGGAGCAGCAATGCATTGATCCACAGCATGTGGGCAACCTGGTGCTCTGGCAAAGGTACATAGATGATGTGCTACTGATATGGAAAGGAAAAGAGGAAGAACTCGTAGCATTCATAGCTGGTCTAAATCAAAATGATTATAATTTAGTGTTCACATCGAATGAGAATAAAAAGGAAATAGAATATTTAGATCTTTTGATCACCCAGAAAGATAAAAAATACATCTGTAGCACGTATCAAAAGCCGATAGTGAGGAATGGTTTTATTCGATATTCAAGCTGTCATCTACCGAATTGGCTTCTAAATGTCCCCTTTGGCCAATTTTGGTGTCTAAAACGAAACTGTACGGAGAACTCACAATTTAAAATGGAGGCGTCAATTATGAAAGAAAAATTTTTAGAGAGAGAATACCCATCCAAAACCATAGAGCAAGCACTTGAGAAAATAAGAAACATACCGAGAGAAATGTTTCTTTTACCAAAAATACAACAAACTACACCTAATAAATAATGCAAATTTTAGATTAATCTTACCTTACTCCATCCAACACAGACAAATAGGGTCAATCATTAAACGGCATTGGCATCATATCTTACAAGACAAACTCTTGGGCCCATTGGTACCCGTGGTACCCCAAATAACTTATACTAGGGCACCCAATCTAGGGATTAAGATAGCCCCATCAATTAAACATAAAGATAAAAAAACAAGTATAATGCAGAATTGGATTGGACTCAAGGGTTTCTATAGGTGTGGTAAATGTCGTGGGTGTAGAAACACGACATTTCCAAAAAGAACAACTCAGGTCACCTCAACTCAGAACTCGTTTTCGGTAGAAATCAAGCATTTTCTTACATGCGATTCTACCAGTGTAATTTATTTGATACAATGTCCATGCCGAAAACAGTATATAGGCCGGACCAAAAGAGCTCTGAAAACAAGGATTTCGGAACATTTGACAAGTATAGGCGCGGTAGACGCCGCATTTGTGTGAGGGGAGGCGCCAGCACCACTACAAAAGGTGGGAGCAGGGAGCTCCCGGGTGACGCGGTCTTCAGCTTCAGCTCGGCTGACGTCACTTCCGGGATTCTCCTGCTCCCATTCTTGCTCCGGCGTCGGCGTGGATACGCGATCCCCCGATACTTCCTCCGGTGGGTAAGTATAGGGCATGCAGCCGAAGCGAGGGGCCGTACATCGGTACACACGGAGGGTAAGTGGGGCGGGGGGGCGGCACGGCGCTGACACCAGCCAGACAGGTTCACACTCACCAGCGGCAGCCGGATCACTGGCACGCACGCCCGATCCTTGCGCCGCATCCACCCGCCTCCTCACATGTGTTCTTTCCACAGGTCGTCGCTAGTGGCAGTCCGGCATCCCTCACTATAGCAGCGCTTACTGTGGGTGTGTTACAGGTATTGTCTGGGGATGTTAGGGCCGTGGCACTGCAATTCTGGGATTTGATCATAAAGTACATCTTCCTTTACAGGGCGCCAGTCTCAGTAAAAAAAAAAAAAAAAAAAAAAGGGGGAGTATCTGCCTGTGGGGGAGGGGGGGGGGGAAGGGGAAATATGGGCGAAGGTGACATTATCCTGCTGCATGATAGGTCGTGTAGGGGAAATATTCATAGGGGGCAGTACGGCCCGGGTATCTGCAACAATCAGCTGCGCCCCCCCATCGCTGGGGCGCCAGTCGCGCATCACCACGTATTGTCAGGCTCACGTGTCTGTCAGTCCCCTCTGAGTACCCAAATACGCTTAGCGCACGCGGGGCGCGTGTTGCAGTTGGCTCAAGCACGCATGCTGGGTCAAGTAATGGTAAACGTGGATCAACGGTCAATGGTTTAAAAGCGGTCCGTGACGTGTAGCGCTTCGGGGCGAAGGAGGTTGGGCTCCAATGGTCAAATGATCGTGGTTAGGATGGTTACCTTAAAAGCTACATCCGTGTGTCTGCATTTACTTTTGTCCTATACGCCATTCACTACTAGAGCAGCGTTCGCTGTTGCATTACATTAATACTCTGCTCACTTCAGATTGCATTCATACGGCTGCTCCATACCATGCTCCGCATATTCACTCAGAGCTGTGCCCATACTATGTTTAAGGCTCCACTCACATCCAGAGCTGCATTTACCCACTTGTTCTTACATCATGTGGTATACTCCGTTTCCACTTAAAGCTGCATTTCTTTCATTACTTCATAAGGGTTACTCCGTATTCTTACTAGGGCTATCAGCGCACTGCTCTGATACTGCTCTTCCAATAAACATAGCTGCTCTTTTCAGGCTTACGTTTCTTTCCTCGGTGGTTTGTTACATTCCTTAGGCCTACCTTTTTCGGTGTGTTCTTTAAATCCTGGTTGGCATTCACTCAGACTGGTCTTCTTTACTTCTGGTTCGTATTCACTCAGATTGATCCCCCGCCCCAGTTAACCAAATAGCTCCCTAGCGGATAGTGGGCCAATAGGAGTAAGTTCCTACTATGTTTTCACAGCTGTTCATTTTGGTTGTCATGACAAGGGTCTTTGCTTAGCGAAACGCATGCCTCTGGCTCTTGGTTTCTCCCATCTGTTCAATCTTGCGGTCGGTTAATGTTTTGTTTATGCAAGTGGTTCGGATCACTAATGTCATGCATTTTCCATTAGGTCTGGCTCACGTTTTAAAGTACTTATCGTCACTGTAAAGTCATCCAGGTCAGTCTCTTGGCTTCAGGGGGCCTCGTGGCTTAGGGGGCCCGATGACCGTTCGTTAGGGGCACATATATGCGAGTCCCCAAGTCATACTGGAGCTGCATAAGTGGTCATAAAAAAAAAATAAAAAATAAATAAATAAATAAAATGAAAATATAATTAAAAATCCGCCATTAGAATATCTCTCGCATGGCTCCGCCATTAGTCTCTCACGCATGACTTCTCCGTTGTAGTGTTGCACATATGGCTCCACCATTAGAGTCTCCCACGCATGGCTTCTCCGTTTACAGGTTACACATATGACTCCGCATGAGTCTCACGCTTGGCTCCGCCATTAGTCTCTCACGCATGGCTCTCCGGTTAGTTTCCCACACATGACTCCGCCATTAGAGCCTCCCACGCATGGCTTCGCCATTAGTTTCTCACCATGGCTTCTTCGGGTTTTTGGTTACACATATGACACCGCCATTAGTCTCTCGCACGGCTTCCCCGTTTTAGGTTTACACATATGACTCCGGCATTAGTCTCTCACACATGGCTTAGCCATTAGTCTCTCACGTATGGCTTCTCCATTTTAGGTTTACACATATGACTTCGCCACTAGTCTCTCACGAACGGCTTCTCCGTTTTAATGGTACACATATGACTCCGCCATTAGAGTCTCTCACGCATGGCTCCGCCATTAGAGTCTCTCACGTTTGGCTTTCCCCTTTTAGTGGTACATATGACTCCGCCATTAGAGTCTCTCACGCATGGCTCCGCCATTAGAGTCTCTCACGTATGGCTTTCCCCTTTTAGTGGTACATATGACTCTGCCATTAGAGTCTCTCACGCATGGCTTAGCCATTAGAGTCTCTCACGCATGGCTTCCCCCCTTTTAGTGTTACATATGACTCCGCCATTAGAGTCTCTCACGCATGGCTTAGCCATTAGAGTCTCTCACGCATGGCTTCCCCCCTTTTAGTGTTACATATGACTCCGCCATTAGAGTCTCTCACGCATGGCTTAGCCATTAGAGTCTCTCACGCATGGCTTCCCCCCTTTTAGTGTTACATATGACTCTGCCATTAGAGTCTCTCACGCATGGCTTAGCCATTAGAGTCTCTCACGCTTCCTTCCCCTTTTAGTGTTACATATGACTCCGCCATTAGAGTCTCTCACGCATGGCTTAGCCATCTGAGTCTCTCACGCATGGCTTCCCCCCTTTAGTGTTACATATGACTCAGCCTTTAGAGTCTCTCACGCATGGCTTAGCCATTAGAGTCTCTCACGCATGGCTTCTCCATTTTAGTGTTACACGTATGACTCCGCCATTAGTCTCTCAAGCATGGCTTCTCCGTTTTAGTGTTACACATATGACTCCGTATGGCTTCTCCGTTCAAATTTTACACACAACAACGCCATTCGAGGCCGGCTGCGCAGTCCCACAACAAGTAAGTCCCATGTCTTTTCTGCCTTCAGACCCGCTCGCATGGCTCGGCAATCTGTGGTTCGCAAAACAAATTTCTCGTGGTGGCTCGCACGTGTGACTCGTGCCAACAGAGTCTCACGCACGTTATTGTTTTCCCTGACTGTTATTTTCTAGGTTGTTGGGTTTCATTGTTTTCTTTATTAGCAGTCATCCCAAGCCTGCCTTTGCGGACATCATCTTCTCCCAGGCATGCTTACTTCAGCTACAAACTCGGGCTGAGGGTGTTGGTGTCCGGCCTAAGTCCTGAGTATCGGTCCATCTTCCAGTAGAAGGTACAGTAATAAGGCGCAGCTTACGAAGTCTGTCATGTCTTCTGACACGACCAGTCCTATCACGACTACAGGCGCAGCATACACAGTTCATCACGACCTTAAGCATTTTCTGTCACAACTGCAGGCATCGTGTACGTTCTGCCCTCATTACAGGCAACATTAGCTCGTTAATCAAATAGCCATGTATTCCGGTGGATGGTTCCCCAGGCCTGGTGGGTCACACATTTCACTTAAATTACTACTACAGTAAGACGGCAGACACCATGTTCTGACTCATGGGCCCTTAATAGGAAGTGTGGCCTGGGGAATAAGTAGAGGTAAAGTATTTTGCCACCAGGAACAGTGGGTGCCCGATCAGGGCCCTGGGCGGATGGTTGGAATTCATCTAGGCCCTACCAACAGATTCACCATTATTTGTTTCAGTCTGCAGCTCTCAGGATTCAGACCTTCTCGTAATATGGTCATACGTTAGTCAACATAGGAGTAAATCGTTTCTGGTTACTGGCCACTCTTTCAATTACATCGCATTAACCATCTCCAAGAACGAGGTGGCGGTTCACATGACAAAGAGGTAAGGTAGATGGTAGTCACTGTGATATATACGGTATATTCCACACCTCCATCGTGAAAGGTCTTTTTCCGTTCAAAATCGGGTGTCGTAACGGTATGTATATATTTATTCTAAACAAGGGCTGCTCTTTTTGGCCCCTTAGGGCTGCCATACCGCGGCAGTCGTGGCGTGATTCTACTGCTTGTCATGGACTGGGGTAGATAGGTTGGGTTCACCTTTCTGACGGCCTGTCCGACCACAGGTATCAAGCAAATATATTGCTGCATTTGTGGGAGGGGAGGCGGATTACAGGGCTAATTTCACGCACCTGTGGGCCCAGGCTGGCTGACCGCTGGGCTGATTATACGTACCTGTGGGCCCAGGCTGGCTGATTACTAGGCTATTCATAGGCACCTGTGGGCCCAGGCTGACGATGATTCAGCTGATCTCCCCTACTAGCTTTTGGCTCCATTCCCCTCAGCATTCAGGTCTTCCTAGAGCACGTCCGGAGCCTCCTCTCCAAGGTAAAGGTAAACCCGCAATCAATCGCGGGGCATTCCTTTAGGACGGGCGCGGCTTCCGCAGCTTCAAAATATAGCACCCTGGAGCACGTCGTAGAGAGACTAGGTCGGTGGCGGTCTTCTTTCTATACCGGGTACATTCCCAATCCACGCTCCGAAATGTCTTGCGCTTTTCAGAAGGTTGTACTGTAAGTCCGTAACATGAGTCCTTTGTACCATCCGTGTCTCACGCGTCATTTTTGGCCCCTTTAGGCTTTCCTTACACAAGCAGTTCCGCCACACCCCCACTGCTAAGGTTAGGACTCATCATCTGCTAGCCGATCCGATCACAAGTATAGGCGCGGTAGACGCCGCATTTGTGTGAGGGGAGGCGCCAGCACCACTACAAAAGGTGGGAGCAGGGAGCTCCCGGGTGACGCGGTCTTCAGCTTCAGCTCACCCACCCACAGCCCTCAACTCACACATCCTCCTTCCAAGGTGGCCCCCTTTAGGCTTTCCTTACACAAGCAGTTCCGCCACACCCCCACTGCTAAGGTTAGGACTCATCATCTGCTAGCCGATCCGATCACAAATATAAAAAACGGATATATGAAACATTCTCTCTCTAGACATTTTAAGGAGGCCCATAATAAAGACTATAGGGGGCTAACATTCACTGCTCTGGAAAGGATCGATAAGAATTGGCGAGGAGGGAAACATGTAGAGACCATGTCCAGAGCAGAATCTAGGAAAATTTATGAATTTGGAAGCCTTATTCCGAAAGGTCTCAATGCAGACCTGGAGATTTTTGGATTCCTGTAAGAATCTAACGGTGGGTGTGCCCCTCGTCAGACGAGGGGTCGCATGTCTGGCTGTCTTTCAGCACTGCGACCCCTCCTTTGTGATGGGCCTACCCACCATTTAACACTTGAACAGATGCACCGTCACTTTATCTATCAGGATAATATATGTAATACTATATTTTTTTCACTTGTATGTTTCATATCTATGTAATGTTATTTATGAAGTTAATATTCACAATTTAGCACTTAGAATTGATTTTTGTTACAGGATATCTGCACATTGATATATTTTGTTATGGATTGACCATTTAGCAACCTTTCTGGACTATTTCTTTCATAGACTAGATTAATTAGACCATGGGACACATTATACCATAAAAAATGCATTGTCCCCCAAAAAAACGCATGGAAACTGCATATTCGTTTTTTGGTTCCAGACCAGATTTTGGTGTTCCAGAGCAGATCCCTTACTCCAGATCTGATCTTACATGCATCTTAAAAGGGATATAAAAGGAATCACAGTTAGTTAGGATGTCACCACTGAGGAAGGGCAAAGGAGATCCCCAAAACGCATTTGGTGCTTTTCAAAGACATCCCCAACAAGTGACCCCCACTGGAAGTTCGTCTACTAATATCCGGAGATACACAAAGAGATTGGAGCGCTCCAAAGATAAAGACCCGGAATTTCAGCCATTCAAACTGGTCAGTACAAGTATAAATTCACCACTCGTGATATTACATCCTGATCGTATAACCGGATCCGAGATTTGTGGATAACGATCGAGAGAGACCAGAGACGAACGAACCAGGTGGGACGCTAAACACTGAGAACCACGTGAATGAATACCGTGAGTAAAAATCAAAAGGATTGAATATTGGGACTGCAGGATAATTGACATTCACCTGTGAGTAACAACTTGGGGTCCGATTGGATACTTTATCGAATATTTATATCGGACAATTCCGAATATTTGAAGAAGTGCCTTGCATGGATCTTGCATGTCATATTGCATATAAGAAAGGAATGCCAATACTATTATAAGGAATAGACTGACACTTTTGGCTTGCGATATTTTTGCACATTCAGGACGTATGGTCCCCTTCTTTTTGGACTTTTTTTGAGTTTTTATTGAAGTTTTATATTTTAGGTATTTTTAGGGACTGATATTGTCTCTGCTGCAGCGATTGTTATTTTAATATTGTATTGTAATGTTGTAATTTAATATATTTTGCCAATTAAATATTGTGTAACAACACTATTACTATTGCTCTATTTCCATGCGAGGGAGTGCCAGTCTCATACTACATAATATATACTATTCTATATGATACTGCCGGCTGAGCTGTGTATCTAATCTTATGTTGTGTGATATTGTTTGCTGAGCTTTGTATCTAATCTTGTATTGTAATGATATTATTTGCTGAGCTTTGCACATAATCCTATCCTGTGTGATACTGTCTGCTGAGCTGTGTATCTAATCCTATCCTGTGTGAAACTGTCTTCTGTGCTGTGTATCTAATCCTATCCTATGTGATACTGTCTGTTGAGCTGTGTATCAAATCAAATCCTTTCTGATACTCTCTGCTGAGCTATGTATCTAACATCCTATACTGTGTGATACTGCCTGCTGAGCTGTGTATCTAATCTTATGTTGTGTGATACTGTCTTCTGTGCACTATATCTAATGCTATCCTATGTGATACTGTCTGCTGAGCTATGTATCTAATCCTATCCTTTGTGATAATGTCTGCTGAGCTGTGTAATACTATCTGATAAGCTGTGTATCTAATCCTATCCTGTGTGATACTGTCTGCTTAGCTGTGTATCTAATCTTATCCTGTGTGATACTGTCTTCTGTGCTATGTATCTAATTCTATCCTGTGCGATACTGTGAATTGAGCTGTGTATCTTATGCTATCCTATGTGATACTGTCTGCTGAGTTGTGTATCTAATCCTATCCTGTGTGATACTGTCTACTGAGCTGTGTATCTAATCCTATGTGATACTGTCTGCTGAGCTGTGTATCTAATCCTATCCTGTGTGATACTGTCTTCTAAGCTGTGTATCTAATCCTTTCCTTTGTGATAATGTCTGCTGAGCTGTGTATCTAATCCTATCATGTGTGATACTGTCTGCTGAGCTGTGTACTACTGTCTACAAAGCTGTGTATCTAATCCTATCCTATGTGATACTGTCTGCTAAGCTGTGTATCTAATTCTATCCTGTGTGATACTGTCTGGTGAGCTGTGTATCTAATCCTATCCTGTGTGATACTGTCTGCTGAGCTATGTATCCAATATCCTATCCTGTGTGATACTTCCTGCTGAGCTGTGTATCTAATCCTATCCTTTGTGATACTGTCTTCTGTGGAGTTTATCTAATCCTATTCCGTCTGATACTTCCTGCTAAGCTGTCTATCTAATCCTATCCTGTGTGATGCTGTCTGCTTAGCTGTGTATGTAATCATATCCTGTGTAATACTGTCTGCTGTACTGTGTATCTAATCCTATCCTTTGTGATACCGTCTGCTGAGCTATGTATCTAATATCCTATCCTGTGTGATACTTTCTGCTGAGCTGTGTATCTAATCCTATCCTTTGTGATACCGTCTGCTGAGCTATGTATCTAATATCCTATCCTGTGTGATACTTTCTGCTGAGCTGTGTATCTAATCCTATCCTGTGTGAAACTGTCTTCTGTGCTGTGTATCTAATCCTATCCTGTGTGATACTGTCTGTTGAGCTGTGTATCAAATCAAATCCTTTGTGATACTCTCTGCTGAGCTATGTATCTAATATCCTATCCTGTGTGATACTGCCTGCTGAGTGGTGTATCTAATCTTATGTTGTGTGATATTATTTGCTGAGCTTTGTATATTATCCTTTCCTATGTGATACTGTCTGATGAGCTGTGTATCTAATGATTAGATACACAGCTCAGCAGACAGTATCACATAGGATAGCATTAGATACACAGCACATTAGACAGTATCACATAGGATAGGATTAGATTCTAATCCTATCCTATGTGATACTGTCTAATGTGCTGTGTATCTAATGCTATCCTGTGTGATACTGTCTGCTGAGCTGTGTATCTAATCCTATCCTTTGTGATAATGTCTGCTGAGCTGTGTATCTAATCCTGTCCTGTGCAATACTGTCTGCTGAGCTGTGTAATACTGCCTAACAAGTTGTGCATCTAATCCTATCCTGTGTGATACTGTCTGCTGAGCTGTGTATCTAGTCTTATCCTGTGTGATACTCTCTTCTGTGCTGTGTATCTAATCCTATCCTGTGTGATACTGTCTTCTAAGCTGTGTATCTAATTTAATCATTTGTGATACTCTCTGCTGAGCTGTGTATCTAATGCTATCATGTGTGATATTGTCTGCTCAGCTATGTATCTAATCCTATCCTGTGTGATGCTGTCTGCTCAGCTGTGTATCTAATCCTATCCTGTGTGATACTTCCTGCTGAGCTGTTTATCTAATCCTATCCTATGTGATGCTGTCTGCTGAGATGTGTATCTAATCCTATCCTGTGTGATACTAACTGCTGCGCTATGTATCTAATCCTATCCTTTGTGATATTCTCTGCTGAGCTGTGTATTTAATCCTGTCATGTGTGATACTGTCTGCTGAGCTGTATATCTAATCCTATTCTGTGTGATACTGTCTGCTGAGCTGTGTATATAATATCCTATCCTGTGAGATACTGCCTGCTGAGCTGTGTATCTAATCCTACCCTGTGTGATAATGTCTGTTGAACTGTGTATCTAATCCTATCATGTGTGATACTGTCTGCTCAGCTGTGTGATACTGTCTGATAAGCTGTGTATCTAATCCTATCCTGTGTGATACTGTCTGCTGAGCTATGTATCTAATCCTCTCCTGTGCGATACTTCCTGATAAGCTGTGTATCTAATCCTCTCCTGTGTGATACTGTCTGCTTAGCTGTGTATCTAATTACATCCTGTGTAATACTATCTGCTGAGCTATGTATCTAATCCTATCCTTTGTGATACTCTCTGCTGAGCTATGTATCTAATATACTATCCCGCGTGATACATGCTGCTGAGCTGTGTATCTAATCCTATCCTGTGTGATACTTCCTGCTGAGCTGTTTATCTAATACTATCATTTGTGATACTGTCTGCTGAGCTGTGTGATACTGTCTGCTAAACTGTGTATCTAATCCTATCTGTGTGATACTGTCTGCTTAGCTGTGTATCTAATCATATCCTGTGTGATACTGTCTGCTTAGCTGTGTATCTAACCCTATCCTTTGTGATAATGTCTGCTGAGCTGTGTATCTAATCCTATCATGTGTGATACTGTCTGCTGAGCTGTGTGATACTGTCTGCTAAGCTGTGTATCTAATCCTATCCTGTGTGATACTGTCTGCTAAACTATGTATTCAATATCCTATCCTGTGTGATACTTCCTGCTGAGCTGTGTATCTAATCCTATTCCGTCTGATACTGTCTGCTAAACTATGTATCTAATCCTATCCTGTGGGACACTTACTGCTGAGCTGTGTATCTAATCCTATCCTGTGTGATACTGTCTTCTAAGCTGTGTATCTAATCCTATCCTTTGTGATAATGTCTGCTGAGCTATGTATCTAATCCTATCATGTGTGATACTGTCTGCTGAGCTGTGTACTACTGTCTTCTAAACTGTGTATCTAATCCTATCCTATGTGATACTGTCTGCTAAGCTGTGTATCTAATCCTATCCTGTGTGATACTGTCTGCTAAGCTGTGTATCTAATCCTAACTTTTGTGATAATGTTTGTTGAGCTGTGTATCTAATCCTATCATGTGTGATACTGTCTGCTGAGTTGTGTGATATTGTCTGCTAAGCTATGTATCTAATCCTATTCTGTGTGATACTGTCTGCTAAACTGTGTATCTAATCCTATCCTGTGTGATACTGTCTGCTTATCTGTGTATCTAATCCTATCCTATGTAATACTGTCTGCTGTACTGTGTATCTAATCCTATCCTTTGTGATACCGTCTGCTGAGCTATGTATCTAATATCCTATCCTGTGTGATACTGCCTGCTGAGTTGTGTATCTAATCCTATCCTATGTGATACTGTCTAATGTGCTGTGTATCTAATGCTATCCTGTGTGATACTGTCTGCTGAGCTGTGTATCTAATCCTATCCTTTGTGATAATTTCTGCTGAGCTGTGTATCTAATCCTATCCTTTGTGATACTGTCTGCTGAGCTGTGTAATACTGCCTGACAAGTTGTGTATCTAATCCTATCCTGTGTGATACTGTCTGCTGAACTGTGTATCTAATCCTATCCTGTGTGATACTGTCTGCTTAGCTGTGTATCTAATCTTATCCTGTGTGATACTCTCTTCTCTGCTGTGTATCTAATCCTATCCTTTGTGATATTCTCTGCTGAGCTATTTATCTAATATCCTATCCTGTGTGATACTTCCTGCTGAGCTGTGTATCTAATGCTATCATGTGTGATATTGTCTGATGAGCTGTGTGATACTGTCTGCTGAGCTGTGTATCTAATCCTATCCTGTGTGATACGATCTGCTTAGCTGTGTATCTAATCCTATCCTGTGTGATACTGTTTGCTCAGCTGTGTATCTAATCCTATCCTATGTGATACTGTCTGCTGAACTGTGTATCTAATCCTATCCTGTGTGATACTAACTGCTGAGCTATGTATCTAATCCTATCCTTTGTGATACTTACTGCTGAGCTGTGTATTTAATCCTGTCATGTGTGATACTGTCTGCTGAGCTGTGTATATATCTTATCCTGTGAGATACTGCCTGCTGAGCTGTGTATCTAATCCTACCCTTTGTGATAATGTCTGTTGAGCTGTGTATCTAATCCTATCATGTGTGATACTGTCTGCTGAGCTATGTATCTAATCCTATCCTTTGTGATATTCTCTGCTAAACTATTTATCTAATATCCTATCCTGTGTGATACTTACTGCTGAGCTGTGTATTTAATCCTGTCATGTGTGATACTGTCTGCTCAGCTGTGTGATACTGTCTGATAAGCTGTGTATCTAATCCTATCCTGTGTGATACTGTCTGCTTAGCTGTGTATCTAATTACATCCTGTGTAACACTATCTGCTGAGCTATGTATCTAATTCTATCCTTTGTGATACTCTCTGCTGAGCTATGTATCTAATATACTATCCCATTTGATACATACTGCTGAGCTGTGTATCTAATCCTATCCTGTGTGATACTTCCTGCTGAGCTGTGTATCTAATACTATCATTTGTGATACTGTCTGCTGAGCTGTGTGATACTGTCTGCTAAACTTTCTATCTAATCCTATCCTGTGTGATACTGTCTGCTTAGCTATGTATCCAATATCTTATCCTGTGTGATACTATCTGCTAAACTTTCTATCTAATCCTATCCTGTGTGATACTGTCTGCTTAGCTATGTATCCAATATCTTATCCTGTGTGATACTATCTGCTGTGGTGTTTATCTAATCCTATTCCGTCTGATACTGTCTGCTGAGCTATGTATCTAATCCTATCCTGTGTGACACTTACTGCTGAGCTGTTTATCTAATCCTATCCTGTGTGATACTGTCTGCTAAGCTGTGTATCTAATGCTATCCTATGTGATGCTGTCTGCTGAGCTGTGTATCTAAACCTATCCTGTGTGATACTGTCTGCTGAGTTATGTATCTAATCCTATCATGTGTGATACTGTCTGCTGAGCTGTGTATCTAATGCTATCCTATGTGATGCTGTCTGCTGAGCTGTGTATCTAATCCTATCCTGTGTGATACTGTCTGCTGAGTTATGTATCTAATCCTATCCTGTGTGATACTTCCTGCTAAGCTGTTTATCTAATCATATCCTGTGTGATACTGTCTGCTAAGCTGTGTATCTAATGCTATTCTGTTTGATGGTGTCTGCAGAGTTGCGTATCTAATCCTATCCTATGTGATACTGTCTGCTGAGCTGTGTATCTAATCCTATCCTGTGTGATACTGTCTGCTGAGTTATGTATCTAATCCTATCCTTTGTGATATTCTCTGCTGAGCTATGTATCTAATATCCTCTCCTGTGCGATACTTCCTGCTGAGCTGTGTATCTAATCCTATCCTGTGTGATATTGTCTGCTGAGCTGTGTATCTAATAACCTTTCCTGCGAGACACTACTTGCTGAGCTTAGTATCTAATCCTATCCTTTGTGATACTCTCTGCTGAGCTATGTATCTAATATCCTATCCTGTATGATACTGCCTGTTGAGCAGTGTATCTAATCTTATGTTGTGTGATATTATTTGCTGAGCTTTGTATACAATCCTATTCTGTATGGTACTGTCTGCTCAGAGGTGTATCTAATCCTATCCTGTGTGATACTGTCTTCTGTGCTGTGTATCTAATCCTTTCCTATGTGATACTGTCTCTTGAGCTGTGTATCTAATAACCTATCCTGTGAGATACTCCCTGCTGAGCTGTGTATCTAATCCTGACACTTCATATGACTGAATTTTTAAGGACCTGCAAACTGCTAAAACCTGTGATCATTTGTTATAGAAACCTGGAGTAGGACCTGTGAGCTTTTATTGGCTGATAAGGGACATGTGACCGTGTGTATGGCAGTTGGCATATGAAATAAAACACTTGCAGGCTTGTATTGGCTAATGCAGGTAATTTTTGGGGAATATCTCAGAAACGCTAGAGACCTGAGACTCGCTCTATAACTTTCCTGGACACCTGATGTACCTGTGTGCCAAAATTGGTCATTTGGTCGCACATAAAGAACAGACAGATAGACAGAAACTCATTTTTATAATATAAGAGACTAGCAGAAGCACCCACTCGGGTATATTTCATCTATTTCATTTAATGTTTTTGTGTGTCGTTAAAAGATATCGACAGTTTTCCCCATAACTTTGACCTCTACATTACCCGCCTGTTTAACAATGACCTCCACAGTGCCCGCCCCTTTAACAGTGATCTCCACAGTACCCGCCCTATTAAGAGTGACTTCCACAGTGGCCGCCCCTTTAACATTGACTTCCACAGTGGCTGCCCCTTTAATATTGACCTCAATAATGCCCGCCTCTTTAATAGTGACCTCCACTTTGCCCACCCCTTTAACAGTGCCCACCCCTTGAACAGTGACCTCCACAGTGTCCGTCCCTTTAACATTGAACTCCACCATGCCCGCCCCTTTAACAGTGACCTCCACAATGCCCTTTTCTTTAACAGTGCTCCACTCTATAACAGTGACCTTCACAGTGCCCTCCCTTTTACAGTGACTTCCACAGTGCTTGCCCCTTTAATAGTGACTTCCACAATGCCAGCCCCTTTAACAGTGAACTCAACAGTGTCTGCCCCTTTAACAGTGACCTCCACAGCGGCCGCCCCTTCAACAGTGACCTTCACAGTGCCTGCTTCTATAAAAATCACCTCCACAGTGCCCACCCCCTTACCATTGACTACCCCTTTAACAGTGACCTTCATAGTGGCCACCCCTTTAACAGTGACTTTCACAGTGCCTGCCCCTTTAACAGTGACCTTCACAGTGACCGCCCCTTTAACAGTGATCTTCACAGTGCCCGCCCCTTTAACAGCAACTTCCAAAGTACCTGCCTTTTTAACAGTTACCGCCTCAGTACCCGCCCCTTTAACAGTGACTTCTACAGTGCCCGCCCCTTTAACAGTGACCTCTGCAATGCCTGCCCCTTTATCAGTGACCTCCACAGAGCCCGCCCCTTTTAACAGTGAAGTCCACAGTGCCTGTCCATTTAATAGTGGCCCCTGCCCCCCATGCATGTAGCAGTGTAGTTGTGGCGTCATACGTTCAAATGACTGAATATTTAAGGAGCTGCAAACTGCTAAAACCTGTGATCAGTTGTTATGGCAATCTGGAGTAGGACCTGCGAGCTTCTATTGGCTAATATAGGACATGTGACCGTGTAAATGGCAGTTCGGATTTAAGTGAAAGGCTTGCTGGCTTCTATTGGCTAATGCAGGTCATTTTTTGGGAATATCTCAGGAATGGTCAATCCTAGAAAGCTGAGACCCGGTCTAAAATCTTCCCGGACACCTGATGTACCTGTGTGTGGTGAAGATCAGTCCAGTCATTTGGTCACGCATAAAGAACGTCCAGACAGACAGATAGACGTCTAGACAGACAGAAACTCATTTTTATATCTATCTATCTATATATATATATATATATATATATATATATAAGAGATGAAAAACGGACAGCACTCCAGATAAAAGATAGTGGTGTTTATTCACCCATGTGGATGGCAACGTTTCAGCTCATACAAGAGCCTTTTTCAAGCATATATAATAACATGATAATTGGTAATTAATCTAATGGTGGTGACAGTTCATAATTTATTATTTTATTGAGAGCATGACAGCATGATAATGGGTTGTTAATCTGATGGTGGTGACAGTTCATAACGGAGGATTTTAATTGGGCTGAGAGGAAAAGGATGGGTTAATACATATGTGTACACATAAATACATATGTGTACACATGTGAATATATATATGTATAAAAATACACCTACGTGCTTACAGGTGTGGAGGTGTGGATATAGAGAGCGAACAGGGTTAATGTAGGGAATAATGATCAGATAATCGCTGGAATCTTTAAGAATACTGATATTGTGTTACATATGGGGGCACATCGCATTGCGATAGTGGTGACTGTATTACAAAAATATATACAGTAATAAGATAATTGTTGTCAGTGTTTTGAGGTACAGTATACAGGGAGTGCAGAATTATTAGGCAAGTTGTATTTTTGAGGATTAATTTTATTATTGAACAACAACCATGTTCTCAATGAACCCAAAAAACTCATTAATATCAAAGCTGAATATTTTTGGAAGTAGTTTTTAGTTTGTTTTTAGTTATTTTAGGGGGATATCTGTGTGTGCAGGTGACTATTACTGTGCATAATTATTAGGCAACTTAACAAAAAACAAATATATACCCATTTCAATTATTTATTTTTACCAGTGAAACCAATATAACATCTCAACATTCACAAATATACATTTCTGACATTCAAAAACAAAACAAAAACAAATCAGTGACCAATACAGCCACCTTTCTTTGCAAGGACACTCAAAAGCCTGCCATCCATGGATTCTGTCAGTGTTTTGATCTGTTCACCATCAACATTGCGTGCAGCAGCAACCACAGCCTCCCAGACACTGTTCAGAGAGGTGTACTGTTTTCCCTCCTTGTAAATCTCACATTTGATGATGGACCACAGGTTCTCAATGGGGTTCAGATCAGGTGAACAAGGAGGCCATGTCATTAGATTTTCTTCTTTTATACCCTTTCTTGCCAGCCACGCTGTGGAGTACTTGGACGCGTGTGATGGAGCATTGTCCTGCATGAAAATCATGTTTTTCTTGAAGGATGCAGACTTCTTCCTGTACCACTGCTTGAAGAAGGTGTCTTCCAGAAACTGGCAGTAGGACTGGGAGTTGAGCTTGACTCCATCCTCAACCCGAAAAGGCCCCACAAGCTCATCTTTGATGATACCAGCCCAAACCAGTACTCCACCTCCACCTTGCTGGCGTCTGAGTCGGACTGGAGCTCTCTGCCCTTTACCAATCCAGCCACGGGCCCATCCATCTGGCCCATCAAGACTCACTCTCATTTCATCAGTCCATAAAACCTTCGAAAAATCAGTCTTGAGATATTTTTTGGCCCAGTCTTGACGTTTCAACTTGTGTGTCTTGTTCAGTGGTGGTCGTCTTTCAGCCTTTCTTACCTTGGCCATGTCTCTGAGTATTGCATACCTTGTGCTTTTGGGCACTCCAGTGATGTTGCAGCTCTGAAATATGGCCAAACTGGTGGCAAGTGGCATCTTGGCAGCTGCACGCTTGACTTTTCTCAGTTCATGGGCAGTTATTTTGCGCCTTGGTTTTTCCACACGCTTCTTGCGACCCTGTTGACTATTTTGAATGAAACGCTTGATTGTTCGATGATCACGCTTCAGAAGCTTTGCAATTTTAAGAGTGCTGCATCCCTCTGCAAGATATCTCACTATTTTTGACTTTTCTGAGCCTGTCAAGTCCTTCTTTTGACCCATTTTTCCGAAGGAAAGGAAGTTGCCTAATAATTATGCACACCTAATATAGGGTGTTGATGTCATTAGACCACACCCCTTCTCATTACAGAGATGCACATCACCTAATATGCTTAATTGGTAGTAGGCTTTCGAGCCTATACAGCTTGGAGTAAGACAACATGCATAAAGAGGATGATGTGGTCAAAATACTCATTTGCCTAATAATTCTGCACGCAGTGTAGAAACAGAGCCTCCGGGTGCAGATAAAAGGGCAGGGGGAGGAGGTGACAAAGATTGACGGCTTGAGCGGAGCGGCTGAATGCTGGAGGGAGAAGAAGGAGCGCTGTATACATACAGAGAGATGGAAGTGTCAGATGATTGATGAGAGGGGGAGGTTTACAGGGAGTGCAGAATTATTAGGCAAATGAGTATTTTGACCACATCATCCTCTTTATGCATGTTGTCTTACTCCAAGCTGTATAGGCTCGAAAGCCTACTACCAATTAAGCATATTAGGTGATGTGCATCTCTGTAATGAGAAGGGGTGTGGTCTAATGACATCAACACCCTATATTAGGTGTGCATAATTATTAGGCAACTTCCTTTCCTTTGGCAAAACATGTAACACGTAACTGCAAACATTGAAACAAACAGATCTGACAATACAGACATGAACACACAAAAGGCCCATAAAAACTTTTCATTGACTTCAATAAAAAAAAAAGCTTGATCAATGCTGTTGGCACCAATAAAAACCCAAAACTTCCAAAAATAATAGAAATAAAATAAAATTCTCAATGCGCATATTATATGAAAACAAATACCATATTCCATTCATATTCACATACATTTTCATGTACTTAAAACAGCTTATAACCTCACCCTCATACATAAAAACTGAATTGCACACACAGCTCTGCTAAAAACATCTCTCAGGCTTCTTACATTTTTTAACTCCACTACAACTTAAAGCCACACCCATTCACATTCCACTGAATCATGTATTTTCCAACAGAGTCAAACAATTTCTTTGTTTCATTCCAAAACTTGCAGCACAGACAAACACAGCTTTCCTGGAAACAGATATCCACACCACACCCAGAATTGCTAATGGAGTATGTCACTGTTTGTTGCTGCGTTTTCCAATGTCTTCTGGTTTTCACTCTGTGATTAATCAACTCTTATAAGAAGACAATATACATGTTATAATCATACAGTCATTTTGTTAAAAGCTGGATTCCCACATTACACTGCTTGGGAAAGAAAATGACCGAACAATTCTTTGTCTTGTATAATATATTATACATTACTTACTCTGCATGATTCCCTGCCCGCTTCCCTTATCTCAGGAATGTGTTTGTGTGAAGGCGGGGAAAGTGGATTTCTGTACTCACACTAGATACATACAATACTTATCCATTAACTGATGCTGTCTGAAGTCCACGTGGAGACGTTCTGTTTTACTGTAAGCATTAGCCTATCAGATTGTTAATAAATGTGGAAATAATTAGACTGTCATTCTGGAGAACCAGTAGCCCTGCCTCCAATTTCCAGCAATCCACAAATCTCCAGAAATCAATAACGCTTTCTGAGGGTTTTTGCTTACATGCTACGGCTACTGGGAGTGAAGACTTTTGTTTAAATACCTCTATCATGTGTTTTTCTATCTCCTTTCTGCATATAATCCATATCCCATGAAAGGTCAGGTTCAAAATACGGTCAGGCGGCAGTCGCGCCTAAGCATAGACCCTTGACCATGTCCATGTCATATATGCTATTGTCTCCTTCCCTGGGAAAGTGGTCTACTGCTTCCATTGCCTCTGTCCACCCTGCCAAATTATCTACCCATGGGTTAACAAGGTAATACTTTGTAGGACTGACTCGGGCAACATATTGTTTACATGTTTCTCCTGGTTCTGGTTTAGGGTATTCTGTCTTAGATTTTTTACTACCCATTATTAAAACTTATTTTCTTACAAAAAGAATTCAAAACACAGAATATTAGTCTTGGGACGACAGCTGTACACTTACGACCCAACTTGTCACTTCCCCTTATATAACTGTGTTAGACAAAACAACTTATCATGCAAAACTTCTACAATTATCAAACAACTTATCATGCAAAACTTCTACAATTATCTTTTTAAGAATCAAATCAAGCTGTTAAACCTTCTGTTCCCTGAACAGATCTTTTACGGGAGTCCCTGAGCCCTATGAAGTGCACTTTCCTTGTTATTGGACTCCCTGAGTCCTTTCTGTTCCCGGAACAGATCTTTTACGGGGCTCCCTGAGCCCTCTGAAGTGCACTTTTCTTGTTACTGGACTCCCTGAGTCCTAAGGCAAAAACTCCCTGAGTTATGCTTACTGTATCCCTGACACAGTACTTCGAAGTCTATCTAAGGGTCCCTTATGTACTTACTTGAATCGAGATGTGGTCAGTGCCCCGGGAATGGCCTAAAGGACAAAAATCTGTGTCTCTTCTTACCAAACATGAGGATGACCTTCTCAATTCCGAACGAAAGCCCCCAAATTGTAAGGAAATATTCTTATCTTTCCCTTATATTGTACCCCAGGTACAAGACTTCGGTATTCAGCTTGATTTGATTCTTATCTGACGCCAGAGAGAGTGATAATAAAGCAAGACACACTTCTGTGCAGTTCAAAATGACTCCGAATTTTTTATTGATCTCGTGAGACATATATAGTCCTAAATGACATAATGTTTAAGTTAATTAGTAACACATGTTTTTTAGCCAGCTAGTTATCTTATCTTCTACCAGAGTCGAAGGCTATACGTAAAATGTGAGCAAAACCTCTTAGTAATAGCTTTTCTATGGACTTTCACCTGCTACGTGTTCCTGTGTGCGTAATGTATTAATGTATAGATCATGATGAAATATAAGCTTATATAAAAATATAGGATTTGGACTGAAATAGAACCCATTATATATTGTGGCAGTCCGTTATTTAGCTCACCTTTCCAGAGGTGAAAAGGTAGGGGGATTAGTCAGAGTATTTCACAGAAGGAGACCTCAGGAGACAGAAGTGCATTTCAACTGGCGTCCTGCTAGCTTTATTTCACAGGTTGCATTAAAATACAAAAACATAAACAGAACACCTAGCCTTGTCCAGGCTCTAACTAAACAATAGGTCCCTCTCTAGGACGTGGATGAGCTATCCTCAGTCCACCCAAAATAAGCACGCTGTCTGAACAGCAACCTGTGATACTTGCAGTTTGCAGGCTCTGGACCTTCAGGGTCCCTCAGTGAGATGTGGCTTCTCTCACTCCCAGGAAGTTCTGAGCAAGTGTGTTGTCAGCCCAGTTTTCTAGCAACTCCCCAGGTGCAGCTCATCAGGACCCAGGCTTAGGTTTTTAACCCTTTCCTAAATAACTTTCTTCAGCATATGCTAAGAACCTGGGAGACACATATATACCCTCAATTACTTCACCCTGTGAGACACCACATTTCCCCCCCTTTTGCACTAACCTATGGGTTGGGGCACCCTGGCTTGACAAACAGTAAGTACGAGACAAACCATCTACATTTCCCTGGAGGCTGCCTGCTCGGTGCTGTACTGTGAACCTAAAAGGCTGGAGGGACAGAAACCACCTGGTAACCCTACTATTCTTTTCCTTGTTATTCTGCATCCACTTTAGGGGTGCATGGTCTGTGATGAGGGTGAATTCTCTGCCCAGTAGGTAGTATTTGAGAGCGTCCAGGGCCCATTTAATGGCCAAAGCCTCTTTCTCTACAGTGGCATACCTCTTTTCATGGTCATTCAGCTTCCGACTTATGTATAAGATAGGGTGTTCTTCCCCATCAATTATTTGTGATAACACTGCTCCTAACCCAGCCTCCGAAGCATCGGTTTGCAGTGAGAAGGGTTTATGAAAATCCGGACATACCAGTACCGGCTGGGAGCACAGGGCTTGTTTCAAGGATTGGAACGCCCTCTCGGCCTCTGGGGTCCATTTTATCATCACCGAATTTTTTCCTTTTGTAAGATCGGTTAAGGGAACCGCCATAGATGCAAAATTAGGGATAAACCTTCTGTAATACCCTGCAATTCCCAAAAACGACCTCACTTGCTTCTTGTTTAGGGGTCTAGGCCAGTTTTGTATTGAGTCTATTTTGTTTAGCTGGGGTTTGATCAGACCCCGCCCAATGGTGTATCCCAAATACTTGGCTTCTTCCAAGCCGATGGCACACTTTTTAGGGTTTGCGGTGAGACCCGCCTGTCTTAGTGAATCCACGACCGCCTGCACTTTTTGTAGGTGAGACTCCCAGTCGCTACTGTAAATTATTACATCATCCAGATATGCTGATGTATAACCAATATGTGGCCTTAGGATCCTATCCATCATACGCTGAAAAGTCGCCGGGGCCCCATGGAGGCCAAATGGCAACCTAGTGTATTGGAAATGACCACTGGGTGCAGAAAAAGCCGTCTTTTCCTTGGCCCTTTCAGTTAGCGGAATTTGCCAGTACCCTTTAGTTAAGTCCAATGTTGTTAAGTACCGAGCACTACCCAGCTTGTCTATTAGTTCATCTACTCTCGCCATTGGGTAGGCGTCAAACTTTGAGACCAAGTTTAACTGGCGATAGTCATTACAGAACCTTATGGACCCATCAGGTTTGGGAATTAAAACGATGGGACTAGACCACTCACTTACGGACTCTTCTATTACCCCTAGGTCTAACATCTTGTTAATCTCTTGGGTAATGACCTCGCGCCTCGCTTCGGGGACCCGGTAGGGCTTAATCTTCACCTTAACACTGGGTTCTGTGACAATATCGTGTTTTATCACATGAGTGAGGCCTGGGAGTTCTGAGAAGAAATCGTTATTTCTCATAACGAATTCCTGTGATTCCTGTTTCTGATGGGGAAACAGGGACTCAGCAATTCTAACCTCAGGTACAGTGTAGCTTCGTGGTGCTGAGTTTACCACCAGAGCTTCCCTATCTTTCCAGGGCTTTATCAAGTTAATATGATAGTTCTGTTCGGGTTTTCTCTTCCCGGGCTGATGAACTAGATAGTTCACCTCGCTTATCTTTTTAACAATTGTGAAGGGCCCTTGCCATTTTGCTAAGAATTTGCTCTCTACTGTGGGTATTAATACAAGCACCCGGTCCCCTGGACTAAAATGACGCAGTTTCGCACCCCGGTTATATATTCTACTTTGGGCCTGTTGGGCTTGCTGCATATGTTCTCGAACCAAGGGCATGACTGCCTTGATCCGGTCCTGCATCTGTGACACATGCTCAATTATACTGCGGTACGGGGTAGATTCGTGCTCCCACGTCTCTTTAGCTATGTCGAGTAGCCCTCTGGGCTGCCTGCCATACAGAAGTTCAAAGGGTGAAAACCCCGTAGACGATTGCGGTACTTCTCGTATGGCAAACAGTAAATAGGGAAGTAGGCAATCCCAATCCCTACCATCCTTGGCAATCACCTTTCTTAACATGTTTTTCAGGATTTTATTGAATCTTTCCACCAATCCATCCGTTTGCGGATGGTAGACTGAGGCTCGGATATGCTTCACCCTGAATAGCCGACATAATTCTTTGGTCACCCTGGACATAAATGGGGTGCCCTGATCCGTTAAGATCTCTTTAGGGATCCCAACCCTACTGAACACCAGGACCAACTCCTTGGCTATGGTCTTTGCCGTCATATTTCTTAATGGAATAGCTTCTGGATATCTGGTGGCGTAGTCTAGGATTACCAGTATGTACTGATGTCCGCGAGCTGATTTCACTATAGGGCCTACCAGATCCATAGCTATTCGTTCGAATGGCACTTCCACAATGGGTAAGGGTACCAATGGGCTTCTAAAGTTAGGGGACGGAGATGTATATTGGCACTCGGGACAAGATACACAGTAATCTCGTACCTCTGCTACTAGCCCTGGCCAAAAGAAACGCATTAAAATTAGTTCTTTTGTCTTTTCCATCCCCAGATGTCCCCCCAACAAATGACCATGTGCTAGATCCAAGACCATCTTCCTAAATGGCTTGGGAACTATCAGTTGTTCTACGATGTCTTCACCTTGCTTGTCTACCTGATACAGTAAGTTATTTTGCATCGCGATATGGGGATAAGCAAGCGTGACATCTGGGTAAATCAGAACACCATTTATTATTTTTACATTTTCCCGGGCCCGAACCAAAGTAGGGTCATTCAGCTGCGCTGTGGCAAAATTGTCGCGTGAAACCTTTATATCCGCTAAGACATTTTCAACCCTCTCCTCTGGCTCCCCACTTACATCAGTGGTTTCGGTGTCCCCTGACATTACATCAAAAGGAAACACGGCCTTATCAGGAGATGACAGAACCTCATGAAGAAGCTCAGGTTCTGTGACTCCTGTTGCCCTTTCTCCAGAGATCGTAACCACTGTTGGCTCTTTAACCCTTTTTTCCCACAATTCCCAGAAAAAAGGAAAATCCCTCCCAGTATTACGTCATACATGAGAGTGGGTATTATCGCTACCTGACAGGTTACCTGGTTGAGCACAGTTCCTATGGTAACACGTGCCGTATTATACTCGCGAGTTTCCCCATGAATACAGGTGACCCCTACTGACTGGGTCTGGAAGCTATCAGAGTTTACCAAACTGGCTTTGACCAACGTGATCATACTGCCAGTATCCAGGAGAGCCTGCACCTCTCTCCCCTCTACTGAAACAGGACACAGATGTTTATCGACCTTTTCAGGGGTCCCAATAGAACAAACCCCTTGGGCAAACATAGATTTCGTATTCGGCATAGCACTCATATCACACTGCATGGGCTCTGAGTTTAACGGACAGTTAGCAGCAATATGTCCTGGTCCCCTACACCGGAAGCATTTGATAGGTTCTGGTCTCAGAAAGTCAGACTTGGACCTTTCGGAGCGTTCCGGCCAGAGTTCAGCTTTGGACCTTGTGTCCCTGTTAGGGGCCCCACCCCTCGCAGGAGTACCCCCCTGCCGGGTACTTTCCTGGGTTAGGCGGGGCTTTTGTAACAGGTCCTTTGCCGCAGCATATCTTTCCACCAGAGAGACCAACTCATCTGCGCTGTCAGGGTCATCGTGGGTAACCCACTTGCATATTTCAGGTGGAAGGGCTCTAAGATATCTGTCCACTACCACACGTTGGACAACCTCTGGAGCCGATAGAACATCTGGTTGTAACCACTTCTTCGTTAAGTGTACCAGGTCGTACATTTGGGAGCGAGCTGGTTTGTCTGCCTGAAAACCCCAATGGTGCACTCTTTGGGCCCGAACCGACAAAGTAACTCCCAGACGGGCCAAAATCTCCGCTTTCAGCTTACAGTAATCCTGAGCGTCGGCAGGATCCAAATCATAATAAGACTTCTGAGCCTCTCCACTCAGAAAGGGGGCTATCAACCCCGCCCACTGATCTAGTGGCCATCTTTCACGCTCAGCGGTGCGCTCAAAGGTCATCAAATAAGCCTCCACATCATCCGTGGCAGCCATCTTTTGTAGGTAGTTCCCAGCACATATGTCCTTCTTCCCCATGGGACCAATTTCAGTCGACCAAGGGGTCTGGTCTGCAAAGCGCTGCACCACCTCAGTCAAAGCAACACGATCTTTGTTTTGCATCTCGGTTAGAGTGGTAAGTTGCATTGCCATAGACCGCGCCAGATCCTCTGTCTGCCGATTAGCTTCTTGCTGCACTTTGTTTGCATGTTGCTGGGCTGCAGTGGCTTGCAGCAAAGCCTTTAACATATCCTCCATGTCAGGAGTCTTTCTCTGCAGCAATGTAGCAGGTTTTACCCAGGACATATACCTGTCCAAGTCCATAAACAATTTGTATTCAGGCGTTACCCTTAGCAACCAGCTGTTCAAGGACCAGAAAAATTTCCAGCAGCAAACCCCCTTTAACTCCACACAGTTTTTGTTTTTTTTTAAGTATTCAGCAGCACCTGTTCCACTGAGCAAACGGGCTTCTGGCCCTTTAAGTTCCCACACAGCACTGCAGCATTCAGCTTTTCTGAGGTGTCGTTGCCCGCATCCGACACCAATTGTGGCAGTCCGTTATTTAGCTCACCTTTCCAGAGGTGAAAAGGTAGGGGGATTAGTCAGAGTATTTCACAGAAGGAGACCTCAGGAGACAGAAGTGCATTTCAACTGGCGTCCTGCCAGCTTTATTTCACAGGTTGCATTAAAATACAAAAACAAACAGAACACCTAGCCTTGTCCAGGCTCTAACTAAACAATAGGTCCCTCTCTAGGACGTGGATGAGCTATCCTCAGTCCACCCAAAATAAGCACGCTGTCTGAACAGCAACCTGTGATACTTGCAGTTTGCAGGCTCTGGACCTTCAGGGTCCCTCAGTGAGATGTGGCTTCTCTCACTCCCAGGAAGTTCTGAGCAAGTGTGTTGTCAGCCCAGTTTTCTAGCAACTCCCCAGGTGCAGCTCATCAGGACCCAGGCTTAGGTTTTTAACCCTTTCCTAAATAACTTTCTTCAGCATATGCTAAGAACCTGGGAGACACATATATACCCTCAATTACTTCACCCTGTGAGACACCACAATATACAAACAATAGAGCTAGGAAATGGTAGGAGAGCTATATATATATATATATATATATATATATATATATACGTTTTTAACAAACTGAGGATCAGAACCTTTTAGCCGGCATTAGGATCGGGCATCAGAGCGATCGCCGTCCAGGGACCGGCCTCATTGGTCCCAGACGGTTAGCTGAGATCCCTGGCTGTGTGTGACAGCCGGGGTCTCAGCGCTGTCACCATGTCTGCAGACATGGTGACAGTTTAATGCTATGACGTGTATACTAGTCATGGAGCACCAAGTAGCAGTGCTCCATGATGAGTATACACTATACATATACACTATATAAAAGATAATAGCAAAGAGAAAAAGCTTGGTGTACAGTCACAAATAAGCAGCGGAACCCTTATCCAGGAGTAGGTTCAGTCTCCTTAAAACAGTCAAATCCACAAGCAATTTCAAGGATGGCGCTGATATCACGAAGCCTAAGGCGAAACCCGGGTCGGCGCGTTTTTATGAAATGCTTTTTACTCCTTGAATTTTGTATTGGTGCTATGTATTGAAAGTTTCGGTTGGTGGCAAGACGCTGCAGGAGAGGTCCATAGGAGTGGAATGTGAACAACCATGTGTTGGATCGAGTGTCGAGTCTGCACTGTGTCTTAAACTGCTGACATCAGCGTGGTCCCTGAAATTGCTTGTGGATTTGACTATATACAGATGTACCAGGGGTAACACATACACTCTTAACTCAAATTTCTTAACTCATCACGTTATCTTGAAACAAAAGCCATTGAAAAGCAATTGCTTAACGCATTTAGTTACATTTAGTTTAGATAACATGTCTCATAAAGCATGTGTGTTAACCCTGCTACATCTGAAATGTTATTTTTTACAAAAAAGGCAAGCAGAGTAGGTGTCACGGATGATGTTGCAGATAGCTGGAACTTATGAATAAACGTCCGACTGGCTTGATCCCAAACTAAGGAGCATATAGGTGAGCACTATAAAACCCTAAGAGCTCTCCCTGACTGCTATGCCCATGAAAGGGTCTCAATGGTAGACGATTGCATGCCCACATACCCAAGACTGTGTGACACCTGAAAACCCTATAATAGTGAGGGGAGACGACCACCGGCTCCCTGCACTTAATACGGACGGAGTCAGGGTCACCTAGAATCAAGCCAACAAGGAAACACAATACATGAAAAGACTTATCTGAGTAAACAGCAGCAGCAGCCTCCAGCAGTGAACACTTCATCCAGGAAGTAGTATAAACCGCAAAGTGAGGCAGTATGGGAGGGAATATAAAGGGAGACGATTAGTCTAAATAGGTGACACCTGGGAGAAGGAAAGGAGATGACAAAGTGAAACCAAAACAAAGAACATCATGCAAAAGGTAGAGAAGGACGTCTGCCAGACCTTCTCACAGAACTGACGGTGACAGTACCCCTCCCTCTACGGGTGGACTCAGGACACTCAGAGCCCACCTTCTCAGGATGAGACCTATGGAAAGCCCTGATGATACAAGTGGCCTTAATGTCCGCCACTGGGACCCACATCCTCTCCTCAGGACCATAACCCTCCCAATGAACAAGGTACTGGAGAGAACCACGGATAATGCGAGAATCCACAATCCTAGAGACCTGAAATTCAAGATTATCATCAACAACAATCGGAGGAGGAGGCAAAGAGGAGGGTACAGTGGGTTGGACATAAGGTTTTAATAGGGTCTAGGGATGAGCGAACCCGAACTGTATAGTTCGGGTTCGTACCAAATTTTGGGGTGTCATTTTAGTAAAAGTCCGGGTTCGGTGTTCGTCGTTTTCTTGGCGCTTTTTGAAAGGCTGCAAAGCAGCCAATCAACAAGCGTCATACTACTTGCCCCACGAGGCCATCACAGCCATGCCTACTATTGGCATGGCTGTGATTGGCCAGTGCAGCATGTGACCCAGCCTCTATTTAAGCTGGAGTCACGTAGCGCCGCACGTCATTCTGCTGTGCTTAGTGTAGGGAGAGGTTGCAGCTGCGACATTAGGGCGAGATTAGGCAGTGATTAACTCCTCCAAAACACTAAGGCAGTGATCGATCTACAGCTGTGGATCATTGAACAGCTGTGGATCATTGAACTGTTTTTAGGATGCCCAGAGCGTTTTTAAGTCACTTTTTTCTGGGGTGATCGGCGGCCATTTTGTGGCTTGTGGTGCGGATATTGTGGATATTTTTTTGCTATATCCTACATCAGGGGCAAGCTGCCACCAAGTCCATTTAACCATCAATAGTGTGGATATTTTTTTGCTATATCCTACATCAGGGGCAAGCTGTCACCAAGTCCATTTAACCATCAATAGTGTGGTTATTTTTTGGCTATATCCTACATCAGGGGCAAGCTGCCACCAAGTCCATTTAACCATCAATAGTGTGGTTATTTTTTGGCTATATCCTACATCAGGGGAAAGCTGCCACTAAGTCCAGTTAACCATCAATAGTCTGGTTATTTTTTTGCTATATCCTACATCAGGGGCAAGCTGCCACCAAATCCATTTAACCATCAATAGTGTGATTATTTTTTGGCTATATCCTACATCAGGGGCTTGGCTGTGCTTGCTATTTTATTGAGGGGTGAAATACAATTGCCAAAATAGCAGTACCCTAAATCTGGTGTTTCAGCTGTGGCAGGCCAATTGTAATACTGTCTGCTGTCTGGCAAAGGATATATTTTTGTTCTGGGTTGAAATACAATTCCCAACTTAGCAATTTCCTAAATTAGTGGTTTCTGCTGTATCAGGGCTACTTTAAATCTATTCCATAAAAGGGTATATTAGATTCAAGGTGCTGATAGGGTCATTCTCAATAACTTCACACACGCGCTATTGTGCATTTCCAAGTCTAATTCTGTCTGTAAACGTATACCTGTCACCCAGCGCCTAAATAATAGGCCTCAAGTTTATATTCAGCTAAATCTATGGTTATTGCTGTAGCTGGTCAAGTTATTTTGTGTCCGTCAAAGCACAGTTTTTGTTCTGGGTTGAAATACAATTCCCAACTTAGCAATTTCCTAAATTAGTGGTTTCTGCTATATCAGGCCTACTTTAAATCTATCCCTAAAAGGGTATATTAGATTCAAGGTGCTGATAGGGTCATTCTCAATAACTTCACACACACGCTACTGTGCAAATCCAAGTCTAATTCTGTCCGTAAACGTATACCTGTCACCCAGCGCCTAAATAATAGGCCTCAAATTTATATTCAGCTAAATCTGTGGTTATTGCTGTGCCTGTATTAGTGTAATACGGTACCTAAATAGATAGCCAGATAGTGTTAGGTGTCTGTAAAAAAAGGCCTGAATTTGAATTCAATACATTGGGCCAAATAATATTTTTCTTATTGTGGTGAACGGTAACAATGAGGAAAACATCTAGTAAGGGACGCGGACGCGGACATGGTCGTGGTGGTGTTAGTGGACCCTCTGGTGCTGGGAGAGAACGTGGCCGTTCTGCCACAGCCACACGTCCTAGTGTACCAACTACCTCAGGTCCCAGTAGCCGCCAGAATTTACAGGGATATTTGGTGGGGCCCAATGCCGTTCTAAGGATGGTAAGGCCTGAGCAGGTACAGGCATTAGTCAATTGGGTGGCCGACAGTGGATCCAGCACATTCACATTATCTCCCACCTAGTCTTCTGCAGAAAGCGCACAGATGGCGCATGAAAACCAAGCCCATCAGTATGTCACATCACCCCCATGCATACCAGGGAAACTGTCTGAGCCTCAAGTTATGCAGCAGTCTCTTATGTTGTTTGAAGACTCTGCTAGCAGGGTTTCCCAAGGGCATCCACCTAGCCCTTCCCCAGCGGTGGAATACATAGAATGCACTAACGCACAACCACTTATGTTTCCTGATGATGACGACATGGGAATACCACCTCAGCACGTCTCTGATGATGACAAAACACAGGTGCCAACTGCTGCGTCTTTCTGCAGTGTGCAGACTGAACAGGAGGTCAGGGATGAAGACTATGCAGGGGACGATGAGGTCCTAGACCCCACATGGAATGAAGGTCGTGCCACTGACTTTCACAGTTCGGAGGAAGAGGCAGTGGTGAGACCGAGCCAACAGAGTAGCAAAAGAGGGAGCAGTGGGCAAAAGCAGAACACCCGCCGCCAAGAGACTCCACCTGCTACTGACCGCCGCCATCTGGGACCAAGCACCCCAAAGGCAGCTTCAAGGAGTTCCCTGGCATGGCACTTCTTCAAACAATGTGCTGACGACAAGACCCGAGTGATTTGCACGCTGTGCCATCAGAGCCTGAAGCGAGGCATTAACGTTCTGAACCTTAGCACAACCTGCATGACCAGGCACCTGCATGCAAAGCATGAACTGCAGTGGAGTAAACACCTTAAAAACAAGGAAGTCACTCAGGCTCCCCCTGCTACCTCTTCTTCTGCTGCCGCCTCGGCCTCTTCTGCTGCTGCCGCCTCGGACTCTTCCTCCTCCTCTGGAGGAACGTTGGCACCTGCCGCCCAGCAAACATGGGATGTACCACCAACACCACCACCTGTGTCACCAAGCATCTCAACCATGTCACACGGCAGCATTCAGCTCTCCATCTCACAAACATTTGAGAGAAAGCGTAAATTCCCACCTAGCCACCCTCGATCACTGGCCCTGAATGCCAGCATTTCTAAACTACTGGCCTATGAAATGCTGTCATTTAGGCTGGTGGACACAGACAGCTTCAAACAGCTCATGTCGCTTGCTGTCCCACAGTATGTTGTTCCCAGTCGGCACTACTTCTCCAAGAGAGTCGTGCCTTCCCTGCACAACCAAGTATCCGATAAAATCAAGTGTGCACTGCGCAACGCCATCTGTGGCAAGGTCCACCTAACCACAGATACGTGGACCAGTAAGCACGGCCAGGGGCGCTATATCTCCCTAACTGCACACTGGGTAAATGTAGTGGTGGCTGGGCCCCAGGCGGAGAGCTGTTTGGCGCACGTCCTTCCGCCGCCAAGGATCGCAGGGCAACATTCTTTGCCTCCTGTCTCCTCCTCCTCCTACTCAGCTTCCTCCTCCTCTTCTTCCACCTGCTCATCCAGTCAGCCACACACCTTCACCACCCACTTCAGCACAGCCCGGGGTAAACGTCAGCAGGCCATTCTGAAACTCATATGTTTGGGGGACAGGCCCCACACCGCACAGGAGTTGTGGAGGGGTATAGAACAACAGACCGACGAGTGGTTGCTGCCGGTGAGCCTCAAGCCCGGCCTGGTGGTGTGCGATAATGGGCGAAATCTCGTTGCAGCTCTGGGACTAGCCGGTTTGACGCACATCCCTTGCCTGGCGCATGTGCTGAATTTGGTGGTGCAGAAGTTCATTCACAAATACCCCGACATGTCAGAGCTGCTGCATAAAGTGCGGGCCGTCTGTTCGCGCTTCCGGCGTTCACATCCTGCCGCTGCTCGCCTGTCTGCGCTACAGCGTAACTTCGGCCTTCCCGCTCACCGCCTCATATGCGACGTGCCCACCAGGTGGAACTCCACCTTGCACATGCTGGACAGGCCATAGTGGAGTTTCAGCTGCAGCACGCACGGGTCAGTCGCACTGCGGAACAGCACCACTTCACCGCCAATGACTGGGCCTCCATGCGAGACCTGTGTGCCCTGTTGCGCTGTTTCGAGTACTCCACCAAAATGGCCAGTGGCGATGACGCTGTTATCAGCGTTACAATACCACTTCTATGTCTCCTTGAGAAAACACTTAGGGCGATGATGGAAGAGGAGGTGGCCCAGGAGGAGGAGGAGGAGGAGGAAAAGAGGTCATTTTTAGCACTTTCAGGCCAGTCTCTTCGAAGTGACTCAGAGGGAGGTTTTTTGCAACAGCAGAGGCCAGGTACAAATGTGGCCAGACAGGGCCCACTTCTGGAGGACGAGGAGGACGAGGATGAGGAGGAGGTGGAGGAGGATGAGGATGAAGCATGTTCACAGCGGGTTGGCACCCAACGCAGTTCGGGCCCATCACTGGTGCGTGGCTGGGGGGAAACGCAGGATGATGACCATATGCCTCCCACAGGGCAGCCTGGCACACATGAGCGACTACATGCTGCAGTGCCTGCGCAACGACAGCAGAGTTGCCCACATTTAAACGTGTGCGGACTACTGGTTTGCCACCCTGCTGGATCCCCGGTACAAAGACAATGTGCCCACCTTACTTCCTGCACTGGAGCGTGATAGAAAGATGCGCGAGTACAAGCGCACGTTGGTAGACGCGCTACTGAGAGCATTCCCAAATGTCACAGGGGAACAAGTGGAAGCCCAAGGCGAAGGCAGAGGAGGAGCAAGAGGTCGCCAACGCAGCTGTGTCACGGCCAGCTCCTCTGAGGGCAGGGTTAGCATGGCAGAGATGTGGAAAAGTTTTGTCATCACGCCACAGCTAACTGCACCACCACCTGATACGGAACGTGTTAGCAGGAGGCAACATTTCACTAACATGGTGGAACAGTACGTGTGCATACCCCTCCACGTACTGACTGATGGTTCGGCCCCATTCAACTTCTGGGTCTCTAAATTGTCCACATGGCCAGAGCTAGCCTTTTATGCCTTGGAGGTGCTGGCCTGCCCGGCGGCCAGCGTTTTGTCTGAACGTGTATTCAGCACGGCAGGGGGAGTCATTACAGACAAACGCAGCTGCCTGTCTACAGCCAATGTGGACAAGCTGACGTTCATAAAAATGAACCAAGCATGGATCCCACAGGACCTGTCCATCCCTTTTGCAGATTAGACATTAACTACCTCCCCTTAACCATATATTATTGTACTCCAGGGCACTTCCTCATTCAATCCTATTTTTATTTTCATTTTACCATTATATTGCGGGGCAACCTAAAGTTAAATGAACCTCTCCTCTGTCTGGGTGCCGGGGCCTAAAAATATCTGACAGTGGGCTGTTCCAGTGGTGGGTGACATGAAGCCTGATTCTCTGCTATGACATGAAGACTGATTCTCTGCTGAGTCGCTGACATGAAGCCTGAATCTCTGTTATGGGACCTCTCTCCTATGTCTGGGTGCCGGGGCCTAAATATCTGATAATGGACTGTTACAGTGGTGGGTGACGTGAAGCCTGATTCTCTGCTATGACATGAAGCCTGATTCTCTGCTGACATGTAGCCAGATTCTCTGTTATGGGACCTCTCTCCTCTGCCTGGGTGCTGGGGCCTAAATATCTGACAATGGACTGTTACAGTGGTGGGTGACGTGAAGCATGATTCTCTGCTATGACATGAAGACTGATTCTCTGCTGACATGAAGCCTGATTCTCTGTTATGGGACCTGTCTCCTCTGCCTGGGTGCCGGGGCCTAAATATCTGACAATGGACTGTTCCAGTGTTGGGTGACGTGAAGCCTGATTCTCTGCTATGACATGAAGACTAATTCTCTGCTGACATGAAGCCTGATTCTCTGCTATGGGACCTCTCTCCAATTGATATTGGTTAATTTTTATTTATTTTATTTTAATTTTAATTCATTTCCCTATACACATTTGTTTGCAGGGGATTTAACTACATTTTGCTGCTTTTTGCAGCTCTCTAGCCCTTTCTTTGGCTGTTTTACAGCCTTTTTAGTGCCGAAAAGTTCGGGTCCCTATTGACTCCAATGGGGTTCGGGTTCGGGACGAAGTTCGGGTCGGGTTCGGATCCCGAACCCGAACATTTCCGGGAAGTTCGGCCGAACTTCTCGAACCCGAACATCCAGGTGTTCGCTCAACTCTAATAGGGACCTGTGAAAAACATTATGGATCTTCCAAGTCTGAGGAAGATCAAGACGGAAGGCAACGGGATTGATGACGGACAAGATCTTGTAAGGCCCAATAAACTTAGGACTAGAGATGTCGCGAACATAAAATTTTCCGTTCGCGAATGGCGAACGCGATTCGCAGATGTTTGCGAACGGGCAAACCGTGCGAACCGCCATAGACTTCAATAGGCAGGCAAATTTTAAAACCCACAGGGACTCTTTCTGGCCCCAATAATGAATGAAAAGTTGTTTCAAGGGGAGTAACACCTGCACTGTGGCATGCCGGAGGGGGATCCATGGCAAAACTCCCATGGAAAATTACGTAGTTGACGCAGAGTCGGGTTTTAATCCATAAAGGGCATAAATCACCTAACATTCCTAAATTGTTTGGAATAACGTGCTTTAAAACATTAGGTATGATGTCGTATCGATCAGGTAGTGTAAGGGTTACGCCCGCTTCACAGTGACAGACCAAACTTCCCATTTAACGCACCGCAAACAACCGCAAACAGTCCATTTGCACAACCACAAACTCCCCATTTGCACAAGGTTGGATACCAAGCTAGCCATGTCCCGTTCCTTGTCCTCACTGACGCCATTGAAGGTCTCTTCCTCCATCCAGCCATGTACAACAGCAAGGGTCCCCGAAAGGTGACAACAAGCCCCCTAGGACGCCTGCTGTGGTTGGTCTTCCACCTCCTCAAAGCCACCTTCCTCCTCTGACTCCTCTTCTTCAGACTCCTCTCTCTGCGTTGCCGCAGGTCCAGCAATCGACGACGACAAGGCTGCTTCTGGTGGTGATGGTGACCACAACTCTTCCTCTTCATGCTCATCTACGGCCTGATCCAGCACTCTTCGCTGGGCACGCTCCAGAAAAAACGCATATGGGATGAGGTTGATGATGTTGCCTTGGGTTTGACTGACCAGGTTTGTCACCTCCACAAAAGGACGCATGAGCCTACAGCCATTGTGCATGAGCGTTCAGTAACGAAGCCAAAAAATACCCAGCTCCGCAGAGGCTGTCCTCTTTTTTTTAATTAAAAAAATCTGCTCTTTCCAGTTTAATCTCTGTTTTGTCCCCTATCAGTGGCCGGTGTGGTGTATGGAATAGATTTTAGGAACCGGGAGATGGAAAAAGATGCTTGGTCGGTCCTCTTACTTCCAATTTGGGGCACTGCGCGTGCGCTGTGCAATGTACTATGCAATCCCAATATGAGTGGTATGTTAAGTAGTACTATTCCTATCAGTTTAATCCCTGTCACGTCCCCTATAAGGGGACGTGTATGGAATAGAGATTAGACAACCGCAAAGAGTTGTCAATAGTTGACACACTCATTACATAAATTTTATTCCTCTATGCGTCAATCTTGGTGTAGTGATGACTGTGCTCGTGCGCACGTTTGGTAGATTGCAGGCGATGGCAGTTTTTCAAAGCCTATGGTCATGTTGAGGTAGTTCAGTGACAATTAAGTGACCCAGAAAACAATGATTCTGCAGTGTGGGCTCATTGTTGGCCTAGTAGGCTTTAATGATCACCTTAGATGATCACAAAGAAAATGAATGTTTTTTCTATGCAAAATTATCCAGCCGATTGCTTTTGATCTGTTCACAATGAAGCAACGACCTTATCTCTGGGGTGTGCCAACATTGCCATTGCCAACACACTCATAGAGGTGATCGCTTCATTGTGATACGTAAGCCCCTTCACCACAACAAGGTAATGATCACGAAGGGGAATTGACACATATATGTGCCTTTTTTTTTCTTTTGTTTTTGCAGCCACAGTGCAGCACCAGAGGCCAGAAAAATTAGGCATGTAAACATGCCAGAAAAATTTGGTATTGTTGCAGCCGCTGTTTTCCAGTCAGAAAGTGCACTAAAACATTTCAGCTTGAACCCTAGTTGGTGGCGGAGTAGTCACGCAAGTCATCCGGCATGCAGAGATAAAATACAGCAGCGTGTGGACCATTTTTAGCCCAAGGCATCTTATCTCATCAGGCCTTTTTTAGTCAAATGTATCGCCCACTGTCAGTCCCTTCGGGATCCATGCCTCATTCATCTTAATAAAGGTAAGGTAATCTAGACTTTTTTGACCTAGGCAACTTCTCTTCTCAGTGACAATACCTCCTGCTCCACTGAAGGTCCTTTCTGAAAGGACAGTTGAAGCGGTGCAGGCCAGAAGTTCTATCGCAAATTGGGATAGCTCAGGCCACAGGTCAAGCCTGCACACCCAGTAGTCAAGGGGTTCATCGCTCCTCAGAGTGTCGATATCTGCAGTTAAGGCGAGGTAGTCTGCTACCTGTCGGTCGAGTCGTTCTCTGAGGGTGGACCCCGAAGGGCTGTGGCGATGCGTAGGACTTAAAAAGCTCTGCATGTCCTCCATCAACAACTCATCTGTAAAGTTTCCTGTCCTTGCCGGCGTGGTCGTGGTAGGAGGAGGATTACTTTCACCTCTTGCCCTGTTAGATTCCCGTTGTGCTGTGACATCACCCTTATACGCTGTGTAAAGCATACTTTATAACTTGTTTTGGAACTGCTGCACCCTTTCTGACTTCCGGTAATTCGGTCACATTTCAGCCAATTTCTGCTTATACCGGGGGTCTAGTAGCGTGGCCACCCAGTACAGGTCATTCTCCTTCAGACTTTTTATACGAGGGTCCCTCAACAGGCACGACAGCATGAAAGACCCCATTTGCACAAGGTTGGATGCCAAGCTACTCATGTCCCGTTCCTCGTCCTCAGTGATCTCACTGAAGGTCTGTTCTTCCTCCCAGCCACGTACAACACCACGGGTACCAGATAGGTGACAACGAGCACCCTGGGATGCCTGCTGTGGTTGGTCTTCCTCCTCCTCAAAGCCACATTCCTCCTCTGACTCCTCTTCCTCAGACTCCTCTTCCAGCGTTGCCGCAGGTCCCGCAAGCGATGCTGATAAGACTGTTTCTGGTGGTAAGGTGACCACAACTCTTCCTCTTCACGCTCATCTATGGCCTGATCCAGCACTCTTCGCAGGGCACGCTCCAGGAAGAAAACAAATGGGATGATGTTGCTAATGGTGCCTTCGGTGCGACTGACTAGGTTTGTCACCTCCTCAAAAGGACGCATGAGCCTACAGGCATTGCGCATGAGCGTCCAGTAACGTGGCAAAAAAATACCCAGCTCTGCAGATGCTGTCCTAGCACCCCGGTCATACAAATACTCGTTGACGGCTTTTTCTTGTTGGATCAGGTGGTCGAACATTAGGAGTGTTGAATTCCAACGTGCCGGGCTGTCGCAAATCAAGCGCCTTACTGGCATGTTGTTTCGCCGCTAAATATCTGAAAAATGCGCCATGGCTGTGTAGGAATGCTTGAAATGGCCACACACCTTCCTGGCCTGCTTGAGGACGTCCTGTAAGCCTTGTCTAAATTCAATGCCGCCAACAAATTGCTTCCGTTGTCACATAACACTTTGCCGATCTCCAGTTGGTGCGGAGTCAGCCACCGATCCACCTGTGCGTTCAGGGAGGACAGGAGTGCTGGTCTGGTGTGACTCCCTGCTTTCAGGCAAGTCAACCCCAAGAGGGCGTGACACTGTCGTTTCCGGGATGTGGAATAGCCCCTGGGGAGCTGGGGGAGTGCAGTTGATGTGGAGCAAGACGCAGCAGCAGAAGAGGACTCAGCCGAGGAGGGTAGCAAAGAGGATGGAGTAGGAGTAGTAGAGGAGGTGACAGCAGGCCTGCCTGCAACTCTTGGCGGTGTCACCAACTCCTCTGCAGAGCCACGCATTCCATGCTTGGCAGCCATCAGCAGGTTTACCCAATGCGCAGTGTACGTGATATACAGTACAGACCAAAAGTTTGGACACACCTTCTCATTCAAAGAGTTTTCTTTATTTTCATGACTATAAAGACATCAAAACTATGAATTAACACATGTGGAATTATATACATAACAAACAAGTGTGAAACAACTAAAAATATGGCATATTCTAGGTTCTTAAAAGTAGCCACCTTTTGCTTTGATTACTGCTTTGCACACTCTTGGCATTCTCTTGATGAGCTTCAAGAGGTAGTCCCCTTAAATGATCTTCCAACAGTCTTGAAGGAGTTCCCAGAGATGCTTAGCACTTGTTGGCCCTTTTGCCTTCACTCTGCGGTCCAGCTCACCCCAAACCATCTCGATTGGGTTCAGGTCCGGTGACTGTGGAGGCCAGGTCATCTGGCGCAGCACCCCATCACTCTCCTTCATGGTCAAATAGCCCTTACTTTCAAAGTTTTCACAATTTTTCGGCTGACTAACTGACCTTAATTTCTTAAAGTAATGATGGCCACTCGTTTTTCTTTACTTAGCTGCTTTTTTCTTGCCATAATACAAATTCTAACAGTCTATATTCAGTAGAACTATCAGCTGTGTATCCACCTGACTTCTCCTCAACGCAACTGATGGTCCCAACCCCATTTATAAGGCAAGAAATCCCACTTATTAAACCTGACAGGGCACACCTGTGAAGTGTAAACCATTTCAGGTGACTACCTCTTGAAGCTCATCAAGAGAATGCCAAGAGTGTGCAAAGCAGTAATCAAAGCAAAAGCTGGCTACTTTGAAAAACCTAGAATATGACATATTTTCAGTTTCACACTTGTTTGTTATGTATATAATTCCACATGTGTTAATTCATAGTTTTGATGCCTTCAGTGTGAATCTACAAAAAAACGAAAGAAAACTCTTTGAATGAGAAGGTGTGTCCAAACTTTTGTGTGCCACTGTGTGCCAGACATGCCATGACTTCCTTTTCCACAATAGAGTACAGGTTGGGGATTGCCTTTTGTGAAATTATAATTTTTTTTTTAAATGTAATCTACTGTAGTAGTACATGCTGTAGGCCTGACACACACGCTTGCAGGCAACTAACTGCAATTATATTACAGTCCAAAAATTGTTGTTTTTTTTTTAAATGTAATCTACTGTGACACCACATATGAGTGGTGGCACTGTGCACTGGCAGTAGTTGGCACAGTACATGCTGTAGGCCTGACACACACGCTTGCAGGCAACTCACTGCAATTATATTACAGTCAAAAAAGTTTTTTGTTTTTTTTAATGTAATCTACTGTGACACCAGATATGAGTGGTGGCACTGTGCATTGGCAGTAGTTGGCACAGTACACGCTGTAGGCCTGACACACACGCTTGCAGGCAACTAACTGCAATTATATTAGGAATAATGCAAGTCACCCGTACATACTAAAGGATAAAACACTCGGTAACACTGACATGGAAAAGGATCTAGGAATTTTAATAAACAGCAAACTAAGCTGAAAAAACCAGTGTGAGGCAGCTGCTGCCAAGGCCAATAAGATAATGGGTTGCATCAGAAGGGGCATAGATGCCCGTGATAAGAACATACTGTAGTCCAACCACTTTACAAATCGCTATTCAGACCACACATGGAGTACTGTGTACAGTTCTGGGCTCCTGTAAACAAGGCAGACATAGCAGAGCTGGAGAAGGTCCAGAGGAGGGCAACTAAAGTAATAACTGGAATGGGGCAACTACAGTACCCTGAAAGATGATCAAAATTAGGGTTATTCACTTTAGAAAAAAGACGACTGAAGGGAGATCTAATTACTATGTATAAATATATCAGGGGTCAGTACAGAGATCTATCCCATCATCTATTTATCCCCAGGACTGTGACTGTGACGAGGGGACACCCTCTGCGTCTGGAGGAAAGAAGGTTTGTATACAAACATAGAAGAGGATTCTTCACGGTAAGAGCAGTGAGACTATGGAACTCTCTGCCTGAGGTGGTGGTGATGGTGAGTACAATAAAGGAATTCATGAGGGGCCTGTATGTATTTCTGGAGTGTAATAATATTACAGGCTATAGCTAGCAGAGTGGGGTCGTTGATCCAGGGAGTTATTCTGATTGCCTGATTGGAGTCGGGAAGGAATTTTTTATTCCCCTAAAGTGGGGGAAATTGGCTTCTACCTCACAGGGTTTTTTTTTTGCCTTCCTCTGGATCAACTTGCAGGTTAACCGGCCGAACTGGATGGACAAATGTCTTTTTTCGGCCTTATGTACTATGTTTTTATGTTACTATATCGAACAAGTTTTTTTTTTTTAAATGTAATCTATTGTGACACCAGATATGAGTGGTGGCACTGTGCACTGGGAGTAGTTGGCACTGTACACGCTGTAGGGCTGACACACATTCTTGCAGGCAACTAACTGCAATTATATTACAGTCAAACTTTTATTTTTATTTTTATGTAATCTATTGTGACAACAGATATGAGTGGTGGCACTGTGCACTGGCAGTAGTTAGCACAGTACACGCTATAGGGCTGACACACATGCTTGCAGGCAACTAACTGCAATTAAATTACAGTCAAAAAAGTTGTTGATTTTTTAAATGTAATCTACTGTGACACCAGATATAAATGGTGGCACTGTGTCAACTACTGTAATATAATTGCAGTAGTTGGCACAATACACGCTGTAGGCCTGACACACACGCTTGCAGGCAACTAACTGCAATTATATTACAGTCCAAAAAGTTTTTATTTTTATTTTTTTTATGTAATCTACTGTGACACCAGATATGAGTGGTGGCACTGGGCACTGGCAGTAGTTTGCACAGTACATGCTGTAGGCCTGACACACACGCTTGCAGGCAACTAACTGCAATTCAATTACAGTCAAAAAAGTTTATTCATTTTTTTAAATGTAATTTTCTGTGACACCAGATATGACTGGTGGCACTGTGCACTGGCAGTGGTTGGCACAGCACACGCTGTAGGCCTGACACACACGCTTGCAGGCAACTAACTGGAATTATATTACAGTCAAACAAGTTTTTTTTTTTAAATGTAATCTATTGTGACTAGAGTAGAGCGAACACCTGGATGTTCGGGTTCGAGAAGTTCGGCCGAACTTCCCAGAAATGTTCAGGTTCGGGATCCGAACTTCGCCCCGAACCCCATTGAAGTCAATGGGGACCCAAACTTTTCGGCACTAAAAAGGCTGTAAAATAGCCCAGGAAAGGGCTAGAGGGCTGCAAAAGGCAGCAAAATGTAGGTAAATCCCCTGCAAACAAATGTGGATAGGGAAATGAATAAAAGTAAAAATAAATAAATAAAAATTAACCAATATCAATTGGAGCGAGGTCCCATAGCAGAGAATGAGGCTTCATGTCATAGCAAAGAATAAGGCTTCATGTCACCCACCACTGGAACAGGCCATTGTCAGATATTTTTAGGCCCCGGCACCCAGACAGAGGAGAGAGGTCCCATAGCAGAGAATCATGCTTCATGTCACCCACCACTAGAACAGGCCATTGTCAGATATGTTTAGGTCCCGTCACCCAGACAGAGGAGAGATGTCCCATAGCAGAGAATCAGGCTTCATGTGCAGTAAGCCGGATTGGGACAGATGTACACTGGCGCAATATTAATAGTTTTTAGTTCGTGACTAAGGATGAGCGAACCCGAACTGTATAGTTCGGGTTCGTACCGAATTTTGGGGTGTCCGTGACACGGACCCGAACCCGAACATTTTCGTAAAAGTCCGGGTTCGGTGTTCGGCGCTTTCTTGGCGCTTTTTGAAAGGCTGCAAAGCAGCCAATCAACAAGCGTCATACTACTTGCCCCAAGAGGCCATCACAGCCTTGCCTACTATTGGCATGGCTGTGATTGGCCAGTGCAGCATGTGACCCAGCCTCTATATAAGCTTGGGTCACGTAGCGCTGCACGTCACTCTGCTGATTCAAGCATAGGGAGAGGTTGCTGCTGCGACGTTAGGGCGAGATTAGGCAGATTAACTCCTCCAAAAGACTTCATTCTGTGATCGATCTGCAGCTGTGGATCATTGAAGTGCTAATATCGACTTGCTCACTTTTTTGAGGCTGCCCAGAGCGTTTTTAGATCACTTTTTTCTGGGGTGATCGGCGGACATTTTGTGGCTTGTGGTGCGCCAACATAAGCTATCACCAAGTGTATTTAACCATCAATAGTGTGGTTATTTTTTGCTATATCCAACATCAGCTGCAGGCTGAGCCTGTGTCACCGAAGTGCATTTAACCATCAACAGTCTGGTTATTTTTTGGCCATATACTACATCTGGTGCAGGCTGAGCCTGTGTCACCCAAGTGCATTTAACCATCAATAGTGTGGTTATTTTTTGGCCATATACTACATCAGGGGCAAGTTGAGCCTGTCACCCAGCGCCTAAAAAATAGACCTGACATTTCTATTCAACCAAATTTGTACTGTTTTAGCTGGTCAAGTTATTTGTAGTGACCGTAAAAGCACACTTTTCGTTCTGGGTTGAAAAACTATTCCCAAATTTGCCATTCTCAAAATAACTAGTTTCTGCTATATGAGGCCTACTTGAAATCTATCCCAAAAAGGATATCTTACATTGAAGGTGCTGATAGTGTCATTCAGAAAAACTTAACACACACGCTACCGTGCAGATACAAGTCTAATTCTGTGATTAAACCTATACCTGTCACACAGCGCAAAAAAAAACAGGCCTCACATTTCTATTCAACCAAATCTGTACTGTTTTAGCTGGTCAAGTTAATTGTAGTGACCGTAAAAGCACACTTTTTGTTCTGGGTTGAAAAACTATTCCCAAATTTACCATTCTCAAAATAACTAGTTTCTGCTATATGAGGCCTACTTGAAATCTATCCCAAAAAGGATATCTTACATTGAAGGTGCTGATAGTGTCATTCAGAAAAACCTAACACACACGCTACCGTGCAGATACAAGTCTAATTCTGTGATTAAACCTATACCTGTCACACAGCGCAAAAAAAAACAGGCCTCACATTTCTATTCAACCAAATCTGTACTGTTTTAGCTGGTCAAGTTATTTGTAGTGACCGTAAAAGCACACTTTTTGTTCTGGGTTGAAAAACTATTCCCAAATTTGCCATTCTCAAAATTGTGGTGAACGGGAACAATGAGGAAAACATCTAATAAGGGACGCGGACGTGGACATGGTCGTGGTGGTGTTAGTGGACCCTCTGGTGCTGGGAGAGGACGTGGCCGTTCTGCCACAGCCACACGTCCTAGTGAACCAACTACCTCAGGTCCCAGTAGCCAGCAGAATTTACAGCGATATTTGGTGGGGCCCAATGCCGTTCTAAGGATGGTAAGGCCTGAGCAGGTACAGGCATTAGTCAATTGGGTGGCCGACAGTGGATCCAGCACGTTCACATTATCTCCCACCCAGTCTTCTGCAGAAAGCGCACAGATGGCGCATGAAAACCAAGCCCATCGGTCTGTCACATCACCCCCATGCATATCAGGGAAACTGTCTGAGCCTCAAGTTATGCAGCAGTCTCTTATGCTGTTTGAAGACTCTGCTGCCAGGGTTTCCCAAGGGCATCCACCTAGCCCTTCCCCAGGGGTGGAAGAGATAGAATGCACTAACGCACAACCACTTATTTTTCCTGATGATGAGGACATGAGAATACCACCTCAGCACGTCTCTGATGATGACGAAACACAGGTGTCAACTGCTGCATCTTTCTGCAGTGTGCAGACTGAACAGGAGGTCAGGGATCAAGACTGGGTGGAAGACGATGCAGGGGACGATGAGGTCCTAGACCCCACATGGAATGAAGTTCGTGCCACTGACTTTCAGAGTTCGGAGGAAGAGGCAGTGGTGAGACCGAGCCAACAGCGTAGCAAAAGAGGGAGCAGTGGGCAAAATCAGAACACCCGCCGCCAAGAGACTCCGCCTGCTACTGACCGCCGCCATCTGGGACCGAGCACCCCAAAGGCAGCTTCAAGGAGTTCCCTGGCATGGCACTTCTTCAAACAATGTGCTGACGACAAGACCCGAGTGGTTTGCACGCTGTGCCATCAGAGGCTGAAGCGAGGCATTAACGTTCTGAACCTTAGCACAACCTGCATGACCAGGCACCTGCATGCAAAGCATGAACTGCAGTGGAGTAAACACCTTAAAAACAAGGAACTCACTCAGGCTCCCCCTGCTACCTCTTCTGCTGCTGTCGCCGCCTCGGCCTCTTCTGCTGCTGCCGCCGCCTCGGCCTCTTCCTCCGCATCTGGAGGAACGTTGGCACCTGCCGCCCAGCAAACATGGGATGTACCACCAACACCACCACCTGCATCACCAAGCATCTCAACCATGTCACACGGCAGCGTTCAGCTCTCCATCTCACAAACATTTGAGAGAAAGCGTAAATTCCCACCTAGCCACCCTCGATCCCTGGCCCTGAATGCCAGCATTTCTAAACTACTGGCCTATGAAATGCTATCATTTAGGCTGGTGGACACACACAGCTTCAAACAGCTCATGTCGCTTGCTGTCCCACAGTATGTTGTTCCCAGCCGCCACTACTTCTCCAAGAGAGCCGTGCCTTCCCTGCACAACCAAGAGTCCGATAAAATCAAGTGTGCACTGCGCAACGCCATCTGTGGCAAGGTCCACCTAACCACAGATACGTGGACCAGTAAGCACGGCCAGGGACGCTATATCTTCCTAACTGCACACTGGGTAAATGTAGTGGCGGCTGGGCCCCAGGCGGAGAGCTGTTTGGCGCACGTCCTTCCGCCGCCAAGGATCGCAGGGCAACATTCTTTGCCTCCTGTCTCCTCCTCCTCCTACTCAGCTTCCTCCTCCTCTTCTTCCACCTGCTCATCCAGTCAGCCACACACCTTCACCACCAACTTCAGCACAGCCCGGGGTAAACGTCAGCAGGCCGTTCTGAAACTCATATGTTTGGGGGGACAGGCCCCACACCGCACAGGAGTTGTGGCGGGGTATAGAACAACAGACCGACGAGTGGTTGCTGCCGGTGAGCCTCAAGCCCGGCCTGGTGGTGTGCGATAATGGGGGAAATCTCGTTGCAGCTCTGGGACTAGCCGGTTTGACGCACATCCCTTGCCTGGCGCATGTGCTGAATTTGGTGGTGCAGAAGTTCATTCGCAACTACCCCGACATGTCAGAGCTGCTGCATAAAGTGCGGGCCGTCTGTTCGCGCTTCCGGCGTTCACACCCTGCCGCTGCTCGCCTGTCTGCGCTACAGCGTAACTTCGGCCTTCCCGCTCACCGCCTCATATGCGACGTGCCCACCAGGTGGAACTCCACCTTGCATATGCTGGACAGCCTGTGCGAGCAGCAGCAGGCCATAGTGGAGTTTCAGCAGCAGCACGCACGGGTCAGTCGCACTGCGGATCAGACACACTTCACCACCAATGACTGGGCCTCCATGCGAGACCTGTGTGCCCTGTTGCGCTGTTTCGAGTACTCCACCAACAAGGCCAGTGGCGATGACGCCGTTATCAGCGTTACAATACCACTTCTATGTCTCCTTGAGAAAACACTTAGGGCGATGATGGAAGAGGAGGTGGCCCAGGAGGAAGAGGAGGAAGAGGGGTCATTTTTAGCACTTTCAGGCCAGTCTCTTCGAAGTGACTCAGAGTGAGGTTTTTTGCAACACCAGAGGCCAGGTACAAATGTGGCCAGACAGGGCCCACTACTGGAGGACGAGGAGGACGAGGATGAGGAGGAGGTGGAGGAGGATGAGGATGAAGCATGTTCACAGCGGGGTGGCACCAAAGCAGCTCGGGCCCATCACTAGTGCGTGGCTGGGGGGAAACACAGGACGATGACGATACGCCTCCCACAGAGGACAGCTTGTCCTTACCTCTGGGCAGCCTGGCACACATGAGGGACTACATACTGCAGTGCCTGCGTAACGACAGCAGAGTTGCCCACATTTTAACGTGTGTGGACTACTGGGTTGCCACCCTGCTGGATCCCCGGTACAAAGACAATGTGCCCACCTTACTTCCTACACTGGAGCGTGATAGGAAGATGCGCGAGTACAAGCGCACGATGGTAGACGCGCTACTGAGAGCATTCCCAAATGTCACAGGGGAACCAGTGGAAGCCCAAGGCGAAGGCAGAGGAGGAGCAAGAGGTCGCCAACGCAGCTGTGTCACGCCCAGCTCCTCTGAGGGCAGGGTTAGCATGGCAGAGATGTGGAAAAGTTTTGTCACCACGCCACAGCTAACTGCACCACCACCTGATACGGAACGTGTTAGCAGGAGGCAACATTTCACTAACATGGTGGAACAGTACCTGTGCACACCCCTCCACGTACTGACTGATGGTTCGGCCCCATTCAACTTCTGGGTCTCCAAATTGTCCACGTGGCCAGAGCTAGCCTTTTATGCCTTGGAGGTGCTGGCCTGCCCGGCGGCCAGCGTTTTGTCTGAACGTGTATTCAGCACGGCAGGGGGCGTCATTACAGACAAACGCAGCCGCCTGTCTACAGCCAATGTGGACAAGCTGACGTTCATAAAAATGAACCAGGCATGGATCCCACAGGACCTGTCCATCCCTTGTGCAGATTAGATATTAACTACCTCCCCTTAACAATATATTATTCTACTCCAGGGCACTTCCTCATTCAATACTATTTTTATTTTCATTTTACCATTATATTGCAGGGCAACCCAAAGTTGAATGAACCTCTCCTCTGTCTGGGTGCCGGGGCCTAAATGTGTGACAGTGGCCTGTTCCAGTGGTGGGTGACGTGAAGCCTGATTCTCTGCTATGACATGAAGACAGATTCTGTGCTGACATAAGGCCAGATTCTCTGTTACGGGACCTCTCTCCTCTGTCTGGTGCCGGGGCCTAAATATGTGACAGTGGCCTGTTCCAGTGGTGGGTGACGTAAAGCCTGATTCTCTGCTATGACATGAAGATGATTCTGTGCTGACATAAGGCCAGATTCTCTGTTACGGGACCTCTCTCCTCTGCCTGGGTGCCTGGCCTAAATATGTGACAGTGGCCTGTTCCAGTGGTGGGTGACGTGAAGCCTGATTCTCTGCTATGACATGAAGACTGATTCTGCGCTGACATAAGGCCAGATTCTCTGTTACGGGACCTCTCTCCTCTGCCTGGGTGCCTGGGCCTAAATATGTGACAGTGGCCTGTTCCAGTGGTGGGTGACGTGCAGACTGATTCTCTGCTATGACATGAAGACTGTTTCTGCGCTGACATAAGGCCAGATTCTCTGTTACGGGACCTCTCTCCTCTGCCTGGGTGCCTGGGCCTAAATATGTGACAGTGGCCTGTTCCTGCCGCCGCCCAGCGCGTCCCTCCAGCCCGCCCATCTCCTCCTGAATGCGATCCTCCCTGTGAGCGTATGTATTCGGCGCATGCGCGGTGAATGTCTGACCGCTTCCCTGCTCAGACATCTCCACTGCGCCTGCGCCGATGACGTCATAGTGCTCCGAGGAACAGGCGCAGTGGAGATGTCTGAGCAGGGAAGCGGTCAGACATTCACCGCGCATGCGCCGAATACATACGCTTACAGGGAGGATCGCATTCTGGAGGAGATGGGCGGGCTGGAGGGACGCGCTGGGCGGCGGCAGTTTGTGAAGGTAGACCGAGCCACTAGGTGCTAATGACGCCCCCATAGCACCTAGAGGCTCATTAGCATATCAATAAAAGTTCTTTTTTTAGCGAAACGGCTGCCCCAAAAGCAATTATATTAGGATGGTTTGGCAGAGCAGACACTAGCGATCGCTAGTGTCTGACAGCTAATTATGTAAAACGAAGTGGTAGAAACCCTTTAAGTCCTGATATGAGATGAGGGAGGAAACTCGTTCCCATAGCTCTTCCAGGTTGTCACATAGCTCATCTTTCCTGGTGTGATAGTTTTCTTTGATCTTTATAGTTGGTTTGAGAGAGCTCGACTTGGTCCGCTGGAAGTGTGGGTTCTACATCCAGCTCTTCGTAATGATCAGTATCAGGTTGCATTTGCTTTATTTCATCACTGGGTAACTGTACAAGTTCCTTTTCGGCCATTTTGATTTAAGGTGCGCTGTCTCTTTAAGAAAATGAACTTTTGAATTGGGGGCTGAAAATTGCAGTGCGGCTCAGATGAGGCACCCCGATGAGGTACCCAAAGTGTTTTGATTGAATTGCGGGGTTTTGGTTTGAGGGAGGCCCCGCGTGCTTGAACAGTTCTTATATCATGCGAGCAAGGGTTAATATAGGATGTAGAAAATGGCTTGGCAAGTAGTGGAGGAGTTCCAGGTGAGAGTATATCTACTGCGGACGCGCCGTGCTTCCCCTTGGGCTTGTGGGACGTGCACTGTTGCCGGGCAGATTTGCTGCGAGTGGGCCTGTTGCAAGGGAGGTTCCTGAGTGTGGTACTGGGCTCTGAGGGAATCTGTGGCTGGGCATTGGACTTTGAGACGGATATTGACTGGGGTATAAGGCTTTAAGGCAGTTTTTAACTGTTCTGTCCCCACATGAAGGTGAATGAAGGTATAACTGATAATGACTGTGTGACTGTCCTACCTTCGTATCCAAGCAGTGGAGCAGACCAGACCGGCAGATGCTCAGGTTAGATGGACCCAGACAAAGACACGAGGATGCAATCAAACGTGGGTTTATTTGATCCAAAGCAGCAACATACAGTGATGCAGTAGCAGAGTAGATGCTTTCATGTGGATGTCTCCCCTGAGGCTAACTGCTGGTCAAACACTGATGCCTTCACAAGTCAAGGTGTGTGTCTCCAGTCACACAGGAATGCAGCACTGAAAAATGGCTGCAGGAAGTGACCAGGACCAAGGCAGCTAAAACCACGCCCAGCAGAGAAAAACTTTAATAACAAGAACAAGGCGTGCAGCATACGAATTCCGGCCAGCAGATGGCAGCAGAGAACAATACATTGAAACAACATAGTAAAAGAAGAGATAATAATACAGTGTATGAATTAAATTTGAAAGAACAGCACATTGGGTGTGATGTACCAGTCCTATACCTAGTAGACCGAAAAAAAATTATAATTGTCAATTACATTTTTGGGTGAAATTCACAAATTTTTGGGTGTAATATACCCCTCCTCTACCTAGTTGACAGCTTAATAAATTTCAATAATTTTTCTGTTACATTCTTGGGTTGACATAATACAATTTAGACGTGAATAAACACCTGCTATACATAGGTGACAGGGAATAAAATTTTCTATATTATTCAGGAATTAACGAGCGCCACATCCTTTCATTCAATGCTTAAACTTTGAAAAGTTGTCACACTTTTACGCTTTAATAATTTCTCCCATATTTCAACTCTATCATTTTAAATTTGAAAAAATGAATCCTACCTTGGATGTGGTCTCTCTTTCTCACGCTCCCTCTCTGGCCTGGAACCCTGATTCCCCGCCACACGTGATCACCATGGTAGGCGCATAAAAGAACATCAAAAGTCGATAGAGCAGATATCAAAATGGATCGTGAACATCACGGGGATGTGCGACATGGTGGGGCACTAAGTGTGCACACGCCTACACGAACTAACTGACAGGGGTCAGCCCCTGCAACTTCTGGGTCTCCAAATTGGCCACATTGCCTGAGCTTGCCCTTTACCCCTTGGAGGTGCTGGCCTGCCCTGCAGCCAGTGTATTGTCTGAACGTGTGTTTAGCACGACTGGAGGGGGTTATCACAGGTTATATTTCCCAATGTTTTGGGGTGTACCCTAATTTTAAAAATAAAATTTAAAACCAAAAAAGCAGTGTAGGCTACCTCCTCCTCCACCGTAGCTTCCACCTACACCGCCACATCCACCGCCTCCTCAACCTCCTACTCCATATGGACCTGGTCCTCCTAGATCAAGATTATAATTTTTTATTTTTAGGTATTTTATGTTATTTTAAGTCATTTCCCTATTCACATTTGATTGCAGAGCACTTGCAATGCTCTTAACCACATTTTGACGACATTTGCAGCCCTCTAGCCCTTTCCATGACATTTTTAGAGCCATTTTAGTGATCAAAAGTTCGAGCCCCTATTGACTTCAATTGGGTTCGGGGTCAAGTTCGGGTCAAGTTCGGGTCCCGGACTCAAACTTTTTTCCAAAGTTCGGCCGAACCCGTCGAACCCGAACATCCAGGTGTCCGCTCAACTCTAGTCATTATGTACTTAAGGTTAACACTGTCATCTACTGGCCTTGTTGTGTATTGCTGTTACAGTTCAGATTGAAGGGGGAGAAGTCGTGCTTCATTAGTAACGCTATGTGAAAACTGATCGCTAGCGATGCTACATCTGGAGATTTCTACAGAACCTGCAAGTTGAGCACCCCTGACAGACTGGAGAGGGTGACATCAGTAAGTTTGGTTGACATATCTCATTATTTTGCCCTTCTTCTGATATGTCAGAAGAACAACCCCCAAAAAACAGATCCTGCTGTTGAGCATCCACCTTCACTCGGTCACCATTAAGTCAGTAATCCATCAGTATTGCTAAGGCCAAAAACAATATTTGCATGTCTTCTTTGTTTTGTACCCACTCCTGCTTTGGCTATCAAAATCATGAACCAATTCTGGTGCAAAATAGGGACCATGTGATACAGGCCTTAAGGCTGCTCCAAAGGCAGGATCGGTTGTGTGTCTCATTTTTCCATCCTTGTAACAGATCAGAAGAAGGTTAAAATAAATGTTGATGTCAACAAGGCAAAAAAGGGAAAATGTGGCCCCGTCATAGAGTGGGGAGGGTGAGAACAGCATGAGAAGACTATAGAGTGACCCATTGACTGTGTGGTGAGTTGACAGCAGCATGAGAAGACCAGAGAGTGGCCCAGTGACAGAGTGGGGAGGTGGCAGCAGCATCTGTTCCAGGACATGAAGCAGTGGAATTATGTTGTTCATTCCGTAGTCCTGGCGACTGATTCCTCAAAAGGCCCGGGCAAACGGCAGGTGTCATGCATGAGCTGCCACTGGCTAACATCGAAGTTACACAGGGGAATACCTCTGTCCGTCTGTATCATCAAAAAATCATTTATGGCCTTTCTCTGTTTATATAGTCAGTCCAACATATGGAGGGTAGAGTTCCAACGGATGGAAACGTCGCATATTAGCTTATGTTCGGGAACACCATTCTGCCTTTGTAGCTCAAGGAGGGTGTGCTTTACAGTGTAAGTGGCTAAAGCGCATGCACAGTTTTATGGCCATTTTAAGGATGTCTTTCAGATCGGTGCAAGACTTTAGGACCCTCTTTACAGTAAGATTAAAAACTTGCGCCATGCAGGGCGCATGGCTCAGCCCTTCTTGATGCAACGCCGGCACCATGTTCTTCCTGTTGTCGGTGACCATGGTTTCCGATTTTGATTTGGCGAGGAGAAAGCCAGGAGTCCATTTCTTGATTTCTCCCCTGTGTGACTCCGTTCGCCCACGCAAACTAGATGCAGAACAGCGTGACACAGCTGTGACCTGCACATGTGGTATGCTGGAGGATCACTCTGAATTGTCCCTGCAGTGGAGGCTGAGGACACGGTGGAGGATGAGGAGGCGGACTATGCACCTTGGCTTGTCACAAGCCATTAGTTCTCTGAAAGGTGCAGAGTCCATCACTTGGAAAGGGAGGGACTGTAGTACCAGCAACTTGGCCAGGAGCACTTTCAGCTTCTGCGCCATTGGATGAGTGCACGCATACGGTTGTCTTTTTGCAATCGCTTCGGTGAATGATTACCGACAAAATAACTGATAGATGATGGGAAGGAAAGACAGCTCCCTTCAGCTGAGGTGGTGGAGCCTTCACTGCAGGAAATGGGGTGTGTGCCACAGCGGCAGGCGGGACCACTACATCGGAGCCACGGTTCTCCCAGGCCACTTTATGATGACGCTGCATGTGTTGACACAGGGCCATAGTGCCAACATTGGCACCCTGGCCAGGCTTCACCTTCTGCCCACAGATTCGGCGGCTTGATGAAAAACTGCCACACTGCTGAGTATGGCATTTTTCCCCAAACACTCTGCGCAGATTGCCTGCTACCGCTGCCTCCTTGAACCCCTGCACTGCTACTTTCTGGGCAGGTAGGCTACTGCAAAGTGGTCGGTCTAACCCAGGCATGTTTGGCTCCCGACCTCGTACTGCTGCCACCCTGCTAACTCACGGCCACGTTAGAACCTTGCTGGCTCAGCCACTGCCTCACGTGCATGCTCCCACCCTCTTCTTCTGATGATGATGAAGCCCCTTCTTTACTTGGTTCACAAGTGCAATCGGCTACATCATCACCCACTACTGTCTGCATGTCACTGATGTCCTCCTCAACAGTCTCAGGGCCAGGAGCCTGACCGTTCGCAACCCCAGCTCCCATGCGACTCTCATCATCACTACTTGCCCGGCTACCGAAGGAAGCGGTGGATCTCTCCTCCAGATCTTGGCTGGGCAGTAGCTGCTGATTGATCTTTATAAGCTCGTCCTCGCTGAAAAGTGTAGCCGAGCCGACAATATATAATACTTCTCAAGCTGAGGGAACTGAAAATGACAGAGGCAGGTTCAGGACAGGTGGGGGCAAAGGGCCTGCTAAGCGTCGTGTCAGAGGAACCCACGACTCTTGGCTGGGGGTATCTGATGTTACTTGCGACGAACTCGAAGACCGAGTCAACCATTCAAGCACCGCTGGGTTGCTGGTCAAGACACGGCCACTAGATGACACTGGGAGCTCAGGCCTATCGCTGACAATCCTGCTGCCACCCCTCTTCTTCTGCTGCTATCTCTGCCTGCGCCAGAAACATTTTGGCCACTGCCCGTTCCCTTTGAAGAGCCTGTCACTTGTCTGTCTGACATACTGTAAAGTAAAAATAATTAAATTAAAAGTAGATGAATACACCCCAAAACTGTCCGTATCACAATGTAATTTCACAGCAGAACGGCTAATAAGACGCACTTATATTTCCTATTAATACACCCCAAAAATGGCTGTATCACTATGTAATTTCACTGCAGAACGGCTAATAAGACATACTTATATCTCCTATTAATACACCCCAAAACTGGTTGTATCACTCAGCACTTTCATCCGAATAACAAGCAAGGTTTGCTGGAATTACTGAGCTATCATATAGTGCAAACAACCTAAAAGCAGTAGTATTAGAGCAATTTGGATCTCCAATTAGTGCAGCAAGGTGTATTAGTAATAGCTCCTATGACCCAGGCTTTACACTCCCTTATTGGTCCCTGTTCTCTCCCATAGTGTGGATAATGCCTCCCTATCCTTTCCCTACACTTTGAATGATCTTTCCCTGAACTTCTCAATCACTTTTTTGCAGAATAAAGTCTTTCCTAACACTGTACTTCGCACCTGTCACTTCTCTCCCTGCACTGTACACTGGAAAATTGCAGAAACCAAGATGTCTGAGGATATTTATAGGGCTGTGACATCACAGGGGCTGGGTGGCTGCTGATTGGCTGCATGCATGGCATTGTGTGTGATCCCTCATTCCCAGAGTTCTTAGCTCCATGTTCTAACATGTGCAGCATCCATTTTAGGAAAAAATATGATTACCACCAAGCACAAGGAAATTCGACTTCGTGACAAATCTAATTTTCCTGAAGTTTGGATGAAATTCCACTTAGTCAACTTCGATTTGTTTATCTCTATTAAAGAGCGTTCATAGGAATGTTCATTAGCGCTTATCTGGCGGTGCAAAGGTGCCGCAGATTACCAAATGAACAAGAGAAACACTTGTACATCGGGTAATTGCATCATTCATTTGGTCACAAAAACCATTGTTTGAAGGCAGCAGATCATTCTGTGTAAACAGCACTTTGCTGCTGGCAAACCAAGTCTGGCTGGGGAAGAGTGATGGCATTAGCGATAACTCCTACACATACTATGGAGGTGATCGGTGCATGTAAATGCAAGATGGTCTTCTCGGCTGATTAGCAGGCAATTGCCAGGAAGGAATGCTTACTTCCTGACAATCACCTGTAAAATTGGCCTATGCAAAGAGGCATTTAAACTGACTGACCAACTAGGGGGTGTACCAAGTTCATCTCCCTGACAAACTAACACAATGTGCCAAGATATTAACGTTAGGTTGTTGATACAGTGTTATTAAGTAAACAAACATAATAAATCACAACATTTAACTTAACAATTAGACATAACTCTGTTATTAGTAATTGACCCTTTGCAGTTGTCCTTCTGGGGTACTGCAAATGCAACCGATAAGCCATGTGCCAGAAATGGACTTCCTCACCTAAGCCCTATGTGATTTATTAATATGTAACTTGGGTCCAAAAGTTGATTGCTGCACCCCTAAGCTGGATTGTACACCCAGAAATTTGCTGCTACTGGCACAAATGCTGCCTTATTATCTTTGTTGCTATACTGTACCTCATGGGACTCACAATAGATTAGTCATGGACTGTGCCCCATATGGTTGGATTTATCTCTACCTTGTCATGTTATCTGACCTTAGCGCCATTGCCCCTTGTCACCCATGACAATTGTTTGGTGTTTTTGTGAATATTCCTTGAGTATGTTTCCTTTCAGGAGGAACAAGAAGACACCAAGAACTGAATTGTGGTATAATTTATGTATGCATGTTCTCACTCTCCTTCAGGTTATCGTGAGACCATAGTGTGAAAAGGCAACAGGGATGGCTTTCTTTAAAGAAGTGGGGTAAGCAGTGCCCACTGCTATGCAGTACTGCACTGCTGAAAGAGGTAACTATGGGTAGAGTACTGTCTTTTTTGTGTGTTTCTAAAAGGCTGTGGGGGAGTTAACAGATCTAGGTACAGTTGTTGCTAGGTGGGGTTACTATACCCTCCCCATAACGATTGCTTAGAACTCAATGTAGAGAGAGACACAGTGAAGTGTGAGGAAGCAGATGCTGCCCTGGGGAAGTGCTTAACTAGCCATCTTGACAAACAGCACACCAACTAACCTCCAAGGAAGAAAAGTGAAGGTATTCTTGATGGTAAAGCAGCCTGTGCGAGGAACAGAACTTAGTCTGTCATGGAGGAGGGCCACCCCACCACTGAACTGGGAAAAGAGCACCATTATTTGTAGATTAACTCAGAGATTTAAAATTCAAGTCTGTCAACCACCTTTGTAGCCTCTAGAACTGTGGAAACAACAATGTAAAATCTGCCCGTTCATGCATAGAAAAAGTTGAATGTGCTGTATTTGAACTTTATTCCATGTAAAGAACAGTTATTGGCTGTGAAGCCTGTCTCATTATTGCATGTACAAACATCTGCATCAATGCAGTATTGCATCATCATCTGTCTCTCATTCAGGAAACCCAGCCTCGCACTACTACAACCACTAACACCAAGGGCACCCCAACCAACACCAGGCACGAGATCCCAAGACCAGGGTGTACCGGCCGCAGGGAGGACCAAAGCCATTATGAGTACTCCAACCACCATCCATGCTGCAGCCACCACTCCCATTCTTCCATGCCTCCCCTATGACTCGCTGTAATGACCGGCGTCACGCAAAGGGAGGGAAATGGGAAGGCCCTGTCCAAGGGAGAGGGAAAGATGGTGACCCCTGACTCACCTTGCGGCTGGCACCTGACTGCTCTGACGTACCTAGACGGGTTCCTCACCCGTACGCCGATCACGTGCCTAAACCCTGGCTTTCCCTAAGATGAGCCCTATGTAGTGAACGGGGCGGTGGGATCACTAGTCCGCACCACTGACACTAAGAGGAAAACACCAAGGAGAGGACAGACAATACAGACAAACATATAATCCCAGGTGGGCGACAACAGCAGACCACCAAGGCCCAACAGGGATCCGGAGGGTAGCGTTCTGGAACAACAACCAGGGAACACAGCTACACAGCTTCAGTGGGTCAGTATAGAAGTCCAGGCAGGAAGCTCTATATCTGGCAACCAGAGAAGAGAGAGATGGGAATATAAGGAGGTTGGGATTGCTGGACAAGAAACAGCTGAGGAGGAGAAGCTACGGATCCCTGAGTGAGCCAAAAAGGATTGCAAGGCAAACCCAGAGAGGCTAACATTAATAAACAGCACTGTCTTTAGACATAGAGAGCGCAGCCACCCGCTGCGACTTCCTGACCCCGGGTATAACGGAGTCAGGCGTGGCTCTTGACACCCTCGTGACACTCACTGCACTATTGCTGCCATTGTGTTGAAGAGCTCAAAAGAGGGAGGAGGAGAGAGGCGTTAAAAAAAAAGAAGAAGCAAAAGACAAGAGCTAAATAAATAAGGAGTCCCATATATCTATTTTCCAAGCCAATTAGAGCACTTTTGATTTGGGTAGAAGAGTTTCAGACCCAAATCAAATATGTTAGACTAATTCGGCGAATTGGACACTAAAATTTCAAGAATTTAGCTCATGTCTGCTTTGTACCTTTTGAGGTAGACAGTAGGTTTGTTGGACCTCAGGAACCGTTGTGAGGACGTGGGTGCATCATCCAGATCTGGTAGAGATCCATAAATTAGATGTCAGTCGCTAAGTACAGTAAGTCCCACTCCCGCTCTCACTGCAGGTGCTAGACAGTGGAGAGAGGAAGGATAAGGCATGGCAGCCAGGGCAAGAACATGTAAGTTTCTGAGTACTGCTGTTCATGATCATGCTGATGCTCCAGGCTTGAGATGTACCATTTGGCACTGGTCGTGTGGGCTCCCTTACTCCTCATGGTCCCGGCAAAAACACAAGCATTGATATATACACTCACCTAAAGAATTATTAGGAACACCTGTTCTATTTCTCATTAATGCAATTATCTAGTCAACCAATCACATGGCAATTGCTTCAATGCATTTAGGGGGGTGGTCCTGGTCAAGACAATCTCCTGAACTCCAAACTGAATGTCAGAATGGGAAAGAAAGGTGATTTAGGCAATTTTGAGCGTGGCATGGTTGTTGGTGCCAGAAAGGGCCAGTCTGAGTATTTCACAATCTGCTCAGTTACTGGGATTTTCACACACAACCATTTCTAGGGTTTACAAAGAATGGTGTGAAAAGGGAAAAACATCCAGTATGCGGCAGTCCTGTGGGCAAAAATGCCTTGTGGATGCTAGAGGTCAGAGGAGAATGGGCCGACTGATTCAAGCTGATAGAAGAGCAACGTTGACTGAAATAACCACTCGTTACAACCGAGGTATGCAGCAAAGCCTTTGTGAAGCCACAACACGCACAACCTTCAGGCGGATGAGCTACAACAGCAGAAGACCCCACCGGGTACCACTCATCTCCACTACAAATAGGAAAAAGAGGCTACAATTTGCACGAGCTCACCAAAATTGGACTGTTGAAGACTGGAAAAATGTTGCCTGGTCTGATAAGTCTCAATTTCTGTTGAGACATTCAAATGGTAGAGTCCGAATTTGGCTTAAACAGAATGAGAACATGTATCCATCCTCTGATGGCTACTTCCAGCAGGATAATGCACCATGTCACAAAGCTCAAATCATTTCAAATTGGTTTCTTGAACATGACAATGAGTTCACTGTACTAAAATGGCCCCCACAGTCACCAGATCTCAACCCAATAGAGCATCTTTGGGATGTGGTGGAACGGGAGCTTCCTGCCCTGGATGTGCATCCCTCAAATCTCCATCAACTGCAAGATGCTATCCTATCAATATAGGCCAACATTTCTAAAGAATGCTATCAGCACCTTGTTGAATCAATGCCACGTAGAATTAAGGCAGTTCTGAAGGCAAAAGGGGGTCCAACACCGTATTAGTATGGTGTTCCTAATAATTCTTTAGGTGAGTGTATATTAATATGAAATATATAATCGAAAAATGTAAAATTACTTCTCAACTTGAACAATTTTGCTGTTTTAAAACTATAGTAGGGATTCAAACCTGAAAGTTAGTGACGCAATAAAGAAAAAATGGCCTTTTAGTCTAAATCACGTAATTTGTCTTCTATGAGGTTATACACCTTTTCTATCTTCTACAATAAATATGTTCCATTGTTGATGCCTTTTTTTTTATATTCCCCAACCATTTACTTTGTGAATTAGTGCTATTTTAACTGATAAAAAACCCTCAGAAGTTTCCAAATCACAAGCTCCACAATATATAATAATGCTCTTATATCAATAATGATCCATTTATTTGTCCACCGAAGAACACAGTGCATCATGTTATCATGTTTTGATGTCAATATAAATATATTCAATAAAGTGTCCCCTCATGTATTTATCACATATAAATTATATTGAATGGATGCCAGATTGTAACTGGGTCAAATACATTGTGTATTTGTACTAATGCATTATTAGAAATGTGCTTTTAATGATGTACGTAGAAGATGATAGCTTATGTCACCCTGTAATGGACCACATTGTGTGTTCTTGTGGTAGACATAATCTATCATACAGTACAACATTAGGAATTAATATTCTAAATGACTTTTAACTTGCATTCAATCCACCTTATTCCTGTAACATAATCACAATTATACAACAAATGAGCAGTAGTTTTCAGTTTTGTTGTGTTGTATTGCACCTGTTTCTGACATTTTATTACCCAATTTTCTTTTCTTTGTCTCTAATAGATATTCTTCTTTCTTCTGTTATGTCCATAGCTGTTATCCATTGTCACATTCCTACAAATTATCAAGCACATACATAATCATAATCATCCCCTGAAATTATGATTCCCTATGATTAGCAATTATCAAGCATATACAGTCGTGGCCAAAAGTTTTGAGAATTACATAAATATTGGAAATTGGAAAAGTTGCTGCTTAAGTTTTTAGAATAGCAATTTGCATATACTCCAGAATGTTATGAAGAGTGATCAGATGAATTGCATAGTCCTTCTTTGCCATGAAAATTAACTTAATCCGCAAAAAACCTTTCCACTGCATTTCATTGCTGTCATTAAAGGACCTGCTGAGATCATTTCAGTAATCGTCTTGTTAACTCAGGTGAGAATGTTGACGAGCACAAGGCTGGAGATCATTATGTCAGGCTGATTGGGCTAAAATGGCAGACTTGACATGTTAAAAGGAGGGTGATGCTTGAAATCATTGTTCTTCCATTGTTAACCATGGTGACCTGCAAAGAAACGCGTGCAGCCATCATTGCGTTGCATAAAAATGGCTTCACAGGCAAGGATATTGTGGCTACTAAGATTGCACCTTAATCAACAATTTATAGGATTATCAAGAACTTCAAGGAAAGAGGTTCAATTCTTGTTAAGAAGGCTTCAGGGCGTCCAAGAAAGTCCAGCAAGCGCCAGGATCGTCTCCTAAAGAGGATTCAGCTGCGGGATCGGAGTGCCACTAGTGCAGAGCTTGCTCAGGAATGGCAGCAGGCAGGTGTGAACGCATCTGCACGCACAGTGAGGCGAAGACTTTTGGAAGATGGCCTGGTGTCAAGAAGGGCAGCAAAGAAGCCACTTCTCTCCAAAAAAAACATCAGGGACAGATTGATCTTCTGCAGAAAGTATGGTGAATGGACTGCTGAGGACTGGGGCAAAGTCATATTCTCCGATGAAGCCTCTTTCCGATTGTTTGGGGCATCTGGAAAAAGGATTGTCCGGAGAAGAAAAGGTGAGCGCTACCATCAGTCCTGTGTCATGCCAACAGTAAAGCATCCTGAGACCATTCATGTGTGGGGTTGCTTCTCATCCAAGGGAGTGGGCTCACTCACAATTTTGCACAAAAATACAGCCATGAATGGTACCAAAACACCCTCCAACACTTCTTCCAACAATCCAACAACAGTTTGGTGAAGAACAATGCATTTTCCAGCACGATGGAGCACCGTGCCATAAGGCAAAAGTGATAACTAACTTGGCTCGGGGACCAAAACGTTGACATTTTGGGTCCATGGCCTGGAAACTCCCCAGATCTTAATCCCATTGAGAACTTGTGGTCAATCCTCAAGAGGCGGGTGGACAAACAAAAACCCACTAATTCTGGCAAACTCCAAGAAGTGATTATGAAAGAATGGGTTGCTATCAGTCAGGAATTGGCCCAGAAGTTGATTGAGAGCATGCCCAGTCGAATTGCAGAGGTCCTGAAAAAGAAGGGCCAAAACTGCAAATACTGACTCTTTGCATAAATGTCATGTAATTGTCGATAAAAGCCTTTGAAACATATGAAGTGCGTGTAATTATATTTCACTACATCACAGAAACAACTGAAACAAAGATCTAAAAGCAGTTCAGCAGCAAACTTTGTGAAAACTAATATTTGTGTCATTCTCAAAACTTTTGGCCACGACTGTACATAATTACAAGATTTTCCTAAAATATGACGGAAAGTCATGATTTTATTAAAGACACGGAGGCGAGTATTGCATTACCCTTCTTTACTGAATCTACCATAGCAGCAAAGAAAAAATGGTACAACAAATGGAAACCATGGTAACAACTCCTCCCCTTATCCCAGTATATCAGTCCTTGTCTGCCTGGGATCCTCCTCTTTCTTTGCGCCTCAACCAGCGCTGATCAAAACCGTAACTACCGACGTTGTAAAACCGGACAACGACAATATCTCTTGAAAACTTGTCGGCTTGGACCGCGAACAACAAACGGACATCCGACTCATCAGTAACTGCATAACTCGAGTGATGGAATCTTTAGCCTCTCAACCTAGGAGGGAAAAGAAAAAACAAACATCCTAAAACCATGATCCAGTGAATCAAGCAGAGAACAACCTGTTTAGAGGAAAATCAAATAACTCGGCATTTTGACCATAGAGTAAACAGTCGTTAGATACTCACCCATGGTAAACAGTCGGTACATACTCACCCATGGTATACATTAGGACGGGTCCAGGGAGGGCAATACTCGCCTCCGTGTCTTTAATAAAATCATGACTTTCCGTCATATTTTAGGAAAATCTTGTAATTTTATTACAAGACACGGAGGCCTCGTATTGCTAGTTTAAATCTGAGCCATTACCGAGTCAAAAGCGTGTGTTGTTGGTCTAAAATAGAACTCACGAAATGTGGAAGTCCTGGACCAGTCCGCCAACCTCAACACGTCCTCCAAACGTGCTCCCGATGTTGTCATAGAAGTAGCCGCAGCACTGCGAACCGAATGTGCCGTGAAAATGGTCGTATCAATCCCGGAAAGGGAGAGGATCCATTTAACCCAACGAGATAAAGTAACGCTGGTGACTGGAGAAAAAGGGCTACGAAAAGAAATGAACAAGTTGGGGACAGAAGGCGACCGGACGGAGCGGGTCCTCTCCTCGTATTCAATTAGACAAGCTACAGGACATAGTTGTGGCGATGCTGGAAATCGGGGGTAGAAAACTGACCGAATATTGGTCTTAGTGCGACGAGAAATATTAAAGTGAACTCCCTCAGGGGTGAAGGATCTAGCGTCACAATCCAAGGCACGCACATCTGACACTCTTTTGCAAGAGATAAGACAGAATAAAGTGACCAATTTGGCTGATAATTGGCGTAAGGATAATAGGGTGATAGAGGGCCAGTCGCTCAAAAAATTTAAGACCCCTGACACATCCCAGGTTGAAGTAAAACGCGGTCGAGGCGGTCGAGCCAAGCGTGAACCTTTAAGCAAACGACATACCAAAGGGTGTTGACCCGCTGGACGCCCTTCGAATCCGGCATGCCTGGAGGAAATAGCCGACCTAAAAACATTGATGGTACGGTAAGCCTTCCCCGCCTCAAACAGAGAGGACAAGAAGGCTAAAATGGAATTTACAGTTGCTGTAGCGGGATCCAGAGTCCGCTGGACGCACCAGCGAGACCAAGAGTCCCAGGCGGCTCCATAAGCCCGTCTTGTTCCGGGTGCCCACGCGTTGTCCAGTAAAAATCTAGTCGTTCCTGAAAAGCCAGTGTCTCCTCCTGAATCCCCGAGATCTTGCAGGCCAGGAGACGTAACGATCCGTTCTGAAGCAGGGACAACTGATCGGGAAGAAGAATCGGAAAATCCACCAGAAGTTCTAATATCTGAGGGAACCAAGACTGTGTTTTCCAGAAAGGCACAATCAGAGTCAGTTTCGCCAGCTGCTGACGGACTTGAAGTAGAACCCTCGGGATGAGTGTGAAAGGAGGAAACGCATACATTAGTGCGCCTCCCCAGTGTTGTAACAGAGCGTCCACCGCTTCCGCCAAAGGATCTGGTCTCCAACTGAAGAACCTGGGGAGCTGGGTATTCAACCGGGAGGCGAACAAGTCGACCGAAAACGGGCCCCAAAGAGAAGAAATAGCAGAGAATACCCTGACGTCTACTCTTCAGTCGCTGGAGTCCGAGATGTAGCGCGAATTCCAGTCCGCCAGGGTATTGTGAAGACCCGGAAGATATTCCGCTACTACTGAAATGTTCCGATCGAGACAAAACTCCCAAAAATCTTTATCCAAGTGGGAAAGAACCACAGAACGCGTTCCTCCCATACAGTTGAAATATCGGACAGCCGAAATATTGTCCATGCGCAGTCTGATGGCTGTACTGATCACCCCGTTGGCAAAACTGCGAATTGCAAACGACCCTGCAAGTAGCTCTAGGGCGTTGATATGCAGACGGGATTCTTCCTGTGACCATGGGCCTCCCGTGGACACTCCGCAGCAATGCGCACCCCAACCGTGAAGACTCGCATCTGATTCTATGATCAGGTCCGGTTGAGGACCCATGATAGCCCTGCCATTCCAGGCCGAGAGGTTGTGGATCCACCACCTCAATTCGTCTCTCGTTTCTGCATCCAACGTGACGAAATCGGCATAAGAGGCCCCCGTCCGCAAATGGGCGATTTTGAGGCGTTGCAACGCCCGATAATGGAGGGGGGCTGGAAATATGGCTTGGATTGAGGCGGCCAGAAGACCGATAACTCTCGCCAAATGCCGTAAGGACATCTGGGGTAAACAAAGAGCATGTCGCAGCTCTTTGCGAATGGCCTTGACCTTGGAGAGAGGGAGACTGAGGGATAATTCCACTGAATCTACCTGAAACCCTAGGAATTCCATAGACCTGGCGGGGGTCAGACAAGATTTCTCCTGGTTGACAATAAAACCCAAATTGGAAATGAGGGATACCGACATGTGTAGATGTTTCAGCAGGAGAGCATGTGATTGGGCCATGATCAGTATATCGTCCAAGTAGACGATCAGACGGACTCCTCTGCTGCGGAGCCATGCCACCACTGGACGCATGATCTTGGTGAAGCACCAGGGGCGGAGGAGAGGCCAAACGGAAGGCAAGTGAAGCGCCAAGTTTGACCGTTCCATAGAAACCGAAGAAGGTCCCTCGAGGAAGGAGACACCGGAACCGTGAGGTAAGCGTCTTTGAGATCTATTTTGGCCATCCAGTCGCCTGGAAGAAGCAGATCTCTCAAAAGATGGATACCTTCCATCTTGAAATGCCGGTACTGTACAAAAGCGTTTAAGGCTTTCAAATTGATGACGGGCCGCATTTGGCCCCCTTTCTTTTGCACCAGGAAAATATTGCTGACCACTCCCCTTAGATTCTCGGGTGCACGCTCTATCGCGCCTTTGCGCAGAAGATCTGACAGCTCCTTCTGAAAGAGGGATTGTGTCGATATGGGCAACGGAATTGGCGGGGGGTCCGGGATGGAACTTGGGTCGGCAATCAAATCTATTGTGAACCCCTGCACGGTAGAGAGAACCCAGTGGTCGGAGGTCACGCCTGACCACACATGAGTAAAGAACCGGAGTCTGCCTCCGACACAGTGGTCTAAAAAAGGTAACTGATGAAGGATAGAACTTACCAAAAGGCCGTCGGGCACTCGGATTTCCTCTGAAGCCACGGGAACGATAGGGGGCACCTCGGGATGGAAAAAAGGCCGGCTGGTGTCTCTGATCCTGGAGGGATGCACGATAGGGAAAGGAGCCTCTGCCAGAACCCCTGGCATGGAAATTGGAACGGCCGGACAGTCGGCCCCTTGAACTGCCGGCCCTGTTGGAGAAACGCCCTTGAAAGACTCGACGCATCGATGTCTGGGCCTTATCGAGAGCCGTAAAGGCTCCTACATACTTGCCCAACTCTTTAATAAAAGAGTCGCCAAATAGCAAACCTTGGGCCTCTTTGCCCGCTTCCGTCAGAGCCAGGTTGGATAATTTAGGCTCTATTTTTATGAGTATCGCCTTACGTCTTTCGATGGCGAGTGAGGCATTAACATTGCCTGCCACGCAGATGGCTCTTTGGACCCAACCTCTTAGTTCTTCAGGGTCTACTTGGCCACCTGCCGCTTTGGCGGATTCAGCTATGTCAAATATTTTAGCTAAAGGACCTGTAATGTCCAGTAACTTATCTTGGACAGCCCTTAAGGCAGCGTCCAGCCCTTTGCGGGGATTAAACCCTGTTTTTGCCAAAAATTGGACCATTTTTGGATCCACTGATGGGGTATCACACACTTTGTGTGGTATCAATGGGCGCGGACATTCAGCCCGTAGTTTATTTCGCGCTTCCTTACTAAGAGGATTGCGAATGCGAGCCTCTAAATACTGCGCCACATGTGTGGCGGGCATCCATTCCGCAGAGCGGGGATGGTGCAGCTCGTCAGGGTTGAATAATGGCTCTCCGGAAGGATCCTTTAAGAGATCCACTGACGACCCCTGATTTAGTAAGGGTTCTGGGCAAATATTAATAGCTGGGTCAACAGCTACATCAGCCAAATCATCCTCCACGTCATAAATCAGATCATCCTCCTTATCAGGTGCCTCTTCCTCTGACTCTCTATCAGAGTCTGATAGTGGCTCAGGAAGTGACCTGGCAGTCTTCCATGCCCGCGCGGATTCTGCCTGGCGGGTACAGGCTCTTTTACGCGAACGATGCGCGTTATCATGGGATGGGGAAGGCCCATCAATCTGAGGCGTTCTGGAGGTAGACGGGAGTAAACCTAAAGACGGAGTCGGGGCCTGTATAGTGGTATTAGGGAGAGCTATGAGGGCCTGCGATATAGAATGGGTTAATGCAGATGACATTGAACCCATGGCGGCGATAATAGCATTTGATATAGATTGCTGCAGCATCAGATTAGGATCATCCGGGTGCAGTACCTCGGATCTCCTATCCTCAGCAGGGGAGCCCTGCCCTAAAGGGGGAGGATCAGTGGGGGCTACAGAAGCAATGGAGCTTTTCCTAGTGGACATGGTAGTAGAATAGAAATGGCAGGAGTTTGTCACCCCAGCCAGAGAACTGTAGAAGAAGGGACCTAGAAGAGAAGAAACAGAGAATAGCTATAGATAAATATATCCTGCTGGTGACCGATACTGTAGGAAGTGGGGAATAAGGCACTTACAGTTGTAATATAAGCAACCGCAACGAACAGGCAGCAGCGGTGAATGTCCGGTGCACTCAAACCAACCAGATCTCTGAAGAGGCCGAAGTCTCGCGAGATCGCGGAGCCCGCGAAAAAGGCCGAACAGAGCTAAAGTGAAGCAGGCGTCCGAAATCTCGTCTCGCGAGATCTCGGGCGGAGAAGAAGACGGGCCGCAATGTTCGGAGCGCGCGAAATGGCGACCGAAAGGTAAATAGAAGGAATACTAAGAGGGGAAAACCTGGATATAGCGCGCCCCACGCCCGAGGGCAGAGGGGCCGCAAGGGAAGGGAAACACAGTTAAGGAAAAACTGAAAGGAAAACCTGTAGGTAAAAACGTATATAAATACACAATTAGCGCCAGGAAACCCCAGAATAACAAGATATAAAGGAAAAAATCAATAATCCTGAGAATAAAGGATTAAACACAATTAAGTAAAACTATATACCAGACCCTGAGCAAAAGTTCAGAGCTGGAAGGTACTTATCTGCCTGGTAGCAGCAAAGAAAGAGGAGGATCCCAGGCAGACAAGGACTGATATACTGGGATAAGGGGAGGAGTTGTTACCATGGTTTCCATTTGTTGTACCATTTGTTCTTTGCTGCTATGGTAGATTCAGTAAAGAAGGGTAATGCAATACTCGCCTCCGTGTCTTGTAATAAAATCATTTTTCACCTTCTTGACAGAGCCCATTTTTCAAATCTGACATGTGCCAGAAATCAGTTATGCGGTAAGTTTTTACTTATCTAAGCCATTCTGAGACCGTTTTCTCTTGACTCATTGTACTTCATGAAGTTGTAAATTTGAGTCTATATGTTTTACCTTAATTTTTTTTAAAACTACATTTCCAGAAAATTTTGAAAAATACACTATTTTCTGAATTTGACAATCTCTACTTTTAAGTTAGGTAATGATACCTCATAAAATAATAAACATCTACTTTAATTTGACATCATTTTATAAATTAGATTTTATTTTTTAGGATGTTAGAAGGATTGGAATTTCAGAAGCATTTTTTTAAAATGTTTAAGAAAATTTTCAGAACAGACTAAGGAACAATTCAGTTAGGAAGTCCCTATAAGGGTCTTACAGTTGAAACCAGAAATGTACATGCACTATATAAAAAGACACATATGCATGTTTTTCTCAATATCTGACATGAAATCAGAATAAACCTTTCCTCTATTTGGTCAATTAGGATAACCATAATTATTATTATTATTTGCCAAATGCCAGAATAATGAGAGAGAGAATGTTTTAAGACATTTTATTACTTTCTGCAATGTCAAAAGTTTACATACACTAATATTATTATGCCTTTACACAATTCTGGACTGCCCATATGTTGATGTGTTTGGAAGCTTCTGTTAGGTTTGTTGGCAACATCTGAGTTAATTAGAGACACACCTGTGGATGTATTTAAATGCACACCTGAAACACACTGCTTTTTTGTGTAGCATCATGGGAAAGTCTAAAGAAATAAGCCAAGATATCAGGAAGGCTCAGTTCAGACCTGAGCGTTCTGAAAGGAGCGCTCTGTATGCGCGATTGTACGGGCGTTTACAATCGCGCATACAGAGACAAGCGTACACACAGTGTCGCGCGTTCCCGAAAGTCTATGTACAGGAACGCGCGACAAGCGCCCAAAAAAACGCTCCTGTACTTGTTTGAGCGTCGGGCGTTTTACAGCGCGATCGTACGCGCTGTAAAACGCCCAGGTGAGAACCATTCCCATAGGGAAGCATTTGTTTCTCCTTGTTGAGCGTTTTACAGCGCGTAGGAACGCGCTGTAAAACGCTCAGGTCTGAACTGAGCCGAAGAGAATTGTGGACTTGCACAAGTCTGGATCAACCTTGGGTGCAATTTCAAGATACCTGAAGGTGCCTCGTTTATTTGTACAAACAATTATACGTAAGTACAACAAGATGGGAATGTTCATCCATCATACCGCTCAGGAAGAAGATGGGTTCTGTGTCCCAGAGATAAACGTGTTTTGGTCCGACATATGCATATCAACCCAAGAACAAAAGAAATAGACCTTGTTAAGATGATGGCAGAAGATGGTAAGATTGTGTCAATATCCATAGTGAAAAATGGGCCCCTACCTAAGACAATCGCTAAAAAATAAAAAATAAACTATGGCTCTCAAACTATGGAGACACTAAAATGTGTTTTTTTTGTTTCAAAAATTCTTATGTGTTTAATGTAAAGAAAATAAAAAAGTAGACATATTAGGTATCGCCGCATACGTAACAACCTGCTATATAAAAATACCACATGACCTAACCCTTCAGGTGAACACCGTAAAAAAGATTAAATAAAATCGGTGTAAAAAAAGCCAATTCTTGTCAACTTACATCACAAAAAGTATAATAGCAAGCGATAAAGTCATATTTACCCCAAAATAGTGCCAATAAAACAATCATCCCGCAAAAATAATACTCTACCTAAAGCAATTGCCTAAAAAATTAAAAAACTATGGCTCTCAAACTTGGGAGACACTAAAACATGATTTTTTTTGTTATTTTGTAAAACTTAAATAAATTTTAAAAAGTATACATATTAGGTATTTCTGTGTCCGTAAGAACAAGCTCTTTAAAAAATATCACATGACCTAACCCCTGAGATGAACACTGTAAAAAACAAAAGTGTAAAAAAGCCATTTTTTGTCACCTTACAATACAAAAAGTGTAATACCAAGCGATCAAAAAGTCATATGCACCCCAAAATAGTACCAATCAAACATAAGACAGTCGCCCCCAAAAAAAAGACAATAAAAAAAATAAAAAATGCTTTATTATGCAAAACTGAAAAAAAATATTTAAAAAAGTAGTTATATTTGGTATTGTCGTGTCCGTAACAACCTGCGCTATAAAAATAGCACATGATCTAACCTGTCAGATGAACATTGTAAATAACAAAAAATAAAAGCAGTGCCAAAACAGCTATTTTTTGTTACCTTATCTCACAAAAAGTGTAATATACAGTGTAACGGATCTCCTGGCACCCCGACTGGGTACCTCCGTTAATGGATGCTCCTAGTTCTTCCTGAGGGCTCCAAGCACTCCACTTGATACCATAAGCACTGCAGACCCCACGAACTGCGGCAGCTTGGTTGGGGTCTTGCCATCTCCTACCCATCCTGGAGCATTGACAAGGCTCCAGGCTCCAGTGGGTGAACCTCTCTTCCTTCAAAGAGTGATGCAGGAACAAGCTCTTAAAAGAGCTCAGTGATTATAGCCAGGGGAGTAAACAGCATATAGCAATCCCCAGTGTAGATGTAACCTTTACCCCCAAAACATGAGATGAGGCTCTATGTTCAGGGTAAAACAGGAACTCTTTAATGGGGCTACATGTCAGCCTTTTATGCAGGTCTTCCAGCAAGGGCCACTCCCCTGGGGTCTTTGTGGAAGACAGTTTATACATTAGCCAATCACATGCATTACAGTATGGAAACATTCCCAGTAATTGATGCAAAAAGGAGTTTGTCCAGCCTTGCTTCGTGGTAATTCAAAAGACACTTTATTAAATAATGGTGTATACTAAAAACATCCAGATACAGGTTGCATAGGTCTACGCGTTTCGGGCAGAAAACAATTTAGCCCTTACTCATGACTAGAGTTGAGCGAACACTTTCGAAAAATGTTCGGGTTCGGGATCCGAACTCGACCCGAACTTCATCCCGAACCCGAACCCCATAGAAGTCAATGGGGACCCGAACTTTTGGGCACTAAAAAGGCTGTAAAACACACCCGGAAAGGGCTAGAGGGCTGCAAAAGGCAGCAAAATGTAGTTAAATCCCCTGCAAACAAATGTAGATAGGGAAATGATGAGTTAACATAAAATAAATAAAAATTAAACAATATTAATTGGAGTGAGGTCCCATAGCACAGAATCAGGCTTCAAGTCACCCACCAATGGAGAAGGTCACTTACTATTATTTTGACCACAGCACCCAGACAAAGGAGAGAGGTCCCACAGCAGAGAACCAGGCATCATATCACCCACCACAGGAGTAGGCCACCATTTAGTTACTTTGACCCCTACACCCAGACGGAGGAGAGAGGTTACACAGCAGAGAATCAGGCATTTAGATCACTCACCACAGGAGTAGGCCACCATTGAATCAGACCCCGGCAACCATGTCAGATGGCACAAGCATAAGCTTTATATCAATCAGCACAGGAGAAGGCGACTTTGACAGACTTTGACCCCTACACCCGGACAGGAGGAGAGAGGTTTCAAAGCAGAGAATCAGGCATTTAGATCACCCACCACAGGAGTAGGCCCCAATTTAATGGGACCCCCGGCAACCATGTCAGATGGCACAACCATCAGCTTCATATCAATCAGCACAGGAGAAGGCGACTTTGAAAGACTTTGACCCCTACACCCAGACGGAGGAGAGAGGTTTCACAGCAGAGAATCAGGCATTTAGATCACCCACCACAGGAGTAGGCCCCCATTGAATCAGACCCTGGCAACCATGTCAGATGGCACAACCATCAGCTTTATATCAATCAGCACAGGAGAAGGCGACTTTGAAAGACTTTGACCCCTACACCCAGATGGAGGAGAGAGGTTTCACAGCAGAGAATCAGGCATCATATCAACCACCACAGGAGAAGCCACCATTTAGTTACTTTGACCCCTGCACCCAGGAAGAGGAGAGAGGCACCACAGCACATATTCTGGCATCATATCAGCCACCACAGGAGAAGCCACCATTGAGTTACTTTGACCCCCCGCACCCAGGAAGAGGAGAGAGGCACCACAGCACATATTCTGGCATCATATCAGCCACCACAGGAGAAGCCACCATTGAGTTACTTTGACCCCCGCACCCAGGAAGAGGAGAGAGGCACCACAGCACATATTCTGGCATCATATCAGCCACCACAGGAGAAGCCACCATTGAGTTACTTTGACCCCTGCACCCAGGAAGAGGAGAGAGGCCCCACAGCACATATTCTGGCATCATATCAGCCACCACAGGAGAAGCCACCATTTAGTTACTTTGACCCCTTCACCCAAACAGAGGAGAGAGGTTCCACATCAGAGAATCAGGCATCATATCAACCACCACAGGAGTAGGCCACAATTTAGTTTATTTGACCCCTGCACCCAGGAAGAGGAGAGAGGCCCCACAGCACATATTCTGGCATCATATCACACACCACAGGAGAAGGCCTCTTTCAGTGATTTAGGCCTTTGGACCCAGACAGAGGAGAGAGGTCAGAGATTAGCTTCATATCCCCCAGCACAGCAGAAGACCGCTTTATTTGACTTAGGCCTCAGCACCCAGACAGAAGACAGAGGTAGCATGGCAGAGGTTATGGCTTCATGTCACCCGTTAGTTTAACCGGCCACTTTCATCTGGTTAGGCCCCGGCGCCCAGACAGAGAAGAGTTTCATTCAACTGTGGGTTTCATAAAATTTGTATCAAATAAAGAAGTGGCCCGTAGCACAACAAGACATGTTTTAAGCAGTTAATAAGGACTACTCTGCACAAGGGAGGGACAGGTCCTGTGGGATCCATGCCTGGTTCATCTTTATGAAGGTCAGCTTGTCCACGTTGGCTGTGGACAGGCGGCTGCGCTTGTCAGTAATGACGCCCCCTGCCGTGCTGAATACGCGTTCAGATAAAACGCTGGCCGCCGGGCAGGAAAGCACCTCCAAGGCATAACATGCTAACTCTGGCCACGTGGACAATTTCGAAACCCAGTAGTTGAATGGGGCCGAACCATCCGTCAGGATGTGGAGGGGTGTGCAGACATACTGTTCAACCATGTTAGTGAAATGCTGCCTCCTGCTAACACGTTCCGTATCAGGTGTCGGTGCAGATAGCTGTGGCGTGGAGACAAAACTTTTCCACATTTCTGCCATGCTAACCCTGCCCTCAGATGAGCTGGCCGTGAAACAGCTGCGTTGGCGACCTCTTGCCACTCCTCTGCCTTCACCTTCCACCTGTTCCCCTGTGACATGTGGGAATGCTCTCAAGAGCGCCTCTATCAGCGTGCGCTTGTACTCGCGCATCTTACGGTCGCGCTCCAGTTCAGGAATTAAAGTGGGCACATTGTCTTTATACCGGGGATCCAGCAGGGTGGCCACCCAGTAGTCTGCACACGTTAAAACGTGGGCAACTCTGCTGTCGTTGCGCAGGCATTGGAGCATATATTCGCTCATGTGGGCCAGGCTACCCATGGGTAAGGACAAGCTGTCCTCTGTGGGAGGCGTATCGTCATCGTCCACCGTATCCCCCCAGCCACGCACCAGTGATGGGCCTGGGCTGCCACCCCGCTGTGAACTTGCGTCATCCTCGTCCCCCTCCACCTCCTCCTCATCCTCCTCGTCCTCCAGTACAGTGCCTTGGCTGGCGACTTGTGAACCTGTCCTCTGCTGCTTAAACAAACCTCCCTCTGAGCCACTTCGAACAGACTGGCCCGAAAGTGTTAGAAACGAGCCCTCATCCTCCTCCTCCTCCTCCACCTGGGCCACCTCCTCTAACATCATTGCCCTAAGTGTTTTCTCAAGGAGACATAGAAGTGGTATTGTAACGCTGATAACAGTGTCATCGCCACTGGCCATGTTGGTGGAGTACTCGAAACAGCGCAGCAGGGCACACAGGTCTCGCATGGAGGCCCAATCATTGGTGGTGAAGTGGTGCTGTTCGGCAGTACGACTGACGCGAGCGTGCTGCAGCTGAAACTCCACTATGGCCTGCTGCTGCTCGCACAGTCTCTCCAGCATGTGCAAGGTGGAGTTCCACCGGGTGGGCACGTCGCATATGAGGCGGTGAGAAGTTCCGCTGTAGCGCAGACAGGCGAGCAGCGGCAGGATGTGAACGGCGGAAGCGCGCACAGACGGCCCGCACTTTATGCAGCAGCTCTGACATGTTGGGGTAGTGGTGAATGAACCTCTGCACCACCAAGTTCAGCACATGCGCCAGGCAAGGGATGTGCGTCAAACCGGCTAGTCCCAGAGCTGCCACGAGATTTCGCCCATTATCGCATACCACCAGGCCTGGCTTGAGGCCCACCGGCAGAAACCACTCGTCGGTCTGTTGTTCAATACCCCGCCACAACTCCTTTGCGCTGTGGGGCCTGTCCCCCAAACATATGAGTTTCAGAATGGCCTGCTGACGTTTACCCCGGGCTGTGCTGAAGTTGGTGGTGAAGGTGTGTGGCTGACCGGATGAGCTGGTGGAAGCAGTGGAGGAGGAAGCCGAGTAGGAGGAGGAGGCTACAGGAGGCAGAGAATGATGCCCTGCGATCCTAGGGGGCGGAAGGACGTGCGCCAAGGAACTGTCCGCCGGGGGCCCAGCCGCCACTACATTCATCCTGTGTGCAGTTAGTGAGATATAGCGTCCCTGGCCGTGCTTACTGGTCCACGTATCTGTGGTTAGGTGGACCTTGCCACAAATGGCGTTGCGCAGTGCACACTTGATTTTATCGGACACTTGCATGTGCAGGGAAGGCACGGCTGTCTTGGAGAAGTAGTGGCGGCTGGGAACCACATACTGCGGGACAGCCATGGCCATCAGCTGTTTGAAGCTGTCTGTGTCCACCAGCCGGAATGACAGCATTTCAAAGGCCAGCAGTTTAGAAATGCTGGCGTTCAGGCCAAGGGCTCGAGGGTGACTCGGGGGGAATTTGCGCTTCCTCTCTAAGGTTTGAGATATTGAGAGCTGAACGCTGCTGTGTGATATAGTGGAGACGCTAGTTGACGGTGGCGGTGGTGGTGGTGTCGGTGGCACATCCTCTGTTTGCTGCTCGGCAGGTGGCAACATTCCTCTCGAGGCGGAAGCCGAGGCAGCAGCGGTAGAGGGAGCAGGGGGAGCCTCAGCGAGTGCCTGGTTTTTAAGGTGTGTACCCCACTGCAGTTCATGCTTTGCATGTAGATGCCTGGTCATGCAGGTTGTGCTGAGGTTCAGAACGTTAATGCCTCGCCTCAGGCTCTGATGGCAGAGCGTGCAAGTCACTCGGGTCTTGTCGGTAGGACATTGTTTAAAGAAGTGCCATGCCAGGGAACTCTTTGAAGCTGCCTTTGTGGGGCTGGGTCCCTGTTGGCGATGTCCAGTAGCAGGCGAACTCTGGGGGCGGCGGCTCGTCTGCTTTGGCCCCCTGCTCCCTCTTTGGCTTCGCTGTTGTCTCGGTCTCACCACTACCTCTTCCTCTGAACTGTGAAAGTCATCGCCACGACCTTCAGTCCATGTGGGGTCTAAGACCTCATCGTCCTCTGCATCGTCTTCCACCCAGTCTCCCTCCCTGACCTCCTCCTGTTCAGTCTGCACACTGCAAAAAGACGCGGCAGTGGGCACCTGTGTTTCGTCATCATCAGAGAGTCGGTGACTCTGCTGTGGTGGTATTCCCATGTCCTCTTCATCTGGAGACATAAGTGGTTGTGCGTCAGTGCATGGTATGTCTTCCTCCACTGGGGAAGGGCTAGGTGGACGCCCCTGGGAAACCCTGGAAGCAGAGTCTTCAAACAGAAGAAGAGACTGCTGCATAACTTGTGGCTCAGACCGTTTCCCTGATATGCTTGGGGGTGATGTGACAGACTGATGGGCTTGGTTTTCAGGTGCCACCTGTGCGCTTTCCGCAGAAGACTGGGTGGAAGACCATGTGGTGAACGTGCTGGAAGCACTGTCGGCCACCCAATCGATTAATGCCTGTACCTGCTCAGGCCTTACCATCCTAAGAGCGGAATTGGGCCCCACGAGATATTGCGGTACATTCTGCCGGCTAGTTGAGGGAGTTTGTTCCCTACTGTGTGCGCCTGGGGCCGAACGGCCACGTCCTCTACCAGCAACAGAGGCTCCACGGACACCACCACGACCGCGTCCTCGTCCCTTAATAGTATTTTTCTTCATTGTTGCGATTCAACTCGCACCACAATGAAATATATTATTTTTTATAAGCAAAATCCCCTCACTGGAATACTTTCAGTCTTTTGACTGTATGGATTACAGATGGAATGACTGTTATATGTGAGTACCGCTTTCTTTGACAGATTCTAGTATGGGTACATATATGTTTTCCCAACCCCAGCACATTAGTTTGCTAATTCCAGATGTATGAAACGCAGGCCTAACTGTATCTAGTATATTGAACGCCAGATAAACTAACTTGGCCTTTTTTAAATAAAAAAAAATTCCCTCACTGGAATACTTTCAGTCTTTTGACTGTATGGATTACAGATGGAATGACTGTTATATGTGAGTACCGCTTTCTTTGACAGATTCTAGTATGGGTACATATATGTTTTCCCAACCCCAGCACATTAGTTTGCTAATTCCAGATGTATGAAACGCAGGCCTAACTGTATCTAGTATATTGAACGCCAGATAAACTAACTTGGCCTTTTTTAAATAAAAAAAATTCCCTCACTGGAATACTTTCAGTCTTTTGACTGTATGGATTACAGATGGAATGACTGTTATATGTGAGTACCGCTTTCTTTGACAGATTCTAGTATGGGTACATATATGTTTTCCCAACCCCAGCACATTAGTTTGCTAATTCCAGATGTATGAAACGCAGGCCTAACTGTATCTAGTATATTGAACGCCAGATAAACTAACTTGGCCTTTTTTAAATAAAAAAAATTCCCTCACTGGAATACTTTCAGTCTTTTGACTGTATGGATTACAGATGGAATGACTGTTATATGTGAGTACCGCTTTCTTTGACAGATTCTAGTATGGGTACATATATGTTTTCCCAACCCCAGCACATTAGTTTGCTAATTCCAGATGTATGAAACGCAGGCCTAACTGTATCTAGTATATTGAACGCCAGATAAACTAACTTGGCCTTTTTTAAATAAAAAAAATTCCCTCACTGGAATACTTTCAGTCTTTTGACTGTATGGATTACAGATGGAATGACTGTTATATGTGAGTACCGCTTTCTTTGACAGATTCTAGTATGGGTACATATATGTTTTCCCAACCCCAGCACATTAGTTTGCTAATTCCAGATGTATGAAACGCAGGCCTAACTGTATCTAGTATATTGAACGCCAGATAAACTAACTTGGCCTTTTTTAAATAAAAAAAAATTCCCTCACTGGAATACTTTCAGTCTTTTGACTGTATGGATTACAGATGGAATGACTGTTATATGTGAGTACCGCTTTCTTTGACAGATTCTAGTATGGGTACATATATGTTTTCCCAACCCCAGCACATTAGTTTGCTAATTCCAGATGTATGAAACGCAGGCCTAACTGTATCTAGTATATTGAACGCCAGATAAACTAACTTGGCCTTTTTTAAATAAAAAAAATTCCCTCACTGGAATACTTTCAGTCTTTTGACTGTATGGATTACAGATGGAATGACTGTTATATGTGAGTACCGCTTTCTTTGACAGATTCTAGTATGGGTACATATATGTTTTCCCAACCCCAGCACATTAGTTTGCTAATTCCAGATGTATGAAACGCAGGCCTAACTGTATCTAGTATATTGAACGCCAGATAAACTAACTTGGCCTTTTTTAAATAAAAAAAATTCCCTCACTGGAATACTTTCAGTCTTTTGACTGTATGGATTACAGATGGAATGACTGTTATATGTGAGTACCGCTTTCTTTGACAGATTCTAGTATGGGTACATATATGTTTTCCCAACCCCAGCACATTAGTTTGCTAATTCCAGATGTATGAAACGCAGGCCTAACTGTATCTAGTATATTGAACGCCAGATAAACTAACTTGGCCTTTTTTAAATAAAAAAAATTCCCTCACTGGAATACTTTCAGTCTTTTGACTGTATGGATTACAGATGGAATGACTGTTATATGTGAGTACCCGCTTTCTTTGACAGATTCTAGTATGGGTACATATATGTTTTCCCAACCCCAGCACATTAGTTTGCTAATTCCAGATGTATGAAACGCAGGCCTAACTGTATCTAGTATATTGAACGCCAGATAAACTAACTTGGCCTTTTTTAAATAAAAAAAAATTCCCTCACTGGAATACTTTCAGTCTTTTGACTGTATGGATTACAGATGGAATGACTGTTATATGTGAGTACCGCTTTCTTTGACAGATTCTAGTATGGGTACATATATGTTTTCCCAACCCCAGCACATTAGTTTGCTAATTCCAGATGTATGAAACGCAGGCCTAACTGTATCTAGTATATTGAACGCCAGATAAACTAACTTGGCCTTTTTTAAATAAAAAAAATTCCCTCACTGGAATACTTTCAGTCTTTTGACTGTATGGATTACAGATGGAATGACTGTTATATGTGAGTACCGCTTTCTTTGACAGATTCTAGTATGGGTACATATATGTTTTCCCAACCCCAGCACATTAGTTTGCTAATTCCAGATGTATGAAACGCAGGCCTAACTGTATCTAGTATATTGAACGCCAGATAAACTAACTTGGCCTTTTTTAAATAAAAAAAATTCCCTCACTGGAATACTTTCAGTCTTTTGACTGTATGGATTACAGATGGAATGACTGTTATATGTGAGTACCGCTTTCTTTGACAGATTCTAGTATGGGTACATATATGTTTTCCCAACCCCAGCACATTAGTTTGCTAATTCCAGATGTATGAAACGCAGGCCTAACTGTATCTAGTATATTGAACGCCAGATAAACTAACTTGGCCTTTTTTAAATAAAAAAAAATCCCCTCACTGGAATACTTTCAGTCTTTTGACTGTATGGATTACAGATGGAATGACTGTTATATGTGAGTACCGCTTTCTTTGACAGATTCTAGTATGGGTACATATATGTTTTCCCAACCCCAGCACATTAGTTTGCTAATTCCAGATGTATGAAACGCAGGCCTAACTGTATCTAGTATATTGAACGCCAGATAAACTAACTTGGCCTTTTTTAAATAAAAAAAAATTCCCTCACTGGAATACTTTCAGTCTTTTGACTGTATGGATTACAGATGGAATGACTGTTATATGTGAGTACCGCTTTCTTTGACAGATTCTAGTATGGGTACATATATGTTTTCCCAACCCCAGCACATTAGTTTGCTAATTCCAGATGTATGAAACGCAGGCCTAACTGTATCTAGTATATTGAACGCCAGATAAACTAACTTGGCCTTTTTTAAATAAAAAAAATTCCCTCACTGGAATACTTTCAGTCTTTTGACTGTATGGATTACAGATGGAATGACTGTTATATGTGAGTACCGCTTTCTTTGACAGATTCTAGTATGGGTACATATATGTTTTCCCAACCCCAGCACATTAGTTTGCTAATTCCAGATGTATGAAACGCAGGCCTAACTGTATCTAGTATATTGAACGCCAGATAAACTAACTTGGCCTTTTTTAAATAAAAAAAAATTCCCTCACTGGAATACTTTATGGCTTTTCACTGTATGGATTACAGGTGGACTGGTATTAGTAGGGGTGACACAAGCACACCCAAGTCCCTGATGTAGGATTTCTATGGCACAGACCACTATTACAAGTGATTAATGGAAGTTGGGAGAGGTTGTGCTGCAGCACTAGTCCCAAGATGGCCGCCGCCTATCAGCCCAGTAACATGTGCCACAAAATGGTCTGCACAACCTTTAAAAAAAATAGCCTTGGACTGTGCTGCTAAATCGCTATTGGTCTGAATCCCAGGTGTAGATGTCTGACTTGTTTGGAGCTTTGGAATGCACACTGTGGCAGCTTCTGCTGCAGCACTACAAGTCGCAAAATGGCGGCCGGCGGTCAGCCCAGGTACATGTGGATGGAAAAATCACTCTGTCCACTCTAAAAATAGCCAATCCCTATCAAAAAAGCAGCTCAGCTGCAGTTGTTCAGATGAATCACAGGTGGAGGAGAGAAATTTGCTTCCAGTTATTCAATTATCCCTGCCTATTCTCGCCCTAGCATCAGCTGCGTCTATCCCTGTTCTATTCACATCGGGAGTGAGCACGTCCCGACGTGCGCACAAGCTTATAAAGAGGCTGAGTCACATGCTGCACTTGGCCAATCACAGCCTTGCCAATAGTAGGCATGGCTGCGATGGCATCTTAGGGCAAGTAGTATGATGCATGTTGATTGGCTGCTTTGCAGCCTTTCAAAATGCGCCAAAATACATGCCGAACGACGAACCCGAACACGAACTTTTACGAAAAAGTTCGGGTTCGGGTCCGTGTCACGAACACCCCAAAATTCGGTACGGACCCGAACTATGCTCGAACTGTTCGCTCAACACTACTCATGACTACTCAAAATGCACTAAGATCTTCACCTTTATAGGGGGAAGTGAGCCACAGCTGAAGCAATCATGGCATCAAGTGGCTCCTCCCTCCTCCTGGAAAGGTGCTTGGTAATAAAACTAAACTAAAAAGGGTAAATATAATTCATCCTATCCATTACGATACTTCCCCATGATCCGCACAGGCCCACCTACTCTTTCACACTCGTCTCATCCATGCCTGTCCCTTCCTGGTTTACTTTTTCCTGGCACTGCCAGGTCGGTCCTTCACCGGGCTACGTGGTGCGGTATTTCTGGTTCACCCCCTTTTTTTCCAGGTGATGCCAGAAGCAGATCCTGCGGGGTCCCCTCTCCCAGCCTTCAATTCCCGGGTGATGGATTAGAGTTCCTCCTTTCTCACGCCAGGAACCTGGTACAACATTCCCTCTCCTCCAACACGGCCAGGAATTATCAAGCCGACTATAAAATATATAAAGAATTCTCGGCCCCATGGCTTTGGGGGCCCGGTGATGGCTTCGGGAGCCCGGTGACGGCTTCGGGGGCCCGATGACTGTTTTTAGTCCTGCTGGGCTGATTGCCTGGTTGGTTGTCCATCTGTGCATCTGGGCTGATTTGGCCAATATGTATCACATACATACCTGCTTCCCTAATTACCTAATGATCCATGTTGATCGCTCACTTTATGTTTTGACCGCAAACTGGTCCGGTTCGCCCTACAGCATCATTGTCATGTCTTATACAGATATTTCGTCTTGCTTTAATTGTTCATGCTTTCGTTCAGGTCCTGCCAGAGGAGGAACAAGTAGGGTAATTCCCTCTAGCATTTCAGTCTCTGATCGTAGTCGATCATATCTTGCCAACCAGGTCCCCGCGCAAAGTCTTTAACTTTTTACCACGACCAGGAATTCATTTTCGCCGGTAGCTTCATTGCAATTGCATTCCCTCACTCATGGGAGGGCATAGACAGAATCTTGTATATTATGGCTTCGTAGCTTCTTTCTGCACTAACCTCAGACTCCCTACAACCACGTTGAATCGAGTTTTAGACAAAGTTCAGCATTTCCTCATGGTAGAAGATTCAGATAGTAGGTCGGTCTTCTCGTCTCAAGCGTTAAAACAATTCTCAGGGGCACACAGTAGAACAACGCACGGACCACGGCTAGCAGTTAACTGTTGTCTGGGGAACTATTCAAGGATTCTCTTCCTATCTACATAGTTCTTTTTGGCCCTCATTCCTGCATAGTCTAGGCAGTTAGGTTTCGGTCCCACGATCTTCTGAATCAAAACTTTACAAGGTTCATTTGGTTTTCATGATCCATTTCACAACGTATTCCCGGTCCTCCATTCCGATTTGGGGCAGTATCCGCAATATTGAGCATTATGTCTCTGGCCTTGTCATCCACAAGATGGGTTGTAGGTCTCCTTCTGGCCTTGCCTCATACACCCTGAATTTTTCGCTCTAGATCCCTGACGCCTTGCAGTTGACTTCGGGATTAGTTTGCACATGCCATTCGAGTTCCTTTTCTACCCTACTTGGCTTGGTTTTTGCCCACTTATAGGCCTACCCACGATCATAACTTAGGGCACACAACAAGCCATTTAGTCAGGTTAGCTAAGACACGCCTAGCAGGGTTAGGTTTTTCCCGTTGTTTCTCTCCCTAGGGTTCTTCGGATATCTCTTGGCCGTAGCCATGACCACAAGTTGGTAAGGCTGATTAGTCAGCCTGCATTTGTGGGAGGGGCGGAGGCTCTTCATATACGAGCCACAGCCTCACTCACAGGCGTGGGTTCTCAGGTGCCCCACCCTCCCTCTTTTATCTTCTCATTTCCACAGGGTATGCCCACTTATAGGCCTACCCACGATCATGGCTTAGGGCACACAACAAGCCATTTAGTCAGGTTAGCTAAGACACGCCTAGCTGGGTTAGGTTTTTTCCCGTTGTTTCTCTCCCTAGGGTTCTTCGGATATCTCTTGGCCGTAGCCATGACCACAAATTTACTTTTAACACATTGAACTTGCCATGAACCCATCTTGGTTTTTTCCAGGTTCATGCTGATCACATGCTGTTAAAGGCAATGATCATCCATATTGAATATAGTATCATCAGATACATTGTACACTTATGAAAATGCACAACACCCCAGCGCTGCCCAATGCACAGGAGTCCGTCCAGCCAGAAATGTGTCGGATTATCAAGCTTCTCACAATGCAGCCACACAATAAATCCAGGGGTCGATGCACCAATTGACATTCAAAACCGCTGTAATGAGATTGTGGCGCACAATAGTGAAGTTCCAACAAGATTGGTTTCCCAAAAGTATTTATACTCACAAGATCATATATGTTAAAAGTCATAAAAGATATAGTGGTTCCTCGTGTAGCACCCGACCTAGGTTTCGCCAGTCAGCTTCGTCAGGGGCAATAATACCACCCCTTTCAGGTGTGGTATTTAAGGGCAATGCATAAAGCACGCCCCCTCCTTGAGGTTACAACTTATTCTTTAAAACAATAAAATTATTCTACAGCAATATCACATAATATATAATTCCATAAAACAACATGATCTTCTCAAAATAAAACATATAATAAAATCGCAAAAACTAAATCATTCCTCCTTTTCGTTCTAAACAACCACCCTTCCCATTGATAAAGTGATTGTATGACTCTTCCTCCGATCACATGACCACCTTTATTCAGTGAAATTCTACAACTCCTAGTAATCTAATCCCATGGTACCGAGGTACACACCTCTTTCCATTCATACGATGGTCGCCTGTCCACACAATCCGATCATATGTCGATTTTCATCCAATAGGATCATACATCTATCCACCTAATACAAATATTGCATTGATTCTTCTATTTCATTGAATCGCATAATTATCGAATCCATCTTAGACAGAGCGAATATATAGGAGACGGTCCACAAGCTTTACTTATTCAACCAAGCATGGCCTAAGATCGAAATCGATATTCAGCCCGCTCGGTTTCAGAGTGTCCATTTTATATATCCACTCCACTTCTTTATGATTTCTTTATGATTTATCTCAGATATAGAATCCCAGGCCAAGTCCTTAAGGTGAAATAGGGCTGAGTCCTTAAGGGGTTAAAGATTTCTTAGCACAAAATGGCTGTATTTCAAATGTTTAATTCAAACCCCTGGATGTATAGGGGGGATCACACACCCCCGGAATCAGTGTAGGCCTGAAGTAAATACACTCACCTAAAGAATTATTAGGAACACAATACTAATACGGTGTTGGACCCCCTTTTGCCTTCAGAACTGCCTTAATTCTACGTGGCATTGATTCAACAAGGTGCTGATAGCGCTCTTTAGAAATGTTGGCCTATATTGATAGGATAGCATCTTGCAGTTGATGGAGATTTGAGGGATGCACATCCAGGGCAGGAAGCTCCCGTTCCACCACATCCCAAAGATGCTCTATTGGGTTGAGATCTGGTGACTGTGGGGGCCATTTTAGTACAGTGAACTCATTGTCATGTTCAAGAAACCAATTTGAAATGATTCGAGCTTTGTGACATGGTACATTATCCTGCTGGAAGTAGCCATCAGAGGATGGATACATGTTCTCATTCTGTTTACGCCAAATTCGGACTCTACCATTTGAATGTCTCAACAGAAATCGAGACTCATCAGACCAGGCAACATTTTTCCCGGTGGGGTCTTCTGCTGTTGTAGCCCATCCGCCTCAAGGTTGTGCGTGTTGTGGCTTCACAAATGCTTTGCTGCATGCTTTGGGGTCACCACCTTTCCCTCTCCCTTGGACAGGGCCTTCCCATTTCCCTCCCTTTGCGTGACGCCGGTCATTACACACATGCCCTGAATTAGTGTAGGCCTGCAGTAAATATATCTTTGCACAAAATGGCTGCATTTCAAATGGCTGTATTTCAAATGCCTAATTCAAACCCCTGTATGTAGGGGGGATCACACACGCCCTGAACCAGTGTAGGCCTGAAGTAAATATATCTTTGCACAAAATGGCTGTATTTCAAATGGCTGTATTTCAAATGCCTGATTCAAACCCCTGTTTGTAGAGGTGGTATCTCAGAGGGCCTGAACCTCTATAGGCCTGAAGTAAATATATCTTTGCACAAAATGGCTGTATTTCAAATGCCTGATTCAAACCCCTGTATGTATAGGGAGATCACACACACCCTGAACCTCTGTAGGCCTGAAGTAAATATATCTTTGCACAAAATGGCTGTATTTCAAATGCCTAATTCAAACCCCTGTATGAAGAGGGGGTAACTCATACGGCCTGAACCAGTGTAGGCCTGAATTCAATATTGGTGCACCAAATAGAGGTATTTAAAATCTCTGAATGTAACCCAAATGTATTAAGGGTGTATCTCACAATGACATCTGCATCAAAGGCTGCCAACTAAATTTTTTGTGCCCAAATGAGTGTTTGTTTAAAAACAGAATTTGACAGCAGTATATAAGCCTGTAATTTCACACGTGCTGATGCTGCAAGGTCTGAAAATAGTGTTTTTTTGTCAAAAGAGTGTGTTTTACAAACCCCAGAAAATGATGGGTGTATTTCTACCTTAAATTGCACACTGACTAATCCAGATGTTGTAGATTGCCGAAATAGTCTTTTGTTGGTAACAGAATATGAAAGTTATATACATTAAACTTGAATTTAACACTTGCAGATCTGGAAAATACTGTTTTTTGAAAAGAATTGTGTGTTTTTAAAACCCTAGAAAATGATGGGTGTATTTCTACCTTAAATTGCACACTGTCTAATACAGATGTTGTAGTTTGCCCCCAAAAAATGGTGATTTGCAATGTCCCAAAAGCTCAGATGCCGTGCTGGTGCACTGAGCATGCATAAAATGGCCGCTGCCATCACCCACCTAACTAACAGAATTCTAAAAGTTAGTATTTTTGGTCAATGAGCTCAGGGCAGGGTAAAACAATAGTGTATAATAGACAGAGGCGGCTCTCCACTGGTTTTCTGGAGAAGGTGCTCTTGCTCAATTTGACTCACCCTTGTCAGTATATAAATAAGTTTAAAATAAAGTATTAATGAGCAGGCACTCTATTTATAGGCTCATGGGAGGCAATTTTATTAAATAAATGTTAAAATAGAGTTCAAAATAACGAATATTAGGTATAAATAATTCATATAAATAATTTCTAGCAGCAATATCAATATATAAGACAATTCATAAATAACAGCAATATCAATTGATGAATACGATTGGAGGATAGCAGCAACGTAAGCAGCAAATGGTAATAAATAGAATAAAAGCAGGAGTATCCTTTAAAATGGAATTGGTGGCAATAGTTCAATGTATCAATAGTTCAATGTAATAGTTCCCATGTAGTATACTCCACTATTTGTTCGAGGAAAAAATAGCCATACAGTGTAGCAACAATGTTCTTAGTTGTGGCTATTTATCAGTATGCCGCTATTTGCGTGACTTATAGTTAATCACTGGATGTCTCTTTTCTTTTTTCCTTTTTTCTTCTTATACAAAGAAGATATTCAAATATATTCCCGTTTTGTTGTGCACATTTAAATTTCGTACTCACGATTCAGCTGTTAACAGGTGCGGCGTCCCGCTCTTGTTCTGAGAACAGACTGACCTTTATGGTTCGGGCCCTCCGGTCACAGCTTGCTTAAAAAGTCGGCGTGCCACATGTTATGGCGGCGTCTCTGTTTAATGTTTGCAACGCCCCTTCAGTGTTTGGATCGCCTTATCACTTCTTTGTTCCAGCTGCCGGGGTTCCGCTTTATAGATATTCGTGAGTATCTTTAAATTCAATTCTTCTTGAAGCGCTCCAGTGGTGTAGTTGTAGTCTTCATATGCTTGTTCACCCAAACATGTTTCGGAGCTCAACTCGCTCCTTCCTCAGTGGTCAAGCATATTCTCATCCTGTTCCCCTTTTATCCTGTGTCGGTCTATCAGAAAAACCGGATCTTAATCCGGAATAGTGTCTTTGTGAAGTCCATTATATAGATTTCCAATTCTCTATTTATAGAGATGTTTAAATCATTTCTTAGTTTGTCCTGCTCAAAGTGCTGTCATTCATAAATTTTCATTTCATATGCAATCATTTATAACTATAAAAGAATATATATTTATTGATTAAAAATAAAAATAAAAATAAAAAATATAAACTCATTAAAAATACTATAAAATATCAAAGAAGTATATCGATACATCAATTGTTGGGAAGAGAGGCTATAAATATGGGCATAATTATAATCATAAATATAAAAATGAATTTATAAATATAAAAATCAGTTTTACAGAGTAAATGTATATGCATTTTTATGAAATAGATATATATATATATTTTCCCAAAGATCTGTGTAGGTTTCTAGGCAGTATGTTGTTATGTGGGGGACCCCTAGTTAAGGGGAGACGAGGGTGCTGATATACAACAGAACCATCGTCGTCAGTCAACCAGGGGCACCCCACTTTATAGGAAGCCAAAAATCTCGAGTTCTGCATTCAGGCCATTAGGTTGGATGGAATCGAACTCAAAGATTTTTCTTGATTCCTGTCGAGACATTCTAGATATGTGGTCACCTCCCCTCCAGTGTTTATTTATTTTTTCAAATGCTGTAAACACTAGGCCTGCGGGGTTCTGGTTATGGTGTTGTTTAAAATGTCTTGACAGGACATGTTTTTCGTATCCTTTCTTTATGTTGCCAATATGTTCAGCTATCCTGGTTTTCAAAAGTCTTTTCGTACGGCCTATGTATTGTTTGCCGCAAGGGCACTGAATCAAATATAACACATTATCAGAGTTACATGTCAGTAGGTCATTTATTTCAATTTTAAAATTATTTTGTGTAGACTGTACTTCTATTGTTTTTCTTGGAAAAGTTGTTTGTTTGCAGTTTGAACATTTTCCACATCTAAAAAACCCTTTTAAATGGTCCCAATGTGGTAGAATTCCTTTCTTTTTTGTTATAGTTTGTTTTGTCGTCGGTGCTATTTTACATCCTAGGTTTTGTGCTTTGGTATACACAAATTGTGGATTTTTTGATATTAGTGCACCTATCGTCTTGTCCTCTAGGATATGGTGCCAATAGCGTCTAATAATTCTTTCCACTTTTTTATATTCTGGGTTGAAGGGTAGAATAATTCTTGGTGTTTCATCTTTTAAATTCTTGCTGGCATTATCTTTATTTTTATCACCCCCATTTTTAGGTTCAAAAAAGGAATTTCTCTCTTTATTTCTTATTTTGTATGGTGATTTTTCCACTATGTCTATTGGGTAGTTTTTATCTAGAAAGCAAGTTTTCATAGTCTCTGCTTCCTTTTCAAACTGTTCCGCTTTTGTGCAATTGCGTTTGAGTCTACCAAATTGGCCTGTTGGGATATTCAGCAGCCATCTAGGGAGATGACAGCTGCTGAATAAAATATAGCTATTTCTCGATATTGGTTTTTGGAAGGTACTGCATATGTATTTTCCCTCTTCATTCCTTATTAGTAAATCCAAATATTCGGTTTCCATATTATTCACATTACTAGTAAATTTTAAATTCAGCGTATTTATATTTTCTAAAAAATTTAAAAGTTCTTCTCTTCCACTTTTCCAAATAAAAATAACATCGTCTATAAAACGTTGCCAGAGCACCAGATCTGTCCCCAGTTTTGGACCAATATAAGTGTCCTCCCAATCTGTCATAAATAAATTTGCGTAACTGGGGGCAAATCTGGTGCCCATGGCAGTCCCCCTTGTTTGAAGATAAAAATCGGATCCAAAATAAAAATAATTATGCGACAAGATAAAATTTACCCCATCCTCTAAAAAACCTATCTGTTCAGTATGCAGTCCACTATTCTTCTCCAGTTGACTCTTCATTGCTGCAACTCCCTGTTCATGATTTATTATTGTATATAGGGAGTTCACATCTAACGTCCCCATGATCCAATTTGGGTTGCACTCCAGTTTTTCCAGGATTTCTATAATCTGTGTGCTATCTTTTATATATGACATGCTTTTCTTTACTGATGGCTGTAACATTCTGTCTATATATTGTGATAGGTTTGAGATTAAGGATCCGATTCCTGAAATTATAGGACGGCCGGGGGGATTTTTAGGGTCTTTGTGGACTTTAGGGAGACAATAAAACACTGGTAGTCTTCGTTGTGTTTTAACAATAAAATCATATTCCTGCTGCAGTAAAATATTGCTGTCTAGTCTTTTTTTGCAATACTGTAGGAGTTCCTGATAAAATTGTTCTCCGGGATCCCCTTTATGTTTAGTATAAGTGTTTGAGTCTGTTAATTGTCTCAAACATTCGTTGTTGTATTTTTCTAAATCCATTATTACTATGGCTCCTCCTTTATCGGCTGGTCTTATTATCAAATTTTCTTGTTTTTGAAGCTGTTTGATTGCCTGTTTTTCTTGATTTGTTATATTATTTTTGGTGTTTCGTCCATTTTTCAATTTCCTTATATCTGAACTAACACACTGTCTAAAAGCTGCAATTTCCTGACCTATTTCTTGTCTAGGGAATTTTTTTGAGGTTTCTTTTAATTCTGTGTGTATATACCTATGATTTTTCTCCACCTGTTCTAAAATCGGATTTTTTAGAAAATACTTTTTCAAGCAAATTTTTCTTATGAATTTTTCTACCCCGATGTAAGCCTCAAATTTATTCATTTTAGGTGTGGGTGCGAATTTTAACCCTTTGTTAAATACCTTAATTTGTGCGTCAGACAATTTTATATCACTCAAATTAATAATAGCGTCTGTTCCTTTTATATCCTGTGGTGGTAATTTCCTTCGTCCTCTCCGTGTTTTCTTCTGTTTTTGTTTTGTGCTTTGTGATAATGTGTTTCCCCATTGTCCCTTATCGGTGTCAACCACTGTGTGTCCTGTGGGTGTTGTGTTCTGTTCGGTTGATAATTCTTACACCAACACTACAAGAATTATCAACCGAACAGAACACAACACCCACAGGACACACAGTGGTTGACACCGATAAGGGACAATGGGGAAACACATTATCACAAAGCACAAAACAAAAACAGAAGAAAACACGGAGAGGACGAAGGAAATTACCACCACAGGATATAAAAGGAACAGACGCTATTATTAATTTGAGTGATATAAAATTGTCTGACGCACAAATTAAGGTATTAAATAGGGATGAGCGAACCCGAACTGTATAGTTCGGGTTCGTACCGAATTTTGGGGTGTCCGTGACACGGACCCGAACCCGAACATTTTCGTAAAAGTCCGGGTTCGGTGTTCGGCGCTTTCTTGGCGCTTTTTGAAAGGCTGCAAAGCAGCCAATCAACAAGCGTCATACTACTTGGCCCAAGAGGCCATCACAGCCATGCCTACTATTGGCATGGCTGTGATTTGCCAGTGCACCATGTGACCCAGCCTCTATTTAAGCTAGAGTCACGTAGCGCCGCACGTCACTCTGCTATGATCAGTATAGGGAGAGGTTGCAGCTGCGACGTTAGGGCGAGATTAGGCAGATTAACTCCTCCAAAAGACTTCATTCTGTGATCGATCTGCAGCTGTGGATCATTGAAGTGCTATTATTGACTTGCTCACTTTTTTGAGGCTGCCCAGAGCGTTTTTAGATCACTTTTTTTCTGGGGTGATCGGCGGCCATTTTGTGACTTGTGGTGCGCCAGCACGAGCTATCACCAAGTGTATTTAACCATTGATAGTGTGGTTATTTTGTGCTATATCCTACATCAGCTGGAGGCTGAGCCTGTGTCACCCAAGTGCATTTAACCATCAACAGTCTGGTTATTTTTTGGCCATATACTACATCAGCTGCAGGCTGAGCCTGTGTCACCCAAGTGCATTTAACCATCAACAGTCTGATTATTTTTTGGCCCTATACTACATCAGCTGCAGGCTGAGCCTGTGTCACCCAAGTGTATTTAACCATCGATAGTGTGGTTATTTTGTGCTATATCCTACATCAGCTGCAGGCTGAGCCTGTGTCACCCAAGTGCATTTAACCATCAACAGTCTGATTATTTTTTGGCCATATACTACATCTGGTGCAGGCTGAGCCTGTGTCACCCAAGTGCATTTAACCATCAACAGTCTGATTATTTTTTGGCCATATACTACATCTGGTGCAGGCTGAGCCTGTGTCACCCAAGTGCATTTAACCATCAACAGTGTGGTTATTTTTTGGCCATATATTACATCAGGGGCAAGTTGAGCCTGTCACCCAGCGCCTAAAAAATAGACCTGACATTTCTATTCAACCAAATCTGCACAGTTTTAGCTGGTCAAGTTATTTGTAGTGACCGTAAAAGCAGACTTTTTGTTCTGGGTTGAAAAAGCATTCTCAAATTTGCCATTCTCAAAATAACTAGTTTGTGGTATTTAAGGCCTACTTGAAATCTATCCCAAAAAGAAAATCTTACATCGAAGGTATTGATAGTGTCATTCAGAAAAACCTAAGACACACGCTAGCGTGCTGATAGAAGTGTCATTCTGTGATTAAACCTATAACTGTCACACAGCGCAAAAAAAAAACAGGTCTCACATCTCTATTCAACCAAATCTGCACAGTTTTAGCTGGTCAAGTTATTTGTAGTGACTGTAAAAGCAGACTTTTTGTTCTGGGTTGAAAAAGCATTCCCAAATTTGCCATTCTGAAAATAACTAGTTTGTGGTATTTGAGGCCTACTTGAAATCTATCCCAAAAAGAAAATCTTACATTGAAGGTATTGATAGTGTCATTCAGAAAAACCTAAGACACACGCTAGCGTGCTGATAGAAGTGTCATTCTGTGATTAAACCTATAACTGTCACACAGCGCAAAAAAAAAAACAGGTCTCACATCTCTATTCAACCAAATCTGCACAGTTTTAGCTGGTCAAGTTATTTGTAGTGACCGTTATTTGTAGTGACCTTTTTGTTCTGGGTTGAAAAAGCATTCCCAAATTTGCCATTCTGAAAATAACTAGTTTGTGGTATTTGAGGCCTACTTGAAATCTATCCCAAAAAGAAAATCTTACATTGAAGGTATTGATAGTGTCATTCAGAAAAACCTAAGACACACGCTAGCGTGCTGATAGAAGTGTCATTCTGTGATTAAACCTATAACTGTCACACAGCGCAAAAAAAAAAACAGGTCTCACATCTCTATTCAACCAAATCTGCACAGTTTTAGCTGGTCAAGTTATTTGTAGTGACCGTAAAAGCAGACTTTTTGTTCTGGGTTGAAAAAGCATTCCCAAATTTGCCATTCTGAAAATAACTAGTTTGTGGTATTTGAGGCCTACTTGAAATCTATCCCAAAAAGAAAATCTTACATTGAAGGTATTGATAGTGTCATTCAGAAAAACCTAAGACACACGCTAGCGTGCTGATAGAAGTGTCATTCTGTGATTAAACCTATAACTGTCACACAGCGCAAAAAAAAACAGGTCTCACATCTCTATTCAACCAAATCTGCACAGTTTTAGCTGGTCAAGTTATTTGTAGTGACCGTAAAAGCAGACTTTTTGTTCTGGGTTGAAAAAGCATTCCCAAATTTGCCATTCTGAAAATAACTAGTTTGTGGTATTTGAGGCCTACTTGAAATCTATCCCAAAAAGAAAATCTTACATTGAAGGTATTGATAGTGTCATTCAGAAAAACCTAAGACACACGCTAGCGTGCTGATAGAAGTGTCATTCTGTGATTAAACCTATAACTGTCACACAGCGCAAAAAAAAACAGGTCTCACATCTCTATTCAACCAAATCTGCACAGTTTTAGCTGGTCAAGTTATTTGTAGTGACCGTAAAAGCAGACTTTTTGTTCTGGGTTGAAAAAGCATTCCCAAATTTGCCATTCTCAAAATAACTAGTTTGTGGTATTTGAGGCCTACTTGAAATCTATCCCAAAAAGAAAATCTTACATTGAAGGTATTGATAGTGTCATTCAGAAAAACCTAAGACACACGCTAGCGTGCTGATAGAAGTGTCATTCTGTGATTAAACCTATAACTGTCACACAGCGCAAAAAAAAAACAGGTCTCACATCTCTATTCAACTAAATCTGCACAGTTTTAGCTGGTCAAGTTATTTGTAGTGACCGTAAAAGCAGACATTTTGTTATGGGTTGAAAAAGCATTCCCAAATTTGCCATTCTCAAAATAACTAGTTTGTGGTATTTGAGGCCTACTTGAAATCTATCCCAAAAAGAAAATCTTACATTGAAGGTATTGATAGTGTCATTCAGAAAAACCTAAGACACACGCTAGCGTGCTGATAGAAGTGTCATTCTGTGATTAAACCTATAACTGTCACACAGCGCAAAAAAAAACAGGTCTCACATCTCTATTCAACCAAATCTGCACAGTTTTAGCTGGTCAAGTTATTTGTAGTGACCATAAAAGCAGACTTTTTGTTCTGGGTTGAAAAAGCATTCCCAAATTTGCCATTCTGAAAATAACTAGTTTGTGGTATTTGAGGCCTACTTGAAATCTATCCCAAAAAGAAAATCTCACATTGACGGTATTGATAGTGTCATTCAGAAAAACCTAAGACACACGCTAGCGTGCTGATAGAAGTGTCATTCTGTGATTAAACCTATAACTGTCACACAGCGCAAAAAAAAACAGGTCTCACATCTCTATTCAACCAAATCTGCACAGTTTTAGCTGGTCAAGTTATTTGTAGTGACCGTAAAAGCAGACTTTTTGTTCTGGGTTGAAAAAGCATTCCCAAATTTGCCATTCTGAAAATAACTAGTTTGTGGTATTTGAGGCCTACTTGAAATCTATCCCAAAAAGAAAATCTTACATTGAAGGTATTGATAGTGTCATTCAGAAAAACCTAAGACACACGCTAGCGTGCTGATAGAAGTGTCATTCTGTGATTAAACCTATAACTGTCACACAGCGCAAAAAAAAACAGGTCTCACATCTCTATTCAAACAAATCTGCACAGTTTTAGCTGGTCAAGTTATTTGTAGTGACCGTCCAAGCAGACTTTTTGTTCTGGGTTGAAAAAGCATTCCCAAATTTGCCATTCTGAAAATAACTAGTTTGTGGTATTTGAGGCCTACTTGAAATCTATCCCAAAAGGAAAATCTTACATTGAAGGTATTGATAGTGTCATTCAGAAAAACCTAAGACACACGCTAGCGTGCTGATACAAGTGTCATTCTGTGATTAAACCTATAACTGTCACACAGCGCAAAAAAAAAACAGGTCTCACATCTCTATTCAACCAAATCTGCACAGTTTTAGCTGGTCAAGTTATTTGTAGTGACCGTAAAAGCAGACTTTTTGTTCTGGGTTGAAAAAGCATTCCCAAATTTGCCATTCTTAAAATTGTGGTGAACGGGAACAATGAGGAAAACATCTAATAAGGGACGCGGACGCGGACGTGGACATGGTCGTGGTGGTGTTAGTGGACCCTCTGGTGCTGGGAGAGGACGTGGCCGTTCTGCCACAGCCACACGTCCTAGTGAACCAACTACCTCAGGTCCCAGTAGCCAGCAGAATTTACAGCGATATTTGGTGGGGCCCAATGCCGTTCTAAGGATGGTAAGGCCTGAGCAGGTACAGGCATTAGTCAATTGGGTGGCCGACAGTGGATCCAGCACGTTCACATTATCTCCCACCCAGTCTTCTGCAGAAAGCGCACAGATGGCGCATGAAAACCAAGCCCATCGGTCTGTCACATCACCCCCATGCATATCAGGGAAACTGTCTGAGCCTCAAGTTATGCAGCAGTCTCTTATGCTGTTTGAAGACTCTGCTGCCAGGGTTTCCCAAGGGCATCCACCTAGCCCTTCCCCAGGGGTGGAAGAGATAGAATGCACTAACGCACAACCACTTATTTTTCCTGATGATGAGGACATGGGAATACCACCTCAGCACGTCTCTGATGATGACGAAACACAGGTGCCAACTGCTGCGTCATTCTGCAGTGTGCAGACTGAACAGGAGGTCAGGGATCAAGACTGGGTGGAAGACGATGCAGGGGACGATGAGGTCCTAGACCCCACATGGAATGAAGGTCGTGCCACTGACTTTCAGAGTTCGGAGGAAGAGGCAGTGGTGAGACCGAGCCAACAGCGTAGCAAAAGAGGGAGCAGTGGGCAAAATCAGAACACCCGCCGCCAAGAGACTCTGCCTGCTACTGACCGCCGCCATCTGGGACCGAGCACCCCAAAGGCAGCTTCAAGGAGTTCCCTGGCATGGCACTCAATCTCACAAACATTTGAGAGAAAGCGTAAATTCTCACCTAGCCACCCTCGATCCCTGGCCCTGAATGCCAGCATTTCTAAACTACTGGCCTATGAAATGCTGTCATTTAGGCTGGTGGACACACACCAGCTTCCAAACAGCTCACGTCACTGCTGTCCCACAGTATGGTGTTCCCAAGCCGCCACTACTTCTCCAAGAGAAGCCGTCGGCCTACCCTGCACAACAAGTGTCCGATAAAATCAAGTGTTGCACTGCGCAAACGCCATCTGTGGCAAGGTCCACCTAACCACAGATACGTGGACCAGTAAGCACGGCCAGGGACGCTATATCTCCCTAACTGCACACTGGGTAAATGTAGTGGCGGCTGGGCCCCAGGCGGAGAGCTATTTGGCGCAACGTCCTTCCGCCGCCAAGGATCGCAGGGCAACATTCTTTGCCTCTGTCTCCTCCTCCTCCTACTCAGCTTCCTCCTCCTCTTCTTCCACCTGCTCATCCAGTCAGCCACACACCTTCACCACCAACTTCACGCACAGCCCGGGTAAACGTCAGCAGGCCATTCTGAAACTCATATGTTTGGGGGACAGGCCCCACACCGCACAGGAGTTGTGGCGGGGTATAGAACAACAGGACCGACGAGTGGTTGCTGCCGGTGAGCCTCAAGCCCGGCCTGGTGGTGTGCGATAATGGGCGAAATCTCGTTGCAGCTCTGGGACTAGACGGTTTGACGCACATCCCCTTGCCTGGCGCATGTGCTGAATTTGGTGGTGCAGAGTTCATTCGCAACTACCCCGACATGTCAGAGCTGCTGATAAAGTGCGGGCCGTCTGTTCGCGCTTCCGGCGTTCACACCCTGCCGCTGCTCGCCTGTCTTGCGCTACAGCGTAACTTCGGCCCTTCCCGCTCAACCGCCTCATATGCGACGTGCCCACCAGGTGGAACTCCACCTTTGCATATGCTGACAGACTGTGCGAGCAGCAGCAGGCCATAGTGGAGTTCAGCTGCAGCATCTCACGGGTCAGTCGCACTGCGGATCAGACCCACTTCACCACCAATGACTGGGCCTCCATGCGAAGACCCTGTGTGCCCTGTTGCGCTGTTTCGAGTACTCCACCAACATGGCCAGTGGCGATGACGCCGTTATCAGCGTTACAATACCACTTCTATGTCTCCTTGAGAAAACACTTAGGGAGTTGATGGAAGAGTAGGTGGCCCAGGAGGAAGAGGAGGAAGAGGGTCATTTTAGCACTTTCAGGCCAGTCTCTTCAAAGTGACTCAGAGGGAGGTTTTTTTGCAACACCAGAGGCCAGGTACAAATGTGGCCAGACAGGGCCCACTACTGGAGGACGAGGAGGACGAGGATGAGGAGGAGGTGGAGGAGGATGAGGATGAAGCATGTTCACAGCGGGGTGGCACCCAAAGCAGCTCGGGCCATCACTGGTGCGTGGCTGGGGGGGAAACACAGGACGATGACGATACGCCTCCCACAGAGGACAGCTTGTCCTTACCTCTGGGCAGCCTGGCACACATGAGCGACTACATGCTGCAGTGCCTGCGCAACGACAGCAGAGTTGCCCACATTTTTAACGTGTGCGGACTACTGGGTTGCCACCCTGCTGGATCCCCGGTACAAAGACAATGTGCCCACCTTACTTCCTGCACTGGAGCGTGATAGGAAGATGCGCGAGTACAAGCGCACGTTGGTAGACGCGCTACTGAGAGCATTCCCAAATGTCACAGGGGAACCAGTGGAAGCCCAAGGCGAAGGCAGAGGAGGAGCAAGAGGTCGCCAACGCAGCTGTGTCACGCCCAGCTCCTCTGAGGGCAGGGTTAGCATGGCAGAGATGTGGAAAAGTTTTGTCAACACGCCACAGCTAAGTGCCACCACCACCTGATACGGAACGTGTTAGCAGGAGGCAACATTTCACTAACATGGTGGAACAGTACCTGTGCACACCCCTCCACGTACTGACTGATGGTTCGGCCACATTCAAACTTCTGGGTCTCCAAATTGTCCACGTGGCCAGAGCTAGCTTTTATGCCTTGGAGGTGCTGGCCTGCCGGCAGCCAGCGTTTTGTCTGAACGTGTATTCAGCACGGCAGGGGGCATCATTACAGACAAACGCAGCCGCCTGTCAACAGCCAATGTGGACAAGCTGACGTTCATAAAAATGAACCAGGCATGGATCCCACAGGACCTGTCCATCCCTTGTGCAGATTAGATATTAACTACCTCCCCTTAACAATATATTATTCTACTCCAGGGCCTTCCTCATTCAATACTATTTTTAATTTCATTTTACCATTATATTGCGGGGCAACCCAAAGTTGAATGAACCTCTCCTCTGTCTGGGTGCCGGGGCCTAAATGTGTGACAGTGGCTGTTCCAGTGGTGGGTGACGTGAAGCCTGATTCTCTGCTATGACATGAATACAGATTCTGCGCTGACATAAGGCCAGATTCTCTGTTACGGGACCGCTCTCCTCTGCCTGGGTGCCTGGGCCTAAATGTGTGACAGTGGCCTGTTCCAGTGGTGGCTGACGTGAAGCCTGATTCTCTGCTATGACATGAAGACAGATACTGCGCTGACATAAGGCCAGATTCTCTGTTACGGGACCGCTCTCCTCTGTCTGGGTGCCGGGGCCCTAAATGTGTGACAGTGGCCTGTTCCAGTGGTGGCTGACGTGAAGCCTGTTCTCTGCTATGACATGAATACAGATTCTGCGCTGACATAAGGCCAGATTCTCTTTTACGGGACCGCTCTCCTCTGCCTGGGTGCCTGGGCCTAAATGTGTGACAGTGGCCTGTTCCAGTGGTGGGTGACGTGAAGCCTGATTCTCTGCTATGACATGAAGACAGATTCTGCGCTGACATAAGGCCAGATTCTCTGTTACGGGACCGCTCTCCTCTGTCTGGGTGCCGGGGCCTAAATGTGTAACAGTGGCCTGTTCCAGTGGTGGGTGACGTGAAGCCTGATTCTCTGCTATGACATGAATACAGATTCTGCGCTGACATAAGGCCAGATTCTCTGTTACGGGACCTCTCTCCTCTGCCTGGGTGCCTGGTCCTAAATGTGTGACAGTGGCCTGTTCCAGTGGTGGGTGACGTGAAGCCTGATTCTCTGCTATGACATGAAGACAGATTCTGCGCTGACATAAGGCCAGATTCTCTGTTACGGGACCTCTCTCCTCTGCCTGGATGCCTGGGCCTAAATGTGTGACAGTGGCCTGTTCCAGTGGTGGGTGACGTGAAGCCTGATTCTCTGCTATGACATGAAGACAGATTCTGCGCTGACATAAGGCCAGATTCTCTGTTACGGGACCTCTCTCCTCTGCCTGGGTGCCTGGGCCTAAATGTGTGACAGTGGCCTGTTCCAGTGGTGGGGGACGTGAAGCCTGATTCTCTGCTATGACATGAAGACTGATTCTGCGCTGAAATGAAGCCAGATTCTCTGCTATGGCATGAAGAGACTGATTCTCTGCTGACATGAAGCCAGATTCTTTGCTGTGGCATGAAGAGACTGATTCTCTGCTGACGTGAAGCCAGATTCTCTGCTATGGGACCTCTGTCCAATTGATATTGGTTCATTTTTATTTTTTTAATTTTAATTTTAATTCATTTCCCTATCCACATTTGTTTGCAGGGGATTTACCTACATGTTGCTGCCTTTTGCAGCCCTCTAGCTCTTTCCTGGTCTGTTTTACAGCCTTTTTGTTGCCCTAAAGTTCGGGTCCCCATTGACTTCAATGGGGTTCGGGTTCGGGACGAAGTTCGGTTCGGGTTCGGATCCCGAACCCGAACATTTACGGGAAGTTCGGCCGAACTTCTCGAACCCGAACATCCAGGTGTTCGCTCAACTCTAGTATTAAACAAAGGGTTAAAATTCGCACCCACACCTAAAATGAATAAATTTGAGGCTTACATCGGGGTAGAAAAATTCATAAGAAAAATTTGCTTGAAAAAGTATTTTCTAAAAAATCCGATTTTAGAACAGGTGGAGAAAAATCATAGGTTATATACACACAGAATTAAAAGAAACCTCAAAAAAATTCCCTAGACAAGAAATAGGTCAGGAAATTGCAGCTTTTAGACAGTGTGTTAGTTCAGATATAAGGAAATTGAAAAATGGACGAAACACCAAAAATAATATAACAAATCAAGAAAAACAGGCAATCAAACAGCTTCAAAAACAAGAAAATTTGATAATAAGACCAGCCGATAAAGGAGGAGCCATAGTAATAATGGATGCAGAAAAATACAACAACGAATGTTTGAGACAATTAACAGACTCAAACACTTATACTAAACTAAAAGGGGATCCCGGAGTACAATTTTATCAGGAACTCCTACAGTATTGCAAAAAAGGACTAGACAGCAATATTTTACTGCAGCAGGAATATGATTTTATTGTTAAAACACAACGAAGACTACCAGTGTTTTATTGTCTCCCTAAAGTCCACAAAGACCCGAAAAATCCCCCCGGCCGTCCTATAATTTCGGGAATCGGATCCTTAACCTCAAACCTATCACAATATATAGACAGAATGTTACAGCCATCAGTAAAGAAAAGCGCGTCATATATAAAAGATAGCACACAGATTATAGAAATCCTGGAAAAACTGGAGTGCAACCCAAATTGGATCATGGGGATGTTAGATGTGAACTCCCTATATACAATAATAAATCATGAACAGGGAGTTGCAGCAATGAAAAGTCAACTGGAGAAGAATAGTGGACTGCATACTGAACAGATAGGTTTTTTAGAGGATGGGGTAAATTTTATCTTGTCGCATAATTATTTTTATTTTGGATCCGATTTTTATCTTCAAACAAGGGGGACTGCCATGGGCACCAGATTTGCCCCCAGTTACGCAAATTTATTTATGACAGATTGGGAGGACACTTATATTGGTCCAAAACTGGGGACAGATCTGGTGCTCTGGCAACGTTTTATAGACGATGTTATTTTTATTTGGAAAAGTGGAAGAGAAGAACTTTTAAATTTTTTAGAAAATATAAATATAAATACACTGAATTTAAAATTTACTAGTAATGTGAATAATATGGAAACCGAATATTTGGATTTACTAATAAGGAATGAAGAGGGAAAATACATATGCAGTACCTTCCAAAAACCAATATCGAGAAATAGCTATATTTTATTCAGCAGCTGTCATCTCCCTAGATGGCTGCTGAATATCCCAACAGGCCAATTTGGTAGACCCAAACGCAATTGCACAAAAGCGGAACAGTTTGAAAAGGAAGCAGAGAATATGAAAACTTGCTTTCTAGATAAAAACTACCCAATAGACATAGTGGAAAAATCACTATACAAAATAAGAAATAAAGAGAGAAATTCCTTTTTTGAACCTAAAAATGGGGGTGATAAAAATAAAGATAATGCCAGCAAGAATTTAAAAGATGAAACACCAAGAATTATTCTACCCTTCAACCCAGAATATAAAAAAGTGGAAAGAATTATTAGACGCTATTGGCACCATATCCTAGAGGACAAGACGATAGGTGCACTAATATCAAAAAATCCACAATTTGTGTATACCAAAGCACAAAACCTAGGATGTAAAATAGCACCGACGACAAAACAAACTATAACAAAAAAGAAAGGAATTCTATCACATTGGGACCATTTAAAAGGGTTTTTTAGATGTGGAAAATGTTCAAACTGCAAACAAACAACTTTTCCAAGAAAAACAATAGAAGTACAGTCTACACAAAATAATTTTAAAATTGAAATAAATGACCTACTGACTCGTAACTCTGATAATGTGTTATATTTGATTCAGTGCCCTTGCGGCAAACAATACATAGGCCGTACGAAAAGACTTTTGAAAACCAGGATAGCTGAACATATTGGCAACATAAAGAAAGGATACGAAAAACATGTCCTGTCAAGACATTTTAAACAACACCATAACCAGAACCCCGCAGGCCTAGTGTTTACAGCATTTGAAAAAATAAATAAACACTGGAGGGGAGGTGACCACATATCTAGAATGTCTCGACAGGAATCAAGAAAAATCTTTGAGTTCGATTCCATCCAACCTAATGGCCTGAATGCAGAACTCGAGATTTTTGGCTTCCTATAAAGTGGGGTGCCCCTGGTTGACGGACGACGATGGTTCTGTTGTATATCAGCACCCTCGTCTCCCCTTAACTAGGGGTCCCCCACATAACAACACACTGCCTAGAAACCTACACAGATCTTTGGGAAAAAAATAAATAAATATATATATATATATATATATATATCTATTTCATAAAAATGCATATATACATTTACTCTGTAAAACTGATTTTTATATTTATAAATTCATTTTTATATTTATGATTATAATTATGCCCATATTTATAGCCTCTCTTCCCAACAATTGATGTATCGATATACCTCTTTGATATTTTATAGTATTTTTAATGAGTTTTATATTTTTTATTTTTATTTTTATTTTTAATCAATAAATATATATTCTTTTATAGTTATAAATGATTGCATATGAAATGAAAATTTATGAATGACAGCACTTTGAGCAGGACAAACTAAGAAATGATTTAAACATCTCTATAAATAGAGAATTGGAAATCTATATAATGGACTTCACAAAGACACTATTCCGGATTAAGATCCAATTTTCTGATAGACCGACACAGGATAAAAGGGGAACAGGATGAGAATATGCTTGACCACTGAGGAAGGAGCGAGTTGAGCTCCGAAACATGTTTGGGTGAACAAGCATATGAAGACTACAACTACACCACTGGAGCGCTTCAAGAAGAATTGAATTTAAAGATACTCACGAATATCTATAAAGCGGAACCCCGGCAGCTGGAACAAAAAAGTGATAAGGCGATCCAAACACTGAAGGGGCGTTGCAAACATTAAACAGAGACGCCGCCATAACATGTGGCACGCCGACTTTTTAAGCAAGCTGTGACCGGAGGGCCCGAACCATAAAGGTCAGTCTGTTCTCAGAACAAGAGCGGGACGCCGCACCTGTTAACAGCTGAATCGTGAGTACAAAATTTAAATGTGCACAACAAAACGGGAATATATTTGAATATCTTCTTTGTATAAGAAGAAAAAAGGAAAAAAGAAAAGAGACATCCAGTGATTAGCTATAAGTCACGCAAATAGCGGCATACTGATAAATAGCCACAACTAAGAACATTGTTGCTACACTGTATGGCTATTTTTTCCTCGAACAAATAGTGGAGTATACTACATGGGAACTATTACATTGAACTATTGATACATTGAACTATTGCCACCAATTCCATTTTAAAGGATACTCCTGCTTTTATTCTATTTATTACCATTTGCTGCTTACGTTGCTGCTATCCTCCAATCGTATTCATCAATTGATATTGCTGTTATTTATGAATTGTCTTATATATTGATATTGCTGCTAGAAATTATTTATATGAATTATTTATACCTAATATTCGTTATTTTGAACTCTATTTTAACATTTATTTAATAAAATTGCCTCCCATGAGCCTATAAATAGAGTGCCTGCTCATTAATACTTTATTTTAAAACGATAGTGCCCTGCACCCACAGCAGCATCCTCTCCCTACACTTGTAACAGCAGAGTGACGTGCAGCGCTACGTGACTCAAGCTTATATATAGCCTGGGTCACATGCTGCTCTGGCCAATCACGGCCATGCCATTAGTAGGCATGGCTGTGATGGCCTCTTGGGGCAAGTAGTATGACGCTTGTTGATTGGCTGCTGTGCAGCCTTTCAAAAAGCGCCAAGAAAGCGGAAATGTTCGGGTCCGGGGTCCCAAAATCCTAAAGTTCGGTACGAACCCGAACTTTACAGTTCGGGTTTGCTCAACCCTAATTAAGATGCATTTTAAAATATCCCATTTTGTGACTTTTTTTTTCATTTTGGAGGACTTTGTTCCAGTTAGTTGGCCAATGGCCTCTCTTAGTTGGCTAAATTTTGCTTATTTGAAGTTCAGTATTTTTGTCCCTCCCTGAAGAAACAAACACTCTTTTGAATGATAATTGGAAGGTTATTACTTTATGGTCACTATTTCCCAGGTGTCCCCCAACCTGCACGTCTGTTGTTCTGTCAGGTCTATTGGTTAATATTAAGTCCAGTATGGCCGTCCCTCTAGTCGTGTTCTGAACCAGTTGGGAAAGGTAATTGTCTTTGGTTATTGCCAATAAACAGTTTCCTTTATGAGATGTACAGCTTTCAGTTTGCCAGTCTATATCTGGTTAGTTGAAGTCCCCCATAATAATCACATCATTATGATTTGCCGCCTTATCTATCTCGTTTAGTAGTAGATTTTCTGTGGATTCTGGTATATTAGGTGGTTTATAATAAACTCCTATCAGTAATTTATTATTTTTGCCTTCATGTATTTCTACCCACAGTTACTCCACATGTTAATGTCCCTCACTTACTGTATATCTTCTCGGACTGTGAGCTTTAGACAGGACTTTACATAAAAGCAGACCGCTCCCCCTCTCCGGTTTTGACGATCCTTTCTAAACAGACTGTAACCTTGTACATTAACTGCCCAGTCATAGCTATCATCCAGCCATGTCTCAGTTATTCCCACTGTGTCATAGTCCTCCCACATCACTAAGTCCAGTTCCCCAGTTTTATTAGTAAGGCTTCTGGCATTAGTGTACATACAATTAAGAGGTTTATGTATACTTTTTTACCCTACACCTTTCCTTCTGAACTGTTCTAGTCCCTACTTCCATTCTTCCCCCAGTCCCACTACCTTGCCCCCGGTCTCTATCTGCACTATCTTCCCATCCTATAACGTAATTACCTCCCGTTCCTAATTTAAACACTCCTCCAACCTTCTAACCATCTTTCCCCCCTTCCCCATTGAGGTGCAGCCCATCCCTACGATAGAGCCTGTATTTGACAGAGAAGTCGGGCCAGTTCTCCAGGAACCCAAACCACTCCTTCTTACACCAGTTCTTGAGCCACTTGTTAACCTCGATCACTGCCCGCCGGGCGGCGGTGATCGTTACTTACATGACATACAGGTATGTCATGGGTCCTTAAGGACTCGGGAACCATGCCGTACCAGTACGTCATGGGTCCCTAAGGGGTTAAGGACTCTCTACCTTCCTCTAGCTTTGTCATTGGTTCCGATATGGACCATGACCGCTGGATCTTCTCCAGCCCCCCCCCCTTTAATCTGTCAACCCGATCCGCAAACTCTAGCGCCAGGAAGACAACACACTGTTCGGCGATCACTGTCTTTGTGACAGATTGCCCTTTCTGTACCCTTAATAATTGAGTCGTGATCCAGCATTTATGCATGCATGGTCACATGGTCTGCCGGCCAATCACAGCCATACCAATACTAGGCATGACTGTGATGGCTTTCAAGTGCCCACAGCTTAATCGCTTGTTGATTGGCTGCACTGCAGCCTTTCAACAAGCTTTATGTAAACTACGAACAACGAACCCAGACACCGACTTTGGTGCCAAAATCTGTGTTCGGGTTCGATACCTGGACACCAAAATGTCCGGTACGGTCCAGAACGTGGCGGTCCATGTTTGCTCATCCCTATTAACCCCTTCCTGACTGCCATACGGCTATATACGTTCTATTTGCACATGCCCCGTGCAGCTAGCACGTATATATACATGCTGGCAGCGCTTTAATCCCAGCTGGGATTAAAGCTTCTGCTCCTGCAATCTAGTAGGAGCAGATCGGGTCCCAGCTGACAGATTCAACAGGGACCCTGAGGAGAAGACAGGAGGACAGCACTGCATGAGTGCAGGGGGGAGGAAGCAGGAAGTGTACTCTGTTAGTCCCGGGGGTCACGTGACCACTGGGGGTGTCTAGAGCAGGAGCAGAGCTGCTGGGTCTAAGGAGACCCTGATCAGCTCTGCCTGTGTGTCTTTCCCCCTCAGGGTTTTTTTTTTTCCCCTGTAACTGGGGCTCCTGTGGATGCTCCTTTTACAGTGGAAACAATGAAAAAGAACAAAAAAAAGGAAAAAAGTTTGTGTCCTCAGGAGGTCTTTTAACCCCTTAAGGACTCAGGGCGTACCGGTACGTCCTAACTTGAAATCGGCATTCCGGCGCCCCAGGGGTTAATCGGAACGGGATTTCGGCTGAAATCATTCAGCCGGCATCCCGTAACAATGCAGGGGGGGGTCATTTGACCCCCCCGCATCGACGATCGCAGAAAACTCCAGGTCAATTCAGACCTGCGGTTTTCTGCGTTTCCGGTCCATTCGGGTGTCCTGTGACCCGATGAACCGGAAAAAGACTGCGATCGGTGGCGTAATTATACACCACCTATCGCAGTCCGAGGATTTGAAGAGGCGGTGCTGGCCCTGGTGCTGAATGCTGCTGTCCAGGGTGCTGATTGGTGCAGGGGAGAGAGGCGCGAGATTCAAACTTCCTGCGCTCCTCTCTCCCATCCTCTTCCAGTCCAGCATCCTGACCGTGCAGCACCGTCCAGAACGAGCTCCTGTGTCCCCACAATCGGCATCCATCACCCTCCTGCACCCATCGCCACCCAGGTAGGTTAGGGTCAGTGAGGGAGAGGCACCGTTAGGCAGGGAAAGAAGGGAAAAGTTAGTTAGGAAAAAAAAAACACTTTTATTTCCAAACTTTCTTTGATCCATCCATCAGACCCCAGATCCCCCCCTGCCACTTGCCCCCCCCCACCAGACCCCCCCACCCCCCTTCCCCACCCCACCACCAGCCCCCCCCTCCCCTGACCACCAGCCCCCTTACCACCACTTTTTCTTTTCTGCGTGCGCTGACTGGCCGGCACTTTTTAGCGTCCGTCCAGTGTTAGCGCATCGCCCGCCCCACCACCCCACCGACCGCTGATCAGCGTTGTACCGCTGATCAGCAAGTTTGAACTTTTTTTTTCCTAACACTTGCCCTTTCTTTTTTTGCCTTTTTTAGTACGCGAACACCCGTTGCCCCCACACACACGCACATATAATAAAGGTTTCCACACACGCACACATACACGCACACACACACACCCATGGCCCGCCGGATGTTCTCGGCCGAGGAGGCCTAAGCCAAGATTGCCTCCGACTCTGAGAGCCGCAGTGAGGATGAGGATGACCCCACGTTCCTTTTATCATCCGCATCCTCCTCATCATCATCTGATGACGATGAGCCACCAAGGCGGCGGAGACGCCGCCAGGCGGAGCCAGGGGCCCCACATGCTAGGGTTCCTGTGGCCCACCCTAGTACGAGCCGCCCTGGGGTTCGTACTGGTTTCCCGGCCCACCAAATAAGTCCACCGGAGCCCCCTGCCGATGAACTTAGCTGGTGTCCCCCAGTGGACTTTGAGCCTGAGATTCCGGATTTTGCTGGCAATCCTGGAATCCAGATTCCCACAGTGGGGTTTACTGAAATAGACTATTTTAGTTTTTTTTTCAGTAACCCACTGGTGAATCTGATGGTGGAGCAGACGAATCTGTACGCCCAACAGTTCGTCGCTCAAAACCCAGGCTCATTTTTGGCTAGACCCGGGGCCTCGTGCTGCATATGGGTCTAGTCCAAAAACCCAGTGTCAGGCAATACTGGAGTGGGGACGTCCTATACCAGACCCCACTGTACAGTATGGTCATGACACGTCCCCGGTTTGAGGCCATCCGGAAATGTCTGCATTATTCCGATAATGCAGCATGTCCCCCCCGAAGTGATCCTGCCTATGACCGGCTGTACAAGATACGGCCGGTCATCGATCACTTTGGGGCCACATTTCAGCAGGCCTACGTACTTGGAAGGGAGGTCGCGGTTGATGAGTCTCTCGTTGTGTTCAAGGGGAGACTCAGTTTCCGCCAATATATTCCCACAAAGCGGGCGAGGTATGGCGTGAAGCTATACAAAATTTGTGAGAGTACCTCAGGGTACACTTACAAATTTCGTGTGTACGAGGGGCGAGATTCCCGGATTCAACCCCCAGAATGTCCCCCCACTCTGGGTGTTACCGGGAAACTCGTGTGGGACCTTATGTACCCACTGCTGGATAAGGGTTACCACTTGTACGTGGACAACTTTTATACCAGCATTCCCTTGTTCAGGTCCCTTGCCGCCAGATCCACGTTCGCTTGTGGGACCGTGCGGAAAAATCAACGCGGCCTCCCTGCCTACCCCCTCCAGGTACCTATCCCCAGGGGTGAGACCCGTGCACTTACCAGTGGAAACCTGTTGCTGGTCAGGTATAAGGACAAGAGGGATGTCCTTATGCTGTCCACAATCCACGGTAACAGCACCACCCCTGTCCCTGTGCGAGGTACCGCGGCAACGGTCCTCAAGCCCGATTGTATCGTCGCCTACAATCGGTATATGGGAGAAGTTGATCTCTCGGATCAAGTCCTCAAGCCATATAACGCCATGCGCAAAACCCGGGCATGGTACAAAAAAGTTGCGGTCTACTTGGTGCAGGTTGCCATGTACAACTCTTTTGTACTATCCCGAAGCGCTGGCAGCACAGGGACATTCCTCCAATTCTATGAGGCAGTCCTCAAGGACCTGATCTTTTCGGACCGGGAAAGAGCAGGCCGGAGTACCTCGGGAATTGGAGGCGCCCGGATCGTCCCTGGCCAACACTTTCCAGGTGTGGTCCCCCATACTGGAAAGAAGGGACGAACCCAAAAAAAGTGCAGAGTGTGTCGCAGGAGGGGGATACGGAAGTACACCACCACTCAGTGCGACACTTTCCCCGATCATCCGGGCCTCTGCGTTATCGATTGCTTCAGGGAGTATCACACTTCCATGGAGTACTAAATTTTTATAATCCCCAACAGTCCACTAGAGAACATAAAAAACTATGGCTCTCAGACTTTGGAGACACGGAAACATTTTTTTTTTCCCAAAAAAATATTAGTTTTAGTGCAGGCATCCTCAAACTGCGGCCCTCCAGATGTTGTAAAACTATAACTCCCAGCATGCCCAGACAACCTACAGCCATCAGCAGGGCATGGTGGGAATTGTAGTTTTACAACATCTGGAGGGCCGCAGTTTTTAGGATGCCTGCTTAGTGTCTCCAAAGTCTGAGAACCATACATATTGGGCATCGTCGCGTGCGTAAAAGTCGTCGCTATAAAAATAACTTTTGCCCAAACGCCTCGGATGAACGGTGTTAAAAATATAAAATAAAAACGGTGCCAAAACACCCATTTTTGGGCAAAATTTCCATTTGAATCCTTTTTGCCGGTAATAAAGCAAGGGTTAACCGCCAAACAAAACTCAATATTTATGGCCCTGATTCTGTAGTTTGCAGAAACACCCCATATGTGGTCGTAAATGGCTATATAGCCGCACGGCAGGGCATAGAACGAAGGGAACTCTATATGGTTTCTAGAAGGCAGATTTTGATGGACAGTTTTTTTTTTGACACCATGTCCCATTAGAAGCCCCCCCTGATGTAGCCTAGACTAGAAACTCCAAAAAAGTGACCCCATCTAAGAAACTACACCCCTCAAGGTATTCAAAAGTTACTTTACAAACTATGTTAACCCTTTAGGTGTTCCACAAAACTAAATAGCGAATGTAGAAACAATTTTAGAATTTTTTTTTGTTACATTGCCTCAAAAAAGAGTAATATAGAGCAACCAAAAATCATATTTACCCCTAAAATAGTCCCAAAACAACAACCACCTTATCCCGTAGTTTCCTAGATGGGGTCACTTTTGTGGAGTTTCTACTCTAGGGGTGCATCAGGGGGCTTGAAAGGGTACATGGTGTAAATAAACCAGTCCAGCAAAATCTGCCTTCCAAAAACCATATGACTTTCCCCTTCTTCTATGTCCTGCCGTTTAGCCAAATAGTAGTTTACGACCACATATGGGGTGTTTCTGCAAACTACAGCATCGGGGCAATCCATTTTGAGTTTTGTTTGGCAGTTAACCCTTGTTTTACTCCTGGAAAAAATTGATTATATAGGAAAATTTTCCAAAAAATAGAAATTTCAAAATTGTTTCTCCATCTGCCATCAACTCTTGTGGAACACCTAAAGGGTTAACAAAGTTTGTAAACCCAGTTTTGAATACCTTGAGGGGTGTACTTTCTTAGATGGAGTCACTTTTTTGAAATTTCTATTCTAGGGGTGCAACAGGGGGCTTCAAATGGGACATGGTATAAACAAAACCAGTCCTGCAAAATCTGCCTTCCAAAACCCATATGGTGTTCCCCTCCTTCTATATGCTCCCGTTTGGCCAAACAGTAGTTTACGACCACATATGGGGTGTTTCTGCAAACTACAGAATCGGGGCAACCCATTTTGAGTTTTGTTTGGCAGTTAACCCTTGTTTTACTCCTGGAAAAAATTGATTATATTGGAAAATTTTCCAAAAAATAGAAATTTCAAAATTGTTTCTCCATCTGCCATCAACTCTTGTGGAACACCTAAAGGGTTAACAAAGTTTGTAAACCCAGTTTTGAATACCTTAAGGGGTGTACTTTCTTAGATGGAGTCACTTTTTTGAAATTTCTATTCTAGGGGTGCAACAGGGGGCTTCAAATGGGACATGGTATAAACAAAACCAGTCCTGCAAAATCTGCCTTCCAAAACCCATATGGTGTTCCCCTCCTTCTATGTGCTCCCGTTTGGCCAAACAGTAGTTTACGACCACATATGGGGTGTTTCTGCAAACTACAGAATCGGGGCAACCCATTTTGAGTTTTGTTAGGCAGTTAACCCTTGTTTTACTACTGGAAAAAATTGATTATATTGGAAAATTTTCCAAAAAATATAAATTTCAAAATTGTTTCTCCATCTGCCATTAACTCTTGTGGGAGACCTAAAGGGTTAATAAAGTTTGAAAAAACAGTTTTGAATACCTTGAGGGGTGTAGTTTCTAGAATGGGGTCATTTTTGGGAGGTTTCTATTATCTAAGCCTCACAATATGACTTCAAACCTGAACTGGTCCATAAAAAGTGGGATTTTGAAGATTTCTGAAAATTTCAAAATTTGCTTCTAAACTTCTAAGCCTTGTAACATCCCCAAAAAATAAAATATCATTCCCAAAATGCTACAAACATGAAGTAGACATATGGGGAATGTAAAGTCATCACAATTTTTGGGGGTATTACTATGTATTACAGAGGTACAGGAAACTGAAACTTTGAAATTTGCTAATTTTTCAAAATTTTCGGTAAAAATTGTATTTTTCTATGCAAAAAAATTAACTTTTTTGACCCAATTTTAGCAGTGTCATGAAGTACAATATGTGACGAAAAAACAATCTCAGAACGGCCTGGGTAAGTCAAAGCGTTTTAAGGTTATCAGCACTTAAAGTGACAGTGGTCAGATTTGCAAAAAATGGCCAAGTCCTTAAGGTGAAATAGGGCCGAGTCCTTAAGGGGTTAAAAAAAAAAATTATAATAAAAAATACAGATAAAAAAAATATATTAGAAATGCCGTCGCTAACAGAACCGTCACCATAGTCGCACCGTTCTCTCAAACCTATACATGTTAATTATGAAAACGATTGTCACAAAATAGGTAAACCATTGCAATAATAAATTTTTGTGTCGTTTTAATATTTAAGAATTAAAAAGCTATAATAATAAAAAAAATACTTTTTAATAATAATAAGCAGTTTTCCTCCAATTTAAACAAAAAAAAAAACATTGTAATAAAAAGTTCACATTGAGGGAGTTACATAGTTAATACGGTTGGGAAAAAAAAAGACATACACGTAGGTCAATCAAGTTCAACCAAGGGGTACTTGGTTGAACTTGATTGACCTACAGTACAGACCAAAAGTTTGGACACCCCTTCTCATTCAAAGAGTTTTCTTTATTTTCATGACTATGAAAATTGTAGATTCACACTGAAGGCATCAAAACTATGAATTAACATATGTGGAATTATATACATAACAAACAAGTGTGAAACAACTGAAAATATGTCATATTCTAGGTTCTTCAAAGTAGCCACCTTTTGCTTTGATTACTGCTTTGCACACTCTTGGCATTCTCTTGATGAGCTTCAAGAGGCAGTCCCCTGAAATGGTTTTCACTTCACAGGTGTGCCCTGTCAAGTTTAATAAGTGGGATTTCTTTAACAATATAACAAAATAATAGCAAAGACAGGTGCACTCTGCGGTCTAACTAAACCCTCAAACTGAAAAAAACGTAAAGCGTACAGCGGCTCACCCCTGTTCCGTATGGATAGGTGCTCACCCTCCGGTCCTACCCTCAGGACCCGAAAGAGATAATGGCAATATAGAGAAGTGAGGGGGCACTCTAAAAAGGGATCACTAGATAGATATAGTACAGATATTTATTAATATTTTAAGAACACACCCTTAAAAATCATTAAAACATACATAAAACACATAAGCAGAACGTCACTGGTGATGATCCTAACACCAATCTGTATGAGGTTAGGGATGCTAGCAATATGATGGTATTGCGGTGGTGAAGGCAAAATGAATGTCCCAATGTGAGTCCTATTCATATGCTGCAATAGTGTAGCAATTCCACTGTAGCCAATGACGTTGAAGCAATAGTGATACTAATCAATAACGGCCCTGTGGCCCAATCCTAATGGAGCAATAATGATAATAATGTCCCTTGATCCGATATTCTGGACAAGCAGAGATATGTGCCAAATTCGGAGACTGAACTCCAGCTACTTACAATCTCTCGTCGCTTGCAGTGATCCGGTCTTATCCTTCCTGTCTGACTCTCTGCAGCGCTGATTTCCCAGGCGGCCGTACACTCACAGCGTCCCACGTGGTGTACTCAGCCAAGACGTGGCGTCCCACGTGACCTGGTTGTGTAGGGTGCCGGCTGGACGCTGAACTGACGTCACTGGTGTGCGACTTGAGCTCCGGTTCTATGCCGGAGAAGAATCTCGTATAGCGATGTCTTTATAGTAGAAAGCTTTCTTATTCTTTCCAGGAATCCACACTCACTCTGTATTTGCCAGACGCGTTTCAGGGTCATACACCCCTTCCTCAGTGGCCAACTGAGTGAGTGGATTCTCACTCCTTATATGTGGGTTTTTCCTACCCACAATCCCACTTTTCTGGGCTTCTCCTAATAGGTGGGATGGATTACGTTGTTGCTGGCTTGTATCACTTATTCGCAGCATAAAACATATTTAAATGGAAATTATAACCATAAACAACATCCCATATATTTATTAACAATAAAAACAGGTTCATGGAGAAGACTACAAGGTCAAAATGACATTTTTGAAGAAAACCGCATCAAAAACGCATCAAAAACGCAATCAGTGTGAACTGCGTTTTATGTGCGGTTTTGGTATTTTAATGCTTTACAGGGTCAGAAGACCCCCGGGGTGGAGCCTATCCATGTATATTATTTTAGCGTATTGATGCTGTGTGTCGATTGGAGGTTTTCTTGTCATGTTCATAGATTATGTTTGGGAGGAGCCTTCCAGTGGGGAGGGGAAATCACAGTGTCGATAGTCGGCAAACTGCGATATCCCATCCCCACCGGACGACCCCCCAATATTCACAGAAACCCGAACACCTCCATCTCAGCATTGAGGCCTCTGGGAACAATGGTGTCGTATTCAAAGATTCTGCGGGATTCTTGTCTGGGCATGTGTGCAATATGGTTGCTCCCTCTCCATAATTTCTTGACCCTTTCTATGGCCGTAAATCTGAGGCTAGTTGGGTCACCCGCTACCCTCTTTTAAGTGTTCTCTTTGTCCTACCTATGTACTGCTTCCTGCATCCACATTCCAGTAGGTATATGACGTCGGTTGAATCACAGGTTAAGCATTCTTGTATTTCTAGACTGAAAGAGTTTACTGTGGATACTACTGTGGTGTTTTTTTTGGGGAAACTTGTAATTCTGCAGTTCGCACACCTGCCACACTTGAAGAAACCATTTATTGTCAGCCAATTATTTTTTAGTTGTTTCTGGTTATCTTTATTGACTTTAACAGTTGGGGCTACTTTCCCTGCTAGGCTATTGGCCCTTGTATATGTTATTTTCGGTGTTTCACTCAAAAGAGGCCCAACTAGCTTATCGTTCAGCAGATGTCCCCAGTGTTTTTGGATACTCCTTTCCACCACTCTATATTGGGAACTGAATGGGAGGATAATTCTTATTGTTTCATCTTGTGGTTGTGGCTCGCTTGTCGCAAAAAATTGTTCCCTTTCCATCTTTTTTACCTTTTCTAATGATTTGTTTACAATTTGGACTGGATAATCTCTATCCAACAGTTGCTGTTTCAGGACAGTCGCCTCTTCATCCAATTTGCTGTCAACCGTGCAGTTCCGCTTAAGTCTGTGGAACTGACTGGTTGGTATATTAATCAGCCACCGTGGAAGGTTGCAGCTGGCATACCTGATGAAGCCACTGGCTTGAAAAACCACTGGCTTGAAAAACGTGTTACATTGCAACTGATCTTCCTTGATCCATATTTCCAAATCTAAGAATTCCACCTTCTCTTTGCTAATGATAGGGCTAAATACCAGATTCCTATCATTATTATTAATATTCTTTAGAAACAGGTCAAGGGATTCAGCTGTATCCTGCCAAATAAACAAAATATCGTCAATGTATCGCCGCCACAGCACCAGATCCGCCCCCAGCCTGGGCAGACTGATCTCCCTTTCCCACTGCGCCAAGAAAAGATTGGCGTAGCTCGGGGCGAATCTGGTGCCCATGGCGGTACCGGTACACTGCAGATAGAACTCATTTTCAAAAGCAAAGTAGTTGTGAGTTAAAATATATCTCACCCCATCTAGTAAGAATGCTAATTGTTCACTGGGGAGCCCGGCATCACCCGATAGTTGTTCATGTAGTGCCTGAATCCCCCCAGTATGTTCTATCACCGTATAGAGAGATCCAACATCCAGTGTCCCCAAGATCCATCCATCCACCCATTTGACATTCTCCAATGTTTTAATAATGTCAGTGGTATCGCGAATGTAGGATGGCACCCGTTTGACGTAGGGTGTAGGGCCCCAGGCTGGGGGCGGATCTGGTGCTGTGGCGGCGATACATTGACGATATTTTGTTTATTTGGCAGGATACAGCTGAATCCCTTGACCTGTTTCTAAAGAATATTAATAATAATGATAGGAATCTGGTATTTAGCCCTATCATTAGCAAAGAGAAGGTGGAATTCTTAGATTTGGAAATATGGATCAAGGAAGATCAGTTGCAATGTAACACGTTTTTCAAGCCAGTGGCCAAAAACAGCTTCATCAGGTATGCCAGCTGCCACCTTCCACGGTGGCTGATCAATATACCAACCAGTCAGTTCCGCAGAATTAAGCGGAACTGCACGGTTGACAGCAAATTTGATGAAGAGGCGACTGTCCTGAAACAGCAACTGTTGGATAGAGATTATCCAGTCCAAATTGTAAACAAATCATTAGAAAAGGTAAAAAAGATGGAAAGGGAACAATTTTTTGCGACAAGCGAGCCACAACCACAAGATGAAACAATAAGAATTATCCTCCCATTCAGTTCCCAATATAGAGTGGTGGAAAGGAGTATCCGAAAACACTGGGGACATCTGCTGAACGATAAGCTAGTTGGGCCTCTTTTGAGTGATACACCGAAAATAACATATACAAGGGCCAATAGCCTAGCAGGGAAAGTAGCCCCAACTGTTAAAGTCAATAAAGATAACCAGAAACAACTAAAAAATAATTGGCTGAAAATAAATGGTTTCTTCAAGTGTGGCAGGTGTGCGAACTGCAGAATTACAAGTTTCCCCAAAAAAAACACCACAGTAGTATCCACAGTAAACTCTTTCAGTCTAGAAATACAAGAATGCTTAACCTGTGATTCAACCGACGTCATATACCTACTGGAATGTGGATGCAGGAAGCAGTACATAGGTAGGACAAAGAGAACACTTAAAAGAGGGTAGCGGGTGACCCAACTAGCCTCAGATTTACGGCCATAGAAAGGGTCAAGAAATTATGGAGAGGGAGCAACCATATTGCACACATGTCCAGACAAGAATCCCGCAGAATCTTTGAATACGACACCATTGTTCCCAGAGGCCTCAATGCTGAGATGGAGGTGTTCGGGTTTCTGTGAATATTGGGGGGTCGTCCGGTGGGGATGGGACATCGCAGTTTGCCGACTATAGACACTGTGATTTCCCCTCCCCACTGGAAGGCTCCTCCCAAACATAATCTATGAACATGACAAGAAAACCTCCAATCGACACACAGCATCAATACGCTAAAATAATATACATGGATAGGCTCCACCCCGGGGGTCTTCTGACCCTGTAAAGCATTAAAATACCAAAACCGCACATAAAACGCAGTTCACACTGATTGCGTTTTTGATGCGTTTTTGATGCGGTTTTCTTAAAAAATGTCATTTTGACCTTGTAGTCTTCTCCATGAACCTGTTTTTATTGTTAATAAATATATGGGATGTTATTTATGGTTATAATTTTCATTTAAATATGTTTTATGCTGCGAATAAGTGATACAAGCCAGCAACAACGTAATCCATCCCACCTATTAGGAGAAGCCCAGAAAAGTGGGATTGTGGGTAGGAAAAACCCACATATAAGGAGTGAGAATCCACTCACTCAGTTGGCCACTGAGGAAGGGGTGTATGACCCTAAAACGCGTCTGGCAAATACAGAGTGAGCGTGGATTCCTGGAAAGAATAAGAAAGCTTTCTACTATAAAGACATCGCTATACGAGATTCTTCTCCGGCATAGAACCGGAGCTCAAGTCGCACACCAGTGACGTCAGTTCAGCGTCCAGCCGGCACCCTACACAACCAGGTCACGTGGGACGCCACGTCTTGGCCGAGTACACCACGTGGGACGCTGTGAGTGTACGGCCGCCTGGGAAATCAGCGCTGCGGAGAGTCAGCCAGGAAGGGTAAGACCGGAACACTGCAAGCGACGAGAGATTGTAAGTAGCTAGAGTTCAGTCTCCAAATTTGGCACATATCTCTGCTTGTCCAGAATATCGGATCAAGGGACATTATTATCATTATTGCTCCATTAGGACTGGGCCACAGGGCCGTTATTGATTAGTATCACTATTGCTTCAACGTCATTGGCTACAGTGGAATTGCTACACTATTGCAGCATATGAATAGGACTCACATTGGGACATTCATTTTGCCTTCACCACCGCAATACCATCATATTGCTAGCATCCCTAACCTCATACAGATTGGTGTTAGGATTATCACCAGTGACGTTCTGCTTATGTGTTTTATGTATGTTTTAATGATTTTTAAGGGTGTGTTCTTAAAATATTAATAAATATCTGTACTATATCTATCTAGTGATCCCTTTTTAGAGTGCCCCCTCACTTCTCTATATTGCCAAACCCTCAAACTGATTTTAAAATTGAGAGATTAGTCAACATGTCCTACAGTGTAGGACATGTCTAGGCCCGGGCACCATGCCAAGGTTTCTCAAGTAGCCCGGGACCTAACACTCTCCTAACTGAGCCGTATGGGCAATACCAGGAGCCAGTGGGCAAATTAAAGGAGCATGAGGCCGACTCACAAACAACTTGAGAAACCTTGGCGTGGTGCCCGGGCTTAGACATGTCCTACACAGTAGGACATGTTGACTAATCTCTCAATTTTAAAATCAGTTTGAGGGTTTAGTTAGACCGCAGAGTGCACCTGTCTTTGCTATTATTTTGTTATATTGTTATATTGATTATGACATCCACACAATTGCTACCTTGTGTAGGATGTCTATTGTGGTACTTGTGGTTTGCTGCGGGCATCCTCCACCGTATGCATTTTTGCTGGGGATCGCCATTAGCAACGGGCCACAAGTGCAGGATTTGCTCCCCTATATATATGCACGACTGCATGTGGGTTTGAGCACCTCCTGCTAATACCACGCTAGTCTTTTCAGTTTCTATAAGTGGGATTTCTTTGGGGTTAAATGGGGTTGGGACCATCAGTTGCGTTGAGGAGAAGTCAGGTGGATACACAGCTGATAGTCCTACTGAATAGACTGTTAGAATTTGTATTATGGCAAGAAAAAAGCAGCTAAGTAAAGAAAAACGAGTGGCCATCATTACTTTAAGAAATTAAGGTCAGTCAGTCAGCCGAAAAATTGGGAAAACTTTGAAAGTAAGGGCTATTTGACCATGAAGGAGAGTGATGGGGTGCTGCGCCAGATGTCCTGGCCTCCTCAGTCACCGGACCTGAACCCAATCAAGATGGTTTGGGGTGAGCTGGACCGCAGAGTGAAGGCAAAAGGGCCAATAAGTGCTAAGCATCTCTGGGAACTCCTTCAAGACTGTTGGAAGACCATTTCAGGGGGCTACCTCTTGAAGCTCATCAAGAGAATGCCAAGAGTGTGCAAAGCAGTAATCAAAGCAAAAGGTGGCTACTTTGAAGAACCTAGAATATGACATATTTTCAGTTGTTTCACACTTGTTTGTTATGTATATAATTCCACATGTGTTAATTCATAGTTTTGATGCCTTCAAAGTCATGAAAATAAATAAAACTCTTTGAATGAGAAGGTGTGTCCAAACTTTTGGTCTGTACTGTACGTGTATGTCTTTTTTTTTTTTCAACCGTATTAACTATGTAACTCCCTACTGGACTTGCAGTGATAGAATGGTCTGCCGTTGCACCACTTCATCTGCGGCATTCCAACTCACTGGATTTCCACCTTGCAAACACCACAGCATCTGTATGAACAGGGCCGGACTGGCCTGCCGGGATACTGGGAAATTCCCCTCTAGGCAGGCAGGCCTGAGTGCCGCAAGGCCGCGGCCCTGGTGACAAGTGGGGGCGGCCGGCGGCAGGCACAGCAGCAGGAGATGAGCGCTTCTATTGTGGAAGCGCTCATCTCCATAGTCATCTGTATCGCCGTCCTCAGGACAGCGATACAGATGTCTATGCTGCGGCAGGGGAGGGAGAGGTGTGTCCCCTCCTGTTCCTCTGATAGGCTGCCGGCCTAGTGCTGGCAGCCTATCAGAGGCCGGTGCAGGCGGCGCGATGACATCATCACGCCGCCTGAGCCGTATAGCGAGGGACACAGGCCGGAAGAGGCCTGCATCGCATCGCTGGAGGTAAGTATAAGTGTTTTTTTTTTTTTTTTTTTATATAGGTACAATACTGCCACATGATAAGGGGAGACTACTGAGCTGGCACATGATAAGGAGGGTCTACTGGGCTGGCACATAGTAAGGGGGCTACTAGCACATAAGGGGGTTACTGGCACATGATAAGGGGGCTACTAGCACATAAGGGGGCTACTAGCACATGATAAGGGGGGACTACTGAGCTGGCACATGATATGGAGGGACTACTGGGCTGGCACATAATAAGGGGGCTACTAGCACATAAGGGGGGCTACTGGCACATAAGGGGGGCTATTGGCACATAAGGGGGCGGCTACTGGCACATAAGGGGGCGGCTACTGGCACATAATAAGGGGGGGGCTACTGGCACATGATAGTGGGGGCACTCTGGCTACTGGCACATGATATGGGGGGGCTCTGGCTACTGGCACATGATGGTGGGGGGGCTCTTAATACTGGCACATGATTGGGGGCATCTATGGGGGCACATCTTACTGGCACATGATTGGGGGCATCTATTGGGGCACTTATTACTGGCAGATTATTGGGTGGCACTATATGGGCATCTACTGAGGCTAAAAAGAAGGGGTATTTTATATGGGGGGCTCTGTATAGAGGCATTTTATACTGGGACACATTATGGTGGGTACTATGGGGAAGGGGGGGAGCACTATGGGGGTCATCTACAGGGGCACTGAGAAGGGGTATTTTATATTGGCACATTATGGGAACATTAGCTCAACTGGGGGCATTACAAGGGGGTATGTTTTGAATATTAAAAGGAGAATTATTACTACTGGGGGGGGGCATTATGGTGGGCTTTATTACTCCACCATGTTATGACCCCCTAGTAGCAGCACCAGCCTCTCCCTGCTCTGCTATCCCTCTGCCCCTTCTCCAAATTCTTATTATGAAATCTTTCTCATTAGGATAAAGCACGACATCGGCTCCGCCGAGCCCCCCAGCCAAGTGTTGAAGTGGTGTCCGGGATCCCCAAGGGCCAAGCCAAGTAACTAAGTTTTTAAGTGAAATATGTTTGTTTGTAGTTGATCTTTATTATCGATTTTACATTGCAGATTTTTTATTTTTTTTGCAGCATATGGGTGAGATTTTATAAATATTTTTATTATGTGGTCGAAAGGCTCATTGGGGGGATTGTAACAGGACTGCCGTAGAATATCTAAAATAGCTGGTCAAGTAAAATGTTGCATGCAACAATCATTAAATAGGTGGCCAACAAAAAAGGGGCGGGTCAAAGGGCGTGGTAAAACACTGTCTGTGCATGCTGAGAGTTGTAGTTTTGCAACAGTTGGAGGCATCCTGGTTGGGAAAACACTGTGATAATATGAACAATGGGGGTTCTACAAAAGAGCTATCGTGGGGCAAAGTTCATATTCGTGTTTACACACGTGTTTTAAAATGAATGCTTTCTATTATAAACAAGTAAATAATGACGCAATGCTGTGGTGCTGGTATGCAACTTTTTCCAGGGCTGGTTTTTATCCCCAGTCCGGCCCTGTGTATGAATAGCGTTAAGTAGTGAATGATTTTGTCATGCCTCAGACCACCTCAGCAGGGAACATACTTTGTTTCAATGTCAAGCAGTTGCAGCTTATCAGAGACATGTGTTGATTACGGAGTCCCATCAAAGAGGCCACCAGATTTGTCAGTAGGGACAACTGCTGCATCAACTATGTCACCCCCCTGATATTTATCATATGATCACAATGGTGTAACAAGGGACGGAGGAGGGAGAACAGCTTCTGCATCTTGCTGGCTGCAATGTAGCTGTTGGAAATACACATGGAGAAAGTCCTTTGCCGTCCTCAGGCACACTGGCAAGAATTTCAAGCTGTTTGCTTGCTTGCTTGCTTACGTAATGAGACCAGCCCTGTATAGAGATTTACTGGAAGTGCTCCATGGTATTGAGACTTATTGGCAATACTCCATTAGAGATGTCCCGAACTATTCGCCGGCGAACAGTTCCCGACGAACATCGCTTGTTCGCTTTCGCCGCGGCGGGCGAACATATGCGATGTTCGGTCTGCCCCCTATACGTCATCATTGAGCAAACTTTGACCCTGTACCTCACAGTCAGCAGACACATTCCAGCCAATCAGCAGCATACCCTCCCTCCCAGACCCTCCCACCTCCTATCAAAAAGCAAGGACAGCATCCATCTTAGATTCATTCTGAGGCTGCAGTGTTAGTTGGAGCAGGGAGAGTGCTGCTGCTGCTGAATTAATAGGGAAATCGTTAGCTAGGCCAGTGTTCTGTGTCCACTCCAGTCCTCAAAGACTCATCTGCTGTAAGGACAGCGTCCTGACAGCACCCCAAAAAGCCCTTTTTAGGGCTAGTACATCAGTCTGCTTTTTTATTTTCTATATATATATTGCAGTTGCCTGCCAGTGAGTGTCAGGCCCACAGACTGTACTGCGCCCACTGCCCACCATTCATATCTGGTGGCACAGTACCTTGCAGATAAAAAAGTAATACAATTTTTTCTCTGTAATATAATTGCAGTTGCCTGCCAGTGTGTGTCAGGCCCACAGACTGTACTGTGCCCACTGCCAGTGCCCACCACTCATATCTGGCGGCACAGTACCTTGCAGATAAAAAAGTCATAATTTTTTTTCTCTGTAATATAATTGCAGTTGCCTGCCAGAGTGTATCAGGCCCACAGACTGTACTGTGCCCACTGCCAGTGCCCACCACTCATATCTGGTGGACCAGTAGCTTGCATTTAAAACAGTAAAAAAAAAAATCTCTGTAATATAACTGCAGTTGCCTGCCAGTGAGTGTCAGGCCCACAGACTGTACTGTGCCCACTGACCACCACTCATATCGGGTGGCACAGTACATTGCACGCATAGTACCACTAATCTAAAAAAAAATGACCAACAGAGGCAGGACCCCGCAGGGGCCGTCATGGCGTGGTGCTGTGATTTACTTTGGCCCTAGAATAATGCCCAGTGTTCAGAGGCCACGTACCCTGAACTCGAAAAGTTCTGAGGACATAGTTGACTGGCTTACACAGGACACCCAATCTTCTACAGCTTCCGCTCGGAACCTTGACGCACCATCCTCCTCCAGCTCAGCTTCAGGCACCTCTCAAGTTACCACTCACCCGCCTGCCCCCACCACCAACACTAGCAGCACAGCCACTTCACTTGATCTGTCAGAGGAGTTATTTACACATCAGTTGGAAGAAATGAGTGATGCGCAACCATTATTGCCAGAGGATGTAGATAACAGGGATATGTTTCAGTCAGGCAGCATTACACACATGGACGTATGGTGTGATGATGATGATGATGTTGTACCCGCTGCTGTTTCCTTTGCTGAGTTGTCAGATACAAGTGAAGCGGTTGATGATGACGATGTGTCCGTGGATGTCACGTGGGTGCCCGCTTGAAGAGAAGAAGAACAGGGGGAAAATTTAGATGGGGAGACAGAGAGGAGGAGGAGACGAGTTGGAAACAGGAGGAGGTCGTCGCAAGGAGCTAGTGGCACAGTCAGACAGCATGTATCGGCACCCGGGTTCAGCCAGACAGCACGCCAATCAATGCATGCTGTTGCCACCACCAGAATGCCGTCATTGCAAAGCTCAGCAGTGTGGCATTTTTTTGTGTGTCTGCCTCTGATAACAGCGATGCCATTTGCAACCTGTGCCAAAAGAAACTGAGTCGTGGGAAGTCCAAAAAGCGAAGGCACATGATCTCACATCACAAACGCCTATGGGATCAACACATGATGAGTACAAGCAGCACACAAACTCAAAGCCACCATCCTCCTCCTGGTCCAGCATCTTCAGCCACATCAACCACTGCTGTCCTCCTTGCCCCCTCTCAACCACCCGCCACTCCGCCTCTCACCTTCAGCAGTTCCATCTCATCTGCTCACAGTCAGGTGTCTGTCAAGGAAATGTTTGAGCGTAAGAAGTCCATGTCACAGAGTCACCCCCTTGCGCGGCGTCTGACAGCTGGCTTGTCGTAACTCTTAGCCCACCAGCTTTTACCATACAAGCTGGTAGTGTCTGAGGCCTTCAAAAAAATTTTAGCTATTGGGACACCGCAGTGGAAGGTACCCAGCCGAATTTTTTATTTTCACAAAAGGCAGTCCCCAACCTGTACTCTATTGTGGAAAAGGAAGTCATGGCATGTCTGGCACACAGTGTTGGGGCAAGGGTCCATCTGACCACTGATACCTGGTCTGCAAAGCACGGTCAGGGCAGGTATATCACGTACACTGCGCATTGGGTAAACCTGCTGACGGCTGCCAAGCATGGAATGCGTGGCTCTGCAGAGGAGTTGGCGACACCGCCACGACTTGCAGGCAGGCCTGCTGCCACCTCCTCTACTCCTCCTACTCCATCCTCTTCGCTAACCTCCTCGGCTGAGTCATCTTCTGCTGCTGCGTCTTGCTCCACATCAACTGCACCCCCCAGCACCCCAGTGGCTATTCCACATCCCGGATACGACAGTGTCACGCTGTCTTGGGGTTGACTTGCCTGAAAGCAGAGAGTCACACCGGACCAGCACTCCTGTCCGCCCTGAACGCACAGGTGGATCAGTGGCTGACCCCGCACCAACTAGAGATCGGCAAAGTGGTGTGTGACAACGGAAGCAATTTGTTGGCAGCATTGAATTTGGGCAAGTTGACACATGTGCCGTGCATGGCACATGTGTTGAATCTGATCGTACAACGCTTTGTGCATAAGTACCCAGGCTTTAAGGACATCCTCAAGCAGGCCAGGAAGGTGTGTGGCCATTTCAGGCGTTCCTACACGGCCATGGCGCACTTTTCCGATATTCAGCGGCAAAACAACATGCCAGTGAGGCGCTTGATTTGCGACAGCCCGACACATTGGAATTCAACATTCCTAATGTTCGACCACCTACTCCAACAAGAAGAAGCCGTCAACGAGTATTTTTATGACCGGGGTGCTAGGACAGCCTCTGCGGAGCTGGGTATTTTTTTGCCACGTTACTGGACGCTCAAGCGCAATGCCTGTAGGCTCATGCGTCCTTTTGAGGAGGTGACAAACCTAGTCAGTCGCACCGAAGGCACCATCAATGACATCATATCATTTGTTTTCTTTCTGGAGCGTGCCCTGCAAAGAGTGCTGGACCAGGCCGTAGATGAGCGTGCAGAGGAAGAGGAAGAGTTGTGGTCACCATCACCACCAGAAACAGCCTTATCAGCATCGCTTGCTGGACCTGCGGCAACACTGGAAGAGGAGTCTGAGGAAGAGGAGTCAGAGGAAGAATGTGGCTTTGATAAGGAGGAGGAAGACCAACCAAAGCAGGCATCCCAGGGTGCTCGTTGTCACCTATCTGGTATCCGTGGTGTTGTACGTGGATGGGGGGAAGAACAGACCTTCAATGAGATCCCTGAGGACGAGGAACGGGACATGACGAGTAGCTCGGCATCCAACCTTGTGCAAATGGGGTCTTTCGTGCTGTCATGCCTGTTGAGGGACCCTCGTATAAAAAGGCTGAAGGAGAACGACCTGTACTGGGTGTCCACGCTACTAGACCCCCAGTATATGCAGAAAGTGGCTGAAATGTTATCTAATTACCGGAAGTCGGAAAGGATGCAGCAGTTCCAAAACAAGTTAAAAAGTATGCTTCATCAGCGTATAAGGGTGATGTCACAGCACAACGGGAATCTAACAGGGGAATAGGTGAAAGTAATCCTCCTCCTACCACGACCACGCCGGCAAGGACAGGACACTTTACAGACGTGTTGTTGATGGAGGACATGCAGAGCATTTTAAGTCCTACGCATCGCCACAGCCCTTCGGGGTCCACCCTCAGAGAATGACTCGACCGACAGGTAGCAGACTACCTCGCCTTAACTGCAGATATCGACACTCTGAGGAGCGATGAACCCCTTGACTACTGGGTGTGTTGGCTTGACCTGTGGCCTGAGCTATCCCAATTTGCGATAGAACTTCTGGCCTGCCCCGCTTCAAGTGTCCTGTCAGAAAGGACCTTCAGTGCAGCAGGAGGTATTGTCACTGAGAAGAGAAGTCGCCTAGGTCAAAAAAGTCTAGATTACCTCACCTTTATTAAGATGAATGAGGCATGGATCCCGAAAGGACTGACAGTGGGGGATGCATTTGACTAAAAAAGGCCTGATGAGATGCCTTGGGCTAAAAATGGTCCACACGCTGCTGTATTTAATCTCTGCATGCCGGATGACTTGCGTGACTTCTCCGCCACCAACTAGGGTTCAAGCCGCAATGTTTTAGTGCACTTTCTGCCTGGAAAACATAATTTTTCCGGCTGCAACAATACCTAATTTTTCAGGCATGTGTATATGCCTAATTTTTCTGGCCTGTGGCTGCAAAAACAAAACAAAAAAAAGGCACATACATGTGTCAATTCCCCTTTGTGATCGTTACCTTGTTGTGGTTAAGGGGCTTGCGTATCACAATGAAGTGATCACCTCTATGAGTGTGTTGGCAATGTTGGCACACTCCAGATGATAAGGTCGTTGCTTCATTGTGAACAGACCAAAAGCGATCGGCTGGATAATTTTGCATAGAAAAAACATTAATTTTCTTAGTGATCATCTAAGGTGATTATTAAAGCCTACTAGGCCAACAATGGGCCCACACTGCAGAATCATTTTTTTCTGGGTCACTTAACTGTCACTGAACTACCTCAGCACGACCGTAGGCTTTGAAAAACCGACATCACCTGCAATCTCCCAAACGTGCGCACGAGCACAGTCATCACTACACCATGAGTGGGTCAACTATTGACAACTCTTTGCGGTTGTCTAAAATCTATTCGATACACGGGACATAACAGGGATTAAACTGATAAGTATAGTACTACTTAACACACCACTCATATAGGGTGGCACAGTACATTGCACGGCGCGCGCGCAGTGCCCCAAATTGGTAGTAAGAGGACCGACCAACCATCTTTTTCCATCTCCCAGTTCCTAAAATCTATTCCATACACCGGCCCCTGATAGGGGACGTAACAGGGATTAAACTGATAGGAATAGTACTACTTAACACACCACTCATATAGGGTTGCACAGTACAGTCGTGGCCAAAAGTTTTGAGAATTAGATAAATATTGGAAATTTTAAAAGTTGCTGCTTAAGTTTTTATAATAGCAATTTGAATATACTCCAGAATGTTATGAAGAGTGATCATATGAATTGCATAGTCCTTCTTTGCCGTGAGAATTAACTTAATCCCAAAAAAAACTTTCCACTGCATTTTTATTGCTGTCATTAAAGGACCTGCTGAGATCATTTCAGTAATCGTCTTGTTAACTCAGGTGAGAATGTTGACGAGCACAAGGCTGGAGATCATTATTTCAGGCTGATGGCAAACTTGACATGTTAAAAGGCGGGTGATGCTTGAAATCATTGTTCTTCCATTGTTAACCATGTGACCTGCAAAGAAACGCGTGCAGCCATCATTGCGTTGCATAAAAATGGCTTCACAGGCAAGGATATTGTGGCTACTAAGATTGCACCTCAATCAACAATTTATAGGATCATCAAGAACTTCAAGGAAAGAGGTTCAATTCTTGTTAAGAAGGCTTCAGGGCGGCCAAGAAAGTCCAGCAAGTGCCAGGAGACCTCCTAAAGAGGATTCAGCTGCGGGATCGGAGTGCCACCAGTGCAGAGCTCACGAATGGCAGCGGGCAGGTGTGAGCGCATCTGCACACACAGTGAGGTGAAGACTTTTGGAAGATGGCCTGGTGTGAAGAAGGCCAGCAAAGAAGCCACTTCTCTCCAAAAATAACATCAGGGACAGATTGATCTTCTGCAGAAAGTATGGTGAATGGACTGCTGAGGACTGGGGCAAAGTCATATTCTCCGATGAAGCCTCTTTCCGATTGTTTGGGGCATCTGGAAAAAGGCTTGTTCGGAGAAGAAAAGGTGAGCGCTACCATCAGTCCTGTGTCATGCCAACAGTAAAGCATCCTGAGACCATTCATGTGTGGGGTTGCTTCTCATCCAAGGGAGTGGGCTCACTCACAATTTTGCCCAAATACACAGCCATGAATAAAGAATGGTACCAAAAAACCCTCCAACATCAACTTCTTCCAACAATCCAACAACAGTTTGGTGAAGAACAATGCATTTTCCAGCATGATGGAGCACCGTGCCATAAGGCAAAAGTGATAACTAAGTGGCTCGGGGACCAAAATGTTGACATTTTGGGTCCATGGCCTGGAAACTCCCCAGATCTTAATCCCATTGAGAACTTGTGGTCAATCCTCAAGAGTTAGGTGGACAAACAAAAACCCACTAATTCTGACAAACTCCAAGAAGTGATTATGAAAGAATGGGTTGCTATCAGTCAGGAATTGGCCCAGAAGTTGATTGAGAGCATGGCCAGTCGAATTGCAGAGGTCCTGAAAAAGAAGGGCCAACACTGCAAATACTGACTCTTTGCATAAATGTCATGTAATTGTTGATAAAAGCCTTTGAAACGTATGAAGTGCGTGTAATTATATTTCACTACATCACAGAAACAACTGAAACAAAGATCTAAAAGCAGTTTAGCAGCAAACTTTGTGAAAACTAATATTTGTGTCATTCTCAAAACTTTTGACCACGACTGTACATTGCACGGCGCACGCGCAGTGCCCCAAATTGGAAGTAAGAGGACCAACCAACCATCTTTTTCCATCTCCCGGTTCCTAAAATCTAATCCATACACCGGCCCCTGATAGGGGACGTAACAGGGATTAAACTGATACGAATAGTACTACTTAACACACCACTCATATAGGGTGGCACAGTACATTGCACTGCGCACGTGCAGTGCCCCAAATTGGAAGTAAGAGGACCGACCAACCATCTTTTTCCATCTCCTGGTTCCTAAAATCTATTCCATACACCAGCTCCTGATAGGGGACAAAACAGAGATTAAACTGGTAAGAACAGATTTTTTTTATAAAAAAAAAAAATAGAACAGCCTCTGCGGAGCTGGGTATTTTTTGGCCGCGCTACTGAACGCTCATGCACAATGGCTGCAGGCTCATGCGTCCTTTTGCGGAGGTGACAAACCTGGTCAGTCAAACCCAAGGCAACATCATCGACCTCATCCCATATGCGTTTTTTCTGGAGCGTGCCCTGCGAAGAGTGCTGGATCAGGCCGTAGATGAGCATGAAGAGGAAGAGTTGTGGTCACCATCACCACCAGAAGCAGCCTTGTCGTCTTCGATTGCTGGACCTGCGGGAACGCAGAGAGAGGAGTCTGAAGAAGAGGAGTCAGAGGAGGTAGGTGGCTTTGAGGAGGTGGAAGACCAACCACAGCAGGCGTCCCAGGGGACTTGTTGTCATCTTTCGGGGACCCTTGGTGTTGTACGTGGCTGGGTGGAGGAAGATACCTTCAATGACGTCAGTGAGGACAAGGAACAGGACATGGCTAGCTTGGTATTCAACCTTGTGCAAATGGGGAGTTTGCGGTTGTGCAAATGGACTGTTTGCGGTTGTTTGCGGTGCGTTAAACGGGGAGCTTGGTCTGTCACTGTGAAGCGGGCGTAACCCTTACACTACCTGATCGATACAACAGTATACCTGATGTTTTAAAGCACGTTATTCCAAACAATTTAGGAATGTTAGGTGATTTATGCCCTTTATGGATTAAAACCCGACTCTGCGTCAACTATGTAATTTTCCATGGGAGTTTTGCCATGAATCCCCCTCCGGCATGCCACAGTCCAGGTGTTAGTTCCCTTGAAACAACTTTTCCATCACTATTGTGGCCAGAAAGAGTCCCAGTGGGTTTTAAAATTCGCCTGCCTATTGAAGTCTACAGCGGTTCGCCCGTCGCGAACATTTGTGGAAATTCGCGTTCGTGAACGGAAAATTTTATGTTCGCGACATCTCTATACTCCATAGGAAAATAATATGCAAAGAGATATCTCAGAAGGGAAGACAACCATCTCACTAGCACCACCATGTGGAAGTGGCTCCTTATGAGCCAAAAAACTGCCTGCACTACAAGTTATTCCCTAACAAAAATACTTATTTTACATTGCCACATTGCCACAATATGGTGATTCATTTCTAATCGGAGTGCATTATGTTAGGTGGTGCACTGTCTTGATTTGCAGAGCAAGTTTTCAAGAACATTTCTATATTTTAATTAGGCCACTATAGATTCTTAAAGGTCCCTACATTTAAGTTAGAGATAAGCAAATTTCTTGAAATTTGTTTTGAGTCTGATTCTTAATTATTTTTTTTTAAAATGTGTCCAAATCCTTTCTACACTAATTTAATAAGCTCTAATTGGCCTGAAATTTGGCATTTGGCAATCTGAGGACTCAGGTTTGTCATATTTAGGGATTATAGGACTGCAGGATGTCCAGGTTCGAGGGGTTCGGCCGAACTTAGCTTCAAAGTTCGATTTGGGTTCCGAACTTGACCTCGAACAACGTCAATGGGGACCCGAACTTTTGGGCACTAAAATGTCTCTCTCAAAAGTGGATAGGGAAATGACTTAAAATGACATAAAAAAATTCTAATTTTGAACCAAGAGGCAGAGGTCCAAAAGGAGTAGGAAGTTGAGGAGGCTGTGTACATGGCGGTATAGGTGAAAGAGACGGCAGAGGCGGGGGAGGAAGCCAATACTGTCTCAGTTTTTTTTTTTTTTTTCAGGTGTATGTCAATTCTCTGTCAGGTTGGTAAGGGCCACGTAGTGACAGTTTGGTGCTTTTCCTGGGTTAAAACTGAGTATAACATGTTGTCTCAGTTATAGATCTCACACGTCCCCTATTTGGGGACTATATATTAAAAGAATCTCTCTCCTACTACAGTAAGACGGATGCTAAAAGCAGTTCTAAATTCTAAAAGTTCTAAAAATTGCCAGTGTCACAGTCACACTCCACAGAAAAATAATCTCTCTCCTACAAGGATGAAGGGGGTGTTCCTAATTTTTGAAAACAAAATTCATGACTTTCACAGACACACTCTACAGAAGAATTTCCTCTCCTACAATAGTTAATATTTTTAAATATATTTATGACTTTCACAGACATGCTACACAGAATAATTTCCTCTGCCATTTAGATGGATTCAAAAAAGGTTGTCCTATTAGCATTCTTAATTTATTTTTATTTTTGGGGGGGTGGTGGTATCTATCGATCAACAAACATTAGGAGATGGCAAAAAGAACGCACAAACTGCACTGGAGTACAATAATGGCGGTACACTTCTCTACTCTGCCAATATAAGACATAATAATCTCGAGCCTGGAGGCAGAGGTCCCAGTGGAGGAGGACGTGGAGGTGCAGGTGGAAGAGGCAGATGTGGCGGTACAGACTCAGGAGGCGGACTTGGTGATGCAGGTGGAAGAGGGGGAGGAGACTGAGAAAGTCATCAACCTTCTTTTTTTTGGTGGGGGTTTGTGGAGGCCCCAAAATATTGGGAAATGGCAAAGAGAACGAACAAACTGCGCTGGAGTACAACAATGGCCTGGTGCGCCTGGTATACCTCTCTGCTCTGGCCAAGGTACAGACAATTCCTGTGGGATCTATGCCTGGTTTATTTAATGAAAGTGAGCTTGTCCAAATTGGCTGGGGACAGGTGGATGCAGCTGTCCATGATCCCCCCTCTGCCGTGCTAAAGACCCGTTTAGACAATACACTTGCCGCAGGGCAGGCCAGCACCTCTAAGGCGTAAAGGGCAAGCTCAGGCCATGTGCCCAATTTGGAGACCCAGAAGTTAAATGGGGCAGACCCATCAGTCAGTATGTGCAGACGTGTGGACACATGCTGTTCCATCATGTTGCTGAAATGCTGCCTCCTGCTAAGACAGTCTGTATCAGATTGTGGTGCTGTATATTGTGGCATGCAGACAAAACTTTTCCACATTTCCACCATGCCAACCCTACCTTCTGAGGTGCTGACGGTGCCCCTACTGCATTGGCGACTTCCTCCTCCACCGTCTCTGACTCGTGCTTCCACTGTGCTCCCACTGTCGGGTGGGAACGCCATCAGTAGCGCCTCTAACAGCGTTAGCTTGTACTCGCGCATCTTCCATTCACGCTCCAGTGACGGAAGTAAGGACAGAACGTTGTCCTTGTATCGGGAATCTAGCAGGGTGGCCACCCAGTAATCAGCACTGGTTAAAAAGCTGTCCTCGGTGGGAGGTGTATCATCCGTGTCCTCTGTATCCCCCCAGCCATGCTCCATTGATGCCCGTGATCTATTTTGGGTGCCACCCTGCTGTGAACGTGAATCCTCCTCCTCATCACCATCTTCCTTATCTTCCAAAACTGTGCCCTAGCTGGACAGTGGTGGGAAGGCTCCAAGTTACGCTGCAGCGCAAACAGGCGAGCAACAGCAGGGTAAGAACGCAGAAAGCGTAGACGGCCCTCACTTTCTGCAGCATCTCTGACATATCTGGGTAATTCATCAGGAACCTCTGCACTACCAAGTTCAGTACATGCACCAGGCAAGGGATGTGCATCAAACCAGCTATCCCCAGAGCTGCTATAAGATTTCGCCCATTGTCGCACATCACCAGGCCTGGCTTGAGGCTCAGCGGCACAAACCACGCATTGGTTCTTCCATGTCCGCCCATAGCAGTGTTGGGTCTTTTCCCCAAACATATGAGTTTCAGAACAGCCGGCTGTCATTTAACTCTGGCTGTGCTGAAGTTGGTCGTGCAAGTGTTTGGCTGACGTAATGAGGAGGCAGTAGAGGAGGAACCGGAGGAGGAAACGGAGAAGGAGGAGGAGGCAAAGGGAGGCACCTAGAACTGTCCAGCAGTCCTCGGTGGCGGTAGGACATGCGCCAAACAGCTGTCCACCTCAGGCCCAGCTGCCACTCTAAAATCAATACAAATAAGTCACAGGGGCCTGATGGAAAACACCCAAAGCTATTAAAAGAGCTCAGCGGTGAACTAGCAAAACCATTAACAGATTTTTTTAACCAATCACTGGCAACAGGAGTCGTCCCAGAATATTGGAAATTAGCAAATGTTGTGCCCATTCACAAGAAAGGTAGTAGGGAGGAATTGGGCAACTATAGGCCAGTAAGCCTGACATCAATAGTGGGGAAATTAATGGAAACCATACTTAAGGAGAGGATTGTGGAACATCTAAAATCCCATGGATTGAAAGATGAAAAACAGCATGGGTTTACTTCACGGAGATCATGTCAAACTAATCTTATTGATTTTTTTGATTGGGTGACTAAAATAATAGATGGCGGAGGTGCAGTAGACATCGCTTATCTAGACTTCAGTAAGGCTTTTGATACTGTCCCACACAGAAGGCTTATCAATAAATTGCAGTCTTTGGGCTTGGACTCCCATATTGTTGAATGGATTAGGCAGTGGCTGAGGGACAGGCAACAGAGGGTTGTAGTCAATGGAGTATATTCAGACCAAGGTCTTGTTACCAGTGGGGTACCTCAGGGGTCTGTTCTGGGACCCATATTGTTTAATATCTTTATCAGCGAAATTGCAGAAGACATCGATGGTAAGGTGTGTCTTTTTACTGATGACACAAAGATTTGTAACAGGGTTGATGTTCCTGGAGGGATACACCAAATGGAAAAGGATTTAGGAAAACTAGAGGAATGGTGAAAAATCTGGCAACTAAAATTTAATGTTGATAAGTGCAAGATAATGCACCTGGGGCGTAAAAACCCAAGAGCAGAATATAAAATCAGTGATACAGTCCTAACCTCAGTATCTGAGGAAAGGGATTTAGGGGTCATTATTTCATAAGACTTAAAGGTAGGCAGACAATGTCATAGAGCAGCAGGAAATGCTAGCAGAATGCTTGGGTGTATAGGGAGAGAAATTACCAGTAGAAAGAGGGAGGTGCTCATGCCGCTCTACAGAGCACTAGTGAGACCTCATTAGGAGTATTGTGCTCAGTACTGGAAACCATATCTCCAGAAGGATATTGATTCTTTGGAGAGAGTTCAGAGAAGAGCTACTAAACTGGTACATGGATTGCAGGATAAAACTTACCAGGAAAGATTAAAGGACCTTAACATGTATAAGAAAAACTGCTACAAGAGGACTTAGTTTTAAATTAGAGGGGCAAAGGTTTAAAAGTAATATCCGGAAGTATTACTTTACTGAGAGAGTAGTGGATGCATGGAATAGCCTTCCTGCAGAAGTGGTAGCTGCAAATACAGTGAAGGAGTTTAAGCATGCATGGGATAGGCATACGGCCATCCTTCATATAAGATAGGGCCAGGGGCTATCCATAGTACTCAGTATATTGGGCAGACTAGATGGGCCAAATGGTTCTTATCTGCCGACACATTCTATGTTTCTATTTAACCAGTGAGAAAAATAATGTCCCTGCCCCTACTTACTGGTCCACGTGTCGGTGGCTATGTGGACTTTGCCACTGATGGTGTTGCACAGCGCACACCTGATTTTTTTCTGCACACTTGTTCATGCAGGGCAAGGAAAGCCCACCTTGAAAAGTAGTGGCGGCTGGGAATCACGTACTATGGGACAGATGCCTTCATTACATTTTTAAAACTGTCCGTCTCCACCAGACGGAATGGCAGCATTTCAAAGGCAAACGTTTTTTAAATGCTTGCATTCAGGGCCAGGTTTCTCCGAACTGCACACATCACTGGCATGAAATAGATGCCATGTGAGGTCTAGGACCTCATCATCCTCCACATCATCTTCCACCCACTCCTCACCCATGCCCTCCTTGCCTGACTCGGGGCTCAGAGTGCTTGGCTGATGTGCAAGGGGTTGAGGTGGAAGACAGATGCCGCCGGTGCTAACTCTGCGCTTTCAGCAGTGGACTGGGTAGAAGGAACTGGAGGCACTGTCAGCCATCCAATCAACTACCGCCTCTACTTGTTCTGGCCTCACCATTCTTAGAACAGTATTCAGGCCTACAAAATGTTGCATGTCACATTTCGCCTGTGTGCTCCAGAGGAAGGTGTTTTATTTGGGCGCGTAGCTGGCATGGATCGACAACGGCCTCTCACTGCAGCAGGATCTCCACCACCACCACCACCATCTACACCATGACCATGTCCATGTCCCCTAGTTAATACTCTCCTCATTTTGTTAGTCACCCCTAAAATTGCCTGACAGACGAATAATTGTGTATTCATGTCACGGATGCAAAAGAGGTGTTTGGAAAAAATAAATGGTAGGAAACACCGACCCAATTAACTGTCTGTATAACTATTATGTATTCCCCTTGACGGTGGTAAGTACAGTGTACTTTCAACCACAAATATACAGTGGGATGCGAAAGTTTGGGCAACCTTGTTAATCGTCATGATTTTCCTGTATAAATCGTTGGTTGTTACGATAAAAAATGTCAGTTAAATATATCATATAGGAGACACACACCGTGATATTTGAGAAGTGAAATGAAGTTTATTGGATTTACAGAAATTGTGCTATAATTGTTTAAACAAAATTAGGCAGGTGCATAAATTTGGGCACTGTTGTCCTTTTATTGATTCCAAAACCTTTATAACTAATTATTGGAACTCAAATTGGCTTGGTAAGCTCAGTGACCCCTGACCTACATACACAGGTGAATCCAATTATGAGAAAGAGTATTTAAGGGGGTCAATTGTAAGTTTCCCTCCTCTTTTAATTTTCTCTGAAGAGTAGCAACATGGGGGTCTCAAAACAACTCTCAAATGACCTGAAGACAAAGATTGTTCACCATCATGGTTTAGGGGAAGGAAACAGAAAGCTGTCTCAGAGATTTCAGCTGTCTGTTTCCACAGTTAGGAACATATTGAGGAAATGGAAGACCACAGGCTCAGTTCAAGTTAAGGCTCGAAGTTGCAGACCAAGAAAAATCTCGGATAGACAGAAGCGACGAATGGTGAGAACAGTCAGAGTCAACCCACAGACCAGCACCAAAGACCTACAACATTTAGTTATTTGGCCATAATAAGGGGCGTTATGCATGGAGGAAAAAGAACACAGCATTCCAAGAAAAACACCTGCTACCTACAGTAAAATATGGTGGTGGTTCCATCATGCTGTGGGGCTGTGTGGCCAGTGCAGGGACTGGGAATCTTGTCAAAGTTGAGGGATGCATGGATTCCACTCAGTATCAGCAGATTCTGGAGACCAATGTCCAGGAATCAGTGACAAAGCTGAAGCTGCGCCGGGGCTGGATCTTTCAACAAGACAACGACCCTAAACACTGCTCAAAATCCACTAAGGCATTTATGCAGAGAAACAAGTACAACGTTCTGGAATGGCCCTCTCAGTCCCCAGACCTGAATATAATTGAAAATCTGTGGTGTGACTTAAAGAGAGCTGTCCATGCTCGGAAGCCATCAAACCTGAATGAACTAAAGATGTTTTGTAAAGGGGAATGGTCCAAAATACCTTCAACCAGAATCCAGACTCTCATTGGAACCTACAGGAAGCGTTTAGAGGCTGTAATTTCTGCAAAAGGAGGATCTCCTAAATATTGATTTCATTTCTTTTTTGTGGTGCCCAAATTTATGCACCTGCCTAATTTTGTTTAAACAATTATAGCACACCTTCTGTAAATCCAATAAACTTCATTTCACTTCTCAAATATCACTGTGTGTGTCTCCTATATGATATATTTAACTGACATTTTTTATCGTCACAACCAACGATTTATACAGGAAAATCATGACGATTAACAAGGTTGCCCAAACTTTCGAATCCCATTGTAGGTAGGTCACACTGACCTAATTAACCGGCTGAATAACTGTTATATATTCCTTTTGACAGTGGCAAGTACAGTGTATTTTAAACAAAGAAAATATAGGTAGGTCACACTGACCCTATTAACTGGCTGAATAACTATTATATATTCCTTTTGATGATGGCAAGTACAGTGTATTTTCAACCCCAAATTAAGGTAGGTCACACTGACCCAATTTACCGGCTGAATAACTGTTATATATTCCCTTTGACGGTGGCAAGTACAGTGTATTTTAAACAAAAAAATAGGTAGGACACACCGAGCCAATTAACCGGCTGAATAACTATTATATTTCCCTGTGACAGTGGCAAGTAAAGTTTTTTTTCACCAAAAAAACTGGTATGTCTCACCCACACATTTAACAGACTGATTGACTATTATATCTCCCTGTCATTGGTGCAAAGGAGTAGGATTGCACCGAAAAAAAATGCCAACACGTCACCCTCAGAATGAACAGCACGATTAAGTATTTCTGTCTCATTGGTGCAAAGGAGCTGTATTGCAATAATGCCTACAGGTTACCCGCAATAATGCCTACAGGTTACCCTCAGACTTATAAAATAAATAAATAAAGGCCTAACACTCTCCCTGCCTGCAGAAGCGTCCATGGTGGCGCACCATGTGATCCACCATTTATTCATGAATGGTCACATGGTGCGTTGGCCAATCACAGCCATGCCATGACTGTGAAGGCTTCCAAGTGCCCACAGCTTATTTTTCGCCCCATAAGATGCAATAAAATGGGGGGGGGGGAAATGCTATTGCGTCTTATGGGGTGAATACAGGGCAAAAAAATATAAAATGTGCGGTGCATTGCTTGTGCACGGTACATTGCAGGCTGCACTACATCGAAACAGCAACCTGCAATGTACCAGACATCAGCATTACCTGAAGAGGGAGAGCCCAGCGGCCACAGTGTGTGCTTGCTGATAGGGACGTCCGCTGGGTGGTAGGGTCAGGTGGTGTGGCTGGTTTGGGTTGATAGAGAACGCCCAGCCCCGTCTGGTGGTGGTTCACAGGGACTGGCCGCCCGGCAGATTTGCAGGGAGACGTTGATGGGAGCGCAGGAGCAGGCAGATGAAGGGCAGAGCAGGCTTTCCTGCCACACATGCCGGCTCCTGTGTACGTGACCTAGAAGCTGAGGAGTGGCATGGAAGATAAGAGGCTGGGGGCTGATAAGAAGTATGAGGGCTGATAGGAGGCATGGGGCTGATGATAAGGGGCATGGGGGCTGATGATAAGAGGCATGGGGGCTGATCTGAAGTCTGAATGGGGGTCTTATCTGGGGTCAATCACATTGGGATCTGAGCTAAGGTCTTTTTGGGGTTTTCTTAACATTGGAGGTCTGATTGGGGCTGTCAGCTGAGTTCTAATTAACATTGGGGGTCAGATTGGTGGTCTGACCTGAGGTCTAATGAAAAAAAAAAATTCTTATTGTCCTCCTCTAAAACCTAGGTGCGTCTTATGGGCCGGTGCATCTTATAGGTAGAGATGTCGCGAACATAAAATTTTCCGTTCGCGAACTGCGAACGCGAACTTCCGCGAATGTTTGCGAACTGGCGAACCGGGCAAACCGCCATAGACTTCAATAGGCAGGCAAATTTTAAAACCCACAGGGACTCTTTCTGGCCACAATAGTGATGGAAAAGTTGTTTCAAGGGGACTAACACCTGGACTGTGGCATGCCGGAGGGGGAATCCATGGCAAAACTCCCATGGAAAATTACGTAGTTGACGCAGAGTCTGGTAAGTTGAATTCGCAATGCGATTAATATAACCTGCATTAATCGCATTGCGAATTCAACTTAGAGCTAAGTTCCTAATGGTTGTATTGCTAGAATTGACGAATATAACGAATATAGCACTATATTCTCAATCTTCTTTATATTCTAGCAATACAACCATTCAGTGGCGTTGCGAGGGGGGAGTGGTGGATGCGGGCCGCCCCGAGTGACACCAGTCTGATTGGGTGTCACCCGTGGCCCGCCGGCGCAGGAGTTCTCACTCACAAGTTCAACTTCTAAACTTCGCAAGCAAGCAAGCACGTCACGCCATCACGTGGTAAAGGGGGACGGGGGTTGACTCACTGCAGCCTGGTGAGTGGTGGGGAGCCGCGGCAGGTGCCCTGCAGGAGTGTCTGGTGCTGGGAGGAGGAGGTAGGTAGAGCGGCTCTGACTTTATAGACCAAATTATTTTAATAATACCCCAATAATAATAAGTTAATAACCTAACCCCATTCATAAATTACTGGTGGATTATTATAGAGACGGCCCCAGGCCAGGAGACATAAGGGGTTGGGTTGAACTGTGGGCTGGGGCCACCCGGCCACGTTTACTAATCTTTGCTCTGGGGGGCCCTCATAAATATAGACCCACATGGTGTGGACTGGTCATTTTTACTAAGGAATATAGTTTAAACGTTTATGTGCAAAAGAGAAAATAAGAAGTCAGCTCCAATCAGATATCTGCACATAGACCAAGACTCTGGAGCTGACTTAGTGACTTCATTTTTTTTCTCTTTATCTCTTTATTATGGCTTCGGGGGGGGGGACAAGGGGTGACAGCATTTTCTACCGCATCGGGTGACACCAGCCATAGCAACGCCACGGCAACCATTAGGAACCCAGCTCTAAGTTGAATTCGCAATGCGATTAATATAACCTGTATTAATCGCATTGCGATTACAATTTAGTCAAATTTGTGACACTGCAGCTTCAGAATGAATCTAAGATGGATGCTGTCCTTGCTTTTTGATTGGAGGTGGGAGGATCTGGGAGGGAGGGTATGCTGATTGGCTGCCGCGGCGAACGCAAACAAGCTATGTTCGCCGGGAACTGTTCGCTGGCGTATAGTTCGGGACTTCTCTACTTATAAGGCGAAAAATACGGTAATCGCTTGTTGATTGGCTGAGCTGCAGCCTTTTAACAAGCTTTATTTAAAGTATAAACAACTAACCCGGACACGGACTTTGACGCCAAAATCCAGGTTTGGGTTCAGTACATAGACACCCAAATTTTCGTACTGTGTCGAACATGGCAGTCCGGGTTTGCTCATCCCTAGTCATAACTTTTTGTTATATTTTTCTATTTTTTATGTTTGCTCTCTCCTCCCCCCTTTGAACTCTTGAACTCAATGATACAAATAGCAAATAATGTGACACATATATTGTGTCACATTATTTGCACATAGATTGTGTTCAACTACAAACGGTGTTATAGGAATATGAAACAGTGGTTTGTTGGGACCAGCATCCATTAATTACGCCTTAATGGGGGAATATTTCTGTCCCAGTTTATATACACACTTATTAATATCATAAAAAACGGTGACTCATGGTGGCTCAGTGGTTAGTACTGTTGCCTTGCAGCGCTGGGGTCCTGGGTTCAAAGTCAACCAAGGACAACATCTGCATGGAGTTTGTATGTTCTCCCTGTGTTTGCGTGGGTGTTCTTCGGGTACTCTGGTTTCCTCCCACACTTCAAAGTCAAGACAAGTATTGTCAGAAGAAATGGGCTTCTTCTGAAGTTGAACAAGCTTGGAAATATTCTTTATCCTTTTTATTTGGGAGCAGCACAGTGTGAATGTGGAAAGGTTAAGGTGTGCAGGTGTAATAGTGGCAGCAATAGTAGCACCAGTGGTATCAGCACAGCATGGAACAGACAGGGCAGCAAGGAGATGTGTGTGCGGCTGTGTGGAAGGTTAGCAGAAGGGAATAATAGCTTCAGTGACAGCAGCAGCTATACGGCATGGAACATGATGGTAGGCAATGTAGGAAGGCGCAAGGGGCCGTCATTGATGGAAAAATGAAGGAAAAGGACCTCAGTTAGGAAAGAAGACTAATGAATCTTTTGATGCATGTGTCCTTACAGAGGAAAAGGTTCTAAGTCAGCTGTCTAAAATTAATACAAATAGCCTGCTGTCATTTAACTCTGGCTGTGCTGAAGTTGGTGGTGCAAGTGTTTGGCTGACGTAATGAGGAGGCAGTAGAGGAGGAACCGGAGGAGGAAACGGAGAAGGAGGAGGAGGCAAAGGGAGGCACCTAGAACTGTCCAGCAGTCCTCTGTCCACCTCAGGCCCAGCTGCCACTCTAAAATCAATACAAATAAGTCACAGGGGCCTGATGGAATACACCCAAAGCTAATAAAAGAGCTTAGCGGTGAACTAGCAAAAACCATTAACAGATTTTTTTAACCAATCACTGGCAACAGGAGTTCCCCCAGAAGATTGGAAATTGGCAAATGTTGTGCCCATTCACAAGAAAGGTAGTAGGGAGGAATCGGGCAACTATAGGCCAGTAAGTCTAACATCAATAGTGGGGAAATGAATGGAAACCATACTTAAGGAGAAGATTGTGGAACATCTAAAATCCCATGGATTGAAAGATGAAAAACAGCATGGGTTTACTTCAGGGAGATCATGTCAAACTAATCTTATTGATTTTTTTGATTGGGTGACTAAAATAATAGATGGCGGAGGTGCAGTAGACATCGCTTACCTAGACTTTAGTAAGTCTTTTGATACTGTCCCACATAGAAGGCTTATCAATAAATTGCAGTCTTTGTGTGTGGACTCCCATATTGTTGAATGGATATAGGGAGAGGCATTACCAGTAGAAAGAGGGAGGTGCTCATGCCGCTCTACAGAGCACTAGTGAGACCTCATTTGGAGTATTGTGCGCAGTACTGGAGACCTGAAGGATATTGATACGTTGGAGAGAGTTCAGAGAAGAGCTACTAAACTAGTACATGGATTGCAGGATAAAACTTACCAGGAAAGATTAAAGGACCTTATGTATAGCTTGGAAGAAAGACGAGACAGAGGGGATATGATAGAAACTTTTAAATACATAAAGGGAATCAACAAGGTAAAAGAGGAGAGAATATTTAAAAGAAGAAAAACTGCTACAAGAGGACATAGTTTTAAATTAGAGGGGCAAAGGTTTAAAAGTAATATCAGGAAGTATTACTTTACTGAGAGAGTAGTGGATGCATGGAATAGCCTTCCTGCAGAAGTGGCAGCTGCAAATACAGTGAAGGAGTTTAAGCATGCATGGGATAGGCATAAGGCCATCCTTCATATAAGATAGGGCCAAGGGCTATTCATAGTATTCAGCATATTGGGCAGACTAGATGGGCCAAATGGTTCTTATCTGCCGACACATTCTATGTTTCTATGTTTCTATGTGTCACCGGGATTCCTGGCCTCGGTGAAGTAAGAGCCAGTAGTTTTAAGTGTCCACCTCAGGCCCAGCTGCCACTCTAAAATCAATACAAATAAGTCACAGGGGCCTGATGGAATACACCCAAAGCTAATAAAAGAGCTTAGCGGTGAACTAGCAAAAACCATTAACAGATTTTTTTAACCAATCACTGGCAACAGGAGTTCCCCCAGAAGATTGGGAATTGGCAAATGTTGTGCCCATTCACAAGAAAGGTAGTAGGGAGGAATCGGGCAACTATAGGCCAGTAAGCCTAACATCAATAGTGGGGAAATGAATGGAAACCATACTTAAGGAGAGGATTGTGGAACATCTAAAATCCCATGGATTGAAAGATGAAAAACAGCATGGGTTTACTTCAGGGAGATCATGTCAAACTAATCTTATTGATTTTTTTGATTGGGTGACTAAAATAATAGATGGCGGAGGTGCAGTAGACATCGCTTACCTAGACTTTAGTAAGTCTTTTGATACTGTCCCACATAGAAGGCTTATCAATAAATTGCAGTCTTTGTGTGTGGACTCCCATATTGTTGAATGGATTAGGCAGTGGTTGAGGGACAGACAACAGAGGGTTATAGTCAATGGAGTATATTCAGACCATGGTCTTGTTACCAGTGGGGTACCTCAGGGATCTGTTCTGGGACCCATATTGTTTAATATCTTTATCAGCGAAATTGCAGAAGGCCTCGACGGTAAGGTGTGTCTTTTTGCTGATGACACAAAGATTTGTAACAGGGTTGATGTTCCTGGAGGGATACACCAAATGGAAAAGGATTTAGGAAAACTAGAGGAATGGTGAAAAATCTGGCAACTAAAATTGAATGTTGATAAGTGCAAGATAATGCACCTGGGGCGTAAAAACCCAAGAGCAGAATATAAAATCAGTGATACAGTCCTAACCTCAGTATCTGGAGAAAGGGATTTAGGGGTCATTATTTCAGAAGACTTAAAGGTAGGCAGACAATGTCATAGAGCAGCAGGAAATGCTAGCAGAATGCTTGGGTGTATAGGGAGAGGCATTACCAGTAGAAAGAGGGAGGTGCTCATGCCGCTCTACAGAGCACTAGTGAGACCTCATTTGGAGTATTGTGCGCAGTACTGGAGACCTGAAGGATATTGATACGTTGGAGAGAGTTCAGAGAAGAGCTACTAAACTAGTACATGGATTGCAGGATAAAACTTACCAGGAAAGATTAAAGGACCTTATGTATAGCTTGGAAGAAAGACGAGACAGAGGGGATATGATAGAAACTTTTAAATACATAAAGGGAATCAACAAGGTAAAAGAGGAGAGAATATTTAAAAGAAGAAAAACTGCTACAAGAGGACATAGTTTTAAATTAGAGGGGCAAAGGTTTAAAAGTAATATCAGGAAGTATTACTTTACTGAGAGAGTAGTGGATGCATGGAATAGCCTTCCTGCAGAAGTGGCAGCTGCAAATACAGTGAAGGAGTTTAAGCATGCATGGGATAGGCATAAGGCCATCCTTCATATAAGATAGGGCCAAGGGCTATTCATAGTATTCAGTATATTGGGCAGACTAGATGGGCCAAATGGTTCTTATCTGCCGACACATTCTATGTTTCTATGTTTCTATGTGTCACCGGGATTCCTGGCCTCGGTGAAGTAAGAGCCGGTAGTTTTAAGTGTCAGCGGCAGCTAGTGCTGACTGACACTGTTTTTTGTTAGTATGGCTGTAAAGCCGATCTGGGCCGGCTCGTAAAGGGAGTAGCCAAAGTGCTGGGTGGGTGGCTGGTGCCCACGCTCCAGGCTGGGACTTTTTGGCCTATATTAAACCCAGCCAGCAGTCTCAGCTGGGTGTGGTTTATTCTCCATCTGACAGAGAAGCTGGGGAGTCTCTGTGTTTGGGGACCTGTGAATTTGTGCCATGCTAAAGGGATGAGAGCTGCATGCCGGGAAACAGGCCCCTAGAGCTTGCTGTGGACTGCGGGTGGAAAACTTCTAACCAGATGACGATTTTGTTCTATGGACATTGCATGGTGTGAACAAACACCAAGACTGTGAATGGTCATTTTGTTTTTCCTTATGTGTAAATAAACACCGAACTGTTAAGTTAAAGACTTTGTGATTGCCTCTATACTGCGTCCGCTAGTCTGTCTACCAGAGCAAAACCCCACAATTGGTGTCGGATGCGGGAAAACGCAGTGAGGCAGGCCTGAAGGGCGAAAAAATTTTGGGGTTTTTCCCGCAAGAGCATGTCCAATATTAAGATGGCAAGGTTACGACCCGTGACCCCGGATAAAATGGACGCGGTCGTGAAAGCCCTCGGGAAGGCTAACTTGCAGCAGCAGGAGGCTAACAAGCAGCAGCAGGAAACTAACCAGCTGCGATTAAAACATGTAATGGCATTGCAAGCGGCCGGAGCGTCCCAGAACGTCCACGATGCCCTGAAAGCTGTCCGTGCGGCGATCCCTAAGATGTCCCCCTCAGATGACGTCGAGACCTATCTGGCGATGTTTGAAAAGGTGGCCGTGAGGGAGAAGTTACCCCGAGACCAGTGGGCTGAGGTCGTCGCTCCGTTCCTGGCATCTGAACCCCAGTAAGTGTTTTTTGATCTCCCCGATGATCAAGCGGCCGACTACCCGACCGTGAAAGGTGAGATCCTGACGAGACTGGGGGTGAATGTATTGGTTCGGGCTCAGCGGGTGCACCAGTGGGAATTTAACTCGGCAGAACCCGCCAGACCACAATATTATGAACTGCTACACCTTTTGCAGAAATGGCTGCAGCCTGACATATTGACTCCCACTGCTATGCTAGACTGTCTGTTGGCGGATGTGTTTTGGAGGGCTTTGCCGTACCCTCTCCAGCACTGGATCTGCCAGGTGTCTCCTGGTAATGCCTTAGAGATGGTCGACCTGGTGGAGCGCAACGAGGCCACCAGAAATCTGCAGGGGAGTTCTTTTGGGAGGGGGCCAGTCAAACCCCGGATATCTCCACCCCAGACCCGGCGGCCGGTGCCAGCCAAACTCACCCGGGACGTATTCCCTGCAGACCCAGCCCCGGTGGTTTGCTGGTGGTGTCATGAACCTGGACACATAAGGGGCGACTGTCCCCATCGGCGTGAACCCATGGATTCCAACTATGGCTACCGCCACTCATTGTATGCCAGGAAGCTGTGTGCCACAGGTACCTCCAAAACTGTAGACAAAAGCCAGGTGGAAGTGGGGGACACTCTGGATTCAGGGAGCCTGGTGTCCCTGGCGGGGGGCCGTGGGGTATACTGGCTGATAGGGTCGGCATTGTGTGCATTCATGGGGACTTAAAGGACTATCCCACCGCCCTGGTCTCTATATCAACGGTGGCCGGCAGGAACTAATAATTGGGAGAGACTACCCCGGACACGAAAGTCCAAAGGGTCAGCGGTAGGGTTGACCGCCACTTCGGTGGAAGAGGGGGAGACAACCCTGCTAAGTGTGATGGTGGGTGACATGGAGGACTTGCCGCCAGGTCTGGAGCTAGCCGACCTTAATGTCTCCAGGGATAATTTTGATGTTGCACAACATAAGGACCCAACCCTAAACAGAGCCTGGGAAAATGTATTAATAATAGATGGGGAACCACAACAACCGGTGGCAGTGTCAGGGTTTCCTCGTTTTGTGGTTCATCAAGATATGTTGTATCGAGGCGAATCCATTGAACAGTTGGTTGTGCCCCAAGATTATCGCAAACTCATGTTAGAGTTATCCCACCAGCATGTTCTCGGGGGTCATCTGTGAATGCAAAAAAAACTCAGGACCGGATTCTACAGCGGTTTTATTCGCCCAGTGTGTTCAGAGAGGTAGAAGAATATTGTAAGTCTTGCCCAACTTGACAGATCATGAGCCCCAAGCCACATTTCCGTAGTGCCCTGGAACCCCTCCCGATTATCGAGGTCCCGCTCGAATGAATTGCTATGGATCTCGTAGGCCCGGTACTGAAGTCTGCTAGAGGACACAACACATCTTGGTTGTCCTCGACTAGGTACCCGGAGACAGTGCCACTGCGGCATACATCAGCCAAACTCAAAGCTAAGGAGTTAATGGAGATGTATTCTCGCGTGATTCTGCCTAAGGAGGTTTTGACTGACCAAGGGACCCCGTTTATGTCCAAGGTCATAAGGGAACTCTGTAAGTTGCTCCACATAAAACAGCTACCCTCGTGGGAACAACAACCCACACTGCACAGAAGTGTTGTTGAGTACGTCACCCAGATGCAAGGACGGATGGAAACTGTTTTCCCTCTGGTTAGGGAGCATATGGAGGCAGCGCAGCGAGCCCAGAGTAGGATCTATAATCGGCAGGCTCGGGTCCGGACCTTTAACCCGGGTGATCGGGTATTGGTTCTGGTACCAACCATAGACAATAAGTTCCTAGCTAGGTGGCAGGGGCCCTACGAGGTGCTTCAAAAAATTGGAGAGGTAGATTACAAGGTACACTAGTCAGGAAGGCGAAAGCCGGAGCAGGTGTACCATGTGAATCTGCTCAAACCCTGGAACGTTAGGGAAACCTGTATGAAAGACAGCCCATGTCCAGGGACACAAGAGAAAAGGCTGCCACAATGAAAATTGCTGACAGCCTCTCCTCTAAACATGCTCAGGAAGCCAGGGAGTTCATTATTTGGAACACGGATGTGTTCTCGGACCTCCCTGGAAGCACTTTCATAGTTCGACATGACATTATCACTGAGCCTCAGGCAAAAGTCAGATTAAAACCATACCGGGTACCCGAGGCTCGGCGACAAGCCATCGCGGAGGAAGTGCAGCTAATGCTCCAGCTAGGTGTCATTTAGGAGTCAAAAGTGAATGGGCCAGTCCAATAGTCTTAATACCCAAGCCGGACGGGACATTGCGGTTCTGTAACGACTTCCACAAACTGAATGAGGTGTCCAAGTTTGAATCATATCCCATGCCCCGAGTAGATGAGCTTATTGAGAAGTTGGGCCAAGCCTGGTATTTTTCTGTATTGGACCTCACCAAAGGGTACTGGCAGGTACTCTTGACGGAGGCTGCCAAGGAAAAAATGGCTTTTATCACGCCAAAGGGGCTGTATCAGTACAAGGTCTACATGGTGCTCCCCCCACGTTTCAAAGTCTAATGGACAATGTACTCCGTCCACATCGTTGGTACACCTCGGCGTACCTTGACGATATCGTTATCCACAGCACCGACTCAGAAAGTCACCTACCTAAAGTACAGGCTGTAGTGGGCTCCCTTAGGACGGCTGGCTTAACCGCTAACCAAAAAAAATGCGCAATAGGGTTAGAATAGACCAAGTACCTGGGGTATGTAATTGGGCGCGGAATTATCAAACCTCAGGTGAACAAAATTGAGGCAATAAGGAATTGGCCCCGACCTGTCACTACTCGGCAATTAAAGTCATTCCTGGTATGGTGGGGTACTATATGAAGTTTGTCCCCAATTTTGCTATAGTTGCCGCACCATTGACAGGCCTTTTGAAGGGATGCAAGTCAGTGACGGTTCAGTGGAATGAGCAGGCGGAAAAGGCTTTCTCCGCTTTGAAGTCTGCCCTGTGTGGGTCCCGGTATTGGTGACGCCTGACTTCAAGAGGGAGTTTGTGGTACAGACCTATGCCTCTGAAGTAGGCCTCGGAGCTGTACTCTTTCAGGACATCAATGGGGAGGAACATCCTGTTGTTTTCCTGAGCCGAAAGCTTACCCCAGCCGAGACTAGGTACAGTATAGTGGAGAGAGAGTGCCTGGCCATCAAATGGGCACTGAAGTCTCTCCGCTATTACCTGTTGGGGTGAAAGTTCCGTCTGGTGATGGACCACTCCGCTCTCAAGTGGATGAACCAGGCCAAAGAGAGGAATGCTCGGGTCACCAGGTGGTTCTTGTCATTACAAAACTTTTAATTTTCTGTGGAACATAGGGCAGGAAGGTTACAGGGAAACGCAGATGCCCTGTCCCAGGTACACTGTTTGGCGGGTGTTCACCCCCTCAGGGTTGAACAAAGGGGGGAGGTATGTAGGAAGGCGCAAGGGGCTGTCATTGATGGAATGTATGTGTCACCGAGATTCCTGGCCTCGGTGAGTTAGGAGCCGGTAGTTTTAAGTGGCAGCTAGTGCCAACTGACACAGTTTTTTGTTAGTATGGCTGTAAATCCGATCCAGGCCGGCTCTTACTGGGAGTAGCCAAAGTGCTGGGTGGGTGGCTGCTCCCCACGCTCCAGGCCGGGTCTTTTTGGCCTATATAAAACCCAAAACTAATAACCATATAAATATCACAGATCCATATATAATAGTAGAGATGGGACGGGGGGATTCGTCGAATGCACGAATCCCTCGAATCTTGCTGGATCCGTGGAATTCGTGGACTCGAATCCCGACGTAATTTACCTGATACGAATCCGACGAATCTCGGTGGGAGGGACTGGGAGGAGGAGCTGGGGGCCGTTGCGTTCACTGTGCTCCGGCCCCTCCGCTCCAGTACAGTTATAAAATGTGTAATTCTGATTAATAATGATTCATGCTGCCCCCTCTGTCTATAGTATAACATTCAATATATATATCCTACTCACAGGGCTACGGATATCGTAATGCAGGCCGGCCGGGCAGACGAGCGGCAGAGTGACTGACTGACGTCACGTGCCTGCGCCGCCTGCTTCATTCATAAAGCAGGCGGCGCAGGCACGTGACGTCAGTCAGTCACTCTGCCGCTCGTCTGCCCGGCCGGCCTGCATTACGATATCAGTAGCCCTGTGAGTAGGATATATATATATTGAATGTTATACTACAGAGGGGGCAGCATGAATCATTATTAATCAGAATTACATATTTTATAACTGTACTGGAGCGGCAATGGGGGGTCTGTGGATGACACTGTTAAGGGGTGGGGGGGTCTGTGGATGGCACTGTTATGGGGTGGGGGGGTCTGTGGATGGCACTGTTATGGGGTGGGGGGGTCTGTGGATGGCACTGTTATGGGGGAGGGGGTCTGTGGATGGCACTGTTATGGGGTGGGGGGGTCTGTGGATGGCACTGTTATGGGGTGGGGGGGTTCTGTGGATGGCACTGTTATGGGGTGGGGGGGGGTCTGTGGATGGCACTGTTATGGGGTGGGGGGGTCTGTGGATGGCACTGTTATAGGATGGGGGGTCTGTGGATGGCACTGTTATAGGATGGGAGATCTGTGGATGCCAGGGGGAGAGGTAAGAGGCACTATGATACTGGCACATTATGAGGGGAGATGGCACTATGATACTGGCACATTATGGGGGGAGGTGGCACTATAATACTGGCACATTATGGGGGAGATGGCACTATGATACTGGCACATTATGGGGGGAAATGGCACTATGATACTGGCACATTGGGGGAGATGGCACTATGATACTGGCACATTATGGGGGAGATGGCACTATGATACTGGCACATTATGGGGGGAGGTGGCACTATAATACTGGCACATTGGGGGGGGAGATGGCACTATGATACCGGCACATGGGGGGGGGGAAGGAGAGAGGCACTCCGCACTTGATACTGGCACATGATGATGATGGGGACACTTACTGGCACATTGTTGGGTGGCACTGTGGGGCCACTTCTTATTGGCACATTATTGGGGGGCACTATAGGGGCATCTACTGAGGCCACAAAGAAGGGGTATTTTATATGGGGGGGCTCTGTGTGGTACTAGTATTATCAGGGGTATTTTCTGTTTCTGCAGTATAGTATTGGGGAGCACAGCGGAACAGTATTGGGGGTGTTAGGATGAATTGTCCAGAAGATGGGAGGATGATGGAAAAGTAGTAAACTAAGATATTTTTTTGTCAAACTGCAGAGATGAAAAATGGCTGAAAAATGGTGGTCTGGTCTGAAGGTCTGAAAGGAGAAGATGAGGAAAGAGAACATCTACATCAAAGGAGACGTCACTGGATGTAAGAGGTATGGGGCTGTATTACCCTGTATGTTCTGTAGTGATAGGAGCAGGGGTCATCGCGGTCATATAGGGTGCGACCGTGACTGGGAGGTGGAGGTTCAGACAAACTGACGCGGTCTGACTTTGTTTCTTACACCGTTCACACAATTATGTACAGGATTCGTAGGATTCGAGATTCGAAAGATTCGATATATTCGAGAACCTTTTCGGATTCGGATTCGAAAAAAATTGGATTCGTCCCACCTCTATATAATAGCATAGTCAACCAAAAGGGATATATGGATACCCATTAAACAATATGAAATAATATACCAACGCAAAATGTAATGAAACCATTTTTTTTTAGGGAGTGGACTGGTGGTGCCTGGTTTGAGGTCTGGACTGTGGTCAGTATACATCGTAATATTGCCTTCATTGTTCTTCCTTCTCTGTATACGTCACTGATTGCTAGTGATTCATATCAGTCTCATCTATCTTTTTGTTTCTCTCATATTGCACTCTGCATTCTATGTGCCACATCGTGGCGCCAGTGGTATACACTGTTTTGGTATATATACCTTCTTCCTTTATCCTACATAGATCAAATCAGTGACTACATCATTGTTGATGAATATATGGATTTTTCTATAAAAAAAATTATTTTCAGCTAATCGCACTTTGGACTTGCACTTTATTCTTTGACCCGCCAATCATGCACCACCATCCTTAGTGCTTTTTTTAGTTGTGAGGGGCCTGTGAATTTGTGCCATGCTAAAGGGCTGAGAGCTGCATGCCGGGAAAAAGGCCCCTAGAGCCTGCTGTGGACTGCGGGTAGAAAACTGCTAACCAGGTGACGATTTTGTTCTATGGACATTGCACGGTGTGAACAAACACCTAGACTGTGAACGGTCATTTTGTTTTTCCTTATGTGTGAATAAACACCGAACTGTTTAACTTAAAGACTTTGGGCCAGATTTATCATTAGCTCAAGTCAGAATAATTGAGTGAAAAAGTCGGAAATTTTTGCGCAATCGCTAAAACTGCGCAAAATTTTTTGACTTTTTTCTGCTCTGCACTATGCTCGCCAGTTTTCTGAAAGTAGGTGTGTTTTGTTATGTAAATGAATCTCTAGACAGATTTACTATTGCGACTATTTAAAAAGTCGCAAAAAAATGCGCAATTTCCCTCCAGTGAGGACCATGCTTATCTTATGAGACTTTTTAATAGAACATGCGACTTTTTCGTAAAGACGTGCGACTTTTGTAAAGCTGCTTACTGACGGATAAACTGCTACCGTCAAACCACATTTATTACAGTCTTAAAGGGCCGATCATAAATCTGACTTGGCTAAAACTGACTTTAGCCATATGTGAAAGTGGAGTGAGAGGAGTCAGAGTAATGATAAATCTGGCCCTTTGTGATTGCCTCTATACTGCGTCCGAAAGCCTGTCTACCAGAGCAAAACCCCACAGCAGGCAGAGATGGTTCTCTTTCCTTTGAAGGGACCTCTTTGTATATCTACCTTACCATATACAGGCACCTTACTGTCACCACTGTAAGATATTTGTATACAGCTTCTGCATATATGACTCATACCATATCAATTATCTCTTTTAAATTGCATTCCGTAGCTACTTTCACACTAGAGTTTCTATTTTCCGTTATTGAGATCCGTCATAGGGTCTCAATACTGTAAAAAAAATGCTTCAGTTTTGTCCCTATTCATTGTCAATGGGGGCAAAACGGAACTGAGCAGAACAGAATGCTCCAAAATGCATTCCGTTCCGTTCTCATGCCGGAAAGCAAACCGCAGCATGCTGCGATTTGCTTTCCGTCCTGGGATGCGGAGTAAAATGGATCCGTCATGACCCACAATGCAAGTCAATGGGGATAGATCTTTTTTTTTTGACACAATAGAAAACGGATCCGTCCCCCATTGACTTTCAGTGGAGTTCATGACTGATCCGTCTTGGCTATGTTAAAGATAATACAACTGGATCCGTTCATAACGGATGCAGATGGTTGTATTATCAGTAACGGAAGCGTTTTTGCTGAACCCTGCAGGATCCAGCAAAAATGCCAGTGTGAAAGTAGCCTAAAGAGTAAAAAAAATAAGACATAATAAGAATATACAATGACTAGAAATTTTCCACATATGGCAACCTACACAACTAGAATTGTCTTTAGAATGCAGGCATAGAAAATGTTTGTCACATAGACTTTACCTGAATGCCTAGAAATCAGAATTTTTTTGCTCTGATGACCCCTGTAACCCATCCTCCTTCATACATATTCTTTAGTTTCCTACTTGAGGAACATCTCATTTTGTATAAGTACATAATGATAATGGCTGCCACCCACATCCTGCATTTCTAGGAAATGGACTGACCACTGCTAATAAGTAATATGCCATTTGCTGTATGACCAGAACATCAGTTAGCTCCACGGGATGGAAGTGAACTGAACATTTTTCATGTATGTATTTGATGATTAAGTTAACTAATAAATAAAAACCAATAAACTGCATAAATCCCACAGTAACAAAAATACCAGAAGCTATAATTATATCAGCAATTCCAGTACATGACAACATTATGCCTTTATCTATCCTGTTTAGTTTCTAACGACATATTGTGCATTTATTCTGTCATAATAATTTGGATTACATATTTTAGTTTTGATGTTTTCTAGCAGTTTATTTATAATTGATTATAGACAATATTTACTCATGTCTTCTGTATGTCACAAATCTTTAAAATCTTATATTTGTGTATTAACATAATGACGCTCTTTTAGAGCTGCAATAATGGAGTTGCCTTTAATGTCTTTTTTATTCATGGCTTACTCTACCGATTATTCAGAAATGGTAGATTTATTACTTTTCTTTGTCTTGCTACTGTAGATACAAACACATTTAAATTTCTATAACCAGAAGCAGTATAATATATTCTAATATTCCCATTCATCATCATGTGTGTATATAGCATAGAGTGGCCAAAGAAGGGGAATCAAGTAGGATGAAGCTTCTTGGACTGGTACAAACTGTCCACCCATGCCATAATCACAGGTAATTTCCAGGACTGCTATCTATCTTTTGCCTTCATATTGGTTCAAAGTACCTTTAATTGAATTGCTGTCATTTTTTCCCTCTCTTAATGGAGTGACTTGTGGAGTGGAAATGATGCAGTGACGTCTGACTTCATCACATTCACCCTTCAGAGAGGGATACCAGTCCATATGAACCTGGTGGGGACCATAAATAGCCAATCCCCAAAGCTGCTACACCAAACACCCTTGGGAAGACTTGCCTATCTTACAATGCAGTGAGATTCCTGCTGCATTTTTCTTGGACAACTCTGCAGTGCACCACTCCTCCTGTATGTCAGCAGGGAGAACCTGTAGCACTCTTCTGGACGACACAAGACAGAGAAACTGCAAGCACAGATACACTAGTCACTTCAAGGTTTGTCAGTATTTTCTCCTTCAATGCATTTGCTACATTTTATTTTGCTTCTAATTCTTTCTTTCTAGTTTCTTTTTTTCATTATTTCATTTAAAAATATAATCAAGATATTAATTTACAGCTATAACAAGAAATCCACAGTGCACAAATACTTCATGGTGTGTTTATTTTTTATTTATTTTTTTGTTCATTTACTTTAAGCTAGTACATTTTTCAAGTTCAATCACAGCACAAATATTTGAGTGTAATAAATATTTGTGAATAATGACTAGGTGTATAGTTAAGGAATATCAAGAAACACTTCTGCCTATATGTATTTAAAGCTAAACTGATCAATATAGATTTAATTCATTCATTCATTCATTCTTTATCTGAATGTATAGATAATTCTCTGTTACAGTTACATTTTTACTATGTTCATACAGATGCAAAAGTGCACAAGTTTCCTGTTGGTATCCTTAATACTGTGTGCCACTATCTCACAGACATTTGGAGTAGTTTTAACGGTAAGTTCATTCTCTAAAACATAATTTGCAGACCATATTTAAATTATGGGTCTGATCCACAGGATCTGCTGAATGAGTAGCTGAGCTTAGAGCCAGGGCATTGTTAGTCTATATAATTATTTGTAATTGTATAGGTGTTTGTGATAGTATAGTGGTCATTCTATATGGCTAGAGTTATGACTGTGAATAGAAGTATCATCATTAATTGAAGAACGTTTTCTTCTGCTGTTATATGTGTGGTCTAATTATGTGGAAGCTCCATATTTACTATTGTGTTGTAGAGTATAACAGGGCACTCACCTGGGAGTAAAATTGTCAGACATTGTTGTCTATGTAACCTGCAGAAAGCAATAAAGTAAAAGATTTTTTTACTCCCGGGTGAGTGCTGTGTTATGCTCTACTACACATTATTTATGGACTCTTTAATGACACAGAGCACCACAAAGGAGTATGTGGCATTTAAGATCCAAGCACTGATAGCAACATATGCAGAGCAGTAGTGCCAGTCTGTCTCTTGGTTGTTATCCATATTTACTATCATTGTTTCTTCTGTAGTATGCATTATAGGAAAGAAACATATGACATCTGCATGAACTCCCATCTGTGATAGTTTCCAATAACAATGCCGAGGATGCTGATTATCACATAAACTGGTACAACTGAGCTCAGAAAGAGCAGAGATTTAAATGCATTATTTACAAGTTCTGCTGAATATTTTCCCACAGAGCTATATATAATTTCTCCTGTTCTATAACATGCTACCTGCTGATGGCACTGCATTTCATAGTGACATTTTCTCTTTATTGTTATCATTAATATTTATTACAGCGCCATTCATTCCATGGTGCTAAAGATATGGTAAGGGGTATACATACATAATTTAAAAAAACTAGTACAATAAGCATTAACAAGATGAGTTACAAACTGGCTCAGAAGGAGAGAGGATCCTGCCTGTAAGGGCTTACAATCTACAAGGATGGGAGAAGGATACAGTAGGTGAGGTTAAAACTGGTCATGGCAAAAAAGTGGCATCAGGGTTACTGTGGGTTGTAGGCTTGTCTAAAGAGGTGGGTTTTCAGGTTTCTTTGAAGGTTTCCACAGTAGGTTGCGATAGAGAGTTCCAGAGTATGGAGGCTGCATGGGAGAAATCTTGGAGGTGATTTTGGGAAGAGGAGATAAGAGGAGAATAGAGAAGGAGGTCCTGTAAGGATCGTAGACTGCTTGTAGAAGGTCACAGATGTATGGAGGGGACAGGTTGTGGACGTCCATGTACCGTATGTCATAGTAAGTGCTTTGTACTAGATTCTCTGGGCAACAGGGAGCCAGTGAGTGTATTGGGAGAGAGAAGAGAAAAAACAGGAAAGGGGGAGGGGTGGATTAGTTGGGCTAGATTGGAGGAGTGCGAGGTGCTAGATGGGAGGCCACATAGGAGTATGTTACAGTAGTCTACATGGGAGATGATGAGAGCATCTATAAGCATTTTTGCACACCCTGGTTTGAGGAATGTGCGGACCTAAGAGATATTTTTGATTTGGAGGCGGCAGGGGGTAACAAGGGCTTGGATGTGTGGTTTGAAGGACAGAGCAGAATCAAAGGTTACCCCAAGACAGTGCACTTGGTTGACTGGTCAGAGTGTGCAGCCATTAATTGTGATAGAAAGGTCTGATGAGGGGGATGAGTGAGATGGAGGAAAAATGATATATTCTGTTTTACCCATGTTAAGTTTTAGAAAGCAAGAGAAGAAGAAGGCTATAGAGGAGAGGTATTGTGGTATTTGCTTATAGAAGTGATACTTAAAACCATAAGACTCTATGAGCTGTCCCAGGCTGAAGGTGTAAATTGAGAAGAGCAGGGGTCCTAGGTTAGAGCCTTGAGGGACATCGACAGAGAGGGGACAAGGCTAAGAGGTGGTGTGTGAGTGGGACACACTAAATATCCAGTCTGTAAGGTATGATGTGATCCAGGAGAGAGCCATGCCCGTGACGCCAAGAGATGCGAGAGTTTGTAGCGGAAGGGAGTGGTCAACTGTGTCAAAGGCAGAGGATAGGTCAAGGAGGAGGAGGACAGAGTAATAGCCTTTGCAGTTAGCAGGTAGTTGGTGACTTTGGTAAGGGCAGTTTCAGTAGAGTGGTGGGGTCAGAAGCCAGATTATATCTGGTCAAAACAGGAAGAGAGGTGAGAGGACAGTTCAAAGTGGACATGGTCAAGTAACTTTGAGGTGTATGACAGTAGGGATATGTGTCGATTGCTAGAATAAGAAGATGGGTTAAGGGAAAGCTTTTTGAGGATGGGTAAGATGATCCCATCTTTAACTGATCTTGCCCAAATCATCTAGATTGGCAGAGAAAAAACAAAAACATACATTATTTATGAGGTTAAGGCAGAGTGTGAATTCTATATTTTAACCCCTTGGATACCGGAGGTTTTTTTCGTTTTTGCATTTTCCTTATTCTTCCCTATCTTCCTTGAGCCATACATTTTTTATTTTTCACATAGCCGTATGAAGGCTGATTTTTTTGTGGGACAAGTTGTATTTTCTAATGCCACCATTTAATATGGCATACAATGTAGTGGGAAGTGGTAAAAAAAATCCAAATGGGGTGGAATTGGAAAAAACACAATTCCACCACCGTTTTGTGGGTTTTGTTCCTATGGCGTTCCCTTTGCAGCAAAACTGATCCATGCCCTTCATTCTATGGATCAGTACGATTACAACAATACCACAAATGTATAGTTTTTTTTAATTTCTATATAGTGTAAATATAGATGAAAACTTTGAAAACAAATTTTTTTCATCACTATATTCTAACACCCTTATTTTTTTTATAGTTATAGCCACTGATCTGTGGGGGCTCAATTTTTGAGGGACAATCTGTCGTTTTTATTGATACCATGTTTGGTAATGGTGCAGAACCCCATGCAACCAGACAGAGGTTAAACAATAGTGGATTTATTAAATAAACGGCAGTACAGTCCAAACCAGTAAGCATATACAGGAAACCAACCCGAATAATAACCTGTGCAGGGAAACACCAAGGGGACAGCCAGCGACCAGGCCAAAGTTCATATGCGCAGTATTAGTCCGTGTAACGTGGTACCTAGGGATGAGACGTCAGGAGTTCCATGGTCCGATCCAAGGTCATACATGAGACAAACTGTTCAGTAAAGATGAGGTATCCAGAGGCAGTCTCTAGAGATAAATCGAGGAAGGCAGAGGTCATGCACAGTTCAGTCTGGGAGAATATGAACAGCAACATACACCCGGGTTGTCAAAACAACAGTGGGCACTGACCAGCCAGGGAGATCACCTTTTAAGTACCTGCTAGCCAACCACAAAGTGCCATGTGTCTATTCCTTATAGGTCATATAATAAACCTAATCCCTGACACTTGTGCGGCCTAGGCTGGTTTTAGTCACTTAACCTATGCCTGCCCTTTAATCTACTAGAATTTACATACAGGTATTTTCCCCGTCAACGTCTGGCGTAGCGAATAAGATGTGTGTACGTTCGGCCGCGTATCCTTTTGCGAACCTCCTCTCGAGCGTGCACGCGGACGTTCGAGCAGCCCAGCATAAATACACGATCGCGTTGGCACGAACGCCAGAACGGAACCTGCAGGCGATACCGGAGACAGGACCGGCCGCTGCTTACAGCCACCAGTCCGGTCAATCTGCTTCCGTGACCCCGGTGGTCTTCCCCTCCGGCGATCATGCGGACGCACTACCACGTCTGCCCACAAAGGAGTCGGAACTGAAGATTCCCCAGGCACATGCGTGACCTATCCTGATATTTCAACGGGGTCCCCCGCAGGCCGAGCCCCACGAGGACCCCTAGGTGCCTCAGTGGATCGCGGAACGGAGAGCGTCTTACAATGTTGCAGTGCGCGTGACTTTTTGATCACATTTAATTACATTTTTTAGGTAAGAGAAATGAAGAAAAAATTGTGAATCTGCCATTTTGACCCTTTTTTCCGTTACGCCATTTACTGTATTGGGAAAATATTTTTATATTTTAATAGTATGGGCATTTTTGGATGTGGTGATGTCCATGATGTTTATGATTTTTGTGTTTATTTATGTATTTTGATTTACATTTTTTTATTTATTTTTTTTCTACATTTTTTTTACATTTTTATGATTTTGTAGCTCATCTTTGCGGCTACAAGACTCTCTATTTTTTTTTTTATTCTGTACCATTATGTTTCATATAGATCTATAATGGTACTAGAATTGCTCATTTCTTATGTTGGCCTCTCATTGACCGCAGATCACAGCGTCTAAAGACTTTAATTACCGCAATCGGGATTATTACCGGTCGCGGTCATTAGCCACAGGTCTCTTCTGTTCGCATGTGTACCCATCGCTCAAGCACCGTACATGTACGACGCTGGTAGCGAAAGGGTTAATACTAAGGCACAGTAATTCGGTATCTAAACTAACAGATTAACTACAAATGCGCCAGCACTTCAACAAGATGCAGACAGCAAAATATTAAACCACCCTTTAATACTGAAACAGTGTAATTATGTGTATAAACTAACAAATTAACAGGGATTGTGGCAGCAGTTGAACAAGATAAATGAGGCAATATATTAGACTGCCCTTTAATATTGAGACACAGAAATTCCAAGTAGAATCTAACAAATTTACTGTGAATGTGTCAGCAGTAGTGATGATCGAGCATGCTCGGCCGAACACCTGTTTGGCTCGAGCATCTCGATGCCTGGCACATGGCATGTGCTTGAGCGCCTTGTACCGCATGTGCTCGAGTGCCATGCTCAAGTCTCCTCCCAGCACCTTACTTGGCTGCTACGCAGCCAATAAACATGCAGGTAGTTACTGCCGTCACTGTAATGCCAGTAGACATGTTGGCTACTGGCATTACAGTGATTGGCTGGCCAGAACGCGTCATCGGGTGCTCATTTGTAGTCAGGGAGAGCTGAGCATAGGAAAGAACAGAGAGTGTAGGGAGTATAATTGAATATTTTTTTGGTACCAAAACGTTTCAGAGACCCAAAAGTCCTTGTAAGGACTATTGTGTGTGACAGCAGCAATATATGTTTGTAGCGCAACCTGCGCTAAATTGCTCAGTGTTAGGGACAGCTGTGCATAGGAAGGGACAGACAGTGTAGGGAGTGTAATAGGAAGATTTTTATACAAAAAACTTATCAGAGACCCAAAAGTCCTTTTAAGGACTATTGTGTGTGACAGCAGCAATATTTATTTTTAGCGCACCCTGCGCTAAATACAGTGTAATAGGCAGCTGCGGACAGTTAAATTACTCGTGCCACATCTCCTGTGTAAATTGTGCGCATCCCTAAAATATGAGTGACATCCAGTGTACTTTTTCCATAGACGGTATCCGCTGCGGACAGTTAAATTATCCACGTCACATTTCTTGTTTAAAGTGTGCGCATCCCTAAAATATCAGTTACATCCAGTGAACTTTTTTCCGTAAACACTGCAAACAGTGACATTACCGGTGGTACCTGTCCTCTATAATATTTCCTAATCAGAAATACCTTTGTAAATTTTTTGCGCATACACTTCCAAATCCTACGCTACTGTACGTGTGACATACTTTAAAGCATATATCACATTTAAAATGAAGAAGGCGAGCAGTAAGGGAGGGGGAAGTGGCTGTGATGCTGATGGTGCACGCAGAGGCCGTGGCCCTTGGCGCGGAGAAACTGTGCCTGCTGCCAGAGCACAAGAAAAACAATCATCCATGATACTTAGCTTCATGTCCCAGTTTGCAGGGCGGCGCAGGACACCACTCTTGAAGTCAGACCAGTGCGACCAGGTGGTCGATTGGATTGCAACAGATAATGCTTCCAGTCGGTTAAGCACCACCCTGTCTTCCACCAAGTCCAGTCTCAGTAGCCAGGAGTCTGGTCAACACAATCCTCACCCTGATCCTCCTTCCTCCCACCATGTACAGTCTGGCCAAACAAGTGATCCCACACTCGGATATTCCGAGGACCTCTTTTCATCGCCATTACTTGATTTGGCCCTCTCGTCAAGCACGCTTGAAGAGGGACATGAGATCTTGTGCCCTGATTCCCAACCTCTTGAGCATCCACAGTCACAAGAAAATGACCGTGGGGAACAGCAATTAGTGTTTAATGAGGTGGATGATGATGAGGCACAGTTGCCAATGAGTCAACCACAATTACTGTCTCAAGAGGTTGATGAAGAGGATGAGACGACACCACCACCAGCATGATCCGCCACATGGCATCCAAGCACCGTAATAAGAGGGACGAACACCTGGGTCCACAATCTTTGTCAGCGGGTCACACCACTGCCTTCTCTTCCCCTATGTTACGTGCAGGCCAATCCCCTGTCGAAGGTGCAGGCCCGGATGCCTCCCACCCTTCCGAATATATATCACTATATTCTAAATATTCGCAAATTCTCGAAGTGCCGATATTCGCGATAGAAATTTGCAATTCGAATATTTGTGATCAACACTAGTAATGACAAATAAACCAACATGGAGATTAGCTATCACCTTGTAGAAATTTTTCAATATCCAGAAATGTGTTTTGGCTAAAATAATGGAAATACTGTGGCTTCCATAAAGCATGACAGTTACTAACAGAATGCTGTTTTATGTCATATTTAGCTAAACAAATTATAAGCAATTTGTGTGAATCTCTCTGGCATCATTAGATAATTGATATTTGTTTTCACAGGAAAAAGAGAAACGTGGCTGGACATTGAATAGTGCTGGTTATCTCCTAGGACCACGTGAGTAGTAAAATCACTTTACATTTTGTAATTTGGAACTGAAATGTATTTGGCTTTAACAAAATATGAACTTTTACTGCCCCTATACACCTTATTTTTTGCTTCATAAGATGTACCTGATGATAAGAGGTACCTGATGATAAGACGCACTTAGGTTTTATAGGAGGAAAATAAGAAAAAAATAACTTGAACCAAAAGGTGTTCTAAAATATGTGCAGTATGTGGTTGTATTCCTATGGATGAGGGAGGTTATAGTCACTGTGACAGACTCTCTGCCTATTGGATTTCACCACTATTTATTTGCCCACCTGGTTATTCATTGGATGCCCACTGTTCCCTTTTCTATATGGCTCCTGTAATGTATTTGGCTTTAAAACCTTTTTTTCTGCCTGTGAGTGATTAAGTTAGCCCATTATATTTGGTAATTGTATCACAGGCAGAGCCTATTGTGTTTTGTTAATTGTGTTGGGTAATTGTATCTGACCTAATTATCTCCCTGATCTAATTATCACCCAGGCAGAGGGGAGGGATTGTGTGTCCTGTTTCCATTGGTCTGTGTGTTTGTCACGCAATTCCCCATCAGGTCCAGATCGGAGGTTCCCTTGCATTGGGACTTGCATATAAGGCCAAGTGTGATACCAATAAAAGCAGTTCATCTTCACTCTCAATACTGAGTTCTGTCTCTTATTGCGGAAAACACTATATCACAGTACACTAGCTCTTGTAAGAGCTGTTCCTGCTTCCCTCACAGATGACCCTGTAGTTCCTGCAGCACCTCTCACCATTGGGAAAAGGACATCTCTGGCAGTGAAACCTTTCTGCTACAAAGGGGTATCGCTACAGTCACATTTAAACACTTAGGCCAATAATAGAACAGACCCTGGATAGTGTTTGTTTTAAAAGTCACTATAACACCCTCATCCTTAGGAATACACCCATGTACTACAGTACATGAGTGTATTCCTATAAAATGAGGGGTGTTATTGTCATATTTCTTGCATAGTTAATGTCCAGGTTGGCCCCTGAGCTCTGCTTCATATCCTGGCTGTCTCCCAGGAACTTCAGGTATAGACAGTCCAGGAGTCCAAGGGGATAGCAGTGCTGACTCAGGGGGGCCAGAGGGCCAGTAACACTACCTCCCTCTTTCTTCCTCCTATCTTACAGCAGCGGCGAGCTGCTGGGAGACTAACTGAGGTGATAGGCAGAAGTAGCTGAGCAGCGTTCGATGCTCCCTACCATCAGCTCAACATGCAGAGTAGCAGTGCAGAGGAGAGGGAGAATCACTCTCCCTCTGCCTTGGAACAGTATCCAGGCTGCACAGCACAAGACATGAAGAGTGGTGGCATTCAGCTTCAATGGCTGCAGTCTGCCCCACATTTCTCCTAGAGAGAGCACCTCACGTCTTAACCAGCTAGCAATATGCAACTAGCCATGTTTCTGGGCTTTATAAGACACCCTGTCTTGCAGTATATATACTGGGCGAGTTCTGGGCCCCCTGCGGTAGTACTACCCAGGTATACTGTTTACCCTCATGTGTGACGGCAAACAAATACCAACTGTCTGTATGTAGTGGTACCAAAAAGAAAACATTTGCCAAATCAATCACAGTGGAGTGGGTAGAGGTAGCGGGAACCTGAGCCAACAAGGTGTGTGGATTCGTCACAATGGGGGTGTTAAAAACTGTGGCTTCATTGACAGCACGTAGGTCATGTACCATCTGGTACTGGGTAAGTTTGCCCTTCTCCCTTTTCTTTTTCACAGGGTACAAAAGAGTGTTAGAAGGGGATACAAGCTCCTTGATAACCCCCTTTTTCAAAAAGTCTTGGACTGTTTGAGATATGGCATCTGACTGTGCCATACTCAAGAGATACTGCATCTTCCTGGGAAGTGGGGAGCCAGTTTTCATCTCCACTTTCACAGGAGGGACTGGGAGCTTGCCAAAATCTTTGGGTCCAGTAGCCCACAGATGGTCTGGCAGTCCCACAAGCAGGGCTTCCTTTCATGTTCTGGGAATACTGACACAAACATGGACATGGGTGTTTTATCACTAACGGCCAACAAAGTTCCTGGTCATTGAGGGCACCTGTTAGTTTCACAGTACCATCCTCCTGGTATGAGATGCTGGAACATACTTTTGCAAGCAAGTCTGCACCCAGGAGCCAACATGGGGCGGTATCATTGACCAGCAAACGGGCAAGCACTTCTTGGTTAGGAGCAAATCTAGCATGGACGGGTTCTGTTAAAAGGGAATGTACTACTTTGGTGTCTGTGGAGATTAATTCAGGGGGGGGGGGGGCATGTTTGCTGTGCACAACTGTCTTGGCTGCTCCAGTATAATTAAAAAACAGGACTACTTCTTTACTTCTTTATCACCCAGAGTGAGGGATATTATTGAGGACGGATTTGAATCTGCTAAAATGTTTAAGGGCACAGCCAATGCTAGATTGCCCGTTTCCTAATCTTGATCTAACTTTTCCTCCTCACCTGTTTTTGTGTTGTCCTCACTGTCTCCCCAGCCATCCCTAAAAATATGGGTGTCTGTGGGGCCAGTGATCCGGACACAGTCCACACAGAATACAATCATCTCATGTGGTGGGAATGAGGAGTACCACACACAGCACAACTATCTCTCCAATCTGGGTTCTGGGTCCCGCAAACTCTGCAGGTCCATACCCCATGGCCATTATAGGGTGGCAGACTTACTTTTTCCTTTCTTTTTTGGGGAGGTGATTTAAAGGGATTCTGTCACCAGGTTTCACCCCTGTCAGCTAAACATATGCTGATGTTCAGGGCCTCATCAGGATTCCTAATGTGGGCTTCTAAATGTGATCTGTAGCCTTATTTTGCTAAAAAACTGGTTTTACTAACCTGTCACTCAAAGAAATAAGGTGCCCAAGGGGATGTCAGAGGATGTCAAGGGATGCAAGGTGCCCACCGCACCCACCGCCGTTCGTGCCCATCGCCGCCTTTCCAGACTTCTGCACCGCCTCCTAATCCTCTGTGCCGCCTCTCGCTCTCCCTCCATCCCCCCTCCTCCCTCCTCCTGCTGTAAGAGCTCGCGCGTGCGCACAGGGCTCTGCATGATGCGCCCGTGCGGACTTCTCGATTTGGCTTCTTGAAGCGAAGTGCGCATGCACCGGCACTACGCTCAACCCAGGTAGGACCTGCACTCTGGCGCCAGCCTGTTATGAATCGAGATGAGTTGCCTCCAAGTGCTGACTTAGTCCTAGAAAAGTTTAAAAAAAAACATAGAAGTTAAGGCATTTCATCTAATTACGCAATACTATAAATAATAACTAATTATAGGTATATGTGTATCCATCACTTACTGAGTTGAGTACTCTATGTGGTGCTACTTAGATCTATGTGTATTGTTTTGTGCTTGTAGCTGTATCAGGAAAAAATACCAGTAACTAAGTTGGCCGCTGGGCAGGAAGTTCCCTTAGTTAAGATGTTTGCTGTTGAGGAAGTTCCTTCAGTTAAAATGGCCGCCAGGTTGGCCGGAAGTTGGAGTTAAGATGGCCGCTGGTGAGGAAGTTACCTCAGTCAAGATGGCTGCTGGGGGCGTGGTAGTGGAGTGTAAAAAATAATTACTTGTCTGTTCATCAAATATTTCTGTCCAACCCTGCTTCTTATACTTAATTATTTTCATGCTGATGCTTGCATTGTTTTTCATAATATTTAGAATAGAATGTTCTAAATTCAAGGCCTGTGTTCAAGGTCGAAACTTTGTAACAATTTAACTCTTTTTTTGGCTAAAGCCAGTGCACACACTTCCTTGTGTCTCTGATGATTTCTTTCCTGAGCCGCTCGATTTAACTCTTAATTTGACCTCATCATCATATCAGTAGAGCTTATTTTGCTCACAGTAAACATGGCTTTGTGATCTTCCTCTACTAGTCAGTTTTCTATTTGGCAACACACCCAGTCAGATCTCTGGTCCACACAGACATAACAAGTAACAGACATAACATTCAACATATGGTAGAACAGACATAAAGAAACATTTCCAATACATTAACACATTAAAACATAAGTTTTTGAACTCAATAACAAATAACATTTTCTGGAGCTCCATACACACACACTCAATCTTATACATTGCCTTGTTATCTTAGTATTGCAGACATTGTGCTCTCTTTCCCACATTCCAATGTTGTGACATCACTCCACTCACAGCTGCGCCCCCCGCTGTCTCCCTTCATACAAGTACCCAGCTTTCCATATTATGTAGATGTTTGTTCTTTATCTCAGCAGAGTTCCTACGGGTTCTATGACAGTAATTCTTGCATATACATTTAACCCAAACACCTTAAAATCCCTGAAGTTCGGGGACAGTGACTGATAACCTGTTCTCTCGTTCTGGAAAGAGACTTCTGTTATACTAATGATGCGCCAGCCCGCCTCTGAAATGGCTAGTCCTTGTTTACATTTCTGGAAGGTCATCAGACACCTTTTTATATTTTGTTTTTTCTCCGAGGCTTCGTTACAACATCACTAATCCACTAATATGATTCTCTAGGTCAATATTAATAGGAAGACATCTATCGACATGATGGGGGCACTACCTTTCGTCAATCGCTAATAGGAACACGGAAATGAATACAAAGTGACTGGCACTCGCTATATGGTTCACATCAACAGCATTTACTAGCCACCCACTAAACAGTGGAGTGTGGACAGCAGAAATAAAACAGCATATAATCAACACAATGTTAAAACAATATTAAAAATATAAATAGTGCGGTGCACTGATAGTAGGATCCTATATGGAGAAGTAGTCCTTTCAATGTGGCGCAATCTGATATATAATCTATCGCTTGAATATTGTACCGAAGGTATCGCGGGACTTGATGGCTTAGTTCCGGGTTCCTGTGAGAGGTACTCACGTTGAATAGAAAAAATGGAGCGCTCCAAATTTAAAACTGCTTAAGAAGTCTTGATCATATCCAATTTCTTATATTGAGCAGAGATATAACGCCAGACGCGTTTCGGGGACTTCTCTCCCCTTCCTCAGTGGCCACTGAGGAAGGGGAGAGAAGTCCCCGAAACGCGTCTGGCGTTATATCTCTGCTCAATATAAGAAATTGGATATGATCAAGACTTCTTAAGCAGTTTTAAATTTTGAGCGCTCCATTTTTTCAATTCAACGTGAGTACCTCTCACAGGAACCCGGAACTAAGCCATCAAGTCCCGCGATACCTTTGGACAACACGTGATAGATACCAAGGAACGAGGACGCCGGAAGTAACCTCGAGCGGTGCGGTGAGCTGAATAACGGGATACACCGGTAAGCAAATTTCTTTCCCACAGCACTGAGCACCGGAGGGTCCGGAGGCTTTCTAATACCAGGCAAAAGGTCCACAGCTACTTCCAACATATTGCGGAATTTAGTGGACCTAATGATAACATCCAGTGTCATTTAAAGGGACAGTACTCCCAGTAGAGGACTCGGATTTACATTTTCTGCATCCAAAGGACACTTTCATCATTTGCTATAAATAACAGTGAACTTTCGGTACAATATTCAAGCGATAGATTATATATCAGATTGCGCCACATTGAAAGGACTACTTCTCCATATAGGATCCTACTATCAGTGCACCGCACTATTTATATTTTTAATATTGTTTTAATATTGTGTTGATTATATGCTGTTTTATTTCTGCTGTCCACACTCCACTGTTTAGTGGGTGGCTATTAAATGCTGTTGATGTGAACCATATAGCGAGTGCCAGTCACTTTGTATTCATTTCTATTTTTCCCTGACTGATTGGGTGATCAGTTTCCTGACTAGAGCACCCTTGCCATACAGAGGAAGGTGGTGAGCTATCCACAATAACCATTCTAATAGGAACACACCTACCAATGTGACTGTTGTCAATCGTTAGCAGGAAGAGTATATTTTTAACTCATCGACTGTCTAAGGCCGGAACACGTATAACGGTATACCAATTTCTCCTCTAAAGTCTCTTATTTACCCACAGACAGTCAATAGCAAGGTTGACCAGGTTCTTGGGACAAGGGCTTATGTGGTCAGGTGTCTAAGTGGACAGCCGTCACACCCACTATGCAGAGCGGAGGCACAGAAGTGTATTAGGTAACATAAATACTTCTCTTACCTGTTTTGGAGCTGAAGTCTCCTCCCCATGTACATCTAAGGCTACTTTCACACTAGCGTTCGGAGCTCTGCTTGTGAGTTCCGTTTAAAGGCTCTCACAAGTGGCCCCGAACTGATCCGTCCAGCCCTAATGCATTCTGAGTGGATGCGGATCCGCTCAGAATGCATCAGTCTGGCAGCGTTTGTCCTCCGCTCTGCTCAGCAGCGGACCCCTGAACGCAGCTTGCAGCGTTTGGGTGTCCGCCTGGCCGTGCGGAGGCAAACGGATCCGTCCAGACTTACAATGTAAGTCAATAGGGACGGATCTGTTTGAAGTTGACACAATATGGCTCAATTTTCAAATGGATCCGTCCCCCATTGACTTTCAATGTAAAGTCAAAACGGATCCGTTTGCATTATCATGAACAAAAAAAAAAAAAAATTTTTTTTTAATTTTTTAATTTTTTTTGTTCATGGTAATGCAAACGGATCCGTTCTGAACGGATCTAAGCATTTGCATTATAGGTGCGGATCCGTCTGTGCAGATACCAGATGGATCCGCACCTAATGCAGGTGTGAAAGTAGCCTAACCCGTGTGTGGATGATTTCTGCGGCTGTTCTACTTGAAAGTCACACCCTTGCCCCAAGGTGGGCGACATCTGTTTTGGATGCACACAAGCTGTGCTGTCTTATTGACTGTCTTCTCCAAATTACAAGCTGTTAGTTTATCGTGCACGAAAGAACCATACTGATACCAAGTATAAAAGCAAAACTCATTTATTACAGGAAGTTAAGCAGTTTTTATATCATCAGAGAGGGCATTCCTCTACTGAGGCTCATGCCATTGTTTCATTGGCTAAGATACAAAAACAAGAAAAGAGATAACACTTGGCACCTGCACATTGTGCATTATTTTATTCCAATGGCTTCACATTAATATCATGACATCCTTAAAATGGCTTCACATTAAAATCATGACATCCTCAACAACATCTGCTCTTATGATCACTACTTTATCTCATGTACGTACTGTTCCTAATGTTTTTATCATCTGCACTGTTTAGGCTGTAGCAGGGGCATATATAGATATGATAGGGCTCGATAGTAAAACTTAGTATGGGCTCCCTGCACCTAGCTTTCCAGCGTCACTCCCAGTCAATGCAGAACATGTGCAATGCCCAATATTTCTTTTTTAACCCCTTACGGACACATGACGTACCGGTACAGCATGTTTCCCGAGTCCTTAAGGACACATGATGTACCGGTACATCATGTGTCGTTCCGATTACCGCCTCCCGGTGGGCGGTGATCGGAACAAGGTGCCTGCTCAAATCATTGAGCAGGCACCTCGGCTAAATGCACGGGGGGGTCCTGTGACCCCCACGTGTCGGCGATCGCCGCAAAACGCAGGTAAATTCAGACCTGCGGGTTGCTTCTTTTTATGGTGCGGCAACAGTGCCATCGGGTCCCCATGGGGGGGGGACCCGATGGCATGGAAGGCAGCCCGATGCCTTCCTGAGGCATCTGCGCTGCCTTCCGGTGAAGAGCCTGTGAGATTCAGCCCCCTGGATCTCACAGGCCCCAGAAGCTGTATGAGTAATACACACAGTATTACTCATACAGCCAATGCATTCCAATACAGAAGTATTGAAATGCATTGTAAAGGAATATACCCCCAAAAGTTCAAGTCCCAAAGAGGGACAAAAAAAAGTTGAAAAAAATAAGTTTTCCCCTCAAAAATTTGAAGTTTCAAGTAAAAATAAACAAAAACGTCATTTTCCCCAAATAAAGTTAAAAAATATTGGTAAAAAATAGGGGAAAGAAAAAAGTATACATATTAGGTATTGCCGCGTCCGTATCGACCGGATCTATAAACATATCACATGACCTCACCCCTCAGATGAACACCATAAAAAATAAAAAATAAAAACTGTGCTAAATAAACAATTTTTTTGTCACCTTACATCACAAAAAGTACAACAGCAAGCGATCGAAAAGGCATTTGCCCACCAAAATAGTACCTATCTAACCGTCACCTCATCCTGCAAAAGATTTGCCCAAAAAAAATAAAAAACTATGGCTTAGAATATGGAGACACTAAAACATCATTTTTTTTGTTTGAAAAAAGCTGTTATTGTGTAAAACTTACATAAATAAATAAAAAAGTATACATATTCGGTATCGCCATGTCCGTATCGACCGGCTCTATAAAAATATCACATGACCTAACCCCTCAGAGGAACACTGTAAAAAATTTAAAATAGAAACTGTGCTAAATAAATAATTTTTTGTCACCTTACATCACAAAAAGTGTAATAGCAAGCGATCAAAAAGTCACACGCACCCCAAAAAAGTGCCAATAAAACCGTCATCTCATCCCGCAAAAATCATACCCTACCCAAGGTAATCGCCAAAAACTGAAAAAATTATGGCTCTCAGACTATGGAAACACTAAAACATGATTTTTTTTGCTTCAAAATGAAATCATTGTGTAAAACTTACATAATAAAAAAAAAGTATACATATTAGGTATCGCCACATCCGTGACAACCTGGTCTATAAAAATATCACATGATCTAACCTGTCAGATGAATGTTGTAAATAACAAAAATAAAAACGGTGCCAAAACAGCTATTTCTTGTTATCTTGCCTCACAAAAAGTGTAATATAGAGAAACCAAAAATCATATGTACCCTAAACTAGTACCAACAATACTGCCACCCTATCCTTTAGTTTCTAAAATGGGGCCACTTTTTGGGAGTTTCTACTCTAGGGGTGCATCAGGGGGGCTTCAAATGGGACATGGTGTAAAAAAAAACAGTCCAGCAAAATCTGCCTTCCAAAAGCCGTATGGCATTCCTTTCCTTCTGCGCCCTGCCGTGTGCCAGTACAGCTGTTTACGAGTGAAGAGTGAAATTTTTAAATTGTATCTCTATTTTCCATTAATTCTTGTGGAACACCTAAAGGGTTAACAAAGTTTGTAAAATCAGTTTTGAATACCTTGAGCGGTGTAGTTTATAGAATGGGGTCATTTTTGGGTGGTTTCTATTATGTAAGCCTCGCAAAGTGACTTCAGACCTGAACTGGTCCCTAAAAATTGGGTTTTTGAAAATTTCTGAAAAAATGCAAGATTTGCTTGTAAAGTTCTAAGCCTTGTAACATCCCCAAAAAATTAAATATTATTCCAAAATGATCCAAACATGAAGTAAACATATGGGGAATGTAAAGTAATAACTATTTTTGGAGGTATTACTATGTATTATAGAAGTAGAGAAATTGAAACTTAGAAATTTGCTATTTTTGACACATTTTTGGTAAATTCGTTTTTTTTTATAAATAAAAATTATTATTTTTTTACTTCATTTTACCAGTGTCATGAAGTACAATATGTGACGAAAAAACATTCTCAGAATGGCCTGGATAAGTCAAAGCGTTTTAAAGTTATCAGCACTTAAAGTGACACTGGTCAGATTTGCAAAAAATGGCCCGGTCCTTAAAGGGTTTCTGTCACCCCACAAAACTCTTTTTTTTTTTTTTGGATAGTTAGATTCCTCATATCGCGATATAGGAGAATATAATAGTCTTACTTACTTTCATGCGGCCGATTCTTTATAAAACAAAGTTTTATAATATGTAAATGAGGGCTCTACCAGCAAGTAGGGCGTCTACTTGCTGGTAGCCGCAGCAGAAAACCGCCCCCTCGCCGTGTTGATTGACAGGGCCAGCCGTGATCTCCTCCTCCGGCCGGCCCTGTCAGTAATTCAAAAATCGCGCGCCTCTGGTCATTCGGCGCAGGCGCTCTGAGATGAGAGGCTCGTCTCCTCAGCACTCCCTCAGTGCGCCTGCGCCGATGACGTCTTCTCTTTCGGTGATGTCATCGGCGCAGGCGCACTGAGGGAGTTCTGAGGAGACAAGCCTCCTCATCTCAGAGCGCCTGCGCAGAATGAACAGAGGCGCGTGATTTTTGAAATACTGACAGGGCCGGCCGGAGGAGGAGATCACGGCTGGCCCTGTCAATCAACACGGCGAGGGGGCGGTTTTCTGCTGCGGCTACCAGCAAGTAGACGCCCTACTTGCTGGTAGAGCCCTCATTTACATATTATAAAACTTCGTTTTATAAAGAATCGGCCGCATGAAAGTAAGTAAGACTATTATATTCTCCTATATCGCGCTATGAGGAATCTAACTATCCAAAAAAAAAAAAAAGAGTTTTGTGGGGTGACAGAAACCCTTTAAGGTGAAATAGGGCTGAGTCCTTAAGGGGTTAAAATCAGGTAATTTTTTAATTAAAGTTTTTAAGTTTTTATAAACATTATACATAGAAAAAACATAAAAAAGAATGAGATAATAACACTAGTACAAAAGCCTTCTCATCCCCGCCCCATACAAAAGTAAAGAGGAGACAGCTAAGCTACATCTCATATCCTAAAAGACACCTGTAAGTGAAAAGCCATGCTTTTCATAAGTTCAAAGAAAAGAAGAAGAAAAAAAATCAGGATAGCAAATCCAGCATACATACTGGCATTTTGCATAGAAAAAGAAAACCATCCCCATGGAACAATGCAGTTCAAGGAGACTCCAGATTTACAACTCTCTGAAGGTTAGACCTAATAAGGGGTCCCATACACAGTAACATTCTGGCCCTGATTTGGTAATCCCGAGGTGTCTAACCACTTACCCCAAATAGCCTCAAAGTGCAATATTCAATTCCTCTTGAGGTATACTCCATGCTCCAACCTAATAACATAATTCATTTGAGTTTCTTCCACATTATTCAGCTCCAGAATCACCAGCATGCATAGCCGGGGACCTGAAAGCCCACAGAAGCGCTTTGTAGTGTTTCAGTGGGCTTCCAATCTGTGCCTCCACTTTGGAAAAGATAGTACGTCCTATCTTTTGCTGTTTCTTGCGGATCGTGGACGCATTAAAGTCAATGGGTCCACATCAGCAGCATGGAGTGCACATGGTCAGTGCCCTTATATTGTGGACCTACCATTTGCAGTCTGCAATACGGGTACAGAGCCTTTATGTTTGAGTGCATGAGCCCTTAGGCTTATACAACTCTGCCTGGAGTCCGTCTGCCCTAGGGGCCTTTTTCTTTGGAAGGGAAGTCACTGCCTCTTTCAGCTCTTGCAGCACCAGAGGTTCATCCAAGAAAGCTGATGTCAATCTGAGATAGTTGACAAAGTTATAGGAGATAATTATTCGCGAATATTAGCAGCATCAACCACCAGCCTACAGGCATAAATGTCTTTAAAACAGTAGTGAAAAATGCCCAGGATAGCAGCATCTGTTGTAACTAGAGATGAGCGAATTTCTTAAAGTTCGATTCAGCTGATTCGACAAATTTTCACACAAAAATTTGCTTTGTGATGAATTACTTCGTCACGAAGCACAATTTTTTGTAAGTAGCAGGTGCAATGACAGGAAGTTGCGATAGCGCCGCCCCCGTCATTGTACCCCTCAGATGCCGAATTCATACATGATCGCGGAATCTGATTGTAAAGTTAACAATAAAAAAAAATGTAAATCAAACTTGCCGCCTCCATTTGCTCGCAACGGGCCAGCCGCCGCCATCTTGCTTGAAGCTCTCGACCGAAATCCTGTGCGGCGCGAGATTATGTCATCATGCCGGCTGGCGTGGTGACGTATGATGTCATCATGCTGGCCGGCGTGATGAAGTAATCTCACGCCGCACAGGATTTCGGACAAGATCTTATCATAGAAACATAGAATGTGTTGGCAGATAAGAATCATTTAGCCTATCTAGTCTGCCCAATATACTGAGTACTATGGATAGCCCCTGGCCTTATCTTATATGAAGGATGGCCTTATGCCTATCCCATGCATGCTTAAACTGCTCCACTGTATTTGCAGCTACCACTTCTGCAGGAAGGCTATTCCATGCATCCACTACTCTCTCAGTAAAGTAATACTTCCTGATATTACTTTTAAACCTTTGCCCCTCTAATTTAAAACTATGTCCTTTTCTTCTTTTAAATTTTCTTTCCTCTTTTACCATGTTGATTCCCTTTATGTATTTAAAAGTTTCTATCATATTCCCTCTGTCTCGTCTTTCTTCCAAGCTATACATGTTAAGGTAATTTAACCTTTCCTGGTAAGTTTTATCCTGCAATCCTTTCCTCAGATACTGAGGTTAGGACTGTATCACTGATTTTATATTCTGCTCTTGGGTTTTTACGCCCCAGGTGCATTATCTTGCACTTATCAACATAAAATTTTAGTTGCCAGATTTCTGACCATTCCTCTAGTTTTCCTAAATCCTTTTCCATTTGGTGTATTCCTCCAGGAACATCAACCCTGTAACAAATCTTTGTGTCATCAGCAAAAAAACACACCTTACCATCGAGGCCTTCTGCAATTTCGCTGCTAAAGATATTAAACAATATGGGTCCCATCATTTTGGTTCAGAAGATTCTGTTAAAAATGTACTTTTAAAATATGCAAATTACCTTGCTACCAGCAAGTAGGGCGGCTACTTGCTGGTAGCAGCCGCATCCTCCTCTCATAAAGACGCCCCCTCCGCATGTTGATTGACAGGGCCAGCGGACGGGATCTTTCTCTGCTGGCCCTGTTTGCATTCAAAATCTGGCGCCTGCGCCGTACCTGTCTTCAGTCGGCGCAGGCGCACTGAGAGGCAGACGCTCACTCGGCCGCTCCAACCTCAATGCGCCTGCGCCGATGACGTCACATCTACACCCGGCGCAGGCGCATTGAGGAAGGAGCGGCCGAGCGAGCGTCCGCCTCCTCAGTGCGCCTGCGCCGACTGAAGACAGGTACGGCGCAGGCGCCAGATTTTGAATGCAAACAGGGCCAGCAGAGGAGATCCCGTCCGCTGGCCCTGTCAATCAACATGCGGAGGGGGCGTCTTTATGAGAGGAGGATGCGGCTGCTACCAGCAAGTAGCCGCCCTACTTGCTGGTAGCAAGGTAATTTGCATATTTTAAAAGTATGTTTTTAACAGAATCTGCTGAACCAAAATGATTAATTACAGTATGTATGCATAAATCGCAGTATAGGGATTATAAGTAACAAAAAAAAAACAAATCTGTTTAGTGGGGTGACAGAAGCCCTTTAAGTATGGTTTCCATAAATTTCCCCACTATTGATGTCAGGCTTACTGGCCTATAGTTACCCGATTCCTCCTTACTACCTTTCTTGTTAATGGGCACAACATTTGCTAATTTTCATTCTTTTGGGACGACTCCTGTTTAGAGTTGAGCGGACACCTGGATATTCGGGTTCGACAGGTTCGGCCGAACTTGAGAAAAAAGTTTGAGTTCGGGACCCGAACTTGACCCGAACTTGAACCCGAACCCCATTGAAGTCAATGGGGACCCGAACTTTTGAGCACTAAAATGGCTGTAAAAATGTCATGGAAAGGGCTAGAGGGTTGTAAATAGCATCAAAATGTGGTTAAGAACATGGCAAGTGCTCTGCAAACAAATGTGGATAGGGAAATGACTTTAAAATAGGTAAAAATAAAAAATAATCATCTTGATCTAGGAGGACGAGGTCCATATGGAGTAGGAGGTTGAGGAGGCGGTGGATGTGGCGGTGTAGGTGGAAGCGGCGGTGGAGGAGGAGGTAGCCTACACTGCTTTTTGGTTTTAAATTTTATTTTTAAAATTAGGGTACACCCCAAAACATTGGGAAATATAACCTGTGATAACCCCCTCCAGTCATGCTAAACACACGTTCAGACAATACACTGGCTGCAGGGCAGGCCAGCACCTCCAAGGGGTAAAGGGCAAGCTCAGGCCATGTGCCCAATTTGGAGACCCAGAATTTGCAGGGGCTGACCCCTGTCAGTTAGTTCGGGTAGGCGTGTGCACACTTACTGCCCCACCATGTCGCACGTCCCCGTGATGTTCACGATCCAATTTGATATCTGCTCTATCAACTTTCGATGTTCTTTTATGCACCTACCATGCTGATCACTGGTGGCGGGGAATCAGGGTTCCAGGCCAGAGAGGGAGCGTGAGAAAGAAAGACCACATCCAAGGGAGGATTCTTTTTTTCAAATTTAAAATTATAGAGTTGAAACGAGGGAGAAATTATTAAGGCGTAAAAGTGTGACAACTTTTCAAAGTTTAAGCATTGAATGAAAGGATGTGGCACGCATTAATTACTGAATAATATATAAAATTTTATTCCCTGTCACCTATGCATAGCAGGTGTTTATTCACGTCTAAAATTGTATAAGGTCAACCCAAGAATGTAACTGAAAAATTATTGAAATTTATTAAGCTGTCAACTAGGTAGAGGAGGGGTATATTGCACCCAAAAATTGGTGAATTTCACCAAAAAATGTAACTTAATATAATTTTTTGTAAAAACCTGTCTACTAGGTATAGCAGTGGTACATCACACCCATAAATTGGTGAATTTCACCGGAAAATGTAACTGACAATTATTTTTTTTGTTTAACCTGTCTACTCGATAAAGCAGTGGTACTATACACCAAAAAATTTGTTAATTTCACCAGAAAATGTAACTGACAATTTTTTTTTTTTTTTACCGGCCTACTAGGTATAGCAGTGGTACTATACACACCAAAATTGGTGAATTTCACCTGAAAATGAAAAGGACAATTATATTTTTTGAACCGGCCTAATAGGTATACTGCTATACACACCAAAAATTTGTGAATTTCACCCCGAAAATGTTAATGGACAATATTTTTTTTTTTAAACGGCCTACTAGGTATAGCAGTGGTACAATACACCGAAAATTGGTGAATTTCACCCGAAAATGTAAATGACAAAGTAGTGAAATGATATAAAATAAAATACGTACAAATAAAAAGAAAAATTAATTTATGAAGTGCAGTTCCATATGGAGTAGGAGTTTGAGGAGGCAGTGGACGTAGCGGTGTAAGTAGAAGCGGCGGTGGAGGAGGATGAGGTAGCCAACACAGGTTTTTTATTTTAATTTTATTTTTTTTAATTACAGTACACTCTAAAAGAGTGTGAAATAACCCAAATACAAGAATGAGCAATTGCGCTGCAGTATAACAATGGCTGGTTAGTGCCGGTATACATGTCACAAGGTATGGACAAGTCCTGAGGGATCCATGCCTGGTTCATTTTAATGAACGTGAGCTTGTCCACATTGGCTGTGGACAGGCGGCTGCGCTTGTCTGTGATGATGCCCCCTGCCGTGCTAAACACACGTTAAGATAATACACTGGCTGCAGGGCAGGCCAGCACCTCCAAGGCGTAAAGGGCAAGCTCAGGCCATGTGCCCAATTTGGAGACCCAGAAGTTGAAGGGGGCAGACCCGTCATTCAGTACATGTAGGCGTGTGCACACATACTGCTCCACTATGTTGGTGAATTGCTACCTCCTGCTAAGACCATATCAGCTGGTGGTGCTGGTAGTTGTGGCGTGCTGACAAAGCTTTTCCACATTTCGGCCATGCTAACCCTGCCTTCTGAGGTGCTGGCGGTGCCCCAGCTCCGTTGGCGACCTCTTCCTTGTCCTCTGCCTTCGCCTTGTGCTTCCACTGTGCCCCCGCTGTCAGGTGGGAATGCCACCAGCAGCGCGTTCTACCAGCGTGCGCTTGTACTCGCGCATCTTACGATCACGCTCCAGTGAGGGAATTAAGGACGGTACGTTGTCCTTGTAATGGGAATCCAGCAGTGTGGCCACCCAGTAATCAGCACAAGTTAGAATGTGGGCAACTCGGTGGTCGTTGCAGAGACACTGCAGAATGTAATCTCTCATGTGTGCCAGTCTGCCAGAGGCAACGAAAAGCTGTCTTCTGTGGAAGGTGTATCGTCTGTGTCCTCCGTATCCCCCCATCCAAGCACCAGTGATGGCCATGAGCTGGTCTGGGTGCCACCCTGCTGTGAACATGGTTCCTCCTCCTCTATCTCCTCCTTCTCATCCTCAACCTCCTCATCCTCCAGAACTGTGACCTGGCTGGACAATTGTGTACCTTGGGTTTGTGGGTGCAGGAACCCACCCTCGGAGCCACTTGGGAATGACTGGCCGGAAACCCTACGAAATGATCCAGCTTCCTCCTCCTCCTCCTGTGCCACATCCTCTTCCATCATCGCCAGGAGCGTTTTTTCAAGGAGGCATAGAAGTGGGATAGTAACGCTGAGAACGGCGTTATCGGCACTGGCCATGTTGGTGGAGTACTCGAAACAGCGCAACAAGGAAAACAGGTCTGGCATGGAGGACCAGTCATTGGTGCTGAAGTGGCACTATTCTGCAGAGCGACACACCCGTGCGTGCTGCAGCTGAAACTCCACTATCGCTTGCTGCTGCTCACACAGTCTGGCCAGCATGTGCAAGGTGGAGTTCCACCTTGTGGGCGCGCCGCATATGAGGCGGTGAGCGGGAAGGCCGAAGTTACTCTGCAGTGCTGACAGGCGAGCAGCAGCAGGGTGAGAACGCCGAAAGCGCGCACAGACGGCCCGCAAATTTATGCAGCAGCTCTGACATATCGGTGTAATTTTTAAGGAATCTCTGCACCACCAAATTCAGCACATGTGCCAGGCAAGGGATGTGCGTCAAACCGGCTAGTCCCAGAGCTGCTACGAGATTTTGCACATTATCGCACACCACCAGCCGGGCTTGAGGCTGACTGGCACAAACCACTTATCGGTCTGTTGTTCCATGCCCGTCCACAGCTCCTGCGCGGTGTGGGGTTTGTCCCCCCAAACAGATACGTTTAAAACTGCCTGCTGTCGTTTACCCCTGGCTGTGCTGAAGTTGGTGATGAAGCTGTTACGCTGACCGGATAAGGTGCTGTAAGAGGATGAGGAAGCAGAGTAGGAGGAGGAAGCAACAGGAGGCAAACTGAAGCGCCCTGCAATCCTCGGTGGTGGAAGGACATGCGCCAAACTGCTATCTGACTCAGGCCCCAGCCGCCGCTGCATTTACCCAGTGTGCTGTTATGGAGATATAACGGCCCTGACCGTGCTTACTGGTCCACGTATCTGTAGTCAGGTGCACCTTGCCACAGATGGCGTTGCGTAGTGCACACCTGATTTTGTCCCCTACTTGGTTGTGCAGGGAATGGATGGCTCGCCTTGAAAAATAGTGGCGGCTGGGATGATGTACTGTGGGACAGCCACCGCCATAAGGCCTTTAAAACTATCCGTCTCCACCAGACGGTATGACAGCATTTCAAAGGCCAGTAATTTAGAAATGCTGCCATTCAGGGCTAGTGATCGCGGGTGGGTAGGGGGGGTACTTCCTCTTCCTCTCCAGCATTTGGGAGATGGAGAGCTGAACGTTTCCGTGGGACATTGTGGAGATGCTTGGTGACCCAGGTGTTGGTGTTGCTGGCAGATCCTCTGTTTGCGGGGTGGCAGGTGGCACTGTCACTCCAGAGGTGGATGAAGAGGCTGAGACTGCATCAGAAGAGGAAGCAGGACGAGCAGAGACCTTTCTTGGTTTTTGAGGTGTCTACTCTACTGCAGCTCATGCTTTGCACTTAAATGCCTGGTCATGCAGGTTGTGCTCAGGTTGAGAAACATTTATGTCTCGCTTCAGGCTCTGATTGCACAAGCGTGCAAACCACTCGTGTCTTGTCGTCAGCACATTGTCTGAAGAACTGCCACGCCAGGGAACTCCTTGGATCTGGCTTTGGTGTGCTCGGTCCCCTTGCTGCGGTGGGCAGTAGCAGTCGTTACTGTCTAGAGGGACGGCGCTCCGCTTTTTTCACCCTGCTCCCTCTTCTGCCTGTGCTGGTGGCTCTGTGCGACCACCGACTCTTCCTCCGGATACTACATAGGTCACTTGCAATGACCTTGTTTCCATGTGGGGTCGAGGACCTCATCATTCTCCACATCATCTTCACCCCAGTCTTCACTCCTGCCTTCCTTGTCGGTCTGCACACTTTCGAAAGCCCAGGAGTTGGCACCTGAGTTTCGTCATCATCCGAGACGTGCTGCGATGGTCCTCCCATGTACTCCTCTTGAAGAAAAGTGGTTGGGCATCGGTGCACTCAATCTCTTCCACATCTGGGGCAGGGCTAGGTGGATGGCCCTGGGATGCCCTGCTAACAGAGTCATCAAAAAGCATAAGAGACTGCTGCATGACTTGATGCTCAGACTGCTTGGCTGATTTGCAAGGGGTGAGGTGAAAGACTGATGGACAATCGGCTTCAGGTGCCAACTGTGGTCTTTCAGCAGGAGACTGGGTGGGAGACAATGTGAAGGAACTGGATCCACTGTCAGCAACCCAATCTACTATCGCCTGTTACTTGTTCAGGCCTCACCTTCGTAGAGCAGCATTAGGCCAAACAATTACCACTGCAGGTTTTGTCGCCTACTCGCACCTGAGGAAGGGGTTTCAATTGTGCCTGTAGCTGGCTCATATTGACCCGTCCTCTCCCTGCAACAGCAGCTCCACCAGCAGCACACGTCTATTTTTGACGCTCTCCTCATATTTTCAAATTTAGGATCTTGCCCTAAATGGGTGTTAATTAATAGTAGAATAGAACGACAGTATGTAAAGGGTGTATCACACATGGCCTGAACCAGACTAGGACTCAATTAAAGGATTTCTCTGCCCAAAAGGCTGTATTTCAAAAGCCTGAATCAAACCCCTGTATGTAGAGGGTGTATCTCACACGGCCTGAATCAGTGTAGGGCCTGAATTAAAGATTTTCTTTGCCCAAAATGGCTGTATTTCAAATGGCTGTATTTCAAATGCCTGAATCAAACCCCTGTATGTTGAGGGTGTATCTCACATGGCCTGAATCAGTGTAGGCCTGAATTAGAGATTTCTTTGCCCAAAATGGCTGTATTTCAAATGCCTGAACCAAAACCCCTGTATGTAGAGGGTGTATCTCACACGTAAACCTACAAAACCTCTCTGTCTAACTTGACAGCACACATTCCACCTGGAAAAATCCAATATCATAGCAAAAAAGTAAGTGGAGATCATATATCCCAAAATAGTATCATTTATTATATATTAAAATGTAGAAGAAAAAAAGCAAGATGGAAAACAGTATACAGAGAAGCGAAGGGCAAAATATACACAGCTGGGCTCTCATGTGTCTCCACAAGGCAATTCAGCGCTTGATGGGTGTCAGGTCAAACACTGTGACTCACGGGCATCCAAAAATTGCGTTGCTAATGGTGATTACGACCTCGTTGAACGCTGATTGCCGCAACACACAGTGGAATATCCCTGGATGTCCGTGTAGTACACAGCAATGTCCTATGTATTCATAGACGAAATACAGCTGACATACTCAATACAATATATCTGCAGTCTAATCTTGATACATACATATAAATAGCCAAGAAAATAACATAGGCCTGATATAGATACGGTATATGATGAACCATGCACTGGTATTCTACCTATACCTAACACAGGACGTACCTGAAGATATGATATTAGCACAGAAGGATATTGACCCTAAGCACAGGACCTCGACGCGCGTTTCACCTCAGCGGCTTTGTCAATTATCCTTCTGGGCTAATATCATGTCTTCAGGTACGTCCTGTGTTTAGGTATAGGTGTCACGGCTGAGGATGGGGAAAACCCTCAGCCGTGCGGTATCCGGAGATGTAAAGGTCGCTACTTGACCAGTACCACAGAATTAGGGAGCAGGTCACCTCCTAGAGCTTCCTAATCTGACCCTAACTCCTAGCTGCATGAGCCGCCCTTGAAGGTAGGAGGGCTCATGCTCAGAAACCTTGGATCCCTTCTGACCCTCCGTCGATCCCTGTACTAGGAGCTGGGTAGACAGCCCGTTCCTCCTGGACACGGAGGGACAGGAGTCTAAAGTGGCCAAGCTATAAAGACAGGGGAACATAAACAGACATATGGCAATGGCAGGTAAGTGGAGAATAGTATACACTCTTACTGCCACAGACACACAAACTGGAACCCACGTGCAAGTGCTGCTGTCCACAAACAACACAAAGGACACCGCACACACAGACATCACACCGGGAACCCAGGAAACCATATACTGCAATAAATAAAGACCAAACAAACAACTTCTAAACACCATACATAAACCTAACAAGATTTATGACCACAAGGGTGGTTCTCAGTGGCAGATGGTATAAACCAGGAGAGTGCCTCCAGCTTACAAACAAGGCTGGAGTACCTCTCAGCTTCAGGTCTCCACTGAGGCTAAATAGCCCATATAGCCACACCCACACAGACACACCAGTGCACACACACACTAGGAAGGAAGTTAACCCTTCCAAACACAGGGAAGGGAAGACTTAACTTAAAGAGAAAGTGTCCAAATGAACATCACACTGCAGCTGTTACCGCAGGCAACGACATGCGTGGCAACCATGTCCTGGGAATCAGCCTGAAGGCCGGTGACACTGCCACCACATGTACACAATACCAAATGTTGCCTCGGGCAGCCACAGTAATGGGAGGTGTCACAGTGCCACCTACATAAACCTTGTGCACACCAGACATACAAAGTGCATACATACACACACACCCAACCAGGTGTAACCGCATGCACTTGACAGCAAGCTGCCTAGCAACAGCTCAGGCTGCTATACTGCCAAGTACAACCATGTTACCAGCGGCAACCACGCGTGAGGCAACATACCAGCAGCCCTCACCATGTGGTTGACAATAAAACCAAACCGCAGGCAACTGCATGCGGATCCTGAGTCACAACCATGACCATGGTCGTGACAATAGGTGAATACCAGTGCATGGTTCATCATATACCGTATCTATATCAGGCCTATGTTATTTTCTTGGCTATTTATATGTATGTACTGCGCCATAGACTAGACTGCAGATATATTGTATTGAGTATGTCAGCTGTATTTTGTCTATGAATACATAGGACATTGCTGTGCACTACACGGACATCCAGGGATATTCCACTGTGTGTTGCGGCAATCAGAATTCAACGAGGTGGTAATCACCATTAGCAACACAATTTTTGGATGCCCGTGAGTCACAGTGTTTGACCTGACACCCATCAAGCGCTGAATTGCCTTGTGGAGACACATGAGAGCCCAGCTGTGTATATTTTGCCCTTCGCTTCTCTGTATACTGTTTTCCATCTTGCCTTTTTTTCTTCTACATTTTAATATATAATAAATTGATACTATTTTGGATATATGATCTCCACTTGCTTTTTTGCGGTGTATCTCACACGGCCTGAACCAGTGTAGGCCTGAATTAGAGATTTCTTTGCCCAAAATGGCTGTATTTCATCTGGCTGTATTTCAAATGCCTGAATCATACCCCTGTATGTAGAGGGTGTATCTCACACGGCCTGAACCAGTGTAGGCCTGAATTCAATATTGGTGCACCAAATGGCGGTATTTCAAATCTCTGAATCTAACCCAAATGTATTAAGGGTGTATCTCACAATGACATATGCAGCAAAGGTTGTCAAATAAACTTTTTTTGCCCAAACGGGTGTTTGTTTAATAACTCAATATAGCAATTTCAAACGTGCTTATGCTGCAAGGCCTGAAATATTGAGTATTTTGCCCTAAAAAGGGTGTTTTATTAATGAAATAATACACTGCTCAAAAAAATAAAGGGAACACTTAAACAACACAATGTAACTCCAAGTCAATCACACTTCTGTGAAGTCAAACTGTCCACTTAGGAAGCAACACTGAGTGACAATCAATTTCACATGCTGTTGTGCAAATGGGATAGACAACAGGTGGAAATTATAGGCAATTAGCAAGACACCCCCAATAAAGGAGTGGTTCTGCAGGTGGTGACCACAGACCATTTCTCAGTTCCTATGCTTCCTGGCTGATGTTTTGGTCACTTTTGAATGCTGGTGGTGCTTTCACTCTAGTGGTAGCATGAGACGGAGTCTACAACCCACACAAGTGGCTCAGGTAGTGCAGCTTATCCAGGATGGCACATCAATGCGAGCTGTGGCAAGAAGGTTTGCTGTGTCTGTCAGCGTAGTGTCCAGAGCATGGAGGCGCTACCAGGAGACAGGCCAGTACATCAGGAGGACGTGGAGGAGGCCGTAGGAGGGCAACAACCCAGCAGCAGGACCGCTACCTCCGCCTTTGTGCAAGGAGGAACAGGAGGAGCACTGCCAGAGCCCTGCAAAATGACCTCCAGCAGGGCACAAATGTGCATGTGTCTGCTCAAACAGTCAGAAACAGACTCCATGAGGGTGATATGAGGGCCCGACGTCCACAGGTGGAGGTTGTGCTTACAGCCCAACACCGTGCAGGACGTTTGGCATTTGCCAGAGAACACCAAGATTGGCAAATTCGCCACTGGCACCCTGTGCTCTTCACAGATGAAAGCAGGTTCACACTGAGCACATGTGACAGACGTGACAGAGTCTGGAGACGCCGTGGAGAACGTTCTGCTGCCTGCAACATCCTCCAGCATGACCGATTTGGCATTGGGTCAGTAATGGTGTGGGGTGGCATTTCTTTGGAGGGCCGCACAGCCCTCCATGTGCTCGCCAGAGGTAGCCTGACTGCCATTAGGTACCGAGATGAGATCCTCAGACCCCTTGTGAGACCATATGCTGGTGCGGTTGGCCCTGGGTTCCTCCTAATGCAAGACAATGCTAGACCTCATGTGGCTGGAGTGTGTCAGCAGTTCCTGCAAGACGAAGGCATTGCTGCTATGGACTGGCCCGCCCGTTCCCCAGACCTGAATCCAATTGAGCACATCTGGGACATCATGTCTCGCTCTATCCACCAACGTCACGTTGCACCACAGACTGTCCAGGAGTTGGCAGATGCTTTAGTTCTGGTCTGGGAGGAGATCCCTCAGGAGACCATCCGCCACCTCATCAGGAGCATGCACAGGCGTTGTAGGGAGGTCAGACAGGCACGTGGAGGCCACACACACTACTGAGCCTCATTTTGACTTGTTTTAAGGACATTACATCAAAGTTGGATCAGCCTGTAGTGTGTTTTTCCACTTTAATTTTGAGTGTGACTCCAAATCCAGACCTCCATGGGTTGAAAAATTTGATTTCCATTTTTTTATTTTTGTGTGATTTTGTTGTCAGCACATTCAACTATGTAAAGAACAAAGTATTTCAGAAGAATATTTAATTAACTCAGATCTAGCATGTGTTATTTTTGTGTTCCCTTTATTTTTTTGAACAGTGTATAAGCCCTGTATATACAGGGTGTATCTCACACGGCCTGACCCACTGTAGGCCTGAATTCAATATTGGTGCACCAAATGGCGGTATTTAAAATCTTTGAATGTAACCCAAATGTATTAAGGGTGTATCTCACAATGACATATGCATCAAAGGCTGCCAACTAATTTTTTTTTGCCCAAACGAGTGTTTGTTTAACAACTGAATTTGACAGCAGCATATAAGCCTGTAATTTCACACGTGCTGATGCTGCAAGGCCTGAAAATAGTGTTTTTTGGCAAGAAAGAGTGTTTTTAAAACCCCAGAAAATGATGTATATATTAAACTTGAACTTAACACTTGCAGATCAGAAAAATACTGTTTTTTTTTTACACAATAGTGTGTTTTCAAAACCCCAGAAAATGATGGGTGTATTTCTAGCTTAAATTGCACACTGACTAATCCAGATGTTGTATATTGCCAAATAAAAGGTGATTTACAATGTTCCAAAAGCTCAGGTGCAGTGCTGGTGCACTGAGCTTGCATAAAATGGCCGCCGCCGCAGCCCACCTAACTAACAGATGAATTCAAAAAAATTTTTTTGGTCAATGGGCTCAGGGCAGACTTGCTATCTACGGCAAGTCTACAGTGATCACGTGGGGCACTTGGAGCCTGAAGATAGGGGAGCGCGCGCACGGGAGGGAGAGCAGACAGGAGAGCAGACAGGCAGGCTTCGCGTACGGCGCATGCGCGATTCTGTTACAGGATCGCGCTTGTGTCCGCAAGAAAGACGGGATCACGCGGCGAATGAGGAGGACAGCACATGCGCAGGATTCACAAGCGCGGTCCTGGCGACTGAGCCGGCTGTCAAGAGCATAGAGGCGGGGTTAGGGCAGGGGAGGTACAGCCAGAGGTGAGGGAAGGGATACCCCCTTGACTTGTTGCGTGACTGTTGGAGCAGGAAATGTGAACTTTATAAGACGATTTTTTCAAGAATAAACAGCGCAGGAAAGCGGCACTATCATGTATAAGAACACACTGAAGATAATCTATAAGGTACTGTTGCTAGTTTATAAAGTGAAAATGAGGTGAAAGGTTCGCTTTAAATGAATCTGTTTATGGTTTTGCTAGTTCACTGCTAAGATCTTTTAATAGCTTTGGGTATATCCCATCAGGCCCCTGTGACTTATTTGTATTAATTTTAGACAGCTGACTTAGACACATGCATCAAGATTCATTAATCTTCCTCCCTAAGGCTCCATTCACACGTCCGCAATGTGTTTTGCGGATACACGGAGACACGGATCCGCAAAACACGGAAAGCGGCAATGTGCGTTCCGCATTTTGCGGACCGCACATTGCCGACATAATAGAATATGCCTGTTCTTGTCCGCAATTGCGGACAAGAATAGGACATGTTCTATTTTTTTGCGGAAACGGAAGCACGGATGCGGAAGTGCGGATCCGCAAATGTGGATGCGGACAGCACATTCCGTCCCCATAGAGAATGAATGGGTCCGCACCCTTTCCGCAAAATTGCGGAAAGGATGCGGACCCATTTTGCGGACGTGTGAATGGAGCCTAACTGAGGTCCTTTTACTTCCTTTTCTTTTGTAAAAACTGAACAGAAGTATTTATTGAGACAGTCAGTTAGTTCTTTATCTTCTTCCATATACCTTCCTTCTTTTGTTTTTAATTTGGTAATTCCTTGTTTTAATTTCATTTTTTCATTTATGTACCTGAAGGATATCTTTTCAACTTTTTTCACTGACTGAGCTAATTTCTCTTCTGCCTATGCTTTAGAAGCTCTTATAACTTGCTTGGCCTCTCTCTGACTAATCTTATAAATTTTCCTGTCATCCTCGTACTTTTTTTTATAGTAATTATTAAATGCTATCATTTTGTTTTTAATGATTTTGGCCACTTCTGCTGAGTACCACAGAGGTCTCTTCCTTGTTTTGCTTTTACTGACAAGCCTAATGCAATTATCTGTTGTCTTCAATAGTGCCACTTTTAAGTAGTCCCATTTCTATCGGACTCTATTGAAACTGTTCGAGTCTGATAGGGACTCGTATACCACTAATCTAATTTTAGAAAAGTCAGTTTTTCTAAAATCTAAAACTTTTGTTTTTGTGTGGTGTGACTCAGTCACTGTACTTATAGTAAACCACACTGACTGGTGATCACTAGATCCCAAGCTTTCCCCCACAGTAATATCAGATTACCAAATTACCATTTATGAATACTAAATCTAAAATGGCCTCCTTCCGGGTTGGCTCCCCAACTACTTGCTGTAGAGATAATTCCAGTAGGGAATTTAGAATATCTGTACTCCTTGCAGAACTAGCTATTTTGGTTTTCCAGTTTACATCAAGAAGATTAAAGTCTCCCATAATGATAACTTCCCCTTTCAAAGTCATTCTAGCCATTTCCTCAAGTAGTAGATCATCTAATTCTTTGACTTGGCCAGGTGGTCTGTATATCACACCCACACAAGTTACCTTATGATTATCAAGCTGCAACGTAACCCAAACTGATTCTAAATTGGTCTCGCTAACTTGTATTAGATTAGAGTTTATGCTATCCTTCACATACATGGCCACCCCACACACTTTCTTGCCTTCTCTGTCTTTACTATATAGAGAGAACCCTGGTATTGTTATATCCCAGTCATTACTCTCATTCAACCATGTCTCAGTAACAGCCACTAAATCTATATTCTCAGATGCCATTATAGACTCAAATTCATTGATCTTGCTCCCTAAACTGCAAGCATTTGTAGACAAGACTCTGAGCTTGTCATTTCTTAACCTATGTGCTACTGGCATCTTCTGGCATTGTTCCGGGGGGCAATCAGACTGATGGATTATCCCTCTTTTGCCTCCCCTTTCCTAGTTTAAATGCTCCTTAGCAAATACTTTGAACTATTCACTGAGGACATTTGTTTCCTTGAGAGAAAGATGCAAACCATCTTTCTTGTACAGTTCTTTTCCATTCCAACTAGAGCTAACATGAGACAAAGCCAAACCCTTGGTTCAGACACCATTCACCAAGCCATACATTGAATTCCTTAATGCGCATCTGCCTGTCATGCTGAAGTTATGCACATGGCAAAAACTGCAGAGAATTAAACAGTCGATGCAACCTCCTGTATATCATTTACCAAGTGTGTGAAAAGCTTCCCTCACCTTTGAAACCTCATTGCAAGCCAAGATCATTTATTCCGAGATGGACAAGAACATCCACCTCCCTTTCCTGCTTTGCTTGCTTAAACAATATTAAGGATATGTCTTCTGTCCCTGATAGCGGTAGCACCAGGGAGACATCTCTCAAAATCTTTTTCCTCAAACTTCACACTTATGATAGAATCGCCCACCAACAGCTGCTTTCTATCAGTCCTCACCTATCCTTTTGTCTTTGGCTGCAGTTTTGCATACCTTAGGCATAGGAGATGATTGTTCCTCACCCACAGTGCCTAAGCCATCCCTCCATATTGCTCTTGCACTCTGAAAGTGCTGCAAAATGAATTATGGAGAGACACAGACTGTGGGACATGTCTTCAATCAACAAATCTAAGTCTACCAGAACCTACAGTAACCCATCTTCTATTTCTAGGGGGCCTCTGTGGCAGTGGCATTTCAACATTCCCAGCCTGAGTTTGTTTAACAGTTAATTTACAAATCTCAATTTTAAAAATGAAATTTTCTTGCTGCATTACGGAGAGCTGTCTATAGATCAGACAGCATCCAAACCTCCGAAAAGTGGCACATGAAATAAACAAGCACAACATTCCTGCACTGAACCAGGTCTGCCATTTTAAAGAGGGTAAAGATTTAAACAAACAAATCTTACTTTTTTAGATTGTATCCACCTCCAGATTGCCTCCTGAGTATCTCCTGAATATCTCTAGTGCACTTTGAAATGCTGCACTTTGAGAATGATGCATGCTATAAATAGGCAAGCTAATACTATGTTGCTATATATACACACACACACCCACAAAAGCTCCTCCCCAACAACAAATTTAACACCTTAATGGCCCTATGCTCATTTATGGGAGAGGCTTAGACTATGATGAGGGGGAAGCGCTTTCCCTGACCTAGCTGGCTGTGTTGTGCCGGAAGCCAGGAGCGAGGGTAAGCCTAGTAGTGGGCGTACCCTAAGGGGAGTGTTTGAAAACAGGGAGGGTGGGTGGGTATGAACAGAAGCGCCCTGAGGAGCTGGGGGCTAGAGCTTAAGAAGGTAAGATGCCCCTCCCACAAATTCAGGCTGACTTTTCAGCCTTCCACTTATGAGAGCGGCTTAGACTATGATGAGGGGGAAGCGCTTCCCCTGACCCAGCTGGCTGTGTTGTGCCGGAAGCCAGGAGCGAGGGTAAGCCTAGTAGTGGGCAAAAATAGACGAGGAGAGCAGAGTAGTGTCCAAAAAAAACTTTAATTCCTCTCAGAGAGCAAGGTTACAGAACACCTGGGAAATCTCTACGTTCGGGTTCGGGATGTACCTCGTGAAGCAAGAAGAGCGCCAGCGACCCATGCATTTAATCACGTGCGCCGGGACCCCATTTTTTGATGCTGCGGACACGGCCCCGATTCGGAGCGAGTGTCCTGTGATGGCCAGCGGGTTGTAACCGAGACCTGAGGCCAGCGTTCTGATGTGGGACACGAACTTGATTGACGTCAGGTACCCCCCATGCCAAGGAAGCAGCGGGCCATCTAGGGGGGCATCTTGCAACAGGGCTAACAATTGACGGAGGACCATGACCGGGCACCAATCGTTCAAGGTTTTAAAGAACCTGACCTCCGAGGGAGGCCCATGCTGATTGTCCTTCGTGGAAGGGAGCCAGAGGACAAAATGGTCATGGACCCAGGACAATTGCCGCACCTGCAATCCCTGACGTTTAGGGGAGGTGCTGGTGAACTCACCTGGCCTAAGGAACCCGTAAAATCCGAGGTACATGGCTGCCTTAATAACTAAACTAGGAGATTGCCCAAAAGGAAGTCCATCCAGCGCGGACGACGGTCTCCTAAACATCTCGCCGGAGACAGGCTGCCTACGGGCGGGAGAGGCTTCCCCGCACTTCTGGATTCCCCTAAGGGCCGTTTTGACTGCCTGCACTGAAAATATTGAACCTCCATTCGGGTTATGAAGCATGGCGCCGGGCTGTATCCCCGCTAGGTACAGCTTGATGGTGTTAAATGACAGCCTGAGATTGCAGTGACAGTGGGCTATGAACGCCAGGGTGTAGGAGACATCGTCCAAGCCACCTTGCGGGTGGGACATGGCAAAACCTTCGTAAACCTTGACGCTGGCTTGGTAGTTCCTGATGGTATTGGAGGAGAGGGAATGCTGAACCAGGTTCCTGGCGTGAGCAAGGAGGGACTCTAGTCCATCACTAGAGACTGGAAGACCGGAAGGGGGAACCCCGTGGGGTCCGCTCCTGGCAGCACATGAAAAAAGAGGGGGAAATTAAATCGGGACAGGGCATCCGCCGCCACATTCTCGACCCCCGGGATGTGGCTGCAGAACACATGGAAATTATGAGTGAGAGAGAGCCAAACCAGTCTGCACAGGAGGGACATGATCCTGGAGGATTTAGCCCGACCTCTTGTGATGATGTCCACCAACGCTTGGTTATGTGTTTGCCCACCGATGACCCCATGGGGTAAAGCTCCAGGAGGGAAGATGAGCTCAGATTTTCGGAGACTGACCGGATCTCTACGGGCCACTGGCCAGCCAGCCAATGGGACCCAAAAATAGCGGCATACCCCCGGGACGCGGCAGCGTACGAGAAAACGGTGGGGTATGACGGTGCCCATGACGGTACGAAAAGAGAGATCCCGTTCCATGAGGATAGGAACAGGGACCACATGGCCAAGTCCGCCCTGGCATGGCTGTCCAAGTGGACGATGCTGCTCTGGTCAGGAGCCGAAGGCAACAGCTGGAGCAACCTGGAGGTGAAAGCCCTGCCCTGTGGCATAATTCTGGAGGCGAAGTTTGTTGGAGACTGAACATTGTTTCATGCTATGTTATACATTGCTTGGTTTATTTCCCTGTGTATTTGGAGTATGACCACTAGATGTCACTATACACAAATACTCTATCATAATGTTCTATGTGTTGACTATCTGTAATTGCATTTCCCTGTTATCTATGGTTGTTGTTCTTCTATATCTCCTGTGCTAACATGAGCACCATGCTCTCTGCTGTATGTCTCTAATACAAATGAATCCTAGTAACTACAGCCATCCCATATATGTCTGATTATTCTCTGCATCATCTGCACCAGCCAACAAAGTTGAAATGCCCCAGCAGGGATTGGAGCTTCACCCTGGACAGATAGCCCACGGACATGGAGTGGGAAATTGCCGCATGGCAACTCGCCAGTTTTTCCTCCGGGAGGCTGGCCTCCATCCGGATGGAATCCAGGGTGACACCGAGGAACGTCACCCTATTGGCGGGGCCCTCAGTTTTTGCGTGGGCTATCGGGACCTGCAGGCTGGAAAACATTTGGAGAAGAGTAGCCAGGTTGCCCGACCCGCCTTGTGGACCCTCGATGATCAAGAAGTCATCAAGGTAGTGGATGACCGTGGGTAATCCGCCATGGTGGACGAGGATCCAGTGCAGGGCCTTGGCAAATTGGTCGAACAACCATGGGCTACTCTTTGACCCAAACGTGAGCCTGTTCGCGAAATAATAGCGATTGGCCCATCTAAGCCTGTAGTAACCCTATAGGTGCGGCTTAACGGGGAGGAGCTTGAAGGCGTCCGAGATGTCCGCCTTTGTCAACCAGGAACCCCTGCCAGAGTTCACTATGTCTTTAATCTCCTCGTCTATAGAGGAATACTTCATGGAGAACTCCTCGGATGGAGTGAGCGAGTTGAGGCTGGGGACGGCAGAGGCATGAGGCGCGGACAGGTCATAGATTAACCTCTTTTTATTTGAATTTTTCATGGACACCAGGCCAATGGGGTTGATGCGCCAGGAAGGAAACGGTATTGACTCAAGCGGCCCGATGAGGGAAACCCTTGTCGACTTCTGACTGGAGCAACTCCTCAACCACTGCGGGTCCTCAGAAGCCAACCTCAGGTTGCCGCCTTCCCAAGACGTCTGCGGCAGGGCGATAAGGCCCGTGTGAAAGCCCTCTGCGAAGCCGGACAGCAAGAATTGCACAAACCCCCTGTGGGTGGTCCTGCAGAAGGAATCCAAGGAGGTCGAGGTCAATGTCGGATAGTCATAGTTGCCTCGCAGACCTCTTGGGACAGGCGGGACGTGGCGTGAAGCCCTGAAACACAGCGAGCAGATATGGAGGGCCCTGCAACTATGAAGCCGCCAACCGTTCATGTTAAAATTGTTGCAGACCTGGCTCTTGCCCAGGTACACGATGGGCCTGCCCAGTTTGTCACTCGGGGGCGCCCAGTTGGAGACCTGAGGGATCGGGCAGGGACCTATCCTGGACAGGGTTGACCGCGTTCGGGACACCAGTCCGAGGAATGGAAGATGGACTGGCACCCTGAGCAAGACGGGGCCCTGAGACCCGCGAAGTGGCGGCAGAACAACTCCATATCTATATTTGCCCAGTTGGTGACGACTAGAATTGAACCAGGGCAGCCGCAGCCTTAGCCGAGAAGGAGCGGTGATAGTCATAGAATGACCCGCTACCATAACTTATGCCCAGATCTGTGACCAGATAGAGGTAGGAATCTTATTCCTCCCTTCTTCTAGGCTGGGCCGAGCACACGATATCCCTGAACAGGCTAAACGCCAAAACAAATTCCGGGATGGTGAGCTTTCGGTTCAGCCTCGCGTCCTTGGCCCTCAGGACGAGGGAGATGTCACCACAGTCTTGTGAGGCGATAAGGATGGACGGCAGGTTCACATCCTTTCCCGCCAAAATATCCTTTTTAATACCATCCGGGATGAAATGAGCCGGGGCCACCCGGGGAGTGAAAATGGCCGTACCTACAGAGGCCGTCTGAGGGACAACGGACTCGGCCGGAGGGTGGGACGCCTGGGGGGGGGGGGGGGGGGCCCGTGACTCCAGTACCGAAACCCTGGACTGAGCATCATGCACCATGCCGACCAGGGAGTCAATGGTGGCTTGCAGGTGCCTCAATGACTGTTGAGTGTCCGTGGTGTCCAGCTGGACGCCTGACGGACCCGGGGTGGTCATCAACAGCTTGTATAACTCTGCTTTGCGGGCAGAGGCCGGATCACGGACGCGGATGACAAATGGTGCATTTTCCTAGTTTTCAACGGACCCATTGAAAGTCAATGGGTCCGCAGAAAATCACGGAAAACGGAACAACGGACACGGATGCACACAACGGTCATGTGCATGAGGCCTTAGTCTCCTGAATATCTCTAGTGCACTTAGAAATGCTGCACTTTGAGAATGATGCAACCTATCTTCAAGCAAGATGGAGGCTGGCGGTCCTTTGCGAGCAAATGGATCAGGTAAGTATGAATTTTTTTGTTTTTTATACTATTTCAGGTTAAATTGATTTGCTGACAAAAAGCACGAGGAAATTCAGCTTTTAGGCAAATCGAATTTATCCTAAAATTTGGATCGAATTCCACTTTGTGGGATTCGATTAGCTCATCTCTAGTTGACCTGACCTGACAGATCTCACAGTTCTATGTGGCACGCGCAGCACTATGAAGTACCTTTTGCGCTGTGGCATTAGAAGAATTTTGATATCTCTGACTTTTAGTCTAACCAGACTGTCTATTACTCTGTAATTCCTCTAGCGCCATTCTATGGAAACAGTAGGTTTAAAGAGCACACCAAATGCTTCTAATTACTTCTTGATTAACTTCAACTTTTCTTCATATATAACACTGCCGCCTCTGCAGCAGATAGTCCATGTACAAAACACGTGTTGAAAAGATATCACAAAATGGCGCTATGCATAAGATGGTGGTTCAACTGTTCAATCTTGTCATTCAACATAAATGGTGGCTATATTTCGCTCCTGAGTATCTGTACTCTCACTTTAAGTTATTTAAGCACTTTATGATCTCTCTGAGGTCTAACTAAATAGTTCACTTGCAGTATCAGTAGCAGTGACTATTTGCAGATTGGTTGAGTATGATCTGGTATGGTTGCATGCAATTTGGATTGCAATATGGAATCTGAATGCTTGCAATTTGTAGCTTGCAATTGTTATTTGCAATTTGTTTGTATGGAATCTGTAGTTCACAATTGGTGGAACTGTAAATAAACACACATATAACTGGTTCAATATACAGTTCTAATCACTATATTAACAGTAGGAACATCATATAACTGTTTTAAATACCTATTTTGGCCTCTTGTTCCCATAAAACCTGGACTCTGACTGGAACTGTGTGTCTGTTCAGCTCCTCTCTCTCGTGAGTAATGATTCCAGCAGCTCCTGACTAGGGATGTTCCCAGACAGGCTGTGTGTGAGGCTGGCTGTGGATTGATGAAACTCTTCCTGTGTGAGAAGCTAGCGTGATTGGTCTAGACTTCTGCCCTGCAACAACAGATTAACACTATGCTTTCTGTTGTTTCTGCTGTGTCACTGAGCTTACCTTACATTACAAAATGATTCATGAAGACATATCTTTTTCTGCTTTTGTGAACACAAAATATAACAGTTATATGACATCCAAAACATGATGTCACAGTAAATAAATCTTTCGTCTTTAACACATAAACATAGGAACTGTATTAAGGTTATTAGCAGGTTTAACTGTATACATATATAAGCCATACTAGCAACCTAGGACAGGTCTTAGCTGGCCAGCTACACTTTCACCAAAATTACTTATAATTCTATGTTCTTAGTGTAGACTTGAACATGAATTTGAGGAATTTTCCATCAGGTTCTCACCTCTCAAGTGTCTTTTATCACTCTCAAGTAGAACAGCTAACCTCTGTATAGGACTTTCCAACTTGAGTGGAGTAGTGAGACATTTTCCTTTTTTGTCAAGTTTTGAGTCTCCTATTTGTAACAACACTCTTCAACTTAGTTTGTCTTCATCCTTTTGAACTTCTAGAACTTTGGCCAATTTCCATGACTTCTAAGTAAATCTTCTTCTTTCACTAACACTATATCACCAACCTGGACATTTCTTCTGGGTGTTTTGCCATTTTCTCTTAGCATAAGATTGGCTAAGTACTCTTTCGTCCATGTATTTCCAAAACTGTTCTGATAGATATTGAACTCTTCACCATCTCCTTTTAGCATATAAATCCTCTTTGGTGAACTTGCAAGGCAGTGGCTGTATGTAATCCGACTTAAGGTGAAGTAGATGGTTGAGAGTTAAGGGTCCAAACTTGTTGGATCGTTGATGTTATTAACTGTAAGTGGACGACTGTTAATAATAGACATTACTTCATAGAATAGGTCCTAAGTGAAGCATCATCTATTCTTCGGTGTTTCTTTTTCAACACTGAACCTAACAGATTTCTCACAGTTCTGATTGGTCTTTCCAAACTCCTCCTGTATGGCTGGCATGTGGAGCATTCATATGAAAATCACACCTGTTTCTCTAACAAATACTCAGTTACTTTTTCTTTATCGATCTCTTTTAGAGCTTTCTTCAATTCATTCTTTGTTCCGACAAAATTAGATCCTTGGTCAGATCTAAGCTCTCTGACGGTACCTCTAATGGCTATGAAACATCTTAGGCGTTGATCAATTTATTAGTTGACATATCTTCTAACATTTCCAGGTGAATTGCTCTGGAGCTTAGACATGTAAATATTAGCCCATATCTCTTGTACTCCTTGTGGTTCTGTTTGGTGATGAATGGGCCAAAACAATCCATTCCGCTATAAAGAAATGGTGTTGATGGGTTTACACGATCTGCCGGTAAATCTGACATTCTTTGTTCTTCTGTAGGTCTACGTGCCTTTCTGCAGACTACACATTTACTTATATACTTTGCTATAACTTTGCTTCCTTTCACAATCCAGTAACCACCTTCTCTCAAACAGCTTTTGGTAAAGCTTCTTACTTGATGCAAGGATATGTTGTGGTAGTGATCAATAATCAATCTTGTGAAGGTAGAGTTTTTGGGTAGAATTGCTGGATTCTTCACTCTGCTAGGTAACGATGCATTTTCCAGTCTCTCTCCCACCTTCAGTTAACCATTCTGAAGAACAAGATTAAGCTTGTACAATGGGTGGTTGTTTGGAAGCTTTTTAGGTTCTTGACTAAGTCTCTTCAACTCTTCACTCTAGAATCTCTGTTGAATGAGTCTTATGACTTTTTTCAGCTTTCATTCTTTCTTCTACATTCAACAATTCCTTCTTTCTGATTCCCTTTGCCAAAAGTTGAATTTGAGCTACTACATTTATGACCGTATTCCATTTTGAACATCTAGCTAGTCTTTCAAGTATGTCATCTTGACACTAGCAGCAGTTGTTTGTACAACTTTTACTTCTGGATCACCCATAGACAATTCTGTGTAACCTTTACTGAGCGTGATTTCCTTTTCCCAAAGGAACTCTGGATCGGTGAACCAGTTAGAATTTTTCAATTCTGTTACATTCAGTCCTCTTGAAGTATGATCTGCTGGGTTATGCTTTGTGTCAATGTGATGCCAATGTTCCGGATTTGTTATTTCCCGAATTTTCTAAACTCTGTTGGCGACAAATATATGGAATCTTCGAGCTTCGTTGTTTATGTATCCTAGAACAACTTGTTTTCTGTCCAAAAATATTTATCTATTTCAATTCCAATTCTTCTCTCAGAAAACTTGCTTACTGATGCTGAAACTACGGCTGCTGTTAGTTCAAGTCTTGGTATTGTCTGAATACTGGTAGGTGCAACACTGGCCTTCCCCATAACCAGGGCACAGTGTATCTTTATTTCTCCTATTACTCTGATGTAGGAGCACTGACCATAACCATAACTACTGGCATCTGAAAAATAATAAGTTATATTTTCTTGTACTTTCGGGTATCCGAACTTCTCTCAAGTTTTGCAATTCTCTTATCCAAACTCTCCCACCTTGGCTCAAATTTCAGGTATGGGCTCATCCCATCCCAACTTCGGTCTGCATAATTCTTGCAGTATTTATTTTGCTCTGAGAATTACTGGGGCCAAGAATCCCAATAGATCAAAATAGAAGCCACGGTGGAAAGAATGGTTTGTCTAGTTGCAACTTTCTCTTCAATAGATAACGTTCAAAGAAGAACTTGTCGTTCTCTACATCTATCCCATCCAAGTACGTTCTGAACTGGAAGATGATCATAATTGAGATCTACATTCTTCATTGTTGCTGCACGTTCAGGGTCACTGTTAGATTCCAGTACCTCTCTGTTGTTTGAGATGAATTGTGAAGGCGCAGTTTCATTTGCGCATCACTCTTGGCTATCTTTCACTAGTTTGATTGCAGATTCTGTGGACTCAAGACTTATGAGACCATCATCTACATAAAAACATTTCTTAAGAAAATTTGCTGCTGATTGGCAATCCTTTTCATTCTAATTAGCCAGGTACTTTCATACCATAATTGGCTTAACCTCGAGATGATGCTGTTCACAAACAAGTGTACTATCATTCTGTATTCTGCTGGCTCTGGTATCTGTATCTCCATCCTCCCACCATAGAAACCTCAGGAAGCTCTATCTTCATTCTTCACATGAAACTGGTGGAACATCTTTTCAACATCACACATGACCGCTACGGGATACTTTCTGAATCTCAGAGTACTCCAGGCAGAATGTTTGTAAGATCTGATCCTTTTAGTAGATGATCATTTAATGCAACACTATTGTACTTTGCTGAGCTATCAAATACTACTCTAATCTTATCTGGTTTCTTTGAGTGGTAAACACCTTGATGTGGAATGTACCACTCCTTTTTTAGGTTGGTTATTAACTTTCTCTGCATGTCCTTCTTCGAGGATGCCTTCCATGAATTTCAAATAATCCTGCTTGAATTTGGGATCTCTTCCCATCTTTTTCTTAAAACATTTCAATCTTGCTAGTGCAAGATTTCTGTTATTTGGCAGACTAGGTCGTTCTCTAAAAGGTAAGGGCATTTCAAGATGACCTTGTTGATTCTGCTGAATATTTTCTTCTAGAGTGTGTACGAACTTTATGTCTTCTTGGGATACACTCTTTTCTTTAGAACTTATATCTGCAAAGTCGGATTCAAGGATCTTGATTGCTTTTGCTGGACTTACAGTTGGTAACTTTTGGACAGATATTCGAAGACACAATCCTGTCACCTGTCTTGAGTTTGAGATCTGCTGTTTTCCTCCAACAACACCCCATCCAAGTTTGAATAGCATAGGGTTCACCCTTTCCTTCTGTGATTACATTTCGTGGTACCATGGCTTCGGGACAATCGTAGCCTATCAACAGTCCAACACCAAACTCCTTCAGCGGGGGACATTTCATGAGATATGACAGATAGGTGCACCCCATTCATTGGCTGTTTTGCAGGTAGGTATGCAATCTCGATCTACAGGTATATCGTCTTTTGTATAAGCTGGAGGTAGATCTAAGGTGCAGTTTGAATGAAGTCCTCTAACTCTCAGTCCTTTGACCCTTTGACTGTTCACTAATGTGTCTCTCCCCATCATTGTGGAAAGTTTGAGCTTTATTAATTCTGTAGCCACTTGTAATTTCTTGCAGATTTCTTGATCAATGAAGTTGACATCACTTTGGGCATCCAGTAGCGCATAGGCATATACCTTCTTGTTCATCCTTTTAGAATTTAATATGCATATGAGTACAACATTGATGTGCCATTGCTTTCTCCTTCCCTCACTCTGCAAGAGAATACCGATACTTTCTTTCCTTCCTCAGTATCTTTAGGTATTGAGGATTTATTTTTCTTTGGACGCTCTTCATTTAGTGGTGTAGGATGGGCGTCCTTTGCAAACGCTGCATGTTGCCTTTTTCTTACACTCCTTAGTAGTAACATGGCCTTTTTTTAGGCATCCGAAACACAGTTGGTTTAGGCTACTTTCACACTAGCGTTCGGAGCGGGTCCGTCTGATGTTTCATCAGACGGATCCGCTCCTATAATGCAGACGTTTGCATCCGTTCAGAACGGATCTGACTGCATTATAATTAGAAAAATTTCTAAGTGTGAAAGTAGCCTGAACGGATCCTGTCCAGACTTTACATTGAAAGTCAATGGGGGACGGATCCGTTTGAAGATTGAGCCATATAGTGTCATCTTCAAACGGATCCGTCCCCATTGACTTACATGTAAGTCTGGACGGATCCGCTTGCCTCCGCACGGCCAGGCGGACACCCGAACGCTGGTGTGAAAGTAGCCTTATCCAGCACAAATTTTTTCTTTCTTCTGGGGACTTCGCCTTCATTTGTTGGCACTTATGTATGGAGTGGTTCTCTCCACAGAACATACACTTGAAGGTAGTCTGAAGATTTGTCGGTTCTGTCTCTCTACTGATCCCAGTAGTGACTTTGAACTTGCTCTCGTAGGTATCTGGGCCTTTAGGTGCTGGCAACTAAAATGTAATGTTGATAAGTGCAAGATATTGTAAAAACCCAAGAGCAGAATATAAAATCAGTGATACAGTCCTAACCTGAGTATCTGAGGAAAGGGATTTAGGGGTCATTATTTCAGAAGATTTAAAGGTAGGCAGACAATGTCATAGAGCAGCAGGAAATGCTAGCAGAATGCTTGGGTGTATAGGGAGAGGCATTACCAGTAGAAAGAGGGAGGTGCTCATGCCACTCTACAGAGCACTAGTGAGACCTCATTTGGAGTATTGTGCTCAGTACTGGAGACCATATCTCCAGAAGGGATATTGATACTTTGGAGAGAGTTCAGAGAAGAGCTACTAAACTAGTACATGGATTGCAGGATAAAACTTACCAGGAAATATTAAAGGACCTTAACATGTATAGCTTGGAAGAAAGACGAGACAGACGGGATATGATAGAAACTTTTAAATACATAAAGGGAATCAACAAGGTAAAAGAGGAGAGAATATTTAAAAGAAGAAAAAGTGCTACAAGAGGAGTTTTAAATTAGAGGGGCAAAGGTTTAAAAGTAATATCAGGAAGTATTACTTACTGAGAAAGTAGTGGATGCATGGAATAGCCTTCCTGCAGAAGTGGTAGCTCCAAATACAGTGAAGAGTTTAAGCATGCATGGGTTAGGCATAAAGCTATCCTTCCTATAAGATAGGGCCAAGGGCTATTCATAGTATTCAGTATTTTGGGCAGACTAGATGGGCCAAATGGTTCTTATCTGCCGACACATTCTATGTTTCTATGTTTCTATATGTGTTGGTTGCAAAGCTAGTTGCTCTTGCACGTCTTATCTATCTTGCAGGCCTTCTTCTAAGGATTTTTAAGATATAAGATGATCTTACTGGATTACATGCTATCTGTGCACTCTTTAAAACTTGGGAAGTTCTTACCTAGATCTAACTGTTTAGGCCTCATGCACACGACCGTTGTGTGCATCCGTGGCCGTTGTGCCGTTTTCCGTTTTTTTTCGCGGACCCATTGACTTTCAATGGGTCCGTGGAAAAATCGGAAAATGCACCGTTTTGCAGCCGAGACCGTGATCCGTGTATCCTGTCCGTCAAAAAAATAGGACCTGTCCTATTTTTTTGACGGACAACGGTTCACGGACCCATTCAAGTCAATGGGTCCGTGAAAGAACACGGATGCACACAAGATTGGCATCCGTGTCCGTGATCCGTGGCCGTAGGTTACTTTCATACAGACGGATCCAAAGATCCGTCTGCATAAAAGCTTTTTTAAATCTAAGTTTTCACTTCGTGAAAACTCAGATCCGACAGTATATTCTAACACAGAAGCGTTCCCATGGTGATGGGGACGCTTCTAGTTAGAATACACTACAAACTGTGTACAAGACTGCCCCCTGCTGCCTGGCAGCACCCGATCTCTTACAGGGGGCCGTGATCAGCACAATTAACCCCTTCAGGTGCGGCACCTGAAAGGGTTAATTGTACTATCATATCCCCTGTAAGAGATCAGGGGCTGCCAGGCAACAGGGGGCAGACCCCCCCCCCCCCTCCCAGTTTGAATATCATTGGTGGCCAGTGAAGCCCCCCCCCCTCTATTGTAATAATAGGTTGGTGGCCAGTGCGGCCCCCCCCCCTCTATTGTAATAATTCGTTGGTGGCACAGTGTGCGCCCCCCCCCTCCCTTCCTCTATTGTAATAATTTGTTGGTGGCACAGTGTGCGCCCCCCATCGGCCCCCCCTTCCTCTATAGCATTAACAACATTGGTGGCCAGTGTGCGGCCTCCCATCTCCCCCCCCCCATCATTGGTGGCAGCGGAGTTCCGATCGGAGTCCCAGTTCAATCGCTGGGGCTCCGATCGGTAACCATGGCAACCAGGACACTACTACAGTCCTGGTTGCCATGGTTACTTAGCAATAGTACAATAGTAGAAGATTCATACTTACCTGCTGCTGGCTGCTGCTGCGATGTTCGTGTCCGGCCGGGAGCTCCATCTACTGGTAAGTGACAGGTCTGTGCGGCGCATTGCTAAATGAACTGTCACTTACCAGTAGGAGGAGCTCCCGGCCGGACACAGACATCGCAGCTCCCAGGTAAGTATGAATCTTTTACTATTGTACTATTGCTAGTAACCCGCTGCCACCAATGATCGGGGGGGGGGGAGATGGGAGGCCGCACACTGGCCACCAATGTTGTTAATGCTATAGAGGGAGGGGGGGCCGATGGGGGGCGCACACTGTGCCACCAACGATTTATTACAATAGAGGGAGGAAGGGGGGGGTGCACACTGTGCCACCAACGAATTATTACAATAGAGGGAGGAAGGGGGGGGGGGCTGCACTGGCCACCAATGATATTCAAACTGGGGAGGGGGGGGGGTCTGCCCCCTGCTGCCTGGAAGCCCTGATCTCTTACAGGGGGATATGATAGTACAATTAACCCCTTCAGGTGCGGCACCTGAGGGGTTAATTGTGCTGATCACGGCCCCCTGTAAGAGATCGTATGCTGCTAGGCAGCAGGGGGCAGTCATGTACACAGTTTGTAGTATATTCTAACTAGAAGCGTCCCCATCACCATGGGAACGCCTCTGTGTTAGAATATACTGTCGGAAATGAGGTTTCACGATCTAACTCATATCCGACAGTATATTCTAACATAGAGGCGTTCCCATGGTGATGGGGACGCTTCAAGTTAAAATATACCATCGGATTGGAGAAAACTCCGATCCGATGGTATAAAAGGGACTCCAGACTTTACATTGAAAGTCAATAGGAACGGATCCGTTTGAAATGGAACCATATTGTGTCAACGTCAAACGGATCCGTCCCTATTGACTTGCATTGTAATTCAGGACTGATCCGTTTGGCTCCGCACGGCCAGGCGGACACCAAAACGACTTTTTTTTCATGTCCGTGGATCCTCCAAAAATCAAGGAAGACCCACGGACGAAAAAACGGTCACGGATCACGGGAAAACGGAACCCCGTTTTGCGGACCGCAAAAAAATACGGTCGTGTGCATGAGGCCTTAGTCACGTAGCGATTCCATCTAGAAGCCACTTCTTCAGGTAGCTTAGTTAGTATCCTGCGTTTTTCTAGATAGTCATTCAGTACTTCCAGTCCTTGAACATGTGGGATGGCATTGCTGCATGCTTGCAGGAAGTCACCATACTTTTGGAGTCTGAAATGTTCTTTAGGACTTATTTTAGGCCAGTTATTCAGTTTCTCTCTAAAGGCTCTTTGTACTAAGAAAGGATGACCATACCTTGCATAAAATTTTTCCCAAGCTTGTTTGTAGGCTTCTTCGTCTTTTCTATAGAATTTACCTTCAAGAACTTCCTTTGCTTCTCCATCAACATATCTATGAAGGTAGAATAACTTGTCAACTGGACTGAAGCAATGATGCTTAATAATCATTTCAAAGCTTCCCTTCCACTCTATGAACTTCAGTATGTCTCCTGAAAATACAGTGGGTTCTTGTAAGTGAAGTCTAGCTAGGACTGTTTTCTGTTGTCTTGCTGGGACAATGGTTGTAACACTCTCCTGAGCATTGCCGTGATATCTAGGAATAGAATCACCCGGTTCTATTTTCTCACTTAGATCTGAATTAGGTGAGTCCTTTTCTTTATCTTTTCCGGTAGAGATAGAGGGTAAATTTACACACCTTTTTCCTAACACTGGACTAGGCCTCTCTTTGTTTTTATGAGCAGGGATGGAAGGATAATAACTTATTTCTTCACTACATGCTGGAGATTTCCTTCCATTCTACTGGGTGTATGGAGGAAAGTAGGAGTCTGTTTCTTAACTGAGTACAGATTTGAAACTATGACTACTCTGACTCATATCCTCCTCATGTTCTCTGAGTCTGGCTTCTATGATCTTAACTTCTTTCTGCCTTTCCAGACTTTTCATCTGTTGGCGCTGTGCCTTGATTTCAGCTTCCATTTGATGGCATTGTGCATCCCTTTCAGATTCCATTTGATGGCGTTGTGCATCCATTTCAGCTATCCGTTGACGCTGCTCCTCGATGGCAGCTTCCGTCTCAATTTCAGCTTTTTTTTACAGCAAGTTGTTCAGCTTATTCCTTTCTTTTGGCTGAAGTATTTGAGGACTCTGATATATGGGTGGCACTTCTTCTAGCGAAGAAAGTCACACTTGAGATTGTGGTTCCCCCTAAGGACCTAGCATAGTCTCTCATAAAAAGCTCATTCATTCTACTTCTTGCTTTAACTTCATCATAGTTTTCTGCAGATGATAGTTCTCTCACGAGATTTACTAAATCTTTAGTGACCGCAGTACATGTGTCCATGTTCCTTACAATGTCCTGGGAAGGTGTCGTAAGCAACCACAGGTTGACATATGCTGCCATAAGCTCTGATTCACATTCTTCTACCGTCTCTACCATATCACTCAAGTTCCCTTTTATACTTTCTTGTTTTAACTTTCCACGAATGCCTTTATTGTACAATTTCCACTTCTTATACATTCTGGCAAACTTTTTTCCTTTTAATGCTGCTTCTTACTCCAAATTTTACAGTATATTTGGGGTTGGTTTTCCGGCATGTGATGAACGTCTTAGTTCATCTGTTTGGGCTATATTTGTTTGAGGCAAGACTAATGTGGCATCAGACTCTTCTACCTCAGACAGGTTCCCTTGCTCTTCCCCCTCTACTCTATCTATCTTTGTATCCTCTAACAGTGGCATGGTAATACTAGGTTCAGACATTTTACGTTAAATGCTATAACAATCAATACGAATATTAAGAGTCCTTTCACTTTAAATGCAATACTGACAAATGCAGAAATAAATGAGTTTCACTCTAAATACAACAGCGATAAATGCAGGCAATAAATGACTTTCACTTTAAATGCTTTAGCGTCCGTGTACTACAAACTGCCCTTTGTTTTTATTTAAAGTCTCTTACTTCTGAACACACGAAAAATGTTTCTTTATGCCAAAGCCTATATGCAATGATAAGTAATAAAAAGAAAGCTCTGACCTTATTCTGAAGAGCAGGATACTGCAATCTGAAGGTTGCCGGAACAAATGTCATAACGGAGACTTGTCTTTTCTTGATGTGATGCGATGCTCTGTGATGACTTGCGATGCTCTGCGCTGAGTTGCGATGCTCTGTGCAGACTTGCGATGCGCTGGCTTGGATACGCTGCTGCAGGCTTTGTGCCTAGTGGCGGGAAACAAGCTGGCTGCAGTACGTGGTCTCTCCATGGATAGCTGTGCAGGCACTCTAGCTCTGGACTTTGGCCTCCCACTATGCGTCTCTTTCTCTCTCTAGGATCGCAGGAGGGTTGACGCTTTTTCTCGGACTATTTTAATTTTGCTTTATAAGTCTGCTGCAGTTTGACTAATGCACACGTTCTATGGCGTTTATGGTAGCTCCACTGAGATGTCTTTGCTTAGTCAATCAGGAAACAGTTGATGCGCGGCTGTATATGCTGGCGCTCTGCTGCTCTAATGCACTCTTTACTGCGCAAGTTGAGGAGCGCTATCACTTCGCCCTCTGAGGGCAATAGTTCCACTGTGGCAGGCGCAGCATTAGAAGAATTTAGTTAACTCTGACTTTTAGTCTAACCAGGGGTCAGGGAGAAAAAAAGGAGCAAAATGAGCAAGATGGATTAAGGAGCGCCAAGGGAGCTATTGGGTGGATCGTAGATAAAAAGAGGGGAGGAGGTTTTAGAAAAGGTCGTGTTCCAAGGCTGCACCCTAGAGTGGGCAGTGTAGAGGGATACACTGCGAAGGTTGCAGGTGGGTAGAAAACAGGATAGATAGTGACCCCTAAAGAGCTTGTTGTTGAAAGCAAGGGTGACAGTTAGCGGAGGGGCGCCAAGGTACGATCAAGCTTAATTAATGGGATCGTTGATTCCACATTAATTGGTAGTGCTGATTATCATTGCTGTTATATAGTTTGAAATAAGGTTAAATGCCGGAGAAAAAATGTATAATAGCGAGAAATTAAAATCCAATTAAAAACCAATTAAAAAATTGGAGACAGAGTCTCAATTTGAAACTTACTTCACTAGGGAGGGAGGTATAGGATGAGCACATAACACCTATACCTTCTCCTCCCCCGCCGAGGTCGCTTGTCAGGTGGTTAGACTTTGTTTCCACGTCCCCAAAAGAATAGTAGCCAGGGTTTCAAAGGTGGAAAAGTCCTTTCTTTATTCAATCTATAAAGCTCAACGCGTTTCGGGGTAGAGTCCCCTTTATCAACAGCAAAGTAGAGTATAGTTACATACAGAAAATACACACATATATATACCCCTTGGTATGATCTCATTTGATGTGGTTTTTTGGCAGGGACCGGAAGTGGGCGGGGCCACACATCCGAACATGTGTCTCAAAAAGCTACCAAATATATATGAATTTATCCCTAATTATGGTTTTGCCATTGGGGCGATAGGTGAGTGGAGCCTAGGGCATGTTTTTCTTGGTGGGGGGCGAGTGCTGGTGCCCTTAGTTGTTATCGATGCGTTCCAGAGTGGAACGAATGCCTACAGTTCCGGGCACTGATGTCCGCTTCCTGGATGCGTTCCAGGATGGAGAGCAAGTTCACTTCCGGTCGGAGACCGGAAGTTCGGGTATTCTGCGTTCCATGGTGGGGCGCAGAGAGAGCGAGAGGTCCACCTCTCGGTTGGTGGGGAGAAATGCTGGAGCACTCCAAGGGGGGGGGGGGTGAAGGATATGAGTTCAGAGTCAATTGGACGGACTTAGGGGGCAGTATTGTTAATCTATACTAGGAATAATGAATAATCAGGTTAAATAATGGTATGGACAAAAAGTTTCATCAATAAAAAGTGACATGAATAAATAAATAAACAGATAACTAAATGAATGCATACATTAATATAACTATACATACACCCATATATGTCTCTCTAGATATATCTAAAACACATCAGAACATAAAATTGATGAAAAATGAAATATAAAATATAATATATAATATAAAATATAAGATATAAAGGCGTATGGACATATGTAGATTTTCATGGACATGTGTAGATATAGATTTTATGGGGTGGTATTGTTAGTGTATGGATGAATAAATTAATGGACGTTTTTAGATGATAGTACTAAAATAAATATAGCCATATATATGGGACACACATATACGGATGAATATATGGGACACACATCTATGTGGATGAATGAATTAATAAACGTTTTTAGATGATAGTACTAAAATAAATATAGCCATATATATGGGACACACAAATATATTTTTGTTATATGTACAGTACAGACCAAAAGTTTGGACACACCTTCTCATTCAAAGAGTTCTCTTTATTTTCATGACTATGAAAATTGTAGATTCACACTGAAGGCATCAAAACTATGAATTAACACATGTGGAATTATATACATAACAAACAAGTGTGAAACAACTGAAAATATGTCATATTCTAGGTTCTTCAAAGTAGCCACCTTTTGCTTTGATTACTGCTTTGCACACTCTTGGCATTCTCTTGATGAGCTTCAAGAGGTAGTCCCCTGAAATGGTTTTCACTTCACAGGTGTGCCCTGTCAGGTTTAATAAGTGGGATTTCTTGCCTTATAAATGGGGTTGGGACCATCAGTGGCGTTGAGGAGAAGTCAGGTGGATACACAGCTGATAGTCCTACTGAATAGACTGTTAGAATTTGTATTATGGCAAGAAAAAAGCAGCTAAGTAAAGAAAAACGAGTGGCCATCATTACTTTAAGAAATGAAGGTCAGTCAGCCGAAAAATTGGGAAAACTTTGAAAGTAAGGGCTATTTGACCATGAAGGAGAGTGATGGGGTGCTGCGCCAGATGACCTGGCCTCCACAGTCACCGGACCTGAACCCAATCGAGATGGTTTGGGGTGAGCTGGACCGCAGAGTGAAGGCAAAAGGGCCAACAAGTGCTAAGCATCTCTGGGAACTCCTTCAAGACTGTTGGAAGACCATTTCAGGGGACTACCTCTTGAAGCTCATCAAGAGAATGCCAAGAGTGTGCAAAATAGTAATCAAAGCAAAAGGTGGCTACTTTGAAGAACCTAGAATATGACATATTTTCAGTTGTTTCACACTTGTTTGTTATGTATATAATTCCACATGTGTTAATTCATAGTTTTGATGCCTTCATAGTCATGAAAATAAATAAAACTCTTTGAATGAGAAGGTGTGTCCAAACTTTTGGTCTGTACTGTATGTATGCACACATACGGGTTCATAGCCGCACATGGATACACACATACACATATATAAGAGCCAGAGACATGCCACATGGTATTGTTAGTGTATGCCACATGGTATTATTAGTATATGGATGAATGAATTAATGGACATTTTTAGATGATAGTACTAAAATAAATATAGCCATATACACTCACCTAAAGAATTATTAGGAACACCTGTTCTATTTCTCATTAATGCAATTATCTAGTCAACCAATCACATGGCAGTTGCTTCAATGCATTTAGGGGTGTGCTCCCGGTCAAGACAATCTCCTGAACTCCAAACTGAATGTCAGAATGGGAAAGAAAGGTGATTTAAGCAATTTTGAGCTTGGTATGGTTGTTGGTGCCAGACGGGCCGGTCTGAGTATTTCACAATCTGCTCAGTTACTGGGATTTTCACGCACAACCATTTCTACGGTTTACAAAGAATGGTGTGAAAAGGGAAAAACATCCAGTATGCGGCAGTCCTGTGGGCAAAAATGCCTTGTGGATGCTAGAGGTCAGAGGAGAATGGGCCGACTGATTCAAGCTGATAGAAGAGCAACGTTGACTGAAATAACCACTCGTTACAACCGAGGTATGCAGCAAAGCATTTGTGAAGCCACAACACGCACAACCTTGAGGCGGATGGGCTACAACAGCAGAAGACCCCACCGGGTACAACTCATCTCCACTACAAATAGGAAAAAGAGGCTACAATTTGCACAAGCTCACCAAAATTGGACTGTTGAAGACTGGAAAAATGGTGCCTGGTCTGATGAGTCTCGATTTCTGTTGAGACATTCAAATGGTAGAGTCTGAATTTGGCGTAAACAGAATGAGAACATGTATCCATCCTCTGATGGCTACTTCCAGCAGGATAATGCACCATGTCACAAAGCTCAAATCATTTCAAATTGGTTTCTTGAACATGACAATGAGTTCACTGTACTAAAATGGCCCCCACAGTCACCAGATCTCAACCCAATAGAGAATCTTTGGGATGTGGTGGAATGGGAGCTTCGTGCCCTGGATGTGCATCCCTCAAATCTCCATCAACTGCAAGATGCTATCCCAGGGATCAGCAACCTCCGGCACTCCAGCTGTTGTGAAACTACGACTCTCAGCATGCTTCATTCACTCTTTTGGATGTGCATCCCTCAAATCTCCATCAACTGCAAGATGCTATCCTATCATATGGGCCAACATTTCTAAAGAATACTATCAGCACCTTGTTGAATCAATGCCACGTAGAATTAAGGCAGTTCTGAAGGCAAAAGGGGGTCCAACACCGTATTAGTATAATGTTCCTAATAATTCTTTAGGTGAGTGTATATGGGACACACATATACAGATGAATATATGGGACACACATTCGGTTTAGTCTAACCAGACTGTCTATTACTCTGTAATTCCTCTAGCGCCATTCTATGGAAACAGTAGGTTTAAAGAGCACACCAAATGCTTCTAATTACTTCTTTATTAACTTCAACTTTTCTTCATATATAACACTGCCGCCTCTGCAGCAGATAGTCCATGTACAAAACACGGGTTGAAAAGATATCACAAAATGGCGCTATGCATAAGATGGTGGTTCAACTGTTCAATCTTGTCATTCAACATAAAATGGTGGCTATATTTCTCTCTTGAGTATCTGTACTCTCACTTTAAGTTATTTAAGCACGTTATGATTAGAGATGTCGCGAACATAAAATTCTCCTTTCGCGAACGTTGAACTCAAATCTCCTCAAATGTTCGCGAACGGGCGAACCGGGCGAACCGCCATAGATTTCAATAGGCAGGCGAATTTTAAAACCCACAGGGACTCTTTCTAGCCACAGTAGTGATGGAAAAGTTGTTTCAAGGGGACTAACACCTGGACTGTGGTATGCCGGAGGGGGATCCATGGCAAAACTCCCATGGAAAATTACGTAGTTGACGCAGAGTCGGGTTTTAATCCATAAATGGCATAAATCACCTAACATTCCTAAATTGTTTGGAATAACGTGCTTTAAAACATCAGGTATGATGTTGTATCGATCAGGTAGTGTAAGGGTTACGCCTACTTCACAGACATTGACAGACCAAACTCCCCTTTTAATGCACCGCAAACAGTCCATTTGCCCAACCACAAACTCCCCATTTGTACAAGGTTGGATACCAAGGTAGCCATGTCCCGTTGATGTCATTGAAGGTTTCTTCCTCCACCCAGCCACGTACAACACCAAGGGTCCCCGAAAGGTGAATTGAATAGATTTTTCGAACGGGAAGATGGTTAACAAAACGCTGGCTCTCTCCCCTTTGTTTGAATCCACGGTCACTGCGTCTGCGCCGTGCAATTTACTGTCCCACCCGATATAAGTGGTATTTTCTGTAGTTCTCTTCTCATCAGTTTAATCCCTGTTACGTCCCCAATCTGGGGTCCATTTATTGAATTGATTTTTCGAACGGGGAGATGGTTAAAAAAAACGCTGGCTCCCTCCCCTTTGTTTTAATCCACGGTCACTGCGTCTGCGCCGTGCAATTTACTTTCACACCCGATATGAGTGGTATTTTCTGTAGTACTATTCTCATCAGTTTAATCCCTGTTACGTCCCATATTAGGGTGGGATTGCCTTTTGTGAAAAAAATTTTTAGGCCAGGTACCTTCGACTGCCTTCACAGTGATAGACCAAACTCTGATACACCAAACTGAATTGATTTTAGGAATCGGGAGATGGAAAAAGCAGCTTGGTCGGTCCTCTTACTCCCAAGTTGGGGTACTGCGCGTGCACGGAGCAATGTGCTGTGACACCCTATATGAGTGGTGTCTTAACTAGTACTATTCCTATCAGTTTAATCCCTATTATGTCCCCTATCCGGGGAGGTGTGTCGAATTGGGTCTGGGAGGGAGGGTCTGCTGCTGATTGGCTGGAATGTGTCTGCTGACTGTGAGGTACAGGGTCAAATTTGGATTGCAATATGGAATCTGAATGCTTGCAATTTGTATTTGCAATTTTTTTGTATGGTATCTGTCGATTACAATGGGTGAAACTGTAAATAAACACACATATAACTGGTTGAGTATACAGTTCTAATCACTATATTAACAGTAGAAACATCATATGAATGTTTTAAATACCTATTTTAGCCTCTTGTTCCCATAAAACTGAACTCTGACTGGAACTGTTGTTCTGTTTGGCTCCTCTCTCTCGAGTAATGATTCCAGCAGCTCCTGCAAGGGGAATTCCCAGACAGGCTGTGTATGAGGCTGGCTGTGATTGATGAAAACTCTTGCTGTTTGAGAAGCTGGCTGTGATTGGTCTAGACTTCTGCCCAGCAACAACAGATTTACACTATGCTTTCTGTTGTTTCTTCTGTGTTACTGAGCTTACCTTACATTACAAAATGAATCTTAAAGGCATATTATCTTTTTCTGCTTCTGTGAACACAAAATATAACTAGGGATGAGCGAACCCGAACTGTATAGTTCGGGTTCGTACCGAATTTTGGGGTGTCCGTGACACGGACCCGAACCCGAACATTTTCGTAAAAGTCCGGGTTCGAGTTCGGTGTTCGGCGCTTTCTTGGCGCTTTTTGAAAGGCTGCAAAGCAGCCAATCAACAAGCATCATACTACTTGCCCCAAGAGGCCATCACAGCCTTGCCTACTATTGGCATGGCTGTGATTGGCCAGTGCAGCATGTGACCCAGCCTCTATATAAGCTTGGGTCACATAGCGCTGCACGTCACTCTGCTGATACAAGTGTAGGGAGAGGTTGCAGCTGCGACATTAGGGCGAGATTAGGCAGTGATTAACTCCTCCAAAAGACTTCATTCAGTGATCGATCTACAGCTGTGGATCATTGAACTGCTGCTATTCAATTGCTCAGTGTTTTTAGGGTGCCCAGAGCGTTTTTCAGTAACTTTTTTCTGGGGTGATCGGTGGCCATTTTGTGGCTTGCTTGTGCGCCAGCACAAGCTGCCACCAAGTACATTTAACCATCAATAGTGTGGTTATTTTTTGGCCATATACTACATCAGGGGCAAGCTGACCTTGTCACCCAAGTGTATTTAACCATCAATAGTGTGGTTATTTTTTGCTATATCCTACATCAGGGTCAAGCTTTCATCAAGTGCATTTAATCATCAATAGTGTGGTTATTTTTTGGCCATATACTACATCAGGGGCAAGCTGACCTTGTCACCCAAGTGCATTTAACCATCAATAGTGTGGTTATTTTTTGCTATATCCTACATCAAGGTCAAGCTTTCATCAAGTGCATTTAACCATCAATAGTGTGGTTATTTTTTGGCCATGTACTACATCAGGGGCAAGTTGAGCCTGTCACCCAGCGCCTAAAAATAGGCCTCACATTTATATTAATCCAAATCTGTCATTACTGCTTTAGCTGGTCAAGTTATTTTTAGTGACTGTCAAAGCACAGTTTTTGTTCTGGGTTGAAAAACAATTCCCAAATTTGCAATTCTCAAAATTAGTGGTTTCTGCTGTATCAGGCCTACTTTAAATCTATCCCTAAAAGGGTATATTAGATTCAAGGTGCTGATAGGGTAATTCTCAAGAACTTCACACACACGCTACAGTGCAGATCCAAGTCTAATTCTGTGATTAAACGTATACCTGTCACCCAGCGCCTAAAAAATAGGCCTCACATTTATATTCATCCAAATCTGTACTGTTTTAGCTGGTCAAGTTATTTTTACTGTCCGTCAAAGCACAGTTTTTGTTCTGGGTTGAAAAACAATTCCCAAATTTGCAATTCTCAAAATTAGTGGTTTCTGCTGTATCAGGCCTACTTTAAATCTATCCCTAAAAGGGTATATTAGATTCAAGGTGCTGATAGGGTAATTCTCAAGAACTTCACACACACGCTACAGTGCAGATCCAAGTCTAATTCTGTGATTAAACGTATACCTGTCACCCAGCGCCTAAAAAATAGGCCTCACATTTATATTCATCCAAATCTGTACTGTTTTAGCTGGTCAAGTTATTTTTACTGTCCGTCAAAGCACAGTTTTTGTTCTGGGTTGAAAAACAATTCCCAAATTTGCAATTCTCAAAATTAGTGGTTTCTGCTGTATCAGGCCTACTTTAAAGGGACACTGAAAGGCCAAATCAGCATATATAGTTAGATATATCACATTACAGGTCTTATAGAGTCTTTTAAAAGCATATAACTATCCCCCCTGTCCACCTTATAAAGAGCGAAATATAAAGTTTTATAACCTGCATCTGCGGTCAGCAATCTGCCCAAGGGGCGGCGTTTCATGTGAAAATGCGCCCAGCCAGCCTTCCCAACTGCCGTTTGTAGCCCCGCCCAGCTCATCATTATTCACTTTGCTGGGCGGCAGCTACAACTCTCCCCAGTCCCGATCCTGCGCCTGCGCAATTCAATCCTCCGGGCATCGTTCATGCCCATTCTTCTGCGCCTGCGCCCCGCCGTGCCGTCGGACGCACTATAATTAACCCCTTATATGATGTGAGTGAGCAGCGCTCTGAAGCGCTGCTCTGAACAGTGCATGGCTGCAGCCTCAGCCATGCACTGTTCAGAGCAGCGCTTCAGAGCGCTGCTCACTCACATCATATAAGGGGTTAATTATAGTGCGTCCGACGGCACGGCAGGGCGCAGGCGCAGAAGAATGGGCATGAACGATGCCCGGAGGATTGAATTGCGCAGGCGCAGGATCGGGACTGGGGAAAGTTGTAGCCGCCGCCCAGCGAAGTGAATAATGATGAGCTGGGCGGGACTACAAACGGCAGTTGGGAAGGCTGGCTGGGCGCATTTTCACATGAAACGCCGCCCCTTGGGCAGATTGCTGACCGCAGATGCAGGTTATAAAACTTTATATTTCGCTCTTTATAAGGTGGACAGGGGGGATAGTTATATGCTTTTAAAAGACTCTATAAGACCTGTAATGTGATATATCTAACTATATATGCTGATTTGGCCTGTCAGTGTCCCTTTAAATCTATCCCTAAAAGGGAATATTAGATTCAAGGTGCTGATAGGGTAATTCTCAAGAACTTCACACACACGCTACAGTGCAGATCCAAGTCTAATTCTGTGATTAAACGTATACCTGTCACCCAGCGCCTAAAAAATAGGCCTCAAATTTATATTCATCCAAATCTGTACTGTTTTAGCTGGTCAAGTTATTTTTAGTGACCGTCAAAGCACAGTTTTTGTTCTGGGTTGAAAAACAATTCCCAAGTTTGTAATTCTCAAAATTTGTGGTTTCTGCTGTATCAGGCCTACTTTAAATCTATCCCTAAAAGGGTATATTAGATTCAAGGTGCTGATGGGGTAATTCTCAAAAAGTTAACACACACGCTACAGTGCAGATCCAAGTCTAATTCTGTGATTAAACGTATACCTGTCACCCAGCGCCTAAAAAATAGGCCTCACATTTATATTCATCCAAATCTGTACTGTTTTAGCTGGTCAAGTTATTTTTACTGTCCGTCAAAGCACAGTTTTTGTTCTGGGTTGAAAAACAATTCCCAAATTTGCAATTCTCAAAATTAGTGGTTTCTGCTGTATCAGGCCTACTTTAAATCTATCCCTAAAAGGGTATATTAGATTCAAGGTGCTGATAGGGTAATTCTCAAGAACTTCACACACACGCTACAGTGCAGATCCAAGTCTAATTCTGTGATTAAACGTATACCTGTCACCCAGCGCCTAAAAAATAGGCCTCAAATTTATATTCATCCAAATCTGTACTGTTTTAGCTGGTCAAATTATTTTTACTGTCTGTCAAAGCACAGTTTTTGTTCTGGGTTGAAAAACAATTCCCAAATTTGCAATTCTCAAAATTAGTGGTTTCTGCTGTATCAGGCCTACTTTAAATCCATCCCTAAAAGGGTATATTAGATTCAAGGTGCTGATAGGGTAATTCTCAAGAACTTCACACACATGCTACAGTGCAGATCCAAGTCTAATTCTGTCCGTAAACGTATACCTGTCACCCAGCGCCTAAATAATAGGCCTCAAATTTATATTCAGCTAAATCTGTCATTACTGGTGTGCGTGTATTAGTGTAATACGGTACCTTAATAGATAGCCAGATAGACTTAGTGTTAGGTGTCTGTAAAAAAAGGCCTGAATTTTAATTCAATACATTGGCCCGAATAATATTTTTCCTATTGTGGTGAACGGTAACAATGAGGAAAACATCTAGTAAGGGACGCGGACGCGGACATGGTCGTGGTGGTGTTAGTGGACCCTCTGGTGCTGGGAGAGGACGTGGCCGTTCTGCCACAGCCACACGTGTTAGTGAACAAACTACCTCAGGTGATTAAACCTATACCTGTCACACAGCGCAAAAAAAAAACAGGCCTCACATTTCTATTCAACCAAATCTGTACTGTTTTAGCTGGTCAAGTTATTTGTAGTGACCGTAAAAGCACATTTTTTGTTCTGGGTTGAAAAACTATTCCCAAATTTGCCATTCTCAAAATTGTGGTGAACGGGAACAATGAGGAAAACATCTAATAAGGGACGTGGACGCGGACGTGGACATGGTCGTGGTGGTGTTAGTGGACCCTCTGGTGCTGGGAGAGGACGTGGCCGTTCTGCCACAGCCACACGTCCTAGTGAACCAACTACCTCAGGTCCCAGTAGCCAGCAGAATTTACAGCGATATTTGGTGGGGCCCAATGCCGTTCTAAGGATGGTATGGCCTGAGCAGGTACAGGCATTAGTCAATTGGGTGGCCGACAGTGGATCCAGCACGTTCACATTATCTCCCACCCAGTCTTCTGCAGAAAGCGCACAGATGGCGCATGAAAACCAAGCCCATCAGTCTGTCACATCACCCCCATGCATATCAGGGAAACTGTCTGAGCCTCAAGTTATGCAGCAGTCTCTTATGCTGTTTGAAGACTCTGCTGGCAGGGTTTGCCAAGGGCATCCACCTAGCCCTTCCCCAGGGGTGGAAGAGATAGAATGCACTAACAAATGTGGATAGGGAAATGACTTAAAATAACATAAAATACATAAAAATTGAAAATAATAATCTTGATCTTGGAGAACGAGGTCCATATGGAGTAGGAGGTTGAGGAGGCGGTGGATGTGGCGGTGTAGGTGGAAGCGGCGGTGGAGGATGAGGAGGTAGCCTACATTGCTTTTTATTTTTATTTTTTATTCTTTGTTTAAATCAGGGTACACGCAAAACATTGGGAAATATAACCTGTTATAACCCCCTCCAGCCATGCTAAACAAACGTTCAGACAATACACTGACTGCAGGGCAGGCCAGCACTTCTAAGGCATAAAGGGCAAGCTCAGGCCATGTGCCCAATTTGTAGACCCAGAAGTTGAAGGGGGCAGACCCATCAATCAGTATGTGTAGGCGTGTGCACACATACTGCTCCACCATGTCACACGTCCCCGTGATGTCCACGATCCAATTGGAAATCTGCTCTGTCAACTTTCGATGTTCTTTTCTGCGCCTACCATGTTGATCACGGTTAGCGGCGAATCAGGGTTCCACGCCGGAGAGGGAGCATGAGAAAGGTAGACCACATCCAATGGAGGTCAATGGCTGCAATGTGATCAAGCTGAAATGTGGGACAAATTATTGAAGCCGAAGCTTCCAAGTAAAGGATGGGGAGCGCGGCAATTACCCACTCCCGACTCGTGGAGGTAGTGACGATAAATAACAATACAGGACTCTTAAGATGCCCTGTTATTAGAATGATTATAAAAAAATTGTAGGGAATGTCACTGGGGTATTTTAGATTTAGAAACGTTAGTCAGGAGAGGCCCTGCTGCCGCTTTGTTAACTCTAGATAACTTCTGCCTGATCGCATGTCCCCGTGACGTCCACGATCCAATTGGATATCATCTCTATCAACTTTCGATGTTATTTTCTGCGCCTACCATGTTGATCACGGTTAGCGGCGAATCAGGGTTCCAAGTCGGAGAGGGAGTGTGCGAAAGGGAGACCACATCCAAGGGAGGTCAATGGCTGCAGTTTGATCCAGTTGAAATGTGGGACAAGTTATTTAAGCAGAAGGATCGAATTAAAGGGCCAATGAAAGAATTACGAAAGAATTTAGAAATTTAAGTCCCTGTCACCTATGCAGAGCAGGGGTTTTTCATCGCCAGAAATGGGTTAATGTCACCCACCAATGGAACAGATGATTTTTAAAAATTTCGGTCCCTGTCACCTATGCAGACCAGGGGTTTATTCACGGCAAAAATGGTTAAATACAAAACAAGCCCGACCCAAGAAAGAGTCACAAGAACTACCCTATATGAATGCACATCCAACAAACAAACACATTAAAAATTGTATACAATATGAACAGCATGTCGGTGTAAAAATATAATATCACCGACACATGCAGAATCCACTGAACGTTCGCTAGATGAAGACATGCAATATAACCCAGCTAAACAAAATATGCACCTATAAATAACATAAGGATAATGTAAGATGAGGTAAGGCCACTTAATGAATAAAAGCAGACCACAATGAGGTCAAATAGCAAGAGCCAAAACCTGTATGAGCAGCTGGTGCAGTGGATCTGAGTGAATGAGAAACGCCCAACGCGTATCGCCGGCGCAGTCGTTGGTGTGTCTAATAAGCTTTATATATATTTTTATCCTTGGTGATTGTTGGATGTGCACTCATTTAGGGTGGTTCTTGTGACTCTTTCTTGGGTCGGGCTTGTTTTGTATTATTTTTTAACCACCTTTTTGCACTCTTCTGAGTATTTGTATTTATTGGTGTGCCCCCTCTTTCCACATTTATAAAAATCGTAAAATAGAAAATATAAATAATGTGGCGCACTGGAGCAACCAGAGATCATATGAGGTGCTCTCAGTAGAGTAGACTCACCCTGTCTACTCAATTAGGTAGCAATAAGAACAAAAAGAACTGGGCACTCTCAGATATCTCAACTAGGGTTGAGCGAACCCGAATTGTAAAGTTCGGGTTCGTACCGAACTTTAGGATTTTGGGACCCCGGACCTGAAACCGAACATTTCAGTAAAAGTTCGGGTTCGGTGTTCGCCGCTTTCTTGGCGCTTTTTGAAAGGCTGCAAAGCAGCCAATCAACAAGCGTCATACTACTTGCCCCAAGAGGCCATCACAGCCATGCCTACTAATGGCATGGCTGTGATTGGCCAGAGCAGCATGTGACCCAGGCTTTATATAAGCTTGAGTCACTGTCACGGATGGTGTACAGGAAACAAGACAATACCATATAAACAATGTCTCTCTGGATCCACAACTAAGGAACAAAGGGAGACCCCTGCAATAGTGAAGGGACACGACCACCGGCTCCCTACACTGACACGGAGGGAGTCAGGGTCACCTGGATCCAGAAAAGACAAAAACATAAATACATAAACAGCACTTATCTGCAGACGACTGACGACTGAGGACTGGGAACTGGGAACTGGGAACAGCATGCACACACACTCCAGGAAGTTGTATCAGCCGCACACTACTGCATTATGGGGAGGAACTTAAAGGGTAGCGATCAGTCTGACTGCATGACAGCTGAGATAGACTAACGAGATGAGAAACTAAACCAAAACAAAGAAATTCAAGGAGGAGGATCTGAGAAGCTCCTGTGAGCGCTTCTCAGCTGTCTGGCTGTGACAGTACCCCTCCCTCTAGGAGTGGACTCCGGACACTCAGGGCCCACCTTCTCAGGATGGGACCTATGGAAAGCCCTGATGAGACGAGAGGCCTTAATGTCCGTCACTGGGACCCACATCCTCTCCTCAGGACCATAACCCTCCCAATGAACGAGGTACTGGAGGGAACCGCGGACAAGACGAGAATCCACAATCCTAGAGACCTGAAATTCAAGATTTCCATCAACCATAATCGGAGGAGGAGGCAAAGGCGAGGGTACAATAGGTTGAACATAAGGTTTCAATAAGGACTTATGAAAAACATTATGGATCTTCCAAGTCTGAGGAAGATCAAGACGGTAGGCAACCACACCAGATCACCAACATTCAGGTCCGGACCAGGCACACGTCTCTTATCCGCCACACGCTTATATCTCTCACTCATGCTCTTTAGATTATCCTGAATCTTTTGCCAAATAGATGACAAAGACGAGGAGAATCTGTCCTCATCAGGCAAACCAGAAGAGCCCTCTCCCGAGAAAGTCCCAAACTGCGGATGGAACCCATATGCACCAAAAAATGGTGACTTATCAGAGGACTCCTGACGACGGTTATTTAATGCAAACTCAGCAAGGGACAAAAAAGAACACCAATCCTTCTGATTCTCCGCCACAAAACAGCGCAGATATGTCTCCAGATTCTGATTGACGCGCTCTGTCTGGCCATTCGACTGCGGGTGGAAAGCAGAAAAGAATGACAACCGAACCCCCAAGCGAGAACAGAAAGCCTTCCAGAATCTGGAAACAAACTGCGTGCCCCTATCAGAGACTATGTCTGAAGGAATCCCATGCAATTTGACAATGTGGTCAATAAATGCCTGCGCCAGCGTCTTAGCATTGGGCAAACCAGGGAAAGGGATAAAATGCACCATTTTGCTAAAACGGTCCACCACCACCAGAATCACAGACTTCCCCGAGGAACGAGGCAAGTCCGTTATGAAGTCCATGGACAGATGTGTCCAAGGACGGGAAGGAATGGGCAAAGGAAGGAGAGGACCTGATGGCCGTGAATGAGGGACCTTGGCACGAGCGCAAGTCTCGCAAGCTGCCACAAAACCCTCAACCGACTTACGAAGCGCAGGCCACCAGAATCTCCGAGCGATGAGATCCAGTGTGGCTCTTGCCCCCGGGTGCCCAGCAAGGACCGTGTTGTGGTGTTCTTTAAAAATCTTGTGTCTCAAAGCGAGAGGCACAAACAACCTCCCAGGAGGACAAAGATCAGGAGCTTCTGACTGGGCTGCCTGCACCTCTGCCTCCAATTCAGGAAAAAGAGCAGAGACCACCACACCTTCAGCCAAAATGGGACCCGGGTCTTCAAAATTCCCACCTCCTGGAAAACAACGTGACAGGGCATCTGCCTTCACATTCTTAACCCCAGGGCGGAACGTAACAACAAAATTAAACCTTGAAAAGAACAAAGACCATCTGGCCTGTCTCGGGTTCAGACGCTTGGCTGACTCCAAATAGGCCAGATTTTTATGGTCAGTAAACACGGTAATAGGGTGTCTGGCTCCCTCTAGCCAATGGCGCCAATTCCTCAAAAGCCAACTTGATGGCCAACAATTCCCTATCTCCCACATCATAATTTCTCTCTGCGGAGGAGAGTTTCTTTGAGAAAAAGGCACACGGTTGCCATTTGGCAGGAGAGGAACCCTGAGACAAGACCGCACCCACCCCTACCTCAGAAGCATCAACCTCAACTATGAAGGGTAACGAAATATCAGGTTGTACTAGGATGGGAGCGGAAGCAAAACTCTCCTTGATATTAGAAAAGGCCTTACGCGCCTCTACCGACCAGGAAGAAAAATCTACCCCCTTTCTGGTCATATCAGTGAGTGGTTTAACAACAGAGGAATAATTCAAAATAAATTTCCTGTAATAATTGGCAAAGCCCAAAAAAACGCATCAGCGCCTTCTGGTTCTCAGGAAGCTCCCACTCAAGCACAGCGCGGACCTTCTCGGGGTCCATGCGAAAACCAGAAGCGGAGACAAGAAATCCCAGAAATTGGATTTCTGGAACCGCAAACACACATTTTTCCCGTTTCGCATATAATTTATTCTCCCGCAGAATGAGCAAGACCTGACGTAAGTGTTCCTTATGAGTCTTGAAATCAGGAGAAAAAATCAAAATGTCATCCAAATACACTAATACAAATTTTCCCATTAAATGATAAAAAATGCTGTTGACGAAATGCTGAAAAACGGCTGGGGCGTTCATCAAACCAAAAGGCATAACCAAATTCTCAAAATGGCCCTCAGGGGTATTGAAAGCCGTCTTCCATTCGTCTCTTTCTCTGACCCTAACCAGGTTGTATGCCCCTCTTAGGTCTAATTTGGAAAAGACTTTAGCCCCAACAACCTGGTTAAACAGGTCCGGGATCAGAGGAAGCGGATAAGGATCACGAATAGTGATACTGTTCAGCTCCCTGAAATCCAGACAAGGTCTTAAAGAACCATCTTTTTTCTTAACAAAGAAAAAACCAGCGGCAACAGGTGACTTCGAGGGTCGTATGTGTCCTTTTCTCAGACTCTCAGAGATATAAGCCCGCATAGCGACCCTCTCAGGTTGGGAGAGATTGTATAAACAAGATTTAGGCAGCTTGGCGCCTGGGATGAGATTAATAGGGCAATCATACTCCCTGTGCGGAGGCAAACCCTGAACTCCACTCTCAGAGAAGACATCCAAAAATTCAGAGAGGAAAGGTGGTACAGTCTTAGTAGAAACCTCAGAAACAGATGTTATGAGGCAATTCTCTCTGCAAAAGTTACTCCAACCATTTATTTGCCTCGCTTGCCAATCAATGGTGGGGTTATGTTTAGTGAGCCAGGGTAGCCCCAACACTAGAGGAGTAGGCAAACCGCTAAGGACGAAACATGACACATCCTCAACATGAGCATCACTCACAATTAAACGGATATTGTGAACTATGCCCTTTAATGATTTCTGAGAAAGTGGAGCTGAATCAATAGCAAAAACAGGAATATCCCTTCCCAAAGTGCATACCTGGAAACCATTAATTATTGCAAATTGATTATCAATGAGGTTGACAGCTGCTCCACTATCCACAAAAATCTCACAAAAAATGCTCTTGCTCTCTAGCGCCACCCTAGCAGGCAGGACAAAACGGGAACTACAAGCAAACGGAAAACCTTCAATTTCCGCCTCAACCCTACCAATAGTAACAGACGGAACATTTTTAAAAGATTTTTTCCTTTTTGTCTCTTTATTACTCCCAGAAAACTGCCTGAATCTCCTTGAGGGACAAACATTTGCCAAATGATTTATACCTCCACAACAAAAACAAACCCTCCCATGCGGGCTGAATCTTCTATTGTCAGAGGCAATCAACCCCAGCTGCATGGGCTCCTGCTCAGAAGGGGCTGAAATGCATCCGTATGTCTTCCGTTTCCGTTCCGTTTTTTGCTGAACCATCTATTGAAAATGTTATGCCCAGCCCAATTTTATCTAAGTAATTACTGTATACTGTATATGCCATACGGAAAAACGGATCCATGAAAAACGAACCGCAAAACACTGAAAAAGCCATACGGTCGTGTGCAATAGGCCTTACTATCCCACTTCTATGCCTCCTTGAAAAAACGCTGCTGGCGATGATGGAAGAGGATGTGGCACAGGAGGAGGAGGAGGAAGAGGGATCATTTCGTAGGGTTTCCGGCAAATGCTCATGTTTGTATTTTGGATATTTCACACTCTTTTGGAGTGTGCCTTAATTTAACAAAATTTAATTAAAACCAAAAACCTGTGTTGGCTATTTCGTCCTCCTCCACCGCCGCTTCCACCTACTCCGCTACGTCCACCGCCTCCTCAAACTCCTACTCCATATGGAACTCCACCTCATAAATCCTTTCTTTTTTTTTGTACGTGTTTTATTTTATATCATTTCACTACTTTGTCATTTACAATTTCGGGTGAAATTCACCAATTTTTGGGTGTATAGTGCCAGTGCTATACCTAGTATGACAGTTGAAAAAAAGAATAAAAAATTATCATTAACATTTTCGGGTGAAATTCACCAATTTTTGGGTGTATAGTACCACTGCTATACCTAGTAGGCCGGTTAACAGACAAAATATATTTGTCAGTTACATTTGCAGTTGAAACTCAACAATTTTTGGGTGTGAAGTACCACTGCTATACCTAGTAGAAAGGTTAAACAATAAAAAAAATTGGTCTCTTACATTTTATGGTGAAATTCACTAATTTTTGGGTGTGATGTACCACTGCTCTACCTAGTAGGCTGCCACCTCCTTTGATTCAATGCTTAAACTTAAGCAAGTTGTACCACATTTAAGCTTCCATGCTTTGTCCCACATTTCCGCTATACTCTTTTGGCCAACATTTGTGCCTCAATAGCTTTTCCCACAATTCCGCTTGACTCTTTTGGCCCACATTTGGGCTTCTGTAATTTGTCCCACATTTGTGCCTCAATAACTTTTCCCACATTTCTTCTTGATCCCAAATTTTAAAAATAAATTTATCTCCCTTAAATTTGGTCTCTTTTTCTCACGCTCCCTCTCTGGCCTGGAACCCTGATTCCCCGCCACCCGTAATAACCATGGTAGGCGCATAAAAGAACATCAAAAGTTGATAGAGCAGATATCAAATTGGATCGTGAACATCACGGGGACGTGCGACATGGTGGGTGGGGCAGTAAGTATGCACATGCTTACACGAACTAACTGACAGGGGTCAGCCCCTGCAACTTCTGGGTCTCCAAATTGGGCACATGGACTGAGCTTGCTCTTTATGCCTTGGAGGTGCTGGCCTGCCCTGCAGCCGGTGTATTGTCTGAACGTGTGTTTAGCACGACTGAAGGGTTATATTTCCCAATGTTTTGGGGTGTACTTTAATTTAAAAAAATAAAAATACATTTAAAACCAAAAAGCAGTGTAGGGTACCTCCTCCTCCTCCACCGCCACTTCCACCTATACCGCCACATTCACCGCCTCCTCAACCTCCTTCTCCATATGGACCTGGTCCTCCTAGATCAAGATTATTTTTTTTCTTATTTTTATGTATTTTATGTTATTTTAAGTCATTTCCCTATCCACATTTGTTTGCAGAGAACTTGCCATGCTCTTAACCACATTTTGACACCATTTGCAGCCCTCTAGCCCTTTCCATGAAATTTTTACAGCCATTTTAGTGCTCAAAAGTTCGGGTCCCCATTGCCTTCAATGGGGTTCGGGTTCAGGTTCAAGTTGAGTTCGAGTTCGGGTCCTGAACTCAAACTTTTTTCTGAAGTTCAGCCGAACCCGTCGAACCCGAACATCCAGATAGAGATAAACCTAGTCCTACCCATTAGAAGGGTAGACTAAAAGACACAATATAGGAGTAATGAAATCGACTGGAGCATAAAAATCTAATACAACTACAATAGACCACTGAGGAAGGGATGTGGAATCATCCCGAAACGCGTCTGGTAGATTCATATTGGACATTTTTCATAGATGTAGATTCATATTGGACTATTGCTGCTATTATTGTGACATCGGATTGCTGCTATTAATGCTGCTGTTGCTAATACGTATGCTGCTATTATTCTAATTTATTTTTCAGATATTTTAATCATCTAATTAATATATACAGTATTTTTAATTTTGTGAGTATAATAAATGATTTTTTAAAATCGCACCCTTAAGTGCTTCACTATCCTCCGCGTTTCAGTATATTGGGCAGACTAGATGGGCCAAATGGTTCTTATCTGCCGACACATTCTATGTTTCTATGTTTCTATGTTTCTTTGGTTTACGAGGAAACAGGGATCTATGAGAAGATCAAGGAATACCAGAGAAGGTGTCTGCTGAAGCCTATGGAGATGTGGGGACACAAGTGGTGATAAATACGCACACTGTGAATGGAATCTTGTGAGTATATTTCTTCCTTGCGGTTGTAAAACACAGTGGCAGTACTTCACCATATGGAGTTTCTATTTGCACTCTGCAGGCACTTGTAGATCTGAGGAGGATTTTGTTACATCTTGTGAACCTGGTGAAAACCCAGTTTTCTTCCCTTTAAATCCGAGGAGAGAGGAAAATAAAATAAAAGTAATATCCCTTTGGCAGCGCAGTCTCTTTTTTGTTTGAACTTTGGCTAAGTGACAAAAACCCACGTCACTATTTGCGGCTTGCAGCGCCGAGGAATTACCGTAAGATAACCAGAGACATTTCTCCTTTGTATTTCGGACAAATGCATATATGCTGTGCTGGTGCACTGGACTTGCATAAAATGGCTGCCGCCGCCCACCTAGATAACAGAGGGATAAAAGTTATTTTTCTGTGTCACTGGGCTCAGGGCAGGGTAAAAAGATTGTGCACTGCACCGACAAAACAAAATCGCTGTAGATCGCTGAGTTAACAAGCACTTCTGATAAAAGATTATTTCCTATTCTCTCCTTCACAGCAGCAGTATCCTATCCATACACTAGTAACAGCAGAGTGACGTTCAGTGCTACGTGACTCCAGCTTATATAGAGGCTGGGTCCCATGCTGCACTGGCCAATCACAGCCATGCCATTAGTAGGCATGGCTGTGATGGCTTCTAAGCCTTTCAAAAAGCGCCATTAAAACACTGAACTCAAACTTTTACTGAAAAGTTTGGATCCGAGGTCCAAAAATCCTAAAGTTCGGTACGAACCCGAACTTTACAGTTTGGGTTCGCTCAACCCTACTGGCCAGCTACATAGTACATGGGACAAACCAATCTGTGCTCTAGCTGCCGTGGCCAATAAACAACCATAAGATTCCCCTTCAGCAAAGCATATCTGTTTCACAAAGAAATGTTTATACTATGCTACATTCAGCAAATGTTCCTTTAGGTGATCTTGGGCATCCACTCATCTGGCCTTAGAAATAGGAAAAAAAGAAGAGAGGCAGACCCCCTTAGTGTCTAACACCCTCTGCTCTAGAGTGGTCCTAATTGACCTACTCATGGTCTTGTGTCTAATTTTCTGCAAAAATACTAATCTGATATACACCTGCATAGATTCCCAAATATATAAAGTAGAGGTTGAGCCTGAGTTAAGGGCTAAATATTCCCCCCCAAAAAATGGACTCAACCTCCAGGTGGAATGACCCAGCACCCCTTCCTGCAGACCGTCAGTGAGATAAGTATAGAGCCCTCCTCAGACAGACCTCTAGGTACATATTTAATTTCCTGAATAAATTAAAGCATGGAGCACATAGAAACAGGAAAATCAATTCTAGAAAGGGAACTGTGAGAACTAGAATAACAAGAATATTGTCTAGTAATTGGATGTCTGATTCTCCATAAAAACTAAAAGTGAAACTCAATAGGTAATTTGGCCAAATTAGTTGGAGGAGAGTCAGTTAATACTGAGCTAGAATGAAATGTATCCAAAAAAGGACTTCAGAAGAGTATGGGGGTGAAATATATAATGCCACCAAAATAAACTGAATTTAGGGTACGGAGCAATAAAAACAGACAATTCTTCCCTCCGAAATAATAAGACTATTAATACATTAAAAGGGAATTGTTTTGGGCATTAGGACACTAATTCCTCTAGCATGTGTGGAAAATATTGAATGGAAGAAATGAGCTTTCCAAAAGCGATACAACAGATGGTTAGTATTCTGATTATAGAGGGGTTGAAATGCTGTAAATAGTGATGGACGAACATCGTGATGGATGATCAAATGTTCGCGAACCGCGCGTTCGCGGCGGTCCCCATTCACTTTAATGGCAGGCAAACCTGAAAAACCTTCAGGTCATATTTGCAGCCAGTAAACACTTACGAGAAGTACACAAATAGTCCCACAACATGGACAGTGATATACCAGAGGGGGATCATTGGCAAACATTCCCACAAAAAATATGTATTTTAATCAGGGGCCATTTTTATGCGTCTTAAAGGGAAACTCTCAAAAATGTGCCCTGCTGAACCCTAGAAATTTTTTATTTCCTATCGATTTGATGTATACAAATGCACAGCACTCCATGTTTTTGTATCCTGCAGAGTCCATAAAAAAATGCATACGTTAACGTAATATTTTTTTCTACCATGGAACGGTATGGTAACGGACGCCACTGTATGGCATCAGTCTGAGGCATCTGTTAATGCATGTATTTTTGGTATGCATTAAATGGATGGCAAAAATAGGATGTGAACCTAGCCCTAGTGTCAGAATAAGCACCAGTACACAGCGGAGCAGCCTGGCGGAGAGGGGAGGCAGCCATGTACTGACAGTGCGCTATCTGGTCCTGGTGGTCAGGGATGAGGACTGTGTTTCCCAAGGATCATTTTCTACTAGGAAATACAGGGCACAGTATAATACACTAGAATCTATATAATATAAAGATATTAGCCCTACCCCGAATAATAATACAATTAGGTGGTCAAATATTATATAGAAATATGTGTATGTTAGGCGTATTTCTGACACAGATTGTGGCGCAAAGGTTCTTAGCACCGCAATCTGCATATTTTTCCCGCTCATGCCAAGTCTAAAAAAGTATGGCGTGGGCAGGGAAAGGGATACAGTTACGGCCATCCAGTTAATGGATACCACCACCATACATCGACCGGACAACACCTCTGTACAGTGACAGGATAACACCGCCATACCATGACTGGATAAAAGGGTATAAGAGGGCACAGTACAGGGAATGACAAACTGCCCTCTTTTTGCAGGCGCAGTAGGATTGGTACCCGCACCTGTTTCGCTGTGGGTGGAAATTCCTCTCCCAGTGCCTGCAACAGCAAAATGCAGCATCTCTTGCAGCAAGGCCTAGAAATGCTGCATTCTGACAGCCCTCTGTGATGCTGGTAACATGTCCGCCATTGTGTGTTTGTACCGGGGGTCTAAGTACGTTGCCACCCAGTACAGGTCCTTGACCCTTAGGGCTCATGCATACGACCGTATGGCTGTTTCAGTGTTTTGCGGACCGTTTTTAATGGATCCGTTTTTTGTTTCAGTAGAGTGTCCGGTTCTGTTCCGTTTTTCATTCAGTTTTTCTGTATAGCATATACAGTATATAGTAATTACATAGAAAAAATTGCGATGAGCATAACATTTCCAATATATGGTTCCGCAAAAACGGAATGGATAAGGAAAACATTCGGAGTACACTCCGTATATGTTCAGTTTTTATTTTCCGGACCTATTGACTTGAATGGAGCCACGGAACGTGATTTGCGGGCAATAATAGGACATGTCACTGAAATAGTAAATATCCCCTTAAAAATTAACTTTTAATTCTTTCCTTTTAAAATCCCACAAATAATAGGACATGTTCTATCTTTGAAGTTTAGTTTTTTTTGCTGACCCATTGAAATGAATGTTTCAGTATAAGTAACGCATACTGAACTCAAAAAACGGCCAGTATACTGAACGCAAAAAACATTTGTGTACTCAAGCCCTTATGCTTTTTATACAGGGGTCCCTCTTCAAACACTGGAGCATGAAAGCCCCCATTTGCACTTAATTGGAAGCGGTGGAGCGCCCTGGCTCCTGCTCATCGCCCAGGAGAATGCCGTCCTCTGTCTCCTCCCGCCAGCCACGGACAACACCAGGGATCCCCGAAAAGTTTAAAGCCTGCTCTTCTTGCTCCTCCCCCTCTCCCAGCCACCATCCTCCTCTGAATCCTCTTCAGACTCCTGCTGACTTCTTCCATATCTTGCAGCTCCTGCTTCTTGATGGCTTGATCAATGACACGATTCAATGCACGCTCCAGAAAGAAGGCGTAAGGTACGATGTCAGTGATGGCGCCCTTGCTGCGACTGATCTGTTTGGTGATCTCATCAAATGGCTGCAGAAGTCTGCATGCGTCGCGCATCAGCAGCCACTGGTGCGGTGAAAAGAAACCAAACTCCCTAGAACCTGTCCTGCCGTAGAGTTCATACAGGTAGTCATTAACGGTACGTTTATGTTGGAGCAGCCTATCAAGCATATACAAGGTAGAGTTCCAGCGCGTTGGGCAGTGACAAATCAGACGTCTGACGGGCAGGTGGTATCGCCGCTGAACGTCAGAAAGGCGAGCCATGGCCGTTTAAGATCTTCTAAAATTGCCAGAGATTTTCCTGGACTGCCGCAAGACATCTTGGACCCCGGGGTATTTTCCAAAGAATTGCTGCACGACCAAGTTCATGACATGTGCCAAGCACGGCACGTGTGTCATTTTGGCCTGTTTCAGCGCGCTCAGCAGATTTGCACCATTGTCGCACACCACTTTACCAACTGTCAAATTGAGCTGGGTTAGCCACTGATCGGCCTGTGACTGCAGAGCTGAAAGCAGTGCAGGACCAGTGTGGCTCTTGGCTTCGAGGCACAACAGCCGCAGCACAGCATGGCAACGTCTCACCTGGCACGTCAAATAGGTTCTGGGGGAGCTTGGGGGGTGCAGCGGAAGAGGCGGTAGCAGTGGAAAAGGAAGAGTTAGAGGATGGAGTAGGAGGAGGAGAAGAAGAGGCAGGCCTGCATGCAATCCATGGCGATAACACCAAATCCACACGGTGCCACGGCCGTCAGGAGGTTCAACCAGTGGGCAGTAAAAGTTATGTACCTTCCCTGCCCATGTTTGCTAGACCACGTGTCCGTGGTCAGATGTAACTTGGCACCGACACGGTGTGCCAGAGATACATTCACTTGCCGCTGAACGTGGCCATTTAGCTCCGGGATGCCCTTCTGGGAGAAATATTTCCTTCCGGAGACCTTCCATTGCGGTGTGCCAATGGCCACAAATTTTCTAAAGGCCTCTGAGTCCACCAGTTTATATGGCAGTAGTTGGCAAGCTAGCAGTTCCAACAAGCCAGCAGTCAGCCGTTGGGCAAGAGGGTTATCCAGCGTCATCATCTTTATACTCTCGAACATTTGGGCCACGGAAGCCTGCCTTTTGCCAGAAGAACGCGACAACGGTACGGTGGAGTGGAGGAAGCACTAGAGGTGAGAGGAGAAGGAGAAGATGCAGGACGTGGAGTGCCGGGAGTGTGGTTTTGTGGGTTCTGAAAGCATTGCTCCCACTGGGTTCGGTGATGGGAGGCCAGGTGCCTTCTTAAGGCGGTCATCCCTAGGTGACTGTTGGGCTTACCACTACTTATGCGTTGACAGCACAGGCTGCAGATGGCAACACTATTGTCAGCAGCTGACACGTTAAAAAAAGCCATGTGACGGCGTCCTGGGAGCACAAGATGTGACCATGCATGGTGGATGGCTCATTCCAGATACATTTGCAGTCTGCTTTTTGCCTCCTGTGTACTGCGAGTTCTGCCTACTTCTCCTCCTTCTCCTCCCTATCTGCTGGTCTGTCTCTCCCTCTGAACTCCCCTCCTCTTCCTCTGTTGTGTGCACCCATGTGACATCCATTGACACGTTGTCATCGTCACCTTCACCACCACTGACATGAGATCTCGGAGTAGGCAGCAACAGCGGGGACCACCCTCTTTGGGCTGATCTGGGTATGGCGTCAGACCGCTGGGTGGCGGTCGTTGCTACCTCCTCTTCCTCATCCGATGCCAAGAATGGCTGCGCAGCGGTAAGGTCTGGGAATGGATTGGAAAATATTTCCTCTGACTGGAGTGGTGGTGGTGGTCGTGTCTTTGGGGCTGCACACAGCAGAGAGTGAGGAGGGTGCAGATACAGAGGATGAGGAGGGTGCATAAGCGGAAGGCTGAGTGAGCTACTCAACCAACTCTGTTGTATCCTTTGACATAATTGCACACACCTTCTCCAACTTCCCACTTAAGCTCCAGCCTGGTGCACCTGCCCGACCCCTACCACCCCTACCTGACCCTGTGCCAAAGTCCCTCGAGAAGAGCAGTATTTGTGGAAGATGATATATGGCAGGCCTCAATCAGTTGTTAGTTGAAACTGGTATATCACCCTCAAGCAGTAATTTTGTGGACACAGATATATGGAAAACCTCTATCACTATTTTGTGGAAGCTGATATATGGCAGGCCTCAATCAGTTTTTAGTTGAAGCAGGTATATCAAAACCCACAATCTGTATTTTGTGGACGCAGGTATATGGAAAACCTCTAGCACTATTTTGTGGAAGCTGATATATGGAAGGCCTCAATCAGTTGTTTGTTGAAGCTGGTATATCACCCTCAAGCAGTAATTTTGTGGATGCATGTATATGGAAAACCTCAATCACTATTTTGTGGAAGCTGATAGATTGCAGCCCTCAATCAGTATTTTCTGTAAGCATACAAATGCACTATAATGTACTTTCTATGTTAGAAAGTATATTATAAGTATATCATACCCCCTCTGTGTATCACACCTATCGATAACACAACGTTACAGTCCTTAAAAGGACTTGTGTGGCCCTATTAGCTAGCATTTGGTGTCCCTAAGTTCCTAACAGCCTGTCCCTGCTCCAAAATACAACCTCTCCCTACACTGGCAAAACACATAATGTAAAATGGCTGCCAGATCGGGTTCTAATATAGGGTTGGGGGGGTGTCCGTGTTCTGAAATGTCTCAATTGGCTGTCCGGTCTCACCTGATGAATGTGTCATGGGTCATAGTTTGGCGCAATGCAAAAGAATATGGCGCGCGTGGACATCGCCATATGTTTGCATGTTCAGCAGATCGCGAAAGCACAAAGTTTGGCGCGAACCGCAAGGCCATCACTATTTATAGACATACCTCTGATTAACTATTGCTCCCTAGCCTGCATTTGATGCTTTAGGTGGGCTGTTTTGCCCCAGATTTTAGTATCGAATCCGCAATAAAGTTAGTTTTTATTTTATTTTAACGTTCGTTACCAGGCTGAGAATTAATGACAATCGCGAACGTCTACTTTTTACACTGATTTAACCTGTTAGTTAGCAGCATGAGGAGACCACAGAGTGATGAAATGGCAGCAGCATGAGGAGACCATAGAGTGGTGATTTGGCAGCAGCATGAGGAGACCACAGAGTAGTGAAGTGGCAGCAGCATGAGGAGACCACAGAGTGGCAAGGTGACAGTGTGGAGGTGGCAGCAGCAGCATGAGAAAGCCACAGAGTGGCCCAGAGACACAGTTGTGAGTTGGCAGCAGCATGAGGAGGCCACAAAATGGCAAGGTGACATAGTGTGAAGGTGGAAGCAGCAGCATGAGTGGACCACAGAGTGGCAGAGTGGCAGAGTGGCAAGGTGACATAGTGTGGGGGTGGCAGCAGCAGCATGAGGAAGCCACAGAGTGGCACAATGACAGAGTGTGGAGGTGGCAACAGTAGCATGAGGAGACCATAGAGGGGCCCAGAGACACAGTTGTGAGTTGGCAGCAGCATGAGGAGACCACAGAGTGGCAAGTTGACATAGTGTGGGGGTGGCAGCCGCATCAGCATGAGGAGACCACATGACAAACAGGAGAGAGAATTCTCAAACACCCAAACACATTTGCCAGGACACAATGAAGAACACATGAAAGTTCTCATATTAAAAGGTAACTTCAAGTCCCAAAGAGATAGAAGAATTTGGGAATACAAATTTATAACACTGCTTGACACTTTGAATACTGGACTGAATTTGTCCCCAGGATTTTTGACACACTACAAGATCTAAAGGTCTCTGAGATAAAAACAATTTAGGGACCATAAAACTTTAACACCCCTTATCTGTAAGATAACTCAGGACTCACTCTCAAGATCTTTGATATTCTGTTGTATATATTGTATATATATTGCATATATATTGCTGTTTCTTCATATATTCTTGTAGCACGCCTGATGAAGGGACTGGTGATGTCTCGAAAGCTCACTATGAAACATAATTACTTCTATTTTTGTTAGCTATTAAAAGGTATCAAACCTGCAATACTCTTATTTTGTTTCTCTTAATGAGAGCAGTAAACTAGTTTTCTAGTGACCCAATGACAGAGTGGGGAGGTGGGTGGCAATAATGCAACGAGCCAGACCACAGTGGAAACACGTGAGGCTACGGTGTGCCGATGGGGGTAGTAGTTGTTTGTACTCACAGTTAGCAGAGCATCCCTGGGCTGTCAGTGCAGTGGATGGGAAGACGGCACTAAATCCTCCGGGGCACTCTCTATTGCAGGGAACACCAGCCAGATGGAATTTGATCAATTTGGTCTTACCTTGTCCTCATGGTGGCGCCATTTTGGACATGTGCAGACTGCAGTTTCTTATAACCTCTGAGTGCATCATCACTTGCCTGCTGCCTGGGCATCGCACAGTGATGATGTGGCAACATCTGACTATATCAGTCTGCTCAGGGTTCAGGGTCATTGCCCTTGCGTTTGTTCTCCAAGCTGCATCTCTGGCAGGCTGAGCTCCTTGTGTGTTCCTGTGTATGATCCAGCCTGGCTGACGTTTCCTCTGGCTCTCGACCCCGCATCGGCAGACGTACCCGCTTTGGATCTGACCCCGGCTTGGACGACTACCCGCTTTGGATCTGACCCCGGCTTGGAGGACTACCCGCTTTGGACCTGACCCCAGCTTGTACGGCTACCCGCTTTGGACCTGATTCTGGCTTGGACAACTACCTGCATTGGACTTGACCGGCTTCTTCCTAACCTTGCTGTCCCTGATGAATGTTTATTTATGTTCCTTTAAATAAACAACTTTATTTTACCTGCGTTTGCATGTTATCTAGTTTCCTGACTTACATGACATTACACAAGGGCCATGAATCCTGCCGATGCAGGTACTCCCACGCTCCCTATGCTGGTCTCCAGGCTCGATCAACAAGATCACCTTTTGGGTCAATTTGCTCAGGCGTTGCAGATGTTGCTTGCAAGCACAGCACACCTTCCTCCTGGTGCTGCTGAGCCGGTGGTTCCTCCTGATGCTGCTCCCATTGCCACTCCTGCTCTTGCAGCTTAGGTCCCTGTTTCCAGAGGGATGACTGGTTCAGCCCCCCCTGCCGCAGCAATATGAGGGTGAACCGAGTCAGTGTCGTGGCTTCCTAAACCAAGTGGGCATATATTTTTTAATGGCCCCTCAGGTGTTTCCTTCTGACCGGTCCAAAGTGGGCTTCCTGATTTCGTTGCTCTTGGACAAGGCCTTGACCTGGGCAAATCCCTTATGGGAGAACGATAAACCTATGATACGCGATTACCCGAGTTTTGTTGCCTCCTTTCATAGGGTATTCAATGTACCTGCTCGTTCTGTCTCTGCTGCGAAGCAGCTCCTGTCCATTTAACAGGGCATACGAACAGTAGCTGAATATGCCATTGAATTCCATACCCTGGCTGTAGAGGTGGGTTGCTATAATGAGGCACTGGTGGCTGCCTTCACGCATGGTCTCCCTGATGAGCTTGAGGCTCTCGTTTCCTTCCTGATTTTGATCGATACCAGGCTAAGGGAGAGGCTTTCGTTTAAGGAGCGCCTGCGGAGGCCTCCTACCAGATTGACTCCTACGTTTTCTTTCCCACCCATTCCTCCCTCACCTCCAACTCCTCCTGGGGATGGTGCGCCTGGCAGTGAACTTATGCAGCTGGGATTCACTCACCTTTCTGAGGCTGAGCGGACATTTAGGAGGAGGGAGGGCCTGTATTGCGGTGTCAGTTGGCATTTCTTCAAGTCATGCCTGACCCGTCTGGGAAATGCTCGCACCTAAGGTCCTGTCGGGGGGCAGATCTTGGGTGGAATTTCCTCATCCCCAGCTTCCTGTAAAGATAAAACGCTGATCACAGTTGTCCTCTCGTGGACAGGGGGCACAGAGGTTACACAAGCATTGGTGGACTCCGGTGCTTGCGGTTATTTTATTGACAGTTCATTTGTTGCTGCAAATTCCATACCTCTGCAGCCTCGTGTTACTTCACTGGCCATCGAGGGCATTGATGGGAGACCTCTGCGACCTGTGCAGGTTACCCACGAGACTGTTCCGGTTGATACGGCGATTGGGGCTGTTCACAGGGAATCTGCCTATTTTCAGGTTATTTCATGGTTTTGAGGTTCCCTTGGCTTCAGCTGCACAATCGGACCTTTGATTGGCAGTCGGCCGAGATCGTCTCTCGGTCTCCACAGTGTGGCGCTGTTTGCATAAATGGGCCTGTTAAGGTAGTTTGTACCTCCTCGGATTCTGTGTTGCCTCCTTAATATCTTGAGTATCTGGGTGTATTTTACAAGATGCGTGCTGATGCCCTTGCTCCTCATCGTCCCTACGAATGTGCTGTAGATCTGCAACCCGATGCTATTCCCCTTCGTGTCAGGGTTTATCCTCTTTCCGTTGCAGAGAATAAGGTGATGGAGGAGTACGTTGCAGATGCGCTCCTCCGGGGACACATTCGCAAGTCCACTTCTGGCTTTTTCATTGTAAAGAAAAAGGGAGGCGAGTTGAGACCTTGCATTGACTATAGGGCTCTCAATCGCATCACTGTCAAGAATGCCTACCCGATTCTGTTGATTACTGAATTGTTCAACGGCCTCAAAGGAGCAACGGTCTTTACCAAGCTTGACCTAAGAGCAGCATATAACCTCTTAAGGATCAAGGAGGGTGATGAGTGGAAGACCGCGTTTAACACCAGAACCGGTCATTATAAATATCTGGTCATGCCTTTTAGCTTGTGCAATGCGCCTGCCTGCTGAGTTCCTTAATGATGTCAATCGTGATATGCTGCAGCAATGTGTGGTGGTCTATGACATCTTGGTTTATTCAGACTCCATTGATTTACACTACCTGGATATCAGACAGGTGCTTCAACGGTTACGTAGGAATGGGCTTTTCTGTAAGCTTGAGAAATGTGAATTTTACCTGTCTCAGGTTGTTTTCTTAGGCTATATCATTTCTGCTGAAGGGTTCTCCATGACCTGTCAGAAGGTTTTGGCAGTTCTGCAATGGCCTCGCCCCAACTATTATCGGAAATGTATCAGGAATTTTTCCGCACTGGCCAAACCCATCTCAGATCTGACTAAGAAGGGCAGCGATCCCCACAATTGGATGCCTGCTGCTTCCCAGGATTTGAGGACCTCAAGTCTGCTTTCACTTCGGCTCAGATTTTGTCTCATCCCAATCCTGGTTAGTCCTTTGTCCTAGAGGTGGACGCGTCTGAGACAGGAGTAGGCGCCTTCCTTTCTCAGTGTCGGACACCTGATGGACCCTTGCTTCCTTGTGGGTTCTACTCTAAGAAGCTGTCTCCAGCAGAATTCAATTACGAGATTGGAGACAGAGAGTTCTTCGCTATCATCCTGGCTCTCAAAGAGTGGAGATACTTGCTCGAAGGTTTTGTGGTTCCCGATCTTATTCTTACCGACCATAAGAATCTGACGTATCTCTCTGAGGCCAAGAGGCTTACACCCTGTCAGGCTAGATGGACCTTATTCTTGTCTCGTTTTAACTATGTGGTCTCCTATTTCACCAGCTCCAAGAATGTTAAGGCTGATGTCTTGTCTCGCCAGTATTCTGAGTTGTCCAGGGAGGATTCCGTGCCAACGCCAGTCATACCTTCCAATCATATCCTGGCTGCTATCCGCACCAACTTGACCTCTCCTCTTGGGGAACAGATCTTGGCTGCTCAGTCAAATGCACCCACAGTGAGACCTGCTCGCAAATGTTTTGTGCCTGAAGGGTTGTGCATCAAGCGCTGAGCACATACCACAATTCAAGGACTTCCGGTCATCCTGGTAAGAACCAGATGTTCTGGGCTGTTTCCTGTCAGTTCTGGTGGCCGTCTCTCCGAACTGATGTTGCCGCGGATGTGGCTGCGTGTTCTGTCTGTGCGCAGAACAAATCTTCAAAGCCGCCTATCCTTGGGTCTACTGCATCCCATTCCCAATGGGGAGCGTCCCTGATCTCACCTGGCCATGGACTTTATTGTGGAACTTCCTGCATCCCGAGGTTACACGGTTATCTTCATAGGTGTCGATCGGTTCTCCGAGATGTGCCACTGTGTTCCATTTAAGAAGCTGCCTACCACTCAGGAGCTGGCCTCTGTGTTTGCCAGGGAGGTCTTCCGTTTACACGGGTTACCTAAGGAGATTGTCTCAGACCGCGGGAGCCAGTTTGTCTCTAGGTTCTGGCGTTCCTTTTTTTTCTTATTTGGGTGTTCACCTCTCCGCCTCAGCCTACCATACGCAGTCTAATGGTGCCGCTGAATCAATGAAAAATCCAGCAAGCCGCCAATATGTTGCGAATATTAATCTTCTTTATTGCTCAGTAGATTATTTCAAATTTTTCAAATAACGCGTTTCGGCATATAGCCTTCATCAACAGATGATTCATGTCATGATTCACAGTGACTCTTATATATACACATCAATCAATCAAAGTGACATCATCCACCCACTTATGGGTGGAAACAAAAACATAGACCAATCAATTTCTTAGTTTCACTATAGTGCGAGAACACACATAACAGAAGAGATTTCACAATATCGAAAATAGTGGATCAGCGAGTCGATAATGTCTACAATAAAGGAAAAGAAATAAATTATTTGAATTAAGCAACACGAAAATGTATATATAATCTTATAACCTTGCAACCTCATAATCGCGATTCAGACCCTTGGGATGTAATGTATCAAGAGTGTGTATCCAAAATGCCTCTCTACGAAGTGAAAGCTTTTTTATATCGCCTCCTCTCCTTCGTCTCACAACTTACTCCAAAACCTGAAACCTTAACTGAGATATAGAATGTTTACATCTATCAAAGTGGTAAGGCAACAGTAACAGTAGATTTTTTGTCCTAATTGTGGACTTATGCTTGCATATCCTGTCCTTCACCGTTTGCATAGTTTCGCCCACATATGCAAGCCCACATGGGCGTTTGATCAAATACACCAAATTTTTTGACTCACAGGTAAAAAAAAAAATTACATTTTGAAGGTCTTTCCTGTTTGGGGATGATATACCTCAGATCCTTTGATTATATGGGAACATTGAAGACAATGTAGGCGCGGGAATGTGCCTTTTTTATTGTCCTCAATGTGCTCTGTCTCAATGTTTTCTTTTTGCTCCCTAAATCTGCATGAACCAATTTTTATCTCTCAGGCTGGGGTTCTTTTTGGTACAGATCAGTGGTGGATTTTTAAATTCCTCCACATTCGGGTACGCTTTGGTTAAGATACTCCAATATTTCCTAACCACACCATCTATACTCGCATTATAGGGATGATATTTATGTATAAACGCTATGCGCTGTTGTTCACTACCTCAAGTATCTTGAGATGGGGAATCGGTTCTAGCTTTCTCTAAAATGGACCTCGGGTACCACCTTTCACTGAATCTCACAGCCATTTCCTGCAATCTGTGGTCCTGCATAAGTGGGTCAGAAACTATTCTTTTTATTCTCTGAAACTGACTTTGGTATTGCTTTCTTCAGTGAGGGTGGGTGTGCACTTGTAAAATGTAAAATGCTGTTCCTGTCTGTCTCTTTCCTGAACAAATCAGTTAAAAGACGGCCGTACTCATCCTTCATTACCACAGTATCCAAAAAGCTCACCTTCTGCTTATCACAGGTAATAGTAAATCTAAGACCATCACAGACCCTGTTCAGATATTCAAAGAACTCGGATAGGATCTCACGTGGCCCCGCCCACACGCCAAAAATATAGTCTATAAATCTTTTCCAAATAAGTACATTTTCTTGGTATATTGCTAAAGACAAAAGACTCCTCAAAGGCTGACAAAAACGCATTTGCATAGGGCGGGGCCACATTCGATCCCATCGCGGTTCCCCGTTGCTGCAAATAATATGCATCTTCAAACATAAAATAATTGTTGTACAACGCCAAACGTAGCATATGTAGAAAAAATTCCTGTTGTGTCGTTGGGTAGTTACTAGTTAATAGTATATCAGCCACCGCCTGAATCCATTTCTCATGATCAATTGATGTGTAGAGACTCACCACATCAATTGTCACGAGCCAACTATCCACCGGGATGGAATGTAGGTCTGTAATTGCTTTCAAAAATTGCGTTGTATCCAACAAAAACAACCAAGTGTTTTTTATCAAGGGTGTTAAGACCTTTTCCAGGGAGATAGATAAGGGGGACAATATTGAATCCACCAAGGCCACTATTGGATGCCCGCTAATATGGTGGCGCTGAGCGTTCCAACCAAGCCCTGGAGCAATTTCTCCGCTGCTATATCTCTGACCATCATGACAATTAGGTTGATCTGCCATCAACTCATCCTCTGGAATGTTTCTGTTTATGGCAAATTTTTGTTTCCAGCCCTCTGTGTTGCCCGAGTCGTTCTTGCCACAGGACATTCCGGCTGTGGAGGTGTCACATCTGTGACAGGTCTCAGAAGGTCTGAAAGATAAATGTCACGGATGTAGTAGGGGAGAACACCAAAAGACAATCAAGAAGGAAGGGGAAAGACACTAGGCCTCACCGCTAGGGAAGGAAAAGGGTCACCACTAGAGTTGAGCGAACACCTGGATGTTCGGGTTCGACGAGTTCGGCCGAACTTTCGAAAAATGTTCGGGTTCGGGATCCGAACTCGACCCGAACTTCATCCCGAACCCGAACCCCATAGAAGTCAATGGGGACCCGAACTTTTGGGCACTAAAAAGGCTGTAAAACACACCCGGAAAGGGCTAGAGGGCTGCAAAAGGCAGCAAAATGTAGTTAAATCCCCTGCAAACAAATGTAGATAGGGAAATGATGAGTTAACATAAAATAAATAAAAATTAAACAATATTAATTGGAGTGAGGTCCCATAGCACAGAATCAGGCTTCAAGTCACCCACCAATGGAGAAGGTCACTTACTATTATTTTGACCACAGCACCCAGACAAAGGAGAGAGGTCCCACAGCAGAGAACCAGGCATCATATCACCCACCACAGGAGTAGGCCACCATTTAGTTACTTTGACCCCTACACCCAGACGGAGGAGAGAGGTTACACAGCAGAGAATCAGGCATTTAGATCACCCACCACAGGAGTAGGCCACCATTGAATCAGACCCCGGCAACCATGTCAGATGGCACAAGCATAAGCTTTATATCAATCAGCACAGGAGAAGGCGACTTTGACAGACTTTGACCCCTACACCCGGACGGAGGAGAGAGGTTTCAAAGCAGAGAATCAGGCATTTAGATCACCCACCACAGGAGTAGGCCCCAATTTAATGGGACCCCGGCAACCATGTCAGATGGCACAACCATCAGCTTCATATCAATCAGCACAGGAGAAGGCGACTTTGAAAGACTTTGACCCCTACACCCAGATGGAGGAGAGAGGTTTCACAGCAGAGAATCAGGCATCATATCAACCACCACAGGAGAAGCCACCATTTAGTTACTTTGACCCCTGCACCCAGGAAGAGGAGAGAGGCACCACAGCACATATTCTGGCATCATATCAGCCACCACAGGAGAAGCCACCATTGAGTTACTTTGACCCCCGCACCCAGGAAGAGGAGAGAGGCACCACAGCACATATTCTGGCATCATATCAGCCACCACAGGAGAAGCCACCATTGAGTTACTTTGACCCCCGCACCCAGGAAGAGGAGAGAGGCACCACAGCACATATTCTGGCATCATATCAGCCACCACAGGAGAAGCCACCATTGAGTTACTTTGACCCCTGCACCCAGGAAGAGGAGAGAGGCCCCACAGCACATATTCTGGCATCATATCAGCCACCACAGGAGAAGCCACCATTTAGTTACTTTGACCCCTTCACCCAAACAGAGGAGAGAGGTTCCACATCAGAGAATCAGGCATCATATCAACCACCACAGGAGTAGGCCACAATTTAATGGGACCCCGGCAACCATGTCAGATGGCACAACCATCAGCTTCATATCAATCAGCACAGGAGAAGGCGACTTTGAAAGACTTTGACCCCTACACCCAGACGGAGGAGAGAGGTTTCACAGCAGAGAATCAGGCATTTAGATCACCCACCACAGGAGTAGGCCCCCATTGAATCAGACCCTGGCAACCATGTCAGATGGCACAACCATCAGCTTTATATCAATCAGCACAGGAGAAGGCGACTTTGAAAGACTTTGACCCCTACACCCAGATGGAGGAGAGAGGTTTCACAGCAGAGAATCAGGCATCATATCAACCACCACAGGAGAAGCCACCATTTAGTTACTTTGACCCCTGCACCCAGGAAGAGGAGAGAGGCACCACAGCACATATTCTGGCATCATATCAGCCACCACAGGAGAAGCCACCATTGAGTTACTTTGACCCCCGCACCCAGGAAGAGGAGAGAGGCACCACAGCACATATTCAGGCATCATATCACACACCACAGGAGAAGGCCTCTTTCAGTGATTTAGGCCTTTGGACCCAGACAGAGGAGAGAGGCACCACAGCACATATTCTGGCATCATATCAGCCACCACAGGAGAAGCCACCATTGAGTTACTTTGACCCCTGCACCCAGGAAGAGGAGAGAGGCCCCACAGCACATATTCTGGCATCATATCAGCCACCACAGGAGAAGCCACCATTGAGTTACTTTGACCCCCGCACCCAGGAAGAGGAGAGAGGCACCACAGCACATATTCTGGCATCATATCAGCCACCACAGGAGAAGCCACCATTGAGTTACTTTGACCCCCGCACCCAGGAAGAGGAGAGAGGCACCACAGCACATATTCAGGCATCATATCACACACCACAGGAGAAGGCCTCTTTCAGTGATTTAGGCCTTTGGACCCAGACAGAGGAGAGAGGCACCACAGCACATATTCTGGCATCATATCAGCCACCACAGGAGAAGCCACCATTTAGTTACTTTGACCCCTTCACCCAAACAGAGGAGAGAGGTTCCACATCAGAGAATCAGGCATCATATCAACCACCACAGGAGTAGGCCACAATTTAATGGGACCCCGGCAACCATGTCAGATGGCACAACCATCAGCTTCATATCAATCAGCACAGGAGAAGGCGACTTTGAAAGACTTTGACCCCTACACCCAGACGGAGGAGAGAGGTTTCACAGCAGAGAATCAGGCATTTAGATCACCCACCACAGGAGTAGGCCCCCATTGAATCAGACCCTGGCAACCATGTCAGATGGCACAACCATCAGCTTTATATCAATCAGCACAGGAGAAGGCGACTTTGAAAGACTTTGACCCCTACACCCAGATGGAGAAGAGAGGTTTCACAGCAGAGAATCAGGCATCATATCAACCACCACAGGAGAAGCCACCATTTAGTTACTTTGACCCCTGCACCCAGGAAGAGGAGAGAGGCACCACAGCACATATTCTGGCATCATATCAGCCACCACAGGAGAAGCCACCATTGAGTTACTTTGACCCCCGCACCCAGGAAGAGGAGAGAGGCACCACAGCACATATTCTGGCATCATATCAGCCACCACAGGAGAAGCCACCATTGAGTTACTTTGACCCCTGCACCCAGGAAGAGGAGAGAGGCCCCACAGCACATATTCTGGCATCATACTAACCACCACAGGAGAAGCCACCATTGAGTTACTTTGACCCCTGCACCCAGGAAGAGGAGAGAGGCCCCACAGCACATATTCTGGCATCATATCAGCCACCACAGGAGAAGCCACCATTGAGTTACTTTGACCCCCGCACCCAGGAAGAGGAGAGAGGCACCACAGCACATATTCTGGCATCATATCAGCCACCACAGGAGAAGCCACCATTGAGTTACTTTGACCCCCGCACCCAGGAAGAGGAGAGAGGCACCACAGCACATATTCAGGCATCATATCACACACCACAGGAGAAGGCCTCTTTCAGTGATTTAGGCCTTTGGACCCAGACAGAGGAGAGAGGCACCACAGCACATATTCTGGCATCATATCAGCCACCACAGGAGAAGCCACCATTGAGTTACTTTGACCCCTGCACCCAGGAAGAGGAGAGAGGCCCCACAGCACATATTCTGGCATCATATCAGCCACCACAGGAGAAGCCACCATTTAGTTACTTTGACCCCTGCACCCAGGAAGAGGAGAGAGGCACCACAGCACATATTCTGGCATCATATCAGCCACCACAGGAGAAGCCACCATTTAGTTACTTTGACCCCTTCACCCAAACAGAGGAGAGAGGTTCCACATCAGAGAATCAGGCATCATATCAACCACCACAGGAGTAGGCCACAATTTAGTTTATTTGACCCCTGCACCCAGGAAGAGGAGAGAGGCCCCACAGCACATATTCTGGCATCATATCACACACCACAGGAGAAGGCCTCTTTCAGTGATTTAGGCCTTTGGACCCAGACAGAGGAGAGAGGTCAGAGATTAGCTTCATATCCCCCAGCACAGCAGAAGACCGCTTTATTTGACTTAGGCCTCAGCACCCAGACAGAAGACAGAGGTAGCATGGCAGAGGTTATGGCTTCATGTCACCCGTTAGTTTAACCGGCCACTTTCATCTGGTTAGGCCCCGGCGCCCAGACAGAGAAGAGTTTCATTCAACTGTGGGTTTCATAAAATTTGTATCAAATAAAGAAGTGGCCCGTAGCACAACAAGACATGTTTTAGGCAGTTAATAAGGACTACTCTGCACAAGGGAGGGACAGGTCCTGTGGGATCCATGCCTGGTTCATCTTTATGAAGGTCAGCTTGTCCACGTTGGCTGTGGACAGGCGGCTGCGCTTGTCAGTAATGACGCCCCCTGCCGTGCTGAATACGCGTTCAGATAAAACGCTGTCCGCCGGGCAGGAAAGCACCTCCAAGGCATAACATGCTAACTCTGGCCACGTGGACAATTTCGAAACCCAGTAGTTGAATGGGGCCGAACCATCCGTCAGGATGTGGAGGGGTGTGCAGACATACTGTTCAACCATGTTAGTGAAATGCTGCCTCCTGCTAACACGTTCCGTATCAGGTGTCGGTGCAGATACCTGTGGCGTGGAGACAAAACTTTTCCACATTTCTGCCATGCTAACCCTGCCCTCAGATGAGCTGGCCGTGACACAGCTGCGTTGGCGACCTCTTGCCACTCCTCTGCCTTCACCTTCCACCTGTTCCCCTGTGACATGTGGGAATGCTCTCAAGAGCGCCTCTATCAGCGTGCGCTTGTACTCGCGCATCTTACGGTCGCGCTCCAGTTCAGGAATTAAAGTGGGCACATTGTCTTTATACCGGGGATCCAGCAGGGTGGCCACCCAGTAGTCTGCACACGTTAAAACGTGGGCAACTCTGCTGTCGTTGCGCAGGCATTGGAGCATATATTCGCTCATGTGGGCCAGGCTACCCATGGGTAAGGACAAGCTGTCCTCTGTGGGAGGCGTATCGTCATCGTCCACCGTATCCCCCCAGCCACGCACCAGTGATGGGCCTGGGCTGCCACCCCGCTGTGAACTTGCGTCATCCTCGTCCCCCTCCACCTCCTCCTCGTCCTCCAGTACAGTGCCTTGGCTGGCGACTTGTGAACCTGTCCTCTGCTGCTTAAACAAACCTCCCTCTGAGCCACTTCGAACAGACTGGCCCGAAAGTGTTAGAAACGAGCCCTCATCCTCCTCCTCCACCTGGGCCACCTCCTCTAACATCATTGCCCTAAGTGTTTTCTCAAGGAGACATAGAAGTGGTATTGTAATGCTGATAACAGTGTCATCGCCACTGGCCATGTTGGTGGAGTACTCGAAACAGCGCAGCAGGGCACACAGGTCTCGCATGGAGGCCCAATCATTGGTGGTGAAGTGGTGCTGTTCGGCAGTACGACTGACGCGAGCGTGCTGCAGCTGAAACTCCACTATGGCCTGCTGCTGCTCGCACAGTCTCTCCAGCATGTGCAAGGTGGAGTTCCACCGGGTGGGCACGTCGCATATGAGGCGGTGAGCGGGAAGGCCGAAGTTCCTCTGTAGCGCAGACAGGCGAGCAGCGGCAGGATGTGAACGGCGGAAGCGCGCACAGACGGCCCGCACTTTATGCAGCAGCTCTGATATGTTGGGGTAGTGGTGAATGAACCTCTGCACCACCAAGTTCAGCACATGCGCCAGGCAAGGGATGTGCGTCAAACCGGCTAGTCCCAGAGCTGCCACGAGATTTCGCCCATTATCGCATACCACCAGGCCTGGCTTGAGGCCCACCGGCAGAAACCACTCGTCGGTCTGTTGTTCAATACCCCGCCACAACTCCTGTGCGGTGTGGGGCCTGTCCCCCAAACAAATGAGTTTCAGAATGGCCTGCTGACGTTTACCCCGGGCTGTGCTGAAGTTGGTGGTGAAGGTGTGTGGCTGACCGGATGAGCTGGTGGAAGCAGTGGAGGAGGAAGCCGAGTAGGAGGAGGAGGTTACAGGAGGCAGAGAATGATGCCCTGCGATCCTAGGGGGCGGAAGGACGTGCGCCAAGGAACTGTCCGCCGGGGGCCCAGCCGCCACTACATTCATCCAGTGTGCAGTTAGTGAGATATAGCGTCCCTGGCCGTGCTTACTGGTCCACGTATCTGTGGTTAGGTGGACCTTGCCACAAATGGCGTTGCGCAGTGCACACTTGATTTTATCGGACACTTGCATGTGCAGGGAAGGCACGGCTGTCTTGGAGAAGTAGTGGCGGCTGGGAACCACATACTGCGGGACAGCCATGGCCATCAGCTGTTTGAAGCTGTCTGTGTCCACCAGCCGGAATGACAGCATTTCAAAGGCCAGCAGTTTAGAAATGCTGGCGTTCAGGCCAAGGGCTCGAGGGTGACTCGGGGGGAATTTGCGCTTCCTCTCTAAGGTTTGAGATATTGAGAGCTGAACGCTGCTGTGTGATATAGTGGAGACGCTAGTTGACGGTGGCGGTGGTGGTGGTGTCGGTGGCACATCCTCTGTTTGCTGCTCGGCAGGTGGCAACATTCCTCTCGAGGCGGAAGCCGAGGCAGCAGCGGTAGAGGGAGCAGGGGGAGCCTCAGCGAGTGCCTGGTTTTTAAGGTGTGTACCCCACTGCAGTTCATGCTTTGCATGTAGATGCCTGGTCATGCAGGTTGTGCTGAGGTTCAGAACGTTAATGCCTCGCCTCAGGCTCTGATGGCAGAGCGTGCAAGTCACTCGGGTCTTGTCGGTAGGACATTGTTTAAAGAAGTGCCATGCCAGGGAACTCTTTGAAGCTGCCTTTGTGGGGCTGGGTCCCTGTTGGCGATGTCCAGTAGCAGGCGAACTCTGGGGGCGGCGGCTCGTCTGCTTTGGCCCCCTGCTCCCTCTTTGGCTTCGCTGTTGTCTCGGTCTCACCACTACCTCTTCCTCTGAACTGTGAAAGTCATCGCCACGACCTTCAGTCCATGTGGGGTCTAAGACCTCATCGTCCTCTGCATCGTCTTCCACCCAGTCTCCCTCCCTGACCTCCTCCTGTTCAGTCTGCACACTGCAAAAAGTCTGCACACAGCAACAGAGGCTCCACGGACACCACCACGACCGCGTCCTCGTCCCTTAATAGTATTTTTCTTCATTGTTGCGATTCAACTCGCACCACAATGAAATATATTATTTTTTATAAGCAAAATCCCCTCACTGGAATACTTTCAGTCTTTTGACTGTATGGATTACAGATGGAATGACTGTTATATGTGAGTACCGCTTTCTTTGACAGATTCTAGTATGGGTACATATATGTTTTCCCAACCCCAGCACATTAGTTTGCTAATTCCAGATGTATGAAACGCAGGCCTAACTGTATCTAGTATATTGAACGCCAGATAAACTAACTTGGCCTTTTTTAAATAAAAAAAATTCCCTCACTGGAATACTTTCAGTCTTTTGACTGTATGGATTACAGATGGAATGACTGTTATATGTGAGTACCGCTTTCTTTGACAGATTCTAGTATGGGTACATATATGTTTTCCCAACCCCAGCACATTAGTTTGCTAATTCCAGATGTATGAAACGCAGGCCTAACTGTATCTAGTATATTGAACGCCAGATAAACTAACTTGGCCTTTTTTAAATAAAAAAAAAATTCCCTCACTGGAATACTTTCAGTCTTTTGACTGTATGGATTACAGATGGAATGACTGTTATATGTGAGTACCGCTTTCTTTGACAGATTCTAGTATGGGTACATATATGTTTTCCCAACCCCAGCACATTAGTTTGCTAATTCCAGATGTATGAAACGCAGGCCTAACTGTATCTAGTATATTGAACGCCAGATAAACTAACTTGGCCTTTTTTAAATAAAAAAAAAATTCCCTCACTGGAATACTTTATGGCTTTTCACTGTATGGATTACAGGTGGACTGGTATTAGTAGGGGTGACACAAGCACACCCAAGTCCCTGATGTAGGATTTCTATGGCACAGACCACTATTACAAGTGATTAATGGACGTTGGGAGAGATTGTGCTGCAGCACTAGTCCCAAGATGGCCGCCGCCTATCAGCCCAGTAACATGTGCCACAAAATGGTCTGCACAACCTTTAAAAAAAATAGCCTTGGACTGTGCTGCTAAATCGCTATTGGTCTGAATCCCAGGTGTAGATGTCTGACTTGTTTGGAGCTTTGGAATGCACACTGTGGCAGCTTCTGCTGCAGCACTACAAGTCGCAAAATGGCGGCCGGCGGTCAGCCCAGGTACATGTGGATGGAAAAATCACTCTGGCCACTCTAAAAATAGCCAATCCCTATCAAAAAAGCAGCTCAGCTGCAGTTGTTCAGATGAATCACAGGTGGAGGAGAGAAATTTGCTTCCAGTTATTCAATTATCCCTGCCTATTCTCGCCCTAGCATCAGCTGCGTCTATCCCTGTTCTATTCACATCGGGAGTGAGCACGTCCCGACGTGCGCACAAGCTTATAAAGAGGCTGAGTCACATGCTGCACTTGGCCAATCACAGCCTTGCCAATAGTAGGCATGGCTGCGATGGCATCTTAGGGCAAGTAGTATGATGCATGTTGATTGGCTGCTTTGCAGCCTTTCAAAATGCACCAAAATACATGCCGAACGACGAACCCGAACCCGAACTTTTACGAAAAAGTTCGGGTTCGGGTCCGTGTCACGAACACCCCAAAATTCGGTACGGACCCGAACTATGCTCGAACTGTTCGCTCAACACTAGTCACCACCTTTAAAACCCTGCTCCTGGCCCTAACTTCTATCCGTATGGGCACCTCTCGATGGTAGAGATACCCATACACGGAAACCTAGAAAACCTTGGTGACCCTTAGATGCCCTAAAGATAATGACAGGGCAGAGACCACCCGTTCCTTCCCTGGTGAAACATAGAAACATAGAAACATAGAAACATAGAAACATAGAATGTGTCGGCAGATAAGAACCATTCGGCCCATCTAGTCTGCCCAATATACTGAATACTATGGATAGCCCCCGGCCCTATCTTATATGAAGGATGGCCTTATGCCTATCCCATGCATGCTTAAACCCCTTCACTGTATTTGCAGCTACCACTTCTGCAGGAAGGCTATTCCATGCATCCACTACTCTCTCAGTAAAGTAATACTTCCTTATATTACTGTTAAACCTTTGCCCCTCTAATTTAAAACTGTGTCCTCTTGTGGTAGTTTTTCTTCTTTTAAATATGCTCTCTTCATAGAAACATAGAAAGTGAAGGAACTAGCGTCTCACTGAGGCCTAGTAAACAACCAGGGGGGGAATACAAAACACTTTAGGAACTGCTTGAAAACCAGATTGAACATGTGCGCCATGCAGGGCTCATGGTTCAGCCCTCCTTGATGCAGCCATGTTGTCGGTCACCATGGTTCAGATTTTGAGTTGTCGCGGAGAAAGCCATGATTCGATTTCTTGATGAAGGACACGGAGCAGTTCCTCCCCTGTGTGACTCCGTTCGCCAAGATTAATGAGGTGTAGAACAGCATGACACCGCTGTGCCCTGCACATGTGGTATGCTGGAGGAGCACTGTAAATTGTCACTACAGTGGAAGCTGAGGACACGGTGGTGGATGAGGAGGTAGAGGCAAACATTGTCGCAAGATCAATGGCGTGAAAACGTCGAGGCAGAAGCAGCATCATCTGGCCAAGTTGCTGGTGTGGCTTGGCAGGAACCACATTCACCCAGTGTGCCGTAAATGACAAGTATTGTCCCTGACCATAGTTACAGCTCCACACGTCGGCGCTGCCATGCACTTTAGAAGACACCAACAGGCTCAAGGACTGGCCCACCTTCTGTTCTACATATTTGTGCAGGCCTGGTACTGCCTTTTTGGCAAAGAAATGACGGCTTGGGACTCTCCACCTCGGCTCGGCACAAGCCATCATTTCTCTGAAAAGTGCAGAATCCACCACCTGGAAAGGGATGGACTGCAGTACCAGCAATTTGCAGTAAAAAAAAGTCACTAGTATACGTATCTGTATCTGTAAACTTGCACTGCAGGTTTTCAATGCGATGTGGGAAGATCACAGAAGCAAGTAAATCAAGAAAGTAGAAAACCACGCTGCTTGATACACCTCCTCTCAGTGGCGTAGCTATAGGGGGTGCAGAGGTAGCAGTCGCTACCGGGCCCAGGAGCCTGAGGGGGCCTAAAGACCCTTGTGCCACATAAGAAGACACCAGTATTATAGAAAGTGCATGCTGTTCAAGTTACACCTCTGGCTAGAGGGAAAGGGGTAATGTCAAGAATTTGTACAGGGGGGTGCCGTTTCAATGTTTGCCTTAGGCAGCACGAAGGCAATGTGCTTCCCTGCCCCTGGCCATAAAGCACTGAAGGAAGGGGGGCCCAAGCTGAACTCTTGCACCAGGGCCCATGATCCTTTAGCTACGCCCCTGCCTCCTCCCTTCTTGGTACGGGTTACAAAAGGCACGGGAAAGAATATGTAAGGGGTATACCCGAGGATCCCTCCTCTCTCCAACACTCCTGTGGGTAATTAAAGGTCGCAACAATAGTGAAGCCCAGACTGCCACCATCACGTGCAAAGATTTATTGTACTTACAACAGTATCTCTGATAAAACACATAAAACAATGGTATGCACACTTCGGTATCGCCCGACCCGGGTTTTGCTGTCACGCTTCGTCAGGAGCGAACATCTTAGCATCAGAAACCAATCTTGAATACCATTAAAAGGCACACCCTTTCCCTGTGTAACCACTCAGGGTCACACCTCCTTTGTTACAATATAAAAATTCAAAAATACATAAAAATTTATCATAAAAGAAGTGTATAAGTAATTTCAATAAAAGTCAACAGATTCACAGTATCAAAATAAATAAAACAACTAAAACCATCTTTATAGTACTCGCTCCTAATAGATCTAAACCCACCTCTTTCAATACTCCTCCACACTTCTATCTCAGGCCAGTCCCTTCTAGCTAGTCAAAGCGGCTCTGCTCAATCACCTCATTCATTCTATCACATGACTCGACTAGTCAGACCTTCAATCCACCTCTCATCCTATCCCAGTTAGGAAGAACTCCTCCCATCACATGTCCTACCTGGTCACAGGTAAGAGAAGAAGAGAGGTACAATACCCCTCCACACTTCTATCTCAGGCCGGCCCCTTCTAGCTGGTCACAGCGGCTCTGCTCAATCACCTCATTCATTCTATCACATGACTCAACTAGGCAGACGTTCAATCCACCTCTCATCCTATCCCAGTTAGGAAGAACTCCTCCCATCACATGTCCTACCTGGTCACAGGTAAGAGAAGAAGAGAGGTACAATACCCCTCCACACTTCTATCTCAGGCCGGCCCCTTCTAGCTGGTCACAGCGGGTCTGCTCAATCACCTCATTCATTATGTCACATGACTCAACTAGTTGGGGCCGGACTACTTCGTCAGACCTTCAATCCACCTCTCATCCTATCCCAGTTAGGAAGAACTCCTCCCATCCCAGGTCCTACCTGGTCAAAGGTAAGAGAAGTGAAGGATGTACAATAGACTGGACTATACGATGCAAGGTTTTAAATCGCACTCAATGTTCTGTCCGTGAGGTTGTAAAGTGCCCAAATTGTACATCCATTCCACCTCTTTTTTGTTGATTTTAGCACAGAAGTCCCCCCCACGCCAGTGTGTTTTAACTAGTTCTACACCAGTGAACCTTAATCCTTTGGGATTCTTTTGATGACATTTATTGAAATGTAGGGGTACACTATGGGTCTCCAGGCCTTTTTTTATGTTGCGAATATGCTCCTGTTCCCTTATCTTTAATTTTCAGGTGGTCCTCCCTATGTATTGGAGGCCACATGGGCATTCCAGCACATAAATCACTCCTATGCTCTCGCATGTGATACTCCCCTTGTTTTTAAAGTCCTGTTGATTTTTTTTATGGAATTAATGGACTCCTCCCCTTATCTGACTTCCCTCTGTTTTTGCAGGGAAGACAAAAACCGCACCAGGAGAACTTATTTGTTTTTTGCTTATCTATTGATTTGCATTCGCACTATGTACCAGGTGTTGCCGTAGGTTAGGGGCTTCTTTGAAAATAACCAGAGGGTGTTCAGGGAGAACTTCCCCTAGAACGGGGTCAATTTTAAGAATACCTCAATTTTTGCGGATCGCATTTTTTATTTTTCCTGCATTAGTGTTGAACTGGGTAAAAAAAATGAATCTATAGTCTATGGTCCTATCTTTTTTCGCACCACTCTTTTCTTTCCCACTTCCCTCAATCTCTTCTATACACCTAGTCAGATCTTCGTCTGTATATTACTTCTCCAAAAACCTTTCTTTAACATTGGTACTCTGTTCTTGAAACTTCATTGGTACAGTTCCGATAAATTCTCTTGAACTGCCCTTTAGGGATATTTCTAAGCCAGGGGTTATGATGGCAACTTGACATATCGATGTAAGCATTTGCATCGGTGACTTTAAAAAACGTCTTCGTTTTAAGCCTGCCCTCCTCCACAAAAATAGTCAAGTCTAGAAAATCTACCGTACTGGCACTAATAGTACTGGTAAAATGAAGGTTCCAGTCATTGATATTTTGTTTGGCAATAAAATCCTCCAGACCTTGCCTCTCTCCTCTCCAGACTAATAGGCAGTCATCGATATATCTGCGCCAGGTAATCAGTTCACCCTTTTCCAGTGTTTTATTTAGCACTGGGCTGATGTTATCTTCCTCCCATGAGGCCATGAAAAGAATTTCACCCCCATCGCGGTCCCGGTGCACTGCAGGTAAAAAGTGTTCTCAAAAATAAAATAATTATGGCATAAACAAAAATAGGTACATTTTAGTATGAAGTCCCTTTGGACAGGATTCATATTAGGGTTCGTGCTGAGGGCCTGCTCTATACCTCTCAGTCCCAAATCCTTGGGAATGATGGTGTAGAGTGAGGTGACATCAACAGTGGCCAAAAATATATTATCTCCAATGGGCCCCATATCATTCACCAGCTGTATTACACTTCCAGAATCCCTCAAATACGAGGGAATCTGTGAAACAGAACTCTGGGGGAAAAAATCCACATACTCCGAAAGCCTACTAGTCACCGAATTTATTCTTGAGACTATAGGTCTCCCGGGAGGATCGCTAAGACTTTTGTGGATTTTAGGGAGGTGGTAGATGACCGGTGTAACTGGATGTTTAATCTGCAGATAGTCAAATTCTTTCTTATTTAGGGTACCCTCATCATAGCCATCTTGGAGGTGTTTGAACATGTTTTTCTTAAATTCAGTGACCGGATTACTTTTTAGTTTCCGATAAGTATCCCCATCTGCAAGGAGCCTACGCATTTCTTTGTTATAATTTTCTACATCCATAATAACCACCCCTCCAACTTTATCTGCCGGTTTAATCACAAGTCTTTCATTAGTCTCCAGATTTTTGAGTGCCAATTTTTATTCCTGTGTGAAATTGAAATACCTTGGTTTAGTGTCTGACCTTTCAAGTTCTCGTATCAGACCTCTTTTGAAACTCTCTACACAGTTATTCCCTTTAATAACTGGGAAGAATTTTGACTTATCATGTAACTGTGTATGAACAGTCCCCGTAGCCATTTAGGCAATTTTTAATAGGCGCTGCCTGGTTATAAAATATCTAGTGATGTTCAGTTTTCTTATATATTTGTGGCTATCAAGGAAAGCTTCAAACTTATTCTGCCTTTTTGTGGGTGCGAATTTAAGACCTCTCCCCAAAACACCTTTCTCCTGTTTAGACAACACGTGCCACCGCCGGCGTCCCGTTTCTGCGCAGGAGCGAGGATTCGCACTGCGTCCTCGTCTCCTTGGTAATAGGGGGCGGGACGGACTGGCCGCGCACGTCTCCTCTGCGCGGCCGGCGTCCTCAGTTTCCCCTGGGGAGGTCTGAGCACTGAGCTGGGCACTTGGTGCTCAGCTGTTCTTCCTAGTGCAGGTCATGTGGCGCTGGCCACATCACATGACCCCAGCTAGCCAGTATTTAACAGGCAGCCTTCTGGCCACAGATTGCCTGTTAATTTAGCTTCCTGGCGATTGTTCGATTTCTGTATGCTTACCTGATCCTGTTCCCTGACGATCCTCTGCCTGCTCCTCCTGTACTGCGCATCTTTGTGGACTCCTGTTGTACTTCACTACTCTCCTGGTTTTTGACCCCGGCTTCTCCTAACCATTCTTTGCTTATCCCTCTGTGCTACGCTGCTCTCTTGGTATTGACCTGGTCCGTTCACTATCCGTTATTTGTCTTGTCTGTCCTCCTAGCACATATCCTAAGTTAGGGACAGCCTTCCAGTTGTCCCCTGTCATCAGGACTCGTGAGGCAAGTAGGCAGGGCCAGGAGTGGGGGTGGAGCACAGTGGTCACTATCCTCCCCCCTGTGTGTGTGTACGTGACCGTTACAGATTAACATGCCCAATAACCACTGTTTTATGAATCCTCTGGTGACCCTGACTGACCATGTCTCTAATCTGACGCAGATGGTGCAGGAGCTAGGGGAGAAACGCAGTTCTTTTGAGCTAGGACAAGGTTATTCCATTCCTCAGGCCTCCGATCCGCATTTAGAGCCCCAGATTAAGCTCCCAGAACCCTTTTCTGGAGACCGGAAAAGGTTTCTCTCCTTTAAGGAAAATTGCAAACTTTATTTCAGTTTGCGCCCCGTGTCCTCTGGCCCCAAGAGTCAACGCGTGAGCATTGTCATTTCCCGACTACAGGGTGATCCCCAGGACTGGGCATTCTCTTTACCTGCTGGTGCCAGTTGTTTAACATCAGTGGAGGCTTTTTTTCAGGCCCTGGGTAACCTCTATGATAAACCAGACAGGGCTCTGGTAGCCGAGACGGCTCTAAAGGCACTGGTTCAGGGCAATCTACCTGCGGAGGAGTATTGCACCCAGTTCAGAAGGTGGTGTGTCCCCTCAAGATGGAACGAACAAGCCCTTAAGTGTCAGTTTAGGTCTGGTCTGTCTGATAACTTTAAGGATCTTCTAGTCAGTTATCAACAGAGACCTTAGAGGAGATGATGACCCTTGTTGTCCGACTTGACCGACGGGTTAGAGAGAGAAGACAGGAACGACAGTTCTCTTCTCAGATAGTGGTCCAGCCTGAGGCCTATCCCAGAGACAACGCTGAGGCCTCTACCGAAGAACCTACGCAGGTTGGCATGACCTGAGGGAATCTTCGCCGAAGACATGGAGTGTGCTTCTACTGCGGAGATCCTGACCATTGGATCAACCAGTGTCCTAAGAAGGTCCTCTCCGTCAAGTCTCCTAAAGCAAGGCAACCTAAAGACCAGGTACACCCTGATTTTACTAAATGTATAAATGGCCGGGTAAGGCCTTTATTGATTCTGGCTCAGCGGCCAGCTTTATTGACTCTGAGTACACTGTTAAACTGGGTATTCCAATATTTGCTTTACCTACACCTATCCATGTCATGGCTATTGATGCTACTCCCCTGATTGGTGGTATGGTGAGGTCATGTACCTCAGAGGTTTCTCTAACCGTGGGTGTGTGCCACTCTGAGAGATGTTCCCTTTTAGTCCTGGAGAACTTACCGGTTGAGGTGGTACTAGGGTTCTCTTGGCTCCGATTACACAACCCCACTATAGATTGGTCCAAGGGGGAGTTGGGGACCTAAGTGTGACTCGTGCTTGTCCGTGGTACAGGCTGGGGTCTCAGTAAAGTCTGATACATTAACCACCTTTGTTAGGGAATATTCTGATGTATTCTCATCACCAACTCCGGAGGTTCTACCCCCCCCATAGACCTTATGATTGCTCCATAGAGTTAGTAGAGGGTGCCAAGTTTCCTAAGGGGCGAATTTATAATATTTCTAAGCCCGAACGAAAGGCCATTGAAGATTATATTAAAGAGAGCCTTGGTAAAGGGCACATTAGACCTTCTGCCTCTCCTATGGGAGCTGGGTTTTTCTTTGTTAAGAAAAAGGATGGTGGTCTTAGGCCTTGTATCGATTATCCGAGATTAAATAAGATCACTGTCCAGAATAGATACTCCCTCCCATTGATTCCGGATTTATTTAACCAGGTTCTGGGGGCAACCTGGTTTTCCAAGATTGACCTTAAAGGGGCATACAATCTAATCCGAATGAAGGAGGGAGATGAATGGAAGACGGCGTTCAATACTCCGGCAGGACACTTTGAATATCAGGTTATGCCTTTTGGACTCAGCAATGCCCCAGCTGTGTTCCAAAACTTTATGAACGATATTCTTAGGGAGTTCTTAAGTAAATTAGTTATTGTCTATCTCGGCGACATTTTGATATTCTCTCCTGATTTTAAATCTCATGTGTCTCATGTCAAACAAGTATTAGAGGTGTTGAGGGAGAATCAGTTATCCGCTAAACAAGAAAAATGTGTCTTTGGTGTACAGGAGATACTGTTTCTAGGGCATGTCCTGACTCCTCACGCCTTCAAGATGGATCTTGGTAAGGCACTAGCAATTAAGGAATGGGTAAGGCCTTCATCCTTAAAGGCTTTACAGCGGTTCTTAGGTTTCACCAATTACTATCGTAAATTTATTATGAATTTTTCTGTAATTGCTAAGCCATTGACCGACCTTACTAAGAAAGGGGCGATTTGGAGAATTGGTCTACTGAGGCCTTTTCTTAATTTGAAACATTAAAAAAGGCATTCAGTAGCGCTCCCATTCTGATCCAGCCTGATCAGGAAAGACCTTTTATTGTGGAGGTGGATGCGTCCGAGGACGGCGCAGGAGCAGTCCTTTCACAAGGTCCTGCTAGCCTCACTAACCTGAGACCGTGTGCTTTCTTTTCCAGGAAATTTTCTCCCACTGAGAGAAACTACGACATAGGGAATAGGGAGTTGCTGGCCATTAAATGGACATTTGAGGAGTAGAGGCATTTTCTTGAGGGGGAAAGGCATTGTGTAACTGTTGTCACTGACCATAAAAGCCTAATGTTTCTTGAGTCTGCTAAGAGGTTGAATTCCCGTCAAGCCAGATGGGCTCTGTTTTTTACTCGTCTTGATTTCACCATTACGTTCAGGCCGGGAAGTAAAAACGTGAAGGCGGACGCATTATCTTGGAGCTTCCATGCTTTTCAATCGACTGAGGCACCGCCTGAATCCATCCTATCATCAAATATCTTCATAGCAGCCCTAACCCAGGATATCTCGGCTCTCATTAAGGCTGAACAACATCTGGCACCGGTATCCACCCCAACAGATAAGTTGTTTGTTCCCATACAATTTTATCTCCAGCTGTTGGGTGAGTGTCACGATTCTGCCTTTTGTGGACATCCGGGTTTTGAGGGCACTAAGGATCTGGTTTCTAGATCTCATTGGTGGCCCACTCTAACTAGGGATGTCAAGTCCTACATGTCAGCCTGTGAGGTTTGTGCCAGGTCCAAGACACCTAGGACTCAACCTGCTGCTAACCTACGACCCCTACCCATTCCCAGTAGACCCTGGTCCCATATCTCGATGGGCTTTAGAACTGACCTACCGCCGGCAGAGGGTAAGACTGTGGTTTGGGTAGTGGTCGATAGGTTTAGCAAGATGGTCCATTTCATTCCCCTGTCTAAACTCCCGAATGCCAAAACCCTGGCGTCTATTTTTGTGAAAGAAATTGTTTGATTACATGGTATCCCGGAAAATATTGTGTCTGACAGGGGTGTGCATACCATTGTTTTAATTCGTTTTATCAGAGATACTGTTCTAAGTACAATAAATCTTTGCACGTGACAGTGGCAGTCTGGGCTTCACTATTGTGGCGACCTTTAATTACCCACAGTAGTGTGGGAGAGAGGAGGGATCCTCGGGTATACCGCTTGCAGATCCTTCCCCGTGCCTTTTGTAACCCGTACCAAGAAGGGAGGAGGTGTATCAAGCAGCACGGTTTTATACTTTCTTGATTTGCAGTACCAGCAACTTGGCCACAAGCACTTTCAGCTTCTGCGCCATAGGATAACCACATTGATCGACTGCTGACGAAATGAGTAATGAGGAGTAGGAGGAAGAGGAGCAGCAGCATCAGGACCGGTAGATAAAGGAAAGGACAGACAGCTCCCTTCGGCTGAGGTGGTGGAGCCTTGACTGCCTGAAATCGGGTGCGTGCTGGGTGATGCAGCGGTTGCTGCAGCAGGCTGGACCACCACATCGGAGCCACGGTCGTCCCATGCCACTTTATGGTGATGTATGGCTGCATATGTTGATGCAGGACCGTGGTGCCAACATTGGCATCCTGGCCACACTTCACCTTCTGCCAACAGATTCGGCAAGTGGCCATGTTCACCTCCTCCGGCGGCTTAACAAAAAACTGCCACACCGCTGAGTAGGTGATTTTACCCCAACACTCCACACTAATTGACTGCTATGGCCGCTGCCTCCGTGAACCCCTGCACCACTACTTCTCGGGCAGGTAGGCTCCTGCGAAGCGGGTGGTCTACCCCGAGCACGTTTGGCTCCTAACCTCCCACTGCTGCCACCTTGCTGACTCCAACCAGGCTACCGACTTGCTGGCTCTGTGGATGCCACACATGCAAGCTGCCATCCTCTTCTCCCAATAATGATGAAGCACCTTCGTCACCCGGCTCCCAATTGTGATCGGCTACATCATCATTGAGTACTGTCTAACGTCACTTATGTCCTCCTCATCGGTCTCTGAGCCAGAAGCCTGACTACTCGCAATACCAGCTCCCACGCCACTTTCCTCATCACTACTTGACAGCCTACTGGAGGAAGCGGCAGATGTCTCCTCCAGATCTTGGCTGGGCAGTAGCTGCTGACTGTCCTCTAGTAGCTCGTCCTTGCTGTATAGTAGTGGAGCTGAGCCCACAGCATATAATACTTGTCTGGCTGAGGGAACAGAAAAGGACAGAGGCAGGTTGAGGACAGGTGAGGGCACAGGGCCTGCTCCCGGGCCATGCCAACTAAGGGTTGTGTCAGAGGAACCCACCGACTCTTGGCTGGGGTTGTCTGATGTCACTTGGGATGAAGTGGATGACCGAGTCAACCATTGAAGCACCGCTGAGTTGCTGGTCAAGACACGATGGCAGACATCCCAACCTGCAAAAAACTCATTTCAGGGAGGTGCACTTCTAATTTCAGGGAGGTTTTCTTTTTTTTTTTTTCACAAACCTTTTATTACATTTTCCAAACATATGCAGTATCTGCACACTTTGCTCTATGGTGTGGAGGACTGGGCTCATTACCCTGCCCTAAATTATCATATTTATGTATATGATTAAAGGGATTCTGTCACCACCTAAAAGCCCTGTGAGCTAAACATATGCTCATGTCCAGGGCAGCATTCTGATTTCTAAGGTGGCCTTATAAAAGCTATTTGTGGCTTCATTTTGCGGAAAAACAAGTTTTACTAACCTGTCAATCATTGAATTATGGTGCCCAAGCAGGGGAGGTCTGTGGATGCATGGTGCCCGGCCGCACGCATAGCCGTTCGTGCCCAGCGCCGCCTTCTACTCCTCAGTGCAGCCTCTCCCTCCCTCCCCCTCCTCCCGCTTTGAGATCCCGCTCGTGCGCACAGGCTCAGCCTGATGCGCCATTGCGGACTGCTGACATCGGCTTCTTCTTGCACTGTGCGCACGCGCCGAGAAGGGGACACTGCTACAGGTTGCCGGAAAGGTTTACTGCAAGTAAACTAGAGATGGGAAGTTCAGATCTTTCACATGAATTGGTTCATTTGAATCAGTTCATTCAAATGAACCGATTCATGAATCGAATCTTCGGTTCATTCGCTGAGCTGACAAGAAGCAAGTGAAACGAAGCTTAGGTTGCGCAATGCGCATGCGCAGATGCTTCGATTCACTTGCTGACTCGCTGAGTCGGCTCTTGGTCTGAGTCAGGAACTTTATTCTTTAAAACCCTGTGTGTAATTATCTACCCCACTGTAGGAAAAAAACAAGCATCCAGGGGGTGTGAATTTAACACTGGGGTAAATAATATAATTAAAATGGAGGGTTAAATGTGTAAATGTATTAAAAAAAAATACATCTCTCTCAATAGTTCTAAAGCTACTGAATGAGACAGAAGAAGGGATGCCTTTAACATATATATCTCCTTGAGAAGCCAATTTGACCCTAAAGGGTTAATTCAACCTGTAATCTAAACTCTGTCCTGTCACTTCTCTTATCTCTCTGCTCTGCTATCGGTAAACCTTTCCAGGATATATTGTTTCACATGCGGGCATCAGGGAGCCGCTATCTAATAGCGGGAGACTCCCTGAACGTCTGGGAGACTTGAGATCCCTGCGATGGCTAGATGACACCAGGAGCTCAGGCCTCTCGAAGTGATCCTTGCTGCCACGCCCCCTTACTCTGCTGCAACCTGTGTCTGCACCTCTATATCACTAATACAACCCTAAAAAAGGTTTTAAAACATATTAGCCGTTCAGCAGTGCAGTTCTAAGACTTTTTTTCCCACTAATACACCTAAAAAAAGGCTGTAATTTTGTCACTTCACTGCACAACAGCTAACAAACCTTTTTTTCCACTAATACACCCCAAAAAAGGCTGTAATGTTGTCACTTCACCGCATAAAGGCTAATAAGACCTTTTTTCCACTAATACACCCAAAAAAAAGGCTTCAGAACATATAACTGCACCGCTGAACGGCTAATAACACTTTTTTTCCCCCACTAATACACCCCAAAAAAGGCAGTAATTTTGTCACTTCATCGCACAACGGCAAATAAGCCTTTTTTTCACTAATACACCACAAAAAAGGCTTTAAAACATATAACTGCACTGCTGAACGGCTAATAAGACTTTTTTTTTCACTAATACACCCAAAAAAATGTTTTAAAACATATAACTGCACTGCTGAACGGCTAATAAGACTTTTTTTCCCACTAATACACCTCAAAAAAGGCTGTAATTTTGTCACTTCACCGCACAGCAGCTAACAAGCCTTTTTTTCCCACTAATACACCACAAAAAATTCTTTAAAACATATAACTGCACCGCTGAACCGCTAATAAGCCCTATTTTTCCACTAATACACCCCAAAAACTGCTTTAGAACATATAATTGCACCGCACAACGGCTAATATTTCCTAGTAATACACCCTATTAATGGTTGTATCACACAGCATTTGCACCCCAATAACATGCAAGGTTTTCTGGAATTGCAGAGGTATTCTATTGCAAACCTAAAAGCAGCAGTATAATGGCAATTTGGATCCCCAGTCAGTGCAGCAAGGTGTAATAGAATTGCTCCTATTACCAAGGCTGTACACTCCCCTATTGGACTCTGTTCTCCTTTTATAGTGTAGAATAATTCCTCCCTATCCTTTCCCTACACATCTAATGATCTTTTCCTGAACTTCTATTCAGCCAAAAAAAAGTTTTAAAGTCTTTTCTACCACTTTTCCTGGCACCTGTCACGACTTTCCCTGCACTAAGCACACTGGGAAATGTCTGAATCCAAGATGGCTAAAGCTGTTTATAGAGCTGTGACATCACAGGGGCTGGCTGGCTGCTGATTGGCTGCACGCATGGCATTGTGGGTGATCCCTCGTCCCCAGAGTTCTTTGCTCCATGTCCTAACACATGCAGCAGCCATTTTAGGAAAAAATTTGATTCGTTATCACGGAGCGTGAGGAAATTCGGATTCGGTGCAAATCGAATTTTTCCTCAAGTTCAGATCAAATTCCACTTCAACTTCGATTCGCTCATCTCTTAGGCCTCTTTCAGATCGGATGCGGGAAAATGTGCGGGTGCGTTACGGGAACACCCGCGATTTTTCCGCGTTAGTGCAAAACATTGTAATGCGTTTTGCACTCGCATGAGAAAAATCACTCGTATTTGGTACCCAAGCCCGAACTTCTTCACAGAAGTTCGGGCTTGGGATCGGTGTTCTGTAGATTGTATTATTTGCCCTTAGAACATGGTTATAAGGGAAAATAATAGCATTCTGAATACAGAATGCATAGTAAAATAGCGCTGGAGGGGTTAAAAAAATAATAATAATAATTTAACTCACCTTAGTCCACTTGTTCGCGCAACCCGGCATCTCCTTCTGTCTCTTTTGCTGAACAGGACCTGTGGTGACGTCAGTCCGGTCATCACATGATCCATCACCATGGTAAAGGATCATGTGATGACCGGAGTGACGTCACCACAGGTCCTGTTCAGCAAAGGAGACAGAAGGAGATGCCGGGCTGCGCGAACAGTGGACTAAGGTGAGTTAAATTATTATTTTTTTTTAACCCCTCCAACGCTATTTTACTATGCATTCTGTATTCAGAATGCTATTATTTTCCCTTATAACCATGTTATAAGGGAAAATAATAATGATCGGGTCTCCATCCCGATTGTCTCCTAGCAACCGTGCGTGAAAATCGCACCGCATCTGCACTTGCTTGCGGATGCTTGCGATTTTCACGCAACCCCATTCATTTCTATGGGGCCTGCGTTACGTGAAAAACGCACAAAGAGAAGCATGCTGCGATTTTCACGCAACGCACAAGTGATGCGTGAAAATCACCGCTCATGTGAACAGCCCCATAGAAATTAATGGGCTGGTATTCAGTGCGGGTGCAATGCGTTCACCTCACGCATCGCATCCGCACGGAATACTCGCCTGGGCCTAATGGTCAGCACATTCTGCAAGCCAGTGTACTTTTTCATTAAACTAAATTTATCACGTGCACCATGCATGGAGCATGTGTTATCTCCCCCAAATGCAGCGCAGCCATGATGTCCCTGCTATTTTCGCTGAATATCTTACCCAGTTGGAATGGGGGACAGCCACCGGGATGTTTGCTGCTTGATGCACTTTAACAAGTGATCGGCTATGTGGCTACTCTTGACCAGGCTGATCGGCTCTAAACAATATGATAAAAGGGAGTGGGATTAAAGGGCTTCTGTCACCCCCCAAAAGTCATTTTTCATTTTTGGGCTAATTAAAATCCTTATAGTGCGATTATTCAATATATAGGGCTCTTACTTTTTTCTGTTGCTTAGTTTCTTTAAAAACCACACTTTTATAATATGTTAATTACCTTGCTACCAGCAAGTAGGGTGGTTACTTGCTGGTAGCCGCCGCATCCTCCTTTCAAAAAAACGCCCCCTCCTCCTGTTGATTGACAGAGCCAGCGAGTGCACTCCTCCTCCGGCTTGCCCTGTCTGCAATTCAAATCCTGCGCCTGCACCTTACGTGTCTTCATTCGGCGCAGGCGCTCTAAAAGAAGGACACTTGCTTCCTCAGCACTTCCTCAGTGCGCCTGCGCCGATGACGTCTTCTCTTTCGGGTTTGGAGAAGACTTCATCGGTGCAGGCGCACTGAGGGAGTGCTGAGAAAGCGAGCGTCCTTCTCTCAGAGTGCCTGCACCGAATGAAGACACGTAAGGCGCAGGCGCGGGATTTGAATTGCAGACAGGGCCAGCCGGAGGAGGAGAGCGCTTGCTGGCCCTGTCAATCGACAGGAGGAGGGGACGTTTTTTTGAAAGGAGGATGCGGCAGCTACCAGCAAGTAACCACCCTACTTGCTGGTAGCAAGGAAATTAACATATTATAAAAGTGTGGTTTTTAAAGAAACTAAGCAACAGAAAAAAGTAAGAGCCCTATATATTGAATAATCGCATTATAAGGATTTTAATTAGCCCAAAAATGATAAATGACTTTTGGGGGGTGACAGAAGCCCTTTAAGAAAGATGCTCTGTGCTGCTGCTGCTGCTGCTGCTGCTGCTGCTGCTGCTGCTATTGGAGACTGGAGCATGTCCATGGAGGAGGACATGGAGGAGGTGGATAGGCACCTGTTGTAAGAACCAGATTAACACAAACTTGGAGGTGTCAGCAAGACCTGGCTTTCTTGCTGCTGTGCTGCCTCAGCGCACAAAACATTGACTCAGTTGGCCATGAAAGTCATTTGAGGTATGTGTCTAACAGCTTTGCACATCTATAGGCTGAAATTTTTTGCCCATTTTCTTCGCAAAATAGCTCAAGCTCAGTCAAATTGGATGGAGAATGTCTGTGAACAGCATTTTCAAGTCTTGCCAGTATTGACTCTCAATGGGATTTAAGTCTGGACTTTGACTAGGCCATTCTAATATGCAAATATGCTTTGATCTAAATCATTCTATTGTAGCTCTGGCTGTATGTTTATGGTTTTTCAGGGTGACATGCAGTGTTAGTTTTCCGGCACACATAGCAGTTTGCATTTAGGCCAAAAAGTTCAACTTTGGTCTCATCTGAGCAGAGCACCTTCTTCCACATGTTTGCCTTGTCCCCTACATGGCTTGTGGCAAACTGCAAACAGGACTTCTTGCCACTCTTCCATAAAGGCCAGATTTGTGGAATACATGACCTGCCCTGTGGACAAATTCTCCCACCTGAGCTGTGGATCTCTGCTGCTCCTCCAGAGTGACCATGGGCCTCTTGGCTGCTTCTCTAATTAGTGCTCTCCTTGCCTGGGTTGTCAGTTTAGGTAGACGACCATGCCTTAGTAGGTTTACAGTTGTGCCATACTGCTTCCCTTTTTGGATGATGGATTGAACATTACTCCATTAGAAGGTTCAGAGCTTGGCATATTTTTATATAACATAACCCTGCTTTACATTTCTCTAGAACTTTATCAACTTTAACTGACCTGTATGGTGTGTTCCTTGGTTTTCATGATGCTGTGTTTAACATAGTAACATAGTTTATAAGGCTGAAACTAAAGATATCTGTCCATCCTGTTCAGCCTGTTATCCTGCAAGTTGATTCAGAGGAAGGCAAAAAAAAGCCCTGAGACAGTTACTTACCCACATACAGAGATTTTCTCCCAGTCCAAACATTTTCATTTTATATACTAACCTTTTATGTGGTACAGTATCAAATGATTTGCAGAAGTCAAGATATATGACATCCATTGATTTGCCATGGTCAAGTCTAGAACTTACCTTCTCATAGAAACTGATTAAATTCATGACCGATCCCTCATGAAGCTATGCTGATATGGAGTTATTTGCTTATTTTCATTGAGGTACTCCAAGATTGCATCTGTTAGAAAACCTTCAAACAGTTTACCCACAACAGATGTTAAACTTAACGGCCTAGAGTTTCCGGGTTCTGTTTTTGGACCCTTTTTGAATATTGGCACCACATTTACTATGCGCCAATCCTGTGGAACATGCCCTGTCAGTATAGAGTCCTTAAATATCTGAAATAAAGGTCTGGCTATGACATTACTTAATTCTCTTAGGATACGGGGGTATATGCCACTTGGTCCCGGTGACTGGTCTATTCTATTCTAATCTGCTTTACTTCTTCCTGGGTCAGACAGGGCACTTTTAATGGGGAATTTACTTTTACATTCTGCATTATATCTGACATTTTATATTCTTCAGTGAATACAGTGGGGAAAAAAACATATGTAATAGCTTTGCTTTCTCCTCATCACTGTCTGCAACTCCCCCTTTATCACTCTGTACAGGGCCGACAGCTTCAGATTTATCCTTTTTTACCATTGATATAATTGAAGACCATTTTAGGGTTAGTTTTACTCTCTTTGGCAATTAATTTCTCTGTCTCTAGTTTGACTGCTTTTATTTGTCTTTTACATATTCTATTCTTTTCCTTATATTTTTCAATGCTTCCTCGCTACCCTCCTGTTTTAGTAATTTAAATGCTTTCTTTTTGTCATGTATTGCTTTCTTTACAATTCTATTTATCCACATAGTTGTTTTTTTTTTAGATATACTGTATATAAAAGTTTAAATCACCCCCCCTTTCCATAGAATAAAAAAAAATAATACATAAATAATATTAAACAAAGCGAGCTTTGGATGCTTCATCAGAAGTCGCTTTGTTCAAAACTTCGGAATGATACAGTTCCGAGGTACTAGTCGGAACTGAAGCCGAGTTTGTTTTCAAGTTTTCAAGAGGTTTTCCACTTTAAAAATCAACTACTGAAGTTATTCAACGAAGTCAAGCGCGACTTCGTGAATAACTAACTTCGGCTCATTAGAGCCCATACATTCTAATACTGTAAGGAGACAAATCTCCCTACAGTATTATTCTGAAATTTTGAATGAAGCGACTTCGGATGAAGCATCTGAACCTTGATTCACTCAACACCACATATGAAAATGCCCGTTATATTAAAATATAAAAATATTCTTCCAATATGGCGAATGGCATAATGGAAAAAAGGGTCAATATGTTCAATTTGCAATTTTTTCATAGCTTCTCTAACCCCAAAAAATTTAATAAAATGTAATAAAAAAGTCACACACACTCCAAAATGGTATCAGTAAAAACTACAGATTGTCCCGCAAAAAATGAGACCCCACACAGTTCGGTGTATGTATATATGTATATATATATATATATATATATATATATATATATATATATATATATATCCGGTATCACTGCTTGAAAAAGGTTCCAGTGTGCGAACGGAAATGTTGCTGTTTGGTGAATAAATTACATATTTTACGCAAGGAAGTGCCGTGGATTCTCTTGGATTTTGGTATTTTTGAAGTCTTGGATGGCTTCATCAGCCGCTGGCACCCGCTATCTTATTTTACTGCTGTGCTGTTCACACTTGCTGGAATTGTGTTCACTTGGCTTGAGAAAGGTTCTGTAAGAGAACCGAAACGTCTGTGTGACATGTGTGAATAAAGGACACATTTTTATCACATTTTACAGAGGAGTGCCGTGGATTTCTTATATATATATATATATATATATATATATATATATATATACACACACATAATATGGTTTTGGGGGTCAGAATATGGTCATGTAAAAAAAATATATTTTTACACTGTTTAGACTTAAAAAACCTATACATATGTGGTATTGTTGTAATCATACTGACCCAGAAAATGAAGGGCACAGGTCAGTTTTGCAGCAAAGGGAACGCCGTGGGAACAAAACCTGTAAAACTGGAGGAATTGCATTTTTTTTTTCAATTCCACCCAATTTGGATTTTTTTCCCACTTCTCACTACATTGTATGCCAAATGCTGGCATTAGAAAGTACAACTCATCCTGCAAACAATAAGCCCTCATACAGCTATGTGAACGGAAAAATAAAAAAGTTATGGCTCAAGGAAGATAAGGAATAAAAATAAAAATGAAAAAAAACCTCCGGTATCCTATGGGTTAATAAACCTCTGAGGCCTTCACAGAACAGCTGTAGTTGAGAATATATTAAACACAGGTGGACTCTATTAATTAGGTGACTTCTGAAGGCCTTTGGTCACACTGGATTTTATTTAGGGGTATCAGAGTACAGGGGGGCTAACTACAAATGCATGCCAAGTTCAGAATTGTATTTATTAAAAATTTTGAAAACCATGTATCAAAGGCTGCACATCACAAAGTAAAAGCAATACTAATCTTATTAAACAAGATACAAAAGAGTTAAAATATTGTATCCAATAAAGACCTTGTGCAGGAAAATAAATAAATCCAATGCACAAACATGTGCACTGTAAAGGGGGAATATTAATCACCAATATTTATGCAAATATAAATAATTAATATTCATAAATGGGAGGAGCCATCTATTGATGACTCCGCCCATTTATACCTTTATATAATAATATTACAATACTTTCGCTATGCTTTACACTAATCACTACGCTAGCTGCATGCGCAGTGGCGTACCGCCCATAGAGGCAGACCACGCCACTGCTATGGGGCCCGTGGCACTGGGGGGCCCGTAGCGCAGAGAAGGCCCCGTCCACACTATTTGGCCCCGCCCACTAATGACCTGCTGCAACCGGCTATGCGGCTGCTTTTCTCCCCAGGGCCCAGCCCCAACATCAACTCATCTTCCGCAATCGCCTCGCCGCCCCCCCCCCCCCCTGACCTCCTCCTGACCTCCTCCTGACCATCTGCCGGAATCAGGATCAAACACCAGCCTGCATGTGGCGCTCGTGCCGCTGGCCAATCAGCACAAAGCAACTCTGTTGAGGCAGCTGCTGATTGGCCAGTGGCGCAAGGGGGCGGGCGGGAGAATCGGCTCGAACTTCGCCGTCGGCCCTTCACCAGAGACGAGTCAGTGCCTGCCCTGAGCTGAGGAGAGAGAGGGAGTCCGGAGGAAGATTCTGAACTCTGAAGCAGTGAGTAGTACTGTGAGTGAGCACTGAGCAGTGCACCGGTTGTGTCCCTGGCTGGCTGGCCTGAACTTGAGTCTTGAAGTAAATCGCTCGTCCCTGTACCGTTCATTCGTCCCTGCCGTGTCACTGCCGGCTGCACTCCCTGCAGCAGTGCCTGGCCCGGCCGACTAGTCCGAATTCCAAATATATTATAGCACAATGTACACAGAGATATTTACCACTACTGACTCATGGAACCCCAGAAATAGTGCCCCGGCCCCCAACCATCATGGCTGATGTCCCATGTGACAGGTCCCAAAAATCTAGCAGATGTCCCGATTAACAGGGCACCCCAAATAAGGAGACCTGCAGGCTGCAGCAGATATCCCATGTGACAGGTCACCCCCAGGAAACTGTAGGTCATGTATAAATTTATTTAATGGGGGTGTGGCATGGGAGGAGCCAGGTCAGGAAGTGGGAGGGGCCATGGTGGGTAGTGGGCGGAGTTAAGGGGCCCAATTCAGATTTTTGCTATGGGGCCCAGTGATTTCTATGTACAACTCTGTGCATGCGCCTTACTAACTCGCTACCGCTAACAAGTACACGCTACACAAAGGGTATAAATATAACGGTATTTATTAAAACCTAATACACTAAGCACGCAATACACTAACAATACACAGCACTACAAATATACAATCCTAAACTACACTACACGTTCCCAATTCCACCCATCAACTATCTATACAATTCACACATACAAGTATATTAACAACCCACCCCACCTGACTAATTCTATCCCTAAGGTTGGCGACAAGGGTTAACGGTGGCACTGTAGGGGTGTATGCAGGCCACCGACACAAATACAGCTACACAGTAATGCAAGGGTTAATACCCTGCAAATGTGTTAAAGCACAGCAAGGGTATCAGGGCAGGGACTAGGGTATGGTGCCAGGGGCAATAGGGTTTACAAGGGGTGTAAAGGGTTACCAGGGGTGTACAGGGGTAATAGGGTTACCAGGGACGTATAGGGTTACCAGGGGTAATAGGGGTTACCAGGGGTGTACAGGGTTGTAGAGTTACCAGGGGTGTATAGGGTTATACCAGGGGTAATAGGAACAAGGGGTGTATAGGATAGGGTCACCAGGGGTGTATATAGGTAGAGAGTCAGGGGGTTTAGATAAGGGGAGAATCGTTGGTGGGATAGCGGTATATATATATATATATATAGGGTGATACTTAGTTGCTCGTTCGTCCAGGGGTTGCTCGTTCGTCCAAGGGGGTCTCCTTCAGTGGCGGGGGGCGGCACGGCTCTTCAGCCGGAGGAGGGGGGGCCGCGTTGTCCTGAGCGCAGATTGCGCTCTCAAGGTGGGGGCCCCGATCCTAACTAACTTGAGTGCCGGGGCCGCCGGATATTTATCCCCGGCGGCCCGCACTCCCGCGCCGCGCCGCCCACCATCATCCACGTGGGCCGGCGCAGTGATATGACGTCACTGCGCCAGCCCGCACATCGGGGACGCGCTGCACGCCAGGCGGGAGAAGCCTTTGATCTCCCGCCTGTGGCACTCTGCATTCCGGCTAGCGAGATGTTAATTTTGCTGCCGGAATGCGCATAATAGGAGGAGGGGAGGCTTCTCCCCTTCTTCTATCATGTATAATTGTCTCCAGCGGCGCTGGCGACAATTATATCAAAGGGCTCAGATTCTGTTGAATCTGAGCTCTTTGTATCCATCAGGATGACCGGACCCTTGTCCGGTCATTCTGATGCAATTAGCCAGATTGCATCGGTGTGAATGCTTGGGGCACATTCACACCGATGCACCTGGTTTCAGGTGTAGGAGAGGGAATATTGTAAAATATACATGCGTATGGATGCTTGGGGCACATCCATACACATGTATACATCAACATTAGGGACATCTAAAAGGGGCACAGATTATATGAGGGGGCACAGGCCCCTACATTATAAGGGGGCACAAGCCCCTACATTATAAGGGGGCACAAGCCCCTACATATATTAAAAGGGGTCACATGTATCCCACAGGGGCCTCCATGAGCCCCTGTGTGCCACTAAGGGCAGATGTGCGCAGATGCTGGGAACATCCGCGCACATCCTCCTATAACGTGATTAATGCATGCATATATATCATACATGCATGCACGTGTTTGCATGCATATATGTATATATATGCATGCGTCTCAACCCTTCCTCAACAATCCCCCTGTTGTCGGACTATATAATATGACAATATATTGGGGGAACGGGTTGAGATATATTTGCCCCCCCCTCAACCCCATCCTGGGTGGAAGTTCAGGAAGAACTGTAGTGCACACTGATCTTTAGGTACTTAGACATCCCTAATCCAGCTTCCTCCGACCTGCCCTTCACCATAACCTACTCCTCCGTCCACAGGATACACCGTCTTCTTCTTGACATCTTTAGGATACCACACACCCACAGTCTATCGGTTAACTGGCCTTTCTTTAACAGTCTTTTAGTGTCGGCCACCCCCACTTTGGAGTGACCACACCCCCACAGTCTCTCGGTAATTCTGCCGATCTTCAGGTATGGCCCGCCTCCAAGGAATCTGGAGCGGGTTCACCCTCGCAGTCTTTAACTGGCCTTTCTTTCACAGACTTTTAGTGTCGGCCACCCTCACTTTGGAGTGGCCACACCCCCACAGTCTCTCGGTAGTTCTGCCGATCTTCAGGTATGGCTCGCCTCCAAGGCATCTGGAGCGGGTTCACCCTCACAGTCTTAGTCCCAACTTTCTTCTATCCAACGTCTGTTTCCATCTTGATGGGTGCGGTTTTCCCGTGGACAGATTAATAGGTCTTTACAAGGCAGGTCAAACTCTTAAGCGGTGATGTCATAGTACCTAAATTCTACTGCGGAGAACACCTCCGCCACACTACACCTCCAGCCCTTCCTTTAAGAACCTCACCGTTCCAGGGTTCAAGGTGGCAAATGGCAAACAAAGGATGCCTGTCCCTATCGTGACCTAACCTTATCCCCATTCACACAAAATACATGTCACATCCCTCCCAACACCACCAAATTCTATTAAATGTGTGTACCCATAGAGACTCATGCAACCTGGCATATCTCTACACCTCCACAGACACCGGTAGGTCGCAGACCCCCGTATCAATGGGAAACGACTATAGGATTCAAATGTGTACAGTCAAATATAGGCTGTCACACATTTGCACCTAGAGTGTCTATGGGTACGCAATAAACCGACAAAAAAAAATCAATAAATACAATGTGCTATGGGGTTTCAGGGTAGTACAAGTTATACGTCCCTAACCCTCATAGGAAACAAAGTGTGTCCATACAATATTTGGCTACAGGGACAATGTTAGCGTTATGTCCTGAGCCTCCTCCTTCGGTTAGTTCGGTAAAGTTCTGTCTCGTTCTGGTGTATTTGGTCAATAAGTCCCTTGACCCTCCGATACACAGTCTAATGTAGATGACAATGACCAGAACCAGAAGAAGTTTCACTGGGTGAAACAAGTGATAGTAGCTCTTCCACCCGAACCTCTCCAAGTCTTCCTCCAGAGTCTGAGATAACGCTCCCGCTGGTTTGTGGCACAGTCTTCCATCTCTAGAACACCTCTAGACTAAGGTCGCTTGGTTGCCAAAATCCAGTGGGATCCTCTGGAGCTTCACAAGAGTGTCAGGGGGAATAGCTGGCCTCTTCTGTGGCATCTCCTGGGTTTTTCTTCCGCTCCATATCCTATGGCAGAAGAAAATACCAGGCGCTCCCGGGGGAATTTCTCCCCTAACAGTGCAATTAAATGTAAAAATTCCCAGCACCAATACCTTTGACCCATGGGTAGAGAAAGGTATTGGGCTGCCCTTTATCTCACATGACCCCTCGTTATTCCAACTCTGGTGTCTGAACACCCTACCTTCAGAGGATCGCGTCCTCTGCTACACATCCCCCTGCACCAACAGATAAGGATGGCCACCCTACTAGGTTAGGATAACTGGAATTCTGTGGACAAAGCACCATCTTGTTATTGATGGCACCGCATCCGTGTCCACCCATGTGTACCCAGGCTGATTTCCCCCTGTGATCCCGTCTTGTGGAGGCCCGCAGAACGAATGGCATAGTCATGCCCTGGCTCTCCAGGGCCCCACAACACAAGAACACGGTCCACACTCTGCTGCCAAACACTCTGCGTCCAATCCCTATCAGAGCTGTGTTACCTGTTCGGACTAGAATTAAGTGCGCAGCACAACATTACACCAATGTTGTCTGTCCGCCCCAGTCCCCAGCGCAACACAGCTCTACCGAAAACCTTGAGCACAACAGTGTTATCCGTATCGATCTGAGACCCTGGTTGCCCAGAATAAAATCACATCATCCTTTGTGTAGGATTTCCCGTGTGAAATTATCTGCTCGCGAACCTATACGTTCTCGATCCACAGTATAACACTGCTCCACTCCAAGGGGACACAGAATGAGACACAAACAGCAGACGGGACTTACAACACTACATAAATCAGCATGGTGGAACACATCCGTAGACAAGGACTACCACCATCAACATCAAGAAGAACGTACAAACAGATAATAAAAACACACAACGTGGACATATACAGGGAACAAACGGTGTAACAAATAGTACAGGGGTGTCAAATGTTGCCTAGCCTAGCTTGGCCATTCTGACCCCTCAGCGCCTGATGAGTCATGTGTCGCTGAGAGGTAATGCCTTTATGGCCAAGCTGACTAGACCCCACTGCACAATTTGTTACCTGAATCCCATCATTGGACACATTGCAATTACTTGCACAAGGGCAATTCCTTGCAATGTGTCCTTTGTCCCCACACCTGTAGCACCTGATTGGGCTTACTGTCTTGTGTGTTTTGCAGTGCTTTGCTATATGACCCAAGCCACCACACGCAAAACATTTGATGTTTGCCCGGCATGGCTTAGGTCCGTCCACACTGCAACCGCGCTCCCTGAATTGTTCCATCCTCAGGGAGGCACTTTTCACAATGTTTCTTTTCCCCAAAGTCAGGGAAAAATCTCTGTTAGTCTGGACAGGCTTGGTCTGGTGATTTGGCCTGTCACAGACTACTCTCCCCCCTCTCTGCCCTGCATAGGGCAAAGTTTTGGGAGATTCCGACCCTGACTTTACGGGAAAAGAAAGGGCCGGCACCAACTTGGTGATTACCTGTTGCATGCCAGTCATTATCTGGGAGCTTACAGCAACCTGAGCCTTCAATTTGGCTACCGTCACATTAGTAGAGGCAGTCTGCTCCTTAAAGGCCTTGACTTCAGTATAAGACTGAGTCAACTTAGCCTCAATTTCCTCCTTCTGCCTCTGCAGCTCTACTAACTGTGACTCTAACCTAGCCACCTGCGCATCTCGGTCAACAGTAGACTGCACATTCTCCGCCAGCTGTGTCCGCAATGCCGAAACCTGGTCCGAATTACTAGCACACCACTGGCAGTGAATGGCCGGAGGAATTGTCTCCGTTGACTGAGACACCAGCGCCACTTCTTTTGGCTTACAGATGCTAGCCTCAAACGTATGAACGAGTTTGGCGAGCATCTGAAGCCGTTTGGTGGCCTTGTTCAACACCATCCGTTTGTTCACACAGAGCTTGTCATAACTACAAGCCTGTGCCAACAAATCGGACCACAGCATTTCTGCTGACTTGTATGTGGTTGGGAGGATGGGGTTAAATGTGCTGTGTCTGCTCAAGTGTTGTAGTGTGGGGAAGTCCATACTCACCGTTTGATGAGCGTCCATCTTCTCCTTGGGGTCGTACCTCTTCGTCCTAGCAGCTGCTTGGAAGAAGTCCATTTTCCCGGATGGCTTCTTCCCGACCAGTCGGACTTGTATGCCGCTCCCACGAAGATGGATCTCCTTCAGTGACGTGTCCTCTTCTCCCTCGCAATCACTTGAGCGATGCAGTGACCGTGTAAAGCAAATGGTAAAATATTAGTTCACAGATAGACAATAGATTCTCTGCTAAAGATTTTGATCTGTGTTTGGTGCTGTGAGGTAGAGTCGCGTTACCTGTCCGAATTATCAGGTCTTAGACGCTCAGACCACTGACTGCGTCTCTCTTGCCTGATAATTGACAGTATAACCGACCTCTAGCCTCAAAACCAAACACAGATTTCAAAATCTAAGCAGTGGGCCTGGCTCGCCAATGTAAAGGGGGATTATTAATCACCCATATTTATGCAAATATCAATAATTAATATTCATAAATGGGAGGAGCCATCTATTGATGACTCCGCCCATTTATACCTTTATATAATAATATAACAATACTTTCACTATGCTTTACACTAATCACTACGCTAGCTGCATGCGCCTTACTAACTCGCTACCGCTAACAAGTACACGCTACACAAAGGGTACAAATATAACGGTATTTATTAAAATACACCTAATACACTAAGCACGCAATACACTAACAATACACAGCACTACAAATATACAATCCTAAACTACACTACACGTTCCCAATTCCACCAATCAACTATCTATACAATTCACACATACAAGTATATTAACAACCCACCCCACCTGACTAATTCTATCCCTAAGGTTGGCGACAAGGGTTAACAGTGGCACATAGGGGTGTATGCAGGCCACCGACACAAATACAGCTACACAGTAATGCAAGGGTTAATACCCTGCAAATGTGTTAAAGCACAGCAAGGGTATCAGGGCAGGGACTAGGGTATGGTGCCAGGGGCAATAGGGTTTACAAGGGGTGTAAAGGGTTACCAGGGGTGTACAGGGGTAATAGGGTTACCAGGGACATATAAGGTTACCAGGGGTAATAGGGGTTACCAGGGGTGTACAGGGTTATAGAGTTACCAGGGGTGTATAGGGTTATACCAGGGGTAATAGGAACAAGGGGTGTATATAGGTAGAGAGTCAGGGGGTTTAGATAAGGGGAGAATCGTTGGTGGGATAGCGGTGTGTATATATATATATATATATATATAGGGTGATACTTAGTTGCTCGTTCGTCCAGGGGTTGCTCGTTCGTCCAAGGGGGTCTCCTTCAGTGGCAGGAGGCGGCACGGCTCTTCAGCCGGAGGAGGGGGGGCCGCGTTGTCCTGAGCGCCGATTGCGCTCTCAAGGTGGGGGCCCCCATCCTAACTAACTTGAGTGCCGGGGCCGCCAGATATTTATCCCCGGCGGCCCGCACTCCCGCGCCGCCCCGCCCGCCCATCATCCACGTGGGCCGGCGCAGTGATATGACGTCACTGCGCCGGCCCGCACATCGGGGACGCGCTGCACGCCAGGCGGGAGAAGCCTTTGATCTCCCGCCTGTGGCACTCTGCATTCCGGCCAGCGAAATGTTAATTTCGCTGCCGGAATGCGCATAATAGGAGGAGGGGAGGCTTCTCCCCTTCTTCTATCATGTATAATTGTCTCCAGCGGCGCTGGCGACAATTATATCAAAGGGCTCAGATTCTGTTGAATCTGAGCTCTTTGTATCCATCAGGATGACCGGACCCTTGTCCGGTCATTCTGATGCAATTAGCCAGATTGCATCGGTGTGAATGCTTGGGGCACATTCACACCGATGCACCTGGTTTCAGGTGTAGGAGAGGGAATATTGTAAAATATACATGCGTATGGATGCTTGGGGCACATCCATACACATGTATACATCAACATTAGGGACATCTAAAAGGGGCACAGATTATATGAGGGGGCACAGGCCCCTACATTATAAGGGGGCACAAGCCCCTACATTATAAGGGGGCACAAGCCCCTACATATATTAAAAGGGGTCACATGTATCCCACAGGGGCCTCCATGAGCCCCTGTGGGCCACTAAGGGCAGATGTGCGCAGATGCTGGGAACATCCGCGCACATCCTCCTATAACGGGATTAATGCATGCATATATATCATACATGCATGCACGTGTTTGCATGCATATATGTATATATATGCATGCGTCTCAACCCTTCCTCAACATGCACACCCAGTCCTAAATGTGGACAATTGTTTACTGCCTAAAGACACCAAATGCACTACATATGATATACATGACATCAATTAAGATAACAATACCTATAATAAAAGTGTCCAGTCAGACAAAGTACACAGGTAAAGCGCCCCACGCCTATTGCTACAATCACCAGCTTCCTCAGGGGTCTCTAACGAAAGTGTTGCTATACATCTATTTATATGTGTCAAAATAAGAGAAACCATAATCACCTGGTTAGAGGCAGAACATGATGTAGATATAATGTAATGGAGTATCAGCGTATCCGGAGTTCCCAAAACCAAACGTTCCATTCGGAGTTCCCAAAACCAAATGTGCATGTGTAAAATGGCGTAAAATTCCTGATTTTCCTAGCTGCTTGTGCAGGAAAATATAGATTTTATTAAAGACAGGAGACTAACATTATATGCTATACTTCTTTACTGGACTCCAATCAACAGCAAAGTTTAAATAAAGATAAGTTTTGTTTTTTTTAAGAAACATGCAGTGAGGTAAACTGGCAGCCAATCACAACACAGAATTGGATATATAAGCTCCTGTAATGTGTCAATCCTCCTCTTTCTTTGATGTAAATGAACAGAAATAACGAACTCCCATGTCATCCACCTTTCCTGAACGAAAAACTGGAAATCATCCAAAATTCAATGAGCCATGTCGAGGGAAGGGATCGATTGAAGACTCCCAGAAGAATATTAAACTAGACGAGAACAGAAACAGGGTGGGTTATAGGGTGGGATAATGTTCTTCTCCTGTCTTTAATAAAATCTATAATTTTCCCGCACAAGCAGCTAGGAAAATCTCCAATTTTATTACAAGCAGGAGACTCCATTATATGCATGTTTAAAGCTAACACAATACATGAATTATAAACTTGAACTCGATATTATGCGATTAGATTAAGAACATGGAAGTAGGAGGTTCGGGTCGAAAGTAGAATGTTTTGAATGTGGATTCTGACGACCAATCGACTGCCTTAAGAATGTCAGATAGAGAGGCACCAGCCTGCCTAACCTTTGTAGACGAGGCACCCCGAATGGAATGAGCCCCGAATACGGAGGTATAAATACCTGCTAATTGCATAGACTGAAACCGGAAGGTGAGGTTTACAGAACGATATTAATAATTGGGAATGAGCTGGTTGCCTAAGAGATTCAGTCTTCGATCGTAGACCTTAAGACAACGAACAATACACAAATATTCTTGTTGAGGAAAGGCGGGATAAAAAACTGAGGGAAAATTGGTCTTAGTACGCCGAGGAATGGAGAAGGATACGTCTTGTGGGGAAAATTGTCTCTGGGATATATCCAGGGCCTGCGCTGCCATAAGGCAGACCAAGCGGCTGCCTTAGGGTGCGCCCTGCGCAGGGCAGAAGAATGAATAAATGCCTTTTTTTTTTTTTTTAGCACTTACTTGTGCTGCAGCGCCGCCGCCGTCAGTGAACCCGCCCGCCCCCAGCCTGCGTGGGCCGGCCGCGGCGCTTGTCGTAGTCAGGGCAACATTACCACCCGCCCCCAGCCTGCGTGTGTAGGCCGGCGGCCGCGGCGCACGTCGTAGTCAGGGCAACAGTACACAACAGAAAGTTTTACAGATAGGCATTCATTAGGCTCAGGCTGCCTCAAGTCACCTGCACAGGGGGCATGACTGGTGTGAGAGTGGCGCGGCGGCGGCGGGTAGCGCAGGTACCATAGGCGAGGCTCGAGCTGACTGATTGTGTCTGAGTCAGACAGACACAGGCAGCCGCGCCCGCCAGTAAGATTAGATCAGATGATTCAGATCAGAGTCAGACGCACACTGGCACTCTGGCAGCCAGCAGCAGCAGGAGACGTGGTCAGGACAGGACAGGTCAGGACTTGTTAGGGTAGGTCCGAATTGAATTTTGAATGTTATTTTATAATAATATGAGATCATTTGATTTAAAATTAATTCAAAATGATGAGATGAGCGCCCATGAGCGCAAAGCGCTAGGCTAGCGCACACACTGACTAGCGCCAGAGCAGAGGCGCTCAGGCTTAGCACGGCATCAATGATGTTTTTAAAAAAAAATATTACAAAACAACAATCATTAATATTGGGGGGGGGGGGGGGGGTCACACGCCCCGCCCACCCGCCCCCCCAAATATTAATTGTTGTTTTGTAATAAAAAATTTCAAACACATCATTGATGCCGTGCTAAGCCTGAGCGCCTCTGCTCTGGCGCTAGTTTGTGTGACATGATGGAGGGAGGGCCGGGGGGACAATGTAAATGTCTGTACTCTGAGTATGTCACTGTATGTGACATGGGAATGGGACCAGGCCGCCAGGAAGGCTCGGCCGGGGGGGAATGATGTGCCATGGGGAAGGGGGGGTAAAATATGACACAATAGGGGGTAACGTCTTTTTAAAAGTTATTTATTCATTCGGGTGACAACGCGTTTCGGAGTGAGAATACTCCTTTATCAAGTCTAAAAGAAACAGTAGTATATGAAGTAGTAATGCCAAGAAGTAAAAATGAAGATAAAAATATATATAATTAATTAAAATAAAAATAAATATAAATAAAAATAAAAATTGAAATAAAATACAACAAAAAAACAAAAAGACTTGTATAATTCATCAACATGGTGTGTGGGTAATGGACTATATAAGATTCACATGGAATAGTCACATAAATGTACCGAACATAGTCAGAAGGGTACGAACTGTGTGGTATAGGAACTTTTTTCTTTCGCAGTTAAAGAGAATTTATATTAGAATCAATACTAATAGTCTTGATAATATAAAAATTGGCGATAGTATTAGTTAGATGATAAAAGGAAAAAATAATGTTAATAGTGGTGGCCTTGATACAATAAGAACAGAGAGACTGATAAAATATATATAAATATAAGTGTCAGGGGATTCAAAATTACACTAATCGTGTCACTGACATTAATGCAACTGTACTAACCACAAAACTAAGACGCTCACCAGCGAATTGACGGTTATCACAGTGATATTGTTGACCTGATAATGCTGCCGGTATGAACTTAGATAATGTGAATACATACATGCACGGATACATATCTACATTTATATACATATACATGAGTACACATATGCATCATCCGGATGAATGTGTGAGTAAATGGTTTGAAAAGATAGCTAATGTTTGGTAGATGTAGTGGTATTATTAATAATAATAATAATAATAATAATAATAATAATAAGGAGAGGCACAGGGGAAAAAAATGATGGGGGTAATTACCTTTGGAGCTGGGTACATACAGTTGGTGCGACTGATCCAAATGCTATGGGTTAAAACAATTAGAGAGTTATAAGCTTTAATACTGAATTAGAACTAAATTGAAAGGTTATGAACTTGAATAATAAAATAGAAGTAGATTAAACCAAACTAAACATTAATATTATGGTGATTAATTAGTTTGGGTGGAGCAGAGCATTACCTTGGTGTCGGGGTCCTGTATGTGTAGCGCAGCTTACCACGTGTGTGGGAGCGCGCGCTTTTTTGAGCCGGGCAGAAGGGGGGGGTGTGTGGCTGGTTGCGGGCTGCCGATTGGGGGGCGGGGCTAATGACGGACCGCTGCAGTGAACTTGTCTGTGTGGTGTCAATGCGCTCTGTAGTGGAACAATGGCACTAGTAATAGGGGGGTGTCCGGGCAGACATGTGCTGGCAATTGTTATAGGGGTGAATTGATAAGGATTAGTAATGTAGTCGAATATTGGTGTGTTGGTATGCTTAATTGAGAATGAGCTGGGAGTGACTGAGGTAAGGGATGGTGGAATAATGTATGAGATGATGGCACTGTGGTAGATTGAAAGGACAAATTGAGAATATGAGGGTGTGAGGATGAAACTTGGTGATATTGATGATGAAAATGATAATGAGAAGAGTTTTTTCATATATATTGTTATTATTAAAATGTATTTTAATAGATAGATGTATTAGAAGATATATATATTCAGAGAAAGGGGGGGGGGTTTCATATATATTGTTATTATTAAAAATTATTTTAATAGATAGATGTATTAAAAGATGTATATATTCAGAGAAGGGGGGGGGGGGCCAAGGGAAGGGGGGGCGTTTTAGAAACAGTTGCTTTCAAGAGATTCCTTGAGACCATAGGGCTCTATTGTCTGTAGTTTGAATATCCAGAACATTTCTTTCCTTCTTAGTTTCTGATACCGGTTGGTACAGGCGGTGGGAATTTGTTCTATTGGTGTTATGGCAAGGTCCACAGGATTTTTGTTATGGCAGTGGAGGAAATGTCGCGAGACTCCATGTTTTATGAAACCGTTTGTAATGTTCCACCGGTGTTTGTTTATTCTCTCTCTCAGAGTCATGGTAGTGCGGCCTATATATTGTAATCCGCAGGTGCATTCTAGTAGGTAGATGACGTAGGATGATGAGCAATTTAGAAAATTTCCAATATGGAATTGTTCACCGGTGACATTGCTGAAAAATCTGGTAACCCGGGAGGAGATGTTACTACAGCATTTGCACCGGCGGTGTCCGCACTTGTAGCTTCCAAGGACTTGGGGGAACATGGTTACGGTAGACGGTATTTGCGTCTTTTGGGACCGTAATCTACTAGGAGCGATGAGGTATCACATTGTGTACGAGCTAGTACACAGTTCTTTTACAGTATTCTACATCACTCCTCTGGAGTGCTGGCAACTCCAAGGATTGAGAAGATACCGGCAGCATACCCCCTTCTGATCGACACCCTCCGCCTTTGCAAGTGTTGTACTGACACAAGCACAACACCAGAAGGTGAGTGTAACAATTGAAACAGCACACTCTCTAAATCTGATACCAAAAATTTACTACCCTATGAGCGCCTTGTTTCCCGTTTATTTTGCCAAATTTGCTGCCACAATAGGGGGTAATGATGTGATCATGGATGGGGCCAGAGCCGTCCGGGCGGGGGGGGGGGGATTAAGTGCCATGGGGGGGGGGGGGGGGGGGGGGGAATGTGACACAATAGCCTATTGTGTGTCACATTTCTCCCCCCCCCGCCGCCCGGATGGCCCTGGCCCCATCCATGATCACATCATTACCCCCTATTGTCAATAGGGGGTAATGATGTGATCATGGATGGGGCCAGGGCCATCCGGGCGGGGGGGGATGATGTGCCATGGGGGGGAGGGGAAGAAATGTGACACAATAGGGGGTAATGATGTGATCATGGATGTAGCCAGTGCTGTCCGGGCGGGGGGGGGGGGTTAATGATGTGATCATGGATGGGGCCAGGGCCGTTCGGGGGCGGGGGGGTAATGATGTGATCATGGATGGGGCCAGGGCCGTCAAGGTGGGAAGGGGGGTAGCCAAAATGTAGCTTCACTTGTGTTGGCAAAAATCCTTGCACCGGCCTTGCTGGTACGTGTGGTACACCCCTCAGCATTGCCACAGTTTCCTGCACATTCACTACAGTGGGTTTACTCAGCTGTGAGCTCTCAACATCAATCTGACTGTAATAAAAAGAATCTTATTCATCTCAAGGACTGATTTCTATGCCTGCAGCGCCGGATAGTGGTCTGACATTTTTAAGAATTTCTGCATATCTACTTCCCTGGAACCATTGGGACAGGAAGAGACCCAGGCAGCAGCACGGCATCCCCTGATGCTGGTGGGGAAATATACCAGCTAAAGCACATCCAGCTGTTGTGACTCCTCACAACAGAATCCGGTAAGCGAAATACGCACCATAAATTAATATTTTCTATAAGGCGGTACCACACATGAGGCGCTGTGTTTTTTGTCTTTTCTTTTGTCTCAACATCAATCAGCATTTTTATACCGCATACATTTTTACCAAGAGGGGGAGCTCCTTCCCCAATCACAGCCTTCAAAGGAAAAAGATCATCATCATCATCATCACCACTATCATGATATTTTTCACTAGTATCCACATTGCCATTATGCCTATCCGCAAACTTGGCACCATTGTTTTCAATGGTCATATCACTTAAACCATTGTTCAGTTTCCTTGCATAGTGCCCAGCTACCAAGCTGGCATGTACCAGGCTCACCTGGCTTTCGGTGTCCACCAACACTTGGACTGGACTGCCGTTTACCATAATGTCACACATTTGTTTAGCAGTCTCTATTCCCGGTGTCTCAACACCTCCCGGCTCGGCAGGCAGCAACTGCCGCCGGCTCACACCCCAGTTCACGGCTTCTGAGGTACCAGGGCACGGGTCATTAACATGCCCACCCTCCAGAGCTGAGCTCACTGTCACTTTGTCAGCTATACAAGTAATTGCTGGAACGATCTTACCCCTTGTAATCAACCATTCCGGTAAAGCAGTGACATTCTCTCCCGCGGACTCATCAAGGTTGTGGTTGCTCCTAGCAACAGCTGTACTGCACCTCCGCACTTCCTCTCTAGGACTCCGGATACAGTCGCAGGGAAGATATGCACTCCTGAGAACCGTTCCCCACCTCTTTGTCTTCCCGACTGTTGCCCTTCGCAACGGCCATATCTGCTGTTCATCGGATTCTCCAGGTACACAATTTGTAGCATTTTCTCCGCTCAACAGCTGCCAAAATAATGGGAAGTCTTTTCCAAGCACAAACTCCACTTCCAGGGTCTCACATTTTAAGAGCTCCCATTGCACAGGGCCATAGTCTGTTATAAAGGTAAGTGACACCTTAGTTGTTGTCTCTGGCCCTCTTGTCACAAAGTCCAGAATTTCGGGCAGGACCTGAGACACTTGTTGGCGGGAGTCTAGTATAATCCCCAGCGGGATCCCCCCGATCACCATCTCACAGGACTTTTACCACGCGCTCCACCATTTGGCAACCATTTTGACAGGTCAGTTTCTTTTACTGTGCCCTTTAAATCCCTGCACAGCTTGCACCTCAGAAAAAAAGTCCAGATTAACCAGCAGTTTTCCAGCAGCACCTGCTCCAGTGAACAAGCAGGTTTCCGGCCCTTTAAATCACTGCACAGCAACACAGCAATTCCTTGGCAACATTCAGCAGCACCTGCTCTTTTCCGTCAGGTCATTGCCCATAGCAACCTGCTGTTGTTATTGCCCGCATCCTCCACCATATGTAAGTGATCACCTCTTATTTGGGGGTCATTCTCACAATGATCTTCATCGACCACAGGGTTAGGGGCCAAACATTGCTTTTATTTGGCACCTCAGTAAAACCAAAACAAACAATACAAATAAAACACCTGCCCGGCTGGGCTCTAACTAAACATGAGGACTCCCTACCTCACTGAAATCCCCATTCACACACAGGAAGAACATGCGGCTTTTCCCAGCCTAACAATCCAGCACTTCCAGGCAGTGCCATCTTAAGAGCATTATAGGCCCCCGGGCAATACAGTGCACTGGGGCCCTGTCTACACAATCACGCACTAGAATAAAAATGCAAATTATCAATAAGGCGATATTTATTGGGCATTTCCTCTTGTGGATTTTCCCCAGCAGTAGGATCAGGTAATGATACCATTGGTATTTCTGCTGGAATTGGAGTGCATGTAGATGTGGATGCTACATCTGGAGGAGCAGAACTACTGGCTGACGTTGCACCTGGATTGAGCCAAGATGTTAGTTTTGGAAGTTTGCACATTTTCTCTTTCTCCTCTGCAGCCTTTTTCCTCTTCTGTGCTCCACTCAAAACATTACGTTTCATTTCTGCACTAAAGGTTATTTTCACCAACACGTAATAAACTTTATTTTTCCTCACCTTTTTTACACTTCCTCGAACGAGTGGCAACTCTAAGATTGCTATATAAGGGGGACACATAAGATATTACAGTCAAAACTTGAGGGGCACTAATAACTTAAAGTGGATGTAAACCCAAACATTTTTTTTTTTTGTGATGTCACAATGTAGAGTACCCAGGCAGTACACACGCCACTCCAACATTAATACCCACCAGCACCAGCAGTACCCACACCAGCATTACCCACCAGCACCAGAGTGTGTGTACATTTATATATATATCTATATTTATTTCGTTTTTTTAGTTGTATGATTAAAGTGGATGTAAACCCCCAAGTATGCAGTATAGCACCCTATAGTATACAGCACCACACAGTATGCAGTATAGCACCCTATAGTATACAGCACCACACAGTATGCAGTATAGCACCCTATAGTATACAGCACCACACAGTATGCAGTATAGCACCCTATAGTATACAGCACCACACAGTATGCAGTATAGCACCCTATAGTATACAGCACCACACAGTATGCAGTATAGCACCCTATAGTATACAGCACCACACAGTATGCAGTATAGCACCCTATAGTATACAGCACCACACAGTATGCAGTATAGCACCCTATAGTATACAGCACCACACAGTATGCAGTATAGCACCCTATAGTATACAGCACCACACAGTATGCAGTATAGCACCCTATAGTATACAGCACCCCACAGTATGCAGTATAGCACCCTATAGTATACAGCACCACACAGTATGCAGTATAGCACCCTATAGTATACAGCACCACACAGTATGCAGTATAGCACCCTATAGTATACAGCACCACACAGTATGCAGTATAGCACCCTATAGTATACAGCACCCCACAGTATGCAGTATAGCACCCTATAGTATACAGCACCACACAGTATGCAGTATAGCACCCTATAGTATACAGCACCACACAGTATGCAGTATAGCACCCTATAGTATACAGCACCACACAGTATGCAGTATAGCACCCTATAGTATACAGCACCACACAGTATGCAGTATAGCACCCTATAGTATACAGCACCACACAGTATGCAGTATAGCACCCTATAGTATACAGCACCACACAGTATGCAGTATAGCACCCTATAGTATACAGCACCACACAGTATGCAGTATAGCACCCTATAGTATACAGCACCACACAGTATGCAGTATAGCACCCTATAGTATACAGCACCACACAGTATGCAGTATAGCACCCTATAGTATACAGCAACCCACAGTATGCAGTATACAGCACCCCATAGTATACAGCACCACACAGTATGCAGTATAGCACCCTATAGTATACAGCACCACACAGTATGCAGTATAGCACCCTATAGTATACAGCACCACACAGTATGCAGTATAGCACCCTATAGTATACAGCACCACACAGTATGCAGTATAGCACCCTATAGTATACAGCACCACACAGTATGCAGTATAGCACCCTATAGTATACAGCACCACACAGTATGCAGTATAGCACCCTATAGTATACAGCACCACACAGTATGCAGTATAGCACCCTATAGTATACAGCACCCCACAGTATGCAGTATAGCACCCTATAGTATACAGCACCCCACAGTATGCAGTATAGCACCCTATAGTATACAGCACCACACAGTATGCAGTATAGCACCCTATAGTATACAGCACCACACAGTATGCAGTTTAGCACCCCACACTATACAGTACCCCACAGTATATAGTAGAGCAGTATAGACCCCCACACTATACAGCACCTCACTGTATACAGCACCCCAAACTATACACGATACAGCCCCCCACACTATACAGTACAGCACTCTACACTATACCGCACCCACAGTATACAGCCCCCCACACTATACAGTACAGCAGTATAGCACTCCCCCCACTATACAGCCCCCCCCCCCCCCCCCCCCACACTATACAGGCCCCCCACACTATACAGGCCCCCCACACTATACAGGCCCACCACACAGTATACAGGCCACCCCCCCCCCCCCCCACACACACAGTATACAGCCCACCACACAATATACAGCCCATTACACAATATATAGCCCACCACACAATATACAGCCCACCACACAGTATACAGGCCCCCACACAGTATACAGCCCCCCACACAGTACACAGCACCCCACTATACAGTAGTGTACAGTATATTAAAATAACAACCCCATGTCACCTTTTTCTGATGTAATCTTTACACAGAAAATCTCCACAGTTAACTTCTGCAACACTCCTGATAGGACCTGTGATGACTTCATAGCCATGTGACCAGTAATTGCTAGGTTACTGGTCACATGGTAATGATGTCATTAAGGTCCTAGATCAAAACTCATTAAGGTCCTAGAATTAAGATCATTAACACAGTACGATCATGATGCCTGTGTAGCCGACAGCCTGACACCCGGGGCAGTAGCTAGCAGGGCTCAAGAGGCAGCTGCCTTGGGCCCCCCCAGGAGCAACTGGGCCCAGGGCAGCTGCCCCTTTTGCCCCTTGGTAAAGACGGCCCTGGCGGCAACGCTGCTAAATGACGGTTGGGAAGTTGGCTGGTGGGTTCACTGGGCAGGCGGGCCCCCAGGCAAGTGGGGCCCCCGGGCAACTGCCCAGCGTGCCCATTCGAAAAGACGGCCCTGCTTCCAGGCTGTAACAAAGTCCAGTACCTTTTGGGGGATTGTGGCCAGAAGTCCTCCTGACTCTGGCCTAGCGACCGTCGATTCCAAGACCTCGCGGAGTCCCCCAAAGTTCAGGCTAACACCTAGCCCCGTGGCCCCTAAGCCAGCTCGGCTGAGCCCACTTGTACAGAGCCTTCCCAGGCCTCTGCTGCACACAGACTCTTTCTCCTCCTAACAGTCTGGACTGGGCTCTTATCCCAGACTGATTGTTCCACCTGGTGCGGCCTCTGACCTGCTGATTGACAGCGAAGAAATGGAAACTCCTGCCATATTTCTCCCCTAGCATCCGTGAGGCCTGTCACTGCCTCACACTTCGTATTCCGAATTCTCCTCTTTGTCAGAGGAGACAATTTCATACGAGGAAGATTCACTCGGAGATGTAATATATGTCTTGGGCTTGACTCGGGATGTCGAAGTCTTTAGAGCCCGCTTAGTTTTTAACTCCTCAGGGGCGGAGGGTATGGGATGTAAACTACTGACATCTGAATGTATGCTTTTTTGTAGCGTTAGAGTATGAACCTGATCCTCTTTAGTTTTGGCCATTTTGGCTTGTTTCTTGGGCTGAGGATCGGTAATTATAAAGCGGTGGTTGTAAGAGCGTTTGCCTTGTTTGTGAAGGCCCTGCGCCATATTAGATGCGTAATCTTCCGCTGACAAAAAAATATCAGACGGAGTGGCCGGAATCGCTTGACCACAGATTTGGCTTGGGCCACAGATTTATTAATAAACTTGTGCATAGATGACATAGCAGAGTTTAACGCCGCGTGAACAGACTTTTGTATGGTTTGTTCCATCAGAGACTGGATTTAATTTTCGTCCAGAAATTCAAAACCCTGAGGGTCTGAGTCTGCTTCAGCATTTCCTTCAGCCTTGAGGAACATATGAACAATTGTCAAGGAATAAAAGAATTTCAATAATGTAACATATGACAAAATTCTATGTCCTGTGCTTGTGGTGTGGAGAGTGAGTGATTAGCTTCCTGCACCACAGCATAGCACAGCAGCTGGTGATAATGAGAGGGTAACTAGAGTTGAGCAGACACCTGGATGTTCGGGTTCGGCCGAACTTCGGAAAAAAGTTCGAGTTCGGGACCCGAACTTGACCCCGAACCCCATTGAAGTCAATGGGGACCCGAACTTTTGAGCACTAAAATGGCAATAAAATGTCATGGAAAGGGCTAGAGGGCTGCAAATGGTGTCAAAATGTGGATAGGGAAATTACTTTAACCCCTTAAGGACGCAGGGCGTATCGGTACGCCCTATTTCCTGAGTCCTTAAGGACTCAGGGCGTACCGGTACGTCCTAACTTGAAATCAGTATTCCGGCGCCCCAGGGGTTAATCAGAACGGGATTTCGGCTGAAATTATTCAGCCGGCATCCTGTGACAACGCCAGGGGGGGTCTTGTGACCCCCCGTGTCGGCGATCGCAGCAAACCGCAGGTCAATTCAGACCTGTAGTTTGCTGCGCTTTTTGCAGTTTCTGATCCCCGCGGTCCCTGACCGCGGGGATCAGAAACTTTTGAGTGCCTAAAATCAATATTTTTCACCCCCCCCTGCACCCCTGCACGATTTGATGCCGGCGGGTGGTGCGGGGTGTCGCATGCGGTGGGGGCGTTGCGGGAGGCGGGCAGTGCGGCAAGCGGGATCGCGATCCCCCGCCCGCCTCCCCATGAATGATCGTTGGCTTCTAGTGGGTATACCAGGGTGCCAGCACATTGCTGGCACCCTGGTATAAATGGCTGACATCTGTGCAGATGTCAGCCGTTTAACCCTTTCCATACCGCGGTCCGTACGGACCGCTGTATGGAAAAAGTTAACTGTCATCGGTCAGGGAGCTCCCTCCCTCACCATCGGGGGGCTGCTGTGCCTTTGCAACCCCCGATGGAGAGGGAGAGAGCCCCCCGACAGCCCCCCTCAGCCCTGTGCTTACCCTTCCCCGTCTGCGAAGTAGTGGCAGACGGTGAAGGTTCCCATGGCAACAGGACGCCTGCTCAGGCGTCCTGCTGTCCATGGTGCTGAACAGATCGGTGCTAAAAGCATAGATCTGTTCAGACAAAGTGTAAGGAAAATACAGTTCAGTACAATATATATTGTACTGTACTGTATTATACAGACATCAGACCCACTGGATCTTCAAGAACCAAGTGGGTCTGGGTCAAAAAAAATGTAAAAAAAAGTGAAAAAAGTTAAGATAAAAAAAAAAAACATTCATCACTAAATAAAAATTTAAAAAATAAAATACACTACACATATTAGGTATCGCCGCGTCCGTAACGACCTGATCTATAAAAGGTCATGTTACTTTCCCTGCACGGTGAACACCATAAAAATAAAAAAATAAAAACTATGAGAAAATTGAAATTTTGCCCACCTTACTTCCCAAAAAAGGTAATAAAAGTGATCAAAAAAGTCACATGTACGCCAAAATAGTACCAATCAAACCGTCATCTCATCCGGCAAAAATCATACCCTACCCAAGATAATCGCCCAAAAACTGAAAAAACTATGGCTCTCAGACTAAAGAAACACTAAAACATGATTTTTTTTGTTTCAAAAATGAAATCATTGTGTAAAACTTACATAAATAAAAATAAAGTATACATATTAGGTATCGCCGCGTCCGTATCGACCGGCTCTATAAAAATATCACATGATCTAACCCCTCAGATGACCACTGTAAAAAATAAAAAATAAAAACGGTGTAAAAAAAGCCATTTTTTGTCATCTTACGTCACAAAAAGTGTAATAGCAAGCGATCAAAAAGTCATATGCACCCCAAAATAGTGCCAATCAAACCGTCCTCTCATCCCACAAAAAATGAGACCCTACTCAAGATAATCGCCCAAAAACTGAAAAAACTATGGCTCTTAGACTATGGAGACACTAAAACTTTTTTTGGTTTTAAAAATGAAGTTATTGTATAAAACTTACATAAATAAAAAAAATTGTATACATATTAGGTATCGCCGCGTCCGCGACAACCTGCTCTATAAAATTACAACATGATCTAACCTGTCAGATGAATGTTGTAAATAACAAAAAAAAAAAACTTGCAAAAAAAGCTATTTCTTGTTACCTTGCCGCACAAAAAGTGTAATATAGAGCAACCAAAAATCATATATACCCTAAACTAGTACCAACAAAGCTGCGACCCTATTCCGTACTTTCTAAAATGGGGCCACTTTTTTGGAGTTTCTACTCTAGGGGTGCATCAGGGGGGCTTCAAATGGGACATGGTGTCAAAAAAAACAGTCCAGCAAAATCTGCCTTCCAAAAACCGTATGGCATTCCTTTCCTTCTGCGCCCTGCTGTGTGCCCATACAGCGGTTTACGAACACATATGGGGTGTTTCTGTAAACTACAGAATCAGGGCCATAAATAATGAGTTTTGTTTGGCTGTTAACCCTTGCTTTGTGACTGGAAAAAAAATATTAAAATGGAAAATCTGCCAAAAAAGTGAAATTTTGAAATTGTATCTCTATTTTCCATTAAATCTTGTGCAACACCTAAAGGGTTAACAAAGTTTGTAAAATCAGTTTTGAATACCTTGAGGGGTGTAGTTTCTTAGATGGGGTCACTTTTATGGAGTTTCTACTCTAGGGGTGCATCAAGGGGGCTTCAAATGGGACATGGTGTCCAAAAAACAGTCCAGCAAAATCTGGCTTCCAAAAACCATACGGCGCACCTTTCCCTCTACACCCTACTGTGTGCCCGTACAGTAGTTTACCGCCACATATGGGGTGTTTCTGTAAACGGCAGAGTCAGGGCAATAAAGATACAGTCTTGTTTGGCTGTTAACCCTTGCTTTGTTAGTGGAAAAAATGGGTTAAAATGGAAAATTAGGCAAAAAAATGAAATTCTCAAATTTCATCCCCATTTGCCAATAACTCTTGTGCAACACCTAAAAGGTTAACAAAGTTTGTAAAATCAGTTTTGAATACCTTGAGGGGTGTAGTTTCTTAGATGGGGTCACTTTTATGGAGTTTCTACTCTAGGGGTGCATCAGGGGGCTTCAAATGGGACATGGTGTCAAAAAAACAGTCCAGCAAAATCAGCCCTCCAAAAACCAAACGGCGCACCTTTCACTCTACGCCCCGCTGTGTGGCCGTACAGTAGCTTACGGCCACATATGGGGTGTTTCTGTAAACGGCAGAGGCAGGGCAATAAAGATACAGTCTTGTTTAGCTGTTAACCCTTGCTTTGTTAGTGTAAAAAATGGGTTAAAATGGAAAATTAGGCAATAAAATGAAATTCTCAAATTTCATCCCCATTTGCCAATAACTCTTGTGCAATACCTAAAGGGTTAACGAAGTTTGTAAAATCAGTTTTGAATACCTTGAGGCGTGTAGTTTATAGAATGGGGTCATTTTTGGGCGGTTTCTATTATGTAAGCCTCGCAAAGTGACTTCAGACCTGTAGTGGTCCCTAAAAATTTGGTTTTTGTAAATTTCTGAAAGATTTCAAGATTTGCTTCTAAACTTCTAAGCCTTGTAACATCCCCAAAAAATAAAATATCAATCCCAAAATGCTACAAACATGAAGTAGACATACGGGGAATGTAAAGTCATCACAATTTTTGGGGATATTACTATGTATTACAGAAGTAGAGAAACTGAAACTTTGAAATTTGCAAATTTTTCAAAATTTTTGGTAAATCTGGTATTTTTTTATGCAAAAAAATTAACTTTTTTGACCCAATTTTAGCAGTGTCATGAAGTACAATATGTGACGAAAAAACAATCTCAGAACGGCCTGGATAAGTCAAAGCGTTTTAAAGTTATCAGCACTTAAAGTGACACTGGTCAGATTTGCAAAAAATGGCCAAGTCCTTAAGGTGAAATAGGGCTGAGTCCTTAAGGGGTTAAATAACATAAAATACGTACAAATAAAAAATAATAATCTTGATCTAGGAGGACCAGGTCCATATGGAGTAGGAGGTTGAGGAGGCGGTGTATGTGGAGGTGTAGGTGGAAGCGGCGGTGGAGGAGGAGGTTGCCTAAACTGGTTTTTGGTTTTAAATTTTATTTTTAAAATTAGGGTACACATTGGGAAATATAACCTGTGATAACCCCCTCCAGTCATGCTAAGCACACATTCAGACAATACACTTGCTGCAGGGCAGGCCAGCACCTCCAAGGGGTAAAGGGCACGCTCAGGCCATGTGCCGAATTTGGAGACCCAGAAGTTGCAGGGGCTGACCCCTGTCAGTCAGTTTGTGTAGGCGTGTGCACACTTACTGCCCCACCATGTCGCACGTCCCCGTGATGTTCACGATCCAATTTTATATCTGCTCTATCAACTTTCGATGTTCTTTTATGCGCCTACCATGGTGATCACGGGTGGCGGAGAATCAGGGTTCCAGCCCAAAGAGGGAGCGTGAGAAAGAGAGACAACATCCAAGGGAGGATTCATTTTTTCAAATTTTAAATTAGAGTTGAAATATGGGAGAAATTATTAAAGCATAAAAGTGTGACAACTTTTCAAAGTTTAAGCATTGAATGTAAGGATGAGGTGCACATTAATTACTGAATAATTTATTAAATTGTATTCCCTGTCACCTATGCATAGCAGGTGTTTATTCACGTCTAAAATTGTATAATGTCAACCCAAGAATGTAACAGAAAAATGATTGAAATTTATTAAGATGTCAACTAGGTAGAGGAGGGGTATATTGCACCCAAAAATTGGTGAATTTCAACAAAAAATTTAACTGACAATTTTAATTATTTTTTTTTCCGGTCTACTAGGTATAGGAGTAGTACATCACACCCAAAAATTGGTGAATTTCACCAGAATATATAACTGACATTTTTTTTTTAACCTGTCTACTAGGTATAGCAGTGGTACTATACACCCAAAAATTGGTTTATTTCGCCAGAAAATGTAACTGACAATTATTATTTTTTTTACCATTCCACTAGATATAGCAATGGTACTATACACACCAAAATTGGTGAATTTCACCCTAAAATATAAATGACAATTTATTTATTTTTTAACCAGCCTACTAGGTATAGCAGTGGTACTATACATTTAAAAATTGGTGAATTTCACCCGAAAAAGTTAATGACAATTATTTTCTTTTGTTTAACCTGTCTTTTAGGTATAGCAGTGGTACTATACACCCAAAAATTGGTTAATTTAACCCCAAAAAAGTAAATGACAATTATTTTTTTTTGTTTAACCTTTCTACTAGATATAGCAGTGGTACTATACACCCAAATATTTGTTAATTTCACCATAAAATGTAACTGACAATTTATTTTTATTTTTTTACCAGTCTACTAGGTATAGCAGTGGTACTATACACCCAAAAATTGGTGAATTTCACCCAAAAATGTATATGACAAAATAGTAAAATGATATAAAATAAAACACATACAAAAAAAAAAATTTGATTTATCAGGTGGAGTTCCATATGGAGTAGGAGTTTGAGGAGGTGGTGGACGTAGCGGAGTAGGTGAAAGCTGCGGTGGAGGAGGACAAGATAGCCAACACAGGTTTTTGGTTTTAATTTAATTTCTTAAAATTAAGGTACACTCCAAAAGAGTGTGAAATATCCAAAATACAAACATGAGCAATTGCGCTGCAGTATAACAATGGCTGCTTAGTGCCGGTATACATGTCTATTCTGCACAAGGTACGGACAAGTCCTGTGGGATCCATGCCTGGTTCATTTTAATGAACGTGAGCTTGTCCACATTGGCTGTGGAAGGGCGGCTGTGCTTGTCTGTGATGACGCCCCCTGCCGTGCTAAACACACGTTAAGATAATACACTAGCTGCAGGGCAGGCCAGCACCTCCAAGGCATAAAGGGCAAGCTCAGGCCATGTGCCCAATTTGAAAACCCAGAAGTTGAAGGGGCAGACCCGTCATTCAGTACGTGTAGGGGTGTGCACACATACTGCTCCACCATGTTGGTGAAATGCTGCCTCCTGCTAAGACGTTCCATATCAGCTGGTGGTGCTGGTTGTTGTGGCGTGCTGACAAAGCTTTTCCACATTTCGGCCATGCTAACCCTGCCTTCTGAGGTGCTGGCAGTGCCCCAGCTGCGTTGGCGACCTCTTCCTCGTCCTCTGCCTACGCCTTGTGCTTCCACTGTGCCCCCGCTGTCAGGTGGGAATGCCACCAACAGCGTGTCTACCAGCGTGCACTTGTACTCGCGCATCTTAAGATCACGCTTCATGGACGGAATTAAGGACGGTACGTTGTCCTTGTAACGGGGATCCAGCAGCGTGGCCACCCAGTAATCAGCACAAGTTAGAATGTGGGCAACTCGGCGGTCGTTGCGGAGACACTGCAGCATGTAATCGCTCATGTGTGCCAGGCTGCCCAGAGGCAAAGAAAAGCTGTCCTCTGTGAAAGGTGTATCATCTGTGTCCTCTGTATCCCCCCATCCACACACCAGTGATGGCCATGAGCTGGTCTGGGTGCCACCCTGCTGTGAACATGGTTCCTCCTCCTCCATCTCCTCATCCTCCACCTCGTCATCCTCCAGAACTGTGCCCTGGCTGGACAATTGTGTACCTGGCGTTTGTGGGTGCAGGAACCCACCCTCGGAGCCACTTGGGAATGACTGGCTGGAAACCCTACGAAATGAACCCTCTTCCTCCTCCTTCTCCTGTGCCACATCCTCTTCCATCATCGCCAGGAGCGTTTTTTCAAGGAGGCATAGAAGTGGGATAGTAACGCTGAGAACGGCGTTATCGGCACTGGCCATGTTGGTGGAGTACTCGAAACAGCGCAACAAGGAACACAGGTCTCGCATGGAGGCCCACTCATTGGTGGTGAAGTGGTGCTGTTCCGCCGAGCGACTCACCCGTGCGTGCTGCAGCTGAAACTCCACTATCGCCTGCTGCTGCTCACACAGTCTGGCCAGGATGTGCAAGGTGGATTTCCACCTTGTGGGCACGTCACATATGAGGCGGTGAGCGGGAAGGCTGAAGTTACGCTTCAGTGCTGACAGCCGAGCAGCAGCAGAGTGAGAACCCCGAAAGCGAGCACAGACAGCCCGCACCAAATTCAGCACATGAGGCAGGCAAGGGATGTGACTCAAACCGTCTAGTCCCAGAGCTGCTACGAGATTTCGCCCATTATCGCACACCACCAGGCCGGGCTTGAGGCTAACTGGCACAAACCACTCATCGGTCTGTTGTTCAAGGCCCGTCCACAGCTCCTGCGCGGTGTGGGGTTTGTCCCCCAAACAGATAAGTTTTAAAACTGCCTGCTGTCATTTACCCCTGGCTGTGCTGAAGTTGGTGGTGAAGGTGTTATGCTGACCGGATGAGAAGCTGGTAGAAGATGAGGAAACAGAGTAGGAAGAGGAAGCAACAGGAGGCAAACTGAAGCGCCCTGCAATCCTCGGTGGTAGAAGGACATGCACCAAACTCCTATCCGCCTCAGGCCCAGCCGCCACTACATTTACCCAGTGTGCTGTTATAGAGATATAACGGCCCTGACCGTGCTTACTGGTCCACGTATCTGTAGTCAGGTGCACCTTACCACAGATGGCTTTGCGCAGTGCACACCTGATTTTGTCCCCTACTTGGTTGTGAAGAGAAGGGATGGCTAGCCTTGAAAACTAGTGGCGGCTGGCCACCGCCATAAGGTCTTTAAAACTATCCATCTCCATCAGATGGAATGACAGCATTTCAAAGGCAAGTAATTTAGAAATGCTGGCATTCAGGGCTAGGGATCGTGGGTGGGTAGGGGGGTACTTCCTCTTCCTCTCCAGCGTTTGGGATATGGAGAGCTGAACGCTTCCGTGGGACATTGTGGAGATGCTTGGTGACCCAGGTGTTGGTGTTGCTGGCAGATCCTCTGTTTGTGGGGTGCCAGATGGCACTGTCACTCCAGAGGTGGATGAAGAGGCCGCGACTGCAGCAGAAGAGGAAGCACGAGGAGCCAGAGACCTTTTTTGGTTTTTGAGGTGTCTACTCCACTGCAGCTCGTGCTTTGCACTTAGATGCCTGGTCATGCAGGTTGTGCTCAGGATCAGAACGTTTATGCCTCGCTTCAGGCTCTGATTGCACAGCGTGCAAACCACTCGTGTCTTGTCGTCAGCACATTGTCTGAAGAACTGCCACGCCAGGGAACTCCTTGGAGCTGACTTTGGTGTGCTCGGTCCCTTGCTGCGGTGGGCAGTAGGTGGCGTACTGTCAAGTGGACGGCCGCTCCGCTTTTGCACCCTGCTCCCTCTTCTGCTGTGCTGGTGGCTCTGTGCGACCACCGCCTCTTCCTCCGAACTACATAGGTCACTTGATTATATGTTTGCAGAAAATGCCTGTATTTCAAATGGCTGTATTTCAAATCCCTGATTCAAACCCCTGTATGTAGAGGGAGTATCTCACACGGTCTGAACTAGTGTAGGCCTGAATTCAATATTTCTTTGCCCAAAATGGCTGTATTTTAAATGGCTGTATTTCTAATGCCTGATTCAAACCCCTGTATGTAGAGGGGGTATCTCACAGGGCCTGAACCAGTGTAGGCCTGAATTCAATATTGGTGCACCAAATGGCGGTATTTAAAATCTCTGAATGTAACCCAAATGTATTAACGGTGTATCTCACAATGACATCTGCATCAAAGGCTGCCAACAAAATTTTTTGTGCCCAAACGAGTGTTTGTTTAACAACTGAATTTGACAGCAGTATATAAACCTGTAATTTCACACGTGCTGATGCTGCAAGGCCTGAAAATACTGTTTTTTGAAAGAAAAAGTGTGTTTTTCAAACCCCAAAAAATTATGGGTGTATTTCTAGCTTAATTCAATCACTGACTAATCAATATGTTATAGATTGCCAAAATTGTGTTTTTTTGGTAACAGAAATATGAAAGCTGTATATATTAAACTTGAATTTAACACTTGCAGATCTGGAAAATACTGTGTTTTGAAAAAAATTGTGTGTTTTTCAAACCCCAGAAAATGATGGGTGTATTTCTAGCTTAAATTGCACACTGACTAATCCAGATGTTGTAGTTTGCCCCATAAAAATGGTGATTTGCAATGTCACAAAAGCTCAGATACAGTGCTAAGTGCACTGAGCATGCATAAAATGGCCGCTGCCGCCACCCACCTAACTAACAGAATTATAAAAGTTATTATTTTTTTGGTCAATGGCCTCAGGGCAGGGTAAAATGATTGTGTCCTTGTCACAGGGTTCCGAAGGTGCCCTCGGTCCCCCATTGCCCGCAGACCTGTTACTTAGCTTTTGGAATAATGTTCTGTGTTTGACCTCATTCCCAGGGCGGCTTTACTAGCTGGGTGGCTCCCTGCTCCTAGTCTGCCTTGAGCGCCGAGCTGATCACTCAGTGCTCGACTGGTTGGTCTGTCGGTCATGTGACGCTGGCCACGTCACATGACCCTCACTCCCCACTATAAATACAGGCAGCCTGCTGGCTACAGGTTGCCTGTTAATTTCTAGGTTCCTGGCTATTTGTTGGACTACTGAATATTTACCTGATCCTGTTCCCTGACCATCCTTTTGCCTGCTCCTCCTGTACTGCGCATCCGTCCTGGTATTGTGACCTCGGCTCCCACCTGACTACTCTCTTAGGACTCCTCTTGTACTTCTCTGCTCTCCTGGTATTTGACCCCGGCTTCTCCTGACCATTCTTTGATTAATCCTTTGTACTGCGTAGCTCTCTTGGTTCTGACCCGGTCCGTTCATGTTCCGTATTTTGTCTTGTCTGTCTTCCCTGCACATATCCTAAGTTATGGACTGTCGTCCAGTTGTCCCCTGTCATCAGGACTAGTGAGGCAAGTAGGCAGGGCCAGGGGTGAGGGTGGAGCGCAGTGGTCACTATCCTTTACCCTGTGTGTGTGTGGACGTGACCGTTACAGTCCTGCACCCACACAACTATTTCTAGGTAGATCACTGAGTTAGATTCTCTCCTATTCTCTCCCTGAAATCACAAGTCCAGCAGCATCCTCTCCCTACACTTGTAACAGTAGAGTGACGTGCAGCGCTACGTGACTCAAGCTTATATAGAGCTTGGGTCAGATGCTGCTCTGGCCAATCACAGCCAGGCCATTAGTAGGCATGGCTGTGATGGCCTCTTGGGGCAAGTAGTATGACGCTTGTTGATTGGCTGCTGTGCAGCCTTTCAAAAAGTGTCAAGAAAGCGCTGAACACCGAACCCAAACTTTTACGTAAATGTTCGGGTTTGGGTCTGGGGTCCAAAAATCCTAAAGTTCGGTACAAACACGAGCTTTACAATTCGGGTTCGCTCAACCCTAATTAGGAGAGGCAGAATGCATATACAATATGCCAAACCACTGTCTATATAAAACTAACCCTTTATAAATGGTATCAGAAAGATATCTATATATATATATATATATATATATATATACTATTATGATGGAAACTGTGTATAAAAATTGTAACTGTTATATGAAAGGATACTTGTGGTAAATGGAGCAGAGAGCTGAAATTTGGTGGGAAAATCTCTTCAGTGTCAAGCCTGAGGTAGTGAGGGGATTGTGTGCAGAGAGGCACAGCTGATGACCAGCGTTAGCTGTCGGTCTCACACAGCGGAGATCAGGGTCTTCTCATGGGGGAGAAAATGTAGACTCGCCGGAGGGAGTGGATTAAGCCACCAGAGGACGGTAGCAGGGAAGTGGTAAAGTAAGATCCTAATACTAAGGGGTAGTGTATGAGAGTTGGGTGATAACCCAGAACAAGGACCACTTTACCACAGGAAATAGTGGGGTACCGTGGTAGTAGCTATATGTGGTAAATATCTATGGGGTGAATATAAAAAAAAGGTACACTTAGCTGGAGTCAACAGCAAAGAAAGATGGGGATTGACACATTACAGGAGCTTATATATCCTATGCTGTGTTGTGATTGGCTGCCAGTGTACCTCACTGCATGTTTCTTTAGATTTATTTTTCTTATCTTTATTTAAACTTTGCTGTTGATTGGAGTCCAGTAAAGAAGTATAGCATATAATGGAGTCTCCTGCTTGTAATAAAATCAGAACTACATTCCAGCATGCGCTCCACAGACCAGAAGTGATATGAAAAACACATGTGCAAGATGGCATATGCGTTTCACTATGCGTTCCAGATAGAGTTGAGCGAACACCTGGATGTTCGGGTTCGAGAAGTTCGGCCGAACTTCCCGGAAATGTTCGGGTTCGGGATCCGAACTCGACCCGAACTTCGCCCCGAACCCCATTGAACTTTTCGGCACTAAAAAGGCTGTAAAACAGCCCAGGAAAGGGCTAGAGGGCTGCAAAAGAAATGTAGTTAAATCCCCTGCAAACAAATGAGGATAGGGAAATGAATTAAAATAAAAATAAAATAAATAAAAATTAACCAAAATCAATTGGAGAGAGGTCCCATAGCAGAGAATCAGGCTTCATGTCAGCAGAGAATCAGTCTTCATGTCATAGCAGAGAATCAGGCTTCACGTCACCCACCACTGGAACAGTCCATTGTCAGATATTTAGACCCAGGCAGAGGAGAGAGGTCCCATAGCAGAGAATCTGGCTTCATGTCAGTAGAGAATCAGTCTTCATGTCATAGCAGAGAATCATGCTTCACGTCACCAACCACTGGAACAGTCCATTGTCAGATATTTAGGCCCAGGCACCCAGGCAGAGGAGAGAGGTCCCATAGCAGAGAATCTGGCTTCATGTGAGCAGAGAATCAGGCTTCATGTCATAGCAGAGAATCATGCTTCACGTCACCCAACATTGGAACAGTCCATTGTCATATAATTTAGGCCCCGGCACCCAGACAGATGAGAGAGGTCCCATAACCGAGATTCAGGCTTCATGTCAGCGACTCAGCAGAGAATCAGTCTTCATGTCATAGCAGAGATGTACAAAAAAAGAGCAAGGATTTAATAAGGTAAAAAAATCTCATTTTATTTATTATAAATCACATGAACATTACAGATGAGACTCAAAAGGGACAGAACATGGAGACTGGGCCACAAAAGGGCTCTGCAATGTGGAGAATCACAATGGGGGATAATGTGACCATATACAGCAGGTAACAGACAATAAACAGAAGCTGTGAACATTGGAGTAGTTGCGGGTGCAATTGCTGTCCCCTAGTGTTAAACAACTACCTAGCTCTTGTTCACAGCGTCCAAGCAATGGATGCTGTAGGGTATAATTGGACAGTGCAATACTACTCATAAAGATGGCATATAACAATAACTGTAAGTCACTAGTCCCACCCTAATACAGATACCATGTTACCAACCCATGTTGCTGCTGAAAAATGGTGACACAGTTCCCCCACTGCTTCGACCTCAACACGTGTTTCGCCACGTAGGCTTCGTCAGGAGGTAGCAGAGAATCAGGCTTCATGTCACCCACCACTGGAACAGGCCACTGTCAGATATTTTTAGGCCCCGGCACCCAGACAGAGGAGAGGTTCATTCAACTTTGGGTTGCCCCGCAATATAATGGTAAAATGAAAATAAAAATAGGATTGAATGAGGAAGTGCCCTTGAGTACAATAATATATGGTTAAGGGGAGGTAGTTAATGTCTAATCTGCACAAGGGATGGACAGGTCCTGTGGGATCCATGCCTGGTTCATTTTTATGAACATCAGCTTGTCCACATTGGCTGTAGACAGGCGGCTGCGTTTGTCTGTAATGACGCCCCCTGCCATGCTGAATACACGTTCAGACAAAACGCTGGCCGCCGGGCAGGCCAGCACCTCCAAGGCATAAAAGGCTAGCTCTGGCCACGTGGACAATTTGGAGACCCAGAAGTTGAATGGGGCCGAACCATCAGTCAGTACGTGGAGGGGTGTGCACACGTACTGTTCCACCATGTTAGTGAAATGTTGCCTCCTGCTAACACGTTCCGTATCAGGTGGTGGTGCAGTTAGCTGTGGCGTGGTGACAAAATTTTTCCACATCTTTGCCATGCTAACCCTGCCCTCAGAGGAGCTGTCCGTGACACAGTTGCGTTTGCGACCTCTTGCTCCTCCTCTGCCTTCGCCTTGGGCTTCCACTTGTTCCCCTGTGACATTTGGGAATGCTCTCAGTAGCGCATCTACCAACGTGCGCTTGTACTCGCGCATCTTCCTATCACGCTCCAGTGCAGGAAGTAAGGTGGGCACATTATCTTTGTACCGTGGATCCAGCAGGGTGGCAACCCAGTAGTCCGCACATGTTAAAATGTGGGCAACTCTGCTGTCGTTGCGCAGGCACTGCAGCATGTAGTCGCTCATGTGTGCCAGGCTGCCCAGAGTTAAAGACATGCTGTCCTCTGTGGGAGGCGTATCGTCATCGTCTTGCGTTTCCCCCCAGCCACGCACCAGGGATGGGCCCGAGCTGCGTTGGGTGCCACCCCACTGTGAACATGCTTCATCCTCATCCTCCTCCACCTCCTCCTCGTCCTCCAGTAGTGGGCCCTATCTGGCCACATTTGTACCTGGCCTCTGCTGTTGAAAAAAACCTCCCTCTGAGTCACTTCGAAGAGACTGGCCTGAAAGTGCTAAAAATGACCCCTCTTCCTCCTCCTCCTCCTCCTCCTGGGCCACCTCCTCTTCCATCATCACCCTAAGTGTTTTCTCAAGGAGACATAGAAGTGGTATTGTAACGCTGATAACGGCGTCATCGCCACTGGCCATGTTGGTGGAGTACTCGAAACAGCGCAACAGGGCACACAGGTCTCGCATGGAGGCCCAGTCATTGGTGGTGAAGTGGGGCTGTTCCTCAGTGCGACTGACCCGTGCGTGCTGCTGCTGAAACTCCACTATGGCCTGCTGCTGCTCGCACAGTCTGTCCAGAATGTGCAAGGTGGAGTTCCACCTGGTGGGCACGTCGCATATGAGGCGGTGAGCGGGAAGGCCGAAGTTACGCTGTAGCGCAGAAGGGCGAGGAGTGGCAGGATGTGAACGCCGGAAGCGCGCACAGACTGCCCGCACTTTATGCAGCAGCTCTGACATGTCGGGGTAGTTGTGAATGAACTTCTGCACCACCAAATTCAGCACATGCGCCAGGCAAGGGATGTGCGTCAAACCGGCTAGTCCCAGAGCTGCAACGAGATTTCTCCCATTATCGCACACCACCAGGCCGGGCTTGAGGCTCGCCGGCAGCAACCACTCGTCGGTCTGTTGTTCTATACCCCGCCACAACTCCTGTGCGGTGTGGGGCCTGTCCCCCAAACATATGAGTTTCAGAATGGCCTGCTGACGTTTACCCCGGGCTGTGCTGAAGTTGGTGGTGAAGGTGTGTGGCTGACTGGATGAGCAGGTGGAAGAAGAGGAGGAGGAAGCCGAGTTGGAGGAGGCGACAGGAGGCAAAGAATGTTGCCCTGCGATCCTTGGCAGCGGAAGGACGTGCGCCAAACAGCTCTTCGCCTGGGGCCCAGCCGCCACTACATTTACCCAGTGTGCAGTTAGGGAGATATAGCATCCCTGGCCGTGCTTACTGGTCCACGTATCTGTGGTTAGGTGGACCTTGCCACAGATGGCGTTGCGCAGTGCACACTTGATTTTATCGGATAGTTGGTTGTGCAGGGAAGGCACGGCTCTCTTGGAGAAGTAGTGGCGGCTAGGAACAACATACTGTGGGACAGCAAGCGACATGAGCTGTTTGAAGCTGTCTGTGTCCACCAGCCTGAATGACAGCATTTCATAGGCCAGTAGTTTAGAAATGCTGGCATTCAGGGCCAGGGATCGAGGGTGGCTAGGTGGGAATTTACGCTTTCTCTCAAATGTTTGTGAGATGAAGAGCTGAACGCTGCTGAGTGACATGGTTGAGATGCTTGGTGACGGAGGTGGTGGTGGTGTTGGTGGTACATCCTCTGTTTGCTGGGCGGCAGGTGCCAACGTTCCTCCAGAGGCAGAGGAAGAGGCCGAGGCGGCAGCAGCAGAAGAGGTAGCAGGGGGAGCCTGAGTGAGTTCCTTGTTTTTAAGGTGTTTACTCCACTGCAGTTCATGCTTTGCATGCAGGTGCCTGGTCATGCAGGTTGTGCTAAGGTTCAGAACGTTAATGCCTCGTTTCAGGCTCTGATGGCACAGCGTGCAAACCACTCGGGTCTTGTCGTCAGCACATTGTTTGAAGAACTGCCACGCCAGGGAAGTCCTTGAAGCTGCCTTTGGGGTGCTCGGTCCCAGATGGCGGTGGCCAGTAGCAGATGGACTCTCTTGGCGGCGGGTGTTCTGCTTTTGCCCACTGCTCCCTCTTTTGCTACGCTGTTGGCTCGGTCTCACCACTGCCTCTTCCTCCGAATTCTGAAAGTCAGTGGCACGACCTTCATTCCATGTGGGGTCTAGGACCTCATCGTCCCCTGCATCGTCTTCCACCCAGTCTTCCTCCCTGACCTCCTGTTCATTCTGCACACTGCAGAAAGACGCAGCAGTTGGCACCTGTGTTTCGTCATCAGAGACGTGCTGAGGTGGTATTCCCATGTCCTCATCATTAGGAAACATAAGTGGTTGTGCGTTAGTGCATTCTATCTCTTCCACCCCTGGGGAAGGGCTAGGTGGATGCCCTTGGGAAACCCTGCCAGCAGAGTCTTCAAACAGCATAAAAGACTGCTGCATAACTTGAGGCTCAGACAGTTTCCCTGATATGCATGGGGGTGATGTGACAGACTGATGGGCTTGGTTTTCATGCGCCATCTGTGCGCTTTCTGCAGAAGACTGGGTGGGAGATAATGTGAACGTGCTGGATCCACTGTCGGCCACCCAATTGACTAATGTCTGTACCTGCTCAGGCCTTACCATCCTTAGAACGGCATTGGGCCCCACGAAATATTGCTGTAAATTCTGCTGGCTACTGGGACCTGAGGTAGTTGGTTCACTAGGACGTGTGGCTGTGGCAGAACGGCCACATCCTCTCCCAGCACCAGAGGGTCCACTAACACCACCACGACCATGTCCGCGTCCCTTACTAGATGTTTTCCTCATTGTTACCGTTCACCACAATAAGAAAAAAATTATTTGGCCCAATGTATTGAATTCAAATTCAGGCCTTTTTTTAGAGGCACCTAACACTATCTGGCTATCTATTTAGGTACCGTATTACACTAATACAGGCACAACAGTAACGACAGATTTAGCTGAATATAAATTGTAGGCCTAGTATTTAGGCGCTGGGTGACAGGTATACGTTTACGGACAGAATTAGACTTGGATATGCACAGTAGCGTGTGTGTGAAGTTATTGAGAATGACCCTATCAGCACCTTGAATCTAATATACCCTTTTAGGGATAGATTTAAAGTAGGCCTGATACAGCAGAAACCACTAATTTAGAAAATTGCTAGGTTGGGAATTGTATTTCAACCCAGAACAAAAACTGTGCTTTGACGGACACAAAATAACTTGAGCAGCTACAGCAATAGCCACAGATTTAGCTGAATATAAATTGTAGGCCTATTATTTAGGCGCTGGGTGACAGGTATACGTTTACGGACAGAATTAGACTTGGATATGCACAGTAGCGTGTGTGTGAAGTTATTGAGAATGACCCTATCAGCACCTTGAATCTAATATACCCTTTTAGGGATAGATTTAAATAACCACACTATTGATGGTTAAATTGACTTGGTGGCAGCTTGCCCCTGATGTAAGATATAGCCAAAAAATAACCACACTATTGATGGTTAAATGGACTTTGTGACAGCTTTCCCCTGATGTAGGATATAGCAAAAAATAACCACACTATTGATGGTTAAATGGACTTGGTGACAGCTTGCCCCTGATCTAAGATATATGTTTAACTGCCTGAATACACGCTTAAAAGAATTTTATTAATCATATATATTAAAAATCGTGGCGAACTTGCCACATGTTGAATTCGTCAGGCTAAGCCTGGATGGGTGGCTCACTCCACAATTGTATGGGTATAGCCACTCAGTCCACGCTTGTAAGACGTGCAGAGCTGGAATATCAGTATGGTTTGCTAAAAATGCCTCTTCTGATATATTCCCAGATGCACCACCATTTGCTCACTAGAAGTGCTGGATTTGCTAATGATTTGTCAGAAGCATCAGCAATAGACATTAGTAGCAGCTACAATCAGCAGGCTGCAACAATGTATACAGGTAGTGAGTATGGATGATAGGAGAAGGGATAGGTGAACTGCGGGTGAGAGCTTTATGTTTGAGCTCTGCTTACAACCCAGCTATTCTACATCCCCATTATCCCTTCACTATCTAACAAAAGGACCGTCTCTGCAGGTATGTGCGTCTGCTCGACGCGTTTCTATGTCACTGTATAAGTAGCAACATTTCTTCAGGAGCAGAGTAACAGTGGCATAAGTGCAGATTCTTATAATCTTAGACAACTTGCACTGTGCACACTGGTGAAAAACGCTGCACGCTTCTATTTGCGCGCATGCAGCTCCAAGAGATACAGCCTCCGGCAATGTGTTTGCAGCCGTCTCGCGGACGCTCAGCCGCCGATCTCATATTGAAGTCGCCACTCCCATTGGGCGGAGCTTCATCGGCAGGCGGTGACGTCACCCAGGAGAGGTAAGACGTTCTGTTTATCCGCTCTGCCTGATTTTCTATGCTGACTGCTGTTGTGGGTATTGTTTATTATGGGCAATTTATCCAGCACTTCTAGTGAGCAAATGGTGGTGCATCTGGGAATATATCAGAAGAGGCATTTTTAGCAAACCATACTGATATTCCAGCTCTGCACGTCTTACAAGCGTGGACTGAGTGGCTATACCCATACAATTGTGGAGTGAGCCACCCATCCAGGCTTAGCCTGACGAATTCAACATGTGGCAAGTTCGCCATGATTTTTAATATATATGATTAATAAAATTCTTTTAAGCGTGTGTTCAGGCAGTTAAACATATTTTCACATATATACGCAAAATCCAGTTTATAGTTACACCCTGATGTAGGATATAGCAAAAAATAACCACACTATTGATGGTTAAATGCACTTGGTGGCAGCTTGTGATGGCGCACCACAAGCCACAAAATGGCCGCCGATCACCCCAGGAAAAAAAGTGACTGAAAAACGCTCTGGGCAGCCTAAAAACAGTGAGCAATTGAATAGCAGCAGTTCAATGATCCACAGCTGTAGATCGATCACTGAATGAAGTCTTTTGGAGGAGTTAATCTGCCTAATCTCGCCCTAACGTCGCAGCTGCAACCTCTCCCTACACTTGTAACAGCAGAGTGACGTGCGGCGCTACGTGACTCCAGCTTATATAGAGGCTGGGTCACATGCTGCACTGGCCAATCACAGCCCTGCCAATAGTAGGCATGGCTGTGATGGCCTCTTTGGGCAAGTAGTATGACGCTTGTTGATTGGCTGCTTTGCATCCTTTCAAAAAGCGCTAAAGAAAGCGCCGAACACCGAACCCGTATTTTTACGAAAATGTTCGGGTTCGGGTCCGTGTCATGGACACCCCAAAATTCGGTACGAACCCGAACTATACAGTTCGGGTTCGCTCATCCCTAGTTCCAGACCCAGAGGCACAGCCACAATACAAAATTATAACTTTTAAATATTTTTAAAGAAAAATGGCATAAAATAATAACAACATATACCTGTATTCAATACTATATAATAATCAAGTCTCAAAAAAGTATTATATCAATAAATAAAAGAATATATATGCACATGCATAAACATATAATACAATATACTTTGTGGGACACTCCAGACAATTCTTATGGAAACATATGATTATTAAAGCAAATTGAAACATGATTATATAGATGCTACAACCAGAATAGATCGATAATAAAATGATCAATCTAAAATCAGTTACTATTGCAATACATGTATATGCTGAAAACACCTCAAAATACATAAAATAAGATAATACATACAGATTCATGCTGCAAAAATCCTTCTGAACTATGCACCAAAGCTATAAATAGGTTTTTCAGAAACAGCACACCGATGTAGTTAGTTATTCAACCTTTATTTACCAGTGGTACATTCTCAAATTATTGCACCAAAGCTAATTATAAAAATGATAAGCTTTATTAGATAATAATAATAAAAAAACATGTTTATTTAACAACATCACATAAAATCGTTTGTGGGTGTAACCAGGGCCGGTTCTAGGTGAAATGGGGCCCTGGGGTGAAAAACAATTAGGGGCCCCCTCCCCCCCCAAATGCACATTTCTCCAGTCCAACTGACTCCAAACAGAACCAGGGCAGGTTAGTACACTGGCACGGGTGAGATGGTGCCTGGGATGGATCCGATCCAGTTTAATCAACCAACCTACCAGTAACTGCCCCCCCCCCCCCCAAATGCACATTTCTCCAGTCCAACTGTCCAAACAGAACCAGGGCGGGCTAGTAGTACACAGGCACTGGGACGGGTGAGATGGTGCCTGGGATGGATCCCGATCCAGTTCAATCAACCAACCTACCAGACTGGGACTCAGGGACTTAGCCCTATTTCAACCTTAAGGACTTGGCAATTTTTTGCAAATCTGACCAGTGTCACTTTAAGTGGTGATAACTTTAAAATGCTTTGACTTATCCAGGCCATTCTGAGATTGTTTTTTCATCACATATTGTACTTCATGACACTGGTAAAATGAAGTCCAAATTTTTTTTTTTATTTATAAAAAAATACCAAATTTACCAAAGATTTGTACAAAATTGCAAATTTCCAAGTTTCAATTTCTCTACTTCTATAATACATAGTAATAGCTCCAAAAATAGTTATTACTTTACATTCCTCATATGTCTACTTCATGTTTGGATAATTTTTGGAATTATATTTTATTTTTTGGGGATGTTACAAGGCTTAGAAGTTTAGAAGCAAATCTTGAAATTTTTCAGAAATTTTAAAAAACCCAATTTTTAGGGATCAGTTCAGGTCTGAAGTCACTTTGCGAGGCTTACATAAAAGAAACCACACAAAAATGACCCCATTTTATAAACTACACCCCTCAAGGTATTCAAAACGGATTTTACAAACTTTTTTTAACCCTTTAGGTGTTCCACAAGAATTAATAGAAAATAGAGATACAATTTCTAAATTTCACTTTTTTGGCAGATTTTCCATTTTAATATTTTTTTTACTTTTACAAAGCAAGGGTTAACAGCCAAACAAAACTCAATATTTATGGCCCTGATTCTGTAGTTTACAGAAACACCCCATATGTGGTCGTAAACCGCTGTACAGGCACACGGCAGGGCACTGAAGGGAAGGAATGCCATACGGTTTTTGGAAGGCAGATTTTGCTGGACTGTTTTTTTTGACACCATGTCCCATTTGAAGCCCCCCTGATGCACCCCTAGTGTAGAAACTCCAAAAAAGTGGCCCCATTTTAGAAACTACGGGATAGGGTGGCAGTATTGTTGGTACTAGTTTAGGGTACATATGATAGTTGCTGTATATTACACTTTTTGTGAGGCAAGATAACAAGAAATAGCTGTTTTGGCACCATTTTTATTTTTTGTTATTTACAACATTCATCTGACAGGTTAGATCATGTGATATTTTTATAGACCAGGTTGTCACGGATGCGGCGATACCTAAAATGTATACTTTTTTTTTTTTTTGAAGCAAAAACAAAATCATGTTTTCGTTTTTCCATAGTCTGAGAGCCATAATTTTTTCAGTTTTTGGGCGATTACCTTGGGTAGGGTATGATTTTTGTGGGATGAGATCTGTTTTATTGGCACTATTTTGGGGTGCGTGTGACTTTTTGATCGCTTGCTATTACACTTTTTGTTTAGCACAGTTTTTATTTTACATTTTTTACGATGTTCATCTGAGGGGTTAGGTCATGTGATATTTTTATAGAGCCGGTCAATACGGACGCGGCGATACCTAATATGTATACTTTTTTTTTTTTATTTATGTACATTTTACACAATAATATAACTTTTGAAACAAAAAAAAATCATTGAAACAAAAAAAAAATCATGTTTTAGTGTCTCCATATTCTGAGAGCCATGGGTTTTTTCAGTTTTTGGGCGATTATCTTAGGTATGGTCTCATTTTTTGCAGGATGAGATGACGGTTTGATTGGCACTATTTTGGTGGGCAAACGCCTTTTTGATCGCTTGCTGTTGTACTTTTTGTGATGTAAGGTGATATGTATATTTTTTTTCCCCCCCTATTTTTTACAAAAAAATTTTTACTTTATTTTGGGAAAATGACGTTTTTGTTTAGTTTTACTTGAAACTTTAATTTTTTTGGGGGGCAAACTTTATTTTTTCAACTTTTTTTTCACTTTATTTTTTGTCCCACTTTGGGACTTGAACTTTTGCAGGTCTGATCCTTTACAATGCATTCCAATACTTCTGTATTGGAATGCATTGGCTGTATTAGTAATACTTTTGTGTATTACTCATACAGCTTCCGGCCTGTGAGATCCAGGGGGCTGGATCTCACAGGCTCGTCACCGGAAGGCAGCGCAATGTCTTCCTTAGACATCACGCTGCCTTCCATGCCATCGGGTCCCCCCTACAGCCGCATGGGGACCCGATGGCACCGCCCGCCGCAAACCGCAGGTCTGAATTGTGACAGGATTTCAGCGGGCATCCTGTTCCTATTAACCCCCGCCGCGCCGCAATGTACTTTTAGAGTTAGGACGTATTGGTACTTCCTGAGTCCTTAAGGACTCGGCAAACATGGCGTACCGGTACGTCCTACGTCCTTAAGGGTTAAACTGGATTGGGATCCATCCCAGGCACCATCTCACCCGTTCCAGTGCCAGTGTACTACTAGCCCGCCCTGGTTCTGTTTGGACAGTTGGACTGGAGAAATGTGCATTTGGGTTGGGAGGGGGCCAGTTACTGGTAGTATCAGTGACTCGCCCCCCCCCCCCCCCCCAAATGCACATTTCTCCAGTCCAACTGACTCCAAACAGAACCAGGGCCGCAGGGCGGGCTAGTACACTGGGACGGGTGAGATGGTGCCTGGGACTAAGTGAGTGGGAAACTGGGAATGGATGGATCCGATCCAGTTTAATTAACAATAACCAACCTACCAGACAGTAATTGGTCTGTTCTGTAGACTGTACTTGGAAGTGGAACTTGGCTGGCTGCCTGTCTTCTGTGGGCGGCAGGCCGCAGGCCTTCCCTGGCGCTGGCAGAGTAAGACTGTGGGCTGTGGCTGGCTGCCAATGGCGCTTGCTCCTTCTTCAAGTTCTCTGCTCTGAGGGGTGGAGCCTGTAGCAATGTCAGCCAGACGTGAGACGTGCCTGCCTGTGCCGTGCATGCCGCTCCAGTCTCGAATCTCTTAAAGAGACAGGCAGTGCAGCGCAGGCAGAGCGGCCGCCGGCAGCTGGCGGGGGGGCCCCTTCAGTTTAATTACATTACTACAGTCTCCAGACCGGACCGCCCGGGACTCCTGCGGGGTTATTATTAGCACTGTCTGCAGCGCCGCCACACTGTCCTGTTCGTCCCACACAGAATAGAGTTATAGAATAGTAGTTGCGGGCCGGTGCTGTGGGCCCCTAAGGATTCGGGGGCCCGGGGGCAATTGCCCCCCTTGCCTCTATGGAAGCGCCGGCCCTGGGTGTAACATCAAAAATATGGAAAAGTTCAAGGATTATGAATACTTTTTCAAGGTACTGTATCTTCCAGCATGCCATCAGCTCCCTAAAGGCAGCAGAATAAGTGGTACGGCAGTGACTGCACACGGCCGGGTGTGAGTTAAAGGGGTTTTCTAACTTTAGCAAGTGGTAAAGTTACTAGAATCCACTTACTAATGTATTGTTATTAATTATCCATATTGCTTCCTTTCCTGGCTTGATTCATTTTTCTATAACTTTATACATAGTTTTTTTCCATGGTTACAACTACCCTGCAGCCCATCAGTGGTGGTCGTGCTTGCACACTATAGGAAAAAGAGTCAGCCCCTCTGGAGGCCGGGATTGTGGGAGTGCACATAGGCTAGTGCTTTTTCCTATAGTGTACAAGCACGGCAACCACTGCTGGATTTCAGGGTGGTCATAACCATGGAAACAAGCAGTGTATTATGTGATGGGAAAATGTATCCAGCCAGCATAGGAAGCAATATAGATAATAACAATACATTAGTTAGTGGCTTAACTTTCTCTACACTTTGCGTTTTCGTTTTTCGCTCCCTACCTTCCCAGAGCCATAGCTTTTTTATTTTTGCATTCACATAGCCATATGAAGTCTTGTTTTTGCAGGACAAGTTGTACTTTGCAATGCCACTATTTAATATTACATAGGATGTAGTGGGTGGAAATGGCAACAAAACTCAATTCTGCCACAGTTTTACAGATTTTTTTACGGCATTCACTACGAGGTAAACTGACTGTTCTCTTTATTTTCCTGGACAGTACCTATCCAGCAACAGCACATATGTATAGTTTCTCTAGAGTTTTAATCAAAAAAAAAAAAAAAATTTGGACTTTTTTTGTTTTCATCGCCAAATTCTGACTCCCATAACTTTTTCATAATTAGGTCTATGGAGATGTATAGAGGCTCATTTTTGTGGGACAATCTGTAGTATTTGACAATACTGAACTGAGCCTACATAGACTTAATGTGCATCAGACTGTCAACAGGGGGTCTAATATATAGGCATGTTTATCTAGTTCATCTGTAGCACCATTCATACTTAATCTGTTACACTACTGATTCAATTACTATACACTATGGCCAACAGACAGTTGCCTGGGCCCACAAAAGGAACGAACAATGGCAAAAATTTTGCTGTAGCTGGCACAAGTAGCAGCAGAAGAAGGGGTGGTGGTGGTGGCAGCAGCTGCAGCAACAGGCCAGAGCTGCCACTGTCATCCAGCGGTCGTGTTTGGACCAACAATCCAGCTGTACTGGAATGTTTAACTTGCTCTTCAACATTATCTCAGGTGACAAGAGATACACACAGCCAGGAATCCGTGGGTTTCTTTGACATCACACTTAGTTGGCATGGCCCAGGAACAACCTTTTGTGTCCTCATCTGTCCGGCAATTGCCTCTTTCGTTTGCTGTTCCTTCTACTCGGGAAGTAATACATGCTGTTGTCTCTGCTCCGCTTTTCACCGAGGACAAGCTCAGTCAGGACAGACTTGGAGGAAAGGTCCGCTGCTTCCTCCCTTAGGCTGGGTTCACACCTGAGCGTATTCGATAAGCGCTGTTTACAGGCGTTTTTATCGGGCGTTTTTGAGGCGTGTATTCTGGGGCATTTTTGTATTTTGGAAATGCGCGTTCTTGCTATTGACCACAGAGGCGTACAATGAAACACAGAGGTGTTATGCGCGACAATACGCCCCAAAGAAGCTCCTGTACTTCTTAGGGCGTTTTACAGCGCGTTCATACACACTGTAAAACACTCAGGTGAGAACCATGCCCATAGGGAAACATTGGTCTTTGCCTGTTGAGCGTTTTACAGCGTGTAGGAACGCGCTGTAAAACGCTCAGGTGTGAACCTAGCCTTAGGCGTGCTACTAGCGATGATGACAGTTGGGTGAGAGGACTTGTTGTGAGCGGTCAGAGACGTGGCCAGGAGACTGGTGAAGGTGACGTAAGTGACGACCAGACAGTAGTGGATGATGATGTAGCCAATCGCACATTGGAGCCGGCTGAAGAGGGGGCATCATCATCATCAGGGGGTGAGGGTGGCAGCAGGCCCATGACACACCAGAAGGGTGGCAGCGTGCCAATGAGCCAGCAGCGTGGAAGCAGTGGGAGAACTGAAGTGAAACAAGCCCTGGGTAGACTGTCTTCTACACTTTATCCTACCTGTCAAGGAAACAAGTTAGCGTTGCATGGGTTCATAAAGGCAGCGGAAGACTGTCAGCATGGAGTGTTGGGGGTAAAATGCCATGCTCGGCATTGTAGGGAATTTTTTTATCAAGTCGCTGGAGGACGTTAGTGTATGGGTACGGAGGATATGTGGGCAGAAAGTGGCACTACAGCCCTGCGTTAACACATGGAGGGTCACCATAAAGTGGCCTGGGAAAACTGTGATACTAATCTAGTCGGAAAGCCAGATGCAGCAACCGCTGCATCTGCCAGTGGCCCCCATGCCTTCTCTATCAGTCAGGACTCCTCAACCTCAGCAGAAAGAAGCTGTTGTTCCTTCCCTTCATCTACTGATCCTGATGCTCCTCCTCCTCGTCATGTGTTTTTACAGCAATCGATCACTGAGGCAATTACAAAGAGACAACACTATGTGTGCACTCATCCGATGGCACAGAAGCTTAACCGGCTCCTGGCCAAGTTGCTGGTACTACAGTCCCTCCCTTTCCATGTAATGGTATCTGCACCTTTCAGATAACTGATGGCTTATGCCGAGCCAAAGTGGAGAGTCCAAGCCATCATTACTTCTCCAAAAGGGCAGTACCAGCCCAGCACACGTATGTTGAACAGAAGGTGGGCCAGTCCTTGAGGCTGTCAGTGTCTGCTAAAGTTCATGGCAGTGCCGACGTGTGGAGATGTAACTATAGTCAAGGACAATATATGTCCTTTATGGCCCACTGGGTAAATGTGGTTCCTGCCCAGCAAAACCAGCAACTTGGCCAGTCGACTGCACTGCTGCCTCCACAGTCTCAAGGTGTGGATCCTACACCAGTGTCCTACTCTGCCTCCTCATCCTCCACCTTGTCCTCAGCCTCCACTGCAGGCACAATTCGAAGTGGTCCTCCAGCATACCACATGTAGGGCACGTTGGTATCACGCTGTTCTGCATCTAGTTTGCCTGGGCGAACTGAGTCACACAGGGGAGGAACTGCTCAGCGTCCTCAATCAAGAAATCAAATCCTGGCTGTTTCCTCGCTAACTTAAGATCTGAACCACGGTGACCGACAATAGGAAGAACATGGTGTTGGCGCTGCGTCAAGGAGGGCTGAGCCATCGTTGTAAAGGGGCACAGAAGCTAAACACATACCTAGCCAAATTGCTGTTACTACAGTCCTTTCCTTCCTGAGGTGTAGAGTCCTAAGGCGTCATTACGTCTCTTAAAAAAAAAAGCTGTGCCAGCCCTGCACACATACGTTGAACAGAAGGTGGGTCAGTCCTTGAGCCTGTAAGTGTCTGGTACTGTTCATGCCAGCGCTGATGTGTGGAGCTGTAACTACGGTATGGTCAAGGACAATATATGTCCTTTACAGCCCAGGCACTATAGCAACTTGCCCGCATCCGCATTGTAATCCTGGGATTTCTGCGCCAATGTTCTAATCTAGATCCTCGTCCTCTGTGGCAGGTGCAGCACTATGAAGTGCTTTTTGCACTGTGGCATTAGAAGAATATTGATATCTCTGACTTTTAGTTTATTATTCTGTAATTCCTCTAGCGCCATTCTATGGAAACAGTAGGTTTAAAGAGCACACCAAATGCCTGAAATAATTTCTTTATTAACTTCAACCTTTCTTCATGTAACACTGCCGCCTCCGCAGCAGATAGTCCATGTACATAGCACGTGTTGAAAAGATATCACAAAATGGCGGTATGCATGTGATGGTGGTTCAACTGTTCAATCTTGTCATTCAACATAAAATGGAGGATATATTTCTCTCTTGAGTATCTGTACTCTCACTTTAAGTTATGTAAGCACTTTATGATTTCTCTGAGAGGTCTAACTAATAGTTCACTTGCTGAATTTGGTCGCAATTTGCAGTATGCAGTTAGCAGTACCTATTTGCAGATTGGTTGAGTATGATCTGGTATGGTTGTATGCAATTTGGATTGCAATTAGAGATGGCCTTGCAGTTCACCCGGCGGTTGTTTCGCAGCAAACTTTGCTCTTTCGTGGTTCGCCAAACGGGGGAACATATGGCGATGTCCGCCGGCACCATATTCTTTTACATTATGAGGAAATTTGACCCATGACACATCCATCAGATGGTACAAAACAGCCAATTGAGACGTTTCAGCACATGGACCTTATAAATAAGCCTGATCTGGCCGCCATTTTACATTCAGTCTTTTGCCAGTGTAAGGAGAGGTTGCTGTGTGGAGCAGGGAAAAACTGTTAGGGACACCAAACGCTAGCTAATAGGGCCACAAAAGTCCTTTTAAGGACTGGTATAGGTGTGCTATCAATAGGTGTGACTTAGAGGGGTGTGAAATACTTATATACTTTATGACATAGAAAGTATATTATAGTGCATTTGTATTGTGCAGTAGTTGTGTGCATTTCTACTGTGATACTGCAGCTATACAGAGGGACAAAAGCTCTTAAAACAAATAATTTTAACTGGTGTGATATACCAGTTGCCCCAAAAAAAACTGATTGAGGCAGGGGTGTGATATACCAATAATATACTTTCTATATAGTGCATTTGGGTAGTGCAGCATTTGTTTGCAGTTCTGCTGCGTTACAGCAGCCACACAGAGTGACAAACACTATTGGAACAAATAATTTCTACTAGTGTGATATACCAGTTGTCCCCCGAAAAAAACGATTGAGGCAGGGGTGTGAAATACCAATAATATATTTTCTATATAGTGCATTTAGGTAGTGCAGCATTTGTTTGCGGATCTGCTGCGTTACCGCATCTACACAGAATGACAAATGCTATTTAAACAAATAATTTCTACTGGTGTGATATACCAGTAGCCACCCAAAAAAACTGATTGAGGCAGGGATGTGATATACCTTCTTTCACAAATACTGCTCTTCTCTAGGGACTTTTGTCACAGGATCATTTTGAAAATGACAGGCAGAGGAAGAGGCAGGCCGTTCCACAGGAGTGGTAGTGGTCGGGCAGGTGCACGAGGCCGGAACCTAAGTGGGAAGTTGGAGAAGGTGTGTGCGATTGTGTCAAAGGACGCACCAGAGTTGATTGAGTGGCTTACTCAGCCTTCCACTTCTGCACCCTCCTCATCCTCTCTATCTGCACCCTCTTCACTCTCTGCTGTGTGCACCCCCAAAGAAACCACCACCATATCCCCTCCACTCGAGTCAGAGGAATTATTTTCCCATCCATTCCAAGACCTTACCGATACGCAGCCATTCTTGGCATCGGATCAGGAAGAGGAGGTATCAACGGTCACCACCCAGCAGTCTGATGACAGTACACAGATCAGCCCAACGAGGGTGGTCCCCATTGTTGCTGCATACGCTGAGATCTCTCATGTCAGAGGTCGTGAAGGTGACGATGATGACGTGTTGATAGATGTCACATAGGTGCCCGCAAGAGAGGAAGAGGAGGGGAGTTCAGAGGAAGAGACGGAACAGCAGATAGGGAGGAGAAGGAGGAGAAGCAGGCAGACCTCACAGTGCAAAGGAGGCAAAAATCAGACTGCAAATGTATCTGGAACGAGCCATCCACCATGTGTGGTCACATCTGGTGCTCCCAGGATGCAGGGACATGGCTCCACAGTGTGGGCTTTTTTTAATGTGTCAGCTGCTGACAATAGTGTTGCCATCTGCAACCTGTGCTGTCAACACATAAGTCGCAGTAAGCCCAACACTCGCCTAGGGACGACCGCCTTAGGAAGGCACCTGGCCTCCGATCATCGAGCCCAGTGGGAGCAATGCCATCAGAACCCACAAAGCCACACTCCCGGCGCTCAACATCCTGACTCTTCTCCTTCTCCTCTCTCCTCCAATTTGTACTCCACTCCACCTTCCACCGTGCCGTTGTCGCGTTCATCTGGCAAAAGGCAGGCTTCCGTGGCCAAAATGTTCGAGCGTAAAAAGACGCTGGATAATCCTCTTGCCCAACGGCTTTCTGCTGGATTGTCGGAAACTGCTAGCCCGCCAACTACTGCCATATAAACTGGTGGACTCAAAGGCCTTAAATTTGTGGCCATTGGCACACCGCAATGGAAGGTCCCCGTAAGGAAATATTTCTCCTAGAAGAGCATCCCAGAGCTATATGGCCACGTTCAGCGGAAAGTGAATGTATCTCTGGCACACAGTGTCGGTGCCAAGTTACATCTGACCACGGACACGTGGTCTAGCAAACACGGGCAGGGACGGTACATAACTTTTACTGCCCATTGGATGAACCTTCTGACGACCGTCAAGCATGTAACCCGTGGCACCCGCGTGGATTTGGTGTGCCTCTTTTTCTCCTCCTCCTACTCCATCCTCTGTCTCCTTTTGTAATAGTACGCTGGCTTGCGCTCCAGCGTGGAACGCAGCGGCCGCCTGTGTTGATTCGCTGGCTTGCGCTCCAACGTGGAACGCAGCGGCCGCCTGTGTTGATTTGCTGGATTGCGCTCCGGCGTGGAACGCAGTAGCTGTCTGTGTTCCTACGCTGGCTTGCGCTCCAACGTGGAACGCACTTACCGCCGGGCCGTCGACTGGCTCCGCCCACTTATCGTCCAGCACTTAAATAGGAGAGACGAGCTATGCAGGGTGTTCCACTAATGGAGTGCGCACCCTGCTAGCTCCACTGTATCTGAGGACTTCTTCCCCATATCAGGACCGGAACCCTACCTACGCCGTGAAGGACTGCCTACCTTTTGTCACCGGCTCCCCCACTGCTGACTCCCTCTTCAGGAAACAACGAAACGCAAGTATATGCCTGTTAACAGGCTTGATTGCTATCCTGGAACTCAGAGTGGGGAGGTCCCCTGCTGTTGTGAGTCGGTATTACTATCTACTACCTCTGAACTGTGGGCATACTATACACTATCTCTGTACTGAGGACATACTACTTACTAACTCAGAACTGAAGACATACTGTTCACTAACTCTGAACTGAGGACATACTATATACTAACTCTGAACTGAGGACGTACTATATACTAGCTCTGAACCGAGGACATACTATATACTAACTCTGATCAGGGAACTAACTATACACTAACCCGAGACCCCTGCAATAGTGGGAGTTCTTCCTTCCCATCAGTAAATGAATTACTTAGATAGCGGTAAATGATTTTGTTGCCCCATACTCTCCGCTTGAGACTGAGAGAGCCGCCTGGGGTACATACTGAGTAACCGCAATCCCACAACCAACACAAGAGTGGTGGGGTAATAGTGGATGTCCATTGCCTCCGCAGTTGAGATCCTAACTGATCAACTTGGTGCGTTACACCTTTTCGGCTAACTCCTCTTTTTCCACTGCTACCGCCTCTTCCGCTGCACCCTCCAAGCTCCCCAAAAAATATTCGACATGCCAGGTGAGACGTTGCTATGCTGTACTGCAGCTGTTGTGCCTGGAAGCGAAGAGCCACACCGGTCCTGCACTCCTTTCAGCTTTGCGGTCACAGGCCGATCAGTGGCTAACCCCGCTCAATTTGACAGTTGGTAAAGTGGTGTGCGACAATGGTGCCAATATGCTGAGCGTGCTGAAACATGCCAAAATGACACACGTGCATGGCACACGTCCTGAACTTAGTCATGCAGTGATTCTTTGCAAAATACCCCGGAGTCCAGGACGTCTTGCGGCAGGCCAGGAAAATCTCTGACCATTTTAGAAGATCTTACACTGCCATGGCTCGCCTTGCTGACGTTCAGCGGCCACACCATCTGCCCATCAGACGTCTGATTTGTGACTGCCCGACGCAATGGAACTCCACCTTGTATATGCTTGATAAGCTTCTCCAGCAGAAACGTGCAGTTAACGACTACCTGTACGAACTCTGCGGCAGGACAGGTTCTGGGGATCTTGTTTATTTTCACCGGGCCAGTGGCTGCTCATGCACATGCAGACTTCTGCGGCCATTTGATGAGATCACCAAACTGGTCAGTCGCAGCCAGGGCGCCATCAGTGACATTGTACCTTATGCCTTCCTTCTGAAGCGTGCATTGCGTCGTGTCATTGATCAAGCCGTCGAGGAGCAGGAGCAGGAAGATGAGGAAGTCTCAATGCTGGATGAATTCCCAAAGGGATGGGGGCTATACCATCTGAGACAAGTCAACAGGAGTCTGAAGAGGAGTCAGAGGAGGAGGAGCAATAAGAGCATGCTTTAAACTTTTCTGGGATCCCTGGTGTTATCCGTGGCTGGGGGGAGGGTACCGAGGACGACATTATCCTGGACGATGAGCAGGATCTAGGCCACTCCACCTCTTTCAATTTAGTGCAAATGGGGGCCTTCATGCTCCAGTCTTTGCAGAGGAACCCTCGTATAAAAAGCATAAAGGGCAAGGATCAGTACTGGGTGGCAACGTACTTAAACCCCCGGTACAAAAACTAAATGGCGGACATGTTACCAGCATCACAGAGGGCTGTCAGAATGCAGCACTTCCTGGCCTTGCTTTGAAAAATGCTTTATTCTGCTTTTGCGGGCGCTGGCAGAGCAATTTCCACTCACAGAGAAACAGTTGCGGGTACCAATCCAACAGCACATGCAAGAAGAGGGCGGTTTGAAGATGTGTTGGTCACTTTGGATATGAGATCATTCTTGCAGCCAACCCATCGACAGCTGCCCTCCGGATCCTGCCTCAGGGAATGCCTAGACCGACAGGTGTCCGACTACATCGGGTTAACGGCCGATGTGGACGCTCTGAGAAGCGATGAACCCCTGGACTACTGGGTGTGCAGGCTTGACCTGTGGCCAGAGCTGGCACAATTTTCTATGGAACTCTTGGCTTGCCCCTCGTCGAGTGTCCTGTCCAAAAGGACGTTCAGCAGGGGGGATCGTGACCGATAAGCGCACTTGCCTAGCTCACGACAGTGTGGACTACCTCACATTTATAAAAATGAATGAGGCATGGATCTCGGAGGAATTCAACACCTGTGACTACCACGTTTAATTGAATTTCCTCATGCCAGACCACACATATCCTACAACATCAAGAACAAAGAATGGTCCCTGTCTTATGTAAATAATGAGGCATAAAAGGCCTTTTTTGGGCCTCGAAAGAATTCAACACCTGTGACGACAATTTGCTTCAACTATTATCATTAGGGTTTTTTTCAAGAGGGGGGATTTTGATAGCCATGTTTTTAATCCAATTTTATATTTTTAGTTCTTTTAAACATATGTATTTGTACTGGCCTTCAGTAAAATTGATATCCATTGACCATCTCGGAGACCTCCAGCCACATATTTACTTGTTCTTTTCTGTAATCTGAATGCATAATTTTGGGGGCCTGTAGTCCACTGGCCTTCTGTAAAATTGATATCCAATGACCGTGTAATTTACTTTCAGCCATATACTTACTTGTTCTTTTCTGTACACTGAATGCATAATTTTTGGGGCCTGTAGTCCACTGGTCTGCTGTAAAATTGATATCCAATGACCGTGTAATCTACCTCCATCCACATACTTATTTGTTCTTTTCTGTAAGGTGAATGCATCATTTTTGGGGCCTGTAGTCCACTGGCCTGCTGTAAAATTGATATCCAATGACCGTGTAATTTACTTTCAGCCACATACTTGTTCTTTTCTGTACTGTGAATGCATCATTTTTGGGGCCTGTAGTACACTGGCCTGCTGTAAAATTGATATCCAATGACCGTGTAATTTACTTTCAGCCACATACTTAATTGTTCTTTTCTGTAAGGTGAATGCATCATTTTTGGGGCCTGTAGTCCACTGGCCTGCTGTAAAATTGATATCCAATGACCGTGTAATTTACTTTCAGCCACATACTTACTTGTTCTTTTCTGTACGGTGAATGCATCATTTTTGGGGCCTGTAGTACACTGGCCTGCTGTAAAATTGATATCCAATGACCGTGTAATTTACTTTCAGCCACATACTTACTTGTTCTTTTCATTCTGCTGAATGCATAATTTTTGGGGCCTGTAGTTCACTGGCCTGCTGTAAAATTGATATCCAATGACCATGTAATCTACCTCCAGCCACATACTTACTTTTTCTTTTTTGTACGGTGAATTAATAATTGTTGGAGCCTCAAAGGAATTCAACACCAGTGACAACCACGTGTTATTGAATTTAAACTATTATCATTAGGGTTTTTTTCGAGAGGGGGGATTTCGTAAGCCATGTTTTTAACCCAATATAATATTTTTAGTTCTTTTAAACATATGTATTTGACCTGTATTTGTACTGACCTGCAATAAAATTGATATCCATTGACCGTGTAATATACCTCTTACCACATAATCACTTGATCTTTTCAGTCCGGGTACCTCCAGCCACATACTTACTTTTTTTTTTGTATAGTGAATTAATATATGTTGGGGCCTCAAAGGAATTTAACACCAGTGACAACCACGTGTTATTGAATTTAAACTATTATCATTAGGGTTTTTTTCTAGAGGGGGGATTTCGTAAGCCATGTTTTTAATCCAATATTATATTTTAAGTTCTTTTAGGCCTCATGCACACGAAAAATTTAACATATGTATTTGACTTGTATTTGTACTGGCCTGCAGTAAAATTGATATCCATTGACCATGTAATATACCTCCGGCCACATAATCACTTGATCTTTTCTGTCCGGTGAATGCCTAATGTTTGGGGCCTGTAGTCCAGTGGCCTACAGTAAATTTTTTATCTATTGACCGCATAATGTACCTCGAGCCACATAATCGGAATTTCTTTTATGTCAGGTGAATGCCTAATTTTTAAGGCCCGTACTCCCGTGGCCTAAAATAAAAAAAATTTAGGTTCCAACATGGCACATTTCAGAGAATTTCCCTTTAAGACACATAAAAATGTCCCCTGATTAAGATACATATTTTTTGTTAAAATTTTTGAAATTGATCTATGTATGTAATTGTCTATGTTGTGGGACTATTTGTGCACTTCTACTAAGTATTTGGTGGCTGCAAATATAAGCTGAAGGTTTTTCAGGTTCATCTGCCATTAAAGTGAATGGGGCTCGCCGCGTTCGTGAACCGTCCCGACCGATGTTCTTCCATCACTAAATGCAATATGGAATTTGAATTTGGATTGTGAACTTTGGTGTTTGCAAATGGTGGAACTATTTTGGCCTCTCTGCTTCCATAAAACACAGCTCTTAGTGGATGTCTGTTCAGCTTCTCTCCTCTGGTGTAATGATTCTAGCAGCTCCTGCTAGGGGGATTTCCCACACTGACTGTGTGTGAGGCTGGCTGTGATTGGTCAAGACTCCTGCCCAGCAGCAACAGTTTACGCTTTCTGTTGTTTGTGTGGTTGTCACCCAATTCCTGAAGTCTTCCACCCAACTGAAAATTTAAATGTCAATTAAACTGTGCATGCACTTTAGCCACTCTTACTGTGCAAAGGCACAATGGTGTTCCCCTACGTCACCTCACACTTGATGTTTCCACATGTTGGACCTCCACGTTCCCCTTGTTTGACCGGCTATATGAGCAAATGAAACTTGTGACTGATTTCTTGATGATGCAGACGGATAGGACTAACCCTGGTGTAACTTTGACTTTAGACAGTGGCAGCTCATGCGTGACACCTGCCGTTTGCCCTGGCCCTTTGAGGAGGCCACATTATTTGTCAGTTGCCAGGACTACAAGATGAATGATGTCATTCCACTTCATCACATCCTGTAGGGGATGCTAATAAATCTGACTAGTGAGGGGACAGAATATGTGGTGACTACATCTCATGGTTACCTGAGCTCTATGGAGGCTGAACTAGCAAAGGAGGAGGACAAGGTTAAATGCCCTCGAATTGTATCCAGACCTAGGTCGTTTATCTGCCCAAGCGACTGGAGAGGAGCAGAAGCAGCTAGAGGGTGATGACAAAGATGACGCAGATAAACCCGACATACTGTAGCAGTATACAGTGGAGATGGAGGCAGGGAGTGCCTCTGAATCCCTTGCGCAAATGACCAGATGCATGCTGAGCTTCTTGCGTAGCAACAGCCGCATTATCACCATTTGGCAGAGGGATCACTTTTGGCTCTCCACAATGTTATACCCTCACTACTGGTCCAAAATGGGGGTCTTTTTTACACCTTCTAAGAGGGATGAAAAACTCGACTACTATCAAGGCATCCTTTGTAGTCGGTTGGTCGCTGCCTATGTGCTCCATCGCCAATCCTCACGAAGGTCTAACCAGAGGGGCCCTCTGAACTCATGCTCCACTGCCACGACTGCTGGAGGGGGGGTGGCAGAAGCAGCACCAGCTCCATCAACAGCAACTTAAATCTTAAGTCTCTTAACCAACAGGTGGTGGCATACTTGGTTGGACTGCACCCTGTCACCTGGACTACTGGGCATCCACCCTCCCTACTCTGTTACTGTCATGGTCTTACCTGCTTGCTGCTCTCCTTCGTTTGACATGTGCTGGCGGCCATCTTGGTTTCTGGGTTTCTTGTAGCCTTCCACCCTGCGGCTCCTCCTTCCCCTGGGAGGAGCTGGATGCCTAGCTCATATATATAGGAGGTCTGTGGCTTCAGTTCCTTGCTTGGTCCTCTTGTGTTCACATGCTTCTAAGACTGCTGCTGCTTCTGGTTCCTGATCCTGGCTTCGTCTGACTACCCTGCTGGTTCCTGATCCTGGCTTCGTCTGACTACCCTGCTGGTTCCTGATCCTGGCTTCGTCTGACTACCCTGCTGGTTCCTGATCCTGGCTTCGTCTGACTACCCTTCTGGTTCCTGACCTCTGGCTTCGCAAAGACTCTGCTCGGTTTCACCATCCGTTTGGACTTTTGCTTTACAGCTTTATTTTCAATAAAGCCTTCCTATTTTCACTTATCTCTTGTTGTACGTCTGGTTCATGGTTCCGTGACATTAGGACCAAGCCATGAATTCTGACGGTACAGGGCCATCCTCGCTACCCACGCTGGTTGCCAGACTTGATCAGCAGGATCACCTGTTGGGTCGGTTCGCTGTGGCGTTGCAAACCCTGCTTGAACGCACGGCTCATTTCGCTCCCGTTGCCGATGGGTCGGTTGTCGCTCCTGGGCTCGCTTCTACTGCCGCTCCGGTTGTTGCGCCAGAGTCTACCCCGACACCTGTTGTTGCGCCTGCGGTGTTTCGGGGTATGACCGGTTCTGCCCCTCTTCCACAGCGCTTTGGGGGAGAGCCAACTCAGTGCCGAGGTTTCCTTAACCAGGTGGGCATTTATTTCGAGTTGCTGCCACATGCCTTTCCCACTGAGAGATCAAAGGTGGGCTTCTTGATCTCGCTGCTCTCGGACAAGGCCTTGGCCTGGGCCAGCCCTTTATGGGAGAACAACAATCCGGTGGTTGCCGAGTTTTCCGGTTTTGTTGCTTCTCTTCGGAAGGTATTCGATGTGCCGGCTCGTGCTGCCTCTGCTGCGAAGCTCCTTATGTCCATCAGACAGGGTTCACGATCCGTAGCTGAATACGCCATTGAGTTTCGTACCCTGGCAGCAGAGGTGGGCTGGAATAATGAGGCTCTGGTCGCTGCTTTCTCTCATGGTCTCTCGGATGCCTTGAAGGACGAGGTTGCAGCTAAGGACCTACCAGTTGAGCTCGAGTCTCTTATTTCTTTCCTGATTTTGATTGACACCAGACTCAGGGAGAGACCTTCCTTTAAGGAGAACCTGCGGAGGTCTTCTAACAGATTGGTGCCTACGTTTGCTGTCCCACCCGTGCCTCCCTCTCCTCCCACGCCTCCTGGGGATGACTTGTCTGGGGGTGAACCCATGCAGCTGGGGTTTGCTCGACTGTTCGAGGGGGAGAGGGCACTCCGGAGACGCGAGGGCCGATGCATGTACTGTGGTCTCGGTGGGCATTTTCGGTTGGCATGTCCGAACCGTCCGGGAAACGCTCGTACCCTGAGATCCTGTCGGGGGCAGATCTTGGGTGGAGTCTCCTCGTCCCCGGTTTCCCGTGTTGACAAACCACTGATCACTGTTGTCCTCTCCTGGGTCGGGGGCTCGGTGACGACCCAGGCGTTGGTGGACTCTGGTGCTGGTGGTTTGTTCATTGATAGTGCGTTCGCTGCCGCCAATTCCATTCCTCTGCAGGCTCGAGGTTCCCCACTGGCTCTTGAGGCGATAGACGGCAGACCCCTTCTGCCGCCACACGTGACTCATGAGACCCTTCCAGTGGGGATAGCCATTGGTGCCGTTCACAGAGAGTCGGTCTGCCTCCAGGTTATTTCGTCTCCACACTACTCGGTGGTCTTGGGGTACCCCTGGCTCCAGAAGCATAATCCGACTTTCGATTGGAGATCGGTCGAGATCCTCTCGTGGTCACCGCAGTGTGGGGCTAGTTGCATCCATGGGTCTGTCAAGTTGCTGTGTACTTCCTCGGACTCTCTGTTGCCTCCTGAATACGAGGAGTACCGGGATGTATTCGATAAGGTGCGCGCGGTTGCCCTACCTCCGCACCGCCCATACGATTGTGCCATAGAGTTACAATCTGGTGCCGTTCCTCCTCGTGGCAAAGTCTATCCACTGTCGGTAGCGGAGAATGAGGCCATGGAGGAGTACGTGAGGGAGGCGCTTTCACGCGGACACATTCGCAAATCTTCGTCCCCGGCAGGGGCTGGATTTTTCTTTGTGAAAAAGAAGGGCGGTGAGTTGAGGCCTTGCATCGATTACAGGGGTCTCAATCGCATCACGATCAAGAATGCTTACCCGATACCCTTGATTTCCGAGCTGTTCGATCGCCTTAAAGGGGCCACGGTCTTTACCAAACTCGACCTGAGGGCGGCATATAACCTGGTAAGGATCAAGGCGGGCGATGAGTGGAAGACCGCGTTTAACACCAGGACCGGTCATTACGAATCCTTGGTTATGCCCTTTGGGTTGTGCAATGCGCCCGCAGTCTTTCAGGAATTCATCAACGATGTTTTCCGTGACCTGTTGCAGCAGTGTGTGGTAGTCTATTTGGATGACATCTTGGTATATTCTGAATCCATGGAGGCCCACATTCTGGATGTCAGACGAGTGTTGCAACGGTTACGAGAGAACAAGCTGTTCGGTAAGCTTGAGAAATGCGAATTTCACCGATCCCAGGTAACCTTCTTAGGTTACATCATTTCCGCTGAGGGGTTCTCCATGGATCCTGAGAAGGTTTCGGCTGTCTTACAGTGGCCCCAGCCCAGTGGTCTTCGTTCCCTTCAGCGCTTTTTGGGCTTCGCCAATTATTATCGGAAGTTCATCAGGGACTTTTCCATGCTGGCCAAGCCTCTCACGGATCTGACCAGGAAGGGCAGTAATTCCCAGGTCTGGCCGCTCGAGGCCATCCGAGCTTTTGAGGCCCTAAAGTCCGCCTTTGTGTCGGCTCCGATTCTGTCGCATCCCAACCCTGGGTTGCCCTTTGTCCTCGAGGTGGACGCGTCTGAGACGGGAGTAGGCGCCCTTCTGTCTCAGCGTAGAACACCAGAGGGTCCTCTGCTTCCTTGTGGGTTTTACTCCCGGAAACTGTCTTCCGCGGAGTGCAACTATCAGATTGGTGACAGGGAGTTATTGGCCATCGTGCAGGCCCTTAAAGAATGGAGGCACTTGCTCGAGGGTTCGGTGGTTCCGGTTCTCATCCTGACGGACCACAAGAATCTGACCTACCTTTCTGAGGCCAAGAGATTGACACCACGTCAGGCCAGATGGGCTCTGTTCTTGTCACGTTTTAATTACGTGGTCTCCTACCTACCCGGTTCCAAGAACATCAGGGCGGATGCCTTATCACGGCAGTACTCCGAGCTGTCCAGGGAGGAGTCGATTCCGACTTCGGTCATACCTCCGAATCAGATCCTGGCCGCCATTCGCACCAGCCTGACCTCTCCCCTGGGTGAGCAGATTTTGGCGGCTCAATCTGGTGCTCCCTCTGGGGAGCCATAACTCCAAGACCGCGGGGCATCCTGGAAAGAATCAGCTGTCCTGGGCTGTTTCACGTCTGTTCTGGTGGCCTTCCCTACGTTCCGACATCGCCGCATATGTAGCGGCATGCTCCGTTTGTGCCCAGAGTAAGTCCCCTCGGCACCTTCCGTTGGGCCTTCTGCAACCCATAGCCACCGGGGAGCGCCCATGGTCACACCTGGGGATGGATTTCATTGTGGACCTCCCTGCATCCCGAGGCCATACGGTCATTCTCATGATTGTGGATCGGTTTTCCAAAATGTGCCACTGTGTTCCTCTCAAGAAGTTACCCTCTGCACAAGAGTTGGCCACGATTTTTGCCAGGGAGGTCTTCCGGTTGCACGGTTTGCCTAAGGAGATTGTGTCGGATCGGGGGAGTCAGTTTGTGTCCAGGTTCTGGCGCGCCTTTTGCTCCCAGTTGGGGATTCATCTCTCCTTCTCCTCGGCCTACCACCCTCAGTCCAATGGGGCCGCAGAACGATCCAATCAGGCCTTGGAGCAATTCCTTCGTTGCTATGTCTCCGATCACCAAGACAATTGGGTTGACCTCCTGCCTTGGGCTGAGTTTGCCAGGAACACGGCGGTGAACTCTTCCTCTGGGACGTCTCCCTTCATGGCCAATTATGGGTTCCAACCTGCCGTGTTACCGGAGGTATTCTCTCCCCAGGATATTCCGGCTGTGGAGGATCACCTTTCCGTCCTACGTGCTTCTTGGGTACAGATCCAGAAGTCCCTTGAGGTCTCTGCGCAGCGCCAGAGACTCCAGGCTGATCGCAGACGAGCGCCTGCTCCTTCCTACCAGGTCGGAGACCGTGTATGGTTGTCCACCCGCAACCTCAACCTTCGAGTGCCCACTCCCAAGCTGGCGCCTCGCTTTGTTGGTCCCTTCCGAGTGCTTCGCAGGGTAAACCCGGTAGCCTATGCCCTTGCGCTTCCTCCTGGCATGCGGATCTCCAACGTGTTTCATGTCTCCCTGTTGAAGCCACTGGTGTGTAATCGTTTCACTTCCTCGGTTCCTCGGCCTTGTCCGGTCCAAGTGGGCAATCGTGAGGAATATGAGGTGAGCAATATCCTGGACTCACGCCTGGTCCGCGGTCGGTTGCAGTTTTTGGTCCATTGGCGTGGTTATGGTCCAGAGGAGCGTTCCTGGGTTCCCTCCGCAGATGTCCATGCTCCTGCCTTGCTCCGAGCCTTCCACGCACGCTTCCCTCAGAAACCGTTTTGTGCTCCGCGGAGGAGGGGCCCTTGAGGGGGAGGTACTGTCATGGTCTTACCTGCTTGCTGCTCTCCTTCGTTTGACATGTGCTGGCGGCCATATTGGTTTCTGGGTTTCTTGTAGCCTTCCACCCTGCGGCTCCTCCTTCCCCTGGGAGGAGCTGGATGCCTAGCTCATATATATAGGAGGTCTGTGGCTTCAGTTCCTTGCTTGGTCCTCTTGTGTTCACATGCTTCTAAGACTGCTGCTGCTTCTGGTTCCTGATCCTGGCTTCGTCTGACTACCCTGCTGGTTCCTGATCCTGGCTTCGTCTGACTACCCTGCTGGTTCCTGATCCTGGCTTCGTCTGACTACCCTGCTGGTTCCTGATCCTGGCTTCGTCTGACTACCCTTCTGGTTCCTGACCTCTGGCTTCGCAAAGACTCTGCTCGGTTTCACCATCCGTTTGGACTTTTGCTTTACAGCTTTATTTTCAATAAAGCCTTCCTATTTTCACTTATCTCTTGTTGTACGTCTGGTTCATGGTTCCGTGACAGTTACAGGGTCACTATTGTGACTCTTCATGCTGTTGCCACCCCTACCGGTCTGTTACAGGGCCACTAGTGTCCCTGTTTGGCCGTGTTGCAAATTGATCATGAGGCCTGTATCACATTGTCAGAATTTTGCGTCAGGATATGGAAGTCAAAAGCAGGAGTGGGTCCAAATTACAGAAGACATGCAAATACTTCCATCACATATTATCTCTGTTTTGGACCCACTACTCTTTTTGCCTTACCAATACCGATCAAATGCTGACCAAATTCTGATGTTTTGAAGGCGGATGCTCAAACAACAGGATCCAAGTGTTTTGGGCTGTTCTTCTGAAGGCAGGCGCGTCATTAGGTCAAGACATTTGGGTCTTGAGCCCCGGATGTTTTGTCCAGTGCCCTGAATGTTATGCTGGCTTTTTAATTTGGCTATTCCCCACCCCCCTTGTAATTGTTTGTCTACTTTCTGGCTGTGCGGGCATGAGTTCAGTGACTTCGGTGCGCAATCGGTGCTGCGGCTGTAGGTCACGGGTCTTGTGGAATCACGTGCCGCAGGATGGGATTGTGCACCGAAATGATTGAACTAGCAAGTAGCGGATCAGTGTAAAAAGTACAAGGGGGCTGGGGGGATGATCTGTAGGGTTGCCCAGACAGCTAGGCCCATAACATTCACTGAAGGGGGGACTGCTGAAAGGGGTTAATAACTACTGTGAAGGGGGGACTTGCAGCATCAAGACTTTTGAAATTACAGGGTCATATACTGCTGTCATATTCAGTTATTAAACAAAAACCTATTTTTGGTACAAATCTTTAATTGCAGCTTAGTGTGGGTCAGGGCGTGTGAGACAACTTTTTAAATACAGGGGTTCTATTCAGGTATTTGAAATACAGCCATTTAGTGCACAAATCTTTAATTGCGGCCTAGTGTGGGTCAGGGTGTGTGAGATACACCCTTTAAATACAGGGGTTCTATTCAGGTATTTGAAATACAGCCATTTTGGGCACAAATCTTTAATTGTGGCCTAGTGTGGGTCAGTTGCGCCCCTTGCAGCATCAAAACGTTTGTAATTCCAGGGTTATATACTGCTGTCATATTCAGTTATTAAACAAACACCGATTTGGGCAAAAAAAAATTATTTGCCAGCCTTTGCTGCAGATGTCATTGTGAGATACACCCTTTATATATTTGGGTTATATTCAGTTATTTGAAATACAGCCATTTTTGGCATTAATCTTTACTTGCGTCCTAGTGTGGGTCAGAGTGTGTCAGATACACCCTTTATATGCAGGTGTTCTATTCAGTTATTTGAAATAAAGGCATTTTGGGCACAAATCTTTAATTGCAGCCTAATGTGGGTGAGGGCGTGTGAGATACACCCTGTATATACAAGGGTTATATTCTTCTATTAATAAAACACCCTTTTTTTGGCAAAATACACAATTGTTGCGCCCTTGCAGCATCAAGACGTTTGAAATTTCAGGCTTATATACTGCTGTCATATTCAGTTATTAAACAAACAAAAAATATTTGGCAGCCTTTGCTGCAGATGTCATTGTGAGATACACCCTTTAAATATTTGGGTTATATTCAGATATTTTAAATTCAGTCATTTTGTGCACAAATCTTTAATTGCGGCCTAGTTTGGGTCAGGGCGTGTGAGATACACCCCTTAAAAACAGGGGTTCTATTCAGGTATTTGAAATACAGCCATTGTAGGCAAACCAATTTAATTGAGGCCTAGTCTGGTTCAGGTCGTGTGAGATACACTCTGTACATACTGTCGTTCTATTCTACTATTAATTAAACACCCATTTAGGGCAAGATCCTAAATTAGAGAAATATGAGGAGAGCATCAAATAAGGGACGTGGCCCAGGTCGTGGTGCTGCTGGTGTAGCTCCTGTTGCAGGGAGAGGACGTGGTCAATCTGTGCCAGCTACACGCAATAGTGAAACCCCTTCCTCAGGTGCGAGTAGGCGACAGAACCTGCAGGGGCATTTGGTAGGGCCTAATGCGGCTCTACGAATTGTGAGGCCTGAACAAGTACAGGCAATAGTAGATTGGGTTGCTGACAGTGGTTCCAGTTCCTTCACATTGTCTCCTACCCAGTCTACTGCTGAAAGATCAGAGTTGGCACCTGCAGCCGATGTCCATCAGTCTTTCACCTCACCCCTTTGCAAATCAGCCAAGCAGTCTGAGCCCCAAGTCATGCAGCAGTCTCTTCTGCTTTTTGATGACTCTGTTATCAGGGTTTCTCAGGGCCATCCACCTAGCCCTGCCCCAGAAGTGGAAGAGATTGAGTGGACCGATGCCCAACCACTTATCTTTCAAGATGAGTACATGGGAGGACCATCGCAGCACGTCTTGGATGATGACGAAACACAGGTGCCAACTGCTGGAGCTTTCAAAAGTGTGCAGACTGACAAGGAGGGCAGGGGTGAAGACTGGATGGAAGATGATGTGGAGGACGATGATGTCCTCGACCCCACATGGAATCAAGGTCATGCGAGTGACCTATGTAGTTCGGAGGAAGAGGCGGTGGTCGCACAGAGCCACCAGCACAGCAGAAGAGGGAGCAGGGTGCAAAAGCGGAGCGGCCGTCCTCTAGACAGTACGCCTGCTACTGCCCACCTCAGCAAGGGACCAAGCACACCAAAGCCAGCTCCAAGGAATTCCCTGGCGTGGCAGTTCCTCAGACAATGTGCTGACGACAAGACACGAGTGGTTTGCACGCTGTGCAATCAGAGCCTGAAGCGAGCCATAAACGTTCTCAACCTGAGCACAACCTGCATGACCAGGCATTTGAGTGCTAAGAATGAGCTGTAGTGGAGTAGACACCTCAAAAACTAAGAAAAGTCTCTGGCTCCTCCTGCTTCCTCTTCTACTGCAGTCTCAGCCTCTTCATCCACCCCTGGAGTGACAGTGACACCTGCCACCCCGCAAACAGAGGATCTTCCAGCAACACCACCACCTGGGTCACCAAACATTTCCACAATGTCCCACGGAAGAATTCAGCTCTCCATCTCCCAAACACTGGAGAGGAAGAGGAAGTACCCCCCTACCCACCTGCGATCCCTAGCCCTGAATGCCAGCATTTCTAAATTACTGGAATTTGAAATGCTGTCATTCAGTCTGGTGGAGATGGATAGTTTTAAAGGCCTTATGGCGGTGGCTGTCCCACAGTACGTTGTGCCCAGCCACCACTACTTTCCAGGCGAGCCATCCTTTCCCTGCACAACCAAGTAGGGAACAAAATAAGGTGTGCACTGCGCAACGCCATCTGTGGCAAGGTGCACCTGACTAAAGATACGTGGACCAGTAAGCACGATCAGGGATGTTATATCTCCATAACAGCACACTGGGTAAATGCAGTGGCGGCTGGGCCTGAGGCGAATAGCAGTTTGGCGCATGTCCTTCCACAACCGAGGATTGCAGGGCGCTTCAGTTTGCCTCCTGTTGCTTCCTCCTCCTACTCTGCTTCCTCATCCTCTACCAGCTCCTCATCCGGTCAGCGTAACACCTTCACTACCAACTTCAGCACAGCCAGGGGTAAACGACAGCAGGCAGTTTTAAAACGGATCTGTTTGGGGGATAAACCCCACACCGCGCAGGAGCTGTGGACGGGCCTTAAACAACGAACCGATGAGTGGTTTGTGCCAGTCAGCTTCAAGCCCGGCCTGGTGGTGTGCGATAATAGACGAAATCTCGTAGCAGCTCTGGGACTAGCCGGTTTGACGAACATTCCTTGCCTGGCACATGTGCTGAATTTGGTGGTGCAGAGATTCCTTAAAAATTACCCCGATATGTCAGAGCTGCTGCATAAAGTGCGGGCCGTCTGTGCGCGCTTTCGGCGTTGTCACCCTGCTGCTGCTCACCTGTCAGCACTGCAGCGTAACTTCGGCCTTCCCGCTCACCGCCTCATATGCGATGTGCCCACAAGGAGGAACCCCACCTTGCACATGCTGGCCAGACTGTGCGAGCAGCAGCAGGCGATAGTGGAGTTTCAGCTGCAGCACGTACAGGTGAGTCGCTAGGCGGAACAGCACCACTTCACCACCAATGACTGGGCCTCCATGCGAGACCTGTGTTCCTTGTTGCGCTGTTTCGAGTACTCCACCAACATGGCCAGTGCCGATAACGCCGTTCTCAGCGTAACTATCCCACTTCTATGCCTTCTTGAAAAAACGCTGCTGATGATGGAAGAGGATGTGGCACAGGAGGAGGAGGAGGAAGAGGGATCATTTTGTAGCGTTTCCGGCCAGTCATTCACAAGTGGCTCCGAGGGTGGGTTCCTGCACCCACAAACGCCAGGTACACAATTGTCCAGCCAGGGCACAGTTCTGGAGGATGACGAGGTGAAGGATGAGGAGGAGATGGAGGAGGAGGAACCATGTTCACAGCAGGGTGGCATCCAGACTAGCTCATGGACATCACTGGTGCATGGCTGGGGGGATACAGAGGACACAGACGATACACCTCCCACAGAGGACAGCTTTTCGTTGCCTCTGGGCACCCTAGCACACAGGAGCGATTATATGCTGCAGTGTCTCCGCAACGACAGACGAGTTGCCCACATTCTAACTTGTGCTGATTACCCGGGTGGCCACGCTGCTGGATCCCCATTACAAGGACAACGTACCATCCTTAATTCCGTCAATTGAGCTTGATCGTAAGATGCGCAAGTACAAGGGCACGATGGTAGACGCGCTGCTGGTGGCATTCCCACCTGACAGCAGGGGAACAGTGGAAGCACAAGGCAAAAACAGAGGAGGAGGAAGAGTTCACCAACACAGCTGGGGCACCGCCAGCACCTCAGAAGGCAGGGTTAGCATGGCTGAAATGTGGAAAAGCTTTTTAAGTACACCACAACAACCAGCACCACCAGTTGATATGGAACGTCTTAGCAGGAGGCGGCATTTCACCAACATGGTGGAGCAGTATGTGTGCACACGCCTACACGTACTGAATGACGGGTCTGCCCCCTTCAACTTCTGGGTCTCCAAATTGGGCACATGGCCTGAGTTTGCCCTTTAAGCCTTGGAGGTGCTGGCCTGCCCTGCAGCCAGTGTATTATCTAAACGTGTGTTTAGCATGGCAGGGGGCGTCATCACAGACAAGTGCAGCCGCCTGTCCACAGCCAATGTGGACAAGCTCACGTTCATTAAAATGAACCAGGCATGGATCCCACAGGACTTGTCCGTACCTTGTGCAGAATAGACATGTATACCGGCCTTAACCAGCCATTGTTATACTGCAGCGCAATTGCTCATTCTTGTATTTTGGATATTTCATACTTTTTTGGAGTGTACCATAATAAAAATAAATAAAAAAAATTAAAACCAAAAAACTGTGTTGGCTACCTCGTCCTCCTCCACCGCCGCTTCCACCTCCACCGCCTCCTCAAACTCCTACTCCATATGGAACTCCACCTCATAAATCCAATTTTTTTTTATTTTTATTTGTTCATATTTTATTTTATGTCATTTCACTACTTTGTCAGTTACATTTTCGGGTGAGAAGTACCACTGCTATACCTAGTAGACAGGTTAAAAAAAAAAATAATTGTCTGTTACATTTTCTGGTGAAATTCACAAATTTTTGGGTGTAATATACCCCTCCTCTACCTAGTCGACAGCTTAATAAATTTTAATAATTTTTCTTTAACATTTTCGGGTGACAATAAACAATATTTTTTTCTGTCATAGACCACTGCTCTACCAAGTAGACAGGTTAATAAATTTCTGGAATTTTTCTGTTACATTCTTGGGTTGACATTATACAATTTTAGACGTGAATAAAATTTCTGAAATTCTTCTTTAATTAATGCGTGCCACCTCCTTTGATTCAATGCTTAAACTTTAACAAGTTGTACCACATTTGCGCTTCAATACTTTGTCCCACATTTCCGCTTTACTCTTTTAGCCCACATTTGGGCTTCTGTAATTTGTCCCACATTTGCGCCTCAATAACTTTTCCCATATTTCCGCTCGATCCCAATTTTTTTTTTATAAATGTATCTCTCTTACATTTGGTCACACTCCCTTGTCAGGTTGACATTTTTCAAATTTTGCCGGATAGAAACCCCTGCTCTGCATAGTTGACAGGGAATAAAATTTAAGAAATTCTTCATTAATTGATGCGCGACACATCCTTTCATTCAATGCTTAAACTTTAAAAAGTTGTCCCACTTTTACGCTTTAATACTTTGTCCCATATTTCCGCTCTATAATTTTAAATTTGAAAAAATTAATTCTCCCTTGGATTTGGCCTCTCTTTCTCATGCTCCCTCTCAGGCCTGGAACCCTGATTCCCGCCACTCGTGATCACGATGGTAGGCGCATAAAAGATCATCGAAAGTTGATAGAGCAGATCTCAAATTGGATCGTGAACATCACAGGGACGTGCGACATGGTGGGGCAGTAAGTGTGCACACGCCTACACGAACTGACTGACAGGGGTCAGCCCCTGCAACTTCTGGGTCTCCAAATTGGGCACATGGCCTGAGCTTGCCCTTTACCCCTTGGAGGTGCTGGCCTGCCCTGCAGCCAGTGTATTGTCTGAACGTGTGTTTAGCACGACTGGAGGGGGTTATCACAGGTTATATTTCCCAATGTTTTGGGGTGTACCCTAATGAAAAAAAATGAAAATAAATTTAAAACCAAAAAGCAATGTAGGCTACCTCCTCCTCCTGCACCGCCGCTTCCACCTACACCGTCACATCCACCGCCTCCTCAACCTCCTACTCCATATGGACCTCCTCCTCCTAGATCAAGATTATTATTTTTTATTTTTATGTATTTTATGTTATTTAAAGTGATTTCCCTATCCACATTTGCTTGTTTGTTTAGTGCTCACAAGTTCGGGTCCCCATTGACTTCAATGGGGTTCGGGTTCGGGATCAAGTTCGGGTCAAGTTTGGGTCCCGAACTCGAACTTTTTTGTGAAGTTTGGTCGATCCTGAACATCCAGGTGTCCGCTCAACTCTAACCCCCACCCATAACAGAACCCTATCTGGCAGCCATTTTACATTCTGTGTTTTGCCAGTGTAGGGAGAGGTTGCTTTGTGGAGCAGGGACAGACTGTTAGGGACACCAAACGCTAACTAATGGTGCCATAAAAGTCCTTTTAAGGACTGGTATGGGTGTGCTATTGATATGTGTGATATACTGACGGGTGTGATATACTTATAATATATTTTCTAACATAGAAAGTATATTATAGTGCATTTGTATTGTTCATCAGTTGTGTGCGGTTCTGCTGCGATACCGAAGCTATATAGAGGGACAAACACTAATTGCAACTGGTGTGCTATACCTGTTGCCCCCCCAAAAAATGATTAAAGGGGTGTGATATACCTATAATATACTTTCTAACATAGAAAGTATATAGTGCATTTGTATTATACAGCAGTTGTGTGCCGTTCTGCTGCGATACCGTAGGTATATAGAGGGACAAGTGCTATTGGAACAACTATATGCAACGGGTGTGATATATCTGTTTCCCCCCCAAAAAAACTGATTGAGTGGTGCAATATGCTTGCTTCCACAAAATAGTGATTAAGGGGTTTGATATACCTGCTTCCACAAAATACTGATTGAGGGGTGCGATATACCTGCTTCCACCAAATATTGATTGAGGCCTGCGATATACCTGCTTCCACAAAATACTGATTAAGGGTTTTTTATATATCTGCTTCCACAAAATATTGATTAAGGGGTTCTATATACCTGTTTCCACAAAATACTGATTGAGGTGTGCGATACACCTGCTTCCACAAAATACTGATTAAATGGTTTGATATACCTGCTTCCACAAAATACTGACTGAGGGGTGCGATAGACCTGCTTCCACAAAATACTGATTATGGGGTTTGATATACCTGCTTCCACAAAATACTGATTGAGGGGTGCGATATACCTGCTTCCACCAAATATTGATTAAGGGGTTCCTGTTATCCCAATTTTCACTATTAAACAGGCTGACATTATGCATGTGAAAATCTCACCTGAATTTTCGCAATTTTCTAAATTTCAATTTCTCTGCTTTTAAAACAGAAAGTGATACCTCATAAAATATATATTACTTAACATTCCCCATGTGTCTACTTTATGTTGGCATCATTTTGGAAATGTCATTTTATTTTTTTAGGACATTACAAGGCTTAGAAGTTTAGAAGCAATTCTTCAAATTTTTAAGAAAACTGCCAAAACCCACTTTTTAAGGACCAGTACAGGTCTGAAGTCACTTTGTGGGGCCTATATAGTGGATACCCCCATAAATGACCCCATTGTAGAAACTACACCCCTCAAGTTACTTAAAACCGATTTTCCAAACTTTGTTAACCCTTTAGGCGTTCCACAAGAATTAAAGGAAAATGGAGATCAAATTTTTAAATTTCACTTTTTTGGCAGATTTTCCATTTTAATCCAATTTTTTTCTTTAACACATCGATGGTTAACAGTCAAACAAAACTCAATATTTATTACCCAGATTCTGCGGTTTACAGAAACACCCCACATGTGGTCATAAACTGCTGTATGGGCACACGGCAGGGCGCAGAAGAAAAGGAACTCCACATAGTTTTTAGATGCCATGTCCCATTTGAAGCCCCCCTGATGCACCCTTACAGTAGAAACTTCCAAGAAGTCATCCCATTTTGGAAACTAGGGGATAAGATGCCAGTTTTATTGGTACTATTTTTGGGTACATATGATTTTCTAATCATTTATTATAACACTTTATGGGGCAAGGTGACCAAAAAATTGGTTGTTTTAGCACAGTTTTTATTTATTTATTTTTACAGCGTTCATCTGAGACAAGTCAGCAGGAGTGTGAAGAGGAGTCAGAGGAGGATGGTTGCTGGGGGGGGGGGGGGGGGGAGGAGCAAGAAGCGCAGTCTTTAAGCGGGACTTTAAACTTTTCTGGGATCCCTGGTGTTGTCTGTGGCTGGGTGGAGGAGACCGAGGACGACATTCTCCTGGGCGATGAGCAGGAGCAAGGGAAGGGTGCTCCACCTCTTCCAATTTAGTGCAAATGGGGGCCTTCATGCTCCAGTGTTTGAAGAGGGACCCCTCTGTATAGAAAGCATAAAAGGAAAGGATCAGTACTTGGTGGCAACGTACTTAGACCCCCGGTACAAACAGTACAATGTGGACGCTCTGAGAAGCGAGAAACCCCTGGACTACTGGGTGTGCAGGCACAATTTCCCATGGAACTCTTGGCTTGCCCCTCGTTGAGTGTCCTGTCCGAAAGGACATTTAGCACAGCAGGGGGGATTGTGACCGATAAGCGCAGTTGCCTAGCTCACGACAGTGTGGACTACCACACATTTCTAAAAGTGAATGAGGCATGGATCTCGGAGGAATTCCACACCTCTAACGACCACGTGTAATTGAATTTCCTCATGCCAGCCCACACATATCCGCCACCAACCAGAACAAAGAATGGTCCCTGTCTTATGTATATACAGCGGCATAAAAGACCTTTTCTGTCAGGTGAATGCCTAATTTTTAGGGCCTCTACTCCAGTGGCCTACAGTAAAATTGTTATCCAGTGACAGCCTAATGTACCTCCAGCCACAAAATCACTTGTTCTTTTCTGTTAGGTGAATGCCTAATTTTTGGGGCCTGTAGTGGCCTACAGTAAAATAGTTATCAAGTGACCGTCTAATATACCTCCAGCCACATAATCACTTGTTCTTTTCTGTCAGGTGAATGCCTAATTTTTAGGGCCTGTACTGGCCTAAACAAAAATTGTTATCCAGTGACCGCCTAATGTACCTCCAGCCACAAAATCACTTGTTCTTTTCTGTTAGGTGAATGCCTAATTTTTAGGGCCTATACTGGCCAACAGTAAAATTGTTATTCAGTGACCGCCTAATGTACCTCCAGCCACATAATCACTTGTTCTTTTCTGTCAGGTGAATGCGTAATTTTTGGGGCCTGTACTGGTCTACATTAAAATTGTTATCCAGTGACAGTCTAATATACCTTCAGCCACATAATCACTTGTTCTTTTCTATCAGGTGAATGCCTAATTTTTAGGGCCTGTACTGGCCTAAACTAAAATTGTTATCCAGTGACCGCCTAATGTACCTCCAGCAACATAATCACTTGTTCTTTTCTGTCAGGTGAATGCCTAATTTTTAGGGCCTATACTGGCCTACAGTAAAATTGTTATTCAGTGACCGCCTAATGTACCTCCAGCCACATAATCACTTGTTCTTTTCTGTCAGGTGAATGCGTAATTTTTGGGGCCTGTACTGGTCTACATTAAAATTTTTATCCAGTTACAGTCTAATATACCTTCAGCCACATAATCACTTGTTCTTTTCTATCAGGTGAATGCCTAATTTTTGGAGCCTGTATTCCGTGGCCTAAAATAAAAAAAATTCTAGGCTCCAGCAGGGCATATTTTTAAGAGTTTTCCTTTAAAGGGAACCTGTCACCAGGATTTTGTGTATAGAGCTGAGAACATGGGTTGCTAGATGGCCGCTAGCACATCCGCAATACCCAGTCCCCATAGCTCTGTGTGCTTTTATTGGGTAAAAAACCCAGATTTTATACATATGCAAATTAACCTGAGATGAGTCCTGTACGTGAGATGAGTCAGGGACAGGACTCATCTCAGGTTAATTTGCATATGTTTTAAATCGGTTTTTTTACCCAATAAAAGCACACAGAGCTATGGGGACTGGGTATTGCGGATGTGCTAGCGGCCTTCTAGCAACCCATGTCCTCAGCTCTACAGGGAGTGCAGAATTATTAGGCAAGTTGTATTTTTGAGGATTAATTTTATTATTGAACAACAACCATGTTCTCAATGAACCCAAAAAACTCATTAATATCAAAGCTGAATATTTTTGGAAGTAGTTTTTAGTTTGTTTTTAGTTTTAGCTATTTTAGGGGGATATCTGTGTGTGCAGGTGACTATTACTGTGCATAATTATTAGGCAACTTAACAAAAAACAAATATATACCCATTTCAATTATTTATTTTTACCAGTGAAACTAATATAACATCTCAACATTCACAAATATACATTTCTGACATTCAAAAGCAAAACAAAACAAATCAGCGACCAATATAGCCACCTTTCTTTGCAAGGACACTCAAAAGACTGCCATCCATGGATTCTGTCAGTGTTTTGAACTGTTCACCATCAACATTGCGTGCAGCAGCAACCACAGCCTCCCAGACACTGTTCAGAGAGGTGTACTGTTTTCCCTCCTTGTAAATCTCACATGTGTGATGATGGAGCATTGTCCTGCATGAAAATCATGTTTTTCTTGAAGGATGCAGACTTCTTCCTGTACCACTGCTTGAAGAAGGTGTCTTCCAGAAACTGGCAGTAGGACTGGGAGTTGAGCTTGACTCCATCCTCAACCCGAAAAGGCCCCACAAGCTCATCTTTGATGATACCAGCCCAAACCAGTACTCCACCTCCACCTTGCTGGCGTCTGAGTCGGACTGGAGCTCTCTGCCCTTTACCAATCCAGCCACGGGCCCATCCATCTCGCCCATCAAGACTCACTCTCATTTCATCAGTCCATAAAACCTTAGAAAAATCAGTCTTGACGTTTCAGCTTGTGTGTCTTGTTCAGTGGTGGTCGTCTTCCAGCCTTTCTTACCTTGGCCATGTCTCTGAGTATTGCACACCTTGTGCTTTTGGGCACTCCAGTGATGTTGCAGCTCTGAAATATGGCCAAACTGGTGGCAAGTGGCATCTTGGCAGCTGCACGCTTGACTTTTCTCAGTTCATGGGCAGCTATTTTGCGCCTTGGTTTTTCCACACGCTTCTTGCGACCCTGTTGACTATTTTGAATGAAACGCTTGATTGTTCGATGATCACGCTTCAGAAGCTTTGCAATTTTAAGAGTGCTGCATCCCTCTGCAAGATATCTCACTATTTTTGACTTTTCTGAGCCTGTCAAGTCCTTCTTTTGACCCATTTTGCCAAAGGAAAGGAAGTTGCCTAATAATTATGCACACCTAATATAGGGTGTTGATGTCATTAGACCACACCCCTTCTCATTACAGAGATGCACATCACCTAATATGCTTAATTGGTAGTAGGCTTTCGAGCCTATACAGCTTGGAGTAAGACAACATGCATAAAGAGGATGATGTGGTCAAAATACTCATTTGCCTAATAATTCTGCACGCAGTGTATACACAAAATCCCGGTGACAGGTTCCCTTTAAGACGCATAAAAATGGCCTACATATTTTTTGTGTGAATTTTTGCCATTGATCCCCCTCTGGTATGTCACTGTCCATGTTGTGGGACTATTTGTGCACTTCTAGTAAGTATTTGGTGGCTGCAAATATGACCTGAAGGTTTTTCAGGTTCGCCTGCCATTAAAGTGAATGTTGTCCACTGCAAACTTGTGATTCACGAACATTTGATCGCGTACGCACGTTCGCGTTAGCGAAACGTCCCGGTCGATGTTCGTCTATCACTAGTCATGAGACCATTACTTGAATCTTGGGCCACTGCACGGTTAAGTCCACGCAGGTAATTAGACCTGACGCTAACACTGTCCTGTAAGGTTAAGTTCACACATCTGTTATTTGGTTATTTATTTACATCACTTATTGTGAGGCAATTCAGGAACAAACCTACTCTCGGATTCGGTATCATGAATATATCTGCCCCTGTTCTGTGGTTTTGACCTGCACCTGCTTTTTTGTATTTTTTTTGTTTCTTTTTTTGTTTTACTGAAGGATGCTGCATGCTTTTTATTGTTTCGCAGGGATTATCTAGGAATGTTGGTGGTCTGTGCAATGATTTTCATAACCACAGACACTATTATTAGGAGGACAGACAGGGTCAGGAACTAGGAGAGAAGCTCAAGTCCAGGACCTCCAAGATAGTGTTTTCAGAAATACTACCAGTGTCACGAGCGTCACCATAGAGACAACGGGAGCTTAGGGAGTTAATTAAATAAGTGGCTCAGAAGCTGGGCAGTAAGGGAGGGCTTGGGTTCATGGAGAACTGGGCCAACTTCTCTGTCGATTACAGGTTCTACAGTAGGGACAGGCTGCACCTTAATGGGGAGGGTGCAACTCTGGGGGTGAGGGAAAAATGGTTAGATGGCTGGAGGAGCTTTTAAACTAGGATCTGGCGGAGTGTGGGGGTTCATACTAATAAGGGGGTAGATAGTGTAGATAGAGAGTGGGATATAGGAGGGGACAGTGGGGATTTAGTGGGGGCTGGGGTTAGTGAGGAATGTAGGGAGAAGACTGGGCAGAACTATACATTGATGAAAAATAGAACTGCTGGTAACAAGAACCTGTTACATACAAACATCAACCAAAGTAATCCCAGATGCCAGAAGTCTAGCTAGCAAATTGGGAGAGCTGGATGCTATGGTACTAGAAGAACACATAGATGTAGTTGGTGTGGCTGAGACATGGTTGGATTCTTCGCATGACTGTGCTGTAAATATTGAGGGTTTTACACTATTTAGGAAAGACAGGGTCAATAGAAAAGGTAGTGGTGTTTGCCTGTATGTGAGGAGTGATCAGAAGACAACTGTGAAAGAGGCAATTGTGGGTGAGGATGGTGAGGATGTGGAAACCTTATGGGTGGAAGTTCAAAGGGATATAAACACTGAAAAAATAATACTTGGTGTAATCCATAGACCCCCTAACATCACAGAGGAGATATAAACGCAACTGCATAACCAAGTAGAGCGTGGTACAGTGGCCATAATGGTAGATTTTAACTTCCCAGACATTGAATGGGGTCATGATTCTGCCTCAACCACAAAGGGGAGAAAATTCCTCAACTTGCTACAGGACCACTTTATGGCCCAGTCTGTAGAAGCTCCCACTAGGCGCGATGCTCTAATGACGCATCTAATGATGCAGAGCTTGTTGGAAATGTTATAATTATATGTCCCCTGAACTATAAGAAGCAAACTCTGTCAGACAGAGCAAAGAAATTGAATTTTAAAAAGGCTAATTTCCCTAGGTTGAGGGCAGAATTTCACGGCATAGACTGGAAGCAGCTACTGTGACATAATAATGCTGAGGATAAATGGGAGAGCTTCAAATCAACATTGAGTAATTACATAGAAACATAGAATGTGTCGGCAGATAAGAACCATTTGGCCCATCTAGTACGCCCAATATACTGAGTACTATGGATAGCCCCTGGCCCTATCTTATATGAAGGATGGCCTTATGCCTATCCCATGCATGCTTTAACTTCTTCACTGTATTTGCAGCTACCACTTCTGCAGGAAGGCTTATCCATGCATCCACTACTTTCTCCGTAAAGTAATACTTCCTGATATTACTTTTAAACCTTTGCCCCTCTAATTTAAAACTATGTCCTCTTGTAGCAGTTTTTCTTCTTTTAAATATTCTCTCCTCTTTTACCTTGTTGATTCCCTTTATGTATTTAAAAGTTTCTATCATATCCCCTCTGTCTCATCTTTCTTCCAAGCTATACATGTTAAGGTCCTTTAATCTTTCCTGGTAAGTTTTATCCTGCAATCCATGTACTAGTTTAGTAGCTCTTCTCTGAACTCTCTCCAAAGTATCAATATCCTTCTGGAGATATGGTCTCCAGTACTGAGCACAATACTCCAAATGAGGTCTCACTAATGCTCTGTAGAGCGGAATGAGTGCCTCCCTCTTTCTACTGGTAATTCCTCTCCCTATACACCCAAGCATTCTGCTAGCATTTCCTGCTGCTCTATGACATTGTCTGCCTACCTTTTAAGTCTTCTGAAATAATGACCCCTAAATCCCTTTCCTCAGATACTGAGGTTAGGACTGTATCACTGATTTTATATTCTGCTCTTGGGTTTTTACGCCCCAGGTGCATTATCTTGCACTTATCAACATAAAATTTTAGTTGCCAGATTTTTGACCATTCCCCTAGTTTTCCTAAATCCTTTTCCATTTGGTGTATCCCTCCAGGAACATCAACCCTGGTACAAATCATTGTGTCATCAGCAAAAAGACACACCTTACCATCGAGGCCTTCTGCAATTTCGCTGATAAAGATATTAAACAATATGGGTCCCAGAACAGATCCCTGAGGTACCCCACTGGTAACAAGACCATGGTCTTAATATACTCCATTGACTACAACCCTCTATTGTCTGTCTCTCAGCCACTGCCTAATCCATTCCACAATATGGGAGTCCAAGCACAAAGACTGCAATTTATTGATAAGCCTTCTATGTTGGACAGTATCAAAAGCCTTACTAAAGTCTAGCTAAGGGCACTTTCACACTTGCGTTCTTGTCTTCCGGCATAGAGTTCCGTCGTCGGGGCTCTATGCCGGAAGAATCCTGATCAGGATTATCCTAATGCATTCTGAATGGAGAGAAATCCGTTCAGGATGCATCAGGATGTCTTCAGTTCCGGAACGGAACGTTTTTTGGCCGGAGAAAATACCGCAGCATGCCGCGCTTTTTGCTCCGGCCAAAAATCCGGAACACTTGCCGCAAGGCCGGATCCGGAATTAATGCCCATTGAAAGGCATTGATCCGGCCTTAAGCTAAACGTCGTTTCGGCGCATTACCGGATCCGACGTTTAGCTTTTTCTGAATGGTTACCATGGCTGCCAGGACGCTAAAGTCCTGGCAGCCATGGTAAAGTGTAGCGGGGAGCGGGGGAGCAGCATACTTACCGTCTGTGCGGCTCCCGGGGCGCTCCAGAGTGACGTCAGGGCGCCCCAAGCGCATGGATCATGTGATCGCATGGATCACGTCATCCATGCGCATGGGGCGCTCTGACGTCATTCTGGAGCGCCCCGGGGACCGCACGGACTGTAAGTATACTGCTCCCCCGCTCCCCGCTCCTACTATGGCAGCCAGGACTTTAATAGCGTCCTGGGTGCCATAGTAACACTGAACGCATTTGGAAGACGGTTCCGTCTTCAAATGCTTTCAGTACACTTGCGTTTTTCCGGATCCGGAGTGTAATTCCGGCAAGTGGAGTACACGCCGGATCCGGACAACGCAAGTGTGAAAGAGGCCTAAGCTATGTCTACTGCACCTCCGCCATCTATTATTTTAGTCACCCAATCAAAAAAAATCAATAAGATTAGTTTGACATGATCTTTCTGAAGTAAACCCATGCTGTTTTTCATCTTTCAATCCATGGGATTTTAGATGTTCCACAATCCTCTGCTTAAGTATGGTTTCCATTAATTTCCCCACTATTGATGTCAGGCTTACTGTCCTATAGTTGCCCGATTCCTCCCTACTACCTTTCTTGTGAATGGGCACAACATTTGCTAATTTCCAATCTTCTGTGACGACTCCTGTTGCCAGTGATTGGTTAAATAAATCTGTTAATGGTTTTGCTAGTTCACCGCTAAGCTCTTTTAATAGTTTTGGGTGTATCCCATCAGGCCCCTGTGACTTATTTGTATTAATTTTAATTGCACTAATACATTTATTCCTTTAGGTAACAAGTATAAACAGCTAAAATTAAACCCCCCAAGGTTTTCAGCTAGAGATTAGCAAATTTTTCAATACTTCCATTTGCCGATAGACAAATGTTTTGGGAAAAGTTTGGTTCGATCTGAATAAATTCAAGGGGAATTATGTTAAACGGCTATTTCCTGGCTGCAGAGAGCCTTTATAGTGAAGTCTATTCCACAGCTTTACCGTTCTTACAAAAAAGAAGCTTTGACGCTTCTGGAGACTGAACTTTTTCCTCTCCAATCGGAGGCAGTTTTCCCTTGTCTTTTGAGCGCATTTTACATGGAACAGTTTTTCACCGTATTTTTTGTATGCCCCATTTATATATTTGTGTAGGTTAATCATGTCCCCCCTTGGTGCTCAGAACTGAACTGCATATTCCAGATGAGGCCGCACCAATGCTTTGTAAAGTGGTAATATCAAATCCCTGCCCTGCGAGTCCATGCCCCGTTTAATGCATAACAGTATCCTGGTGGCTTTAGAAGCAGCTGATTGACATTATATGCTGTAATTTAATCTACCATCCACAAGGACACCCAAATCTTTCTCTATAAGTGACTCTCCCAGTGTTACAGAGGAGGGCAACTAAAGTAATTACTGGAATGGGGGGGACTACAGTACCCTGAAAGATTATCAGCATTAGGGTTATTCACTTTAGAAAAAAGATGACTGAGGGGAGATCTAATTACTATGTATAAATATATCAGTGGTCAGTACAAAGATCTCTCCCGTCATCTATTTATCCCCAGGATTGTGACCGTAACGAGGGGACATCCTCTGCGTCTGGAGGAAAGAAGGTTTGTACACAAACATAGAAGAGAATTCTTTACGGTAAGAGCAGTAAGACTATGGAACTCTCTGCCTGAAGAGGTGGTGATGGTGAGTTCACTAAAAGAGTTCAAGAGGGGCCTGGATGTATTTCTGGAGTGTAATAATATTACAGGCTATAGCTACTAGAGATGAGTCGTTGATCCAGGGAGTTATTCTGATTGCCTTCCTCTGGATCAACTTGTAGGATAACAGGCCGAACTGGATGGACAAATGTCTTGTTTCGGCCTCACATACTATGTTACATCACCTAGGACATATGAAGCACAGAGATTATTACTATCAAGATGCATAACTTTACATTTGTCCACATTGAACCTCATTTGCCAAGTTGATGCCCAATCACTCAGAGTGTTCAAGTCAGCTTGTAGTATATGGACATCTTCCATAGACTGTACAGTTCTACATAGCTTAGTATCATCTGCAAAAATAGAAATGGTGCTATTAATTGATATCCTTGATATCATTAGTAAATAAATTAAATAATAGAGGGCCCAGCACTGAACCTTGGGGTACATCACTTATAACCTGGGACCATTCTGAATAGGAATCATTCACCACAACTCTCTGGACACGGTCCTTCAGACAGTTTTCAATCCAATTACAAATTATACTTTCCAAGTATAGACCTTACTTTACCTATTAAATGTCTATGAGGGACAGTATCAAAAGCCTTTGCAAAATCCACAAACAGTACATCCACAGCCGCCCCTCTGTCCAGGCTACTACTCACCTCCTCATAAAAACAAATCGGGTTAGTCTGACAACTTCTGTCCTTGGTAGACACATGTTGGTTATCACTAGGGTTGAGCGGATAATGACATTAGCTGTGCTACATCTCCTGTGTAACGTGTGCACATCCAAAATACCTGTGACATTCCCTGTAATTTTTTATTAGCCGCTGCTAACATCAGCGACATTATCTGCTGTATTTCTCCTGTGTAACGTTTCCACATCCCAAATACCTGTGACATTCCCTGTAATTTTTTATTAGCCGCTGGTGACATTAGCGGCATTATCTGCGGTATTTCTCCTGTGTAATGTTTCCACATCCCAAATACCTGTGACATTCCCTGTAATTGTATATTAGCCGCTGCTGACATCAGCGACATTATCTGTGGTATTTCTTCTGCGTAACGTTTCCACATCAAAAATACGTGAGACATTCCCTGTAATTTTAAAGAAAAAAAAGGGGTCAGTCAGCACATCCCAGTGCTCAGGTGCACGACGCCATGGCTGAAAATACAACATAGAACAAAACATACAATGCAACAGCACTCTGCAAACCAAAGAAAGTTCAAAAATGAATTATATTGCTTATGCTATGCTTATAAATTAGAGATGCTTGGCAAATCATTTTGTACAAAATTATTTGAGCCTGTGCACTCCTGATCAGCCTGTTTGCCTCATAGGCTGATTTTAAATTAGCATAAGTATAAAGCTTAGTTTGCTCAGCATGCAGGTTGGTACTCGTAGTCCAGCATTCATGCGGAACCTACACCCCCTGAACTTCATGGTCGCTGTCATGGCACTTAACAGGTTGAACTTAGTGTTAGGTTCCCGTCTTACAGAGATCGCCTTGACGTGCGGCAGACGGGCTCAAATAATTTTGTACAAAATGATTTGCCAAGCATCTCTAATTTATAAGCATAGCATAAGCAATATAAATCATTTTTGTACTTTATTTGGTTTGCAGAGTTCTGTTTTATTGTATGTTTTATTCCCTATAATTTTAATCAGCCGCTGCTGACATCAGCGACATTATCTGCGTTATATCTCCTGTTGACGTTTCCACATCCCAAATACCTTTTTTTATTTTTTTGTGCATACACTTACAAATCCTACGCTACTGCACGTGTGACATACTTTCAAGCATATATAACATTTAATATGAAGAAGGCGAGCAGTAAGGGACAGGGACATGGCCGTGATGCTGATGGTGCACGTAGAGGCTGTGCCTGCTGCCAGAGCACAAGAAAAACAATCATCCACGATACCTAGCTTCATGTTTGAAGGGCAGCACAGGACAACGCTCTCGAAGTCAGACCAGTGCGATCAGGTGGTTGGTTGGATTGCAGCAGATAATGCATCCAGTCGGTTAAACACCACCCTGTCTTCCACCAAGTCTAGTCTCAGTAGCCAAGAGTCTGGTCAACACTATCCTCACCCTGATGCTCCTTCCTCCCACCATGAAGAGTCTTGCCAACCAAGTGATCCCACACTCGGATATTCCAAGGAGCTCTTTTCAGCGCCATTCCTTCATATGGGCCTCTCGACAAGCCCGCTTGAAGAGGGACATGAGATCTTGTGCCCTGATTCCCAAACTCTTGAGCATCCATAGTCACAAGAAGATGACAGTGGGGAATGTCAATTAGTGTTTCACGAGGTGGATGATAAGCATGAGACACAGTTGTCAATAACTGAGGTTGTTGTTAGGTCAACAAGTCAGGAGGATGAGCAGAGTGAGAAAGTGGAAGAGGAGGTGGTTGACGATGAGGTCACTGACCCAACCTGGGAAGGTAGCAAGCCGAGTGAGGACAGCAGTACAGAGGGGGAGGGATCCGCAGGCTGGAAAAGGCAGTGGGGTGGCAAAAGGGAGAATACGGGCCACACCAAACAGGCCCGCAACTGTCCCCAGGAGCACACCCTTGTGGAAATCTTCCTTGCCAAGGTGTAGTTGTTCCCACAGCGCTTTTCTGAGGAAAGTGTGGCCGACAAAAGAATTGTAATTTGCAACGTGTGCCATAGAAAAATGAGCAGGGGCGTGAAGACTAGCAACCTCACCACCACCAGAATGATCCGCCACATGGCAACAAAACACTGTAATAGGTGGGCCAAACGTCTGGGTACACAATCTGTGCCTGCTAGTCACACCACTGCCTCCTCTTCCCCTGTGTTACGTGCTGGCCTGTCGAAGGTGCAGGCCTGAATGCCTTCCGTCCTGCACCTGGACCTTCGCAAGCACCGTCAGCGACCACAGCCACTTCCGTGTCCCAGTGCAGCATACAAATGTCCTTACCCCAGGAATTTGAACGCAAGCGCAAATATCCACCCACCCACCCACAGGCCATAGCACTAAATGCGCAACTTTCCAAATTACTGGCCCTGTAAATGTTGTCATTTAGGCTTGTGGACACTGAGGCCTTCTGCAGCCTGATGTCGGTGGCCGTCCCTCGTTACACAGTCCCCAGCCGCCACTATTTTTCAAGGTGTGCCGTGCCCGACTTACACCAGCATGTGTCCCGTAACATCACCCATGCCCTGACCAACACAGTTACTGGGAAGTTCCACTTAACCACTGACACATGGACAAGTGCTTTCGGCCAGGGCTGCTACATTTCCTTGACGGCACACTGGGTGAACGTTGCGGAGGCCGAGAGCGAGCCGTACCCTGGGATGGCACAGGTGCTACTGACGCCAAAGATTGCGGGCCCTAATTCCATCAGGGTTTCCGCCAGCACCTATGTTAGTGGCTCGAACCCCAACTTCTTCTACTCCTCTGCCTCCTCCTCCACTTCCACCTCAGAATTATGCGCTTGCAGCACCAGTTAGCCATCAGTCAGTAGCTGGAAGCAGTGTAGCACTGCAGTGGGAAAGCGTCAACAGGCCGTGCTTAAGCTGATCTGCTTAGGTGACAAACAGCACACTGCCGCAGAGCTGTGGCAGGGGATAAGAGACCAGACTGAGCTGTCGCTCTCGCCACTCAACCTAGAACCAGGCATGGTTGTGTCTGATAATGGCCGTAACTTAGTGGAAGCTTTGGAGCTCTACAAGCTCACAAACACTAAGTTGAAGACTTGGGCTAGGTATGGGATGTGTGTGAGCTCTACAAGCTCACACACATCCCATACCTAGCCCACGTCTTCAACTTAGTGGTTCAGCGGTTTCTCAAAACCTACCCCAATTTTCCTGAGTTACTGTTGAAGGTGCGCTGCGTGAGTGCCCATTTCATTAAGTCATCAACAGCTTCTGCCGGTCTGTCAACGCTGCTGCAGCGCTTACAATTGCCAGCTCACGACTGTTGTGCGACGTGAGCACGTGCTGGAATTCAACATTCCACATGTTGGCCAGGCTTTGTGAGCAGCAGATGGCAGTAGTGGAATACCAGCTACAACATGGTTGTCGCCTTTCTAGTCAGCTTTCACTCTTCACAAGCGAGGAGTGGGCATGGATGTCTGACCTTTGTGAGGTTTTAAGGAACTTTGAGGAATCAACACAGATAGTGAGCGGCGATAATGCTATTATCAGCGTCACCATCCCACTTCTGTGTCTACTCAAACACTCGCTGCTTACAATTGAGGCCAACGCTTTGCATGTGGAAGAGGTGGAAATGAGGGAAGACATTACACAGGGTGATAGCCAGACTGAGTTAATATTCTCAGCGCAAATTGGATGATGATGTTAATGAGGAGGAGGAGCAGGAGACGGTTGCCTTCGCTACAGAGTGTAGTACCCATGGAAGTTTAATTCTGTCTGTTCAGCGTGGATGGGCAGAAGAGGAGGAATAGGATGAGGAGATTCAGAGTCAACCTCCTGATGACGACAGCGAAGTCTTGTCTGTTGGGACTTATGGCTTATGTTAGGCTGCCTATCCTGTTACCCACTCATTTTAAGCATTTTGGACAACACTGATTACTGGATGTTCACCTTTCTCAACCCCTGCTACAAAGAGAAATTCTCATTAGTGATGATCGAGCACCAAAGTATTCAGGTGTTCGGCCCGAACACATTGCTATATTCGTGTGCTCGACCGAGCACCCGAGTATAATGGAAGTCAATGGGAGACAACCAGGCACCCCATGCTCTGAAGAGAAGAGGGTGCCTGGTTCATTGGAAAAGGTCAAAAAGTGACAGAAACACCACCAAAATGGTTCGGGAACAGCATGGGGACGATGTCTGGATGCATCTTGGACTCCCAGTTCGCTGCTGGGAACCATGTGGTTCGAGTTGTACGCCACTTTTACAGACTGACAAGAATATGCACAAAACCCCCCAAAAAATTAAATTTGCTGGAAAAATTTGTTAGGAAACATTCTTTCCTCTATATTCAAATGTATATAAAGTGCAAGTGCAGCAAAAAATTACAAGGAAGAGGCACTCCAAAACAGCCTGTATATCACATAAAGGAGGGCCTCATTCACATTGTGGTACAATTGTTCAGGTAGTGGGACTTCTACACTCATAAAGCCTATGCACTAAGTGAAAGGGCTGACAAAAATTGCAAGGAACCGGCACTACAATACACCCTTTCCTTTATTAAACATAAAGGAAGGCATAATGCACACCCTTGAAAAATTATGATTAACCCCTTCAGGACACAGCCTTTTTTCACCTTAAGGACCAGGCCATTTTTTGCAAATTTGACCAGTGTCACTTTAAGTGGTGATAACTTTAAAACACTTTGACTTTTCCAGGCCATTCTGACATATTGTACTTCATAACACTGGTAAAATGAAGTAAAAAATATTCATTTTTTTAAATAAAAAAATACCAAATTTATCAAAAAATTTTAAAAAATTGCTAATTTCCAAGTTTCAATTTCTCTACTTCTATAATACATAGTAATACCTACAAAAATAGTTATTACTTTACATTCCCCATATGTCTACTTCATGTTTGGATCAATTTGGGAATAATATTTTATTTTTGGGGGATGTTACAAGGCTTAGAAGTTTAGAAGCAAATCTTGAAATTCTTCTGAAATTTTCAAAAACCCACTTTTTAGGGACCAGTTCAGGTCTTAAGTCACTTTGTGAGGCTTACATAATAGAAACCACCCAAAAATGACCCCATTCTATAAACTACACCCCTCAAGGTATTCAAAACTGATTTTCCAAACGTCGTTAACCCTTTAAGTGTTCCACAAGAGTTAATGGCAAATGGGGATAACATTTTTGGCAAATTTTCAATTTTAATCAATTTTTTCCAGTAACAAAGCAAGGGTTAACAGCCATACAAAATGCTATATTTATTGCCTCGATTCTGTAGTTTGCAAAAACACCCCATATGTGGCCGTAAACTACTGTACTGGCACACAGTAGGGCGTAAAGGGAAAGGTGTGCCGTACGGTTTTTGGAAGGCAGATTTTGCTGGACTGGTTTATTTACACCATGTCCCATTTGAAGCCCCCCTGAAGCACCCCTAGAGTAGAAACTCCATAAAAGTGACCCTATCTAAGAGACTACACCCCTCAAGGTATTCAAAACAGATTTTTACAAACTTTAGATACAATTTCAAAATTTAACTTTTTTGGCAGATTTTCCATTTTAATATTTTTTTTTCAGTTTATTTTTGGTTGCTCTATAGTACACTTTTTGTGAGGCAAGGTAACAAGAAATAGTTTTTTTGGCACATTTTTTTTTTTACAACATACATCTGACAGGTTAGATCATGTGATATTTTTATAGAGCAGGTTGTAACGGACGCGGCGATACCTAATATGTATACTTTTTTTTATTTATGTAAGTTTTACACAATGATTTCATTTTTGAAACAAAAAAAAAATCATGTTTTAGTGTCTCCATAGTCTGAGAGCCATAGCTTTGATGACGGTTTGATTGGTACTATTTTGGCGTACATGCAACTTTTTTGATCACTTTTATTACCTTTTTTGGGAAGTAAGGTGGGCAAAATTTCAATTTCCTCATAGTTTTTATTTTTTTATTTTTATGGCGTCCACCGTGCGGGGAAAGTAACATGACCGTTTTATAGATCAGGTCGTTACGGACTCAGCGATACCTAATATGTGTATTTTTTTTTTTTTTTATTCAGTGATAAATGTGTTTTTTTTTTCCTTTACTTTTTTCACTCTTTTTTACATTTTTTTGACCCAGTTCCACTTGGTTCTTGAAGATCCAGTGGGTCTGATGTCTGTATAATACAGTACAGTACACTATATAGTGTATTGTACTGTATTTTACTTACACTTTGTCTGAACAGATCTATGCCTTTATCACAGATCTGTTCAGCACCATGGACAGCAGGATGCCTGAGAAGGCGTCCTGTTGCCATGGGAACCTTCCCCGTCTGCTCAGTTGTGAGCAGAAGGGGAAGGAGGGGGCTCCCTCACTCTGTGACCCCATCCTGTCTGGGGGCTGCAAAGGCACAGCAGCCCCCCGATGGGAGAGGGAGCTCCCTGACTGTTAACCGTTTCCATACAGCGGTCCGTACGGACCGCGGTATGGAAAGGGTTAAACGGCTGACATCACAGCACAGATGTCAGCCGTTTATACCAGAGTGTCAGCAATGTGCTGACACTCTGGTATAACCACTGGACGCCAATGAATATTCAAGAGGAGGCGGGCGGGGGATCGCGATCCTGCCTGCCGCACCGCCCGCCTCCCGCACCGCCTGCAACCCCCCCCTGCACCACCCGCCGGCATAAAATCATTCAGGGGTGGGTGAAAAATCTATTTTCGGCATATTAAAGTTTCTGATCCCCACGGTCAGGGACCGCGGGGATCAGAAACTGCAGAAGGCGCAGCAAACCGCAGGTCTGAATTGACCTGCGGTTTGCTGCGATCGCCGACACGGGGGGGGGGGGTTACGGGACCCCCCCGCGCATTTAGCCGAGGTGCCTGCTCAGTGATTTGAGAAGGCACCTTGTTCCGATCACCTCCCGCCGGGTGGCAGTGATCGGAACAACACATGACGTACCGGTACTTCATGTGTCCTTAAGAACTCTGGAAACATGCCGTACTGGTACGTCATGTGTCCTTAAGGGGTTAATGGCCTGCTGGTGACCCTCAAAAACATTTGGAGCAAGGACTTGCTGATCTGATTATCCAAAACATGAGGGGCGAGGGCCTGCTGCTGAATTGACCCTCTAAAACATTAGGAGCGAGGGCCTGCTGGTGAGCTGACGCTCTTAAACATTTTAATGCGAGTGCCTGCTGGTAATTATATGCTAGTGCCTGAGGGTGATCGGACACTCCTAAACATTATATGCAAGTGCATGCTGTTCAGCTGACGCTCTAAAACATTATATGCGAGTGCTTGCAGGTGAGCTGACGCTCTAAAACATTATATGCGAGTGCATGTTGTACAGCTGATGCTCTAAAACATTATATGCGAGTGCATGCTGTTCAGATTATTTTATAGAAAAATTTGAGTTGAGGGCCTGCAGTTGAGCTGACACTATTACAAAAATGAGAGTGGAGGGAATATATACACTGCACAAAAAAATAAAGGGAACACTTAAACAACACAATGAAACTCCAAGTCAATCACACTTCTGTGAAATCAAACTGTCCACTTAGGAAGCAACACTGAGTGACAATCAATTTCACATGCTGTTGTGCAAATGGGATAGACAACAGGTGGAAATTATAGGCAATTAGCAAGACACCCCCAATAAAGGAGTGGTTCTGCAGGTGGTGATCACAGACCACTTCTCAGTTCCTATGCTTCCTGACTGATGTTTTGGTCACTTTTGAATGCTGGCGGTGCTTTCACTCTAGTGGTAGCATGAGACGGAGTCTACAACACACACAAGTGGCTCAGGTAGTGCATCTTATCCAGGATGGCACATCAATGCGAGATGTGGCAAAAAGGTTTGCTGTGTCTGTCAGCGTAGTGTCCAGAGCATGGAGGCGCTACCAGGAGACAGGCCAGTACATCAGGAGACGTGGAGGAGGCCGTAGGAGGGCAACAACCCAGCAGCAGGACCGCTACCTCCGCCTTTGTGCAAGGAGGAACAGGAGGAGCACTGCCAGAGCCCTGCAAAATGACCTCCAGCAAGCCAAAAATGTGCATGTGTCTGCTCAAACGGTCAGAAACAGACTCCATGAGGGTGATATGAGGGCCCGACATCCACAGGTGGGGGTTGTGCTTACAGCCGTGCAGGACGTTTGGCATTTGCCAGAGAACACCAAGATTGGCAAATTCGCCACTGGCGCCCTGTGCTCTTCACAGATGAAAGCAGGTTCACACTGAGCACATGTGACAGACGTGACAGAGTCTGCAGACGCCGTGGAGAACGTTTTGCTGCCTGCAACATCCTCCAGCATGACCGGTTTGGCATTGGGTCAGTAATGGTGTGGGGTGGCATTTCTTTGGAGGGCTGCACAGCCCTCTATGTGCTCGCCAGAGGTAGCCTGACTGCCATTAGGTACCGAGATGAGATCCTCAGACCCCTTGTGAGACCATATGCTGGTGCGGTTGGCCCTGGGTTCCTCCTAATGCAAGACAATGCTAGACCTCATGTGGCTGGAATGTGTCAGCAGTTCCTGCAAGACGAAGGCATTGATGCTATGGACTGGCCTGCCCGTTCCCCAGACCTGAATCCAATTGAGCACATCTGGGACATCATGTCTCGCTCTATCCACCAACATCACGTTGCACCACAGACTGTCCAGGAGTTGGCAGATGCTTTTAGTCCAGGTCTGGGAGGAGATCCCTCCGGAGACCGTCCGCCACCTCATCAGGAGCACGCACAGGCGTTGTAGGGAGGTCATACAGGCACGTGGAGGCCACACACACTACTGAGCCTAATTTTGACTTGTTTTAAGGACATTACATCAAAGTTGGATCAGCCTGTAGTGTGTTTTTCCACTTTAATTTTGAGTGTGACTCCAAATCCAGACCTCCGTGGGTTCACAAATTTGATTTCCATTTTATTTCTTTTTTGTGTGATTTTGTTGTCAGCACATTCAACTATATAAAGAACAAAGTATTTCAGAAGAATATTTAATTAACTCAGATCTAGGATGTGTTATTTTTGTGTTTCCTTTATTTTTTTGAGCAGTGTATAATCTGGAAGAGGAGGAGGAAGAGGAGAAAATAAGATTCAACCATATACTCTTTTTTTTGTGGTGTAAAAGGTGCATGGGGATACTCTACAGTAGATTAAGTACATTATAAATGGTAGATTGAATTTTCCTTTATGTTCATCATCAGCTCAGCTCTCCTCTGGTGGAGTTGAGAAGTCAGGGGCAATCCAGGCCTTGTTCATTTTTATCTGAGTCAACTTGTCAGCATTGCCAGTGGACAAGCGGATACGCTTATCTGTTCTAATGCCACCAGCAGAACTAAATACATGCTCAGACAAAACGCTGGCGGCAGGGCAGGCCAGCACCTCCAAGGCGTAGAGAGCAAGTTCGTGCCACGTGTCCAGCTTGGACACCCAGTAGTTGTAAGGCACTGAGGGATCATTTAGGATGCTGACATGGTCTGCTATGTATTCCTTCACCATCTTCCAAAACTTTACCTCCTTGTACCAATAGGCCGCGCTTCAGGGTGAGGTTGCTGGCTGGGTGTCATGAAAGTGTACCATGCATTGTATAGTGTTGCCCTGCCTTTGTTGGAACTGCTGTGTGTTCCCCTTGTCTCCCTTCCTCGGTTGCCTAAGGAAGTACGGACTTTGCCAGCCGCGTTGTCAGATGGAAAATTTTGGAGCAATCTCTCAACAAGTACCTTCTGGTATTGCACCATTTTACTCGTCCTCTCCACCACAGGAATGAGAGATGAGAAATTCTCTTTGAAGCAGGGGTCGAGAAGGGTGAACACCCAGTAATCCGTGTTATCTAAAATGTGTATAATGCGAGGGTCGCTGGAAAGGCAGCCTAACATGAAGTCAGCCATGTGTGCCAGAGTACCAACAGGCAAGACGTCGATGTTGACAACAGGATGACTCTCCATCTCCTCCTCCTCTTCTGCCCATCCACACTGAACAGACGGAATTAAAGTTCCATGGGTACTACCCTCTGTAGCAGAAGCAACTGTCTCCAGCTCCTCCTCCCCTAAATGGTCCAATTTGCGCTGAGAAGATGAACTGTGGGTGGTCTGGCTATCACCCTGCGTAATTTCCTCCCCCATTTCCTCATCTGACATATTCAGAGTGTCATCCTTAATTGTGAGCAGTGATTGTTTGAGTAGACACAGCAGTGAGATGGTTACGCTGATAATAGCGTTATCGACACTAACCATCTGTGTGGATTCATCAAAGTTTTTTTAAATCCTTACAGAGGTCTGACATCAATGCCCACTCCTCGCTTGTGAATAGTGAAATTTGACTCGAAAGGCGACGACCATGTTGCAGCTGGTATTCCACAGCTGCCCTCTACTGCTCACAAAACCTGGCCGTAGAGTTCCAGCGCGTGCTCACGTCGCACAACAGTCGGTGAGCTGGAAGCCGCAAGCGCTGCTGCAGCGTTGACAGGCCGGCTGAAACTGTAGACGACTTGCGGAAATGGGCACACACGTGGCGCGCCTTCACTAGTAGCTCTGGCAAATTGGGGTAGGTTTTGATAAACCGCTGAACCACTAAGTTTAAGATATGGGCTAGGCATGGGATGTGTGTCAGGTTGCCGAGCTCCAAAGCCGCCACCAAGTTACAGCCATTGTCAGACACAACCATGCCTAGTTGTAGGTTGAGTGGTGAGAGCCACAGCTCGGTCTGGTCCCTTATACCCTGCCACAGCTCTGCAGCGGTGTGTTGTTTGTCCCCAAAGCAGATCAGCTTTGGCACGGCCTGTTGACGCTTACCCATAGCAGTGCTACACTGCTTCCAGCTAGCAACTGATGACTGACTGCTGCTGGAGGTGGAAGTGGAGGAGGAGGCGGAGGAGGAGGAGAAGTTGGGTTTGGAGCCAGTAACATAGCTGCTAGCGGAGACCCTGATGGACGTAGAGCCCGCAATCCTGGGCGTGGGTAGCACCTGTGCCATCCCAGGGTACGACTCACTCCCAGCCTCCAGAACATTCACCCAGTGTGCAGTCAGGAAAATGTAGCATCCCTGGCCACCAGCACTTGTCCATGTGTCCGTGGTTAAGTGGACCATCCCAGTAACTGCTTTGGTCAGGGCAGAGGTGATGTTCTGGGACACATGCTGCTGTAAGGCGGGCACGGCACACCGTGAAAAGTAGTGGCGGCTGGGGACTGCGTATCGAGGGATGGCCGCCGACATGAGGCTGCGGAAGCCCTCAGTGTCCACAAGCCTAAATGGCAACATTTCAAGGGCCAGTAATTTTGAAAGTTGCGCATTTTGTGCTATGGCTTGTGAATGGATGGGTGGGTATTTGCGCTTGCGTTCAAATGACTGTGTTATGGACATTTGGATGCTGTGCTGGGACATGGAAGTGGATGTTGTTGCTGATGGTTCATGCGAAGGTCCAGGTGCAGGGCGAGGGGCATCCAGGCCTACGCCTTCAACAGGGGATTGGCAAGCAGTGCGTAACACAGGGGAAGAAGAGGCAGTGGTGTGACCCGCAGACCCAGATTGTGGACCCAGGCGTTAGGCCCACTTATTAGGGTGCTTGGATGCCATGTGGTGGATCATGCTGGTTGCTAGTGTTCACACCCCGGCTCTTTTTGGTACGGCACAGGTTGCAAACTACCATTCTTTTGTCGTCTGCACTTTCCTCAAAAAAGCTCCATACTGCGGAACACCTACCCCTTGGCAAGGTAGATTTACGCATGGGGGTGCTCGACCCCACTGCCTCTTCCAGCCTGTTGCGGTGCTGCGGATCCCTCCCCCTCTGTACTGCTGTCCTCGCTCGGCTTTTCACCTTCCCGTGTTGCGTCAGTGACCTCATCGTCCACCACCTCCTTACTTTGCTTATCCTCCTGACTTGACCTAACCACAACCTCAGTAATTGACAACTGTGTCTCATCATCATCCACCTGGTGAACGAATGATTGGTGCTAAAACGACTGGAAGAATTATCTTCAGCAATCCAACCGACCAACTGTTCGCACTGGTCTGACTTGGACAGTGTTGTCCTGTGCCGCCCAACTAAGTTGGATATGAAGCTGGGTATGGTGGATGTTTTTTTATTTTTTTTCTGTTGCACTGGCAGCAGACACAGTTTTATTGTGCCCAGGGCCACGGCCTCTGCGAGCACCATCAGCATCACGCCCACTTCCTCGTCCCTTAGTGCCCGCCTTTTTCATATTAATGGTTTTGTCACTAGATGACCGTTTTCAGATGCAGGACAGTATATGTCACAGAAACCCACAGAATATGAACACTATATTAGGCCTAGTTTTTTGGAATTTGCAATACAGACACTGTTTTCTAATGTAGTACAGTATTGGTTACAGAACACCACAGATTATGGACACTATATTAGGCCCAGCTTATTGGAATTTGCAATACAGACACAGTTTTCGGATGCAGGACAGTATATGTCACAGAACACCACAGATTATGGACACTATATTAGGCCCAGATTATTAGAATTGGCAATACAGACACTGTTTTCTGATGTAGTACAGTATTGATTATAGACACTATATTAGGCCCAGATTATTGGAATTTGCAATACAGATACAGTTTTCGGATGCAGGATAGTATATGTCACAGAAACCCACAGAATATGGACACTATATTAGGCCCAGATTATTGGAATTTGCAATACAGACACTGTTTTCTGATGTAGTGCAGTATTGATTACAGAACACCAAAGATTATGGACACTATATTAGGCCCAGATTATTGGAATTTGCAATACAGACACTGTTTTCTGATGTAGTACAGTATTGGTTACAGAACACCACAGATTATAGACACTATATTAGGCCCAGATTATTGGAATTTGTAATACAGATACAGTTTTCGGATGCAGGATAGTATATGTCACAGAAACCCACAGAATATGGACACTATATTAGGCCCAGATTATTAGAATTGGCAATACAGACACTGTTTTCTGATGTAGTACAGTATTGATTATAGACACTATATTAGGCCCAGATTATTGGAATTTGCAATACAGATACAGTTTTCGGATGCAGGATAGTATATGTCACAGAAACCCACAGAATATGGACACTATATTAGGCCCAGATTATTGGAATTTGCAATACAGACACTGTTTTCTGATGTAGTGCAGTATTGATTACAGAACACCAAAGATTATGGACACTATATTAGGCCCAGATTATTGGAATTTGCCATACAGACACTGTTTTCTGATGTAGTACAGTATTGGTTACAGAACACCACAGATTATAGACACTATATTAGGCCCAGATTATTGGAATTTGTAATGCAGACACTGTTTGCAGATGTGGTTCAGTATTTTTTACACAAAGCCACACACTATGGACACTAGATGTGACCCAGACACAGTCTGCGGATTATGTACAGTATATGTCACTAATAGGTATAAAATAAAAATATCTTGCTGCTGTCAAACACACACAGTAGTCTTTAAAAGGACTTTGGGGGTCTTTGAAAAGCTTTTGGTATTAAAAACAGCAAATTTCTCTCCCTACACTATCTGTCCCTTCCTCAGCACTGTCCCTGAGACTGCAGGTAAATATATTGCTGCTCTAAAACACACACACACACACTGGTGCTGTCCGCATCAGTATGTCCGTTCTGTTGCCCAGCAAAAAAAATAGTGCATGTCCTATTTTTTTCTAGTTTGCGGACAAGGATAGGCATTATTACAATGGATCCGCAAAAAAAACGGATCGGCAAAAAAAAACGGATGCCGTATGGAACGTCATCCGTTTTTTTTGCGGATCCGCAATTTGCAGACCGCAAAACACATACGGTCGTGTGCATGTAGCCTAAGGCTCCAGAAAGTTGGTGAACTCTAGAATTGTGTCCACTTTAAAGGCATCTGATGACTTTTTTCTTTGTAGGGTTAGCGATGCCTGCTTCAGCTCAATCTCCAAGTTTTCTATGTTGCATGCATAGAATTTGGCCATTGGTAGCAATTTCTCAAAATTAAGAAAGGAATCCGATCGGGGATTCAAAGACAGTACACCATCAATGATCTCCATAGAGTCTTTGGAGAATCTAGATTTTAGCTCTGAAATTATTCTGTCAAGAACAACATACATGAACATTTTAATGAAATCTTCTTTTTTGAGTTGTTGTCTATGACCTACAGTTTCCAAAATGACGCTATTTCTTAAATGGAAAGGGGGCCGGCGATCTCGCTTCTTGGAAGGCGGCTCTAAAGAATCTTCAGTGGGTAATGATATTCCACACTTCATGCTTAGCTTGATAGTTTCTGCCCACACACTTTCTATTGTTGGAGAATAAGCAGAAGCTTCAGGTTCACTCTCTGGATGGCGAACATCTTCAAGCTCTTGTGTGACTGTTCGCAGAAGGAGGACAGCTGATGCCAAGTCAAGATCTTTGGCTTGTAACATGCTATAGAGAGTCTGGGTCCTTTTCAATATATTCTCAAAAAACACTAGTGCCAGAATAAAACCAAAGTCAATGAACTGGGGAATAGATTTTGCCTCAACTGCTCTCTCAGTATGGGTTCCTTCAGCTAAAATATTAAGCCTTTCCAGCAGAGGGTCAAGCGTTTTAAGTACAGCATTGCAGGCCGCATGTTGGCATGTCCACCTTGTGTCACTTAGTTGCTTAAGCTGGATAGTTGGCTCAGAGTGAACTACTGAAGTACTGCAAAACACATACAGATTTTCTAGTCTTACAAAAAACTCAGATGCTGACTGTACATTCTTTACAGTGTCCACGATGACCAGGTTGAGGCGGTGATTCATACAATGAATATAAAGTGCACAAGGCACCTCCTTTTTAATGCGTGCTTGCACGCCATGCAGTCGGCCACTCATTACAGACGCTCCATCATAGCCTTGTCCAACACAGTCATTTTTGTCTATACCTAAAGATGTTAGGACATGGAATATATATCCTGGTAGAGATTCGGCATTGAGGCTATCTGCTGCATAAAATTTTAAAAAACGTTGTTCTGTTACTTAGATCTTTTGTTTCATCAGCAATGATGGAAAAGGGACTTCCTTTAATGCTCTGTGCAATACCTTAACTAACAAGAGCATCCATGATTGACAGCAGTTCATTCTGAATAGATGAGTGTAGATATCTTGCATTTCTTGGTCCACAATTTTTTTTTCTTACAATGCTTTTTTTCCCAGCAATTAAATATAAAATTTCCCGAACATTCCCATGATTGATATTATTTGCATTGTACCGATGCTCTCGCTGAGCAATTTTGGTCTTGGCTGTTAGCAGCAAAACTTGTGCTATTGTTTTTATATAATGCCTATTTTCGTTAACCTCTCTTATATGAGCTTTAGTCAGATCCTTCATGATCAATGTATCTTGGGTTACACTTTTTTTTTATAAATCCTCCCATCTAACATATTAATCTTTGTGTGATGCAGACTTCACATGATTTAAAATTCCCTTTCCACTTTCAAGTGCATTTTTCCAGTTCGTGTACCCTATGTTGACAAATGGTACTTTTTTCACATGCCCATGGGGATACTTTGAGGTTGAAAAAAAACGGCATGGAAAACAGTACTCTGCATCCTGGGAAATAGAATACTCCAGCCATTCAAATGATTTAAACCGCTGTGGTCGGAATGACCTGAAGCGCTCTCCCATTTTTTTTTTAGGAATATTTTTTTAATACAGGCTATCTTGGCCCTTCTGTGGTGCTCCGGCTGATATCATCTGGTCCTTGCACCTTTGTTTTTTCACTGGTGGTAGCAGATGTTTCTTCTCTTTGTGGCAGTACGGCTTCACTGAAAACCTCTTCATAAGCACTGTGCTGGATATTGCTTTGTGAGGAGGTGCTTCCTTCTTCAATCTGGAATGAAGGTTCTTCATCATCATCATCATCATCATCTATTTTTTCAGCAGTGTCACACTCATATTCAACTTCATCCTCAAGCTCTTCACATTCCTCAAACAAAGAAGGACCAGGCTGACTTTTTTCTTCTTGTTGCTGCTCTTCAGCCTTCTTGGCCTTAACATTAAATACTGAATAAAATGAACGGATGTCCATTTTCAACTAATAAGTTAAATCTAAGAGAAAAAAAAAGCATGTTCTTATGGGACCCTTAACCAGAGTGAGCTCACACGAGTATATAGAAATTTTGTGCCTACTTATTTACCTCATTTTATTCTAAACAAATGTTTATATTTGGATAGTTCCAACAATTATGCACGCGGTCATACCACTTTTTGTTTTGGAAAATGGGGAGTTAGTATTTTTTTTTATTTTGGGAGGGGTTTAATTATATATTTAAAACAAATAAATTTGTCCCCATATGGAACTTGCATGAGGAATCATTTGATTGCTCATAAAAATCAATGCAGTACATATGTACTGCACTGATCAAGGAGATCTACGCTCTATCAATAGCAGAGTCTGTATAGTCAAGCAGCTGTATAGGCCTAACAAAGGCCTCTAACTGCCATAACAGATCTGCTGCCTGCAATCGCATCGTAGGCAGTAGATCGCAACCATTGCACCACCAATAACATGAAAAAAAAGGCAGTTTAAATGCCTCTGTCAGTATTGACAGCAGCATCTAAATGGTTAATAGCAGCGGAGATTGCTCTGCTCCAGGTATTAACAACAGGCCTCTGCTCTTTAAAACAGCCATGTGCCGCTGGGTATGGAGTAGACTCAAGTCCCAAGCCTGATCCATACTCTCTTAAGGGCCCCATGATGTGTATTTACATCATGGGTCGTTAAGGGGTTAAGACAATATCTGTAACAAAAATAGAGGCACAAAGGAAATGGTGGAAAATTGTGTGCAAATATTACTCCTAAATAACTACTGTGTAAGGAATATCTTCAGTTTTATACAGTCTTCCTTTCTTTTCTGGAGGGGGGCATCAAGCTCTTATAGGCTCACCACACTGAAACTGAACCTCACCCACTGCCCTTTCACGATACAAGAGTTCGTGTCACAGGGTTTTATCTTGTGTTCTTTGGACCTTCAGCAATGATAAAAATAAAAAAAATAAATAAAAAAATAAAAAAATAAATAAATATATATATATATATATATATATATATATATATATATATATAGAAATAACAAAAAGGGCAGCACTCCAGAAAGTAAAAGAAGAAAAAATCTTTAATTACCCATACGGGACAAGCGACGTTTCGGCTCAATGTGTGAGCCTTTCTCAAGCTTGAGAAAGGCTCACACATTGAGCCGAAACGTCGCTTGTCCCGTATGGGTAATTAAAGATTTTTTCTTCTTTTACTTTCTGGAGTGCTGCCCTTTTTGTTATTTCTGTCTATTTGGATTGGCTTTCATCCACGCTGGGCCAGCTGCACCCGCATTTTTTTCTTTGACGGTGCTGCCACTGAACTCTTTTGCTCTCTCTCTATATATATATATATATATATACACACACATTTGAATAGCGTATCCCTGTTTACAGTATAAGAGCGGGGGTTCCTGTCAAAATGATAGGAGTTTCTGCACTTTAATGTTATTCTAAGTGCAAAAGGTGCGCCAACTCTAGATGGGCCTGTGGCCCTCTGCACTGCAGTATAGTATAACTGTCAGTATATTATGACAGTTCGCCTGTGAGATCCACTGGCTTCCTGTTGCCATGGCAACCAGCCAGGTTCTGCCACCAATCTCGAGGTGCAGTGAGAATGCAGGACCTATGCATACGTCCAGTTGTGTGAACATTACAGCTGCAAGGACAAATGCATACGTCCTGAAGCGGGAAGGGGTTAAAGGGTTTTTCCCATCTCATTAAGTTATATATATCCACAGTATAGGGGATAACAAGCAGATAGGTGGGAGTCTGACTGCTGGAACCCCTGACGATCCTGAGAATGTAGACATGCATAGGGAATGGATGGAGTGGTGGACACGCAGGTGAAGTCCCCACCATTCACTCCAGGCACAATTATGTCCCATTCTCAGGATTGGTGGGGGCCACAATGGTTAGACCTCTATCTGCTGCTTTAGCTTATAGAGCAGTGGTCTCCAAACTGTAGAGCTCCAGATATTGCAAAACTACATCTCCCAGCATGCCTGGACAGCCAACGGGAGTTGTAGTTTACTGAGGGCAGTGATACGGCTGAATTTAGGAAAGCGCCAGCAGCTGCTGGCCAAGTGCATAAGTACCCGAAGCTCCTAGCATTAAGTAATGCTGAGAGCATCAGATCATTATGATCTGTGGATGGCACTGTTATGGAGGGGGATCTGTGAATGACACTGTTATGGAGGGGGATCTGTGGATGACACTGCTATTGGGGGGGATCTGTGGATGACACTTATGGGGGATCTGTGGATGATACTTATGGGGGGATCTGTGGATGACACTGCTATGGGGGGATCTGTGGGTGACACTTATGGAGGGGATCTGTGGATGACACTTATGGAGGGGGATCTGTGGATGACACTGCTATGGAGGGGGATCTGTGGATGACACATACTCTTTATAGCATCTTATGCTATATGTGTCATCCACAAATCCACCCCATAACAGTGTCATCCCGGGATCCCCCTCCCTATAAGGCCCCATTCACACGTCCGCAATTTCGTTCCGCATTTTGCGAAACTGAATTGTGTACCCATTCATTTCTATGGGGCAGCACGATGTGCTGCTCGGATGCGGAAATGTGGACCCGCACTTCCGGGTCCGCAATTCCGTTCCCGAAACAAATAGAACATATAGGCATATTCTATTAGTGCAGGCAATGTGCGGTCCAAAAAATGCGGAACGCACATTGCCACTGTCCGTGTTTTGTGGATCCGCAAAACACCTTACGGACGTCTGAATGGAGCCTAACAGTGTCATCCACAGAGTGGCACAGATCCCCCTCCCCCATAACAGTGTCATCTACAGATCCCCTCCCTATAACAGTGTCATCCACATATCCCCCCCATAACAGTGTCATGACATCCACAGACCACAGATCCCCCTCCCTATAACACTATAACAGTGTCATTCTCTGATCCCCCCCCCCATACACGGTCATGACATTCACAGATCCCCCTCCGTATAACAGTGTCAGCCACAGATCCCCCATAACAGTGTAATGACTAATGACATCCACAGACCACAGATCCCCCTCCCCACCGCTCACATTTGAGCATTTCTCTAAACAGTAAAGTAAACACTGTAATCATCCAGGCTGCACTGTGCGGACAGTAACTTTAACTTTTAAATCAGGAAGATTTAGGGGCCGCTCTCCTCTCAGAGTCAGATCTCTCTAGTTAGACAGAGAATTAGTCGCTTAGTACCTTATTAAGTTATTAACCTACACCACTAGGTCAGGCTCAGTCAGGCTGACTCTCAACTTCAGCTAGCTTTGGTATCGGTACTTGGACAGTAGGGTAGGGCCACGCCACGCCACACTATCTCTCTCTCTAGGCCTGGCTTAGGCAACTACTTGAACTAAGCGATGTGTGCTCACAGTGACGTCACGTGCCTGGCCCAGGCTACGCCGCCTAGGAGGAGGAGCAGGCGCGCCGCCCGCACTGCCAGTAGTTGAATGTTACCTTACCATACTACCGCGAGGCTCGAGCGGCACGCCGATTTCTGCACAGCAGCACAGCACTGACTGGTCAGGTCCTGGGGAGACTCAGATGCCCGGTAGGATAGAATCGTAGTTTTGAAGTACACAGCTGACAAGCGGTCCTCCGGCCCTGCCGGCTGCCTGCAGCACAGACCAAGTGTCACACACACAGTGCACACCAAAATGAATGGGGGCACATTTTAGTTGGGGGGCACAGCTTAATGTAGGGGGGCCATGGCCCCCTCTTGCCCCCCCCCCCACCTTGGCGACGCCACTGCGTAGATCCTTGGTCAAACAAGGAGGGGAGTTGAGGGGTGTAACAGCAACCCGGGCATAAAAGGGGGTAAAAAGCCGTTTAAGAGATATTCCCTTTCCAGATGCAAAGGCAGCTACTAAAGACACCAATCTCCCGAACTGGAAACCATATGAATGCTGCATACAGCCGAATAGAAAAAAACATATAAAAGGTTTACACTCCTAGCAGTTGAACTGGAACAGCATACAATCCCCCCAAGAACGAGACCAAGCTCTGTGTTGAGGGAAAATCTGAATCTCTCTTTACTGAGGGCTACCCACCCGTATTTATGCAGGTCCCCACCTGGTGGACACTCCCCTAGGGGGACCAGATGGACGACTGTGACACAGGACAGATATGCAGCAATTCAGGATACACAGACACACTACATCACCACAATGCATCCTGGTTTCCTCCTCTCTGCCCTGTAGACAACCAAGGAGTAATTCAATTATCTCTCAGGACAAAAGGGACATCGCCATTGTACACATGGGGACAACAGGACAGAAATCACTATTCAAATATACAATGTCACAACCAAATACAGTAAACATAGACATTTAACATATCCCCAGATAGCTCAGGTCTGACTGCATATTATTAGGAGTAATTCAATTATCTCTCAGGACAAAGGGATATCGCCATTGTACACGTGGGGACAACAGGACAGAAATCACTATTCAAATATACAATGTCACAACCATTACAGTAAACACAGACATTTAACATATCCCCAGATAGCTCAGGTCTGAGTGCATTTTATTAGATGAATGGCACTCAGACTACACGAATACAGTAGAATCGCCATGGAGCCAAATTCTTTCACATAGTCTTTCGTTATCCGAATGGGCTCCAGTGTTTCAACATGGGGCCATAGTCTAAAGAGAGCAGGCAGGCAACCGGGCTTCTCTAATGCAATGTGGCGAGATTGGTCTAGTCTAGTGATGATCGAGCACCCCGATACTCGGGTGCTCTGCCCGAGCACACCGGGATGCTCGGGTGCTCTACTGAGCACCCGAGCCCTATAGAAGTCATGGGAGGACCCGAGCATTAATCCAGGCACCCCCTGCTCTGAAGAGGGGAGGGTGCCTGGTTCATAGGAAACACCACCAAAATGGGCCGGGGACAGCATGGGGAGGATATCGCTGCTGGTAACGATGTTGCCCGAGTTGTACGCCACTTTTACAGATTGAACATAAAACTCACAAAACCGAAGATAAAAGTGATTTTAGATGAAAAATTGTTAGGAAACATTCTTTCCTGTATACTTTTATATAAAGAGCAAGTTCAGACAAAAACTTTCGTGATTTTCGGAACTGGGGCCATGACTAAGAGGGACGGCCGGTGGTTTTGATTGTGTTGACCTTGGACGATCAAACTGAACTCATTGGAAAAGGAATGGCCGGTGGAATCTGCATTGTACCTGTAGAGGCGAAACTCTTGTATCGGCGCAAGCCGAACCACAGCCGAAACCTTTCTTGCCACGACCGTTTTCCTTAATCAACAACTTAAGTTGGAGGTTCGAAGACGATCCCCGGCAGCGTTATTCCCATTTCCCGCCGAGCATTTTCTGGGAAACTAAAGTCTTTGGGTTCCGGGGGAGTATGGTTGCAAAGCTGAAACTTAAACTAATTGATGGAAGGGCACCACCAGGAGTGGAGCCTGCGGCTTAATTTGACTAAGCACAGGAAGCCTCACCCGGCCTGGACATAGAAAGGATTGACAGATTGATTCCTATTTCGCGATTCTGTGGGTGGTGGTGCATGGCCGTTTTGGGCGTGTGGATCGAGTCTATTTGTGTGGTTCATTCCGATAACCAAAGACACTCCTCCGTGCTAATTAGTTACGTGACCCCTGGTGATTACGATTGTGTTGACCAGACTATCATCTGATGATAATGAACTTGGAAGAGGAACGGACGTTGAGCTGACCGTGTAAAAAATTGTAGGTGAGGGCCTGCTGCCGCTTTGTTAATTCTAGATAACTTCTAAGCTGATCGCACGTCCCCGTGATGTTGACGATCTATTCGGATGTCTGCTTTCGATGTTCTTTTTTGCGCCTACCATGGTGACCATGGGTAATGGGGAATCAGGGTTCATTTCCGGAGAGGGAGCCTGGGGGATGGCCACGGCTACCACTTCCAAGAAAGGCAGGCGGGGACGCGCAAATTTCCCAGTACCGACTCAGGGAGGTAGTGACGATAAATAACAATACAGGACTCTTAAGAGAGCCTGTCATTGGAACGAGTACAAAAAAATTACAGGGAATGTCATAGGTATTTAGGATGAGAAAAAGTTATACAGGAGAGGTAAAGTATGATTGATGGCCTGCTGGTGACCCACTAAAACATTAGGGGTGAGGGTCTTCAGCTGAGCTGACCATCTAAAACATTATGGGTGAGGGCCTGCTGGTGAGTAGAGATGTCGCGAACATAAAATTTTCAGTTCGCGAACGGCAAACGCGAATTTCCGCAAATGTTCGCGAATGGGCGAACCGCCATAGACTTCAATAGGCAGGCGAATTTTAAAACCCACAGGGACTCTTTCCGGCCACAATAGTGATGGAAAAGTTGTTTCAAGGGGACTAACACCTGGACTGTGGCATGCCGGAGGGGGATACATGGCAAAACTCCCATGGAAAATTACGTAGTTGACGCAGAGTCGGGTTTTAATCCATAAAGGGCATAAATCACCTAACATTTCTAAATTGTTTGGAATAACGTGCTTTAAAACATCAGGTATGATGTTGCATCGATCAGGTAGTGTAAGGGTTACGCCCGCTTCACAGTAACAGACCAAACTATGACAGACCAAACTCCCTGTTTAACGCACCACAAACAACCGCAAACAGTCCATTTGCACAACCGCAAACTCCCCATTTGCACAAGGTTGGATACCAAGCTAGCCATGTCCCGTTCCTTGTCCTCACTGATGTCATTGAAGGTCTCTTCCTCCACCCAGCCACGTACAACACCAAGGGTCCCCGAAAGGTGACAACAAGCCCCCTGGGACGAATGCTGTGTTTGGTCTTCCACCTCCTCAAAGCCACCTTCCTCCTCGGACTCCTCTTCTTTAGACTCCTCTCTCTGCGTTGCCTCTCTCTGCATTATTATACGGTGTGTTAAGTAGTACTATTACTATCAGTTTAATCCCTGTTACGTCCCCTATCAGGGGACGTGTATATGGAATAGATTTTAGGAACAGGAAGATAAAAAAAGATGCTTGGTCGGTCCTCCTACTTCCAATTTGGGGCACTGCGCGTGCAATCTACTGTGCCACCAGATAGGAGTGGTGTGTTAAGTAGTACTATTCCTATCAGTTTAATCCCTGTTACGTCCCCTATCAGGGGACGTGTATGGAATAGATTTTAGACAACCGCAAAGAGTTGTCAATAGTTGACACACTCATGACATAAATTTTATTCCTCTATGCGTCAATCTTGGTGTAGTGATGACTGTGCTCGTGCGCACGTTTGGGAAATTGCAGGCGATGGGGGTTTTTCAAAGCCTATGGTCGTGCTGAGGTAGTTCAGTGACAGTTAAGTGACCCAGAAAACAATGATTCTGCAGTGTGGGCTCATTGTTGGCCTAGTAGGCTTTAATGATCACCTTAGATGATCACAAAGAAAATTACAGTTTTTTCTATGCAAAATTATCCAGCCGATCGCATTTGGTCTGTTCACAATGAAGCAACGACCTTATCATCTGGGGTGTGCCAACATTGCCATTGCCAACACACTCATAGAGGTGGTCGCTTCATTGTGATACGCAAGCCCCTTCACCACAACAAGGTAACGATCACGAAGGCGAATTGACACATGTATGTGCCTTTTTTTTTGTTTGGTTTTTGAAGCCACAGTGCAGCACCAGAGGCCAGAAAAATTAGGCATGTACACATGCCTGAAAAATTAGGTATTGTTGCAGGCAGAGAGTGCCCTAAAATATTGCGGCTTGAACCCTAGTTGGTGGCGGATAAGTCACGCAAGTCATGCGGCATTCAGAGATAAAATACAGCAGCGTGTGGACCATTTTTAGCCCAAGGCAGCTCATCTCATCAGGCCTTTTTTAGTCAAATGCATCGCCCACTGTCAGTCCCTTCGGGATCCATCCCTCATTCATCTTAATAAAGGTGAGGTAATCTAGACTTTTTTGACCTAGGCGACTTCTCTTCTCAGTGACAATACCTCCTGCTGCACTGAAGGTCCTTTCTGACAGGACACTTGAAGCGGGGCAGGCCAGAAGTTCGATCGCAAATTGGGATAGCTCAGGCCACAGGTCAAGCCTGCACACCCAGTAGTCAAGGGGTTCATCGCTCCTCAGAGTGTCAATATCTGCAGTTAAGGCGAGGTAGTCTGCTACCTGTCGGTCGAGTCATTCTCTGAGGGTGGACCCCGAAGGGCTATGGCGATGCGTAGGACTTAAAAAGCTCTGCATGTCCTCCATCAACAACACGTCTGTAAAGCGGCCTGTCCTTGCTGGCGTGGTCGTGGGAGGAGGAGGATTACTTTCCCCTTTTCCCCTGTTAGATTCCCGTTGTGCTGTGACATCACCCTTATACGCTGTGTAAAGCATACTTTTTTATTTATTTTGGAACTGCTGCATCCTTTCCGACTTCTGGTAATTCTGTAACATTTCAGGCACTTTCTGCTTATACTGGGGGTCTAGTAGCGTGGCCACCCAGTACAGGTCGTTCTCCTTCAGTCTTTTTATACGATGGTCCCTTAACAGGCACGACAGCATGAAAGACCCCATTTGCACAAGGTTGGATGCCGAGCTACTCATGTCCCGTTCCTTCTCCTCAGTGAACTCACTGAAGGTATGTTCTTCCCCCCAGCCACGTACAACACCACGGGTACCAGATAGGTGACAACGAGCACCCTGGGATGCCTGCTGTGGTTGGTCTTCCTCCTCCTCCTCAAAGCCACATTCCTCCTCTGACTCCTATTCCTCACACTCCTCTTCCAGCGTTGCCGCAGATCCAGCAAGCGATGCTGATAAGGCTGTTTCTGGTGGTGATGGTGACCACAACTCTTCGTCTTCCTCTTCACGCTCATCTACGGCCTGATCCATCACTCTTCGCAGGGCACGCTCCAGGAAGAAAACAAATGGGATGATGTCGCTGATGGTGCCTTCGGTGCGACTGACTAGGTTTGTCACCTCCTCAAAAGGACGCATGAGCCTACAGGCATTGCGCATGAGCGTCCAGTAACGTGGCAAAAAAATTCCCTGCTCCGCAGAGGCTGTCCTAGCACCCTGGTCATACAAATACTCGTTGACAGCTTTTTCTTGTAGGAGCAGGCGGTCGAATATTAGGAGTGTTGAATTCCAACGTGTCGGGCTGTCGCAAATCAAGCACCTCACTGGCATGTTGTTTCGCCGCTGGATATCTGAAAAGTGTGCCATGGCCGTGTAGGAACGCCTGAAATGGCCACACACCTTCCTGGCCTGCTTCAGGACGTCCTGTAAGCCTGGGAACTTATGCACAATTCGTTGTACGATCAGATTACACACATGTGCCATGCACGGCACATGTGTCAACTTGCCCAAATTCAATGCCGCCAACAAATTGCTTCCGTTGTCACACACCACTTTGCCGATCTCCAGTTGGTGCGGAGTGAGCCACTGATCCACCTGTGCGTTCAGGGCGGACAGGAGTGCTGGTCCGGTGTGACTCTCTGCTTTCAGGCAAGTCAATCCCAAGACGGCGTGACACTGTCGTATCCGGGATGTGGAATAGCCCCTGGGGAGCTGGGGGGGTGCCGTTGATGTGGAGCAAGATGCAGCAGCAGAAGAGGACTCAGCCGAGGAGGTTAGCGAAGAGGATGGAGTAGGAGGAGTAGAGGAGGTGGCAGCAGGCCTGCCTGCAAGTCGTGGCGGTGTCACCAACTCCTCTGCAGAGCCACGCATTCCATGCTTGGCAGCCGTCAGCAGGTTTACCCAATGCGCAGTGTAGGTGATATACCTGCCCTGACCGTGCTTTGCAGACCAGGTATCAGTGGTCAGATGGACCCTTGCCCCAACACTGTCTATGGTAGTAAGCCAAAATAGGGGGACTGGTGGGTGGAGATACCCTCCCGGTTTCACCTATTTTTGAATAAACCCTCTTGGGCGCCAGTAGTGGTTGATCGAAGAAGGTGGGTTAGTGTTGAGCAACTTAGGTGTGTAATAGGTTTTGTATCAGCATTTTATTTGTAAAAAAGTGAAAGTGTATAGAGATATCAATGTGTAGGATAAAAATGTATATATGTTCACATGTATATAAAAATCTACATAAAAGATCAAAAAATTGTATATAAATTCTGCAAAAAGGATTAAAAGATTGTACACATAGGTAGGATCACTGCATGCCGTCTCGAGTGCCTAAGAGACCGTGTTCTGCAGTATCTTACACAATATAGTTTGGTACAGTTAGGTAAATCAATAGGTAAAAAATCTGTTTAAAAGGATACTATTACACATATTAAAATAATGTGGTATCGTGGGTTCATTTACTCACTTCACGAGGGGGTCGGTTTATCAGGATAAGCATAATACACCTGTAAACCGAGTACCCCCCCAGCCTGGATCGCTTCTAGAGTATTAACGGATGAAGGCAGCCAATCACGCGGGTGCTTCTCTTCAAAGGTCTTTATTGCATGTACATGTAAATCCGGCTCAACGCGTTTCGGGACAGGCACGTCCCTTCATCAGGAGCAATAGTGTCCCTGTGTATGATCACAGGTATTTATACCCTAAGTGTCCTATTGATTTGTTTGTTAAAATGGACACTAATTGGCAAAAGGGCGCCAAAAAACAGAAAACCGGCGCCAAAGTTGCATTGGGGGACCACCTATGTGTGGTAGAGGGCGTCTTTAGCTGATCTGTGCGGCCGGGCGGAAGTGGGAGTGTCCGGCTGCACTTTTTCGCATAACCGGAAGTTGGTGCGTTCCAAGCTGGAATGCATCGTAGCGTCCGGTCTAGTGCTTTGTTTCCTTGATTTCTTTCTATGTGCGGTGGCCGTGTCCGGAAGTTCAGCTTTGCGTTCCAGGCTGGAACGCATGTGGGACTTCCGGTTTTCGCAATCTTTGCTCTCACTGCTTTTTATGTGAATCTATTATGTTGTTTTATGATATTTAGTCAAATTGAGCTTCATGATATTGTGTATAGTGGGGTAGATTCATCTCTGGGGTACATGGACTGGGCATTTGATTAGGCATTTGGGTATGATAAGAAGGATTGAAAGATCTTCTATGGTGGCATAGATATAATATGCCATATATGGGGGTCCCTTAAAATCTGTCTTACTTTATTCTAATATCGTGTGGGGATAAGGGTAAAGAGATGTGGGGCTAATAGTTGGCGAGTATTAATGGGAACAAAAAGGGGAGAGAGGGGGGGGGGCGGGGGGGAGAAAAGGGGCGATGTTAACCTTTATTTGGGTGTGTTAATGGGGTACGCCATGAACAGATTTTATAAATAAATGACAAATATTTGACAAATATTTCAAAGATATAAAAAATTATATATTATATTAAAAATAAAGATAAAAATAAAAATTATTAAAAAATTTTTTTTAATTGAGTGTAAATGGATGAAAATGAAATGGATGAAAATAAAAATTAAACGTGGTTCTGATGGTCGGGTTGTTTGTCTCGGGAAAACGGTCAGAGACAGCTAGATGGAAGCTGTGTGGGAACGCCCAGGTCAGCATATAATTATAGAAGCTGGCTCTGGATGTGCTCACAGCTATCCAAGCCTAAAGTGCATTGGCATAAATATATTACAGGTATGACTTGAATGATATTAAAGTGCTGCGGCCGACATGAAATGATTTTTCCAAGGTGCATCTGCAGGTGCTACCATATCTGTGCAAGCAAGCCGATCAAAGTCTCTTAATTCTTACCCTGTATAAAGTAGTGTGTCGATGTGGCTCTGTGTGGCGTGCTCCTCGACGCACGTTTCGCTTTATTGCTTCATCAGGACCTTGGAAATCATTTCATGTCGGCCGCAGCACTTTAATATCACTCAAGTCATACCTGTAATATATTTATGCCAATGCACTTTAGGCTTGGATAGCTGTGAGCACATCCAGAGCCAGCTTCTATAATTATATGCTGACCTGGGCGTTTCCACACAGCTTCCATCTAGCTATACAATCAACGACGTAGCAGAAATCTCTAGTGATGCCTATGGGGATTCTGTGTTTGGCATTCTGTATGGTCTCTGCATTCATGTTTTTGTAAATGTATTTTATGTATATGTCTTTTATGTCATTCAATAAAAATAATCAATTATTTTAAAGGATATTATATAGTACCGCTTCTCCTTTAAGTTGATATATATTTAAATGGTATATCCCTGTGTACAACAGGCTGTGTTAATCTAGTTGAATCATATATATATATATACACAGGGAGTGCAGAATTATTAGGCAAGTTGTATTTTTGAGGATTAATTTTATTATTGAACAACAACCATGTTCTCAATGAACCCAAAAACTCATTAATATCAAAGCTGAATATTTTTGGAAGTAGTTTTTAGTTTGCTTTTAGTTTTAGCTATTTTAGGGGGATATCTGTGTGTGCAGGTGACTATTACTGTGCATAATTATTAGGCAACTTAACAAAAAACAAATATATACCCATTTCAATTATTTATTTTTACCAGTGAAACCAATATAACATCTCAACATTCTCAAAAATACATTTCTGACATTCAAAAACAAAACAAAAACAAATAAGTGACCAATATAGCCACCTTTCTTTGCAAGGACACTCAAAAGCCTGCCATCCATGGATTCTGTCAGTGTTTTGATCTGTTCACCATCAACAGTGCGTGCAGCAGCAACCACAGCCTCCCAGACACTGTTCAGAGAGGTGTACTGTTTTCCCTCCTTGTAAATCTCACATTTGATGATGAACCACAGGTTCTCAATGGGGTTCAGATCAGGTGAACAAGGAGGCCATGTCATTAGATTTTCTTCTTTTATACCCTTTCTTGCCAGCCACGCTGTGGAGTACTTGGACGCGTGTGATGGAGCATTGTCCTGCATGAAAATCATGTTTTTCTTGAAGGATGCAGACTTCTTCCTGTACCACTGCTTGAAGAAGGTGTCTTCCAGAAACTGGCAGTAGGACTGGGAGTTGAGCTTGACTCCATCCTCAACCCGAAAAGGCCCCACAAGCTCATCTTTGATGATACCAGCCCAAACCAGTACTCCACCTCCACCTTGCTGGCGTCTGAGTCGGACTGGAGCTCTCTGCCTTTTACCAATCCAGTCACGGGCCCATCCATCTGGCCCATCAAGACTCACTCTCATTTCATCAGTCCATAAAACCTTAGAAAAATCAGTCTTGAGATATTTCTTGGCCCAGTCTTGACGTTTCAGCTTGTGTGTCTTGTTCAGTGGTGGTCGTCTTTCAGCCTTTCTTACCTTGGCCATGTCTCTGAGTATTGCACACCTTGTGCTTTTGGGCACTCCAGTGATGTTGCAGCTCTGAAATATGGTCAAACTGGTGGCAAGTGGCATCTTGGCAGCTGCACGCTTGACTTTTCTCAGTTCATGGGCAGTTATTTTGCGCCTTGGTGTTTCCACACGCTTCTTGCGACCCTGTTGACTATTTTGAATGAAACGCTTGATTGTTCGATGATCACGCTTCAGAAGCTTTGCAATTTTAAGAGTGCTGCATCCCTCTGCAAGATATCTCACTATTTTTGACTTTTCTGAGCCTGTCAAGTCCTTCTTTTGACCCATTTTGCCAAAGGAAAGGAAGTTGCCTAATAATTATGCACACCTGATATAGGGTGTTGATGTCATTAGACCACACCCCTTCTCATTACAGAGATGCACATCACCTAATATGCTTAATTGGTAGTAGGCTTTCGAGCCTATACAGCTTGGAGTAAGACAACATGCATAAAGAGGATGATGTGGTCAAAATACTCATTTGCCTAATAATTCTGCACTCCCTGTATATATATATATATATATATATATATATATATATATATATAATACTTGGATGTTTTGGCCTTTTTATGTTTTGTATTTACATACTCTATTTTGGGTTTTATTTGGGGATTTATTTATATATAAAATGTTTTGGTCTGAATACATTCAGCAGTTTGAACGGAGCATGATTGGAACATACAGTAGATGTTAGTTTGGGCAGTATGGGGTGGTGGCGGGGGGTATTGGGTCTGACCTTGGCAGTGAATTGATGATTAGTAGTAGTTGGTGATTAGTAGTTGGCGTGTTCCAGTGTTTCGTTAAGGCCAAATGGAGTGAGGGTGTTAAGTTTAAAAATCCAGAATTTCCTTCCTACAGAGTTGTTGGTAGGAAGGGGTTTGTTCTAGGGGGATGACCTTTAGATCTAGGGGGTTGCCTTCGTGCACTAGTGTGAGGTGGCGTGAGACGCTGTGTGTCGTGATTTTTCTTTTTATGTTTGATCTGTGTTCGTTCATGCGCTCTCTCAGGGTTTGTGTCGTGCGACCAACGTAATAGATATTGCAAGGGCATTGGAGTAAGTAAATGACGTTTCTACTGGCACAGGTCATTTGCTGTAGAAATGGGATCTTGCCTATGGGGTGTGGAATGTCTATTTCTCTGTTTGCTGTTTTAATCATCTGGCAGCATTTGCATTTTTTCACGCCGCATTTAGAAGCTCCTTTGAAATCTGATGTTTGTTTGTTGATTTTGGTCTGTTTCGTCGTTTTTTGGGTGTGTTTGTTTGGGCATGATGGGGCTAGAATGTTTTTGAGGGTTTTGGCTCTTCGGAAGGTAAGTCTTGGTATTTTCGGGATTTCTTTACCTAAAATGGGGTCTTTCAGTAGTACTGACCAGTGTTTCGTTAAAATTTGTCAGATTATTTGGTGGTTTTTATTGTACCTAGTGATTAACCCTGGTATGAAGGGAGTTTCTTTGGTCGCTTTTTTTCTTGGTTGAAGGCTTTCTTTCTGGTCTATTTGTGATATTTTCTTTTCGAATTTTTTATGAGTTGCGGGGGGTAATTTTTTTGTAGAAATCTTTGGCTGAGGGTCTCTATTTGAGTTTTCATGGTGTCCGTGTTTGTGCAGTTGCGTCTTATTCTTTTCATCTGGCTAAAGGGTATGTTGGTTTTCCATTTATGGTAGTGACAGCTGTTGAAATCCAGGAAGCTATTGGCGTCTACGTTTTTGAAATGTGTGCTGGTGGAGATAATGTTGTTTTTGCTATTGAGGTGGAGGTCTAGGAAAACTGCGTTGGTCAGGTCTGATTCTAGTGTGAGTTTGATGTTCCAATTGTTTTGATTGAGGGTCTGTACGAATGTTTTGAGGTCATTATTATTTCCTTGCCAGATGAAGATGATATCATCAATGTATCTCTTGTAAAATTTGATGTTGGGGTGTTTTAGTAGACCATGTTGGTCCTCGAAAGCCCCCATGAATAGATTTGCATATGAGGGAGCAAATTTAGTGCCCATAGCTGTTCCTTTGGTTTGGATGTAGAAATTGTCTTTGTATGTAAAATAGTTGTGGTCTAGTATGAATTCTATGGATCTCAGGATGAATTCTTTTTGGGTTGGTGTCATGATTGTATCGTTGTCCAGATATCTGTTTGTAGCATTGAGGCCTAATGAGTGTATGATGTTGCTGTAAAGTGATGTTACATCCAGCGTGGCCCAGATTAAGTCATCTTGCCACGTGACTTCCTCTAGGCTCTGGATAAGGTGTGCTGAGTCTTTAAGGTAGGATGGGAGCGTGATAACGTATCTCTGGGGGATGCCGCCAATGTATTCTGACAGATTTGAGGTGAGGGAATCTATCCCAGAGATAATTGGTCTGCCGGGGGGTTGGGATAGGGATTTGTGGATTTTGGGGAGGTAGTAAAATCGGGCGATGGCTGGATGGGACACTTCTTTTTTGTTTAGGATTCCCTGTGATGTTCCATGATCTATTAGGTTATGCAGTTGGGTTTTGTATTCTTTGGTGGGGTCTTCATTGATCGGTTTATAGTAGTTGGGGTCTGATAATATTCTTTGGGCCTCTTTCTCGTACTGGTCTGTGCTGAGAACGACTATTCCTCCTCCTTTGTCTGCACTTTTTATGACGATGTTGGGGTTATCTTTTAGGTTTTTTTAGGGCTTTTTTCTGGTTGCTATTGAGGTTATCTGTTTTTTTTGTTATAGGTTTGGAGATGTCTGGTCGTGTGGAATCTTTACTAGGCGAGAATGCACGTTTGAGATCGTCTAGGACCATGTTATAGTAACTTTCTAGATGTGGGCCTCGGCTTTCTAGGGGATAGTAGCTGGATTAGTTTTTTAGTGGGGGTTTGATAGTAATGGTCGGTTCTAGTGTCTGTCTCTCGTTGTATATCGTATTTGATGCTGTTGAGGTAGAGGCTATTGCATAGTTTGTACTGTCATTAATTGGACTTCTGTTCGTGTTTGTTGTGTGATTTTTGATACTGAAATGGCGTTGTAGGGTAAGTCTTCTAATGAATTGGTTGAGGTCTACGAACAGTTTGAAGAGGTCTGGTTTGTTGGTGGGGCAAAAAGATAGGCCTTTGCTTAATAGTTCTATTTCTGTTTTGTTTAGGTTATATCCGGAGAGGTTGAAAATGCCTTTTTCTTTTAGTGTGTCAGAAACTGATTTTATCGTAATTGGGTTTTTGGTCTGTGTTTTTTGTTTATTGGTAGGTTGTTTCCTGCCACCTCTACATCCTCTGTATCGGGATTTGGTCTTTTTTTGAGGTTCAGGATGGGGCTGTAGAAGTTGGTGATTTTTAATGGTTCCTGTACTTTGGGTTGGGTCGGTTGTGTGGGGCCTGGTGTGGAAATGAGTGTATTCAGGATTTGTGTGCTTGATAGGTTCAGGCGGGGAGGTGGTATTGTTAGGGAAGGAGAGCTTCCTGTCTTGTTGAGCGTGGATAGTTGCTCTAGGAGAGGACTTTCTGTTAGAGTGGGGGGTAAGTGTAAAAAATGTTGGTCTGGGCTTGGGTAGGATGAACTAACTGAGTGTGTGGTAATGTTAAGTGGAGATAGTGGGTGTAACGAGTCGTTCTCTGTGTCTGTTTCTACTGCGTCTTGATTTCGGAGACGGGGTGGGTGGGCATTTGGTGGGGAATGTGCAACTGTGCATTTCGGTTGTACAGCTCCTTGTGTATGTTGTGGCTGGGTGTTGGATCCTAGTCTGTATGCTGCTTGAGGTGTGGTGTAGATTGATAACTCTGCATCATATTCGTGTGGTGGGGTTGGGTTGTTTGGGGTGTTGGTAGGGAGATTTCTCTGTTGTTGTGGTTTTCTTCTGTTGATGAGGCTTGGGATTGTTGGTGGTGGTTCGGGCGGGTTAGGAGGTCTATTATGTTTACCCCACCTAGTGTTTTGTGTTGGGTATTTTTGTCTACTTACAGCCTCGGCGTAGGTTTTTGGTTTCTCATTTATTTCTGTGTTGCAGTCTGATCTCAAGGGTATGGGGTTCTGTCTAGTTACTGGGGGAAAAAAAACTGTAAGGGGGCTTTTTTTTCTGGGGGATATTGTGTGTGGGGGCTCTTTTGTGGAGTTTCCTTTCCCACGTTCTTACTAGGTCGTTGCTATAGTCCCTGAGGTCTCTGAGTAATTTGGTGCATTTGGACCGAACGAGGTTGTATTCGTATACTCTTAGGGGTTCTTTTTGATAGTTTAGGGGTGGACTTGTATTGGGGTTGGCTCTGTAACGTTTAAGGTGGTAGTCGAGGTTGGTGGTGAGGTTTATACTTGTATTCCTCCGTTTGGCTATAAGAATCTTCATGAGCGATTGGGAGCAGTCATCACTGATGTGTAGCCAGTCTGTGTTGAAGATGTGGTCATTGAGGAATGTGGGTTTCAATGAAAGTCTTAGTCCTCTGGGGATGAGGTTTAGGGCCAGGTAGATCTTTAGAAAAAAGAGGTCTATTTCATTGTGAATGTAGTTCTTTGTGTCGTTGAGGATGGTATTGTGGGAGTAATTATCCATCTCTGTTGGGTGTGTAGTGGCTTGTGTATTCCATGAGTTCATCTCAATATTTCTAATAGTCTTAGTCATTTTGGGTTAGTAGTAGGGATACTTCTTTTTTGACTCTTGGTATGATATTTCGGATGTCGTCTCTCAAATAGCTCCATCCCGTGTCAGCCTCTTTTCCTCTGATCGTTTGGGGTGGTGTCCTCAGACGATTTATAGTGGGTATAAGAGAGAGTTAGAGAAAGTGTGAGGGTCAGACGGATCTATTGGAAGGGATTCCACTAGATCTTAAAGACTAGAGGCGCCTCGGGTTTGTAGGAGTGGGGTGAAAAGAAGGTAGGGTACTTGATACTAGAGGCTGCTCCGGGTTTAGTCAGGTCGACAAGGGTGTCTGCCTGTAAAGGATATGGTAGTAAGCCAAAAGAGGGGGACTGGTGGGTGGAGATACCCTGCCGGTTTCACCTATTTTTGAATAAACCCTCTTGGGCGCCAGTAGTTGTTGATCGAAGAAGGTGGGTTAGTGTTGAGCAACTAAGGTGTGTAATAGGTTTTGTATCAGCATTTCATTTGTAAAAAAGTGAAAGTGTATAGAGATATCAATGTGTAGGATAGACCCCACCAAAGAATACAAAACCCAACTGCACAACCTAATAGATCACGGAACATTACAGGGAATCCTAAACAAAAAAGAACATAAATACCTCAAAGTGTCCCATCCAGCCATCGCCCGATTTTACTACCTCCCCAAAATCCACAAATCCCTATCCCAACCCTGCGGCAGACCAATTATCTCTGGCATACATTCCCTCACCTCAAATCTGTCAGAATACATTGACGGCATCCTCCAGAGATACGTTATCACGCTCCCATCCTACCTTAAAGACTCATCACACCTTATCCAGAGCCTAGAGGAAGTCACGTGGCAAGATGACTTAATCTGGGCCACGCTGGATGTAACATCACTTTACAGCAACATCATACACTCTTTAGGCCTCAATGCTACAAACAGATATCTGGACAACGATACAATCATGACACCAACCCAAAAAGAATTCATCCTGAGATCCATAGAATTCATACTAGACCACAACTATTTTACATACAAAGACAATTTCTACATCCAAACCAAAGGAACAGCTATAGGCACTAAATTTGCTCCCTCATATGCGAATCTATTCATGGGGGCTTTCGAGGACCAACATGGTCTACTAAAACACCCCAACATCAAATTTTACAAGAGATACATTGATGATATCATCTTCATCTGGCAAGGAAATAATAATGACCTCAAAACATTCGTACAGACCCTCAATCAAAACAATTGGAACATCAAACTCACACTAGAATCAGACCTGACCAACGCAGTTTTCCTAGACCTCCACCTCAATAGCAAAAACAACATTATCTCCACCAGCACACATTTCAAAAACGTAGACGCCAATAGCTTCCTGGATTTCAACAGCTGTCACTACAATAAATGGAAAACCAACATACTCTTTAGCCAGATGAAAAGAATAAGACGCAACTGCACAAACACGGACACCATGAAAACTCAAATAGAGACCCTCAGCCAAAGATTCCTACAAAAAAATTACCCCCCGCAACTCATAAAAAATTCGAAAAAGAAAATATCACAAATAGACCAGAAAGAAAGCCTTCAACCAAGAAAAAAAGCGACCAAAGAAACTCCCTTCATACCAGGGTTAATCACTAGGTACAATAAAAACCACCAAATAATCAGACAAATTTTAACGAAACACTGGTCAGTACTACTGAAAGACCCCATTTTAGGTAAAGAAATCCCGAAAATACTAAGACTTACCTTCCGAAGAGCCAAAACCCTCAAAAACATTCTAGCCCCATCATGCCCAAACAAACACACCCAAAAAACGACGAAACAGACCAAAATCAACAAACAAACATCAGATTTCAAAGGAGCTTCTAAATGCGGCGTAAAAAAATGCAAATGCTGCCAGATGATCAAAACAGCAAACAGAGAAATAGACATTCCACACCCCATAGGCAAGATCCCATTCCTACAGCAAATGACCTGTGCCAGTAGAAACGTCATTTACTTACTCCAATGCCCTTGCAATATCTATTACGTTGGTCGCACGACACAAACCCTGAGAGAGCGCATGAACGAACACAGATCAAACATAAAAAGAAAAATCACGACACACAGCGTCTCACGCCACTTCACACTAGCGCACGAAGGCAACTCCCTAGATCTAAATTTATAAAAATAAATAAATAAGCCTCAAAAGTACGTTGCTTGGTGGTGTCGCAGGTCCCGACGGTGAAGTGGGTACAGTTCACACAGGTAAAAGTGTTTCTTTGGATAGGACCGCGCTACCTCTGGAATCACAGAGAATCCACAATCGAAGCCAGCAAGATATTCACAAGCATGGGGAAGCAAACAGGCCAGTCAAAACCTCTCCTCCTCTCCTTTCCAGGCTTCTATGGAACACCAAAATTGCATCCAATAGTGAAGTACCGTCATGCAAGTCGGAGTAAAAACGGTTTTATTATACTCACAATGCACACGTATAAACAAGCAGTATACAATGGATCAAATCACCCGACCCGGGTTTCGCTCGGTTGAGCTTCGTCAGGGGTATTCATCCCACCCACTTCAGGGCGGTCTTATAACGGGTCAGGTTGGTTTGCACCCGCCTACCCACACACATATGATCCAATCAATGGTAAATTAAATCATGCACATATACATCCTTTTAAAACAATATAAAATGCATAAAATACAAATACATAAAATACATAAAACAAGGACATCTCAAAATGAATCTATCATATGTCAGTATATAATCACTTGTGGCGATCTATGCCTACTCCTATACTGTCAGTTCCGTTCATGCTACTTCCTCTTTACTATACTCTAAACCTCCCAACCAATCACAGACCACATTATCCTTCGCCCTCTTTTCTCCATTCATAAAAAATGGCAACACCCCCATACCACATGATATCTCTTAGCCAGTCACAGTTCAAATACGCCTAGGGCCGCCCTACTTCATTCATAAAAACAGCAACTCCCCCATATCACATGGTGCTGTCCAGCCAATCCAGTTCTACAACCTCGGAAGGTCCTTGCTCGATACAACACCACACTCACAGGTCCTAGATCAATCACGAACACTTCGTCGCTTCAGGTAAGACAAGGTTTTAAGTCAAACTCCACATTCAGACCTTTTGGTTGTAGCGTTCCCAGTTTGTATATCCATTCCACCTCACGTTTATTAATCTGTTTTACTCCATCCCCTCCACGCCAGTGGGGCTTAACTTGTTCCAACCCCACAAAGAACAAACCACTCAGATTTTTTTGGTGCACCAATTTAAAGTGCATCGAAACACTATGGGTCTCCAACCCCTTCTTAATGTTCCTCACATGTTCCTGGATTCTTACTTTGAGCTTCCTAAGTGTACGTCCCACATATTGGAGTCCACATGGGCACTCGAACATGTAGACCACCCCTACATTCTCACAAGTAATTTGCCCCTTAATTTTTATATACACATTTTTTCCATTAGAGTGCACAGATGGAGTATGCATTTTTTTGTCTTCCCTTTTCCGATTTTTACATGGCAAACAGAACCCACACCAGCTAAACTTATTCCCTTTTGTTGTCTTCACTTGATGGTTGGAACTATGTACCAACTTAGTACGCAAACATGGAGCCTTTTTGAAAATAACTACCGGTTTTTGTGGAATATCCTTCCCCAGCACAGGGTCATTTTTTAAGGTGGACCAATTTTTCCTAATGGCATCCTTTATCAAACCAGCCTGCGTATTATATTGGGTTAAAAAGGAAAAGCGGAAATCTTTCTCAATCACCACCTTTTTCTTCTTCCCTTCAACTTCTTCCTCTATCATCCTGCTGCATTTGGCTAGTTCATCTGCCTGATATCCTTTCTCCCTGAACCGTTCCTTAATGACCTCACTTTGTATTCTAAAGTCCTCCACTTTGGTACAATTCCTAACGACCCTCTTAATTTGTCCCTTAGGAATATTTTTCAGCCACGGTGTATGGTGGCAGCTGGAGGTGTCTATGTAGCTATTAACATCCGTCTCTTTGAAGAAAGTTTTAGTTTTAATCTGGGTACCCTCCACAAAAAGTGTCAGATCCAAAAAATCTACGGAGGTATCACTGACTGTACTAGTGAAGGATAAATTCCATTGATTGTCATTTAACTCCTCGATGAAATCTAAAAGGCCCTGTTTCTCCCCCTTCCACAGGACCAGACAATCATCGATAAATCTCCTCCATGTTATCAATTCTCCAGCTTCCATGATCTTATTCAACACGGGTGTGATAGTGGCACTTTCCCAGGACCCCATAAAAATATTAGCGAAACTGGGGGCGAATTTCGCCGCCATCGCTGTACCGGTCCGCTGCAGGTAATGTTGCTCCTTGTACCAAAAATAATTGTGACTCAAACAGAAATCAACACACTCCAAAATAAATAAGCCCTGTTGTTGGGTCATCAGGGGATCATTATTCAGAGCGTGTTCGATCGCCTTGAGTCCCAGTTCTTTAGGGATCACTGTATATAATGAGGCCACATCAATAGTGGCCAGCCACATATTGGCAGGACAATCGCCAAAATCTTTAACAAGCTGCAGGACGCTTCCAGTGTCCTTTAAGAAAGATGGCCTCAACGGGACATATTTCTGGAGGAAAAAATCCACATATTCCCCCAGTCGGCTGGTCAATGAATTAATGCCAGAAACAATCGGCCTGCCCGGCGGATTGGTCTTACTCTTATGGATTTTAGGCAAAAAATATATAACAGGGGTGACTGGGTGTTTGTTATTTAAATAATCCATTTCCTTTTTATTAATGATCCCTTCTTTGAAGCCCCTAGTCAACAACAAATCAAGTTTAACCTGAAACTCCAAAGCGGGATTTTTGGTATGTTCCCACGTCTGCCAAAAGTCTGGACATTTCCCTCTCATACATATCCACATCCATAATAACAACCCCCCCCCTCTTATCCGCCGGTTTTATCACTATTTTCTTATTATTCTCAAGTTGTTTCAAAGCAAGTCTCTGTTCTGGTGTTAAGTTCTGTCTCCTCGGTTTAGCGCCAATTCCCTCAATTTCCTTTAGGACTCCCCTTTCGAAGGCTTCTATGCATTCATTTTCTTTATTCTTCGGAAAAAATTGGGATTTCTCCTTAAGTTGACTATGTACAATGCTGCCTTCCTCCTCAAAATTTCTACATGGGGCCTGGTTAGTTAAACAATATTTGGCTATGTTAAGCTTGCGTACAAATTTATGCACATCTAAAAAGGCCTCAAATTTGTTGATCCCAACAGTGGGGGCAAACTTCAGGCCTTTTCCCAAAACCTCTTTTTCAGATTGAGTCAAAGAATGTGAGCTAAGATTAAAGATACCCACTATATCCCCCTGCTTTTTTTGGGGGTTGGGCTTGTGTTTCTTTCCCCCTCGTTTTCCTCTACATGGCCTCTTTTTTGTGGGGTGCCCTGTTTCCCTGTCACAGGCCTCTGAACGCCCCTCATTGCCTGATGGGGAAAATTCTGTTTATCTGTAGTGCAACTACGCTCCGCATTTATTGGTTCCCTTTCTTCTATTTTATTTATCTGTGCACTCGGTTGGGGAACTTTTTCCCAATTCTCATAATTCCTATCATATGGGGGGTTGGAGTAATTTCTTTTCCCATAATAGTTATTTCTTCGAGGAGGATAATAACCTCCTTGTTGCGGTGGATAATGGTTCCTATTATGGTTAAAATTCTTATAATACTGTGGTCTATATTGCCCATATGGCGCTCCCCGATATTCTGGATCCTGATAGGTATTCACCCACGGTTGTGGTCTATAGTTGTTAAAACCATCTCTCTGATTATATCTATAATCATCATCTCTACCTTTGTGTCCCTTATAATAATTATTATTACTTCCTGTTCCTTTTGTCTGCAAATTTCTTTGGTTACCCGTGCTATATTCCTGTGTCGGTAAACCCATATCTTTATCCTCTGGTTTCTCTATTGCGGTTTTCTGTTCCTCCATTTTCACTTTCCACTTATAGATTCTGTTGTTCTTATAATCATTACATGTTTTAAAAAACTTTTTCTGTTTTTTTGCAATCACATCTTTCTCTACTTTCATTATAGCATTCTTACTTTTCTCACATAAAAAAACATAATTTTCTTGATCCTTGAAAGGTTCCAGCTTACTCTGCAGGGAATCTATATTATCCTTAATCATTTTCAATCTATTTTTCCTCTTTAGGATAATAAAACGCATGGCTCTAAAGCCGCAATCATTCATTAGTTGTTCCCATTCTCCTAAATCACCTGGGTCATCTGAATTTAATGGTAATTGCCATCTCAAACCTTCAGGTATTTTCCCTTCACAAAGGTATTTCTCCAGAGATGCGATGTCCCAGGTGATTCTGAGTTCTCTGATCAGGTCTCGCTCCAAATCAGAGAAGAGAACCTCCAACACATTAGTCGTTTGCAAATCCTCCTTTACAGAGAATGCTGTTTCTATATCAAACCGCAGATTAGCTCTAAAATCAAATATATCCATCTTGCAGCGTACTTGAAGCAAAACCCACAACAAACAATTTATAAAAATAAATAAGCCTCAAAAGTACGTTGCTTGGTGGTGTCGCAGGTCCCGACGGTGAAGTGGGTACAGTTCACACAGGTAAAAGTGTTTCTTTGGATAGGACCGTGCTACCTCTGGAATCACAGAGAATCCACAATCGAAGCCAGCAAGATATTCACAAGCATGGGGAAGCAAACAGGCCAGTCAAAACCTCTCCTCCTCTCCTTTCCAGGCTTCTATGGAACACCAAAATTGCATCCAATAGTGAAGTACCGTCATGCAAGTCGGAGTAAAAACGGTTTTATTATACTCACAATGCACACGTATAAACAAGCAGTATACAATGGATCAAATCACCCGACCCGGGATATGTATGAGAGGGAAATGTCCAGACTTTTGGCAGACGTGGGAACATACCAGACACTCAAGAAAAATCCCGCTTTGGAGTTTCAGGTTAAACTTGATTTGTTGTTGACTAGGGGCTTCAAAGAAGGGATCATAAATAAAAAGGAAATGGATTATTTAAATAACAAACACCCAGTCACCCGTGTTATATATTTTTTGCCTAAAATCCATAAGAGTAAGACCAATCCGCCGGGCAGGCCGATTGTTTCTGGCATTAATTCATTGACCAGCCGACTGGGGGAATATGTGGATTTTTTCCTCCAGAAATATGTCCCGTTGAGGCCATCTTTCTTAAAGGACACTGGAAGCGTCCTGCAGCTTGTTAAAGATTTTGGCGATTGTCCTGCCAATATGTGGCTGGCCACTATTGATGTGGCCTCATTATATACAGTGATCCCTAAAGAACTGGGACTCAAGGCGATCGAACACGCTCTGAATAATGATCCCCTGATGACCCAACAACAGGGCTTATTTATTTTGGAGTGTGTTGATTTCTGTTTGAGTCACAATTATTTTTGGTACAAGGAGCAACATTACCTGCAGCGGACCGGTACAGCGATGGCGGCGAAATTCGCCCCCAGTTTCGCTAATATTTTTATGGGGTCCTGGGAAAGTGCCACTATCACACCCGTGTTGAATAAGATCATGGAAGCTGGAGAATTGATAACATGGAGGAGATTTATCGATGATTGTCTGGTCCTGTGGAAGGGGGAGAAACAGGGCCTTTTAGATTTCATCGAGGAGTTAAATGACAATCAATGGAATTTATCCTTCACTAGTACAGTCAGTGATACCTCCGTAGATTTTTTGGATCTGACACTTTTTGTGGAGGGTACCCAGCTTAAAACTAAAACTTTCTTCAAAGAGACGGATGTTAATGGCTACATAGACACCTCCAGCTGCCACCATACACCGTGGCTGAAAAATATTCCTAAGGGACAAATTAAGAGGGTCTTTAGGAATTGTACCAAAGTGGAGGATTTGAGAATACAAAGTGAGGTCATTAAGGAACAGTTCAGGGAGAAAGGTCATCAGGCAGATGAACTAGCCGAATGCAGCAGGATGATAGAGGAAGAAGTTGAAGGGAAGAAGAAAAAGGTGGTGATTGAGAAAGATTTCCGCTTTTCCTTTTTAACCCAATATAATACGCAGGCTGGTTTGATAAAGGATGCCATTAGGAAAAATTGGTCCACCTTAAAAAATGACCCTGTGCTGGGGAAGGATATTCCACAAAAACCGGTAGTTATTTTCAAAAAGGCTCCATGTTTGCGTACTAAGTTGGTACATAGTTCCAACCATCAAGTGAAGACAACAAAAGGGAATAAGTTTAGCTGGTGTGGGTTCTGTTTGCCATGTAAAAATCGGAAAAGGGAAGACAAAAAAATGCATACTCCATCTGTGCACTCTAATGGAAAAAATGTGTATATAAAAATTAAGGGGCAAATTACTTGTGAGAATGTAGGGGTGGTCTACATGTTCGAGTGCCCATGTGGACTCCAATATGTGGGACGTACACTTAGGAAGCTCAAAGTAAGAATCCAGGAACATGTGAGGAACATTAAGAAGGGGTTGGAGACCCATAGTGTTTCGATGCACTTTAAATTGGTGCACCAAAAAAATCTGAGTGGTTTGTTCTTTGTGGGGTTGGAACAAGTTAAGCCCCACTGGCGTGGAGGGGATGGAGTAAAACAGATTAATAAACGTGAGGTGGAATGGATATACAAACTGGGAACGCTACAACCAAAAGGTCTGAATGTGGAGTTTGACTTAAAACCTTGTCTTACCTGAAGCGACGAAGTGTTCGTGGTTGATCTAGGACCTGTGAGTGTGGTGTTGTATCGAGCAAGGACCTTCCGAGGTTGTAGAACTGGATTGGCTGGACAGCACCATGTGATATGGGGGAGTTGCTGTTTTTATGAATGAAGTAGGGCGGCCCTAGGCGTATTTGAACTGTGACTGGCTAAGAGATATCATGTGGTATGGGGGTGTTGCCATTTTTTATGAATGGAGAAAAGAGGGCGAAGGATAATGTGGTCTGTGATTGGTTGGGAGGTTTAGAGTATAGTAAAGAGGAAGTAGCATGAACGGAACTGACAGTATAGGAGTAGGCATAGATCGCCACAAGTGATTATATACTGACATATGATAGATTCATTTTGAGATGTCCTTGTTTTATGTATTTTATGTATTTGTATTTTATGCATTTTATATTGTTTTAAAAGGATGTATATGTGCATGATTTAATTTACCATTGATTGGATCATATGTGTGTGGGTAGGCGGGTGCAAACCAACCTGACCCGTTATAAGACCGCCCTGAAGTGGGTGGGATGAATACCCCTGACGAAGCTCAACCGAGCGAAACCCGGGTCGGGTGATTTGATCCATTGTATACTGCTTGTTTATACGTGTGCATTGTGAGTATAATAAAACCGTTTTTACTCCGACTTGCATGACGGTACTTCACTATTGGATGCAATTTTGGTGTTCCATAGAAGCCTGGAAAGGAGAGGAGGAGAGGTTTTGACTGGCCTGTTTGCTTCCCCATGCTTGTGAATATCTTGCTGGCTTCGATTGTGGATTCTCTGTGATTCCAGAGGTAGCGCGGTCCTATCCAAAGACACACTTTTCTCTAGATCTAAAGGTCATCCCCCTAGAACAAACCCCTTCCTACCAACAACTCTGTAGGAAGGAAATGTTCTGGATTTTTAAACTTAACACCCTCACTCCATTTGGCCTTAACGAAACACTGGAACACGCCAACTACTAATCACCAACTACTACTAATCATCAATTCACTGCAAAAGTCAGACCCAATACCCCCCGCCACCACCCCATACTGCCCAAACTAACATCTATGTTCCAATCATGCTCCGTTCAAACTGCTGAATGTATTCAGACCAAAACATTTTATATATAAAAAAATCCCCAAATAAAACCCAAAATAGAGTATGTAAATACAAAACATAAAAAGGCCAAAACATTCAAGTATTATATATATATATAGAAAATCCCTAAATAAAACCCAAAATAGTGTGCAAACACAAAACACAAAAAGGGCTCATCAAAGAGCGACGAAAGCAAATTTTATATAGAGAGAATGTATACACTTGTATCTGCTTATATGTACACTTTTTTAAAACAACAGCAACACAAATAGAGCAAACTGATGTCACAATTATTTATTTATTGAAATATGAATTATAACCAAACCAGATTTTAAATACATATGTCTCTGACCGTTACCCCGAGACAAACAACCCGACCATCAGAACCACGTTTAATTTTTATCCATTTCATTTTCATCCATTTACACTCAATTAAAAAAAAAAAAAAATTCATAATAATAATTTTTGTTTTTATCTTTATTTTTAATATAATATATAATTTTTTATATCTTTGAAATATTTGTCAAATATTTGTCATTTATTTATAAAATCTGTTCATGGCGTACCCCATTAACACACCCAAATAAAGGTTAACATCGCCCCTTTTCTCCCCCCGCCCCCATCCGTCTGACCCTCACACTTTCTCTCTCTCTCTCTTATACCCAACACTGTGTGCCAGACATGCCATTACTTCCTTTTGCACAATTGAGTACAGGTTGGGGATTGCCTTTTGTGCAAAGAAATTTCGGCCAGGTACCTGCCACTGCGGTGTCCCAATAGCTACAAATTTTTGGAATGCCTCAGACTCCACCAGCTTGTATGGTAAAAGCTGGCGTGCTAAGAGTTCCGACAAGCCAGCTGTCAGGCAAGGGGCGGGCAAGGGGGTGACTTTGTGACATTGGCTTCTTACGCTCAAACATGTCCTTGACAGACATCTGACTGTGGGCAGATGAGCAGGAACTGCTCAAGGCGAGAGACGGAGTGGCGGATGGTTGAGAGGGGGCAAGGAGGACAGCAGTGATTGACGTGGCTGAAGATGCTGGACCAGTAGGAGGATGGCGGCTTTGAGTTTGTGTGCTGTTGTACTCATGTGTTGATCCCATAGGCGTTTCTGATGTGTGATCATGTGCCTTCGCAAAGCAGTTGTTCCTAGGTGGGTGTTGGACTTCCCACGTCTCAGTTTCTTTTGTCACAGGTTGCAAATGGCATCGCTGTTGTCAGAGGCAGACACACAAAAAAAATGCCACACTGCTGAGCTCTGCAATGACGGCATTCTGGTGGTGGCAAATGCATGCGTTGATTGGCGTGCTGTCTGGCTGACACCGGGTGCCGATGCATGCTGTCTGACTGTGCCACTAGCTCCTTGCGACAACCTCCCCCTGCTTCCAACTCGCCTCCTCCTCCTCTCTGTCTCCCCATCAGAACTTTCCACCTGTTCATCTTCTCTTCGAGCGGGCACCCACATGACATCCACGGACACATCGTCATCATCAACCGCTTCACTTGTATCTGACAACTCAGCAAATGAAGCAGCAGCGGGTACAACATCATCATCATCACACCGTACGTCCATGTGTGTAATGCTGCCTGACTGAGACATATCCCTGTTATCTACATTCTCTGGCAATAATGATTGCGCATAACTCATGTCTTCCAACTGATGTGTAAATAACTCCTCTGACAGATCAAGTGAAGCGCCTGTGGTGCTAGTGTTGGTGGTGGCGGCAGGCGGGCGAGTGGTAACTTGAGAGGTGCCCGAAGCTGAGCTGGAGGAGGATGGTGCGTCAAGGTTCCAAGCGGAAGCTGTAGAAGATTGGGTGTCATGTGTTAGCCAGTCAACTATGTCCTCAGAACTTTTTGAGTTCAGGGTACGTGGCCTCTAAACACTGGGCATTATTCTAGGGCCAAAGGGAATCACAGTACCACGACCACGACGGCCCCTGCGGGGTGGCCTGCCTCTGCCTGTCATTTTTTTTAGATTAGTTAAGTTGTACTATGCGTGCAAGCTACTGTGACACCAGATATGAGTTGCGCTGGTGACACTATGCACTTGCAGCTGGGCCTTTAACACACAAACACGTGCAGGCAACTGACTGCTATTTATTCACAGTCAAAATTGTTGTTTTTCTTTAAATGTAATCTACTTTGACACCTGATATGTATTACGCTGGTGACACTATGCACTTGCAGGGCATGAAACACACGCCCCGTGCCGGCAACTGACTGCTATTATATTACAGTCAAAAAAGTTTTTTTTTTTTTTTTTTCAAATGCAAGCTACTGTGACACCAGATATGAGTGGTGGCACTGGGCAAGTGGGCACAGTATACGCTGTCAGCCTGACACACACGCTGGCAGGAAACTGCAATTAGATTACACAGAAAAAAAAAAAAAGCAAACTGATGTTCTAGCCCTAAAAAGGGCTTTTTGGGGTGCTGTCCTTACAGCAGAGATCAGATGAGTCTTTCAGGACTGTAGTGGACACTGAATACACTAGCCTAGCTATCGATTTTCCTATTAAATCAGCAGCAGATACACTGTCCCTCCTCTCACTAAGATAGCAGCTTCCGAATGAATCTAAATAGGATGCTGTCCAGGAGGTGGGAGGGTCTGGGAGGGAGGGTATGATGCTGATTGGCTGGAATGTTTCTGCTGACTGAGGTACAGGGTCAAAGTTTACACAATGATGATGAATAGGGGACGGACCGAACATCGCATATGTTCGCCCGCCGCGGCGAACGTGAACAAGCTATGTTCGCCGGGAACTGTTCGCCGGCGAATAGTTTGGGTCATCTCTACTGGTGAGCTGACCATCTAAAATATTATGGGTGAGGGCCTGCTGGTGAGCTGACCATCTAAACATTATGGGTGAGGGCCTGCTGGTGAGCTGACCATCTAAAACATTATGGGCGAGGGCCTGATGGTGAGCTGACCATCTAAAACATTAAGGGTGAGGGCCTGCTGGTGAGCTGACCATCTAAACCATTATGGGTGAGGGCCTGCTGGTGAGCTGACCATCCGAAAAATTGTATGAGAAGGCATATACGTGATAGACGAGGAGGAGGAGAAAAGGAAGATTCAACTATATACCCGTTTTTGTGACGGAAGGGGTGCATGGGAATACAAAGTATTCAGTACATTCTAAACAACAAATTTAAAGTGCCTTTATGTTCAGTCGTGGCTTTCCTCTGGTGGAGTGGAGAAGTCAGGGGCAATCCAGGCCTTTTTCATTTTTATAAGAGTCAACCTGTCAGCATTTTCAGTTGACAGCCGGATTCTCTTATCTGTTATAATGCCACCAGCAGCACTAAATACACGCTCCGACAAAAACACTGGAGGCAGGGCAGGCCAGCACCTCCAAGGCATAGAGTGCCAGTTCATGCTACGTGTCCAGCTTGGACACCCAGTAGTTGTAAGGCACTGAGGGATCACTGAGGACGCTGACACAGTCTGCTACGTACTCCTTTACCATCTTCCAAAACTTTTCCCTCCTTGTGACACTAGGACGTGCATCATGTTGAGGGTGCTGGCGGGGTGTCATAAAACTGTCCCAGGCCTTGGAGAGTGTTGCCCTGCTTTTGCTGGAAGTGCTGTGTGTTCCCCTTGTCTCGTCACCTCGGTTGCCCAAGGAAGTACGGACTCTGCTGCCAGCACTGTCAGATGGAAATTTTTGCAGCAATCTGTCAACAAGGAACTTCTGGTATAGCACCATTTTGCTTTTCCTCTCCACCGGAGGAATGAGAGATGAGAAGTTGTGAAGAGCGGAAGCTGACTGGAAAGATGACCACCGTACTGCAGCTGGTATTCCATTATTGCCCTTTGCTGCTCACAAATCCTGGCCAACATGTGTAACGTTGTGTTCCAGCTCGTGCTCACGTCGCACAATAGCCGGTGAGCTGGCAATTTCAAGCGCTGCTGCAGCGTCAGCAGACCGGCTGAAGCTGTTGATGACTTGCGGAAATGTGCACCTTTACCAGTAGCTCGGGCAAAGTGGGGTAGGTTTTCAGAAACCGCTGAACCACTAAGTTAAAGACGTGGGCTAGGCATGGGATGTGTGTGAGCTTGCCGAGCTCCGTAGCTGCCACCAAGTTACGCCCATTATCACACACAACCATGCCTGGTTGCAGGTTGAGTGGCGAGAGCCACAGCTCAGTCTGGTCTCTTATCCCCTGCCACAGCTCTAATGCGTTGTGCTGTTTATCCCCTAAGCATATCATCTTCAGCACGGCCTGTTGACGCATCCCCACAGCAGTGCTACACTGCTTCCAGCTACCAGCTGATGGCTGACTGGTGTTGCACGCAGAGAATTTGAAGGTGGAAGTGGAGGAGGAGGAGCCACTTACATAGGTGCTGGCGGAAACCCTGATGGAAGTAGGGCCCGCAATCCTGGGCGTCGGTAGCACCTGTGCCATCCCAGGTACAAGTCGTTCCCAGCTTCCACTACGTTCACCCAGTGTGCCGTCAGGGAAATGTAGCGTCCCTGGCCACAAGCACTTGTCCATGTGTCAGTTGTTAGGTGGACCTTAGCAGTAACTGCGTTGGTCAGGGCAAGGGTGATGTTAGCAGACACATGCTGGTGTAAGGCAGGGATGGCACACCGGGAAAAATAGTGGCGACTGGGGACTGAGTACCGAGAGACGGCCGCCGACATCAGGCCGTGAAAGGCCTCGGTGTCCACAAGCCTAAATGGCAACATTTCAACCGCCAGTAACTTAGAAAGTTGGGCGGTTAGTGCCTTGGCCTGTGGGTGGGTGGCTGGGTATTTGGGCTTGCGTTCAAATGCCTGGGGTAAAGACATTTGGACGCTGCACTGAGACAGGGAAGTGTATGCGGTCGCTGATGGTGCTTGTGACGGTAGAGGTGCAGCGCAGGAGGCATCCGGGCCTGCGCCTTCGACAGGCAATTGGTCGTCACCCAACATAGGGGAAGAGGAGGCAGTGGTGTGACCCGCGGACACAGATTGTGGACCCAGGCGTTCCTCCCACTTATTGCGGTGCTTGGCTGCCATGTGGCGGATCATGCTGGTGGTGGTGAGGTTGCTACTGTTCACACCTCGGCTCATTTTGGTGTGGCACAGGTTGCAAACTACTATTCTTTTGTCGTCTGCACTTTCCGCAAAAAAGCGCCATACTGTGGAACACCTACCCCTTGGCAAGGGAGATTTCCGCAAGGGGGTGCTCCGTGGAACACTTGCGGGCCTGTTTGGCGTGGCCCACCTTCTCCCTGTTGCCACCCACTGCCTCTTCCAGCCTGTTGCGGTGCTGCAGATCGCTCCCCCTTGGGACTGCTGTCCTCGCTCGCGTTTCCGCTTCCCATGTTGGGTCAGTGACATCATCGTCCACCAAGTCCTCTTCAACTTCCCCACTCCGATCAGACTCCTCATTTGCTGACCCCAACACAACTTCAGTGATTAACAACGGTATATCATCCTCTTCATCAACCTCTGCAGACAGTAATTGTGGTTGACTTGATGGCAACTGTGTCTCGTCATCATCCACCTTGTTCTGCAGTGTGATCTCTGTAACTTACAGTTCTGCTAAGATAGCGGTAACTACCAATCTTAGGTGAATTGGCTGACAGTGACTTGATCCAAATGACACCTTGTAGATCGTGAAGAAGTTTATTCCAAACTGTGGAGATCATACACCGATGAACAAATGGATAGGTCAAAAAATCATGCTGTGAGCAGCTAACAGAGCAAGTAGCTGAGATGAGGGGTGAAGCCAGAATGAAGAAGAGGGGAGGAGACAAGAGAGAGAGCATAAGCTAGGGAAAGAGAGAAGGGACACACATAATGAAAAGGCAAACCATGCATGTGTAACATGATACTCCTCGTCGAAATCTATGATTTCTAATAACATTTATAACAATAATAACCTTGTTCAAGTCCATGAAAAATAGATGTTTTTCTACTGGAACACCTGCAACAAAAGAACAAAGGAACATAAACAAGAAAACATTACTTCAATACTTGTAGAAAAGCTCTTGAAGCGTGGAATGGTAGGAAATAGATAAGTTCCTTGAGTCCATCTTCAGAGGGGAAGGCAGCAACAGCACCAGTCCTTCTTACCTCCCTTTCTATCAACCTGGTGTGAGGAGTTCTTTACAAATGTGCCACTTACGACACTCTTGATTTGTGCCATCCTTGTTTGCGAAGTGATGAGCGATGTGAATAAGACGTGCAGTCGCTCGTACAGCCGAAGACCACTTAGAAAACCGCTCAAATCGACGAAATTTCAGTTTTACCTTTGCTTTCACAGAGGTGTTAAGTGTAACTGCAATGGTCTTGATTTCTTTATCAGAGTCCGGATGGACAAGTTCAAAGATAGGTGAGTGAAATTGGACCGGCACTCAAAACACCCAGATAGACTCTACAGGCCTTGAGAAGAATTCTTCATTCAAGAGTACTGGTGGGAATATCCATGATATATCCAGAAATGTAGCAGCAGGCACTGCACGACTGCCTAAGTCGGCAGGGTTAAGGTGGGTGGGTACATAGTGCCATTACTCTGGTGTGGAGAATTTCCTGATGCGGTCCACTCGATTGCCGACATACACATGGAATTGTCTTGTTTGGTTATGTATGTATCCTAGCACGATTTTGCTATCTGTGCAAAAGTCAAAGGAATCAATGTGAAGGTCTGTTTCGTGCTCTATAAGCTCAGCAATTTCAACAGCTAACATGGCTGCACAGAGTTCAAGCCTTGGGATGGTATGTGCAGGCTTTGGAGTTAACTTGGTTTTGCCCATGACTAGAGTTGAGCGAACACCTGGATGTTCGGGTTCGAGAAGTTCGGCCGAACTTCCCGGAAATGTTCGGGTTCGGGATCCGAACCCGACCCGAACTTCGTCCCGAACCCCATTGAAGTCAATGGGGACCCGAATTTTGGGCACTAAAAAGGCTGTAAAACAGCCCAGGAAAGTGCTAGAGGGCTGCAAAAGGCAGCAACATGTAGGTAAATCCCCTGCAAACAAATGTGGATAGGGAAATGAAATAAAATAAAAATTAAAGAAATAAAAATTAACCAATATCAATTGGACAGAGGTCCCATAGCAGAGAATCTGGCTTCACGTCAGCAGAAGATCAGTCTCTTTATGCCATAGCAAAGAATCTGGCTTCATGACAGCAGAGAATCAGTCTCTTCATGCCATAGCAGAGAATCTGGCTTCATGTCAGCAGAGAATCAGTCTCTTCATGCCATAGCAGAGAATCTGACTTCATGTCAGCACAGAATCAGTCTTCATGTCATAGCAGAGAATCAGGCTTCCCGTCACCCACCACTGGAACAGGCCACTGTCACATATTTAGGCCCAGGCACCCAGGCAGAGGAGAGAGGTCCCGTAACAGAGAATCTGGCCTTATGTCAGCGCAGAATCAGTCTTCATGTCATAGCAGAGAATCAGGCTTCACGTTACCCACCACTGGAACAGGCCACTGTCACATATTTAGGCCCAGGCACCCAGGCAGAGGAGAGAGGTCCCGTAACAGAGAATCTGGCCTTATGTCAGCACAGAATCAGTCTTCATGTCATAGCAGAGAATCAGGCTTCACGTCACCCACCACTGGAACAGGCCACTGTCACATATTTAGGCCCGGCACCCAGACAGAGGAGAGAGGTCCCGTAACAGAGAATCTGGCCTTATGTCAGCACAGAATCAGTCTTCATGTCATGTCAAGTTTTTCTGAATGACACTATCAGCACCTTGAATCTAAGATATCCTTTTTGGGATAGATTTCAAGTAGGCCTGATATAGCATAAACTACTTATTTTGAGAATGTCAAATTTGGGAATAGTTTTTCACCCCAGAACAAAAACTGTGCTTTTACGGTCACTACAAATAACTTGACCAGCTCAAACAGTACAGATTTGGTTGAATAGAAATGTGAGGCCTATTTTTTTTTGCGCTGTGTGACAGGTATACGTTTAATCACAGAATTAGACTTGTATCTGCACGGTAGCGTGTGTGTTAAGTTTTTCTGAATGACACTATCAGCACCTTGAATCTAAGATATCCTTTTTGGGATAGATTTCAAGTAGGCCTCATATAGCATAAACTACTTAGTTATTTTGAGAATGGCAAATTTGGGAATAGTTTTTCAACCCAGAACAAAAACTGTGCTTTTACGGTCACTACAAATAACTTGACCAGCTAAAACAGTACAGATTTGGTTGAATAGAAATGTCAGGTCTATTTTTTAGGCGCTGGGTGACAGGGTCAACTTGCCCCTGATGTAGTATATGGCCAAAAAATAACCACACTATTGATGGTTAAATGCACTTGGGTGACACAGGCTCAGCCTGCACCTGATGTAGTATAAGGCCAAAAATTAACCACACTGTTGATGGTTAAATGCACTTGGGTGACACAGGCTCAGCCTGCACATGATGTAGTATTTGGCCAAAAAATAACCACACTGTTGATGGTTAAATGCACTTGGGTGACACAGGCTCAGCCTGCAGCTGATGTTGGATATATCAAAAAATAACCACACTATTGATGGTTAAAAGCACTTGGTAGCTTGTGCTGGCGCACCACAAGCCACAAAATGGCCGCCGATCACCACAGAAAAAAGTGATCTAAAAACGCTCTGGGCAGCCTAAAAAAAGTGAGCAAGTCGATATTAGCACTTCAATGATCCACAGCTGGAGATCGATCACAGAATGAAGTCTTTTGGAGGAGTTAATCTGCCTAATCTCGCCCTAACGTCGCAGCAGCAACCTCTCCCTATGCTTGAATCAGCAGAGTGACGTGCAGCGCTACGTGACCCAAGCTTATATAGAGGCTGGGTCACATGCTGCACTGGCCAATCACAGCCATGCCAATAGTAGGCAAGGCTGTGATGGCCTCATGGGGCAAGTAGTACGACGCTTGTTGATTGGCTGCTTTGCAGCCTTTCAAAAAGCGCCAAGAAAGCGCCGAACACCGAACCCGAACCCGGACGTTTACGAAAATGTTCGGGTTCGGGTCCGTGTCACAGACACCCCAAAATTCGGTACGAACCCGAACTATACAGTTCGTGTTCGCTCATCCCTACCCATGACGAATCCTACTCCTATTCCACCGTTAGAAGGTACAGCTCAGAGATAAGCTACAGCAGCTATGGCTTCCGTTGATGCATCCGAAAAGACATGGATCTCTAGTCTGGTGGCATTCTTCAAGGACGCAGGAATGTAAGAGCACGGTATCTTGAACTTTTCCAATGCCTGGAGAGACTGCTTCCAGAATTCCCACCTTTGTTGTTTCTCCTTGGGTAAAGGGGTATCCCAGTCAGTGTTCTCTGTAGTGAGTTGTCTGAGTAATATCTTACCCTGAATAGTAAAGGGTGCTATGAATCCCAAAGGGTCGTAGATACTGTTCACTGCAGACCTTACTCCTCTTTTTGAGAATAGCTTGTCGCAAGCTGATGTTTGAAATGTGAACGTATCTTGCTTAACATCCCACAGCAATCCAAGGCTGCGTTGCGTGAGGGAAAGGTCAGACTCTGGTTGGAATTCCTTGGCACTGACAGCATGATCATCGGAAGGAAATGCTCCCATTACCTTATTGCTGTTGGAGATGATTTTGTGTAGTCAGCGGTTGGCAGTGGGGAGCATGTTCTGGGTTCTGGTCAGAAGGTCAATGGCCTCTTCTTCCGTAGGTAGGGACTTAAGACAGTCATCCACGTAGAAGTTCCTTTCCACAAACTGACGTGCATCCGTCCCGAACTCCTGTTCGCCTTCTTGGGCAATTTTTCTCAGTCCATAAATGGCAACTGCTGGGGAAGGGCTATTGCTGAACACGTGAACTTTCATCCGATAGTCTATGACCTCGTTGTTGACATCATTATTGCGATACCATCGGAACCTGAGGAAGTTTATCTTCACGGACGATGAAACAATGAAACATTTGTTGAATGTCGGCCATAATGGCAATTGGCTCTTGTCTAAAGCAGAGTAGGACTCCCAATAGGTTGTTGTTCAGATTGGGTCCAGAGAGAAGATTGTCATTGAGAGAAACACCTTCATATCGAGCGCTTGAGTCAAAGACCACTCTAATCTGGTCAGGCTTACGAGGATGATAGACACCAAAACACGATAGGTACCAGCATTCTTCTCCTTGTATAAGGGGTGCAGGTTCAGCATGATCTCTCTCAAACACCTTCTGCATAATCCAATAAAAAGAAAGACGGTCCAGCTAGACCGTCTTTCTTTTTATTGGAATCTGCTGTGCGCCTAAGGTTCAGGGCGAGGTCCGGGCTCCTGGCTTCCTGTGGATGAGCACGACATTTTCCAGTGTTGCTCCACCTTCTGCATAAAGTCGACAAAATGTTTCATCTCTGGTTTCCGGTTCAGGTTGCGCTCTAAAGAGATGAACTGTGAATCTGTGTGTTGTCTATTATTTGGAATTCTCTTCCTTGGAGTGCGGAATGGTAGCGGAGCCACCCAGCTGTTAGAATCATCTTGATAGAACTCTTTACTCATGGTTCTCAAGAATTCCTTGTCTTCCATTGTGGCTGCTAACTCATTGTCTTTTGTGGTCACTTCAAACACTGTGTTACCAATGTTGTCATCCCGAAAGATAAATGCTTTCCTATCATCGAGTATGATGCGCTCTGACGTACCTTTGACACACAGTCTTTCTTTCACACTATAGTGATGTTGTTGTCTTGGAAAGCAAGTAATGCGTCCATTGGGCAGGACATGAATTTTAAAGGAAGAAACCGAGAGAGGTTTCCTGGCGTTGCTACGACAGACATTGCCAATAATGACCCAGCCTAGATCCAGATGCTGGGTGTAAGGTGCATCATGTGGGCCGTTGATTTGATGGCGCACCTTGTGCACCCTTAGGATGTCTCTCCCGAGTAGCAACAGGATATCAGCATTCTCATCAAAGGCTGGTATTTGATCAGCTATGTCTTTCAAGTGAGTATGGTGCAAGGCAGCTTCAGGAGTGGGAATCTCATCCTTGTTAGTTGGGATCTGATTGCACTCAATGATAGTAGGCAAGGGTATTTCCAAGTTGCCGTTGAGAGGAGTAACTACAAGATCACTGGCTCTTCTACCCCAGACTTCTGTAATCCCTGCACAAGTACCTAGGGTATAAGGTAGAGCACCTCCTGTTATGCCTAAGAGATCAAAGAACCTTGTACTTGCAAGAGATCGTTTACTCTGGTCGTCGAGAATGGTATACAGTCTTACGGCCCTTTCAGGTTTGCCCTTTGCGTATACGCGAACCAAGCATATCTTAGCACAGGATTTCCCACAAAGTCCTTCCCCACAGACTTCAGTGCATGTTGAGAACACTGGGGTGGAGGTTGCTGTTTGTTCAGCGTGCTCCCCGCCAAGCTTTGCCCTGGGGGGAATGTCAGTGGATGGAGTAGTGCTGTGTTGGTACAGCTGAAGGGCTTGAACGTGGTTGTCACTACTGCATTCTATGCACTTAATGATGGCCTTACAATCTTTTGCCAGGTGTTCTGTGGAAGCACAGCATCTGAAACAAACTCCAAATTCCTTTAAAAGTTCCTTGCGTTCCTGTAGAGCAGGCATCCTCAAACTGCGGCCCTCCAGCTGTTGCAAAACTACAACCCCCAGCATGCCTGAACAGCCTACAGGTATCAGCCTACAGCAGGGCATTGTGGGAGTTGTAGTTTTAAAACAGCTGGAGGGCCGTAGTTTGAGGATGCCTGCTGTAGAGGTTTCTTTCTGAAGCCGATGCACTTCTTAAGTGGGTGTGGCTTGTTATGTTTGGGACATTGGCGATTCGGATCCTCAAGTTTCTTGTTTTGTCCAGTCTTCGGAAGAACTGTAGCAGGTGCAGGTTAAACATCAGTCCTTTTCACTGACACTGTACCCCTGCGGTCTCTGTGCGTTATGAGCGTGTTTGCAAGTCCTGGAGAAGGTGGACTAAGAGGGTTACCGTAGAAGAAACTTGGGTCATTCTTAGAGTCCGCAATTTCCTTCATGAAGGTACAGAAGTAGGAAAAGGGGGGAAAGGCTACTCCATACCTTTTCTTGTAAGTAGATCCTTGACTAACCCATTTTTCTTGGATTCCATATGGTAGCTTAAGGACAATAGGGTTGATGCCACGAGGGGTGTCAAGGTAACTAAGACCGGGTAGGTGGGTGTCAGCCTTAGCTAGTTAAAGCTATAGTAGAAGATCACTAAGTTCTTGAAGCTTTAGATTGTCTTTATCTGTCATCCTTGGGAAGCCTTGCAACCTTTTGAGTAAGGCATCTTCGATGGCCTCAGAGCTGCCAAAGCTATGATCAAGTCTGTCCCAAGCAGCGTTGAGACCTGCAGCAGGATTGGAAATGTAAACGGTTTTAAGTCTCTTGATACGTTCAGCTGACTGAGGACCTAGCCACCTGATGAGTAGATCCAATTCTTCTGCAACAGTGATACCTAATTTGCTGATTGTTGCTTTAAAGGTGAATTTCCAGCCTCTGTAATTTTCAAGTTTGTCATCAAACATGGTGAGGCCCGTCCTAGTGAGATCTCTGCGAAGGATGTACTTGGCAAACTGCGACATGTCTGTGTTTTCAGACTTTGGGTATACATTTGCAGGCGGAACAAAGTTAATTGCATTAGCTGGTACATTGACGTTGAGTGACTTGGGAACATAAGATGGTGCTGAGGCATTTAACACTGGAGCTAGTGTACTGTCCAAAGGTGTGTTGGTTTGTAGCCTCATAATAGTGGATTGGTTAGAGGGTGGCAGGTTAGTGCGATAGTGTGGTAGGTCATTTCTATTCGTACCCGTTTCTGCCACTGTAGAAGGTGTAATAGATGTAGAGACAACACCTTTGTTGAGTTCTTTTGCTGCTATGACAGAGTGATGGAGTTTTGATGAGGTCTGATATGACACTGATGCATAAGATATAACAGAGTGACAGCTACTGACACTTCTTTCATTGTCACTTACAGCCTGCTCTAAGACTCTTAGTCTTGCCATGTCTTTGGCGTGCTCACATTGCTTTTCTAAGACTTCTATTTCTGCTCTCTTCTTTGCAGCCTCAGCTTTCTTCTGAGCAGCCTCAGCTTCCCTCTGTGCAGCCTCAGCTTCCATTTCCGCTTTCTTCTGTGCAGCCTCAGCTTCCATTTCCACTTTCTTCTGTGCAGCCTCAGCTTCCCTCTGTGCAGCTTCAGCTTCCCTCTGTGCAGCTTCAGCTTCCCTCTGTGCAGCTTCAGCTTCCCTCTGTGCAGCTTCAGCTTCCCTCTGTGCAGCTTCAGCTTCCCTCTGTGCAGCTTCAGCTTCCCTCTGTGCAGCTTCAGCTTCCCTCTGTGCAGCTTCAGCTTCCCTCTGTGCAGCTTCAGCTTCCCTCTGTGCAGCTTCAGCTTCCCTCTGTGCAACTTCAGCTTCCATTTCTGCTTTCTTCTGGGCGAAAACTGCCTGGATTTTTTAAAGGGTTTCTATCACTTCGTATGACATAATTAGCTCTCAGACACTAGCGATCCGCTAGTGTCTGCTCTGGCCAACCATCCTAATATAACAGCTTTTGGGGCAGCCGTTTTGCTAAAAAAATAACTTTTATAAATATGCTAATGAGCCTCTAGGTGCTATGTGGGCGTCATTAGCACCTAGAGGCTCCGTCTACCTTCATACACAGCCACCGCCCAGTGCGTCCCTCCACCCCGCCCATCTCCTGCTGAATGCGATCCTCCGTGTGACAGCGGACGAATTCTCGCGCATGCGCCGTGCGCGGCTGTATTCGGCGCATGCGCAGTGAATGTCTGACCGCTTCCCTGCTCAGACATCTCCACTGCGCCTGTTCCTTGGAGCACTATGAAGTCATCGGCGAAGGCGCAGTGGAGATGTCTGAGCAGGGAAGCGGTCAGACATTCACTGCGCATGCGCCGAATACAGCCGTGCACGGCGCATGCGCGAGAATTCGTCCGCCGTCACACGGAGGATCGCATTCAGCAGGAGATGGGCGGGCTGGAGGGACGCGCTGGGCGGTGGCTGTGTATGAAGGTAGACGGAGCCTCTAGGTGCCAATGACGCCCACATAGCACCTAGAGGCTCATTAGCATATTTATAAAAGTTATTTTTTTAGCAAAACGGCTGCCCCAAAAGCTGTTATATTAGGATGGTTGGCCAGAGCAGACACTAGCGGATCGCTAGTGTCTGAGAGCTAATTATGTCATACGAAGTGATAGGAAACCCTTTAAGCTTCTGCATCAGTGCAGGCTTTGATGAGTCGTTGGCTGAGATTAGAAGATGTTGATCTTAAGGATTTGGAAGATTGTGTGGAGCGCTTAGAAGTTGTGGAGAGATGGGATCTAGATTCATGGAGATGTGCGATTTTTACATCTGTTTTTGTTTTTACATCTGTTTTTGTCCTTGTTTGTATTACTAGATTGTCTCTTTCAAGATTGAGCTCATTCAATTCCTGTAATTCTTTTAAGGAATTTTCTGTGTTGTACCGCTTTAAGAGATCAGCATATTTAGCAGACAGTCTTTGGTAGTTCTCATAGGCAGCATTCAACTGCTTAACAGCGCCCTCTAGGTGCAATACCTTATGAGTTGGTTGAGACAGAGCTGACATGTATTCAATAGTTTTAGACCATGAGTGGCTGATGTTCTGCAGCAGTTCTTCTTTGTCAGCCTCATAGTTCTCTTGAACTTTCCAGGTTGGCTTCACTAAACGTTTTTGTTTTATGTGGCCTTGAGGATCTGACTCCGGAGCTGTTGGAAGTTCAGGTTCTTTCTGTGTATTAGGTTCCTCAGATTGTACATTGCCTTGCTGGTGCATTGTGATGGCAAGCAGAGGGTTAAATCACAAGGTATGTGTTTGCATAGAAATGTATCAATCTTCTGGCTCTGGGAGAGGGTTTCCGAGGCAACCAGTGGGAGGGGGAGTCAGAGAGAAGTTTAGCAATGGCTGCTGCAAAGTTAGTTTTGATTGCATACAGAGCTTAGATTGACTTGCAGGCAGAATGCATGTGACAATACAGACAGTCTAGGAGCTGATTAAATAATAGTTGCATGAACAGTTTCTTCAATAATCTGTGCAGAAAACTGATGAATCTTATGCTGAAATTTACTTGCTGGCTGGAGTATACAGGCTTGTACATATATTCTGCTATATTCCAGTGTCCATATACATCTCACTATACATGCATTGCTAACAAGGATCCCTTGAAAGATATTTTGCAGATCTTGTAAGATCCCTTCACAGATTTTTTGACTGTTCTGCCTCTCCAATCTAAGCATTGAAAGTGTGATCTCTGTAACTTACAGTTCTGCTGAGATAGCGGTAACCATCAATCTTAGGTGAATTGGCTGACAGTGACTCGATCCAAACGACACCTTGTAGATCGTGAAGAAGTTTATTCCAAACTGTGCAGATCATACACCGATGAACAAATGGATAGGTCAAAAAATCATGCTATGAGCAGCTAACAGAGCAAGTAGCTGAAATGAGGGGTGAAGCCAGAATGAAGAAGAGGGGAGGAGACAAGAGAGAGAGCAGAAGCTAGGGGAAGAGAGAAGGGACACACATAATGAAAAGGCAAACCATGCATGTGTAACATGATACACCTCCTTAAACACATCGGGCCAGATTTATCATTAGCTCAGGTCAGAATAATGGAGTGAAAAAGTCCCAAAAAAAGTCCCAAATGCTAAAACTGCGCACAAATTTGCGACTTTTTTCTGCTCTGCACTATGCTCGCCAGTTTTCTGAAAGTGGGCGTGTTTTCTTATGTAAATGAATCTCTAGACAGATTTACTATTGGGACTATTTAAAAAGTCGCAAAAAAGTTGCAAAAAAGTCGCAATTTCACTCCAGTGAGGACCATGCTTATCTTATGAGACTTTTTAATAGAACATGCGACTTTTTCATAAAAACGTGCGACTTTTTCATAAAGATGTGCGACTTTTGTAAAGCTGCTTACTGACGGATAAACTGCTACCGTCAAACCACATTTATTACAGTCTTAAAGGGCCGATCATAAATCTGACTTGGCTAAAACTGACTTTAGCCATATGTGAAAGTGGATTGAGCTGTCAGAGTAATGATAAATCTGGCCCATCATCTTGTGGGTGTGAAGGCTCTAGAGGTTGAGAATCAGGGCACAAGATCTCATGTCCCTCTTCAAGAGTGCTTGGGGAGAGGGCCAAATTAAGTGATGGGGGTGAAAATAGCTCCTCGGAACATCCGAGTACCGGATCGCTTGTTTGGCCAGACTCTACATGGTGGAAGGAAGGATGATCAGGGTGAGGATTGTGTTGTTGACCAGACTGTTGGCTACTGAGACTGGACTTGGTGGAAGACAGGGTGGTGCTTAACCCAGTGGAAGCATAATCTGCTGCAATCCAACCGACCACCTGGTCGCACTGCTCTGACTTCAATAGTGTTGTCTTGCGACTCCCTGCAAACTGGGACATGAAGCTAGGTATCGTGGATGACTGTTTTCCTTGTGCTCTGGCAGCAGGCACAGTTGCAATGCACCCTGAGCCATGGCCTCTGCATGAACCATCAGAATCACGTCCACGTCAATCTCCGTCCCTTAATACTCGCCTTCTTCATATTGACACTGGATGTCACTGCTATTTGGATTAAATATTGGCCTCACACACTGTCTAGAAATAAGTGTAGATTTGCTTCTCACTGGTCACAGCAAGCAGAGTTTGAACAATACAGAAACTGACTGTAACTGCAATTTAGATTAAATATAGGCCTCACACACGGCCTAGATATCAGTGCTGATTTGCTTCTCACTGGTCACAGCAAGCAGAGTTTGTGTAATACATAAACTGACTGTAACTGCAATTTGGATTAAATATAGGCGTCACACACGGCCTAGATATCAGTGCTGATTTGCTTCTCACTGGTCACAGCAAGCAGAGTTTGTATAATACAGAAACTGACTGTACCTGCAATTTGGATTAAATATAGGCGTCACACACGGCCTAGATATCAGTGCTGATTTGCTTCTCACTGGTCACAGCAAGCAGAGTTTGTATAATACAGAAACTGACTAACTGCAATTTGGATTAAATATAGGCGGTTGCCCTGACACAAAAAAATAATTCCCCCAAAATTAGTTTTGCTGCCACCTCTAACAATAGTCCTTAAAAGGACTTTTGGGTCTCTGAAAGGTTTGAGATCAAATTCGCTCTACACTCGCTCTGTCCCTTCTTAACAGCAGCTCTCCCTGACTCGCAATAAGTCGAACCCTCGTGACCAGGCGCTATATAGCACCCGATGACGTGTATCTGCCAGCCAATCACTGTAATGCCAGTAGAAAACATGTCTAATGGCATTACAGTGATGCCATACTTACTAGCATGTTTATTGGCTGCTTAGAAGGCGCCAAACATCTGGGGAGGAGACTCGAGTATGGCGCACGAGCACATGTGGTACTCGGCAGAGCGCTTGGATCTGCCGAGCATAGCGATGCTCGAGCCGAACCGGTACTCGGCCGAGCATGCTCGATCATCACTAGTCTCGTCACATCTCTCCCCTTTTCCAAACAGACTAACAAGGTATCTGACTTCCTGCCAGTCAGTGCTCTTGTTAGTCCAGCAGCCCATCCACAAAACAGAAACAGCAGTACAGCCCACCCACAATAAATGGTTACTACACCTGAGCAAGGGAGAAACCTATCCATGTCCAGGTGCCTCACTACGGCTGTGTGGGAGACTGGTAGACTGCCTTGGTGGGTTGCTGAGTGGGCAGAGACCAGCGGTACTTTGCCCTGGTGCCAACGCTACCATGGAAGAAGCCTGGTTGGAGCCTGATTGTTGGAGGGGGAGACTAACTGTCTCCCCTTTGGATAGACAGCCCTGTTGCTGGGGGACAGGACCGACTGTCCCTACCCCATGTGCTGTAAGTGCAGAAACCACGGTCCCATCTGCACTGTTGTGGGGCTTACTGTCTCCCCCTGGTACGTTAAGCTGTCACTAGGGAGAGGGGGTAACAAGCTCCTCTCCCATACATACTTCCAGCCGCTGGGGAGGGCGACCGACCGTCTCCGCTCCCAATACTGTGTCCTGCTTCTGGGGAAAGGAGACTGGGCTCTCTATTCCCTGCTGGAAACTCAAACAAAACAGTTTGAGTAGTCTCCAAGGCATTGCTCCTGGTTAGCTAGAGTCCTACTCCATACTGATGAGGAGCAACACCCCGAAACAGCTGTCTGTGGATGGATAACTGGCTTAGTTCTTCCCCGTCACATCCTTAAAGCTGGCTTCTGTCACCCCACTAAACATTTTTATTTTTTTTTTGGTTACTTATAATCCCTATACTGCGATTTATGCATACATACTGTAATTAATCATTTTGGTTCAGCATATTCTGTTAAAAACGTACTTTTAAAATATGCAAATTACCTTGCTACCAGCAAGTAGGGCGGCTACTTGCTGGTAGCAGCCGCATCCTCCTATCTTAAAGACGCTCCCTCCGCATGTTGATTGACAGGGCCAGCGGACGGGATCTTTCTCTGCTGGCCCTGTTTGCATTCAAAATCTGGCGCCTGTGCCGTACCTGTCTTCAGTCGGCGCAGGCGGACTGAGAGGAGGACGCTCCTTCCTCAATGCGCCTGCGCCGGGTGTAGATGTGACGTCATCGGTGCAGGCGCATTGAGGATGGAGCGGCCAAAGGAGCGTCCGCCTCTGTGCGCCTGCGCCGACTGAATACCGTTACGGCACAGGCGCAAGATCTTGATAGCAGACAGGACCAGCCAGAGGACGATCCCGTCCGCTGGCCCTGTCAATCAACATGCGGAGGGGGCGTCTTTAGGATAGGAGGATGCGGCTGCTACCAGCAAGTAGCCGCCCTACTTGCTGGTAGCAAGGTAATTTGCATATTTAAAAAGTACGTTTTTAACAGAATCTGCTGAACCAAAATGATTAATTACAGTATGTATGCATAAATCGCAGTATAGGGATTATAAGTAACCAAAAAAAAAAAAAAGTTTAGTGGGGTGAAAAAAGCCCTTTAAAGCTTGTAAAAGAGCGGGATCTTGACATAGGGGCCACTTAATATGGTGGATTTGGTGATCTCTGTAATGGGGACACCCCCTTTGCTCGGTTTTCCTTCCTTTGAGGGATATCTGGCTTTCACTGTGTTGAATACCCATAATTGGGGCTCCACGGTTATTTTGCATATTCCCTGCTGGGCACTCTGCCGCTGGAATGGGAGGACAAAGCTCTCCTCTCCCAATAAAACACTCTGCTGCTGGGGGACAGGACCGACTGTCTCTGCCCCCTGTAACTCAGCCTGCCGCTGGGGAATGGAGACTGGGCTCCCAATTCCCAATAAATCACATTGCCGCTGGGGAGAGAGGGTAGCAAGCTCCTCTCCCATACATACTTCCAGCCTCTGGGAGGGAGACCGACTGTCTCCGCTCCCAATACAGTGTCCTGTTGCTGGGGAAAGGAGACTGGGCTCTCTATTCCCTGTAGGACACTCTGCCGCTGGGGGACAGGACCGACAGTCTCTGCCCCCTGTAACTCAGCCTGCCGCTGGGGAATGGAGACTGGGCTCCCAATTCCCTGCAGGACCGGTAGAGAGACCTCGGTCCCATCTCCACCGGCCCCCTGGGGTTCTTCCCAGTAAACCTCCCCAATATCTTCCGAGCTGAAGGGGTCTGGCTCTGGGTCTGTCACTCTGCTCTCCTGCTGAGCCTTCTCACTGGAGTGGAACAGCTGCTGGTAGCCCTGTTCCAGCTCCATCTCCCGGGTCACCAGGTCCTGCTCAATCTCATGAGTGTCGTCCCAGTCATACCTGCTCTCCCTCCATTCAAAGAGATCACGGAACCGGGCTTGTGTAAGGCTCCCAAACTCCAGCTCTGAAAAAGTCTCCCATAAAAAGCCAGGACCATCAAACTCCTCTCCCTCTGGCTTGTCATGCTCAGCTGTCCTGGGTAGGTACAGTGCCCCATACCAGCAGAGAGCCTGGTAGGCATCTTCCAGCCACAGTTCCTGCCATACTAGGTGTTCCAAATTCTTTCCCCATTCCTCCCGGGGCTGCTCTCCCAGGAATGCCATCAGCAGGGCTACTCGCTTCTGCAACCGCTGGTCTTCCATGGGGAGTCTCTCGTCCCGCAGATACTCCACAATACCCAGTGCCTGGTACCAGATGCCTTTGCGGACTGCATCTCGGTCATCCATAACACCCTCATCGTACTCCACTGCTGCTCATTCTGTTGCTCTTAGGGTCGTTGTACTGGGACATGCGTTGCCCCCAACTTGTAAATCCACAGAATGGTGTCTCCTGTAGCTGTCCCTCTGGCTGTGGGAACGATCCAGCCGCTTGCCACCAATTGTATCGGCACCCCGGGCATAAAAGGGGGTAAAAGCTGTTTAAGAGATATTACCTTTCCAGATGCAAAGCCAGCTACTAAAGACGCCAATCTCCCGAACTGGAAACCATATGAATGCTGCATACAGCCGAATAGGAAAAACCATATGAAAGGTTTACACTCCTAGCAGTCGAACTGGAACAGCATACAATCCCCCCAAGAATGAGACCAAGCTCTGTGTTGAGAGTAAATCAGAATCTCTCTTTACTGAGGGCTACCCGCCTGTATTTATGCAGGTACCCATCTGGTGGACACTCCCCTAGGGGGACCAGATGGTGGACTGTGACACAGGACAGATATGCAGCAATTCAGGATACACAGACACAATACATCACCACAATGCATCCTGGTTTCCTCCTCTCTGCCCTGGAGACAACCGAGGAGTAATTCAATTCTTTTACATAGTCTTTCGTTATCCGAATGGGCTCCATGGCATAGCTATCTGGGGTATCACTGTTCAAATAGGCCAAATACCAAATGACCCGGCTTTCATGTCTTTGCAGGGGAAAATCAAGCGTTTCAACATGGGGCCATAGTCTAAAGGGAGCAGGCGGGTAACCAGGCTTCTCCAATGCAATGTAGCGAGATTGGTCTCGTCACAAGGGGAACACACAGCAGTTCCAACAGAGGCAGGGTAACACTCTCCAAAGCCTGGGACAGCACTCTGTAAACCAAAAAAAGTACAATAATGCCAAAATAATAGAAATAATTCTATTGCAAAAGCTACGCTAATAAATTTGAGATGCTTGCCAAATCTTTTTGTACCATTTTGTGGTATTTAGTGTTAGGTTAGGAAAGTTTGGCAGACGGGCCCAAATAATTTTGTACAAAATGATTTGCCAAGCATCTCAAATTTATTAGCATAGCATTTGCACCAGAATACTTTCTATTATTTTGGCATTATTGTACTTTATTTGGTTTGCAGAGTGCTGTTGAATTGTATTTTTTCTTTGCCTTTGTGCTTTCAGCCATGGCAATGCGCACCTGCGCACTGAATGTGCTGACTAATCCCCAATTTTTCTTTAAAGCCTGGGACAGTTTCATGACACCCCGCAAGCACCCTTACCCTCATGCGCGTCCTAGTGTCACAAGAAGGGAAAGATTTTGGAAGATGGTGAAGGAGTATGTAGCAGACCCTGTCAGCGTCCTCAATGTTCCCTCTGTGCCTTACAACTACTGGGTGTCCAAGCTGTACACGTGGCACGAACTGGCGCTCTATGCCTTGGAGGTGCTGGCCTGCCCTGCCGCCAGCGTTTTGTCAGAGCGAGTATTTAGTGCTGCTGGGGGCATAATAACTGATAAGCGCATCTGCCTGTCAACTGAAAATGCTGACAGGTTGTCTCTTATAAATATAAACAATGCCTGGATTACCCCTGACTTCTCTACTCCACCAGAGGAAAGCGGCTGAACATAAAGGCACTTTAAATGAGTTTTTTCTAATGTACTGGATACACTGTATTCCCATGAAACACTTCCACCACAAAAAAGGGTATATGGTTCAATATTCCTTTAATCATCCTCCTCCCCCTCCTCTTTCATCATATCAACATGCTTATTAGTCTGCCCTCGCTACTAATGTTGTAGAGGGTCAGCTCACCTGCAAGCCCCCTCATATAATGTTTTAGAGGGTCAGCTCACCAACAGACCCTCACCTACAATCTTTTAGAGGGTCAGCTCACCTGTAGGCCCTCACATATAATGTTTTTGAGGGTCAGCTCACCAGCAGTCCCTCAACCATAATATTTTAGAGGGTCAGCTCACCTGCAGGCTCTAGCATATAATCTTTTAGAGGGTCAGATCACCAGCAGGCCCTCAACTACAATCTTTTAGAGGGTCAGCTTACCTGTAGGCCCTCGCATATAATGTTTTAGAAGGTCAGCTCACCAGCAGGCCCTCAACCATAATGTTTTACAGGGTCAGCTCAACAGCAGGCCCTCACCTACAATCTTTAAGAGAGTCAGCTCACCAGCAGGCCCTCTACCATAAAATTTTACAGGGTCAGCTCACCAGCAGGCCCTCACCTACAATCTTTTAGAGGGTCAGCTCACCAGCAGGCCCTCACCTACAATCTTTTAGAGGGTCAGCTCACCAGCAGGCCCTCACCTAAAATCTTTTAGAGGGTCAGCTCACCTGTAGGCCCTCGCATATAATGTTTTTGAGGGTCAGCTCACCAGCAGTCCCTCAACCATAATATTTTAGAGGGTCAGCTCACCAGCAGGCACTCGCCTACAATCTTTTAGAGGGTCAGCTCACCAGCAGGCCCTCACCTACACTCTTTTATAGGGTCAGCTCACCTGCAGGCCCTCACCTACAATCTTTTAGAGGGTCAGCTCACCTGCAGGCCCTCGCATATAATGTTTTTGGGGGTCAGCTCACCAGCAGGCCCTCAACCATAATGTTTTACAGAGTCAGCTCAACAGCAGGCCCTTATCTACAATCTTTAAGAGAGTCAGCTCACCAGCAGGCCCTCAACCATAAAATTTTACAGGGTCAGCTCACCAGCAGGCCCTCACCTACAATCTTTTAGAGGGTCAGCTCACCAGCAGGCCCTCACCTACACTCTTTTCGAGGGTAAGCTCACCTGCAGGCCCTCGCCTACAATCTTTTAGAGGGTCAGCTCACCTGCAGGCCTTCGCATATAATGTTTTAGAGGGTCAGATCACCAGCAGGCCCTCACCTACAATCTTTTAGAAGGTCTGCTCACCTGCAGGCCCTCAACTATAATCTTTTAGAGGGTCAGCTCACCTGCAGGCTCTAGCATATAATCTTTTAGAGGGTCAAATCACCAGCAGGCCCTCAACTACAATCTTTTAGAGGGTCAGCTTACCTGCAGGCCCTCGCATATAATGTTTTAGAAGGTCAGCTCACCAGCAGGCCCTCAATCATAATGTTTTACAGGGTCAGCTCAACAGCAGGCCCTCACCTAAAATCTTTAAGAGAGTCAGCTCACCAGCAGGCCCTCAACCATAAAATTTTACAGGGTCAGCTCACCTGCAGGCCCTCACCTACTATTTTTTAGAGGGTCAGCTCACCAGCAGGCCCTCACCTACAATCTTTTAGAGGGTCAGCTCACCAGCAGGCCCTCACCTAAAATCTTTTAGAGGGTCAGCTCACCTGTAGGCCCTCGCATATAATGTTTTTGAGGGTCAGCTCCCCAGCAGTCCCTCAACCATAATATTTTAGAGAGTCAGCTCACCAGCAGGCACTCGCCTACAATATTTTAGAGGGTCAGCTCACCAGCAGGCCCTCACCTACACTCTTTCAGAGGGTCAGCTCACCTGCAGGCCCTCACCTACAATCTTTTAGAGGGTCAGCTCACCTGCAGGCCCTCGCATATAATGTTTTTGAGGGTCAGCTCACTAGCAGGCCCTCACCTACAATCTTTTAGAGGGTTATCTCACCAGCAGGCCCTTACCTACAATCTTCTAGAGGGTCAGCTCACCTGCAGGCCCTCACATATAATGATTTTGAGGGTCAGCTCACCAGCAGTCTCTGAACCATAATATTTTAGAGGGTCAGCTCACCAGCAGGCCCTCACCTAAAATCTTTTAGAGGGTCAGCTCACCAGCAGGCCCTCACCTACAATCTTTTAGAGGGTCAGCTCACCTGCAGGACCTCACCTATAATCTTTTAGAGGGTCAACTCACCTGCAGACCCTTGCATGTAATCTTTTAGAGGGTCAGCTCACCAGCAGGCCCTTAACCATAATGTTTTAAAGGGTCATCTCACCAGCAGGCCCTCACCCATAAATATTTCAATGGTCAGCCCAGTAGCAGTCACTTGCCCATAATTTTTTCGATGCTCAGATCAGTAGCAGGCACTTGCCCCTAATGTTTTAGAGTCAGCTCTGCAGCAGACCCTCACCCCTAATGTTTTAGATGGTTCGCTCAGCAGCAGGCCTTCGCCCATAATGTTTTAGAGGGTAACCAGCAGGCCCTTGCTCCTAATGTTTTTGAGGGTCACCAGCAGGCCATAAATCATAATTTTTAAAGGGTGTATGATTCCGTCCTTTATGTGTAATAAAGGGTGTATTGGAGTGCCGGTTCCTTGTAATTTTTGGAAGCACTTTCACTTAGTTCATAGGCTTTATGAGTGTAGGAGTCCCACTACCTGAACAGCAGCACTTGCACTTTATATACAATTAAATATACAGGAAAGAATGTTTCCTAGCAATTTTTCCTCTAAAATCGATTTTATCTTCGGTTTTGAGCAGTGTACTACTCGGACAACATCATTCCCAGCTGCGACCTGGGAGTCCAAGATGCATCCAGACATCCTCCCCATGCTGTTCCCGAACAATTTTTGTGGTGTTTCCATCAATTTCTGACCTTTTCCTATGAACCAGACACCCTCCCCTCTTCAGAGCAGGGGGTGCCTGGTTTAATGCTCGGGTTCTCCCATTGACTTCCATTGTGCTCGGTAGAGCACTTGAGCATCCCGAGGTGTTCGAACCGAGCACCCGAACACGGGAGCACTTTGGTGCTCGATCAACACTACTACTTACCCATCCATTGAGGATCAATCTGCCCCATTTTGCATTATAATGTTCCACCTTTTTATTTTCTTGTTCTATTTAACATCATTGTCTATTACTCGCCAGTAGTGATCTTGAATGTATTTTCATTAAGTGGCATAATATGAATCTGGTACTGACAGATGCTGGCTTAGATAGACTGGCTAATAGCCATCATCCTTTATTTCAGGTCGTATTCATCATCTTTTACTGGTTAACGAAATTCCCATTGCAATAGGAAGAGAAGAGACACCTGGGGAATGTAAGTAGGTTAGAACAGGGCCATATTTATGTAAACATATCTTTAAATGAGTTTTAAATGATACTTTAAATATATAAACCAAAGTGAATGTAATAAAATAACTAGGGTTGAGCGAACCGAACGTTAGGATTTTTGGACCCCGGACCCGAACCCGAACTTTTCAGTAAAAGTTCGGGTTTGAGTTCGGTGTTCTGCGATTTATTGGCGCTTTTTGAAAGGCTGCAGAGCAGCCAATCAACAAGCGTTTTACTCTTGTGCCCTTCAGAAGCCATCCCAGCCATGCCACAGCCTCTATATAAGCTAGAGTCACGTAGCGCTGCACGTCACTCTGCTCTTATTAGTGTAGGGATAGGATGCTGCTGCTGTGAGAGAGAGAATTCTTTAATCTGAAGTGCTTGTTAACTTAAGGCTACTTTCACACTTGCGTTCGGGTTTCCGCTTGTGAGTTCCGTTTGAAGGCTCTCACAAGCGGCCCCGAACGGATCCGTACTGCCCCAATGCATTCTGAGTGGATGCGGATCTGCTCAGAATGCATCAGTTTGGCACCGTTTGGCCTCCGTTCCGCTAAGCAGGCGGACACCCGAACGCAGCTTGCAGCGTTTTCGTGTCCGCCTGGCCGTGCGGAGCCAAATGGATCCGTCCAGACTTACAATGCAAGTCAATGGGGACGGATCCGTTTGACGTTGACACAATATGGTGCAATTTCAAACGGATCCGTCCCCATTGACTTTCAATGTAAAGTCAGAAGTCCCTATTAATATACCATCGGATCGGAGTTTTCTCCAATCCGATGGTATATTTTAACTTGAAGCGTCCCCATCACCATGGGAACGACTCTATATTAGAATATACCATCGGATTTGAGTTAGATCGTGAAACTCAGATCCGACAGTATATTCTAACACAGAGGCGTTCCCATGGTGATGGGGACGCTTCAAGTTAGAATATACTAAAAGAACTGTGTACATGACTGCCCCCTGCTGCCTGGCAGTTTCTGCCAGGCAGCAGGGGGCAGACCCCCCCTCCCCCCCTGTTTTTAACTCATTGGTGGCCAGTGCGGCCTCACCTCTCCCCCCCCCCTAGTTAAAATCACGTTCCAAATCCCCCATCATTGGTGGCCAGTGCGTCCTCACATCTTCCCCCCCCTAGTTAAAATCACATTCCGAATCCCCCATCATTGGTGGCCAGTGCGGCCTCACATCTCCCCCCCTAGTTAAAATCACGTTCCGAATTCCCCATCATTGGTGGCCAGTGCGGCCTCACATCTCCCCCCCCTAGTTAAAATCATGTTCCCCCATCATTGGTGGCAGTGGAGAGTTCCGATCGGAGTCCCAGTTCAATCGCTGGGGCTCCGATCGGTAACCATGGCAACCAGGACGCTACTGCAGTCCTGGTTGCCATGGTTAATTAGCAATTTTTATAAGTATTATACTTACCTGCGAGCTGCGATGTCTGTGACCGGCCCGGCGCTCCTCCTACTGGGAAGTGAAAGGTCTGTGCGGCGCATTGCCTATAGCACAGACCAGTCACTTACCAGTAGGAGGAGCGCCCGGCCGGTCACAGACATCGCAGGTAAGTATAATGCTTCTAAAATTGCTAAGTAACCATGGCAACCAGGACTGCAGTAGCCTCCTGGTTGCCATGGTTACCGATCGGAGTCCCAGCGATTAAACTTGGACTCCGATTGTAACTCTCCGCTGCCACCAATGATGGGGGGTCGGTCATTTTAATTAGGGGGGGGAGGGGGGGCCGGCCACACTGGCTACCAATGAGTTGAAAACAGGGGGGAAGAGGGGGGGCGGCCGCACTGGCCACCAATGAGTTAAAAACAGGGAGGGGGGGCGGCCGCACTGGCCACCAATGAGTTAAAAACAGGGGGGGAGGGGGGGGGGGGGCGGCCGCACTGGCCACCATTGAGTTAAATATAGGGGAGGGAGGGGGGGCCGCACTGGCCACCAATGAGTTAAATACAGGGGAGGGAGGGGGGGTCTGCCCCCTGCTGCCTGGCAGCAACTGCCAGGCAGCAGGGGGCAGTCATGTACACAGTTCTTTTAGTATATTCTAACTTGAAGCGTCCCCATAACCATGGGAACGCCTCTGTGTTAGAATATACTGTCGGATCTGAGTTTTCACGAAGTGAAAAATCAGATCTGAAAAAAACAGTTATGCAAACGGATCCGTTCTGAACGGATGCAAGCGTTTGCATTATAGGAGCGGATCCGTCTGTACAGACACCAGACGGATCCGCTCTGAACGCAAGTGTGAAAGTAGCCTTAGCGATCTACATAGATTTATTTTTGTGGGTGCAGTGCACAATGTTTTTACCCTGCTCTGAGCCCAGTGACCCAGAAAAATAACTTTTATCCGTCTGTTAGTTAGGTGGGCGGCGGCGGCTATTTTATGCAAGCTCAGTGCACCAGCACAGCATATGTGCATTTTTGACATTCAAATCCAAGCTTGAAATACTGCAATAATAATCTGGGTTTAAAAAACACCCATTTTTGGCAATATCCTACATCTTGTGCCTTTGCAGCATTTGTCAGTGTGAAATACAAGCTTGCAATATTTCAATGATTTTCTGGGTTTAAAAAATCACCCATTCTTTGCAAGACCCTTCATCTGGGGCCATTTCAGCATTTGTCAGGGTGAAATCCAAGTTTGAAATACTGCAATAATTTTCTGGGTTTAACCATCTCCCGACCGCCTAACGCAGGGATGCGTCCTGCGGGCGGTCGGTTTGTTCCTCCTTGACGCTTCGGCGCGTCATCTCGCAAGACGCAAGATTTCCTGTGAACGCGCGCACACAGGAGTGCGCATTCACAGGATCGGAAGGTAAACAAACTGATCTACAGCCTGCCAGCGGCGATCATTCGCTGGCAGGCTGCAGATGCGATTTTTTTAACCCCTGAAGGGTATATCAGACGCTGGTTTGTTAACAGCGTCTGATATACCTGCTACCTGGTCCTCTGGTGGTCCCTTTTGCTTGGATCGACCACCAGAGGACACAGGCAGCTCTGTAAGTAGCACCAATCACCACACTACACTACACCCCCCCTGTCACTTATTAACCCCTGATCACCCCTCTGCCATTGATCACCCCCCTGTAAGGCTCCATTCAGACGTCCGTATGTGTTTTGCGAATCCACGGATCCGTGGATCCGCAAAACACGGACACCACGGATCCGCAAAACACGGACACCAGCAATTTGCTTTCCGCATTTTGTGGATCCGCACATTGCCAGAACTATATAGAAAATGCCTTTTCTTGTCCGCAATTGCAGACAAGAATAGAACATGTTCTATAGGCTCTACAAAAAACGCAGTGTTCGCCCGATCAGGCCTGATCTTGTGCGCACACTTGCATTCAGTCCGCCTCACCGCAGTGACAGAATTTTTTTTTTTCTGATCACTGCAAAAACACAGTAAAATCGCTGTGGCACTATAAAGATCACTTTTGAGGGGCATGGCGAGTTCATAGAAGATTTTTTTTTTGTGCACAAGTTAGCGGAAATAGATTTTTTTTGTTTTTTTGTTTTTTCTTACAAAGTCTCATATTCCACTAACTTGTGACAAAAAATAAAATCTCACATGAACTCACCATACCCCTCACGGAATCCAAATGCGTAAACATTTTTTGACATTTATATTCCAGACTTCTTCTCACGCTTTAGGTCCCCTAAAATGCCAGGGCAGTATAAATACCCCACAAGTGACCCCATTTTGGAAAGAAGACACCCCAAGGTATTTCGTGAGGGGTATGGTGAGTTCATGTAAAATTTTATTTTTTGTCACAAGTTAGTGGAATATGAGACTTTGTAAGAAAAAAATAAATAAATAATCATTTTCCGCTAACTTGTGACAAAAAATAAAAACTTCCATGAACTCACTATGCCCATCAGCGAATACCTTAGAGTGTCTACTTTCCGAAATGGGGTCATTTGTGGGGTGTTTCTACTGTCTGGGAATTGTAGAACCTCAGGAAACATGACAGGTGCTCAGAAAGTCAAAGTGCGTAAATTCACATTTTTGCACCATAGTTTGTAAATGCTATAACTTTTACCCAAACCAATATACACTTATTGCATTTTTTTTTTATCAAAGACAGGTAGAACAATAAATTTTGAGAAAAATTTATATAGAAATGTAGTTATATTTGAAAAATTTCACAACAGAAAGTGAAAAATGTCATTTTTTTGCATAAACTATTAGTGAGAAGAAAAGGAGGTAAAATTCATTTGGGTGGTAGGTTGTATGACCGAGCAATAAACCGTGAAAGTAGTGTAGTGCAGAATTGTAAAAAGTGGTCTGGTCATTAAGGGGGTTTAAGCTAGGGGAGCTGAAGTTGTTAAAAAAAATACATTTTTGGCAATACCCTATATCTGTGGCCTATGCTGCATTTTTTAGTGTGATAAACAAGTTTGAAATATTGCAATAATAATCTGGGTTTTAAAAAACACCCAATTTTGGCAATATCCTACATCTGGTGCCTTTGCAGCATTTGTCATTGTGAAATACAAGCTTTCAATACTTCGAAAATGTTCTGGGTTTAAAAAAAACACAAATTTTTGGCAATACCCTACATCTGGGGCCTATGCTGCATTTCTTAGTGTGACATACAAGCTAGAAATAGTATTCTGGGTTTAAAAAAACACCCATTTTGGGCAAATAACTAAACTTGCAGCCTTTGCTGCATCTTTCAGTGTGAGATACACACATTAGATTCAGCTGTTCTATTCTTTTATTAAAAAAACACCCATTTTGGGCAAGATCCCAAATTTACGGAGAACGAGGACAGCATTAAAATAGGTGACGTGGCCCCAGTCGTAATGCTGCTGATGGAGCTCCTGTTGCAGGGAGAGGTCATGGTCGATCTGTGCCAGCTACACGCACAAGTGAAACACCTTCCTCAGGTGCGAGTAGGCGACAGAACCTTCAGAGTTATTTGGTTGGGCCTAATGCGGCTCTACAAATGGTGAGGCCAGAACAAGTACAGGTGATAGTAGATTGGGTGGCTGACAGTGCCTCCACTTCCTTCACATTGTTTACCACCCAGTCTTCTGCTGAAAGATCAGAGTTGGCACCTGCAGCCCATGTCCATCAGTCCTTCACCTCACCTCCTTGCAAATCAGTCAAGCAGTCTGAGCCCCAAGTCATGGAGCAGTCTCTTCTGCTTTTTGATGACTCTGCTAGCAGGGTTTCCCAGGGGCATCCTCATAGCCCTGCCCCAGAAGTGGAAGAGCTTGAGTGCACCGATGCCCAACCACTTATGTTTCAGGATGAGTACATGGGAGGACCACCGCAGCATGTCTCAGATGATGACGAAACACAGGTGCCAACTGCTCTGGCTTTCGAAAGTGTGCAGACCGTCAAGGAGGGCAGGGGTGAAGACTGGGTGGAAGATGATGTGGAGGACGATGAGGTCCTCAACCCCACATGGAATCAAGGTCATGCAAGTGACCTGTGTAGTTCGGAGGAAGAGGCGGTGGTCGCACAGAGCCACCAGCACAGCAGAAGAGGGAGCAGGGTGCAAAAGTGGAGCGGACATCCCCTTGACAGTACGCCTGCTACTGCACAAGGAGTTCCCTGGCATGGCAGTTCTTCAGACAATGTGCTGATGACAAGACACAAGTGGTTTGCATGCTGTGCAATCAGAGCCTGAAGCGAGGCATAAACGTTCTAAACCTGAGCACAACCTGCATGACCAGACATCTAAGTGCAAAGCACGAGCTGCAGTGGAGTAGACAACACAAAAACCAAGAAAGGTCTCTGGCTCCTCCTACTTCCTCTTCTGCTTCAGTCTCGGCCTCTTCATCCCCCTCTGGAGTGACAGTGGCACCTCCCACCACACAAACATAGGATGTGCCAGCAACACCACCACTTTGGTCACCAAGCATCTCCACAATGTCCCACGGAAGCGTTCAGCTCTCCATCTTCCAAACACTGGAGCGGAAGAGGAAGTACACCCCTACCCACCCGCGATCCCTGTCCTTGAATGGCACCATTTCAAAATTACTGGCCTTTGAAATGCTGTTATTCCGTCTGGAGGAGGCTTATGGCGGTGACTGTCCCACAGTACGTCGTGCCGAGCTGCCACTACTTTTCCAGGCGAGCCATTCCTTCCCTGCACAACAAAGTGGGGGATAAAATCAGGTGTGCACTGCGCAATGCCATCTGTGGCAAGGTCCACCTAATTACGGATACGTGAATCAGTAAGCACGGTCAGGGACATTATATTTCCCTAACAGTACACAGGGTAAATGCAGTTGCGGCTGGTCCTGAGGCGGATAGCAGTTTGGCGCATGTCCTTCCACTACCGAGGATTGCAGGGCGCTTCTTTTTGCCTCCTGTTGCTTCCTCCTCCTACTCCGCTTCCTCATCCTCTTCCGCCTCCTCATCCGGTCAGCGTAACACCTTCACTACCAACTTCAGCACAGCCAGGGGTAAAAGACAGCAGGCTGTTTTAAAACGTATCTGTTTGGGGGGAAAAACCCACACGCGCAGGAGCTGTGAACGGGCCTTGAACAACAGACCGATGAGTGGTTGGCACCAGTGAGCCTCAAGCCCGGCCTGGTGATGTGCGATAATGGGGGAAATCTCGTAGTAGCTCTGGAACTAGCCGGTTTGACGCACCTCACTTGCCTGGCCCATGTGCTGAATTTGGTGGTGCTGAGGTTCCTTAAAAATTACCCCGCTATGTCAGAGCTGCTGCAGAAAGTGCAAGCCATCTATGCGCGCTATGTCAGTGCTGCAGTGTAACTTCAGCCTTCCCGCTCACCGCCTCATATGCGACGTGCCCACAACATGGAACTCCACCTTGCACCTGCTAGCCAGACTGTGTGAGCAGCAGCAGGCGATAGTGGAGTTTCTGCTGCAGCACGCACGGGTGAGTCGCTCTGCGGAACAGCACCACTTCACCACCATTACTGGGCCTCCATGCAAGACCTATGTTCCTTGTTGCGCTGTTTCGTGTACTCCAACAACATGGACAGTGCCAATAAGGCCATTCTCAGTGTTAATATGCCACTTCTATGCCTCCTTGAAAAAACGCTGCTGGCGATGATGGAAGAGGATGTGGCACAGGAGGAGGAAGAGGGATCATGTCATAGCGTTTCCGGCCAGTCATTCACAAGTGGCTCCAAGGGTGGGTTCCTGCACCCACAAACGCCATGTACACAATTGTCCAGCCAGGGCACAGTTCTGGAGCATGATGAGTTGGAGGATGAGGAGGAGGAGATGGAGGAGGAGGAACCATGTTCACAGCAGGGTGGCACCCAAACCAGCTCATGGCCATCGCTGGTTCGTGGCTGGGGGGATACAGAGAACACAGACGATACACCTCCCACGGAGGACAGCTTGTCGTAGCCTCTGGGCAGCCTGGCACACATGAGCGATTACATGCTGCAGTGTCTCCGCAACGACCGCCAAGATGCCCACATTTTAACTTGTGCTGATTACTGGGTGGCCACGCTGCTGGATCCCCATTACAAGAACAACGTACCGTCCTTAATTCCGTCACTGGAGCGTGATCAAAAAATGCGCAAGTACAAGCGCACGCTGGTAGACACCTGACAACGGGGCCACAGTAGAAGCACAAGGTGATGGCAGAGGAGGAGGAGGAGGAAGAGGTCGCCAACACAGCTGGGGCACTACCAGCACCTCAGAACACGCCTACACGTACTAAATGACGGGTCTGCCCCCTTTAACTTCTGGGTCTCCAAATTGGGCACATGGCCTGAGCTTGCCTTTTATGCCTTGGAGGTGCTGGCCTGCCCTGCAGCCAGTGTATTATCTTAACGTGTGTTTAACACTGCAGGGGGCGTTATCACAGACAAGCGCAGGCGCCTCTCCACAGCCAATGTGAACAATCTCACGTTCATTAAAATGAACCAGGCATGGATCCCACAGGACTTGTCTGTACCTTGTGCAGAATAGACATGTATACCGGCCTTAACCAGCCATTGTTATACTACAGCGCAATTGCTCATTGTTGTATTTTGGGTTCATTCACGGCAAAAGGGGGTACATGTCACCCAGCAATACAACAGAGGATTTGGATAGATTTAGGCCCCTGTCAGCAATGCAGAGCAGGGGTTCATTCACGGCAAAAGGGGGTTCATGTCACCCAGCAATACAACAGAGGGTTTTGAGAGATTTAGGCCCCTGTCAGAAATGCAGAGCAGGGGTTCATTCACGGCAAAAGGGGGTTCATGTCACCCAGCAATACAACAGAGGATTTGGAGAGATTTAGGCCCCTGTCAGCAATGCAGAGCAGGGGTTCATTCACGGCAAAAGGGGGTTCATTTCACCCAGCAATACAACAGAGGATTTTGAGAGATTTAGGCCCCTGTCACCCAGGCACAGCAGGGGTTCATTCACGGCAAAAGGGGGTACATGTCACCCAGAAATACAACAGAGGATTTGGAGAGATTTAGGTGCCTGTCTGCAATGCAGAGCAGGGGTTCATTCACGGCAAAAGGGGGTTCATGTCACCCAGCAATACAACAGAGGATTTGGAGAGATTTAGGCCCCTGTCAGCAATGCAGAGCAGGGGTTCATTCACGGAAAAAGGGGGTACATGTCACCCAGCCATACAACAGAGGATTTTGAGAGATTTAGGCCCCTGTCAGCAATGCAGAGCAGGGGTTCATTTACGGCAAAAGGGGGTACATGTCACCCAGCAATACAACAGAGGATTTGGAGAGATTTAGGCCCCTGTCAGCAATGCAGAGCAGGGGTTCATTCACGGCAAAGGGGGGTACATGTCACCCAGCAATACAACAGAGGATTTTGAGAGATTTAGGCCCCTGTCAGCAATGCAGAGCAGGGGTTCATTCACGGCAAAAGGGGGTTCGTGTCACCCAGCAATACAACAGAGGATTTTGAGAGATTTACGCCCCTGTCAGCAATGCAGAGCAGGGGTTCATTCATGGCAAAAGGGGGTTCATGTCACCCAGCAATACAACAGAGGATTTTGAGAGATTTAGGCCCCTGTCAGCAATGCAGAGCAGGGGTTCATTCACGGCAAAAGGGGGTACATCTCACCTAGCAATACAACAGAGGATTTGGAGAGATTTAGGCCCCTGTCACCCAGGCACAGCAGGGGTTCATTCACGGGAAAAGGGGGTTCATTTCACCCAGCAATACAACAGAGAATTTTGAGAGATTTAGGCCCCTGTCACCCAGGCACAGCAGGGGTTTGTATACGCCAAAAATGGTAAAATCTCACCCGACAATTGAAAATAAGAATTTTTTCAATTTAGGGCACTAAAATGGCCACTTTTTTTAATTAAAATGTCTCTAAAATAGTCCTTGAAAAGGCTAGAGGGATGTAAAAGGCAGTAAAATGTGCTTAAAAGCATGGCAACTGCTCTGCAAACAAATGCGGATAGGGAAATAACTTAAAATGAAATAAAATAACTAAAAAATTTAAATTATTAACCTGCAACTCAAAGTCGGAGGTGGATATGGAGTCGGAGGTTGAGGAGGCAGTGAATGTGGTGTTGTAGGTGGAGGCAGCAATGGAGGAGGAACAGGTAGCCAACAATGTTTTTTTTTTAATTTTTATTGGGTAGGTAGCCCCCAAAATATTGGGACAAATAAAAAAAAAGAAAACAAAGAATCATTGCACTTGACTTGAGTACAAGAATGTATGTTTGATGGTGGTATAAATGTCTATTCTGCACAAGGTACAGACAAGTCTTGTGGGATCCAAGCCTGTTTCATTTTAATGAACGTGAGCTTGTCCACGTTGGCTGTGGACAGGCGGCTGCGTCTGTCTGTAATGACGCCTCCTGCCGTGCTAAATACACGTTCAGAGAGTACACTGGCTGCAGGGCAGGCCAGCACCTCCAAGGCATACAGGGCAAGCTCTGGCCATGTGGACAATTTGGAGACCCAGAAGTTGAATTGGGCAGAACCATCAGTACGTACGTTTAGTCGTGTGCACAGGTACTGTTCCACCATGTTGTTCAAATGCTGCCTCCTTCTAACACGCTCCATATCAGCAGTTGGGGCCGGTTGTTGCGGCGAGGTGACAAAGCTTTTCCACATGTCGGCCTTGCTAACCCTGACTTCTGAGGTGCTGGCGCTGACACAGCTGCGTTGGCAACCTCTTCCTCCTCCCCTGCCTTCGCCTTGTGCTTCCACTTGTCCCCCGGCGTCAGTCGGGAATGCTCTCAGGAGCGCGTCTACCAGAGTGCGCCTGTAGTCGCGCATCTTCCGATCACGCTCCAGTGAGGGAATTAAGGACAGCTCATTGTCTTTGTAACGGGGATCCAGCAGGGTGGCCACCCAGTAGTCAGCACACGTTAAAATGTGGGCAACTCTGCAGTCGTTGCGCAGGCACTGCAGCATGTAGTTGCTCATGTGTGCCAGGCTGCCCAGAGGTAAGGACAAGCTGTCCTCTGTGGGAGGCGTATCGTCTGCGTCCTCCGTATCCCCCCCAGCCACGCACCAGTGATGGGCCCGAGCTGCGTTGGATGCCACCCTGCTGTGAACATGCTTCATCCCCATCCTCCTCCTCATCCTCCTCATCCTCCTCCTCCTCGTCCTCCAGTAGTGGGCCCTGGCTGGCCAAATTTGTACCTGGCCTCTGCTGTTGCAAAAATCCTCTTTCTAGCCTGAAAGTGTTAGAGATGACTCCTCTTCCTCCTCCTCGTCCTGGGCCACATCCTCTTCCATCATCGCCCTAAGTGTTTTCTCAAGGAAACATAGAAGTGGTATTGTAACGCTGATAACGGCGTCATCGCCACTGGCCATGTTGGTGGAGTACTCGAAACAGTGCAACAGGGCACACAGGTCTCGCATGGAGGCCCAGTCGTTGGTGGTGAAGTGGTGCTGTTCCGCAGTGCGACTCACCCGTGCGTGCTGCAGCTGAAACTCCACTATGGCCTGCTGCTGCTCGCACAGTCTCTCCAGCATGTGCAAGGTGGAGTTCCACCTGGTGGGCACGTCGCATATGAGGCGGTGGGCGGGAAGGCCGAAGTTACACTGCAGCGCTGACAGGCGAGCAGCAGCAGGGTGAGAATGCCGAAAGCGCGCACAGACGGCCCGCACTTTATGCAGCAGCTCAGACATGTCGGGGTAATTGTGAATGAATTTCTGCACCACCAAATTCACCACATGTACCAGGCAAGGGATGTGCGTCAAACCGGCTAGTCCCAGAGCTGCAACGAGATTTCGCCCATTATCGCACAGCACCAGGCCGGGCTTGAGGCTCACTGGCAGCAACCACTCGTCGGTCTGTTGTTCTATACCCCGCCACAACTCCTGCGCGGTGTGGGGCCTGCCCCCCAAACACATCAGTTTCAGAATGGCCTGCTGACGTTTACCTCTGGCTGTGCTGAAGTTGGTGGTAAAGGTCTGTCGCTGACCGGATGAGGAGGTGGTAGAAGAGGAGGAGGAAGCCGGGTAGGCAGAGGAGGCAACAGGAGGCAAAGAATGATGCCCTGCGATCCTTGGCGGCGGAAGGACGTGCGCCAAACAGCTCTCCGCCTGGGGCCCAGCCACCACTACATTTACCCAGTGCAGTTAGGGAAATATAGCGTCCCTGGCCGTGCTTAATGGTCCATTTATATGTGGTTAGGTGGACCTTGTCACAGATGGCGTTGCGCAGTGCACACTTGATTTTATCCGATACTTGGTTGTGCAGGGAGGGCACAGCTCTCCTGGAGAAGTAGTGGCGGCTGGGAACGACGTACTGTGCGACAGCAAGCGACATGAGCTGTTTGAAGCTGTCTGTCTCCACCAGCCTGAATGACAGCATTTCAAAGGCTAGCAGTTTAGAAATGCTGTCATTCAGGGCCAGAGATCGAGGGAGGCTAGGTGGGAATTTACGCTTTCTCTCAAAGGTTTGTGAGATGGAGAGCTGAACGCTTCCGTGTGACATGGTGGAGATGCTTGGTGACGGAGGTGGTGTTGGTGGCACATCTTCTGTTTGCTGGGCGGCAGGTGCCAACGTTCCTCCAGAGGCGGAGGAAGAGGTCGAGGCAGCAGCAGAAGAGGGAGCAGGAGGGGCCTGAGCCCTTTCTTGGTTTTGAAGGTGTTTACTCCACTGCAGCCCGTGTCTCCCATGTAGATGCCTGGTCATGCAGGTTGTGCTAAGGTTCAGAACGTTAATGCCTCGCTTCAGGCTCTGATGGCACAGCGTGCAAACCACTCGGGTCTTGTCGTCAGCACATTGTGTAAAGAAGTGCCATGCCAGGGAACTCTTTGAATTTGCCTTTGGTGTGCTCGGTCCCTGGTGACGGTGGCCAGTAGCAGGCGAACTGTTTTGGCGATGGCTGCTCTGCTTTTGCACCCTGCTCCTGCTTTTGCTACGCTGTTGGCTCGGTCTCACCACTGCCTCTTCCTCCGAACTCTGAAAGTCAGTGGCATCACCTTCATTCCATGTGGGGTCTAGGACCTCATCGTCCCCTGCATCGTCTTCCACCCAGTCTTCCTCCCTGACCTCCTTTTCGGTCTGCACACTGCAGAAAGATGCAGCAGTTGGCACCTGTGTTTCGTCATCATCAGAGACGTGCTGAGGTGGTATTCCCATGTCCTCATTAGGAAACATAAGTGGTTGTGCGTCAGTGCATTCTATGTCTTCCACCCCTGGGGAAGGGCTAGGTGTATGCCCTTGGGAAACCCTGCCTTCAGAGTCTTCAAACAGCATAAGAGACTGCTGCATGACTTGAGGCTCAGATAGGTTCCTCGATAAGCACGGGGGTGATGTGACAGACTGATGGGCATGGGTTTCAGGCGCCACCTGTGAGCTTTCTGCAGAAGACTGGGTGGGAGATAATGTGAACGTGCTGGATCCACTGTCGGCCACCCAAATGACTAGCGCCTGTACTTGTTCAGGCCTTACCATCCTTAGAACGACATTAGGCCCGACCAAATATCGCTGTCGATTCTGGCGGCTACTGGGACCTGAGGTAGTAGGTTCAGTAGGACGTGTAGCTGTGGCAGAACGCCCACGTCCTCTTCCTGCACCAGAGGCTCCACCAACACCACCACCACGACCATGACGGCGTCCCTTATTAGATGTTTGCCTCATAGTTAGCGTTTACAAAGCAAAGTAAAAAAGTGGTTAAGTCTGTTAAAAAAATTAGTCGCCAATAAAAACCCTGATGTAGGGTATTGCAAAAAAATTTTTTTTTTAACTCTATATGACAGCGGTATTTGTGGCCTAAATGTGACACTCACTTATGCACGTGTAATCCCAGATGTGCAATATATTAGAGGCTTTTTTAACCCCAGTAACCAAAAAGGCGTATTTCTGGCCTTAATGTGACAATCACTTATGCACGTGTAATCACAGATGTGCAGTATATCAGAGGCTTTTTTCACCCCAGTAACCAAAAAAGAGTATTTCTGGTCTTAATGTGACAATCACTTATGCACGTGTAATCACAGATGTGCAGTATATTAGAGGCTTTTTTCACCCCAGTAACCAAAAAGGCGTATTTCTGGCCTTAATGTGACAATCACTTATGCATGTGTAATCACAGATGTGCAATATATCAGAGGGTTTTTTCACCCCAGTAAGAAAAAAGCTGTATTTCTGTCCTAAATGTGACAGTCACTTATGCACGTGTAATCCCAGATGTGCAGTATATGAGAGGCTTTTTTCACCCCAGTATGCCAAAGCCGTATTTATGGCCTAAATGTGACAGTCACTTATGCACGTGTAATCCCAGATGTGCAGTATGTAACCAAAAAGCTCTATTTCTGTCCTAAATGTGACAATCACTTATGCACGTGTAATCACAAATGTGCAGTATATTAGAGGGTTTTTTCACCCCAGTATGCCAAAGCTGTATTTCTGGACTTGCAGATAGCCTATGCTGGTGCACTATCGTTGCATAAAATGGCTGCCGATCAGGTATTGATATTGATGAAATGAAGAAAAAAAAGTTCGTTTTCAGCAGTAGTTGGCTCAGGGCAGGCTTAAAAAAATTGTGCACTGCACCCACAAAACACTTTTTCTGTACATCACTGAGTACATAAACCAGTTCTTGATAAGATCGCTCCCTGATCTCTCCCTCACAGCAGCTGCAGTCTCTCCCTACACTAATCCGAGCAGAGTGACGGGCGGCGCTACGTGACTCCAGCTTAAATAGAGGCTGGATGAACACTAGGGATGAGCGAACCCGAACTGTATAGTTCGGGTTTGTACCGAATTATCGGGTGTCCGTGACACGGACCCGAACCCGAACATTTTCGTAAAAGTCCGGGTTCGGGTTCGGTGTTCGGCGCTTTCTTGGCACTTTTTGAAAGGCTGCAAAGCAGCCAATCAACAAGCGTCATACTACTTGCCCCAAGAGGCCATCACTATTGGCATGGCTGTGATTGGCCAGTGCAGCATGTGACCCAGCCTCTATATAAGCTTGGGTCACGTAGCGCTGCACGTCACTCTGCTGATTCAAGCATAGGGAGAGGTTGCTGCTGCGACGTTAGGGCGAGATTACGCAGATTAACTCCTCCAAAAGATTTCATTCTGTGATCGATCTCCAGCTGTGGATCATTGAAGTGCTAATATCGACTTGCTCACTTTTTTTAGGCTGCCCAGAGCGTTTTTAGATCACTTTTTTCTGGGGTGATCGGCGGCCATTTTGTGGCTTGTGGTGCGCTAGCACAAGCTACCACCAAGTGCTTTTAACCATCAATAGTGTGGTTATTTTTTGCTATATCCTACATCAGCTGCAGGCTGAGCCTGTGTCACCGAAGTGCATTTAACCATCAACAGTCTGGTTATTTTTTGGCCATATACTACATCAGGTGCAGGCTGAGCCTGTGTCACCCAAGTGCATTTAACCATCAACAGTGTGGTTAATTTTTGGCCATATACTACATCAGGTGCAGGCTGAGCCTGTGTCACCCAAGTGCATTTAACCATCAACAGTGTGGTTAATTTTTGGCCATATACTACATCAGGTGCAGGCTGAGCCTGTGTCATCCAAGTGCATTTAACCATCAATAGTGTGGTTATTTTTTGGCCATATACTACATCAGGGGCAAGTTGAGCCTGTCACCCAGCGCCTAAAAAATAGACCTGACATTTCTATTCAACCAAATCTGTACTGTTTTAGCTGGTCAAGTTATTTGTAGTGACCGTAAAAGCACAGTTTTTGTTCTGGGTTGAAAAACTATTCCCAAATTTGCCATTCTCAAAATAAGTAGTTTATGCTATATCAGGCCTACTTGAAATCTATCCCAAAAAGGATATCTTAGAATCAAGGTGCTGATAGTGTCATTCAGAAAAACTTAACACACGCTACCGTGCAGATACAAGTCTAATTCTGTGATTAAACGTATACCTGTCACACATCGCAAAAAAAAATAGGCCTCACATTTCTATTCAACCAAATCTGTACTGTTTTAGCTGGTCAAGTTATTTGTAGTGACCGTAAAAGCACAGTTTTTGTTCTGGGTTGAAAAACTATTCCCAAATTTGACATTCTCAAAATAAGTAGTTTATGCTATATGAGGCCTACTTGAAATCTATCCCAAAAAGGATATCTTACATTCAAGGTGCTGATAGTTTCATTCAGAAAAACTTAACACACACGCTACCGTGCAGATACAAGTCTAATTCTGTGATTAAACGTATACCTGTCACACAGCGCAAAAAAAAATAGGCCTCACATTTCTATTCAACCAAATCTGTACTGTTTTAGCTGGTCAAGTTATTTGTAGTGACGGTAAAAGCAAATTGTTTGTTCTGGGTTGAAAAACTATTCCCAAATTTGCCATTCTCAAAATAAGTAGTTTATGCTATATCAGGCCTACTTGAAATCTATCCCAAAAAGGATATCTTAGATTCAAGGTGCTGATAGTGTCATTCAGAAAAACTTAACACACACGCTACCGTGCAGATACAAGTCTAACTCTGTGATTAAACGTATACCTGTCACACAGCGCAAAAAAAAAATAGGCCTCACATTTCTATTCAACCAAATCTGTACTGTTTGAGCTGGTCAAGTTATTTGTAGTGACCGTAAAAGCACAGTTTTTGTTCTGGGTTGAAAAACTATTCCCAAATTTGACATTCTCAAAATAAGTAGTTTATGCTATATCAGGCCTACTTGAAATCTATCCCAAAAAGGGTATCTTAGATTCAAGGTGCTGATAGTGTCATTCAGAAAAACTTAACACACACGCTACCGTGCAGATACAAGTCTAATTCTGTGATTAAACGTATACCTGTCACACAGCGCAAAAAAAAAATAGGCCTCACATTTCTATTCAACAAAATCTGTACTGTTTTAGCTGGTCAAGTTATTTGTAGTGACCGTAAAAGCACAGTTTTTGTTCTGGGTTGAAAAACTATTCCCAAATTTGACATTCTCAAAATAAGTAGTTTATGCTATATCAGGCCTACTTGAAATCTATCCCAAAAAGGGTATCTTAGATTCAAGGTGCTGATAGTGTCATTCAGAAAAACTTAACACACACGCTACCGTGCAGATACAAGTCTAATTCTGTGATTAAACGTATACCTGTCACACAGCGCAAAAAAAAAATAGGCCTCACATTTCTATTCAACCAAATCTGTACTGTTTTAGCTGGTCAAATTATTTGTAGTGACCGTAAACGCACAGTTTTTGTTCTGGGTTGAAAAACTATTCCCAAATTTGCCATTTTCAAAATTGTGGTGAACGGGAACAATGAGGAAAACATCTAATAAGGGACGCGGACGTGGACATGGTCGTGGTGGTGTTAGTGGAACCTCTGGTGTTGGGAGAGGACGTGGCCGTTTTGCCACAGCCACACGTCCTAGTGAACCAACGCCCTCAGGTCCCAGTAGCTAGCAGAATTTACAGCGATATTTGGTGGGGTCCAATGCCGTTCTAAGGATGGTAAGGCCTGAGCAGGTACAGACATTAGTCAATTGAGTAGCCAACAGTGCATCCAGCAAGTTCACATTATCTCCCACCCAGTCTTCTGCAGAAAGCGCACAGATGGCGCATGAAAACCAAGCCCATCAGTCTGTCACATCACCCCCATGCATATCAGGGAAACTGTCTGAGCCTCAAGTTATGCAGCAGTCTCTTATGCTGTTTGAAGACTCTGCTGCCAGGGTTTCCCAAGGGCATCCACCTAGCCCTTCCCCAGGGGTGGAAGAGATAGAATGCACTAACGAACAACCACTTATGTTTCTTGATGATGAGGACATGGGAATACCACCTCAGCACGTCTCTGATGATGACGAAACACAGGTGCCAACTGCTGCGTCTTTCTGCAGTGTGCAGACTGAACAGGAGGTCAGGGATCAAGACTGGGTGGAAGACGATGCAGGGGACGATGAGGTCCTAGACCCCACATGGAATGAAGGTCGTGCCACTGACTTTCACAGTTCGGAGGAAGAGGCAGTGGTGAGACCGAGCCAACAGCGTAGCAAAAGAGGGAGCAGTGGGCAAAATCAGAACACCCGCCGCCAAGAGACTCCGCCTGCTACTGACCGCCGCCATCTGGGACCGAGCACCCCAAAGGCAGCTTCAAGGAGTTCCCTGGCATGGCACTTCTTCAAACAATGTGCTAACGACAAGACCCGAGTGGTTTGCACGCTGTGCCATCAGAGCCTGAAGCGAGGCATTAATGTTCTGAACCTTAGCACAACCTGCATGACCAGGCACCTGCATGCAAAGCATGAACTGCAGTGGAGTAAACACCTTAAAAACAAAGAAGTCACTCAGGCTCCCCCTGCTACTTCTTCTGCTGCTGCCGCCTCGGCCTCTTCTGCTGCTGCCGCCGCCTCGGCCTCTTCCTCCGCCTCTGGAGGAACGTTGGCACCTGCCGCCCAGCAAACATGGGATGTACCACCAACACCACCACCTGCGTCACCAAGCATCTCAACCATGTCACACGGCAGCGTTCAGCTCTCCATCTCACAAACATTTGAGAGAAAGCGTAAATTCCCACCTAGCCACCCTCGATCCCTGGCCCTGAATGCCAGAATTTCTAAACTACTGGCCTATGAAATGCTGTCATTTAGGCTGGTGGACACACACAGCTTCAAACAGCTCATGTCGCTTGCTGTCCCACAGTATGTTGTTCCCAGCCGCCACTACTTCTCCAAGAGAGCCGTGCCTTCCCTGCACAACCAAGTGTCCGCTAAAATCAAGTGTGCACTGCGCAACGCCATCTGTGGCAAGGTCCACCTAACCACAGATACGTGGTCCAGTAAGCACGACCAGGGACGCTATATCTCCCTAACTGCACACTGGGTAAATGTAGTGGCGGCTGGGCCCCAGGCGGAGAGCTGTTTGGCGCACGTCCTTCCGCCGCCAAGGATCGCAGGGCAACATTCTTTGCCTCCTGTCTCCTCCTCCTCCTACTCAGCTTCCTCCTCCTCTTCTTCCACCTGCTCATCCAGTCAGCCACACACCTTCACCACCAACTTCAGCACAGCCCGGGGTAAACTTCAGCAGGCCGTTCTGAAACTCATATGTTTGGGGGACAGGCCCCACACCGCACAGGAGTTGTGGCGGGGTATAGAACAACAGACCGACGAGTGGTTGCTGTCGGTGAGCCTCAAGCCCGGCCTGGTGGTGTGCGATAATGGGCGAAATCTCGTTGCAGCTCTGGGACTAGCCGGTTTGACGCACATCCCTTGCCTGGCGCATGTGCTGAATTTGGTGGTGCAGAAGTTCATTCGCAACTTCCCCGACATGTCAGAGCTGCTGCATAAAGTGCGGGCCGTCTGTTCGCGCTTCCGGCGTTCACACCCTGCTGCTGCACGCCTGTCTGCGCTACAGTGTAACTTCGCCTTCCCGCTCACCGCCTCATATGCGATGTGCCCACCAGGTGGAACTCCACCTTGCACATGCTGGACAGACTGTGCGAGCAGCAGCAGGCCATAGTGGAGTTTCAGCTGCTGCATGCACGGGTCAGTCGCACTGCGGAACAGCACCACTTCACCACCAATGACTGGGCCTCCATGCGAGACCTGTGTGCCCTGTTGCGCTGTTTCGAGTACTCCACCAACATGGCAAGTGGCGATGACGCCGTTATCAGCGTTACAATACCATTTCTATGTCTCCTTGAGAAAACACTTAGGGCGATGATGGAAGAGGAGGTGGCCCAGGAGGAAGAGGAGGAAGATGGGTCATTTTTAGCACTTTCAGGCCAGTCTCTTCGAAGTGACTCAGAGGGAGGTTTTTTGCAACACCAGAGGCCAGGTACAAATGTGGCCAGACAGGGCCCACTACTGGAGGACGAGGAGGACGAGGAGGAGGTGGAGGAGGATGAGGATGAAGCATGTTCACAGCGGGGTGGCACCCAAAGCAGCTCGGGCCCATCACTGGTGCGTGGCTGGGGGGAAACACAGGACGATGACGATACGCCTCCCACAGAGGACAGCTTGTCCTTACCTCTGGGCAGCCTGCCACACATGAGCGACTACATGCTGCAGTGCCTGCGCAACGACAGCAGAGTTGCCCACATTTTAACGTGTGCAGACTACTGGGTTGCCACCCTGCTGGATCCCCGGTACAAAGACAATGTGCCTACCTTACTTCCTACACTGGAGCGTGATAGGAAGATGCGCGAGTACAAGCGCATGTTGGTAGACGCGCTACTGAGAGCATTCCCAAATGTCACAGGGGAACCAGTGGAAGCCCAAGGCGAAGGCAGAGGAGGAACAAGAGGTCGCCAACACAGCTGTGTCACGGCCAGCTCCTCTGAGGGCAGGGTTAGCATGGCAGAGATGTGGAAAAGTTTTGTCACCACGCCACAGCTAACTGCACCACCACCTGATACGGAACGTGTTAGCAGGAGGCAACATTTCACTAACATGGTGGAACAGTACCTGTGCACACCCCTCCACGTACTGACTGATGGTTCGGCCCCATTCAACTTCTGGGTCTCCAAATTGTCCACGTGGCCAGAGCTAGCCTTTTATGCCTTGGAGGTGCTGGCCTGCCCGGCGGCCAGCGTTTTGTCTGAACGTGTATTCAGCACGGCAGGGGGCGTCATTACAGACAAACGCAGCCGCCTGTCTACTGCCAATGTGGACAAGCTGACATTCATAAAAATGAACCAGGCGTGGATCCCACAGGACCTGTCCATCCCTTGTGCAGATTAGATATTAACTACCTCCCCTTAACAATATATAATTCTACTCCAGGGCACTTCCTCATTCAATCCTATTTTTATTTTCATTTTACCATTATATTGCGGGGCAACCCAAAGTTGAATGAACCTCTCCTCTGTCTGGGTGCGGTGCCTAAATGTGTGACAGTGGCCTGTTCCAGTGGTGGGTGACGTGAAGTCTGATTCTCTGCTATGATATGAAGACTGATTCTGTGCTGACATAAGGCCAGATTCTCTGTTATGGGACCTCTCTCCTCTGCCTGGGTGCCTGGGCCTAAATATGTGACAGTGGCCTGTTCCAGTGGTGGGTGACGTGAAGCCTGATTCTCTGCTATGACATGAAGACTGATTCTGCGCTGACATAAGGCCAGATTCTCTGTTACAGGACCTCTCTCCTCTGTCTGGGTGCCGGGGCCTAAATGTGTGACAGTGGCCTGTTCCAGTGGTGGGTGACGTGAAGCCTGATTCTCTGCTATGACATGAAGACTGATTCTGCGCTGACATAAGGCCAGATTCTCTGTTACGGGACCTCTCTCCCCTGTCTGGGTGCCGGGGCCTAAATGTGTGACAGTGGCCTGTTCCAGTGGTGGGTGACGTGAAGCCTGATTCTCTGCTATGACATGAAGACTGATTCTGTGCTGACATAAGGCCAGATTCTCTGTTACGGGACCTCTCTCCTCTGTCTGGGTGCCGGGGCCTAAATGTGTGACAGTGGCCTGTTCCAGTGGTGGGTTACGTGAAGCCTGATTCTCTGCTATGACATGAAGACTGATTCTGTGCTGACATAAGGCCAGATTCTCTGTTACGGGACCTCTCTCCTCTGTCTGGGTGCCGGGGCCTAAATATGTGACAGTGGCCTGTTCCAGTGGTGGGTGACGTGAAGCCTGATTCTCTGCTATGACATGAAGACTGATTCTGTGCTGACATAAGGCCAGATTCTCTGTTACGGGACCTTTCTCCTCTGTCTGGGTGCCGGGGCCTAAATATGTGACAGTGGCCTGTTCCAGTGGTGGGTGACGTGAAGCCTGATACTCTGCTATTACATGAAGACTGATTCTGCGCTGACATAAGGCCAGATTCTCTGTTACGGGACCTCTCTCCTCTGTCTGGGTGCCGGGGCCTAAATGTGTGACAGTGGCCTATTCCAGTGGTGGGTGACGTGAAGCCTGATTCTCTGCTATGACATGAAGACTGATTCTGTGCTGACATAAGGCCAGATTCTCTGTTACGGGACCTCTCTCCTCTGTCTGGGTGCCGGGGCCTAAATGTGTGACAGTGGCCTGTTCCAGTGGTGGGTGACGTGAAGCCTGATTCTCTGCTATGACATGAAGACTGATTCTGTGCTGACATGAAGCCAGATTCTCTGCTATGGCATGAAGAGACTGATTCTCTGCTGACATGAAGCCAGATTCTTTGCTATGGCATGAAGAGACTGATTCTCTGCTGACGTGAAGCCAGATTCTCTGCTATGGGACCTCTGTCCAATTGATATTGGTTAATTTTTATTTTTTTTATTTTTATTTTAATTCATTTCCCTATCCACATTTGTTTGCAGGGGATTTACCTACATGTTGCTGCCTTTTGCAGCCCTCTAGCTCTTTCCTGGGCTGTTTTACAGCCTTTTTAGTGCCCAAAATTTCGGGTCCCCATTGACTTCAATGGGGTTCGGGTTCGGGACGAAGTTCGGGTCGGGTTCTGATCCCGAACCCGAACATTTCCGGGAAGTTCGGCCGAACTTCTCGAACCCGAACATCCAGGTGTTCGCTCAACTCTAATGAACACCGAACCCGAACTTTTATGTAAATGTTCGGGTCCGGGTGCCGAAAAACCTAAAGTTCGGTACGAACCCTACTCTAGTCAGGAACATATCGGAGCCCCTCATGCTCCCCGTCAGACCCTGTTCACACACCACGGGTAGTTGGAGTGGTAGGACCCCACGCTTGCTGAGACACCGTGACCTAGTGCATGAGGGGCTCCGATATGTTACTGACTGGAAGATATTGGCAAAGTTCTAGGCTTTTAACATCGGCTTGAAGAATTAGATAGTATTGTCAGTTGCGTATCATTTTGGTGCATTTTTTTCAATTAAGGCTGGGTTTACATCACATTTTTCTTCTACATTAAAGCGAACGCGATCTTGTGAACGCGATCATCTGCCGGGACGGTTCGCGAACCGCAAGTTCGAGGCGGGTCCCATTCATTTTAATGGCAGGCGAACCTGAAAAACCTTCAGCTCATATTTGCAGCCAAGAAATAATTACTAGAAGTGCACACATAGTCCCACAACATTGACAGTGTATTATTCGAATTTGCAATCTCCATTCATTATTTTTTTCAATGCGAAATATCCTCAATATAATTTTTGCGTACGCGCATGCGCAAATGCACTATACAGTACCCAAATGCGCCATAAAGAAAGTATATTGGTATATAACACCCCGCTTCAATCAGTTTTTTGGGGGGGTGACTGGTATATCACACCAGTAGAAATGATTTGTTCCAATAACGCTTGTCCCTCTATATACCTGCAGTATCGCAGCAGAACCGCACACAACTTCCGCACAATACAAATGCACTATAATATACTTTCTAACATAGAAAGTATATTATAACATTGTACAAGAAAGTCTATCCATTAGAATATACATAAAGATAAAACGTAACCTTTAATAATGTTACTACGAGGGTCCATTCACACGTCCGTAAGTGTTTTGCGGATCCACAAAACACGGACACCGGCAATGTGCATTCCGCAATTTGCGTACCGCACATCGCCGGCACTATAATCGAAAATGCCTAATCTTGTCTGCAATTGCGGACAAGAATTGGACATGTTCTATTTTTTTGTGGAAACGGAAGCACGGAGGCGGAAGTGCGGATCCGCAAATGCGGATGCGGACAGCACATTCCGGCCCCATTGAAAATGAATGGGACTGCACCCGTTCTGCAAAATTGTGGAACGGATGCGGACCCATTTTGCGGACGTGTGAATGGAAAAGATATCCCTCAAAATGAAAATAAATTCAATTATTAAAGTTAAACAAAAAGCATAGATGTGGTAGGCAATAACAAGTGCTCGACGGCACTAAATCAGGTGCTCGGTGGCACCAAATCAGAAACCATATGTCCTACCACAATCCGGGGGGTTCCACTGCACATCCATAAAGGGAAAGCAAAAAACATCTATCCCTGGGCTAGATGATTATGTGGTATTGAAGGACAGGGTGGGCAAAGAACTGTCCTTGATATTGCCCTACAGGGGGGTGCTATTCTGGCCCTGATAGCCTAACCACAGACCACCCACCCGCCCAGCTAAGATCGACCCAGTCCTGAACCTTACTCTATATAAAAATGGCCCTAGTAAGCCCCTAGCTCCTAGGCCCTTGACTTCCAGGTGATCACTTTATAGATCTGTGTTTTTGACTCATTATATAAGTATATTATAAGTATATCGCACCCCTCTGTGTATCACACCTATCGATAGCACACCTATACCAGTCCTTATAAAAACACTGAATGTAAAATGGCGGCCAGATCAGGCTTATTTATAAGGTAGGGGGTATGTCCATGTGCTGAAACGTCTCAATTTGCTGTCCTGTACCACCTGATGGATGTGTCATGGGTCAAAGTTCTTCACAATGTAAAAGAATATGGCGGGCGCGAAGAACTCCATATGTTCGTGCAGCCGACCAGTCGCAGGGGGTACACGTGAGGTTCACGGTAGACCGATGAGGGGTCAAATGCTATAACACACAGTTCATTAGTTTACTCACGGTTAGCAGATAGCCTCCCTGGGCTGACAGCACAGTGTTGAGGTGGACAGCACGAAATCCTGGCCTACGGACTGCAGTGGCGTAGGGCCCACGTGTACCTTCTGCAGGGGTGAACTCGACCACCTCGCCAATATACAGGCTATGGAGCCAAGGGGGCAAGGGGGGAGTTCCTTTCTCTTTACAGACCGGCGATTTACATAATATTCACGATCTGTGGATAAGTCGCGGATGAATCCGAACTCTCTCTACTTACAGAAGTCCAACACTCGGCCCAGCTTACATACCGGTACCGGGAAATCCTTTACAGGTACCTTCAGCAGTTTACGGGTAAGTCCCTCATTATAGTGCTTACAAGCATGATTACGAGGCAGCCTGGCAGCTTTTATCTCTGCTGACAATGTTGCCCAGAGCGCAGTGTGCTCCATGGTGGGCCACGCTATGGTGGGTACCTTCTCAGGGTGACCGGAACTTTCGGCTGATTTATGCGACTGGGATCGCGGCGTCGTGGCTACATGCTGACCTTCACTGTGTTTTGCAGACTCAAGGCCACAGTCTTCACTGAGCTCCCTCCAGTGACGATCCGACAACTCCTGCACTCGAACTTGCAGCTCCGGAGTCATCTCTGTGGTGGTCCAAGGTAGAGCGGTGACCGGTTTCCGTCCGGAATCACTTTCAGATGCAGAGCGTTCCGATCCTTCAGCCATGCTGCTCCTGCACTTTCTTTCTCTAGTTCTGCAGCGATCGGTACTTCTGCCTCTTACGTGTGCACGCACGTCACGCTCTTCCAAAGTTTTAGGCCCGCCTCCCAGGTCTGTTTGAGTGACGGGAGCGGCGCAACCACTATCCACCACACGGGGGGGTGGTCTCAGCAAGTCGGACCTTCGGCACAATATTGGTCAGTACCCCTATTGGATCTGGTTGTTTGGTGACACACAATATTGGGGCAGTCTTTTGCGCATAAAGAGGTTCATAGGAGACTATTTCTGTGTCTGTGCTGTCGTCCCAACTGTTTATAGGTAGGCACATTGTCAAGCCACACGTGGTTCCACCCATTTTGTTTCAATGGTAGGACCCTTCCTAGGGCAAGAAGGGCGGTGCAATTTTGCACGCAGGGTCCGCCTCTCAGAACCCACACAGTACAGGAAGGATGGGCTTGAATCGGACAACTTTGCATAAGGGGGCGGCACACTGGTTTTCCCGCTCTGCAGGGGGTGTCGCCAATTAGCAAAGTGATGGAGCAGTGTTATTTTTCAAATCGGAGCTCCGGCAGCCCTATTAGTTTTCACAGTAACAGTCTATTCACTGACAGCAAGCAGTTATAGTGACACACAAATGTTGAATTTTCTCACTTTTGACACTGCGGTTTTGATGCTGAGGACTAGTATAGCACCTCCATATACTTTGCAAACGGTTTGGACAGTTCTGGACCCCAAAACAGCGCACAATAAGCAAAAGTCCCTCAATATGATAAAGGGGCTTATTCACATGCGACAGTCTTTCAAATATGGCGCAAGGGTTAATGATCCTGTTCGTGACGCCAATAAAAAGGTCTTATGCAGCCAGCCAGTTGCAGGGGGTACACGTGAGGTTCACAGTAGACCGATGAGGGGTCAAATCAGTTTACTCACGGTTAGCAGATAGCCTCCCTGGGCTGGCAGCACAGTGTTGAGGTGGAAAGCACGAAATCCTCCAGGGCACGCTCTGTGGTAGGAAGCATCAGCCAAGATGGTGGTTGAGGTGCCCTTGATGTTAAGGGTGCTTAGGGTGCTTGTTGTGGCTGAGTCGTTTGATGATTTTTGTTGTGACGCCAGTACCGTTAATGATGGTACAACCATAGGAAGGAATAATGAGGTTGGCAGTGGTAAGATGCAACTCACAACTTTTACTTTAGTGGTTTTTCAGTTGCAGTAGTACAATTATGCAGTCTTTAGATGATACAGAGACAATTCTGCAAATCCACTGTTTAAGGCTTGTCAGGTTGTTGGTTGGTTTTGGAGCAGTGGGTTAGGTGTACCTGCTTCCTTTAGATGCCTTGGATCCTATTCCTTGACTTTCTCTACAAGCTGAATATGTGTAGACAGGAAAACTCAACTGTCCCTCAGAAGGTTGGTGTGGCTCCCTGAAGCTATAAACTTTCACCATGCAAAGGTGTCTGTGGCCCTCAATAATGGCTCTTATCACCGATGAATTCCTAGGAATGCTTGTTTCTTTTCCAGTGAGGCAAACTCTTCTCCTACTGGTCAGGGATGCAAGTCTATAGTCCAGCTACAGAAGGAAAACGCTCTTCTGCGCCTAAACATCTGAGTAAACACCTTCTAGCGAAGTTCGCTCCACTCACTAATCTGTGTTGCGAAGTCTTCACTCTATGTTTCCTTCCACTAAGTTGATCTGACTACCTCAGATCTGCTCACTTCTGAACTACATCCTAGTTTATCTGGTCTGCCTTGACTAATCTGTCTCACTAGGCCTGACTTGAGTATATATAGGACCTGCACTTTATTCCCATGTAGTGGTGGGATGTATAAATTGCACCTAATAGGCCTGTTAACAGGGATTTTGCAGTTACACAAATGCAAAGTTATACATTACAGTACAATGCAATTACTATAATCAAAAAGTACTTTTAAGCAGTGCCCACACACATGTAGTGGGACGCTGCATTCGCATGTTCGCCGAATCGTGAACACGCAAAGTTTGCCGCGAAACGACTGCCGTGCGAACCGCAAGGCCATCTCTGTTAAGAACCCTCAAGATGTATACGCTAAACGTGTTCATAGGGTTTCATTAGTCAGACAGAGAAAACATACCAGATATTTTGCCCAATATCTGGCTGGTATCCACTATTGTATCCTGCTCTGTAAAAAAAAAAAGGATCCGTTTAACAGAGGCTGTAATAGTCTATGGGTAACAGTTGCTTCTACATGGCATCCATCACTGGCCTTGGTTAAATAGATGCTTTAGAGAGCTCCTATCACATCACTGCCTTCAGGGCCGGTTCTAGGTGAAATGGGGCCCTGGGGCGGAAAACAATAAGGGGGCCCCCCCCCCCACATGACACTTGCTGACTTTAACATCCCTTATTGTAAACAAATGCAAGTGGCAAAGCAAGATGTACAAGTAAAAATCCCCCCAAATGCACATTTCGCCAGTCCAACTGACTCCAAACAGAACCAGGGCGGGCTAGTACACTGGCACGGGTGAGATGGTGCCTGGGATGGATCCGACCCAGTTTAACCACCTCAGCCCCCAGTGCTTAAACACCCTGAAAGACCAGGCCACTTTTTACACTTCTGACCTACACTACTTTCACCGTTTATTGCTCGGTCATGCAACTTACCACCCAAATGAATTTTACCTCCTTTTCTTCTCACTAATAGAGCTTTCATTTGGTGGTATTTCATTGCTGCTGACATTTTTAATTTTTTTGTTATAAATCGAAATTTAACGATTTTTTTGCAAAAAAATGACATTTTTCACTTTCAGTTGTAAAATTTTGCAAAAAAAACGAGATCCATATATAAATTTTGCTCTAAATTTATTGTTCTACATGTCTTTGATAAAAAAAAAATGTTTGGGTAAAAAAAAATGGTTTGGGTAAAAGTTATAGCGTTTACAAACTATGGTACAAAAATGTGAATTTCCGCTTTTTGAAGCAGCTCTGACTTTCTGAGCACCTGTCATGTTTCCTGAGGTTCTACAATGGCCAGACAGTACAAACACCCCACAAATGACCCCATTTCGGAAAGTACACACCCTAAGGTATTCGCTGATGGGCATAGTGAGTTCATAGAACTTTTTATTTTTTGTCACAAGTTAGCGGAAAATGATGATTTTTTTTTTTTTTTTTTTCTTACAAAGTCTCATTTTCCACTAACTTGTGACAAAAAATAAAAAGTTCTATGAACTCACTATGCCCATCACGAAATACCTTGGGGTCTCTTCTTTCCAAAATGGGGTCACTTGTGGGGTAGTTACACTGCCCTGGCATTCTAGGGGCCCAAATGTGTGGTAAGGAGTTTGAAATCAAATTCTGTAAAAACTGACCAGTGAAATCCGAAAGGTGCTCTTTGTAATATGGGCCCCTTTGCCCACCTAGGCTGCAAAAAAGTGTCACACATCTGGTATCTCCGTACTCAGGAGAAGTTGGGGAATGTGTTTTAGGGTGTCATTTTACATATACCCATGCTGGGTGAGAGAAATATCTTGGCAAAAGACAACTTTTCCCATTTTTTTATACAAAGTTGGCATTTGACCAAGATATTTATCTCACCCAGCATGGGTATATGTAAAAAGACACCCCTAAACAGATTCCTCAACTTCTCCTGAATACAGAGATACCAGATGTGTGACACTTTTTTGCAGCCTAGGTGGGCAAAGGGGCCCATATTCCAAAGAGCACCTTTCGGATTTGACTGGTAGGTTTTTACAGAATTTGATTTCAAACTCCTTACCACACATTTGGGCCCCTAGAATGCCAGGGCAGTATAACTACCCCACAAGTGACCCCATTTTGGAAAGAAGAGACCCCAAGGTATTCGCTGATGGGCATAGTGAGTTCATGGAAGTTTTTATTTTTTGTCACAAGTTAGTGGAATATGAGACTTTGTATGAAAAAAAAAATAAAAAAAAAATCATCATTTTCCACTAACTTGTGACAAAAAATAAAAAATTCTAGGAACTCGCCATGCCCCTCACGGAATACCTTGGGGTGTCTTCTTTCCAAAATGGGGTCACTTATGGGGTAGTTATACTGCCCTGGCATTCTAGGGGCCCAAATGTGTGGTAAGGAGTTTGAAATCAAATTCTGTAAAAAATGACCAGTGAAATCCGAAAGGTGCTCTTTGGAATATGGGCCCCTTTGCCCACCTAGGCTGCAAAAAAGTGTCACACATCTGGTATCTCTGTATTCAGGAGAAGTTGAGGAATGTGTTTAGGGGTGTATTTTTACATATACCCATGCTGGGTGAGATAAATATCTTGGTCAAATGCCAACTTTGTATAAAAAAATGGGAAAAGTTGTCTTTTGTCAAGATATTTCTCTCACCCAGCATGGGTATATGTAAAATGACACCCCAAAACACATTCCCCAACTTCTCCTGAGTACGGAGATACCAGATGTGTGACACTTTTTTGCAGCCTAGGTGGGCAAAGGGGCCCATATTCCAAAGAGCACCTTTCGGATTTCACTGGTCAGTTTTTACAGAATTTGATTTCAAACTCCTAACCACACATTTGGGCCCCTAGAATGCCAGGGCAGTATAACTACCCCACAAGTGACCCCATTTTAGAAAGAAGAGACCCCAAGGTATTCGCTGATGGGCATAGTGAGTTCATGGAAGTTTTGATTTTTTGTCACAAGTTAGTGGAATATGAGACTTTGTATGAAAAAAAAAAAAAAAAAAAATCATCATTTTCCACTAACTTGTGACAAAAAATAAAAAATTCTAGGAACTCGCCATGCCCCTCACGGAATACCTTGGGGTGTCTTCTTTCCAAAATGGGGTCACTTGTGGGGTAGTTATACTGCCCTGGCATTCTAGGGGCCCAAATGTGTGGTAAGGAGTTTGAAATCAAATTCTGTAAAAACTGACTAGTGAAATCCAAAAGGTGCTCTTTGTAATATGGGCCCCTTTGCCCACCTAGGCTGCAAAAAAGTGTCACACATCTGGTATCTCCGTACTCAGGAGAAGTTGGGGAATGTGTTTTGGGGTGTCATTTTACATATACCCATGCTGGGTGAGAGAAATATCTTGGCAAAAGACAACTTTTCCCATTTTTTTATACAAAGTTGGCATTTGACCAAGATATTTATCTCACCCAGCATGGGTATATGTAAAAAGACACCCCTAAACACATTCCTCAACTTCTCCTGAATACAGAGATACCAGATGTGTGACACTTTTTTGCAGCCTAGGTGGGCAAAGGGGCCCATATTCCAAAGAGCACCTTTCGGATTTCACAGGCCATTTTTTACAGAATTTGATTTCAAACTCCTTACCACACATTTGGGCCCCTAGAATGCCAGGGCAGTATAACTACCCCACAAGTGACCCCATTTTGGAAAGAAGAGACCCCAAGGTATTCGCTGATGGGCATAGTGAGTTCATGGAAGTTTTTATTTTTGTCACAAGTTAGTGGAATATGAGACTTTGTATGAAAAAAAAAAAAAATCATCATTTTCCACTAACTTGTGACAAAAAATAAAAAATTCTAGGAACTTGCCATGCCCCTCACGGAATACCTTGGGGTGTCTTCTTTCCAAAATGGGGTCACTTGTGGGGTAGTTATACTGCCCTGGCATTTTCCAGGGGCCCTAATGTGTGGTAAGTAGGTAAATGACCTGTGAAATCCGAAAGGTGCTCTTTGGAATGTGGGCCCCTTTGCCCACCTAGGCTGCAAAAAAGTGTCACACATGTGGTATCGCCGTATTCAGGAGAAGTTGGGGAATGTGTTTTGTGGTGTCATTTTACATATACCCATGCTGGGTGAGAGAAATATCTTGGCAAAAGACAACTTTTCCCATTTTTTTATACAAAGTTGGCATTTGACCAAGATATTTATCTCACCCAGCATGGGTATATGTAAAATGACACCCCAAAACACATTCCACAACTTATCCTGAATACGGAGATACCACATGTGTGACACTTTTTTGCAGCCTAGGTGGGCAAAGGTGCCCAAATTCCTTTTAGGAGGGCATTTTTAGACATTTGGATACCAGACTTCTTCTCACGCTTTGGGGCCCCTAAAATGCCAGGGCAGTATAAATACCCCACATGTGACCCCATTTTGGAAAGAAGACACCCCAAGGTATTCCGTGAGGGGCATGGCAAGTTCCTAGAATTTTTTATTTTTTGTCACAAGTTAGTGGAAAATGATGATTTTTATTTTTTATTTTTTTTCATACAAAGTCTCATATTCCACTAACTTGTGACAAAAAATAAAAACTTCCATGAACTCACTATGCCCATCAGCGAAAACCTTGGGGTGTCTTCTTTCCAAAATGGTGTTATTTGTGGGGTGTTTGTACTGCCCTGGCATTTGAGGGTCTCCGCAATCATTACATGTATGCCCAGCATTAGGAGTTTCTGCTATTCTCCTTATATTGAGCATACAGGTAATGAGATTTTTTTTTTCCGTTCAGCCTCTGGGCTGAAAGAAAAAAATGAACGGCACAGATTTCTTCATTCGCATCGATCAATGTGGATGAAAAAATCTCTGCCAAAAAAAGAAAAAGGAGGGAAAAGGCGTCTGCCAGGACATAGGAGCTCCGCCCAACATCCATACCCACTTAGCTCGTATGCCCTGGCAAACCCGATTTCTCCATTCACATCAATCGATGTGGATGAATAAATCATTGCCGGGATTTTTTTTTTATATATACAAAGTGTTTGGCAAAGTATTTGAACACCGCCACCTCCTCAGCTCATTAACCTCGGCAAACGTATCTTTTACTGCAGAGGAGAAATCTCGTCTTGCAGCGCCGCATACACCGACTTGCGTGTAATCTGACAGCAGCGCAATGCTTCTGTCCGAATGCACATCAGTGCTGCAGCTAGTCGATCGGTTGGTCCACCTGGAAGGTAAAAAAAACAAAACAAAAAAGAAAAAACCAGGCCGCAAAGCAATAACTTTATTAACTTTAGAACAGAACATATTAACTTTTTTTTAACTTTTTTAACTTTTTTACTTACCGGTAATTTTTTTTTTGTTTAGTTTTTTTTACCTTTATAGAACAAACCTCTCCTTCCCCATGGGACAATGTGCAAAGCGCAAATCGCCCAAAGATGTGGCAAAGTACGTTATGCACTTTATCCCAGGTGAAAGGAGAGGTTTGCAGCAGCTGTGAGTAAAAGGGCCCTAATAGCCCTGTGTGCCTGTCCTGTGAGATGCAATCCCTATGCTAAGTGTACCTGTGTGTGGTACTTCCGGAAACACTCTCCATAGCATAGGGCAGGGTGGTCAGCACAGTCAGGACAGAAATAGCGGGTGTCACGCCTTATTCCACTCCTGCTACAGACACAACATCTTTTTCGGGGTGACGGTTGGGTTGAGGTACCAGGAACGACACTGGGGAAATGTCGCTCGTGTAGACGGCTAACTACACTGGTGGATGGGGCCACGGAACCTCCTGGGTAAAGGAGGTTCTCGATGATCTCTTCCTGGAATTTGAGGAAAGATCGTGTTCTCCCAGCCTTACTGTAGAGAACAAAACTATTATACAGCGCCAATTGAATTAAATATACAGACACCTTCTTATACCAGCGTCTGGTTCTGCGGGAAACTAAATACGGAGACAACATCTGGTCATTGAAGTCCACCCCTCCCATGAGCGCATTATAGTCGTGGACACAGAGGGGCTTTTCAATGACACGGGTTGCTCGCTCAATTTGGATTGTCGTGTCTGCGTGAATGGAGGAGAGCATGTAAACGTCACGCTTGTCTCTCCATTTCACCGCGAGCAGTTCTTCGTTACACAAGGCAGCCCTCTCCCCCCTTGCAAGACGGGTGGTTACAAGCCGTTGGGGGAAGCCCACGCGACTAGTTTGCGCGGTGCCACAGGCGCAAATCCGTTCTAGAAACAAATGCCTAAAGAGGGCCACACTTGTGTAGAAATTGTCCACATAAAGATGGTACCCCTTGCCGAATAAGGGTGACACCAAGTCCCAGACTGTCTTCCCACTGCTCCCCAGGTAGTCAGGGCAACCGACCGGCTCCAGGGTCTGATCTTTTCCCTCATAGATCCGAAATTTGTGGGTATAGCCTGTGGCCCTTTCACAGAGCTTATACAATTTGACCCCATACCGGGCACGCTTGCTTGGGATGTATTGTTTGAAGCCAAGGCGCCCGGTAAAATGTATTAGGGACTCGTCTATGCAGATGTTTTGCTCAGGGGTATACAAATCTGCAAATTTCTGGTTGAAATGGTCTATGAGGGGCCGAATTTTGTGGAGCCGGTCAAAAGCAGGGTGGCCTCTGGGACGGGAGGTGGTGTTGTCGCTAAAATGCAGAAAACGCAGGATGGTCTCAAATCGTGTCCTGGACATAGCAGCAGAGAACATGGGCATGTGATGAATCGGGTGCGTGGACCAATATGACCGCAATTCATGCTTTTTTGTCAGGCCCATGTTGAGGAGAAGGCCCAGAAAAATTTTAAGTTCGGAAACTTGGACTGGTTTCCACCGGAAAGGCTGGGCATAATAGCTTCCCGGGTTTGTGGTTATAAATTGTGTGGCATACCGGTTTGTCTCTGCCACGACTAAGTCCAAGAGCTCCGCAGTCAAGAACAGCTCAAAAAATCCCAGGGCCGAACCGATTTGAGCCGTCTCAACCCGAACTCCAGACTGGGCGGTGAAAGGGGGAACTACCGGTGTGGCTGAAGTTGGTGACTGCCAATCAGGGTTTGCCAGCACCTCAGGGATTCTAGGGGCTCTACGGGCCTGTCTGTGCGGTGGCTGCGACGGGGTAACTACTGTACGTGCCACCGTACCAGCTTCAACTGCCCTTCTGGTGCAAGCTACTTCACCATGTTGTACGGCAGTGCTGGTACTAGGTCCAGGAAGGGCTGCGCTGCTGGTGTATGCCTCACCACGTGATCCGGCAGCGACAGCCCCACTCTGCTGCTCTTGAAGCGGATCCTGCGCAACCTGTGGTCTAGCGACATGGGGCCGGGTACGCCTGGTGCTGCCAGGGACCTCAACCTCCTCGTCCGAACTTTGGGTCAGAGAGCCACTGCTTTCTACAGGTTCATATTCTGACCCGCTAGATTCGTCAGATGGGGGTTCCCATTCCTCATCCGACTGGGTCAGAATCCTGTAGGCCTCTTCAGAAGAATACCCCCTGTTTGACATTTTGGACTACTAAATTTAGGGGTATTCCCTGAGACTACCCAAGAAAAAAAGCAAGCCTGTCTTACAAAGGGGATGCTAGCGAAGTACCGGAGGCCGCTGCGGTTGATAAAAAATATCAAAACTGATTTTTTTATCGCCGCAGTGCGTGTAAAGTGAATGTGCAGTGATCAAAAAAAAATAATTTTTTGTCACTGCGGCGGGGCGGGCGTGGGTGAACGCACATGTGGGCGACCGATCAGGCCTGATCGGGCAAACACTGCGTTTTGAGTGGAGGGCGAACTAAAGTGACACTAATACTATTATAGATCTGACCGTGATCAGTTTTGATCACTTACAGATACTGTACTATAAAAGTACAAATGCTGATTAGCGATACGCTAATCAGCGAATAAAAGTGACTGCGGTGCGGTGGGGTGGGCGCTAACTGACGCTAACTACCTAACCAAGGGACCTAAACTAATCCTAAAACCTAACAGTCAATACCAGTGAAAAAAAAAAGTGACAGTTTACACTGATCACTTTTTGTCTTTCACTAGTGATTGACAGGGGCGATCAAAGGGGTGATCAAAGGGTTAATTGGGGTGCAGGGGGGTGATCAGGGGCTACAGTGAAGTGTTTGGTGCTACTCACAGTTCAGTCTGCTTCTCTGCTGGATCCAACCGACGAAAAGGACCAGCAGAGAAGCAGAGAAGCCATATAACAGATCATATTTACTAATATGATCTGTTATATGGCTTGTGATTGGATTTTTAAAAAATCGCCAGCCTGCCAGCCAATGATCGTTGCTGGCAGGCTGGTGACGAACTTCTTCTTTAACTTTTGCCGGCCCACGATGCGCATGCGCGGGCCGGCTTTGAGCGAAATCTCGCGTCTCGCGAGATGACGCGTATATGCGTGACTCTGCGCAACTCTGCCACCTCCGGAACGCGATCCTGCGTTAGGCGGTCCGGAGGTGGTTAATCAACCAACCTACCAGACTGGGATGGATCCCGATCCATTTTAATCAACCAGTTACTGGTAGGTTGGTTGATTAAACTGGGTCGGATCCATCCATCCCAGGCACCATCTCACCCGTCCCAGTGCCAGTATGCCCCGCCCACCCTGGCTCCCGGCGGTGTTCAGCATATATTGACAAGAATCTGGGGCATTACATGATGTAATACCACCCAACTTTCCTGCTGTCCAGCATTGCACATGCGCAGAGACATGAGAAAAGTGTGAGGAAGTGAGTGCCCCCCTCCCCCATGCCATGCAGGACAGCTGGGAGACACCGACATTACTGCTATCCTGCATGACACATGTGCAGAGACATGAGTCTCTGGGAAAGCTGGGTGACCCCCTCCCCTCTGCCTTTCCATGTTCTTATTATCTGCATTTATGCCTTGCAGGATAGCAGGAAATCTGAGTGACATTACATGATGTAATAGCACCCAGCTTTTCTGCTGTCCTGCATGGCACATGTGGAGAGACATGAGAATAGTCTGAGAAAGCTAGAATAGTATAAAGGCTACTTTCAGACTAGCGTTCAGAGCGGGTCCGTCTGATGTCTGCACAGATGGATCTGCTCCTATAATGCAGACGATGGGATCCGTCTGCATTATAGTTCAGAAAAAAATCTAAGTGTGAAAGTTAGTCAGACGGATCCGTCCAGACTTTACATTGAAAGTCAATGGGGGACGGATCCGTTTGAAATTGCACCATATTGTGTCATCTTCAAACGGATCCGTCCCCATTGACTTACATTGTAAGTCTGGACGGATCCGTTTGCCTCCGCACGGCCAGGCGGACACCCGAACGCTGCAAGCAGTGTTCGGGTGTCCGCCTGCTGAGCGGAGCGGAGGCTGAACGCTGCCAGACTGATGCATTCTGAGCGGATCCGCGTCCACTCAGAATGCATTGGGGCAGTACGGATCCGTTCGGGGCCGCTTGTGAGAGCCTTCAAACGGAACTCACAAGTGGACACCCGAACGCTAGTGTGAAAGTAGCCTAACACAACTCCCACCTCCCCTTATATCTTCTCCTACCTCTGCACTTGTGCCATGCAGGACATCAGGAAAGCTGAGTCACATTACATAATAGCACCCAGCTTTCCTCCTGTTCTGAATGGCATATGTGCAGAGGAATAACCTGGAAAAGCTGAGTGACCCCCCCCCCCCTTCATTACTGGTGGGGTTGTGGCAATCCAGAGGAATCAGGCGGGAGGCGGAGCTAGGAGGCGGGGCTAGGAGGCGGGGCTAGCAGACGGGAGAAAGTTAGGAAGATAGATGGGGGGGGGGGACTCTCCTCCACTGGGGGCCCCCCCTTCCTCACGGGCCCCATAGCAGTTGCGTGGTCTGCCTATGGTAGGTACGCCACTGCTTTGCTTCTCCTTCAATCCAAGTTCTCTGCTCTGGGCAGGGGGGGGCGGAGCCTGTGGCAACATAACATACGTCAGCCAGACGCTAGACGTGCCTGCCTTGCCTGTGCTGTGCATGCCGCTGTTCCAGTCTCGGATCTCTTAAAGAGACAAGCAGCGCAGCCACAGCAGCCGCCGGCGTCCGGCAGGGGGCCCCTCCACTCCAGACTCCAGCCCAGTTTTAATTACATTACTGCGGCACGGCGCCACACAATAGAATTATAGATATAGTAGTAGTTGCGGCCGGGCCGGCGCTGGGGGCCCCTAAGGAGTCGGGGGCCCGGGGGCAATTGCCCCCCTTGCCTCTATGGTAGCGCCGGCCCTGACTGCCTTTATATGGAAAGATTTCCTGAGGCAAAGTACACAGGGAGCACGGTACAGTTCTGCCGAAAAGGAGACAATCCCTCTGCTATTTCCTGCTGGCAGGGCTGTGCAGGAGGCTGATTTATACTACTACTGATCTGAGCATCTGGTAAGACACTCAGATAATGTCCGACTGTGTTTGCAAGGTGAACGGGGAGTGAGGGGGAGCTGACACAAGGGGTGAGAGCTTGAAGGCAGTTCAGCAGCCTGTGACTCCTCTCTGCTCTGTGTTCTACCAGCGCCACAGTGTATAACGCAGGCGCGCCGGACTGCAGACACTGCTGGCAGTTTGGGAGTTAATTCCCACTGTCGTCCTGCTGTAGGAACATAGCTGGTAAGTGCTCGCTCCCCCCCTCCCTTGGGGGGGCAGGGTAATAGGTGAAGGCACCACCCCTTTAGAGTCAATAAAAAGGAGGGTCATCCCTGTGTCCTGCCTCTCAGTCTCCGGCACCTCTGGAAGGAAGCTTCCCACCCTCCCTCCCTTTGGTTATTGTTACAATGTTTTGTATTGTCTTTTCAGTTCTGATTCAAGTCACAGCTGGAGGTCGGAGGATGACAAAAGTTACAGCAGAGGGGAAGGCGGACTTGCGCACCAATGTTTGGTGTGGCATAGCGCTTCTCGCACTCCGGGGACCGGCTTTGGGCCGGGCAGTTATTGTTGGGTTATTCTTAAAGGATTGAGCTAAAATAAGAATAAAGCTGTGACCGACCTTTCACCCACAAAAACTTGGCTGTTTGTGTCGTTTTTCAGGCAGAGAGACAGGAGTTTGTGTGAGGTGTGTCAGTTGTCTGCAGTCCATGCACTGAACGTATATACTGTGGGATCTTTTACAGCCTTCCCTCATAGGTATACATCAGGAATCCTCCTGGCGTACACCTCCGACGGACGGCTCACAACGTGATGTGAACCCACCAAAGTTTTATGGCAAAAGATTCAGTAAAACTTGTGTTAGGTCAACTGTCTATGTACACCTTTGCTATCCCTGATTCCCATGTAATACTCATTATGCTGCTCCCTCCATGCTTCTGCCTCTTCATAGTGTACATCTGTGTTTCTACCAAGTATCTAGTCTGTCTATCTTCAATATCACCCCTCCTGCCTGTTTATCCTATGTCTCCAACACTTCGTGTGCTGTCTAGATCTCATAAACTTACATTCATGTTTTAGTGGTTGTTTAGACTATACCTGTGGTTTTCCTGCATTTATGGTGCCTCCTGAGCTTCTGGTGCTTGACCCCTGTGGGCCAGTTGCAACTACACTGGGACTATCCCAGGACGTAGCTGTCCAGTTGCTCCCCTTCAGCGACAGCCAGATTTTGTATACAAATTAAATGGTGAATACCAGGGAGCACTGGAATAAGGCCTTTGGGGTCTAGCCCATAGCCAAAATGGTTAGTTAGAACAGTGGGTCCATGGATCCCACTAGTCCAGCTCAAATGGACCTGCCAGAAATGTGCCAAGAACTTTACCATCTACGTACAAGTCAAGATCACATATTGTCCTATCTGCATGTTGTGTCTGGACTCCGTGTCTACTGCCACAGTCTCTGTCCCCTATTGGCAAGTTGTCTCTTCTGGAGGAACCAGTCCCATATTGTCTCCACTTCCACGTTATGATGGTGACACAAAGATTTACCATAGTTTTTTAAATCCACGCACCCTTCCTTGATGCGACAGTTTCCATCTGATTGAGCAAAAGTAGCCTTTATCATTTCTCATTTGCAAGAAGAAGCCCTGGCATGGGCAAATCCTATATGGTCCAATTACAAGTAAAATACAATTGTTCTTGGACTCTTTCCAGAGAACATGTTTTTTAGGAACCTGGATGTGCTTCCTTGGCAACCTCCTCAGTGTCACACCTATGAAAAGGTTATTTTACTGTCAGCCAATGTGCAATCCAGTTCCTGAACCCTGGCCTCAGAACTGGCCTGAAATAATGAAGTCTTGATTTCTGCTTCCTGGAAGACTTTCTGATCAAATAAAAGATGAGTTGGCAGGTTGGGACCTTCCTACCTTTGTGGATAAGCTGATAATTTTGGCTACTCAAGTGGACCTACGTACAATTTCATAAGCATGCCAAGGAAGTGTCCAGAAAAAGAGACCCCTTCAACTGGTACTAATTTCTCAGGAACTGCTAATGCCATCTTCTTCTTGCTCACCAGCTACAGTACCTGAACCTATGCAGGTGGATAGAAGAAGGCTGAGATAGAAGGTAACCACATGCAGTACAGACCAAAAGTTTGGACACACCTTCTCATTCAAAGAGTTTTCTTTATTTTCATGACTATGAAGGCATCAAAACTATGAATTAACACATGTGGAATTATATACATAACAAACAAGTGTGAAACAACTGAAAATATGTAATATTCTAGGTTCTTCAAAGTAGCCACCTTTTGATTTGATTACTGCTTTGCACACTCTTGGCATTCTCTTGATGAGCTTCAAGAGGTAGTCCCCTGAAATGGTCTTCCAACAGTCTTGAAGGAGTTCCCAGAGATGCTTAGCACTTGTTGGCCCTTTTGCCTTCACTCTGCGGTCCAGCTCACCCCAAACCATCTCGATTAGGTTCAGGTCCGGTGACTGTGGAGGCCAGCTCATCTGGCGCAGCACCCCATCACTCTCCTTCATGGTCAAATAGCACTTACTTTCAAAGTTTTCCCAATTTTTCGGCTAACTGACTGACTGACCTTCATTTCTTAAAGTAATGATGGCCACTAGTTTTTCTTTACTTAGCTGCTTTTTTCTTGCCATAATACAAATTCTAACAGTCTATTCAGTAGGACTATCAGCTGTGTATCCACCTGACTTCTCCTCAACGCCACTGATGGTCCCAACCTCATTTATAAGGCAAGAAATCCCACTTATTAAACCTGACTGGGCACACCTATGAAGTGAAAACCATTTCAGGGGACTACCTCTTGAAGCTCATCAAGAGAATGCCAAGAGTGTGCAAAGCAGTAATCAAAGCAAAAGGTGGCTACTTTGAAGAACCTAGAATATGACATATTTTCAGTTGTTTCACACTTGTTTGTTATGTATATAATTCCACATGTGTTAATTCATAGTTTTGAGGCCTTCAGTGTGAATCTACAATTTTCATAGTCATGAAAATAAAGAAAACTCTTTGAATGAGAAGGTGTGTCCAAACTTTTGGTCTGTACTGTATGTACTAATGGACTGTTTCTGTACTGTGGTAGAGAAGGTCACTTCACCTGAAGCTGTCCCCAAAAAGCTGGGAGGCCCTAGAGCTTAAGGTTGGTAGGAAAGACAATTCTGAGTGAAGATCTGTCCTCTCCAAGATTGCACTTGTCTGTGACATTATCATGTGGTGTTACTAGGTTCACTATGTTGACCCTCCTTAATTATGGTTCGGCAGGTAGCTTTTTGCATTAGGCTGTGGTGGATCCTTATTGGATACCAATTTGATGCCTTGAGAGACCTGTGGTGGTGACATCCATTGATGGAAAGACTCTTTCCTAGTCCATACAGTTTGCCACTATTCCCTTGGATCTGCAAGTGGGTGCATCCAGGGCCGTCTTTAATATTGATTGGACCCTGGGCAAGAATTTACTTGGGCCCCCTGGATCCCGCCCCCCCCCCACACTTTGCTGTACTTGCTATACAGCAGCACTTACCTGTCACGTCCAGGGCCTCCAGGTGACGTCTCCTCTCTGTCATCATCCTCTCTGTAGATCTTCTCTCTCATCATCTTCTCCACTCGGTCTGGACAACTTCTCTCAGCCGCCTCGTCTCTGCAGAGTGTGACACACAGACATCTTAGCTTCCTCACATTCTATCATTATCCCCCAACTGGAGTCCCCACAGTGTTATCCTGCTGCTTGCTGTGCCCCCCCTTCCCAGGGGTGTAGCTATAGGGGGTGCAGAGGTAGCAGTCGCTACCGGGCCCAGGAGCCTGAAGGGGCCCAAAGACACTTGTGCCGCATAAGAAGACACACAAAGCACTGAGGGAAGGGGGGCGCCCAAGCTGAACTCTTGCACCGGAGCCCATGAGCCTTTAGTTACGCCCCTGTTCCCCCCCCCAATACCCCCAAATACTCTCCTGAAGAAACATTACTGCCCCCCATAGTAATAGTGCTCCTCATAGTCCCACCAATAGTAATTCCCTTCTAGAATGCCCTCATTAGTAACACTGCCCCAACCGTGATAATGCTCCTCAACAATGCCCCCATTATTGGAAGAGCCCTCCCATATTAATAATACCCTCACAGAGTCCCCAGTAGAAATAAGGCCCCCTATTGTTCCCCCAGTGGTAATAAAGCTCCCTACAGACCCCTCAGTAGTAATAAGGCCCCCATAGTGTGCTTAGTAGAAATAAGGCGGATCTATAAGACCCTCCTATAGAGCCCCCAGTAGTAATAAGACCACCTATAATGTCCCCTGGATCTGCAGTGCCCCCTGCAGTTACAATCCTCCCTCCACCATACAGTCCCATGTAAATAACATCACCTCCTCCCCAGCCGCCTCCAACGCACAATCCCATGTAAACACCACCCCCTAAGGCTACTTTTACACTTGCGTTCGTGCGGATCTGTCCTGTACTTGTACAGGACGGATCCGCACCGATAATACAAACGAATGCATCCGTTCAGGACCGATTCGTTTGTATTAGATTTGAATTTCTAAGTCCCAATACGGATCCGTTTACAATTGCACCATTTTGTGTCAATGCAAAGGGATCCGTCCCCATCTACTTACATTGTAAGTCAGGACGGATCCGTTTGACTCCGCAAGGCCATGCGGACACAAAAACGCTGCTTGCAGCATTTTGGGGTCCGCCTCCAAAACGGAACGGGGGGCTGTACGGAGCCGAAAGAATGCATTCTGAATGGATCTGCATCCATTCAGAATGCATTGGGGTTAAACTGATGCATTTGGGGCTGCTTGTGAGAGCCTTGAAACGGATCTCACAAGCGGATCCCCAAACCCAAGTGTGAACGTAGCCTAAACATTAAGTCCCATGTACATAAACATCATTCCCCCCCACCATCCACTTTCAACATACAGTCCCATGTAAATAACATCACTCCCTCCCCCAGCCACCTCGAGCACACAGTTCCATGTCAATAACATCCCTCCTTTCAGCCCTAGATACAAAAAAAATATATTAGGTCAGCACTACTCACTGGAGTCCCAGTATTCCGATTCGTGGTGGTGCCTGCAGCGTTGGATCCCGGTCTGGGAGTTCCCGTAGTAAATAGCAAAACATGAAGAAGCCGCGGCACTCAGATGGTTCAATCCCAATTTCTTTTATTTCACCTCTTGTGGCAACATTTCGACCGAGTGGTCTTTATCAAGCTTGATAAAGACCACTCGGTCGAAACGTTGCCACAAGAGGTGAAATAAAAGAAATTGGGATTGATCCATCTGAGTGCCGCGGCTTCTTAATTTTTTTCCTTTCAGCCCTAACATACTTCCTAGTTAAATAACTACAACCCCCAGCATTGCTCTGCCTCTCCCTTCACTTACCTCTCCTCATATACAGACATCAGAATTAGGCTCCTTCTCCTTTTCACTCCGGTCCAATCCTGCACTGGTCACATGATGGTGACATTATCCAGGTCATCCTTTCACAGCCTGTTTTGCTGATCACATGACCTGTGATGTCACCACAGGTCCTTCACCTCTTCCCAGACAGTGTATATTAGATTCAATTGTATTGCCGTATACGGCAATACAGTTGTATCTAGCAGGCAGGCAGGACATTCGGGGCCTGGGACAAAACATCAGGAGCCCAGGCCCCGAATGTTTTAACCTAGCGACAAATGTTTTAACCTAGTGACTAGTGAATGGGAGTCAGGAAACGGAGTTCCCTTGGGCCCCCAGGAGCAACTGGGCCCGGGGCAGCTGCCCCTTTTGCCCTACGGCAAAGACGGCCCTGGGTGCATCCCATTCAGAGCCATGGCTTGGTAGGCCTAATCCTGTTCTGGACTGGAGTTCCTATCAGATTCTTCGCTAGGAACCAGATATCAGATTGTCACATCAAGTGTCTAACTTCAGTTCAGTCTGTTCATCTTCCATCTGTATCTCTACTCTCCCCAAGATGCACCAGTAGCTTACTGCAATGGTGTTGCTGTTTCTGATAAGAAGGCGGCAGAATCTCTGACACTTCTCCCTCTTTCTGATTTGATCCCTGAACAAATCGTCTACCCCAACATGAGCCAAATGAAAATATTAAAGCCAATACCCCATCAAGATTCTTTAATTGTTCTGCCCAGGAGAAGGAACAGGCCAGTAGAGATGTCGCAAACATAAAATTTTCCGTTCGCGAGCAGCGAACGCGAATTTCTGCAAATGTTTGCGAACCGGGCAAACCGCCATAGACTTCAATAGGCAGGCAAATTTTAAAACCCACAGGGACTCTTTCTGGCCACAATAGTGAATGAAAAGTTGTTTCAAGGGAACTAACACCTGGACTGTGGCATGCCGGAGGGGGATCCATGGCAAAACTCCCATGGAAAATTACGTAGTTGACGCAGTCGGGTTTTAATCCATAAAGTGCATAAATCACCTAACATTCCTAAATTGTTTGGAATAACGTGCTTTAAAACATCAGGTATGATGTTGTATCGATCAGGTAGTGTAAGGGTTACGCCCGCTTCACAGTGACAGACCAAACTATGACAGACCAAATTCCCCGTTTAACGCACCGCAAACAACTGCAAACAGTCCATTTGCACAAGCGCAAACTCCCAATTTGCACAAGGTTGGATACCAAGCTAGCCATGTCCCGTTCCTTGTTCTCACTGACGTCATTGAAGGTCTCTTCCTCCACCCAGCCACATACAACACCAAGGGTCCCCGAAAGGTGACAACAAGCCCCCTGGGACGCCTGCTGTGGTTGGTCTTCCACCTCCTCAAAGCCACCTTCCTCCTCTGACTCCTCTTCTTCAGACTCCTCTCTCTGCGTTGCCGCAGGTCCAGCAATCGACGACGACAAGGCTGCTTCTGGTGGTGATGGTGACCACAACTCTTCCTCTTCATGCTCATCTACGGCCTGATCCAGCACTCTTCGCAGGGCAAGCTCCAGAAAAAACACATATGGGATGAGGTCGATGATGTTGCCTTGGGTTTGACTGACCAGGTTTGTCACCTCCGCAAAAGGACGCATGAGCCTACAGCAATTGTGCATGAGTGTTCAGTAACGCGGCCAAAAAATACCCAGTTCCGCAGAGTCTGTCTTCTTTTTTTTAAATTAAAAAAATCTGTTCTTACCAGTTTAATCTCTGTTTTGTCTCTTATCAGGGGCCGCTGTGGTGTATGGAATAGATTATAGGAACCGGGAGATGGAAAAAGATGCTTAGTTGGTCCTCTTAATTCCAATTTGGGGCACTGCGCATGCGCCGTGCAATGTACCGTGCTACCCGATATGAGTGGTATTTTAAGTAGTACTATTCCTATCAGTTTAATCCCTGTTTCGTCTCCTATCAGGGGCCGGTGTATGGAATAGATTTTAGGAACCGGAAGATGGAAAAAGATGCTTGGTTGGTCCTCTTACTTCCAATTTGGGGCACGGCGCGTGCACTGTGCAATGTACTGTGCTACCCGATATGAGTGGTATGTTAAGTAGTACTATTCCTACCAGTTAAAAAAAAAAACAGCTCCGCAGAGGCTGTCCTAGTACCCCGGTCATACAAATACTCATTGATGGCTTTTTCTTGTTGGAGCAGGCGGTCGAACATTAGGAGTGTTGAATTCCAACGTGTCAGGCTGTCGCAAATCAAGCGCCTCACTGGCATGTTGTTTCGCCACTGAATAACGGAAAAGTGTGCAATGGCCGTGTAGGAACGCCTGAAATGGCCACACATCTTCCTGGCCTGCTTGAGGACGTCCTGTAAGCCTGGGTACTTATGCACAAAGCGTTGTACGATCAGATTCAACACATGTGCCATACACGGCACATGTGTCAACTTGCCCAAATTCAATGCCGCCAACAAATTGCTTCCGTTGTCACACACCACTTTGCCGATCTCCAGTTGGTGTGGGGTCAGCCACTGATCCACCTGTGCTTTCAGGGCGGACAGGAGTGCTGGTCCGGTGTGACTCTCTGCTTTCAGGCAAGTCAACCCCAAGACGGCATGACACTGTCGTATCTGGGATGTGGAATAGCCCCTTGGGAGCTGGGGGATGCAGTTGATGTGGAGCAAGACGCAGCAGCAGTAGAGGACTCAGCCGAGGAGGTTAGCGAAGAGGATGGAGTAGGAGGAGTAGAGGAGGTGGCAGCAGGCCCGACTGCAAGTCATGGCGGTGTCACCAACTCCTCTGCAGAGCCACGCATTCCATGCTTGGCAGCCGTCAGCAGGTTTACCCAATGCGCAGTGTACGTGATATACCTGCCCTGACCGTGCTTTGCAGACCAGGTATCAGTGGTCAGATGAACCCTTGCCCCAACACTGTGTGCCAGACATGCCATGACTTCCTTTTCCACAATAGAGTACCGGTTGGGGATTGCCTTTTGTGAAAAGAAAATTCGGCCGGGTACCTTCCACTGCGTTGTCCCAATAGCTGCAAATTTTTTGAAGGCCTCAGTCTCCACCAGCTTGTATGGTAAAAGCTGGCTGGCTAAGAATTCCGACAAGCCAGCTGTCAGACGCCGGGCAAGGGGGTGACTCTTGGCTTCTTACGCTCAAACATTTCCTTGACAGACACCTGACTGTTGGCAGATAAGCAGGAACTGCTGAAGGTGAGAGGCGGAGTGGTGTGTGGTTGAGAGGGGGCAAGGAGGACAGCAGTGGTTGACGTGGCTGAAGATGCTGGACCAGGAGAAGGATGGTGGCTTTGAGTTTGTGTGCTGCTTGTACTCATCATGTGTTGATCCCATAGGTGTTTGTGATGTGAGATCATGTGCCTTCGCAAAGCAGTTGTACCTAGGTGAGTGTTGGACTTCCCACAACTCAGTTTCTTTTGGCACAGATTGCAAATGGCATTGCTGTTATCAGAGGCAGACACACAAAAAAAATGCCACACTGCTGAGCTTTACAATGACAGAATTCTGGTGGTGGCAACAGCATGCGTTGATTGGCGTGCTGTCTGGCTGACCCCAGGGGCCGATACATGCTGTCTGACTGTGCCACTAGCTCCTTGCGACGACCTCCCCCTGCTTCCAACTCGTCTCCTCCTCCTCTCTGTCTCCCCATCTGAACTTTCCCCCTGTTCTTCTTCTCTTCGAGCGGGCACCCACGTGACATCCACGAACACATCGTCATCATCAACTGCTTCACTTGTATCTGACAACTCAGCAAAGGAAGCAGCAGCGGGTACAACATCATCTACATCACACCATACGTCCATGTGTGTAATGATGCCTGACTGAGACATATCCCTGTTATCTACATCCTCTGGCAATAATAATTGCGCATCACTCATTTCTTCCAACTGATGTGTAAATAACTCCTCTGACAGATCAAGTGAAGCAGCTGTGGTGCTAGTGTTGGTGGTGGCGGTTGGCGGGCGAGTGGCAACTTGAGAGGTGCCCGAAGCTGAGTTGGAGGAGGATGGTGCGTCAAGGTTCCGAGCGGAAGCTGCAGAAGATTGGGTGTCCTGTGTTAGCCAGTCAACTATGTCCTCAGAACTTGTCGAGTTCAGGGTACGTGGCCTCTGAACACTGGGCATTATACTAGGGCCAAAGGAAATCACAGCACCACGACCACAACGGCCCGTGCGGGGTGGCCTGCCTCTGCCTGTCATTTTTTTTCCGATTAGTTGTACTATGCGAGCTAACCTGCAAGCTACTGTGACACCAGATATGGGTGGTGCAACTGGGCACTGGCAGTAGTGGGCACAGTACACGCTGTGGGCCTGACACACACGTTTGCAGGCAACTGCAATTAGATTACAGTGAATTATTTTTTTTTGTCTTAAATGCAAGCTACTGTTACACCAAATATGAGTGGTGCAACTGGGCACTGGCAGTAGTGGGCACAGTACACGCTGTGGGCCTGACACACACGCTTGCAGGCAACTGCAATTAGATTACAGTGAAAATTTTGTTTTATTTTCTTAAATGCAAGCTACTGTGACACCAGATATTAGTGGTGGCACTGGGCACTGGCAGTAGTGGGCACAGAACACTCTGTGGGCCTGACACATGCTGGCAGGCAACTGCAATTAGATTACAGTGAAAAAATGGTTTTATTTTTTTAAATGCAAGCTACTGTGACACCAGATATGAGTGGTGGCACTGGGCACTGGCAGTAGTGGGCACAGTACACGATGTGGCGGGCCTGACACACAAGCTTGCAGGCAACTACAATTATATTACAGTGAAAACATTTTATATTTTTTTAAATGCAAGCTTACTGTGACACCAGATATGAGTGGTGGCACTGGGCACTGGCAGTAGTGGGCACAGTAGACTCTGTGGGCCTGACACACGCTGGCAGGCAACTGCAATTAGATTACAGAGAAAAAAAAAACTAGCCCTAAAAAGGGCTTTTTGGGGTGCTGTCAGGACGCTGTCCTTACAGCAGATCAGGTGAGTCTTTTAGGACTGGAGTGGACACAGAACACTAGCCTAGCTAACGATTTCCCTATTAAATCAGCAGCAGCTGTACTGTCCCTGCTCTCACTAACACTGCAGCTTCCGAATGAATCTAAGATGGATGCTGTCCTTGCTTTTTGATAGGAGGTGGGAGGGTCTGGGAGGGAGGGTATGCTGCTGATTGGCTGGAATGTGTCTGCTGACTGTGAGGTACAGGGTCAAAGTTTCCTCAATGATGACGTATTGTCGGTTATATAAAGCAATTGCTTTATATAAAGATAAAAATTTTAACGGATCAAAAGAAAAATTATGCAAACGATATTGACCTGTGAGATGGACATAAGCATCTCAAAAAGAGTTCGATCAAGAACCTGATTATTTTGTGCAATCAGTAAAACAGGGTACAAGCGTCTATGCAAAAATATAAATGGTTTATTATACAATAGTTTACAATACAATCAAAAATGAATCAACATAAATTTCAATAATATACAATGATATGCAGTACCCAGAATTCACCACTATATGATGCCAACAAAACAATACTCAACCAACACAAGAATATTATGCAATACAGCTTTAAATTTGTGAGAGATGTACAATCAATGGATTATGCGGAAAACTCAATCAAGAAGATGACAGATACGAGCCCTTGCTACGCCCAAAATTGATGACCAAACTCAGATAATGGTAGTATTGCAACAAAACTTATAAATTATTGGCTTGATATCAAACTAGGGAATATTAAGATTCCCAACAGAGAGTTTCTCCAATATTATCCCCTTTATTCAGTTATATGCATCGTAACTGAAATAAGAGAGAATACTGATGTAGCTACTAACGTTACACATCCGCAAATGAGCGGGTATCTGGCTAATTATCAAGCCAATTAATTTAGATCAATACTACATAAAACAAAAATATACATTACCCAAGGGTCAAGTGATGTGCAGAATCTTGGGGCAGCCAGCTCTCAAGAGTTTTTCCCGATAATCCAAATGATTCTCCAGAGATCTATAATCCAAATGTTTTTTTGTTTGTCTTTTTTTTTTTTCTTCTGGTATCTGGTTTCTTAACCCAAAACTTATCGGATGAACACGCCCTCCGAGTTTGGAACTTTCCAATCATTGTTGGATGGGTGTGTGCATTGATAAGGAGCATGACGTCATAATACTACCCAGAATGCACTTTTGCTACTGATGTAGTATTAACTGCTCATATCTAGGTGGCACTGTTGTCTAAGCAATAGGCATCATACCATTAAGGGTTAACTCATACATGCCTGATATTTTCACTACTACACCTCTGACGTCTAGAGGCCTTGTCTCAGGGCCGAGGGACAAACTTTGATACATGAATGTATACTTTGAGGAACATCTAGACAATTCTCACACTGTGGAATTCATGTTCAGATAGGAAAAACAATGAAGCCTCAGAATCTGCAGGTGCGGTGTATCTTCTAACTTTCTAAATGTATAATATATTGTTACTATAACACTAGCTTTTGAACAGCACAGTAATCTTCTCATGGACTTACTTTGGCCTACAGGAAAATCCATACAAAACAGTGAATATAAATCAACATTGCTCTCGCAGGCAATGAATACCCATTATAACTAAAATAAGTAGATATAACTGTTTACACTTATGAAAAAGCACAACAAATCCCCCTTCATTACAATGTAATCCAATAGAGAAGTTGGACTACATTGGAATGTCACAAAGGGCTTTTCATTCGGATTCTTCAGAGACATTAGTTATTGTTTAAACTGTTTGTTATTCTCATGAAGATTTATTGAATGAGTCAATAACTTTGTATCACGGTCGGCGTGGCTATCACATACGTGACACAGAGGGAGGGAACGAGGAAGGCCCTGCCCAAGTGAGAGGGAAGATGGTGACCCCTGACTCACCTGGCGGCTGGCACCTGGCTGCCCTGACGTCCCTAGACGGGTTCCTCACCCGTACGCCGATCACGTGCCTAAAGCCCTGGCTTTCCCTGAGCTGAGCCCTAGGTAGTGAACAGGGCGATGGGAACACTAGTCCGCACCACTCACTCTAAGGGAAAACACCAAGGGGAGGACAGACAACACAGACTCAACATATATTCCCAGGTGGGCGACAACAGGAGACAACAAAGCCAAACAGGGATCCGGAGGGTAGCACACAGGAACAACAACCAGGATTAACCACTCCAGTGGGTCAGTATAGATGTCCAGGCAGGAAGCTCTATAACTGGCAACTAGAGAAGTGTGAGGGGAGAATATAAGGAGGTAGGGAGTGGCAGACAAGAAACAGCTGAGGAGGAGAAGCTACGGATCCCTGAGAGAGACAAAAAGGATAGCAAGGCAAACACAGAAAACAATAACTAAGAAACACCGTGATCTTTAGATATAGAGCGCGCAGCCACCCGCTGCGACTTCCTGACCCCGGGTATAACGGAGTCAGACGTGGCTCTTGATACCCTCATGACAGTACCCCCCCTTTCACGAGGGGCCTCCGGACACTCAGGACCAGGTCTCTCCGGATGAGAGGCATGGAAAGTCTGAATTAACCTGTTGGCGTTTACCTCTGACGCTGGAACCCACATTCTTTCCTCGGGACCGTAACCCCTCCAATGCACAAGATACTGAAGAGAGCGGCGGACCCGACGAGAATCAACAATTCTGGCTATTTGAAACTCCAGATTACCATCCACAATAACAGGAGGAGGTGGCAGCGGCGATGGTTCTAGAGGTGGAACATACTTCTTGAGTAACGATTTATGGAAGACGTTATGGATCTTAAAAGTCTGAGGTAGCTCCAGGCGAAAAGCCACAGGGTTAATGACGGCTACTATTTTATAGGGACCAATGAACCTAGGACCCAGTTTCCAAGAAGGAACCTTCAACTTAATATTCCTAGTAGACAACCACACATAGTCATTCACTCCTAGGTCCGGACCTGGCGACCGTTTCTTATCGGCCATGCATTTATAATTACCACTCATCTTTTTCAAGTTAACTTGCACCTTCTGCCATACCGATGAAAGAGATGAAGAAAACCTTTCCTCTTCGGGAACCCCAGAAGACCCCCCCTCTTTGAAAGTACAAAATTGGGGATGAAAACCGTATGCACCAAGGAATGGTGACTTGCCAGTGGACTCCTGATAATGATTATTTATGGCAAACTCAGCTAACGGTAAATATGATGACCACAACTCTTGGTTTTCAGACACAAAACACCTTAAATATGTTTCTAGGTTTTGGTTGGTACGCTCAGTCTGTCCATTCGACTGAGGATGGAAAGCTGAGGAAAAGGACAAGTGAACCCCTAAACGGGAACAAAAAGCTTTCCAAAACTTAGAAATAAACTGGGTTCCCCGATCCGAAACCACATCGGAAGGGACCCCGTGAAGCTTCACGATTTCACTGATAAACACCTGAGCGAGAGTTTTAGCATTAGGAAGTGCGGGTAGCGCAATAAAGTGTACCATTTTGCTAAACCTGTCTACTACTACCAAGATGATAACTGTTTTACCCGCCGACAATGGTAAGTCAGTGATGAAATCCATTGACAGATGTGTCCATGGCCTATTGGGGATGAAAAGTGACAATAAAGACCCTGCTGGACGTGTATGAGAGACTTTCGCGCGTGCACAAGTAGAACAAGTAGACACGAAATCCATTACATCCTGACGCAACCTTGGCCACCAAAAACGACGAGATAAAAGCTCCAAGGTTGCTTTACTACCCGGGTGTCCAGCAAGTGCCGAATTATGATGTTCTTTTAATAATTCAAGACGCAGGTTTAACGGTACAAACAATTTCTCTGAGGGGCAAGAGGCCGGGGCGTCCCCCTGAGCCTCTAACACCTTTCCCTCTAGAACAGAGTGTACAGCAGAGACAACCACTCCTCTTTGTAAAATAGGTACCGGATCACAAACATTACCCCCTCCAGGGAAACTACGAGATAATGCGTCTGCCTTGGTATTTTTTGCCTCAGGACGATAGGTGATTACAAAGTTAAATCTGGTAAAGAATAGCGACCACCTAGCTTGTCTAGGGGTGAGACGTTTATCCGATTCTAGGTACAGAAGGTTCTTGTGATCCGTAATCACCGTGACGGGGTGGATTGCTCCCTCTAAGAAGTGACGCCACTCTTCAAGCGCCAGTTTAATCGCCAACAGTTCCCTATTTCCAATATCATAATTCTTCTCCGCAGAAGATAATTTTTTGGAAAAGAAAGCGCAAGGACGCCATTTGCAAGGAGACGGACCCTGAGACAATACAGCTCCCACTCCCACCTCTGACGCATCTACCTCGACAATAAAAGGCTGGGAGACATCAGGTTGAATTAGAACAGGTGCCGAGGTAAACCTCTCCTTTAGAGAGGAAAATGCATCTTTAGCGGCGTCAGACCATTTGGAAAAATCCGTCCCCTTCCTAGTCATGTCGGTAAGGGGTTTAACGATCACTGAATCATTTTTAATGAACTTTCTATAGAAATTAGCGAAACCCAAAAACCGTTGTAGGGCTTTAAGGTTCTCAGGAAGATCCCAATCTAAAATTGCCTGGACCTTCCCAGGATCCATGCGGAAACCTGAAGCAGATAATAGATATCCCAGGAACTGTAATTCCTGAACAGCGAAGACACATTTTTCAATTTTCGCATATAATTTATTCGTCCGTAGGACCTGCAGTACTTGCCTGACATGCACCTCATGTGTTTTCAGATCAGCCGAATAAATTAAGATATCATCTAGGTATATGACTACAAACCTGCCGATGAGATGACTAAAAATATCATTAACGAAATGTTGGAAGACAGCAGGGGCATTGGTCAGACCGAAAGGCATAACTAGATTTTCATAATGCCCGTCAGGGGTGTTAAAAGCTGTCTTCCACTCATCCCCTTCCCTGATACGAATCAGATTGTAGGCCCCCCTAAGATCAAGTTTGGAGAACCACTTAGCACCCGCAATCTGATTAAAAAGGTCAGGAATGAGAGGAAGAGGGTATGGGTCACGGATGGTTATCTGGTTTAACTCACGGAAATCTAAGCAAGGACGCAGGCCCCCATCTTTCTTTTTAACAAAGAAAAACCCTGCAGCCACGGGTGAAGAAGAGGGTCTGATGTGTCCCTTAGCCAGACTCTCGGAGATATAATCTTTCATGGCTTGTCTCTCGGGACCCGAAAGATTATACAACCTGGACTTGGGTAATTTTGCCCCGGGAATCAGGTTAACCGGGCAATCATAAGGACGATGAGGTGGTAGTTTCTGACAACCCTTTTCAGAAAAAACGTCCTCAAAGTCCGAAATAAATGTAGGTAGGGAAGCTATGGAGGCGATTAAGCAATTGTTATTTAAGCAATTCTCTCTGCAATGCTCACTCCACTCCAATATCTCCCTGGCCTGCCAATCCACCACTGGATTGTGCGCTACCAACCAGGGAAGACCCAATACCACCGGAGAGGGAAGGCCCTCCAGAACGTAACATGAAAGACACTCATTATGGTGGTCCCCTACCCGAAGGTGTAAATTACGAACAATGTGGGTGAGGTTTCTCTGAGACAGAGGAGTAGAATCTATAGCGAATACGGGAATAGGTCTCTGCAGCGTACAGAGAGACAAACCCATAGTGCGGGCAAAATGGGCATCAATCAAGTTTACCCCTGCTCCACTGTCTAGAAAAACAGAAATAGACTCCGTCTTAACACCAAAAACAATGACCGCTGGTAACACAAATTGAGATGTTCGTATGGAGGAAACGTATACCCCCCGGCTGACATCCTCCGCACAGCCCGGGGTTAGTATTTTTCCGACGGTCTTTTGTTTTTGAGAAAGGAGGGACAGACATTAACGAAATGACCCCTCCCCCCACAGAAAAAACAAGCCCCCCCCCCTACGGCGAACCTCGGGAGGACGGACCTGACGAGAAGTTCCGCCTAGCTGCATAGGCTCATCTAAGTCAGTACAGGCTGACTGTTGCTTGGGAGAGGTAACCAATTGCTCCGGAATTTTCGATCTCTCCCTAAGACGTCTATCTATTCTGATAGAGAGGGACATAACAGCATCAAGGGAAAGGGGGGTCTCATACAGCGCCAGTGCATCCTTAACCCTTTCAGATAACCCAGAGCAGAACTGACTCCTGAGAGCTGGGTCGTTCCACTGAGTATCCGTAGCCCACCTACGGAACTCTGAGCAATATTCCTCTGCTGACCGATCTCCCTGTAGGAGTCTCCGTAACTTCGACTCAGCCAGGGCGACTCGGTCAGGGTCATCATATATGAGACCCAAAGCCCCAAAAAATCCCTCCACTGACCGAAGAGCCTGAGAACCAGGGGGTAACGAGAACGCCCAGGATTGCGGATCCCCCTGAAGCAGGGAAATGACAATCCCAACCCGCTGTTCTTCATGACCTGAGGAGTAAGGGCGCAACTTAAAATATAATTTGCAGGCCTCACGGAACGTCGCAAATTTGTCCCTTCCCCCAGAAAATATGTCGGGAAGAGCAACCTTGGGTTCAGTGACAACCTGGTTACCCATAGCAACCGCTAGGGGTGCGGTCTGCTGCATTTGCTGCTGTTGTTGGAGAACAGACGCCTTCAATCCTGCCACCTCCAAAGACAGGCTTTGAAGCTGTTCTGCCAAGGCATCAATAGGATCCATATTGGATTCTAAGTAGAGAGAGAAAAAAAAACAACAAACAAAAAATTAAAAAAAATTATTTTTTTTTCTCTCAAAAAGTAAGGGCCAGTTATAATATCACGGTCGGCGTGGCTATCACATACGTGACACAGAGGGAGGGAACGAGGAAGGCCCTGCCCAAGTGAGAGGGAAGATGTTGACCCCTGACTCACCTGGCGGCTGGCACCTGGCTGCCCTGACGTCCCTAGACGGGTTCCTCACCCGTACGCCGATCACGTGCCTAAAGCCCTGGCTTTCCCTGAGCTGAGCCCTAGGTAGTGAACAGGGCGATGGGAACACTAGTCCGCACCACTCACTCTAAGGGAAAACACCAAGGGGAGGACAGACAACACAGACTCAACATATATTCCCAGGTGGGCGACAACAGGAGATAACAAAGCCAAACAGGGATCCGGAGGGTAGCACACAGGAACAACAACCAGGATTAACCACTCCAGTGGGTCAGTATAGATGTCCAGGCAGGAAGCTCTATAACTGGCAACTAGAGAAGTGTGAGGGGAGAATATAAGGAGGTAGGGAGTGGCAGACAAGAAACAGCTGAGGAGGAGAAGCTACGGATCCCTGAGAGAGACAAAAAGGATAGCAAGGCAAACACAGAAAACAATAACTAAGAAACACCGTGATCTTTAGATATAGAGCGCGCAGCCACCCGCTGCGACTTCCTGACCCCGGGTATAACGGAGTCAGACGTGGCTCTTGATACCCTCGTGACACTTTGAGTGTGAGTTGGTGGTGACGATGTATCCTCTACAACGGAATATAAGTCTGATAAATGTTTTTTCTTATTCTCCATCTCTGCATGAATACTCATTAGGTTCCTTTTCAGTGAACCAATCTCAAGTTCCAATGTCTTAATAGAGATGGACTTAACAGCTGATACACCGGAGGCAATGACAGTGCAAACTACGGCAAAGATTATGGCGGCTGTAATCGCAGAAATGAATCGCTTTGGTCGACAACTTGTTGAAAACTGCTCTCTAGTCATGGTTTTCCTTGTCTTTTCCAGGATCTGTGTAATCCCTTCTTGGGAATAGCCGATGTGCATTTGATACCAAATCTTTATTTCCGGAGACGAAATCTCGGAAATGTTGAACTATCTTTTGAAGATCTTTTGGGATAGAATCCTCTTATTCGTCAAGAGGAATCCCGTGGTATCCTGTAGCATGATCCCAGATGAAGGGCCTGGTACAGCAATCTGCTCGGCCTGGAACTCCTTCCCCAAGATCAGGATGATGTAGATAACGGCAACAACACTCAATGCCATCTTGCGCCTGAAATATATTGTATGACAAATATAAGTACATACATCTTCCACTTTTTATCACTCCTGCAAGAAAAGAGTTAATACGACCATTCATCTTTGATTTGGCATCGTTTCTTTTCTTGGACAGAGCAAGTTCTCGATACAAAAGTGAGTCAAGAGATAATTAGTTACAGAGGAAAATACATGAGGATAGGTTAGTACATTTGTATGTTCATACTATAACAATCCTGGGTTTCCGTCTTTAGCTGGAACCTTAAGATCTCTTTACTCTTCATCACTTCATCATCCGGCAATCCTTCCATTTGGCGAAGTTGTGACCTAGGATGACAAACACGTAATTGATTAATATGCACCCATATCTCTATTAATTCATCCCCCTTAGGAATTTTGATCTTGTAGACCACAGGTGATAATTTGTCAATGACAACATAGGGTCCCTTCAAGGAAGGCAGGAACTTCTTTTCCTTCACCTGATCCCGGGCAAAGTTATAGAGATAAACCTGATTGGAAATTTGGTACTCCTTTTGAGTAGTCTTCAGATCATAGTTAGTTTTGGCGCTTACGGCTGCTTTCTCCAGATTCTTCTGGGCAAATGCAAAAGCATGTTGAAGGTGCTTACGTAGATTCTCTATGTATTGATGGGCTGTTGAAGCATTTATCATATTTTGGTCTGTTGTCCGGTAGATTAAATGCTGGGGTAACACCATCTTCCTTCCTGTGATCATTTCGAAGGGAGAAAGTTTGGTTGCTGCACTTGGAGTGGCTCTGATGGCCATGAGAACCAGAGGCAACTTTACATCCCAGTCCTTACCGGATTCATTGACAAATTTCTTTAGAATGTTGACAATTGTTTGGTTGTAGCGTTCCACTCCACCACTAGAGGCTGGCCGGTAAGCTATATGTAGCTTCCTTTTTACTCCCAGTATCTCCCACGTTTTTGTCATCACTTCACTAGTGAAATGACTTCCGCGATCGGACTCTATGCGTTGAGGAAGACCGAACCTGGAAAACACGTGGTTAATGAGTAGAGACGCACACACACTTGAACTGCAAATCTTGCAAGGCAAACATTCTACCCATTTTGTGAATAGACAAGTCACGGTTAACATATATCTGTTGCCTTTTGATGAAGTTGTTACTGGTCCAATAAAGTCAATCTGGATGTCTGACCATGGCATGGACATCCCCCTTTTCATCAGCGGTGCCCGATGAGTGGGTGCTTGCGGCTGGAATTGAGGGCATATTAAACATCCTTGACAATATGTGCGAACGTCTTGCAACATATGAGGCCAATAAGCGTAATCCCGTAGTAATTCATACGTTAACTTCTCACCTCGATGACCAGTCGTTGGGGCGTCATGGGCATGTTGTAACATCAAACCTCGGTATGCTGTGGGTACCACCCATTGTGAGATACCATTCTTCGAGGTTCTTACCAACAATCCATCCTGTAACGAGAATTGGGACTTACCCTTCATCAAAATTCGTAACTCTTCTTTGCCTGCACAGTCTTCCATAGTTACGGGACAATTCTGCGGATCTTCAATGTGTTTGTAAAACATACCAATGACTGGATCCCCCTCTTGACTCGCGATGAGATCCTCACTAGGGGAATCTTGGCTCCATTGTGCCACATTGGCTTCGGTTTCCTTTTGGGCCTGTCTTCTTGTCATTGCATCCACTTGGATAGTTCCCATGAGGTCATCAACGTTCAAGACTTTTCCATTAATGGCTGCTTGTTTAGCGAGGGAATCTGCCAAATCATTCCCCTCTTTATCTATACCTGGATATTTTGAGTGACCTCTTACCTTTTTCCAGTAAATGGTGAGACCATGGGTGGTAACCATGTCGTCAATCTTACAAAACCTTTTACCATGCTTGACAAGCTTATTGTTACTTCTTGCCATATTAGACCTTTTCCATCCAGGGAAGTACTCCACGAAGCTACTGCGAACATAATTAGAATCTGTGATTATAACAAACTCTTTAAGACCAGAAACAATAGCCATTTGTACAGCTTTATACACAGCGGTGAGCTCCGCGAACTGGCTACTTTTGGAACCAATTTTATATCCGACGGACATGTTTGGGAATGTGTTATTCCATACGATTCCGATACCTGCAACCAATTTGCGTTCAGTTTCTACATCGGTATGGAAAGAACAGACATCAACATATGCACATGGTAAGCATTTGCAGTATTCTTCTTCATAAGACTTGTATGGAGATGAATATTGTTCTTCCAGGAAATCATTTTGTGGCGATTCACCTTTATGTCCTGAATTGGAACAATCATGCAGTTCGGCTAATCCTTGAGCAACTGGATTCTTATTATTTTGTTTGTACCTGATTTCCAATGGCCATCCCATTAAGGACATCGTCCAGGCAGTTTTCCTGCTGTTTGATAAATTCCCATCCTTGATTCTATCACTCTGCAAATATTGCAGGGGTTGGTGTGCAGTCTCCACAATTATCTTTTCGCCCTGGATAAAACTTCTGAAATATTGCAAAGCCCACACAGTTGACAGTAATGATTTTTCACAGTCATTGAACTTTACCTCAACCGGTGACAAGGACTTGCTGGCATAGGCGATGATCTTGCTTAGGTTGTCCTGTTTTTGGAAAAGGACTGCACTCACGCTTTTGTCGGTGAAGCCTGTTTCAATGTAAAAGGGTTTTACACCTTTTGGATAGGCAAGGCATGGGGCCTGGATAAGTCTGGTTTTGAACTCATTCACAGCTTGCTCGTGACGCTCACTCCATTCCCATTTTACTCCTTTCTTCAGCAACTGCAAAAGAGGTTTTGTAATCTCGGCATAGATATCTATAAACTTACGTGAATAGTTCATCATGCCCAGGAAGGATCTCAACTCCTTGGTATTTGTAGATGACTTTGTGTTGATCACTGCTTCCACTTTCTTCTTCTGTGGGTTAATTCCATCAGCAGTGATTTCGTGACCTAAAAAATGGACTTTGGTACGACACCATTGAGCCTTCTGTAAAGAAAGTTTTACACCAGCGTTTCTTAGTTGGGTTAGTACATGCTTCAGTTCTGCAATATGCTCCTCAAAAGTTGTGCTTTTGATTAGGATGTCATCCACATAGGATAAGGTACCTCGTTCAGTGGCATCAGGCATTGCATTATGCATGAACACAGCAAACTCATGACCCGCATTTATGTACCCGAAAGGTAATCGGGTCCATGCATATTGTTGCTTTTCAAACGTAAAGGCCAGTTTGTATTGATCCCTCTCGTCCACTTTAATTGTCCAATATCCTTGCGCACAATCCAGAGCAGTGAAAATTTTGTATACCTGTATTTGTGCCAAACTCTGGTCAATATACGGCACGGGCCATTCGGACATGTATACACGTTTGTTTAACTGCCTTAGGTCTGAACAGAGACGGAATTGACCATTGGGTTTGAGAATCCCAAGCACAGGATGGTTGAACGAGCTGTGCACTGGACGGATGATCCCCCGCTTCTCCAAGTTTTTGACGATTTCCGATAGCGACTCATATGCCGCCAGCGGAAGTCGGTACTGTTTAACATATACAGGGGGTGCATTGGGATCCGTTTGGATTCTTGCAACGTGTAGGTCAGTTTCCCCACAGTCGTAAGAATCCTTAGCAAACATGTCCTGGAATTCGGCGAAGAGCCCCTTTAGCTGTTGACGCTCCAACTCCTCGGAACATGCGTCAGCCACAGAGATTTGCTCTTCCACCCATTCCTGAAATTCTGGAAAGATTTCAGGTTGACTTAACTCGTAAGCATCTTCAAGCTCACTAGTTAAATCGTTTTGAGTACTGCGTACCTTCTCCTTACCTTTTTGGCATGACTCGTACTCCTTCTCATCGATCTCATGGTTGAAAACTAATGATGACTCTTCGATGTGGCATGTACCTTCTTCAGAGCTGAAAGGATAAACAGAGTGGATATTAAATGACCCCTCAGGTGTTGAGGAAAAATGTTGTTCCACTACCTGTTCTTCTGTCAGGTATTCATCAGGAATAAGTCCAATGACATCATTTTGGAAACCAAAAGTGTAATAATCTGAATCCATAGCTAGACCAATTATAGTGTCTTTTTGTAGAGATATACTATGGGGAGCCATGTTATGAATTACCATATGCAATGGATCCTGATGAATGTTTACCATAGGAGTCGGCTTTACCTTCAGGCCGAGTTGCTGCATCCGGTTGGACAAACAGATCAAAGCATCTGCATTCTTCAGTCTTTGTCCTTTCTTTATTTGAATGGGAAGAAGAAGTGGTTTACATCCTTCAGGGATTTTAACTTCATCTGCAACCACGATACTCACGGCATAGGGCATCTGTTGTCCCCATCTCAAGGCTTGCTCTTCATTCTGGAATCCCTCCGGGTTCCCAGGTAATCTGGACCATAGAGTATTGTTGATCATATGAATTTGCATGGCAAATCGGTGTAGAAGGTCATTATCTATGTACATCTGGTACCGTGGTTCATTCAACACAATGAATAAATGTTCTGTGGTTTTATCTCCTATGGAAATAGACAAAAGACATCTTGCAATCACATTATGACTCTGTGAATCTCCATCCAGATCATGAATCCATTGGTCCTGTGGAGAGGAAACTTTACTCATTTTAGGATTAGCAATCTGTTTCAAGAGACTCAGGCTTATGTAACTGGCTTCGGATTTCAGATCCAACTTGGCGTATTTGACCCGGGCCATATTGTTCACCTGTACGGGAATCAATAAGTTATCATTAACCTTCTCAATCCGTACCATGGATTGAGTATGCCTGGTCAGGTTCGCGACTTCGTAACTTCTCCCTTTAAGAGAAATAGTTAATGCATCCCCATCCAGGGTTACCTTTTCAATTCTGTCCTTCTGGATGGTTATGGTATGTGCGGCACCGTTGACGGCTTCCTCGGGCTCACCATTCTTCAGGATCGTGACATCCGGTGTTTGATTGTTCCTAAAATGCACTTCAACAGAGTTAAACCTTTCCTCAATCACATGACAATTACGTTGGGATTGTGCATTGCAAGAGTACTCATAGGCAATGGGTGCCTTCACCTGAGTCCAGACGGCTTCATTGATGAAGTCTACTATGGAACTCAATCTTTTCAGGAGGTTGATTCCTATGATCAGCCAATCATAGGGAAGGTCCACAATCAGTGTGGGATGTCTAATTATCTTCTTGCCAATTTTGAATTTTAACCATGATGTACCTTTTACCTGCAAAGCGTCTCCGCCGACACTTATCAAAGAGCCATCAAACGATTTCAGTTTCGGCTTCTTTGATGTCACCTCCAATACCTGTTGGAAATAACTATATGACAATATAGTGGCTTGTGATCCTGTGTCAAGTAAACCCCTGATTGACCCAATAAGTTCATCTTGGAGATAGGAATCAAGAAAATATCGGCCTTTGATCTGAAACAAATCACATAAAAAATGAGGGTGATCACTTATTTGACATTTGTTAAGGATTTTACCTTTCTGCAGCGTCGCGACCTCTGGTGAATTCTTGGAATTCCTGCTGCTCGCGGCGGCAGCAGTAGCAGCCCCCACCTTTGGGGAACACTGGATCACATCACAGCTTACAGACGGCAGCTCACAGGTTGACGCTGAGATGATAGGATCACTCACTGGAGAAGACACATTAGTGCTGGAATCATCATGATTAGACTGTAATATAGACAACATGTTAGACATCTCCTCCTTGGCCTCAATTTTAGGGTCAAGAACACTGCAAGGAAAAGTAGGATTAGAAATCACATTAGATTCTGTTACAACCATCTCTGTAGCCTTGCACCGGCCTGGGCTCTGACCCTGCCCTGCCTTCATTATGGGGCTGAGCTGGGTCCTGCAGTTGCCCCTAAAAAAGACTCAGGCTGTCTTCCAGTTGACACCTGGGACATTTTACTAATGATCTCCTGTAATTCGGCTACTTGATCTGCCAAATGATCCAAACGATTGTTTTGTTTGCGCACAGTTTGGACCTCTGGTGTTCCCTTATTGGAAGTGGGTGACCGACTTCTAGGTGAGGTAGGGGATTCAGGCCTACTTTCCTTCTGTTGTCTGGGCCTGTTGTTCCAGCGCCTGTATCCCTGGGGACCCCTATTGTAATACTGGGGACGGTAGTTAGACCTCCCAGCACTGGAGTTATCCCCCTCTGGCCCCTTGGGGCTCTGAGGTCTAACTTTCTTGGGTCCTACCTGTTGTCTCTGGGTTTGTTGGACAGGTCCTGTAGACAGGTCCAGTACTTACGTGGCTGCGTTTCAAATTTGAAGCCAGGGTTTACCTTAGCTTCTGCTACACTTTGTTCTGGGGACTTTTTATATCTCCTCTCACCTGTAGTATGGCATTCACTGATGTTATACAGTGAGGTGGCAGCCGTCACCAACCTGTCCAAGGGAGCTTTGAGATCAAGATCTCTAGCCAAGCTAAGCTTAATTTGCATGGGCATTGCATCATAAAACAGCTGTTTGAACTCCTCAGACTCCCAGTTTGGGGATCTATACGCCAACCCATTTTTAAGGATGGGGAGGAATTCCCGGGGACTCTGATTGGGTCTACATGTGAGTTTATAGATATCACGTTTTGCAGCAGTCACAGTACGGTAAGGGCCAAATTCTAATTTGACCTCATGCAAAACATCCTGCCAATCCCGGATCCCCCTGTCCCTAAATGAAATAAAGTAGTGGCGATATTTACCATCAAATGCCCATGGTAGGAATCTGCTCCTGTCCGCATCAGAATACAATTTTAAAGAATCCATGGAGGATTGGTACAGTTCTAAGTGATTGGCAATTTCAGCAGAACCCTTTTTAGAGAATTTGGGCACAGTGACATTTAGAAACTTAATAATACTCGAGGAGTTCTGATCCTTTTCTGAACACTGAGTATTTTTCTTTCTAGAGACCACCTCAGTATATGTTGGTCGTCTGAAACTCTCATCCCCCTGATGGGCAATCTTATGCCTGCGTGGTAGGGAATGGATCACACGCTTTCCCACATCACTGTCACAATCACTCACGCTCCGCTCACTTCCATCAGACCCTCTTGGCACAGGTGACTTAATCCTAACATTCCTCTCTAGAGGAGGACGTGGAGGGGCACTTCTGTGCCCTTTTGCATCGCTAGCGCCTAGTAAGGCGGTTACAGCTTGAAACGCCTGATTTAATTGGGTTAAGGCCTCCTGTTTAATCATGCCATCACCCTCGGGTGGCTTAGGGTCTCGGATGGATTGCGCTTTAAGAGCATGTGATGATGACATATCTACATTTTGGGGTGTGAGAATTGGAGGGTCTGGAGATCCCTCATGATCAGATAGATCACTTTGAACATTAGCTACACTTTGGCTTAGTTCATTTGTTTGCTGCAGACTGCTATAACGGATGTGCAGCTCCTCTGCCTCACTTTTTAATTTGTGATAGGCAGCATGGCTGTGATCGAGCTCGCATTTTAAATTCTCGATCGATGCCTTTGCAGATTATAAGCTTTCTTCCATATGGGATACATATGCTTGCATTTTCGTTATATGCACATGTCTACTCTCTGAGAAAATGCTGACCTCTAATAATGCATACAAAATTGATGGCAACATCTTTAAGAGGTGTTGGTTTTTACTGGCAGTATTTTTAAGCACATCAAGATAAGTTAGTTGTCTCCTGACTGTGCCAAGTGGCGTCCATACATCCACACATTCTCTCTTGGCTTCTGCCTGCAACTCATTTATCCATGCAGCCACATCATGATCCAAATTTAAATCTGAATTTACATATTCAACAACGTTCTGGATTAACTGCTCCGGGCTAGATGGACTATCTCCTGTTGCAACATCACTACCGGCTTCACTACCTGCTGCACTCATTTTCTTGCAATAAAGTTATACACAGATTTATGAATAATCTGGTTAGCCAAGAAAGGTAGTGAACGGTTTACTATTTGCACAAATAATCAAAGAATTAACTCGATCTCTCTACTGGGGCCTCCATTTTATGTCGGGTATATAAAGCAATTGCTTTATATAAAGATAAAAATTTTAACGGATCAAAAGAAAAATTATGCAAACGATATTGACCCGTGAGATGGACATAAGCATCTCAAAAAGAGTTCGATCAAGAACCTGATTATTTTGTGCAATCAGTAAAACAGGGTACAAGCGTCTATGCAAAAATATAAATGGTTTATTATACAATAGTTTACAATACAATCAAAAATGAATCAACATAAATTTCAATAATATACAATGATATGCAGTACCCAGAATTCACCACTATATGATTCCAACAAAACAATACTCAACCAACACAAGAATATTATGCAATACAGCTTTGAATTTGTGAGAGATATACAATCAATGGATTATGCGGAAAACTCAATCAAGAAGATGACAGATACGAGCCCTTGCTACGCCCAAAATTGATGACCAAACTCAGATAATGGTAGTATTGCAACAAAACTTGATGGCTTGATATCAAACTAGGGAATATTAAGATTCCCAACAGAGTGTTTCTCCAATATTATCCCCTTTATTCAGTTATATGCATCGTAACTGAAATAAGAGAGAATACTGATGTAGCTACTAACGTTACACATCCGCAAATGAGCGGGTATCTGGCTAATTATCAAGCCAATTAATTTAGATCAATACTACATAAAACAAAAATATACATTACCCAAGGGTCAAGTGATGTGCAGAGTCTTGGGGCAGCCAAGAGTTTTTCCCGATAATCCAAATGATTCTCCAGAGATCTATAATCCAAATGTTTCTTTGTTTGTCTTTTTTTTTTTTTCTGGTATCTGGTTTCTTAACCCAAAACTTATCGGATGAACACGCCCTCCGAGTTTGGAACTTTCCAATCATTGTTGGATGGGTGTGTGCATTGATAAGGAGCATGGCGTCATAATACTACCCAGAATGCACTTTTGCTACTGATGTAGTATTAACTGCTCATATCTAGGTGGCACTGTTGTTTAAGCAATAGGCATCATACCATTAAGGGTTAACTCATACATGCCTGATATTTTCACTACTACACCTCTGACGTCTAGAGGCCTTGTCTCAGGGCCGAGGGACAAACTTTGATACATGAATGTATACTTTGAGGAACATCTAGACAATTCTCACACTGTGGAATTCATGTTCAGATAGGAAAAACAATGAAGCCTCAGAATCTGCAGGTGCGGTGTATCTTCTAACTTTCTAAATGTACAATATATTGTTACTATAACACTAGCTTTTGAACAGCACAGTAATCTTCTCATGGACTTACTTTGGCCTACATGAAAATCCATACAAAACAGTGAATATAAATCAACATTGCTCTTAAAGGCAATGAATACCCAATCTAACTAAAATAAGTAGATATAACTGTTTACACTTATGAAAAAGCACAACAGTATAGGGGGCGGACCGAACATCACATACAAGCAATGTTCGCCGGCGAATAGTTCGGGACATCTCTACAGGCCAGTCATTCTGCCAAATTAGTGACTTTGGCTCCAGTCAGTTCATGTGAAGAGAGTAGACTCTTGGGCACCCGATGAGAGCTTTGATGCTTCTCTTCTTGTGAAGAATTATCTGCTTATAACTGGCCTGAAGAAGAGGGGGTGTAAGGTAGGGCAGGAATACTGTTGGGTCAATTGTCTTCATCCACGGCCACCCTGCTCTCCCCTGAGGGCATGATACATATGCTAATCCCCATGCTGCTGCCTCTATGCTTCTGCCTTTTGCTCCAGCCTCAGTCTCCTTAAAGCAAAAGTGTACTCACCTATGACCTCTCAAAGGGCCAGTGTGCACAATTCAAAATACTTCCCCATCCAATGACATGGGGTCTCTGAGTATTCAACCACCATTGTTTGAAAGCTTTCATAAAAGAACACATCAGCACAAGACATTACCGTTAGAAATAGAATTGGGAATAAATACAGCAAAATCTGCATTTACTTTCACTTTCAGCTACATTCACTGCCATCCCAATTTCTAAGAGTTATATCTTCTAGTAATATCTAGTAATATCTTCTAGTATTGTGAAGATAATACTGTGATTGTATTGTTTGAAGGCCAGCTTTCAAACTGGACAAAGCCCATATCTCTAGCTGCTATCACTCCAGAGATATTAGCAGCTAAAGCATCCCTCCCATGCGACCTGCTACCCAAGAACTGGGGCAGAACTTTTAGGTGGTGTAGTCGTGGGCCAGGTCTCTGGTACAGTCGGATCCTGATCCTTGTGAAGTACTATTAGCTCTTTTAGATGTATGGAGACTTGCAAGTGTAAGCAACCAGCACCGATGAAAGAAGACTCGCGTACAGTCTGCTTCTGTCACGAGGGTGTCAAGAGCCACGCCTTACTCCGTTATACCCGGGGTCAGGAAGTCGCAGCGGGTGGCTGCGCGCTCGATGTACAAAGACAGTGCTGTTTCGTAATGGTAGCTTTCTGGGTTTGCCTTGCAACCCTTTTTGGCTCACTCAGGGATCCGTAGCTTCTCCTCCTCAGCTGTTTCTTGTCCAGCAATCCCAACCTCCTTATATTCCCCTCTCCCACCTTCTCTGGTTGCCAGATATAGAGCTTCCTGCCTGGACTTCTATACTGACCCACTGGAGCTGTGTAGTTGTGTTCCTGGTTGTTGTTCCAGAACATTACCCTCCGGATCCCTGTTGGGCCTTGGTGGTCTGTTGTTGTCGCCCACCTGGGATTATATGTTTTTCTGTATTGTCTGTCCTCTCCTTGGTGTTTTCCTCTTAGTGTCAGTGGTGCGGACTAGTGATCCCACCGCCCCGTTCACTACTCAGGGTTCATCCTAGGGAAAGCCAAGGTTTAGGCACGTGATCGGCGTACGGGTGAGGAACCCGTCTAGGGACGTCATCGCAGTCAGGTGCCAGCGGCAAGGTGAGTCAGAGGTCACCACCTTTCCCTCTCCCTTGGACAGGGCCTTCCCATTTCCCTCCCTTTGTGTGACGCCGGTCATTACATTATATCTGGCCCTTATGTTGTGTAGGTAAAAAAAAAAAAACTTTTTCTTTCTACCTACTTAGAATCCAGTATGGATCCAATTGCTGCTTTGTCAAAGCAACTTCAAGGCCTGTCTTTGGAGGTGGCAGGATTGAAGGCGTCGGTCCTCCAGCAACAGCAGCAATTGCAACAGACCGCAAGCCCAGCGGTTGCTACAGGTAACCAGGTTGTTGCGGAACCCAAGGTTGCTCTTCCTGACAGATTTTCTGGGGGAAGGGACAAATTTGTGACGTTCCGTGAGGCCTGTAAATTATATTTTAAACTGCGCCCTTACTCCTCTGGTAATGAAGAACAGCGGGTGGGGGTTGTTATTTCCCTGCTGCAGGGGGACCCGCAATCCTGGGCGTTCTCTTTACCCACTGATTCCCAGGCTCTCCGGTCAGTGGATGACTTTTTCGGGGCCTTGGGTCTCATATATGACGACCCTGACCGAATCGCACTGGCTGAATCAAAATTACGGAGACTCCTACATGGAGAGCGGCCAGTAGAGGAGTATTGCACAGAGTTCCGTAGGTGGGCTACGTATACCCAGTGGAACGACCCGGCTCTCAGGAGTCAGTTCTGCTCCGGGTTATCCGAAAGGATTAAGGATGCGCTTGCGCTGTATGAGACTCCCTTTTCCCTTGATGCGGTGATGTCCCTTTCTATCAGAATAGATAGACGTCTTAGGGACAGATTGAAAAATCCGGAGCAATTGGTAACCCCTCTCAAGCAGCAGTTAGTCTGTACGGACTTAGACGAGCCTATGCAGCTAGGAGGAACTATTCGTCAGGTCCATCCTCCTGAGGCTCGCCGTAGGCGTGGGGTTTGTTTTTTCTGTTGGGAGAGGGGTCATTTTATTAATGTCTGTCCTTCCTTCCTCAAAAACAAAAGACCGTCGGAAAACTACTAACCCCAGGCTGTGTGGAGGATGTCAGCCGGGGGGGTATACGTTTCCTCCATACGAACATCGCAATTTGTGTTGCCAGCGGTTGTTGTTTTTGGCGTTAAGACGGAGACTATTTCTTTTTTTCTAGACAGTGGAGCAGGAGTAAATTTGATAGATGCCCATTTTGCCCACACTATGGGTTTGTCTCTCTGTACGCTACAGAGACCTATTCCCATATTCGCTATTGATTCTGCTCCTCTGTCTCAGAGAAACCTCACTCACATTGTCCATAACTTACACCTTCGGGTAGGGGACCACCATAACGAGTTGCTTTCATGTTATGTTCTGGAGGGGCTTCCCACTCCGGTGGTGTTGGGTCTTCCCTGGTTGGTAGCGCACAATCCAGTGGTGGATTGGAAGGCCAGGGAGATATTGGAGTGGAGTGAGCAGTGCAGAGGAAATTGCTTAAATAGCAATTGCTTAGTCGCCTCCATAGCTACCCTACCCACATTTGTTTCGGACTTTGAGGACATCTTTTCTGAAAAGGGTTGTCAGAAGTTACCACCTCACCGTCCTTATGATTGCCCGGTTAACCTGATTTTAGTACCCCCTTCTGATCCTCCTGTGTCATTTTGATTCCCCCCTCTGATCCCCCTGTGTCGTTTTAAGTGATCCCCCTCCCCTGTGCCAGTGGACAGTGGATTATTTAGTCTCTTCCCCCTCCCACCTTCACCAGACATCCCCCACCACTTTATCAGAAATTCCCCCCCCCCACCTCAGTCACCCCTGTGTGTCCGTGCCGGCCAGATTCCACACAATGTGCCCGACTCCTGCCCCGCGCCACTCACTCACTCACTGTCTAATTGTGAGTCAGCCAGACTCAGTCAGGGCAGAGAGAACAGCAGGCAGCAGCTTGTCCTGGCGGCGGCGCGGGCTCTCTGATTTAAAGAGACCTCGCACTGCCTGAACAGCTCTGGCTGCGCTGCGGCCAATCAGTTAGCTGCGTGGCGGAGCCCGCTGCTACGGTCCTGAGGAGTCAGACCTCTTACGGTAGCTTCGGGGGCCTTATATTCCGTGGGGGCCTTATGTTCGGGGTGGCCTTATTATCGGGGAGGTCTTATTTTCGGGGGGATGCCTTATATTAAAGCGAGAGGCAAAACTGGAAGTAGGTCTTATTTTTGGGGGATGTCTTATTTTCGGGGAAACACGGTATCACCCTACCTCCCTACTTATCCTGTGTCTCTCACCATCTACGTCTAAAGGCCTCATGCACACGACCGTTGTGTGCATCCGTGGCCATTGTGCCGTTTTCCATTTTTTTCGTGGACCCATTGACTTTCAATGGGTCCGTGGAAAAATCAGAAAATGCACCGTTTTGCAGCCACATCCGTGATCCGTGTTTCCTGTCCGTCCAAAAAATATGACCTGTCCTATTTTTTTGACGGACAACGGTTCACGGACCCATTCAAGTCTATGGGTCCGTGAAAGAACACAGATGCACACAAGATTGGCATCCGCGTCCATGATCCGTGGCCATAGGTTACTTTCATACAGACGGATCCGAAGATCCGTCTGCATAACAGCTTTTTCAGAGATGAGTTTTCATTTCATGAAAACTCATATCCGACAGTATATTCTAACACAGAGGCGTTCCCATAGTGATGGGGACGCTTCTAGTTAGAATATACTACGAACTGTGTACATGACTGCCTCCTGCTGCCTGGCAGCACCCGATCTCTTACAGGGGGCTGTGATCCGCACAATTAACCCCTCAGGTGCTGCACCTGAGGGGTTAATTGTGCATATCATAGCCCCCTATAAGAGATCAGGGGCTGCCAGGCAGCAGGGGGCAGACCCCCCTCCCTCCCCAGTTTTAATTTCATTGGTGGCCAGTGCGCCCCCCCCGGCCCCCCTCCCTCTATTGCAATATCATTGGTGGCAAGTGTGCAGCCTCCCCCGCCCCCCCCCCTCCCTCCCTTTATTGTATTATCATTGGTGGCCAGTGTGCGGCCCCCCCGGCCCCCCTCCCTCCCTCCCTCTATTGTATTATCATTGGTGGCCAGTTTGCGCCCCCCCCCCGGCCCCCCCTCTATTGTATTAATATCATTGGTGGCCAGTGTGCGGCCTCCCCTCTCCCCCCCCCGATCATTGGTTGCAGCTCCGATCGGTAACCATGGCAACCAGGATGCTACTGCAGGCCTGGTTGCCATGGTTACTTAGCAATATTACAATATTAGAAGCATCATACTTACCTGCTGCGCTGTCTGTGACCGGCCGGGAGCTCCTCCTACTGGTAAGTGACAGATCATTAAGCAATGCGCCGCACAGACCTGTCACTTACCAGTAGGAGGAGCTCCCGGCCGGTCACAGACAGCGCAGCAGGTAAGTATGATGCTTCTAATATTGTAATATTGCTAAGTAACCATGGCAACCAGGCCTGCAGTAGCGTCCTGGTTGCAATGGTTACCGATCGGAGCCCCAGCTATTAAACTGGGACTCTGATCGACACTCTCCGCTGCCACAAATGATCAGGTGGGGGAGGCCGCAACTGGCCACCAATGATATTACAATAGAGGGAGGGAGGGAGGGGGGGCCGCACACTGGCCACCAATGATAATACAATAAAGGGAGGGAGGGGGGCTGGGGGAGGCCGCACACTGGCCCCCAATGATTATACAATAGAGGGAGGGGGGGCCGGGGGGGCCGCACACTGGCCACCAATGATAATACAATAAAGGGAGGGGGGGGAGGCCGCACACTGGCCACCAATGATATTACAATAGAGGGAGGGAGGGGGGGCCGGGGGTGGGGGCCGCACACTGGCCTCCAATGATATTCAAACTGGGGAGGGAGGGGGGTCTGCCCCCTGCTGCCTGGCAGCCCCTGATCTCTTACAGGGGGCTATGATATGCACAATTAACCCCTGAAGTGCAGCACCTGAGGGGTTAATTGTGCAGATCACAGCCCCCTGTAAGAGATCGGGTGCTGCCAGGCAGCAGGGGGCAGTCATGTACACAGTTCATAGTATATTCTAACTAGAAGCGTCCCCATCACTATAGGAACGCCTCTGTGTTAGAATATACTGTCGGATATGAGTTTCATGATCTAACTCATATCCGACAGTATATTCTAACATAGAGGCATTCCCATGGTGATGGGGATGCTTCAAGTTAAAATATACCATCAGATTGGAGAAAACTCCGATCTGATGGTATAATAGGGACTTCTGACTTTACATTGAAAGTCAATGGGGGACGGATCAGTTTAAAATTGCACCATATTGTGTCAACGTCAAACGGATCCGTCCCCATTGACTTGATATTGTAATTCAGGACGGATCCGTTTGGCTCTGCACGGCCAGGCGGACACCAGAACAATGTCCGTGGATCCTCCAAAAATAAAGGAAGACCCACGGACGAAAAAACGGTCACGGATCACGGACCAACGGAACCCCGTTTTGCGGACCGTGAAAAAATACGGTCATGTGCATGAGGCCAAAGTCTGCTGTATGGATCTCAGAAAACGGCATTCAAGTCTTTGTGACTGTATCTGCAGTTGTGCATTTTTGGTGTGTTTTCTGTATCCTGAACGTTTGGTGCTTGCACCAGTCATTGACCCATGTGTTTTAGCTGCCAACTACACTGGGACTATCCCAGAAAGTAGTGATCAGGTTCCTTCCCTACAGTAAAGGCCAGATTCCTATACAGGGTTCCATCTTTCCATCTCTCTGCTGTTAGCACAGAGCTGATAGATATTTGATCTGAGCTATCAAATTTTACAGTATGGTTACTAAGGTTACAGTACCACACCACAGCCTATTTAATGGGAATGCCAAGCAGCACATTCCTAGCATCCAGTCTCTCTGAAATTAGTCTGGTGTTTAGCGAATGGCAGTAATATAACTGAGGGCAGAGAAGGAATAAGGAAAGTTGCATGACATACTATAAACCACGCATTACTATTTTCTTTTCTTTCCTAAACAGCTATATTTATATTAATATAACATTTAGATTATTTGTTAAAAGCTTTGGTCTCAAGTGACTTATATAAAATATTACAGATGTACAGTGGATAAATGACAATTGCCTAACACATTGTTATGACCTGAATCAATGAAAAACCAAATAAACAAAGAAAATTCAGTAGTATAGCTATGGTATATATTTTGTCTCATTTGCAGATAGGTCATATATAAAAGATTTACCTATAGAGGTATTCCGGTAACAACTGAATTGGTGATAACTGTTAAATTGGTGGGGCTCCCAGAGGTTGGATCTAACAGTTATCCAGTTACACTGATCATAAGAATCAAGGACCTGTATGTATGGAGTAGTGGTTGAGAATGCAAACCGGCACTCCATTAAAAATGTAAATAACTGCTGAAGCTATTTCAAGAAGTTCCATTGAGTTTAAATAGAGGGGTAGTGCACATGCTTGACCACTGCTCATTCAAACAAGGCAAATATATCCTCCATTCTCATAAAGAGGTTTAAACCCTACCGATTTAACAGTTATGTCATATCTCGTTGATTGTGCATAACGTGTTACTGGAATACACCTTTAACCCCTTCCCATCATCTGCTGTTCATCTTTTAGCTGCTGAGTGAGCGCCATAGCTGCTAGGTGCCTGTTGTTTTACACAACAGATACCCAATAGCAGAGTCCATAATCAGATTTTTATATCCTCACATTCCATGGTCAATTGTGACCATAGCGTCAGAGTGACCAAATAATTTCGGTCCCTGTCAACTATGCAGAGCAGGTGTTTATTCACGGCAAAACTGTGTTCATGTCACCCACCAATTGAACAGACGATTTTACAAAAATTAGGTACCTGTCAAACATGCAGAGCAGGGGTTTGTATATGGCAAAATTGGTAAAATGTCACCTGACAATCTAACAGACAATTTGTTGGAAATTTAGGTACCTGTCACCTATGCAGATCAGGGAGTTTATTCACGGCAAAAATGGTAAAATGTCACCCAAGAATGTAACAGAAGCTTTTGCACCCTGCTCCCTCTTTTTCTGTGCTAGTGCCTCTGTGCGACCACCGCCTCTTCCTCCGAACTAGACAGGTCACTCGCATGACCTTGATTCCATGTGGGGTCTAGTATCTCATCATCCTCCACATCATCTTCCACCCACTCTTTACCCCTGCCCTTCTTGTCGGTCTGCAAACTGCAGAAAGCTGCAGCAGTTGACACCTGTGTTTTGTCATCATCAGAGACGTGTGCGGTGGTCTTACAATGTCCTCATTTGAAACATAAGTGGTTGGGCATCGGTGCACTCAATCTCTTCCAGTTCTGGTGCAGGGCTATGTGGATGGCCCACAGAAACCCTGCCAACAGAGTCATCAAAAAGCATAACAGACTGCTGCATGACTTGGGGCTCAGACTGCTTGCCTGATTTGCAAGGGGGTGAGTTGAAAGACACATAGCCATGGGCTGTAGGTGCCAACTCTGATCTTTCAGCAGGGGACTGAGTGAAAGACAATGTGAAGGAACTGTAGGCACTGTCAGCCCCCAATCTACTATAGTCTGTACTTGATCTGGCCTCACCATTCGTACTGTCCTAAATGCAGTGTAGGCCGCAAATGTACATTCTAGCGCAAAAGATGAGCATTTTTCACCTAACAACGTAACAGATGAATTAGTGAAATGTATTTCCTTGTCCACTAGGTAGAGCAGGGGTATATCACAACCAAAAATTGGTGAATGTCAGCCAACTATGTAACAGACAAATTAGTGAAATGTATTTTCCTTTACACTATGTAGAGCAGGGGTATATCACAGCCAAAAATTGGTGAATTTCACCTGACAATGTAACAGACAAATTTGTGAAATATATTTCCCTGTCTACTAGGTAGAGCAGGGGTATATCACAGCCAAAAATTGGTGAATTTCACCTGACAATGTAACAGACAATTTCGGTTAATGTATTTTCGTAACTACTAGGTAGAGCAGGGGTATATCACAGCCAAAAATTTGGGATATGTAACCCAACAATGTATTAGACAAATTAGTGACTTAAAATAAAATAAAATACGTAAAAATGTAAAATAATAATCTTGATCTATGAGGTGGAGGTCCATATGGAGTGTGAGGTTGAGGAGGTGGTGTACGTAGCGGTGTAGGTGGAAGCGGCGGTGGAGGAGGATGAGGTAGCCAACACTGGTTTTTGGTTTTAATTTTAAAAAGTTTTGCTTAAATTATGGTACATCCCAAAAGAGTGTGAAATATCAAAAATACAACAATAAGCAATTGCGCTCGAGTATAACAATGTCTGGGTAAGGCCGGTATACATGTCTATTCTGCACAAGGTACGGACAAGTTCTGTGGGATCCATGCCTGGTTCATTTTAATGAACGTGAGCTTCTCCACATTGGCTGTGGACAGGCAGCTGCGCTTGTCTGTGATAACGCCCCCTGCCATGCTAAACACACGTTCAGACAATACACTGGCTGCAGGGCAGGCCAGCACCTCCAAGGCGTAAAGGGCAATCTCAGGCCATGTGCCCAATTTGGAGACCCAGAAGTTGAAGGGGGCAGACCCATCATTCAATATATGTAGGAGTGTGCACACATACTGCTCCACCATGTTGCTGAAATGCTGCCTCCTGCTAAGACGTTCCATATCAGCTGGTGGTGCTGGTTGTTGTGGCGTGCTGACAAAACTTTTCCACATTTCGGTCATGCTAACCCTGCCTTCTGAGGTGCTGTCGGTGCCTGAGCTGCATTGGCGACCTCTTTCTCCTCCTCTGCCTTTGCCTGGTGCTTCCACTGTGCCCCCGCTGTCAGGTGGGAATGCCATGAGCAGCGCATCTACCAGCGCGCGCTTGTACTTGCGCATCTTACGATCATGCTCCAGTGACGTAATTAGGGATGGTACGTTTTCCTTGTAACGGGAATCCAGCAGCGTGGCCACCCAGTAATCAGCACAAGTTAGAATGTGGGCATCTTGGCGGTCGTTGTGGAGACACTGCAGCATGTAATCGCTCATGTGTGCCAGGCTGCCCAGAGGCAACAACAAGCTGTCCTCTGTGGGAGGCGTATCGTCTGTGTCCTCTGTATCCCTCCCAGCCACGCACCAGTGATAGCCATGTAGCCATGAACTGGTTTGGGTGCCACCCTGCTGTGAACACGGTTCCTCCTTCTCCATCTCCTCATCCTCCACCTCGTCATCCCCCCTCGGAGCCACTTGTGAATGACTAGTCTGAAACCCTTGGAAATGATCCCTCTTCCTCCTCCTCCTCCTGTGCCACATGCGCTTCCATCATCGCCCAAATCGTTTTTTCAATGAGGCATAGAAGTGGGATAGTAATGCTGAGAATGACGTCATCGGCACTGGCCATGTGGCCATGTTGGTGGAGTACTCGAAACAGTGCAACAAGGCACACAGGTCTCTCATGGAGGCCCACTCATTGGTGGTGAAGTGGTGCTGGACCACCGAGAGACTCACCCATGCGTGCTGCAGTTGAAACTCCACATCGCCTGCTGCTGCTCGCACAGTCTGGCCCGCATGTGCAAGGTGGAGTTCCACCTTGTGGGCACGTCGCATATGAGGCGGTGAGCGGGAAGGCCAAAGTTACGCTGCAGCGCTGACAGGCGAGCTGCAGCAGAGTGAGAACGCCAAAAGCATGCACAGACGGCCCTCACTTTCTGCAGTAGCTCTGACATATCGGGGTAATTTTTAAGGAACCTCTGCACCAACAAATTCAGTACATGCGTCAGGCAAGGGATGTGCGTCAAAACGGCTAGGCCCAGAGCTGCTATGAGATTTTGCCCATTATCGCACACCACCAGGCCGGGCTTGAGGCTCACTGGCACCAACCACTCATCGGTCTGTTGTTCCATGCCTGTCCACAGCGGTGTGGGGTTTTTCCCCCAAACAGAGAAGTTTTAAAACTGCCTGCTGTCGTTTACCCCTGGCTGTGCTGAAGTTGGTGGTGAAGGTGTTACACTGACTGGATGAGGAGGCGGTAGAGGATGAAGAAGCGGAGTAGGAGGAGGAAGCAACAGGGGGCAAAGAGAAGCGCCCTGCAATCCTCGGTAGTGGAAGTACATGCACCAAACTGCTATCTGCCTCAGAACCAGCCGCCACTGCATTTACCCAGTTTACTGTTAGGGAGATATAACGTCCCTGACCATGCTTACTGGGCCACATATCCATAGTTAGGTGGACCTTGCCACAGATGGCATTGCGCAGTGCACACCTGATTTTGTCCCCCACTTGGTTGTGCAGGGAAGGGATGGCTCGCCTGGAAAAGTAGTGGCGGCTGGGTACGACATACTGTGGGACAGCCACCGCCACAAGGCTTTTAAAACTCTCCATCTCCATCAGACAGAATGACAGCATTTCAAAGGCCAGTTATTTTGAAATACTGGCATTTAGGGCCAGGGATCGCAGGTGAAAGGATTTGGACCTTTCTGGACCTCTACAACCACCTTGGTTTGATGTCACTGACGTCAGGAGAGATATTTCTCAGCTAGCAATAACATGACACACACACAGGTATCACTGAGAAATACTCTAACTTTATTATGCTATCACTTGGCCTTATATAGACAATAGAAAAGTTTGCATAACAACAGTGTTAAACCAATCATAAAAGATAAACATTGGTGCTCACACACATACTACTGGAACATCCTTTTTTGGTATGTGTACGTGCAGTAAGCAGAAAGAATAGGTTTTAATCAGTCACATATAAGAATGTACGCAGTTGTGCCGAATGACCCTGAATAAGGCAAGAACGTACTAGTTCTAGGAGATTCACAGAATCTGTCCTGGGACAGATAAGAAAACCTAACTCACAGCGGGGGAAGGTGAAACAGTGCGTGGGTGAGATGTTATAACAATTCTTTACATATTTAGAGAAGACAAGATTGAGTCACATTTCTCTTCAATCCCCTCTTAGAACCAAATTTTCTATATCCTTTATGTGAGTTGTCTTCAGGATTAGGCAGCAGAGTCTCATAAAATGACATATTTAATACTCCTTTCATTATCAGTTTTCGTACACATGGTATGATACATGTTGCAACTATTGCTATTACTATAATAATTATCAGGATAATAATTCCCAACTGTACAAGTGCCTGTTTCCAGTTAGTGAACCAGCCAAAATACTGATCCCAAGGGTTATCGATACCTGAGTTTCTTTTGAGCTCGATTGATAAATCCTTGAGTTTCTTTATTGCCAGTGTAACCTTACCATTAGGGTGTTGCTGGGTATGAATCGTGCAGCAGGATGAGGGGCCCGTCAATACCTTACAGACACCACCACTTTTTGCAAGTATCATATCGAGTACCATGCAGTTTTGAAATGTCATAATGGAATCTGCCTGTAACTTTTCTACTACACCCTGTAACGCATCCCTGGTGTAGTTTACAAACCTTTGTTGATTATAGTAAATATAGTTGATCCAGTCTACATTTTTGTTGATTGTTAGGCTACTTTCACACTAGCGTCGGGGCTCCGCTTGTGAGCTCCGTTTGAAGGGTCTCACAAGCGGCCCCGAACGCATCCGTCCAGCTACCAATGCATTCTGAGTGGATGCGGATCCGTTTAGAATGCATCAGTCTGGCAGCGTTCAGCCTCCGCTCCGCTCAGCAGGCGGACACCCGAACACTGCTTGCAGCGTTCGGGTGTCCGCCTGGCCGTGCGGAGGCAAACAGATCCGTCCAGACTTACAATGTAAGTCAATGGGGACGGATCCGTTTGAAGTTGACACAATATGGCTCAATTTTCAAACGGATCCGTCCCCCATTGACTTTCAATGTAAAGTCTGGACGGATCCGTCTGAACAACTTTCAGACTTAGAAATTTTTATAAACTATAATGCAGACGGATCCGTTCTGAACGGATCCAAACGTCTGCATTATAGGAGAGGATCCGTCTGTGCAGACACCAGACGGATCCTCTCTGAACGCTAGTCTGAAAGTAGCCTTATGTGGGGAATTATGGATTCAAATCCTGCTGCCACCTGACCTCTGGCCTTGAATTCATCAGGGACCCCTCTTGGGACGCCAATTGCATCTATATACACATGAGGATCAAAACTAGCCATGGGGAGTGATCTTTTGGTCCTTGTCACTCTTCCTACACTAGGGGTCTCTTGTTCACTAAATACAGTGGGATGCGAAAGTTTGGGCAACCTTGTTAATCGTCATGATTTTCCTGTATAAATCGTTGGTTGTTACGATAAAAAATGTCAGTTAAATATATCATATAGGAGACACACACAGTGATATTTGAGAAGTGAAATTAAGTTTATTGGATTTACAGAAAGTGTGCTATAATTGTTTAAACAAAATTAGGCAGGTGCATAAATTTGGGCACCACAAAAAAGAAATGAAATCATTATTTAGTAGATCCTCCTTTTGCAGAAATTACAGCCTCTAAACGCTTCCTGTAGGTTCCAATGAGAGTCTGGATTCTGGTTGAAGGTATTTTGGACCATTCCTCTTTACAAAACATCTTTAGTTCATTCAGGTTTGATGGCTTCCGAGCATGGACAGCTCTCTTTAAGTCACACCACAGATTTTCAATTATATTCAGGTCTGGGGACTGAGATGGCCATTCCAGAACGTTGTACTTGTTCCTCTGCATAAATGCCTTAGTGGATTTTGAGCAGTGTTTAGGGTCGTTGTCTTGTTGAAAGATCCAGCCCCGGCACAGCTTCAGCTTTGTCACTGATTCCTGGACATTGGTCTCCAGAATCTGCTGATACTGAGTGGAATCCATGCGTCCCTCAACTTTGACAAGATTCCCAGTCCCTGCACTGGCCACACAGCCCCACAGCATGATGGAACCACCACCATATTTTACTGTAGGTAGCAGGTGTTTTTCTTGGAATGCTGTGTTCTTTTTCCTCCATGCATAACTCCCCTTGTTATGGCCAAATAACTAAATTTTAGTTTCATCAGTCCACAGCACCTTATTCCAAGATGAAGCTGGCTTGTCCAAATGTGCTTTAGCCCACCTCAAGCGGCACTTTTTGTGCTGCAGGCGGAGAAAAGGCTTCCTCTGCATCACTCTCGCATACATCATCTCCTTGTGTAAAGTGCGCCAAATGGTTGAACGATGCACAGTGACTCCATCTGCAGCAAGATGATGTTGTAGGTCTTTGGTGCTGGTCTGTGGGTTGACTCTGACTGTTCTCACGATTCGTCGCTTCTGTCTATCCGAGATTTTTCTTGGTCTGACACTTCGAGCCTTAACTTGAACTGAGCCTGTGGTCTTCTATTTCCTCAATATGTTCCTAACTGTGGAAACAGACAGCGGAAATCTCTGAGACAGCTTTCTGTATCCTTCCCCTAAACCATGATGGTAAACAATCTTTGTGCTCGGATCGGCTCATGCTGAGAGGGTACCCTACCTAAGCCTATACTCCACCCCCCCAACCTAGAAGCAGCAGAGTTATGCCGGAACTGCTTATCGAAGGGTAGCCTAAAGGGGGTTACCCCAATGATGAGACCTGAAAGAAGGGAGGGCTCCTGCGTGGGTTGAAATCGTTCGAACCGACAAGTGGGGGGAGGAGGGCCAGGTTTAAATAGTGAACGCCTCCCCTCACACAAATGCGGCACTCTTAATTGCCTACCACTTGTGCTCGGATCGGCTCATGCTGAGAGGGTACCCTACCTAAGCCTATACTCCACCCCCCCAACCTAGAAGCAGCAGAGTTATGCCGGAACTGCTTATCGAAGGGTAGCCTAAAGGGGCCAAAAGAACCATGCATAGGAGTTAGAAAACTTGATAACAGAAACTACAGACCAAAACTCGAAAGCCAATGATATTTCGTATAAGGATCCGGGATATTACGCATGGAACACGCGGAACTGCGACGACCCAACCGTTTGATGACATGTACTGGCACCTAATGCATGGACGCCATTGCTGCCGCGCCCATGCGGAAGGAATGTCCTGTGATCCAGCGAGGACCGACTCCTGAACCTGTCAACTAACCTGAATGTACGTAAGAAAGGCCGCGGTGGTTAGCCGGGCATTGCCTAGTTCGAGTACGGGAGAACATGCCGCTTGGACTAAATACTACGCAGCCAAGCCTCCAAGGCCTGCACCGGACACCATCTGCTGTCCGTGGGAAAGTATCTGACCGCCACTGGTTGCCCCGGCCGTGACGTCTTGGACGAGGCCAAGGTGAGGACATAGATGGACCCGCGCCGGATGAGCTGACCTTTCCGCAGGCACCCAGCCAGCGTATTGGTGCCCATGAGCTCGCCTGACCTGAGGAATCCATGGAAGGCCAGGTACAAGGCTGTTTCTACCAGAGCGCTAACCTGTGGCCCGAACGGTTTGCCCCTGCAGTTTGCCTGTCACGGCCTGAACAAGCTACCGGTAAATGGCTGACGCCCATGTCGTTTCACAACAGACATCTTGCGCAAACCCTTCAACGCCGCTTTGATCGGGTAGGCGGAGAAGAGTGACGGTAGGTCCGGATGTAGCCTGTACCAATGGTGCTGAATACCTGCCATGTATAGTTAACAATGCTATAGGACAAGTTTAATTGAGAGTGGCAAAAACCCTGACAAAGCCCAATAGGTGAGTGATAGGCCCCCTTTTTTTTTTTTTTAATCTCCATGCGTGAGAGACTCTAATGACGGAGTCCTGTGTGTAAACCTAAAGCGGAGAAGCCATGCGTGAGAGACTAATGGCGGAGCCATGCGTGAGAGACTAATGGCGGAGTCATATGTGTAAAACTAAAACGGAGAAGCTCTGCGTGAGGGACTCTAATGGCGGAGTCACATGTGTAAAACTAAAACGGAGAAGCTCTGCGTGAGGGACTCTTATGGCGGAGTCATATGTGTAAAACTAAAACGGAGAAGCCATGCGTGAGAGACTCAGATGGCGGAGTCATTTGTGTAACCTAAAACGGAGAAGCCATGCGTGAGAGACTCTAATGGCGGAGTCATATGTGTAACCTAAAACGGAGAAGCCATGCGTGAGAGATTCTAATGACGGAGTCACATGTGCCAACCTAAAACGGAGAAGCCAGGCGTGAGAGACTAATGGCGGACTCGTATGTGTAAAACTCACATTGAGAAGCCATGCGTGAGAGACTCTAATGGCGGAGTCATAAGTGTAAACCTAAAACGGAGAAGCCATGCGTGAGAGACTCTAATGGCAGAGTCATAAGTGTAAACCTAAAACGGAGAAGCCAGGCGTGAGAGACTAATGACGGACTCGTATGTGTAAAACTCACATTGAGAAGCCATGCGTGAGAGACTCTAATGGCGGAGTCATATGTGTAACCTAAAACGGAGCAGCGATGCGTGAGAGATTCTAATGACGGAGTCACATGTGCCAACCTAAAACGGAGAAGCCAGGCATGAGAGACTAATGACGGACTCGTATGTGTAAAACTCACATTGAGAAGCCATGCGTGAGAGACTCTAATGGCGGAGTCATATGTGTAACCTAAAACGGAGCAGCCATGCGTGAGAGATTCTAATGGCGGAGTCATATGTGCCAACCTAAAACGGAGAAGCCAGGCGTGAGAGACTAATGGCGGAGTCGTATGTGTAAAACTCACATGGAGAAGCCATGCGTGAGAGACTCTAATGGCGGAGTCATATGTGTAACCTAAAACGGAGAAGCCATGCGTGGGAGACTCTAATGGCGGAGTCATAAGTGTAAACCTAAAACGGAGAAGCCATGCGTGAGAGACTCTAATGGCGGAGTCATAAGTGTAAACCTAAAACGGAGAAGCCATGCGTGAGAGACTCTAATGGCGGAGTCATAAGTGTAAACCTAAAACGGAGCAGCCATGCGTGAGAGATTCTAATGGCGGAGTCATATGTGCCAACCTAAAACGGAGAAGCCAGGCGTGAGAGACTAATGGCGGAGTCGTATGTGTAAAACTCACATGGAGAAGCCATGCGTGAGAGACTCTAATGGCGGAGTCATATGTGTAACCTAAAACGGAGAAGCCATGCGTGGGAGACTCTAATGGCGGAGTCATAAGTGTAAACCTAAAACGGAGAAGCCATGCGTGAGAGACTCTAATGGCGGAGTCATAAGTGTAAACCTAAAACGGAGAAGCCATGCGTGAGAGACTCTAATGGCGGAATCATATGTGTAACCTAAAACGGAGCAGCCATGCGTGAGAGATTCTAATGGCGGAGTCATATGTGCCAACCTAAAACGGAGAAGCCAGGCGTGAGAGACTAATGGCGGAGTCGTATGTGTAAAACTCACATGGAGAAGCCATGCGTGAGAGACTCTAATGGCGGAGTCATATGTGTAACCTAAAACGGAGAAGCCATGCGTGGGAGACTCTAATGGCGGAGTCATAAGTGTAAACCTAAAACGGAGAAGCCATGCGTGAGAGACTCTAATGGCGGAGTCATAAGTGTAAACCTAAAACGGAGAAGCCATGCGTGAGAGACTCTAATGGCGGAATCATATGTGTAAACCTAAAACGGAGAAGCCATGCGTGGGAGACTCTAATGGCGGAGTCATAAGTGTAAACCTAAAACGGAGAAGCCATGCGTGAGAGACTCTAATGGCGGAGTCATAAGTGTAACCCTAAAACGGAGAAGCCATGCGTGAGAGACTCTAATGGCGGATCCGTATGTGTAAAACTAACACGGAGAAGCCATGCGTGAGAGACTCAGATGGCGGAGTCATAAGTGTAAACCTAAAACGGAGAAGCCATGCGTGAGAGACTCTAATGGCGGATCCGTATGTGTAAACCTAAAACGGAGAAGCCATGCGTGAGAGACTCAAAAATGTATTTTTTATTTTTTTTAATTTTTTTTTTTCACTATCAACCACTTAAGCAGCTCTCGTATGGGCACAGCTCTGAGTACGAGCATGAAGAGCATGGTATAACGCAGATCAGATCACCTGCATGGACTAACTAACATCCTGTGCCTAAATAACCCCCTTGGAACCTAATGTACGGCCGGCAGCAGGAAGCCAGCCACCGCCTATGATCTGCTCCCCCTGACCGAGCCTAGTACTCCTTCCCCTGATCCCTGCCTACCTAACGGCACGGCGGCCCGTGCCAGACTTTATTGAAGATGAGGAGCCTTACCCCCCCAGCCGCGTGGGGAGCTCACGCTGCTCCCTGGCAGAATGCACCAGTGCGGGGGAGCCCCCCTCCTCAGCTAGGGCCGACCCATCGCCGGCTGGACACTCGTACCGCGTGGGGAGCAGCGCCACTCCCTGGCAATGTGCACCGGATCAGAGGGAGCCCCTCCTTTACCGTGGGCCCTGGCCCCCGCTGGTTTGAACCGTGTGCCGCGTGAGGAGCCGCACAGCTCCCTGGCATTGTGCGCCGGTGCGGGAGTGCCCCCCCTCACCTTGGGGCTGGTTATTGTGACTGGAACCCGCTGGGAGACTGAAGCCTAACTGGACCTACCTGTGACCGTGAAGGCTGACCTCCCAGGCCGTGGCTGACCCACGTGCGTAGTCGTGACGCAACTACCCGTAGATGCCCACCCAGTGCCTGTAGTTAACGGTAGTGCGACCGAGTCTGTGGATGTGACCGACTAGCCCCTGTAGTCATGAGGGGACCCTACATCGAGAGTAGCGGTAACGGACCATCGCCTGTAGATGTGGTAGTATTACCTTGTGAGTCTGTTGACATGAGACTAATGCCTGCAGTCGTGGCCGGTCTTAATAATGAGTCTGTAGTCGTAACGGATTTGTGCCTGCAGTCGTGGCAGGGCTTTAGAGCGGGTCTGTAGTCGTGACAGACTGATGCCTGCAGTCGTGGCAGGACTTTATAACGAGTCTGTAGTCGTGACAGACTGATGCCTGCAGTCGTGGCAGGGCTTTATAACGGGTCTGTAGTTGTGACAGACTGATGCCTGCAGTCGTGGCAGGACTTTATAACGAGTCTGTAGTCGTGACAGACTGATGCCTGCAGTCGTGGCAGGGCTTTATAACGGGTCTGTAGTCGTGACAGACTGTTGCCTGCAGTCGTGGCAGGGCTTTAGAGCGGGTCTGTAGTCGTGACAGACTGATGCCTGCAGTCGTGGCAGGGCTTTATAAGGAGTCTGTAGTCGTGACAGACTTGGCAAAGCAACATTCCTATCTATACCATTATTATTATTTTTTCTTTTTTTTTTTTTCTTTTCCCCCCCACCAAAGGCCACGACTGTAGGCGCCACCCTGTAAGAGATGCGCCAGAGGCCTGGACATAATAGTCCACCATCCCCCGTCCCCCAAGCCTATGCAGGAGAAAAGAGGGGGTTGGCCCCCGCATGCACCACCCCTGACTCACCTGGCGGCCATGACAGCCACGAACCCCACAGTATCGTAAGTTAGCCCACCACCTGTGGACCTGAACAACCAAAAACAGACGTGTGAGTGAGCGCACGCCAGCTGGGCGACACTTCACTCATGCCACCGCTCCCTAGCTAACCACCGGATTATTGTGACTGCGCCCGAACCAACCCCCTGACTGACCGTATGGGCTTACGGGCGGCCCGGCTGCGTGCGCAAAGTGACGTGGCCAGCCCCCCTCCTTGAAGCCCTCTTTATATTTGATCCTTGAACATATTCCAAATTTTATTTAAATTTTTTTTTTTTTTTTTTTTTTTTTATACTCCTGCCTTAGTACCTAGCCACTGTGCCTGAGCAGAGGAGCCCTGCACCTGGACTGCAGTACCAGTATGGGCCTGTAGGTGTCGCCCTCTATCAGCCAGGACCTGCTGGAGCGCAGCAAGCCAGTGATTCCCTTCTAGGTTAGAATTAACCATTGAAATCATAACTTGTTATACAGTGAACATGTCTGAGTATCTGCTTATCTTGTCTAGCCTGAGTTTGGCGCAGTAAAGAAGACGAGTTTATTCTGCAGCGGATTCCTAGACATGACTGAAAGTCACATAAGCATGTCCACCTTCACAGCCTCGCTAATTGTAATTACCAGGAGAACGTGCATCAGGATCGGCTGCGAGGGATTTGCGCTCCGCCATGTGGAACATTGCATCCCGTGCCCACCGCTATCGACTATTTGTACAGGGAAAGCCGCGGCGTATTAATCGCCTATAGGTTTCGGCTTCCACCCCCTGATCCTGCAGCTGGACCTCCGCTTACTGATTGCAGCTAATGAATAGATCCCTGTGTGAGCGGACGGCGTTTTCCTCTACGGCGGAACGTTCTGATACGGGAGTGAGTGATATATAACGCTGCGTCGTGGAGCCGACGGCCGGCGTGACCGATGCTCAGGGTATGCGAGCGGACGTCGGGACCCATCGCTGCTGAGCCACAGGTGAGGGGTGCCCGCCTGGGGGACGCTGCATGTGGGAGCGGGGGTGCTTAGCGCAGGGCCTGGAGCGGATCGGGGTGCCTGTCTCGGGGTGCCGGAAGCGATCGGGAGTGCGGGCAGTCTCCAGCGCAGCTGGGGACCGGCGGCACGCTCGGCAGCCCCACATGTTATACATAGCGAGACGGGTGTGCAAGCCACCCTGCCTACCTAATCACCGTAGCGACGAGCTCGACGCAGCCGATCCCCCGATCCTCCAGTGACGCATGCCCTTCTCTGGCACCAACCCACAAGCCGATTCGAAATCGTTCGAACCGACAAGTGGGGGGAGGAGGGCCAGGTTTAAATAGTGAACGCCCCGCCTCCCCTCACACAAATGCGGCACTCTTAATTGCCTACCACTTGTCTTCAGGTCATTTGAGAGTTGTTTTGAGACCCCCATGTTGCTACTCTTCAGAGAAAATTAAAAGAGGAGGGAAACTTACAATTGATCCTTAAATACTCTTTCTCATAATTGGATTCACCTGTGTATGTAGGTCAGGGGTCACTGAGCTTACCAAGCCAACTGGAGTTCCAATAATTTGTTCTAAAGGTTTTGGAATCAATAAAATGACAACAGTGCCAAAATTTATGCACCTGCCTAATTTTGTTTAAACAATTATAGCACACTTTCTGTAGATCCAATAAACTTCATTTCACTTCTCAAATATCACTGTGTGTGTCTCCTATATGATATATTTAACTGACATTTTTTATCGTAACAACCAACGATTTATACAGGAAAATCATGATGATTAACAAGGTTGCCCAAACTTTCGCATCCCACTGTATGTGTATATTCATTATGGCTTTAGCAAGAGCACATTCACCTTTCCAGGAACCCTCTAGTCTAGTTCTTATCTTTCTATCCCCACAGATCCAATATACATCTCTAATCGAGTATACTTGATTCTGTGTGAGGGAGGTATCTGTTTCACTGTAAGTTGCACAGTATCCTTCAGTGAAATTACCTAGGGATCTTCCTTGATCTCCCCCTCTGTGGCAGATATAGTTACCAGGATAGATATGTATACCTGCACCAGGGTGGTCAGTTTTTGAGGAGTGGGTATTTTTGCTTCCATTCTTCACATGCAGACTGGTTACTAGATGAATTTGAGAATAATTGCAAAAAACATTCCTCGACACTAGAGGGCAATATTAAGGGCACAGTACCTAGGTGAGGCTTAGCGGTCCCACATATATAACAATTACTTTTATTTACTGAAGCTGCACTGTACTTTATCCATTCTAACCATAGGTTGGTATCAGAGAACCCAGTTTCTGCTGCCAGGGTATCCTCATAGGTAGGGTTAGAAATAGCCAGTATGTTTCCTAGGAACTGTAATGGCCCCTTTCACACGGGCGAGTATTCTGCGTGGATGCGATGAGTGAGGTGAACGCATTGAACCCGCACTGAATACCGACCCATTCATTTCTATGGGGCTGTTCACTTGTGCGTTGCGTGAAAATCGCAGCATGCTCTATATTCTCCGTTTTTCACGCAACGCAGGCCCCATAGAAGTGAATGGGGCTGCGTGAAAATCACAAGCATCCGCAAGCAAGTGCGGATGCGGTGCGATTTTCACGCATGGTTGCTAGGTGACAGTCTATTCACTGTATTATTTTCCCTTATAACATGGTTATAAGGGAAAATAATAGCATTCTGAATACAGAATGCATAGTACAATAGCGCTGGAGGGGTTAAAAAAATAAATAAAATTAACTCACCTTCTCCTCTTGTTCGCGTAGTTCCCGGTCTCTTCTTTACTTCTTTAATGATGAACTACCGGCTAGGACCTGTGGTAACGTCAGATCACATGCTCCAATCACATGGTCCATCATCACGGTGATGGACCATGTGATTGGAGCATGTGATCTGACGTCACCAAAGGTCCTTTAGCCCACAGCTCATCATTAAAGAAGTAAAGAAGAGACCGGGAACTACGTGAACAAGAGGAGAAGGTGAGTTAATTTGTATTTATTTTTTTAAACCTCAATTGATCACCTACTAAGCATTCTGTATTCAGAATGCTATTATTTTCCCTTATACCCATGTTATAAGGGGAAATAATACAATCTACACAACACCTAACCCAAGCCCGAACTTCTGTGAAGAAGTTCGGGTTTGGGTACCAAACACGCGTGATTTTTCTCACGCGAGTGCAAAACGCATTACAATGTTTTGCACTCGTGCGGAAAAATCGTGGGTGTTCCCGCAACGCACCCGCACATTTTCCCGCAACGCCCGTGTGAAAGAGGCCTATGGGTTTTTAGAGGGTATGTTTGCTTCTGAGGGTATGTCCATTCTGAGGATTGACACATATCTCTTATTTCAAAGTGTTTGGTGACCATTAAAATCTCTGCCCCCCCACCCGCCATGTTGTGAAAGTACCATCCCAGCACGTAATCTCCTTCATCACCTTTGTTGGGGTTTTCTATGTTTATAATTATTTTCATCTCAGACACCATTTTAGGGCATGCCCACCCTGTAGGATATAGGCTAACATCTATGTGATAGTCCCCTCCGTTGATAATTGTCATTCTACTAATCAAGGATTTACCATTCTTATCCTTTCAATTAAGGGCATTCTGTGGTTTATACCCCCAGTCTTCTCCTGTATTCCATCCTACTGACCCCCAGTATGCGCATCTATTACCCTAATAAAGGTCAGTAATACAGATATAAGCCTGTCCATTCTTATAGTGGTTGCCACATCTCGTGGAAAGACTGCACTTCATTATGCTGCATAAACAGAAGGATTAAGTTGCAACGTGAGTACTGGAGGAATTGCACCAGAAGGTAGTGATTCCACCTTTCTGAGTTATAGCAACTTCAGCTTTGTTATCCTCCGGCAGAGTCTTTAGGATTGTCAGTAATCCCACAGTCCAAGTGGATCGTCTGTGCCATCTTCAAGAATTGAGGGAGTGCATCCTGGTGGAGGTCAGAGCTGTCTGCTCCCGTTAGTACCTCACTTTGTCCTTTTTCGAGGTCAGGACTGTCTATCCCCGTTATTACCTCCTTTTGGGGTACCTCCTTTACCAGTTTTACTCTGGTGGAGTGGATCCAAGTAGGTGCTTCTTCTGTGAGTACCGCTGTGCGGGTCGCGGCTACCACTGTAGTCGGTGGTCCGTAGGTGAAGTCTCCTGCTAATTTTCCTTTCTTTAATTTCTTTATCAGCACGATATCTCCTACTTGGAATGGGTGAGTTGGTTACTGTGGAAGACAAGGAGACTTCCAAGCAACTTTTTCCTCAATTTCACTTAGGGCTTTAATCAATATGGTTACATTGGTGTTTGGGTTGTTCCTCAAACATGTGATACACCTTCCCACATAATCTGACACTAACTGTTTAATGCCTGTAATATAGAAATTCTGTGCTAGCAGCATGTGTGTTGTTTGAATGCTGTTGTGTTCTACTCCATGAAAATGTGCAATGAACAGAGGGGAGCTGTGCTGTGGTATGCATGGTTTCCCCTCTTTGCAGATTAATCCTGTCCTAGGATTCATCTGCAAGATTGAATAACACCAATCGGCCATTTCATCGTCAGTAGCTGAGGACTGGAGATCCACAAGTATCTGAGTTAACTCAAGTGAAGGAGGTACTAAATTCACCATTTGCAATGTGGCTGGGGCCATCAGTGCAGCCTTCTTGGCCTCCGCGTCTGCCAGAGCATTGCCTTGGGACACATGATCTTTACCACCAGTATGAGCCCTGCAGTGGACAATTGCAATCTGTGAGGGCAATCTTATGGCTTCTAAAAGTTGTATGACAAGTTGTGAATGTGAGATGTGCTTACCATCAGCTGCAATGAATCCTCTCCTTTGCCAAATGACCCCGTGGTCCCAGACCACTCCATTGGCATACCTGCTGTCAGTGTAAATGGTGACTGGCTTGCCTTCATGTAGTATGCATGCTCTCGTGAGTGCAATTAATTCTGCTGCTTGTGCAGATTGGTATGTGATGTGTCTGGCTTCCAAGACAACATCAGGTAGCATAACAATAGCATATCCTGCATGATAAGTGTTGTCCTTTGGTCTGCTGCAGGATCCATCAACAAAACATCAGGAGCCCCTTCTACTGGTACAGATTGTAAATCAGAGCGGGGCGATGTCTCATGTTGTATGGTGTGTATACAATCATGTGCCTCTGTTAAGTTATCCTCAGGTCCTTTAAGTCCTAATAGGGTATTCAAGATAGGTGCTGGACCTGAGGTGTGTGTTGCATATTTGATTTAGAGGGAGGGATTGCTGAGGAGTAGAATCTCACATCCAGACAGTCTCTGTGCAGACATGTGCTGTGTGTCTATGTTCCCGAGAAGGCCTACTGTACAGGCCCATGTATGGTGTACAGGATAGTCTCATGTCCCATTGTGAGTGGCGTTGCAAGCTCAACCATCATAGCACAGGCTGCAAGAGATCTCAGACAGGCCGCCATTCCTTGGACGGATGCCAGAACCACATTTAAGAAAAAGGCACAAGGACGTAACTTGCCTCCGTGATATTGTGTCAGCACACCCGCCATGGTTTTACAATTTTGTCGAGCATATACGTGGAATGTGAGTTTGTAGTCAGGGAGGCCCAAACCCGGACTTGTCATTAAAGAACATTTCAAATAATCAAATGCATTAAACATTTCCTCAGACCACCTGATGAGATCTGGCATGTCTGCTAGATTTGTCACAGTGAAATACAAGCTTTAAATACTGCAATTATATACTGGGTTTAAAAAAACACCCATTTTTTTGCAAGATAATACAGATGTAGCAGGGTTAGCACTCCAGCTCTTAACTCAAATTTCTTAACTCATCGCGTTATCTTGAGACAAAAGCCATTGAAAAGCAATTGAAGGTATTTGCTCAGATTAGATAACAGAAAGCAGGAGTGTCAATTCTACGCCATCCGTACATTTTGGGTCCTTTGCTGAATCTGTGACAGACAAATACAAACTTTAAATACTGCAGTTATATTCTGGGTTTAAAAAAACACCCATTTTTTGCAAGATAATACATTTTGGGTTATTTGCTGAATTTGTGTAAGTTAAATACAAACTTTAAATACTACAATTATATACTGGGTTTAAAAATCTGTCGACAGTTAGATAAAAGAAATAGATCTCCCTGAGATCCTATGGTGTGTCCCTGACACAAAACAACTTACGGATAGATGTCCCTGAGACTCTATGCCGTGCGTGGCACTCCAAGTGCCGGCCTTATTCATGAAAGTACTCCAAATACTTATTATAAACTCCCTGAGTCTATTTTTAAGGCTTAACAATGTATCCCGGATACATAATAAAAACTCACAGGAAGAGATGTGGCCAGTGCCCTCGGACCAGGCAGTGGACAAAAGGGATGTCTTTCTTACCGGACACGAGGATAGCCTTCTCTATCCCGGACGGAGCCCCCAAACTGAAAGGATTTGGACCTTTCTGGACCTCTACGACCACGTTGGTTTGATGTCACTGACGTCAGGAGAGATATTTCTCAGCTAGCAATAACATGACACACACAGGTATCACTGAGAAAAACTCTAACTTTATTATGCTATCGCTTGGCCTTATATACAGTGGAGGAAATAATTATTTGACCCCTCACTGATTTTGTAAGTTTGTCCAATGACAAAGAAATGAAAAGTCTCAGAACAGTATCATTTCAATGGTAGGTTTATTGTAACAGTGGCAGATAGCACATCAAAAGGAAAATCGAAAAAATAACTTTAAATAAAAGATAGCAACTGATTTGCATTTCATTGAGTGAAATAAGTATTTGAACCCTCTAACAAAAAAAGACTTAATACTTGGTGGAAAAACCCTTGTTTGCAAGCACAGAGGTCAAACGTTTCTTGTAATTGATGACCAAGTTTGCGCACATTTTAGGAGGAATGTTGGTCCACTCCTCTTTGCAGATCATCTCTAAATCCCTAAGGTTTCGAGGCTGTCTCTGTGCAACTCTGAACTTGAGCTCCATAGGTTTTCGATTGGATTAAGGTCCGGAGACTGACTAGGCCACTCCATGACCTTAATGTGCTTCTTCTTGAGCCACTCCTTTGTTGCCTTTGCTGTATTTTTTGGGTCATTGTCGTGCTGGAACACCCATCCACGACCCATTTTCAGTTTCCTGGCAGAGGGAAGGAGGTTGTCGCTCAGGATTTCACGATACATGGCTCCGTCCATTTTCCCGTTTATGCGAATAAGTTGTCCTGTGCCCTTAGCAGAAAAACACCCCCAAAGCAAAATGTTTCCACCCCCATGCTTGACGGTGGGGACGGTGTTTTGGGGGTCATAGGCAGCATTTTTCTTCCTCCAAACACAGCGAGTTGAGTTAATGCCAAAGAGCTCTATTTTGGTCTCATCAGACCACAGCACCTTCTCCCAGTCACTCTCTGAATCATTCAGGTGTTCATTGGCAAACTTCAGACGGGCCTGCACATGTGCCTTCCTGAGCAGGGGGACCTTGCGAGCCCTGCAGGATTTTAATCCATTGCGGTGTAATGTGTTTCCAATGGTTTTCTTGGTGACTGTGGTCCCTGCTAATTTGAGGTCATTAACTAACTCCTCCCGTGTAGTTCTAGGATGCTTTTTCACCTTTCTCAGAACCATTGACACCCCACGAGGTGAGATCTTGCGTGGAGCCCCAGAGCGAGGTCGATTGATGGTCATTTTGTGCTCCTTCCATTTTCGAACAATCGCACCAACAGTTGTCACCTTCTCTCCCAGCTTCTTGCTAATGGTTTTGTAGCCCATTCCAGCCTTGTGCAGGTCTACAATTTTGTCTCTGACATCCTTGGACAGCTCTTTGGTCTTTCCCATGTTGGAGAGTTTGGAGTCTGCTTGATTGATTGATTCTGTGGACAGGTGTCTTTTATACAGGTGACTAGTTAAGACAGGTGTCCTTAATGAGGGTGACTAATTGAGTAGAAGTGTCTAACCACTCTGTGGGAGCCAGAACTCTTAATGGTTGGTAGGGGTTCAAATACTTATTTCACTCAATGAAATGCAAATCAGTTGCTATCTTTTATTTAAAGTTATTTTTTCGATTTTCCTTTTGATGTGCTATCTGCCACTGTTACAATAAACCTACCATTGAAATGATACTGTTCTGAGACTTTTCATTTCTTTGTTATTGGACAAACTTACAAAATCAGTGAGGGGTCAAATAATTATTTCCTCCACTGTAGGCAGTAGAAAAGTTTGCATAACAACAGCGTTAAACCAATCATAAAAGATAAACATTGGTGCTCACACACATACTACCGGAAGATCCTTTTATGGTATGTGTACTTGCAGTAAGCAGAAAGAATAGATTTTAATCAGTCACATATAAGAATGTACGCAGTTGTGCCGAATGACCCTGAATAAGGCAAGAACGTTTGTACTAGTTATAGGAGATTCACAGAATCTGTCCTGGGACAGATAAGAAAGCCTAACTCACAGCGGGGGAAGGTGAAACAGTGCGTGGGTGAGATGTTATAACAATTCTTTACATATTTAGAGAAGACAAGATGGAGTCACATTCCTCTTCTAGGTAGGGGGGTACTTCCTCTTTTGCTCCAGTGTTTTGGAGATAGACAGCTAAACGCTTCCATGGGCCATTGTGGAGATGCTTGGTGACCCAGGTGGTGGCGTTGCTGGCAGATCCTCTGTTTGCGGGGTGGCAGGTACCACTGTCACTCCAGAGGGGGATGAAGAGGCCGAGACTGCAGCAGAAGAAGAAGCATGAAGAGCCATAGACCTTTCTTGTTTTTTGAGGTGTCTACTCCACTGCATGTTGTGCTTTGCACTTAGATGCCTGGTCATGCAGGTTGTGCTCAGGTTGAGAACGTTTATGCTTCGCTTCAGGCTCTTATTGCACAGCGCGCAAAGCGTGCAAACCACTCGTGAAAGACTGATGGACATGGGCTGCAGGTGCCAACTCGGATCTTTCAGCAGGAGACTGAGTGGGAGACAATGTGAAGGAACTGGAGGCACTGTCAGCCACCCAATCTACTATCGCATGTACTTGTTCTGGCCTCACCATTTGTAGAGCTGCATTCAGCCCGACTAAATAACGCTGAAGGTTCTGTCGCCTACTCGCACCTGAGGAAGGTGTTTCACTTGTGCGTGTAGCTGGCACAGATCGACCACGTCCTCTCCCTGCAACAGGAGCTCCACCAGCAGCACCACGACCGGGGCCACCTCCCATATTTCACGCTCTCCTCATTCTCTGCGTTCACCCACCAAACTAACAGATGGTTTATGTCAGGCGACAATGTAACTGCCTATAGTCAACAATTAAGTTCACTGAGGGTAAGGCAGTGCCGGTGTCATAAAGATGAAACATTTCTTGAGATCAGACAACAGTGTGACAGGCGAATTTTATACAATTACTTCACAGTCACAATTTTTTTTTATTTGTCAACCAACAATGTAACTGCAGTATTGACTGGTTGTATTTGACTGTGACAAATGCAGCAAAGGCTCCAAATGTAGTGTCTCGCACAAAATGGGTGTTTTTTTAAAACCAGAATATAACAGCGGTATCTAACGCTTGTATTTGACTGTGACAAATGCAGCAAAGGCCCCAGATGTAAGGTCTTGCAAAAAAATTTTGCTTTTTTAAACCCAGTATATAATTGCAGTATTTAAAGCTTGTATTTCACTGTGACAAATGCAGCAAAGGCCCCAGATGTAAACCCAGTATATAATTGCAGTATTTAAATCTTGCATTTCACTGTGACAAATGCAGCCCCAGATGTAGGGTGTTGCAAAAAATGGGTGTTTTTTTTTTAAACCCAGTATATAATTGCAGTATTTAAAGCTTGTATTTCACTGTGACAAATGCAGCAAAGGCCCCAGATGTAGGGTATTGCAAAAAATGGGTGTTTTTTAAACCTAGAATATAACTGCAGTATTTAAAGTTTGTATTTGACTGTCACAGATTCAGCAAAGGACCCAAAATGTATTATCTTGCAAAAAAATGGGTGTATTTTTAAACCCTGTATATAATTGCACTATTTAAAGCTTGTATTTCACTGTCACAAATGCAGCAAAGGCCCAGATGTATTGTCTTGCAAAAAACGGGTGTTTTTTTAAACACTGAATATAACTGCAGTATTTAAACCTTGTATTTGACTGTCACAAATACAAATATGCTGTGCTAGTGCACTGAACTTGCACAAAATGGCCGCCGATGCCCACCTAACTAACAAACGGATAAAAGTAATTTTTCTGTGTCACTGGGCTCAGGGTAGGGTAAAAAAAATGGTGCACTGCCCCCACAAAACAAAATCACTGTAGATCGCTGAGTTAACAAGCACTTCTGATAACAGATTATTTCCTATTCTCTCCCTCACAGCAGCAGCATCCTATCCCTACGCTAGTAAGAGCAGAGTGACGTACAGCGCTACGTGACTCCAGCGTATATAGAGGCTGGGTCACATGCTGCACTGGCCAATCACAGCCATGCCATTAGTAGGCATGGCTGTGATGGCTTCTAAGGGCACACGAGTTAGGCTACTTTCACACTAGCGTCGGGGTTCCGCTTGTGAGCTCCGTTTGAAGAGTCTCACAAGCGGCCCCGAACGCATCCGTCCAGCTACCAATGCATTCTGAGTGGATGCGGATCCGCTCAGAATGCATCAGTCTGGCAGCGTTCAGCCTCCGCTCTGCTCAGCAAGCGGACACCTGAACGCTGCTTGCAGCGTTCGGGTGTCCGCTTGGCCGTGCGGAGGCAAACGGATCCATCCAGACTTACAATGTAAGTCAATGGGGACGGATCCGTTTGAATTTGACACTATATGGCTCAATTTTCAAACGGATCCATCCCCCATTGACTTTCAATGTAAAGTCTGGACGGATCCGTCTGAAGCTACTTTCACACTTAGAATTTTTTCTACAATATAATGCAGACGGATCCGTTCTGAACGGATCCCAAGTCTGCATTATATGAGCGGATCCGTCTGGGCAGACCCCAGACGGATCCGCTCTGAACGCAAGTGTGAAAGTAGCCTTAAACGCTAGTTGATTGGCTGCTTTGCAGCCTTTCAAAAAGCGCCATTAACTCGCCAAATACCGAACTCAAACTTTTACAGTTCAGGTTCGCTCAACCCTAGTGATGAGCGAGCACCAAAGTATTTGGGTGTTCGGCCCGAACACATTGCTATATTTGTGTGCTCAGCCAAGCACCCGAGTATAATGGAAGTCAATAGGAGACAACCAGGCACCCCCTGCTCGGAAGAGAAGAGGATGTCTGGTTCATAAAAAAAAGGTTAGAAATTGAAGGAAACCCCAGCAAAATGGTTTGGAAACAGCATTAAGATGATAGCTGGATGTGTCTTAGACTTTTATTATGTACAACATACAATAGACAACCACACAAAGGCTATATGCCAAAAGCCAGGTATGTGCAAGCCATCAATCTATCCATGAGACAGATGACAGGCTTAGTCAGCATACCTTAGAATGGCAGCCTTGTGCACTATGAGATATTCCAAACCAGCTCTTATCTGACTGAGAACCAGTAAACCTCAAAGTTATTTTGCATCTGTTGGATGGCTTGGGTGGACCTGCACACGTAGATCAATATCATTAGGGCGACAAAAAGTTTTCTGATTGTCCTAACATAATATTCATTAACCTTTCGATACAGTTTTGTCATGTAAAAAGTCATTTGCATAAACATGGACATATGGGAAAGACATGCGAATGAGCAGAATCTGCCTTGTTTTTCAGCTGTCATAAGACTATGAAAACCAATAGATGGCGCTATTGAGTTATGAACAGTGCCCTCTATTAGTTTCACAGTCTTATGACAAGTCTAATATTCTTGTCAGAAGACTATAAAACCAATAGAGGGCGCTGTTCATAACTCAATAGCTCCATCTATTGGTTTCATAGTCTTCTGACAAGAATATTAGAGTCTTATGACAAGCTTATTAGTGTAGCCTTTTGCATGGAAAATTCACGATAAAAATTTGCCATTAGAATATTCGCGATCTACAGTCGTGGCCAAAAGTTTTAAGAATGACACAAATATTAGTTTTCACAAAGTTTGCTGCTAAACTGCTTTTAGATCTTTGTTTCAGTTGTTTCTGTGATGTAGTGAAATATAATTACATGCACTTCATACGTTTCAAAGACTTTTATCGACATTTACATGCAAAGAGTCAGTATTTGCAGTATTGGCCCTTCTTTTTCAGGACCTCTGCAATTCGACTGGGCATGCTCTCAATCAACTTCTGGGCCAATTCCTGACTGATAGCAACCCATTCTTTCATAATCACTTCCTGGAGTTTGTCAGAATTAGTGGGTTTTTGTTTTTCCACCCGCCTCTTGAGGATTGACCACAAGTTCTCAATGGGATTAAGATCTGGGGAGTTCCCAGGCCATGGACCCAAAATGTCAACATTTTGGTCCCCGAGCCACTTAGCTATCACTTTTGCCTTATGGCACGGTGCTTCATCATGCTGGAAAATGCATTGTTCTTCACCAAACTGTTGTTGGATTGTTGGAAGAAGAAGTTGCTGTTGGAGGGTGTTTTGGTACCATTCTTTATTCATGGCTGTGTTTTTGGGCAAAATTGTGAGTGAGCCCACTCCCTTGGATGAGAAGCAACCCCACACATGAATGGTCTCAGGATGCTTTACTGTTGGCATGACACAGGACTGATGGTAGCGCTCACCTTTTCTTCTCCGGACAAGCTTTTTCCAGATGCCCCAAACAATCGGAAAGAGGCTTCATCGGAGAATATGACTTTGCCCCAATCCTCAGAAGTCCATTCACCAAACTTTCTGCAGAAGATCAATCTGTCCCTGATGGGTTTTTTGGAGAGAAGTGGCTTCTTTGCTGCCCTTCTTGACACCAGGCCATCTTCCAAAAGTCTTCGCCTCACTGTGCATGCAGATGCGCTCACACCTGCCTGCTGCCATTCCTGAGCAAGCTCTGCACTGGTGGCAATCCGATCCCGCAGCTGAATCCTCTTTAGGAGACGATCCTGGAGCTTGCTGGACTTTCTTGGACGCCCTGAAGCCTTCTTAACAAGAATTGAACCTCTTTCCTTGAAGTTCTTGATGATCCTATAAATTGTTGATTGAGGTGCAATCTTAGTAGCCACAATATCCTTGCCTGTGAAGCCATTTTTATGCAACGCAATGATGGCTGCACGCATTTCTTTGCAGGACACCATGGTTAACAATGGAAGAACAATGATTTCAAGCATCACCCTCCTTTTAACATGTCAAGTCTGCCATTTTAACCCAATCAGCCTGACATAATGATCTCCAGCCTTGTGCTCGTCAACATTCTCACCTGAGTTAACAATACGATTACTGAAATGATCTCAGCAGGTCCTTTAATGACAGCAATGAAATGCAGTGGAAAGTTTTTTTTGGGATTAAGCTAATTTCCATGGCAAAGAAGGACTATGCAATTCATCTGATCACTCTTCATAACATTCTGGAGTATATGCAAATTGCTATTATAAAAACTTAAGCAGCAACTTTTCCAATTTCCAATATTTATGTAATTCTCAAAACTTTTGGCCACGACTGTACACTAGGATGATATCTGACACTGGGAAAGCTGGGTAATAACTCAGCGATAAAATCTGACACTGGGAAAGCTGGATAATAACTCACGAGTTATTACCCAGCTTTTCCAGTGTCAGATATTATCACTGACTTACTACATAATTATTACATAATATTTGCTGAATTGCTATATATTCATTTTTTTGAATATTACGAATATTCTAAAAAACAAATATAGAGCAATATAGCGAATATGATCTCAGCAACAATGCCCTCTATTAGTTGCATAGTGTTATGACAAGACTATTCGCTGTTGTGAGTGAATAGTCTTGCCATAACACTATGTAACTAATAGAGGGCGTTGTTCATGAGAGATTCTGCTCATTTGCATGTCTTTCCCATTTGCCCATGTTTATGCAAATGACTTTTTACATGACAAAACTGTATAGAAAGGTTATTGAATATTATGTTAGGACAATCAGAAAACTTTTTGTCGCCCTAATGATATTGATATAGGTGTGCAGGTCCATTTAAACCATCCAACAGATGTAAAATAACTTTGAGCTTTACTGGCTCTCAGTCAGATGAGAGCTGGTTTGGAATATTTCATAGTGCACGAGGCTGCCATTGTAAGGTATGCTGGCTGTTATCTGTCTCATGTATAGATGGATGGCTTGTACATACCTGGCTTTTGGCATATAGCCTTTGTGTGGTTGTCTATTGTATGTCGTACATAAAAGGAGTCTAAGACGCATCCAGCTATTCTCTTAATGCTGTTGCAAAACCATTTTGGTGTGGTTTCCATCAATTTCTAACTTTTTTTTATGAACCAGATAACCTCTTCTCTTCCGACCAGGTGGTGCCTGGGGTTCTCCCATTGACTTCCATTCTATTAAATTGTATTCGAGCACCCGCATTATTCGTCCGAGCACTCGGATCTGCTGAGCATAGCGATGCTCGAGCCGAACAGCAGTTTGGCCGAGCATGCTCGCTCATCACTAGTCCCCACCTATCCCTTGGTTGAACTTGATAGACTTATGTCTTTTTTCAACTGTATTAACTATGTAACTATGTAAGATTTCAGCTGAGCAGTGTAGGTACAGGCAGGAGCCTACTCCACTCTACTAAATCCTGGCATTTAGCCAAGCTAAAGCCGAGCTAAATCCATGTGTGGATCTGTGACTTATACAGTACATCTGCAAATCCGCAGCACAAATACAGGGGCCAGCCTTATTATTAGGCCCTTTTCAGACGAGCGAGTATCTCGCTGCAAACTCGCAGCGAGGCACCCGGCCTGAACTCCCAGCACTGCCAGGGTCACATATGTAACCCTTACAGTTTTGGAATATATTATATGACACTGAAATAATGCTGTCAGTGTTATCCAAAACATTCCAGAACTGTAAGGGTTACATAGCATCATAAATCAATATAATGCTATGCGACCCCGGCAGTGCTGGAAGTTCAGGCGGGTTCCTCTCTGCGAGTCCGCAGCGAGACACTCACTCCTCTGAAAGGGGCCTTGAGGTGCCACAACTTCTTTGTTCTACAGATCAATAGGGGTCCCTACAGTTAAGTCTACATTAGTATAAATATTTAAGTATTTGATGCATATAAACTCGCCAAACCCTTACAACATACCTTATTTTTTGCCCCATAAGACACATTTCCCTCCCAAAAAAAAGTGGGGGTGAAATTCCCCTGCGTCTTATGGGGCAAATACTAATGAAGCACTTTCATTATGGAAGCGCTTCATTAGTACCGGAGGAACTGAAAGCGATGAAGGCTCTCACCGCTTCCTGGTCCTCGGCTGTCGGCTGTGAAGGCTGCGCACAGTGTGAGGGTGCGCTGTGACCTCACGCCAGTTCACAGCACAGCAGATAGAGGAGGAGGAAGATAGAGCGTGGGCGGTGAGGAGCGGCGGCGTCCGGAGCAGGAGAGGTAAGTGATTTTTTTATTTTATTCCATATGAGGCTGATGGGGCTGAAATATCACTTCTGGGGGCTGGTGACAAAAAAATTGGGGATACAATATCACTTCTGGGGGCTGGTGACAAAAAATGGGGGCTAAACTATCACTTCTGGGGTCTGGTGACAAGAAATGGGGCTGAAATATCACTGCTGGGGGCTGGTGAGAGGCACTGGGGGCTTATGAGAGGCACTGGGGGCTGATAAGAGCCACTGGGGGCTGAAGAGAGGCTGCTGGGGCAGATATGAGGCATTGAGCTCTTATCTGAGGTCTGATTGGTCATTCACATTGGGGTCTGAGCTGTGGTCTTATTGGGGTCTTATTAACATTGGGGGTCTGATTGGTGGTCTGACCTGAGATGTAATGACATTTTTTTTTTCTTATTGTTCACCTCTAAAACCTAGGTGCTTCTTATAGGGCACAAAATACAGGAATTTACTGGCTATTGCTATTAAAGGGATTCTGTCACCTCTTTTTACCCTATAGAGATGCGGACATGCACGGCTAGATCGCCGCTAGCATGTCCGCAATATACCTGTCCCATAGTGCTGTGTCCTTTTATTTGGTTTAAAAAATGATTTTATAGATATGTAAATGAGCCTGGTAAGGAGTCCAAGGGGCTGTACTAACCTTCTTGGAGCCCAGCCACGCCCCCCTGTGAAGGAGCCCAGCACCGCCTATGTCCTCCGAATCTCCTCCTTTCTCACAGTTAGATTGCTGTAATCTCGTGATGCGCAAGCTCGCGCATGTGCAGTTCCTTCCCTGAGGCTGATGCCAGCACAGGGAAGGAACACTATGCCGGCACTGCGCATGCCAGAGCTCGCGCATCGCGAGATTACGGCGATCTAACTGTGAGAAATGAGGAGATTCGGAGGACATAGGCGGTGCTGGGCTCCTTACCAGGCTCATTTACATATCTATAAAATAATTTTTTAAACACAATAAAAAGACACAGCGCTATGGGACAGGTATATTGCGGACATGCTAGCGGCGATCTAGCCGTGCATGTCCGCATCTCTATAGGCTAAAATGAGGTGACAGAATCCCTTTAAGCTTGTTCACAGGATCTCTTGCTGAAATTTCTAATCAAAGCAATTCCACTAATGGCAATATAGGAAATTGTTGCTTATTCAGAAACCAAATCTTTATGTAAACTGCCTGAAGGTATGTGTAAAAGCAAGAAGAGTAGTGTTAGGCGCAAATATTCCAATAGCGAATATTAATCGCGAATATTGGCACTTCGAGAATTCGGAAATATTTAGACTATTGTGATATATATTTGTAATTCTGAATATTCTATTTTTTTTTTTTTTTCATCAGTAACCTCCCTTCTTGCTTGTGGGCCAAAGAGAAGGCTGCATTGTCTTTGTCTAAGCTTAGCAACATCCCTAGCAACCAATAGGAAAGTTGCCTATCCCTTACCATATAAGAACCGCCTAAGCAGCCCTTGTATGCAGTATTTTGCAGATCTGAGAGAGACAGCAGTGCTATTGCTGTGCTCTCTGCTTTCCTGTGTCATTACATTAGATAGTTAGTTAGCTTATATATATAATACAGATAGTTAGTGGGAGATAGTCAGTGTAGGTTAGATAGTGATATAGTGTAGCTGATAGGTTCTGCTGTCCATACATACATGCTACATACATAGTGCTGTATGTATGTATGTATGTATGCTACATACATACATACATAGTGCTGTGATGTCACAAGTTCACAATACTTAATGCACCAATCACTAATATGTAGTCAGACCTGTTAAAATGTAAAGTTGCACGTATTGCGCCAAAATATTCGCATCATTAGTGCCGATTTCTCAATCGTGAATATATTGGAGCACTCCATCTGCATATAAAGCTATTGTAATGTTCTGCCATGCCAACCATTTTCTCCAGTCTCAGGAAACTTCTAGCAGCTTGAAAAATGTAGCTATAGTGACCTACGCCTGTATTTCACGCGCATTACGTGAATATTACATTGCCGATTTTTCACGATCAAGAAAATATCTTGAATTCGCAAATATATGACAAATATTCTACCAAATATTCGCGAAATATTGCAAATTCGAATATTGCCCCTGCCGCTCATCACTAAAGAAGAGCACTGCATTTTAAGCATTGGATTTCTTTTACACTAATAATTGCTAATATGTAGAATATTAGTGCAAAATAATTATGTCTGCAGTCAGTATTAATTTTATTCTATTACATATAATTTAAAGGGAACCTGTCACCTGGAAAAGACAATTTACACTAATCACAGTACCTTAAAGTATCTCTCATAGTGTGCCCAAAGATGTATTCATATCTTCTCTCTGCGTTGTGCTGTCTCATAAAATCGACTTATAAAACTGTGTTTGGCACCTTTTTGAAGTCGTGCTGAAGTCACGGGGGCAGCGGCCTCCTTGACTCAACCGTCGGATAAGACTGCCCCTATGCCGCTCCTCCGCATATTGATGGACATTTTTCCCTGTAGCCGTGACTGCGCTCTTCTCGCGCATGCACCGCGCGCGTCCTGCCGCAGAGCAATCCCGGCTACGGCTCCCTCCCTGGCATCTGCATGTTCACGGCGCCTGCAGTGCAAGCAGACAGTGATCGCGCTCTCGCCGCAGGGGAGAAGCGATGGGCGCGAGCGCGCTGTATAGGAACGGCGCAGGTGCAGTGAACAAGAAGATGCCAGGGAGGGAGGGAGGGAGCCGTAGCCGGGATCATGCTGTGGCAGGACACGCACGACGCATGGGAGAAGAGCGCGGTCACGGCTACAGGGGAAAATGTCCATCAATATGCGGAGGAGCGGCATAGGGGCGGGCTTATCTGACGGTTGAGTCAAGGAGGCCGCTGCCCCCGTGACTTCAGCACGACTTTAAAAAGATGCCAAACACAGTTTTATAAGTCTATTTTATGAGACAGCACAACGCAGAAAGAAGATATGAATACATCTTTGGGCACACTATGAGAGATACTTTAAGATACTGTGATTAGTGTAAATTTTCCAGGTGACAGGTTCCCTTTAAAGCAAGAATTATATATTTTTTATCTTGTAGTCTTCTGTGTGAATTGATTACACAATTTGCCTTTATCCTGTTGATCATCCTTTTGCATAATGACATTCCATGTTTGTGTATTTTTGCACTATGTATTACATTATAGATATGATTTCTGGTATTTATTTAAAACAGCACAGCCAAGCTAATCAGAAGCTATATGAAATGACTTCTCCTGTTCATTTATTCATCAGATGCTGTAGATAATCATAGATCTTTTAATGACAAACATGGATTTGCTGGGAAACGTGCGCTACAACAAGAAGAGGATGTAAAATCAGGTATTCTGCACTCTAATTATACAATTATGTAAGGTGGCATATAGTGCTAACTAAGAACTACCTTTATAGTGGCTGCCAACCTGCAATTATGATTTACTATGCTTTACTATTATTATGTGTAATAATGTGTTCTGTAGATGATAGATGATTTTATTTGCTTGGGTAAAAAAAATGTCCTGGAATAGGATCATGATGGCCACAGATGTATGTTGCAATGATTCCAGTAAGTTCACCTAACTCATAGTATTATTGTTTATAAGGAAGCATTCACACGACTGTGTTTTTCTTCCGCGTCCGTTCCGCAATTTTTGCGGACAATGCACGGACCTATTCATTTCTATTGGTCCGCAAAAATTGCGGAATGCCTTTCATTGTCATCCGTGTGCTGTCCGCTCCTTGTGTCCGTTCCTTTTATTTTAGAACATGTCCTATACTTGGACGCAAATTGCAGTCCGTGGCCCCATAGAAAGTCAATGGGTCCGTAAAAAACGGATAGCACACGGAGATGCATCCGCATGTCATCCGTTTTTTGCGGACCCCTGGACTGAAAACATTCTAGGAAACCCCATTTCAGTTTTTTGCGGACCGTGAAAAACGGATGACACACGTAAGCATCACGTCCGTATTATACGGACTTACGTTATGGAAACGGAAAGGTAACTGAAGACATACGGTACACATGGATCAGTGATTTGCGGACCGCAAAACCAATACGGTCGTGTGAATGCTCCCTTAGGCTGAAAAAAAGAAATCTGTCCATCCAGTTCAGCCTGTTATCCTGCAAGTTGGTTATGATGTAATATTTTTATGTATACATGATCAATTTTAAAACTATGAAAAAAAACATTGCATTTAAGAGTCAAAATGCTGTGTTGACTATTTGCAACATTTGCAAATAGTCACCTTGCTATTTGCAAGAGGACTTTAACTTTCATTGGTACCTTGTTAAGGTGCATATGATATTTTTTTTAAATGGGGGCTTATGGGAGTTGTGATGAACAGCAAAAAGCTATTTTGGCTTTTTATTTTTTTATTTTTTTAATGTTTTTCACCTTTGGGAATACATTATCTGCTTATTTAAGGTTACAGGTTGTTACAAATTTGAAGATTTTAATTATGGCAATTATATATAGCTTTTATTTTATTTTTGAAAATAAAGGACTTTTTACAGCAAAAGACAATTTAGGTTTTTTACGATGATGTGTGGGAACAATGTAATATTATGGTACAAGTCATTAACATTTTAAATACCTTATTTTTTTTTTTTTTTTGTCTTCAGTTTTCGAATACATAGCACCAAATTGCTGTGTATACTTAGAACTTAGATTTCCAGCAATCACAACTAGATGGAACTTTGAAGCTTACTGGATGTATTCATGCAGTGAACTCAAAAACATTCACATTAAGATTATGCATTAAGAGACATTATCGTCGAATTTCCCAAAAAGATTTGATTAGATCCAAATTTATTTGTGACGAATCGCGTTAAAAACAGTTATTTCCTGGCTGCTTACAGCCTGTATATTGGTCTACAACACTGTGCATTGCAGAAACATGCATAGGGAGTTCACTACTGTGGTAGTGAAACAGCACTGTGAGTCAGTATGACAGATGGCAGGCGTCACTGTTAGACTCATTTCACACTTAACTTATTTGTTCAGTTACGGGGCCAAAACTGACCAAATAACTTGTGGGAACTTAGCCTTAAAGGTCATTGTTAGTGCCAGGTATAAAGAACCGTGAGGCAATGTTGGGGAACGCCATTCTGCCTTTGCAGCTCAAGAAAGGTGTGCCTTGCAGTGTAAGATTGGCTGAAGTGCGTGCACAGTTTCCTGGCCATTTTCAGGATGTCTTGCAGATGGGTGGAAGACTTCATGAACCGCTTTACAACCAGATTAAAGATGCAGCACCGACATGATGTTCTTCCCTTTGTCGGTGACCATGGTTCCGATTTTTAGTTGGTAAGGAGACCGCCAGGATTCAATTTCTTAATAGAGGACAGTGAGCAGTTCCTCCCCTGTGTGACTACGTTCACCCAGGCAAACTAGGTGCAGAACAGCGTGAAACCGTTGTGCCCTACACATGTGATATGCTAGAAGAGCACTCCGAATTGTGCCTGCAGTGCAGGCTGAGGACAAGGTGGAGGATGAGGAGGCAGTGGAGGACATTGGCGCAGGACCTACAGCTTGAGAACCTGGAAGTGGCAGTGGCATCACCTCACCAAGTTGCTAGTGTAGCTGGGCAGGAACCACATTTACCTAGTGGGCCATAAAGGACATATATTGTCCTTGACCGTAGTTACAGCTCCACACATTGGCGCTGCCGTGAACTTAAGCAGGCACCGACAGGCTCAAGGACTCGCCTACCTTCTGTTCAACATATGTGTGCAGGGCTGGTACTGCCTTTTTGGAGAAGTAATGATGGCTTGGGGCTCTCCACCTTGGCTAGGCACAAGCCATCATTTCTTTGAAAGGTGCAGAGTCCACCACATGGAAAGGGAGGGACTGTAGTACCAGCAATTTGGTCAGGAGCAAGTTCAGCTTATGTGCCATACTGTTGTCTGTTTGCAGTCACCTCTGTGATCGATTGCTGACGAAATAAGTGACTAGGAGCAGGAGCATAAGGTCCAGTAATTGATGGGAAGAAAACACAGCTCCCTTCTGCTGAGGCGGTGAAGCCTTGACTGCAGGAAAAGGGGTGCGGGCCACTGGGTGATGCAGCGGTTGCTGTGTCAGGTTGTACCAGTATATAAGCGCCACGTTTTTCCCAGGCCACTTTATGGTGACGCTGTATGTGTTGATGCAGGGCCGTGGTGCCAACATTGGCACCCTGGCCATGCTTCACCTTCTTCCCACAGATTCTGAAAATGGCCATGCTGATGTCCTCCGGCGGCTTGATGCCAAGTATGGCATTTTCCCCCACCACTCCATGCTGACTGCCTGCTACCGCTGCCTCTGTGAACCCCTGCACCGCTACTTCTTTCTGGACAGGTTGGCTCCTGTGTAGCTGGCGGTCTAGCCTGGGCACATTTGGCTCCTGACCTTCCACTGCTGCCACCTTACTGACTCATGGCCACACTACCACCCTGCTGGCTCTGTCGCTGCCTCACGCGCAAGCTGCCACCCTCTTTTCCTGATAATGAAGCCCCTTCTTTTCCCAGCTCCCACGTGCGATCGACCAGTTCATGGTCCACTTCTGTCTGAACATCACTGATGTCACCCAGTCTCCGGGCCATGTGCCAGACCGCTTGCAACACCAGCTCCCACAGAACACTCATCTTCACTACTTGCCTGCTTACAGGAGGAAGCAGCGGATCTCTCCTCCAGATCTTGGCTGGGCAGTAGCTGCTGACTGTTCCCTAGAAGCTCATCCTCACTGATAAGTTGAGATGAGCCGAAGGCATACAATACTTCTTGAGCTGAGGGAACTGAAAATGACAGAGGCAGGCTGAGGACAGGTGGGGGCACAGAGCTTGTTTCTGGGCCATTTCAACAAAGCATCGTGTCAGCGGAACCCGCCGACTCCTGGCTGAGGGTGTCTGATGTCACTTGCAATGAAGTAGAATACAGAGTCAACCATTCAAGGACCGCTGGGTTGCTGGTCAAGACACAACCGCTAGATGACACTGGCAGCTCAGGCCTATCGCTACGACTGCTGCCTCCCCCCCCCCCCCTTCTTCTGCTGCTACTTCTGCCTGCTCCAGTTTAGAAGGCTGAAAAAAGACATACGTCCATCCAGTTCAGCCTGTTGACCCTTGAGTGTGAAGCCAATTTACGTCATTTTAGAGGTAAAAAAATCCTTCCCAACTCCAATCAGGTAGTCAGAATAACTCACTGGATCAACAACCCTTCTCCAGAAATCTATTAAATATAACCTGTATTATTATTATACTTCAGAAATACATCCAAGCCCCTCTTGAACTCTTTTAGTGAGATTAACATCACCATCTCTTTGGGCAGAGAGTTCCATACTGTCACTGCTCTTCCATATACTCCATAACCATTGGGATGTTGATGATGTGTTACACTGAAATACTGTATGCTTAGGACAGATAGAAGTTAAAGGGATTGTCGATAATTATAAATACATGACTACCTTCTTCCAAAAACAGTGCAACACCTCTCTACAGGATATGTGTGTGCACCCTTACACTACCTGATCGATACAACATCATACCTAATCGTATACACACACTGGATTTTTAAACCACGTTGTTAAAAAAAAAAATTGGATTGTTAGGTGATTTATGCCCTTTATGGATTAAAATCCAACTCTGCGTCAACTACATAATTTTCCATAGGAGTTTTGCCATGGATCCCCCTCCGGCATGCCACAGTCCAGGTGTTAGTCCCCTTGAAACAACTTTTCCATCACTACTGTGGCTAGAAAGAGTCCCTGTGGGTTTTAAAATTCGCCTGCCTATTGAAGTCTATGGCGGTTCGCCCGGTTCGCCCGTTCACGAACATTTGCAGAAATTCACGTTCGGCGTTCGTAAACTGAAAATTTTATGTTCGCGACATCACTATTGGTGTATAGGTGTTACAACCAGTGGTTCTATTATTATTGTATAAGCTGTGGACCTGGGGGATATGTGCATCCTAGCTGTGATAAAGCGATCTATATATTATAATTGACTGGCTTGTTTGCATATACGTCCCACGTCTTACAGGTGATTTATGGGGTAGAAACCGTTTTACTCGATCCTATATTAAATCTAGCTGTACCCTGAAGGTCCCCTCTATAGTCAGAGCAATGATGGGTAAGAAAACTGAAAAGGAGAGAGGGGGGGAACTGAGAAGATCTGGAGCGTATGGTTCCCCAAAACAGGATATGGGAAGAACTAGAGCTGAACGGGAAGGGAAAATGGATAAATTTCTCCAGACCACGAATACGTTCTCAAGTAGAGGCCAAATGAAATCTAATATTCAAAATAAACCCTTGGCCGGGGAAAGTGGGCAAATGCATGAATTGCCCCAACCAGACACTTTGAAAACACTGACACTCAGTGATATTATGCTAGCAGTAAAAAAATCCAATAGTGTCTTAGAAGTAATTACGACACAGATGAGTGAATTGAAATCAGAAGTCCAAATGGTTAGAGATGACGCCAGAAAGCTAGGCGAGAGAGTAAAACAGGCAGAAGAAAGAATTAGTTATGTAGAAGATCAAGTCTCTGAATTATCAAAAGAACTTAGAATTCTGAGAACGGTAAACACAGATTTAATTAAGAAGATCACTGACTTAGAAGACAGGGATATGAGAAGTAATATCCGGCTTATCGGTATACCAGAGAAAGAGGAGGGTACGAACTGTGTACAATATATCCAGAACTGGATTACTGAAGTGGTAGGAAGGGAAAACTTGTCCAGTCAATTCACAATTGAGAGAGCACATAGAATTCCAGGGAAAAATATACCAGGAAATCTACCCAGAAATATAATTGCAAAAATTTTCCCATTCAAGGATAAAGAAATGATTATGAGGAGAATAAGAGCATTAGAATCGGTTGAAATTAATGGCTCAAGGGTTTCTATATACCCAGATTACTCTGTAACAACGCAAAAAGAACGAGGAAAATTTATAGAAGTGAAAAAAAGACTACACCAGGCTGAGATTAAATACTCTCTTCTGTACCCAGCAAAACTTAGAGTGGTGCACAATGATAAAGTTAGTTTATTTTTTTCTCCACAAGAGGTACAGAAATGGTTGGAAACCATGGGCTTAGGATAACAATATAATACAAATGTACATAGTAATTTGTTGATGGTGGCTGGGGGAGAGAGGGAGGGAAGGAGGGGATGCGGAGTATACACCAGTTGGGTAGGATGTTCAAGACCCTTTTGGGTCGAGGGCATCGTGTGAGAGTTGGGGGGGAGGGATCTGGGAGAGGGGGGGTGGATAGGGGAGGACAAAGAGTATATATATATAATTTTTTATTTATTTATTATTTTTTTTTTTTTTAATTATTATTATTTTTTTTTTCTACCACTGGTCCTTGGATATATACTATGAGAAGTAAAAAATATGATCTATACTAAACTTTTATGTTAGAATGTGAGAGGCCTTGGGGAGAAATTAAAAAACTTTGCAGTATTTGATATTATTGGGAGATATCTTCTAGCGCTTGTTTGTCTGGTAGAGACTCATATGGTTAGAGACAGACTAAACTTGTTTAAAAGAAAATGGATTGCTCACCAATTCCACTCTGTGTTCAATGGGTATAGCAGGGGGGTTAGCATTATTATTCGCAAGGATATTATGTGCTCTATAATCTCGATGAACATTGATGTGGAGGGCCGGTATATATTTTTATATGGATACTTTGAAAATGTAAAATGTGTACTGGCTGGGGTATACATTCCCCCACCTTATAGACACGAGGTGCTCTTAAAACTATATAAGTTTCTGCTAGACAAAGGTGACTCTTTATTAATATTAATGGGTGATTTCAACTGCACAATGAATAACGACTTAGACAGAGTAACAAAAAGTGAAAACCCCAAAAAAACGGTAGTTACTCCGCTGAAAAAACTAATGCAAGAATTTGGGTGGGGGGACATATGGAGGATTCAGAATCCAGAAGCAAAACAGTACTCATGTTATAGTAAGAGCTATGATTCTTTGTCAAGAATAGACTTGATATTTGGTAATCAGCTAACATTACAAAAAAATATAAAGGTCTTGTATGAACCGAGATGTATCTCAGATCACTCTCCAGTATTGGTAAAGGTGGATTTGAAAGTCGAGAATCTGAAAGGGAAGTGTAAAAACTACATGATAAATCCCATATGGCTCAATTTAATAGGCAAAGAAGATCAAATATTAAAGGACTTGACTTTCTTTATCCAAATTAATAAGGATACAGCTGGAGTGAATGTGGTTTGGGACACTGCTAAGGCCTATATAAGAGGATTGATAAATAAAAAGATCATTGAGCTTAAAAAAGGATATAACAAAAAAGAGGAAGATCTAAGAACTAAGGTGATAAATAAGGAGGTACAGATGACCAGGGAAAAAACACAGGAAACCAAAGACGAGTGGATAAAAGCGGTTAATAATTATGATAGCTACATCAAGGAAAGGGTGCAGAATAGTGTTGAGCGAACTTCTGTTTTAAGTTCGGCGTCTAAAGTTCGGCTTCCCGTTAGAGGAGAATCCAGATATGGATTCCGAATTCCGTTGTGGTCCGTGGTAGCGGAATCAATAATGGCCGATTATTGATTCCGCTACCACGGACCACAACGGAATTCGGAATCCATATCGGGATTCTCCGCTAACCGGAAGCCGAACTTTAGACGCCGAACTTAAAACAGAAGTTCGCTCAACACTAGTGCAGAATAAATAATTATTTGTCAAAACTAGGAAGGAGGTAAACCGGGTAAAGTCCTATCCAAAATGATTAAGAAAATGGAGGCGGGTGATAATATCGCCGCAATTAGAGGAAAAGATGGCCTACTATATAATGATCAGGAAAAAATATGGGATATATTCAAGACCTTTTATAAAGAATTGTACTCAGTAAAAACCCAGTTACATGGAGAAGAGATGATAAAATATGTGCGAGATATAGGAACCCCAAAACTCAATGATGATCAACAGACAGCATTAGACCTCCCTATATCCATAAACGAGATATTAGTAGCAATAAATCAAGCACCACTTGGTAAAACATCAGGACCGGACGGTATTACAAATGAATTATATAAAAGAGATAAAGAATTCTGGGCAAATAGACTTATGGAAGTATTTGAATACTCAAAAGGTACAGGATGCCTCCCAGAGTCTATGGGAGACGCGACGATTATTTTAATCCCAAAAAAAGATAAGGACCGACTGGATCCCATATCGTACCACCCAATTTCACTTATGAATAGAGTTGAGCGAACACCTGTATGTTCGGGTTCGAGAAGTTCGGCCGAACTTCCCGGAAATGTTCGGGTTCGGGATCCGAACCCGACCCGAACTTCGTCCCGAACCCGAACCCCATTGAAGTCAATGGGGACCCGAACTGTTCGGCACTAAAAAGGCTGTAAAACAGCCCAGGAAAGAGCTAGGAGGGCTGCAAAAGGCAGCAACATGTAGGTAAATCCCCTGCAAACAAATGTGGATAGGGAAATGAATTAAAATAAAAATAAAATATATAAAAATAAACCAATATCAATTGGAGAGAGGTCCCATAGCAGAGAATCTGGCTTCACGTCAGCAGAGAATCAGTTTTCATGCCATAGCAGAGAATCTGGCTTCACGTCACCCACCACTGTAACAGTCCATTGTCATATATTTAGGCCCCGGCACCCAGGCAGAGGAGAGAGGTCCCGTAACAGAGAATCTGGCTTCATGTCAGCAGAGAATCAGTTTGCATGTCATAGCAGAGAATCAGGCTTTAAGTCACCCAACACTGGAACAGTCCATTGTCAGATATTTAGGCCCAGACACCCAGGCAGAGGAGAGAGGTCCCATAACAGAGATTCAGGCTTCATGTCAGCAGAGAATCAGTCTTCATGTCATAGCAGAGAATCAGGCTTCACGACACCCACCACTGGAACAGGCCACTGTCACATATTTAGGCCCAGGCACCCAGGCAGAGGAGAGAGGTCCCATAACAGAGATTCAGGCTTCATGTCAGCAGAGAATCAGTCTTCATGTCATAGCAGAGAATCAGGCTTCACGTCACCCACCACTGGAACAGGCCACTGTCACATATTTAGGCCCAGGCACCCAGACAGAGGAGAGAGGTCCCGTAACAGGGAATCTGGCTTCATGTCAGCACAGAATCAGTCTTCATGTCATAGCAGAGAATCAGGCTTCACGTCCCCCACCACTGGAACAGGCCACTGTCACATATTTAGGCCCAGGCAGAGGAGAGAGGTCCCATAACAGAGATTCAGGCTTCATGTCAGCAGAGAATCAGTCTTCATGTCATAGCAGAGAATCAGGCTTCACGTCACCCACCAATGGAACAGGCCACTGTCACATATTTAGGCCCAGGCACCCAGGCAGAGGAGAGAGGTCCCATAACAGAGATTCAGGCTTCATGTCAGCAGAGAATCAGAAAAGTCCAGCAATGAAGATACCAATATTATACCAAATCAGAGTATTTGTGTAGAAAACAAAAATTCCAGCAAGGGTACCCTGTTATATCATAAGGTGACTAAATTTAATAAGAAATATAGATATATACATAAACAAAAGAACTCTAAATAATTAATCCGAGGTGAGAGGCCAGGATACAGTCAGATGCACTGGGTAAGTGGTGGGGAAGAAAATCCCTAGCACTGATACCCTAAACTGGTCCTCTGCCCAGGGACGTCTCCTGGTGGTGGGGGACGCCCTGTCCACGTACCTAATCTCAAACTCGTGACTGTCCCTAGTAAAGTGAACAGTGAAGAGTGGTGCCCTAACGGATAACTAGCACACAATCAGAAAGTTTGAAAGGTGTCCACTGTATACTGCCCTCGTGACAGTTTGCCAGGAGGTACAGGGTCCACAAAGAGGATAAAAAATATACAAACAGACACACGCACAAATAAACACAATTATATAATAACAATAGATGACCTACAACCCCGACGCATTTCACCCACAGCAGTGGGATCATCAGGGGGTTATACGGGGTAGGTATAATAAGGACAAGAAGCCTGTGACAGTGGAGATAGCAGGCCCAGTCCAATGATACGTGCGTAAATAAATGCGTAGATAGATAGACACTTATAACGCGACAACAGACCCAGAATTGGTAAGTAGTTGCCAAATGGCAGATTACATACGGTCACTTCATGTCAGCAGAGAATCAGTCTTCATGTCATAGCAGAGAATCAGGCTTCACGTCACCCACCACTGGAACAGGCCACTGTCACATATTTAGGCCCGGGCACCCAGACAGAGGAGAGAGGTCCCGTAACAGAGAATCTGGCTACATGTCAGCACAGAATCAGTCTTCATGTCATAGCAGAGAATCAGGCTTCACGTCACCCACCACTGGAACAGGCCACTGTCACACATTTAAGCCCTGGCACCCAGACAGAGGAGAGAGGTCCCGTAACAGAGAATCTGGCTTCATGTCAGCACAGAATCAGTCTTCATGTCATAGCAGAGAATCAGGCTTCACGTCACCCACCACTGGAACAGGCCACTGTCACACATTTAGGCCCCGGCACCCAGACAGAGGAGAGGTTCATTCAACTTTGGGTTGCCCCGCAATATAATGGTAAAATGAAAATAAAAATAGGATTGAATGAGGAAGTGCCCTGGAGTACAATAATATATTGTTAAGGGGAGGTAGTTAATGTCTAATCTGCACAAGGGATGGACAGGTCCTGTGGGATCCATGCCTGGTTCATTTTTATGAACGTCAGCTTGTCCACATTGGCTGTAGACAGGCGGCTGCGTTTGTCTGTAATGACGCCCCCTGCCGTGCTGAATACACGTCCAGACAAAACGCTGGCCGCCGGGCAGGCCAGCACCTCCAAGGCATAAAAAGCTAGCCGAACCATCAGTCTGTACGTGGAGGGGTGTGCACAGGTACTGTTCCACCATGTTAGTGAAATGTTGCCTCCTGCTAACACGTTCCGTATCAGGTGGTGGTGCAGTTAGCTGTGGCGTGGTGACAAAACTTTTTCACATCTCTGCCATGCTAACCCTGCCCTCAGAGGAGCTGGCCGTGACACAGCTGCGTTGGCGACCTCTTGCTCCTCCTCTGCCTTCGCCTTGGGCTTCCACTGGTTCCCCTGTGACATTTGGGAATGCTCTCAGTGGCGCGTCTACCAACGTGCGCTTGTACTCGCGCATCTTCCTATCACGCTCCAGTGTAGGATGTAATGTGGGCACATTGTCTTTGTACCGGGGATCCAGCAGGATGGCAACCCAGTAGTCCGCACACGTTAAAATGTGGGCAACTCTGCTGTCGTTGCGCAGGCACTGCAGCATGTAGTCGCTCATGTGTGCCAGGCTGCCCAGAGGTAAGGACAAGCTGTCCTCTGTGGGAGGCGTATCGTCATCGTCCTGTGTTTCCCCCCAGCCACGCACTAGTGATGGGCCCGAGCTGCTTTGGGTGCCACCCCGCTGTGAACATGCTTCATCCTCCACATTTGTACCTGGCCTCTGGTGTTGCAAAAAACCTCCCTCTGAGTCACTTCGAAGAGACTGGCCTGAAAGTGCTAAAAATGACCCCTCTTCCTCCTCTTCCTCCTGGGCCACCTCCTCTTCCATGATTGCCCTAAGTGTTTTCTCAAGGAGACATAGAAGTGGTATTGTAACGCTGATAACGGCGTCATCGCCACTGGCCATGTTGGTGGAGTACTCGAAACAGCGCAACAGCGCACACAGGTATCGCATGGAGGCCCAGTCATTGGTGGTGAAGTGGTGCTGTTCCGCAGTGCGACTGACCCGTGCGTGCTGCAGCTGAAACTCCACTATGGCCTGCTGCTGCTCGCACAGTCTGTCCAGCATGTGCAAGGTGGAGTTCCACCTGGTGGGCACATCGCATATAAGGCGGTGAGCGGGAAGGCCGAAGTTACGCTGTAGCGCAGACAGGCGTGCAGCAGCAGGGTGTGAACGCCGGAAGCGCGAACAGACGGCCCGCACTTTATGCAGCAGCTCTGACATGTCGGGGTAGTTGCGAATGAACTTCTGCACCACCAAATTCAGCACATGCGCCAGGCAAGGGATGTGCGTCAAACCGGCTAGTCCCAGAGCTGCAACGAGATTTCGCCCATTATCGCACACCACCAGGCCGGGCTTGAGGCTCACCCGCAGCAACCACTCGTCGGTCTGTTGTTCTATACCCCACCACAACTCCTGTGCGGTGTGGGGCCTGTCCCCCAAACATATGAGTTTCAGAATGGCCTGCTGACGTTTACCCCGGGCTGTGCTGAAGTTCGTGGTGAAGGTGTGTGGCTGACTGGATGAGCAGGTGGAAGAAGAGGAGGAGGAAGCTGAGTAGGAGGAGGAGGAGACAGGAGGCAAAGAATGTTGCCCTGCGATTCTTGGCGGCGGAAGGACGTGCGCCAAACAGTTCTCCGCCTGGGGCCCAGCTGCCACTACATTTACCCAGTGTGCAGTTAGGGAGATATAGCGTGCCTGGCCGTGCTTACCTGTCCACGTATCTGTGGTTAGGTGGACCTTGCCACAGATGGCGTTGCGCAGTGCACACTTGATTTTATCGGACACTTGGTTGTGCAGGGAAGGCACGGCTCTCTTGGAGAAGTAGTGCCGGCTGGGAACAACATACTGTGGGACAGCAAGCGACATGAGCTGTTTGAAGCTGTCTGTGTCCACCAGCCTAAATGACAGCATTTCATAGGCCAGTAGTTTAGAAATGGTGGCATTCAGGGCCAGGGATCGAGGGTGGCTAGGTGGGAATTTACGCTTTCTCTCAAATGTTTGTGAGATGGAGAGCTGAACGCTGCCGTGTGACATGGTTGAGATGCTTGGTGACGCAGGTGGTGGTGTTGGTGGTACATCCCATGTTTGCTGGGCGGCAGGTGCCAACGTTCCTCCAGAGGCGGAGGAAGAGGCCGAGGCGGCGGCAGCAGCAGAAGAGGCCGAGGCGGCAGCAGCAGAAGAGGTAGCAGGGGGAGCCTGAGTGACTTCTTTGTTTTTAAGGTGTTTACTCCACTGCAGTTCATGCTTTGCATGCAGGTGCCTGGTCATGCAGGTTGTGCTAAGGTTCAGAACGTTAATGCCTCGCTTCATGCTCTGATGGCACAGCGTGCAAACCACTCGGGTCTTGTCGTCAGCACATTGTTTAAAGAAGTGCCCTGCCAGGGAACTCCTTGAAGCTGCCTTTGGGGTGCTCGGTCCCAGATGGCGGCGGTCAGTAGCAGGCGGAGTCTCTTGGCGGCGGGTGTTCTGATTTTGCCCACTGCTCCCTCTTTGTCTTTTGCTACGCTGTTGGCTCGGTCTCACCACTGCCTCTTCCTCCGAACTGTGAAAGTCAGTGGCACGATCTTCATTCCATGTGGGGTCTAGGACCTCATCGTCCCCTGCATCGTCTTCCACCCAGTCTTGATCCCTGACCTCCTGTTCAGTCTGCACACTGCAGAAAGACGCAGCAGTTGGCACCTGTGTTTCGTCATCATCAGAGACGTGCTGAGGTGGTATTCCCATGTCCTCATCATCAGGAAACATAAGTGGTTGTACGTTAGTGCATTCTATCTCTTCCACCCCTGGGGAAGGGCTAGGTGGATGCCCTTGGGAAACCCTGGCAGCAGAGTCTTCAAACAGCATAAGAGACTGCTGCATAACTTGAGGATCAGACAGTTTCCCTGATATGCATGGGGGTGATGTGACAGACTGATGGGCTTGGTTTTCATGCGCCATCTGTGCGCTTTCTGCATCTATTTAGGTACCGTATTACACTAATACAGGCACACAAGTAATGACAGATTTGGTTGAATATAAATGTGAGGCATATTTTTTACGCGCTGTGTGACAGATATACCTTTAATCACAGAATTAGACTTGTATCTGCACTGTAGCGTGTGTGTTAAGTTTTTCAGAATGACACTATCAGCACCTTCAATCTAAGATATCCTTTTTGGGATAGATTTAAAGTAGGCCTGATATAGCAGAAACTACTAATTTTAAGAATGGCAAATTTGGGAATAGTTTTTCAACCCAGAACAAAAACTGTGCTTTTATGGTCACTAAATATAACTTGACCAGCTAAAACTGTACTGATTTGGAGGAATAGAAATGTCAGGCCTATTTTTTACGCGCTGTGTGACAGATATACCTTTAATCACAGAATTAGACTTGTATCTGCACGGTAGCGTGTGTGTTAAGTTTTTCAGAATGACACTATCAGCACCTTCAATCTGAGATATCCTTTTTGGGATAGATTTAAAGTAGGCCTGATATAGCAGAAACTGCTAATTTTGAGAATGGCAAATTTGGGAATAGTTTTTCAACCCAGAACAAAAACTGTGCTTTTACGGTCACTACAAATAATTTGACCAGCTAAAACAGTACAGATTTGGTTGAATATAAATGTGAGGACTATTTTTTACGCGCTGTGTGACAGATATACCTTTAATCACAGAATTAGACTTGAATCTGCACTGTAGCATGTGTGTTAAGTTTTTCAGAATGACACTATCAGCACCTTCAATCTAACATATCCTTTTTGGGATAGATTTAAAGTAGGTGTAACGGTCGCGTACACACACACACAGGGGGGAGGGACGTGACCACTGTGCTCCACTCTTGCCCCTGGCCCTGCCTACTTGCCTCGCGAGTCCTAATGACAGGGGACAACAGGACGGCAATCCCTAACTTGGAGTAAGTGCAGGGATGACAGACAGACAAACAACAGGACGTGAACGGACCGAGTCAATACCAGGAAAGCTGCAAAGTACAAATGGAGCAAGCAGAGAATTGTCAGGAGAAGCCGGGGTCATAAATACCAGGAGAGCAGAGAAGTACAAGAGGAGTCCTAAGAGAGTAGTCAGGTGGGAGCCGAGGTCACAATACCAGGACGGATGCGCAGTACAGGAGGATCAGGCAAAAGGATGGTCAAGGAACAGGATCAGGTAAGTATTCAGCAGTCCAACAAATACCAGGAACCTAGAAATCAACAGGCAACCTGTAGCCAGCAGGCTGCCTGTATTTATAGTGGGGAGTGAGGGTCATGTGACGTGGCCAGCGTCACATGACCGACAGACCAACCAGTCGAGCACCGAGTGATCAGCTCGGCGCTCAAGGCAGACTTAGGAGCAAGGAGCCACCCAGCTAGTAAAGCCGCCCTGGGAATGAGGTCAAACACAGAACCTCATTCCAAAAGCTAAGCAACAGTTCTGCGGGCAATGGGGGACCGAGTGCACCTTCGGAACCCCGTGACAGTACCCCCCCTTTTACGAGGGGCCACCGGACCCAAGACTTCAGGCGATGGCTTTTCAGGGTGTTCTAAATGAAATTTACGAACAAGTCTAGGAGCATGAACCTCCCTGGCAGGTACCCAAGATCTCTCTTCAGGTCCATACCCCTTCCAGTGAATCAGGTACTGCAAGGAATTACGCACCTTCCTGACATCCACTATTTTAGACACCACATACTCGACAGCATCATTAACAAGAACTGGCGGAGGCGAGGCTTTTGATGGTACTACCGGTTCAAAATATTTTTTAAGCAGAGATTTATGGAACACATTATGAATGTGGAATGACTCAGGCAGCTCCAACCTAAAAGATACCGGGTTAATCGCTTCCGTGATCTTATATGGTCCAATAAAACGAGGAGCAAATTTTTTAGAAGTTACCTTGAGAGATAGATTCTTGGAGGACAACCATACTTTATCCCCAACCTGAAAGTTTACCCCACTTGAACGTCTCCTATCGGCCTTGAGTTTTTGAGAACATTGAGCCTTTTCTAGGTTCGATTGAACCCGGGCCCAAACTGTGCACAGTTCGGAGGAGAGTTTATCAGCTTCAGGGTTAGAGGAGGAGACGGACGACCCAGAAAGAAAACGGGGATGAAAACCATGGTTACAAAAGAAATGGGAGACCCCAGCAGAAGAATTGACACAGTTATTTAGAGCAAATTCAGCCAACGGAAGGAATTTGACCCATAATTGCTGGTCATCAGCAACATACAACCTCAGGAATTGTTCCACAGACTGATTAAGGCGTTCAGTCTGCCCATTACTCTCAGGATGGTAGGCGGAAGAAAAAGACAACGAAATTTTACATCTTTGACAGAAGGCCCTCCAGAATTTGGACACAAACTGCACACCCCTGTCCGAAACAATATTTTCCGGGATACCATGCAATCGAACAATTTCTTTCACAAAAATAGACGCCAGGGTTTTGGCATTCGGGAGTTTAGACAGGGGAATGAAATGGACCATCTTGCTAAACCTATCCACCACTACCCACACTACAGTCTTACCCTCCGCCAGCGGTAGGTCAGTTATAAAGTCCATCGAGATATGGGACCAGGGTCTACTGGGAATGGGTAGGGGTCGTAGGTTACCAGCAGGGCGAGTCCTAGGTGTCTTGGACCTGGCACAACCCTCACAGGCTGACACATAGGACTTGACATCCCTAGTTAGAGTGGGCCACCAATAAGATCTAGAAACCAGATCCTTAGTGCCCTCAACACCCGGATGTCCACAAAAGGCTGAATCGTGACACTCACCCAACAGCTGGAGACGAAATTGTACGGGAACAAACAACTTATCTGTTGGGGTGGATACCGGTGCCAGATGTTGTTCCGACCTAATGCGAGCCGAGATATCCTGGGTAAGAGCTGCTAAGAAGATTTTTGCTGGTAGGATGGATTCAGGTGGTACCTCAGTAGGTTGAAAAGCCTGGAAGCTCCGAGATAATGCGTTCCCCTTCACATTTTTACTTCCCGGCCTGAACGTGATGGAAAAATCAAAACGAGTAAAAAACAGAGCCCCTCTGGCTTGACGGGGATTCAACCTCTTAGCAGACTCGAGAAACATAAGGTTTTTATGGTCAGTGACAACAGTTACACAATGCCTTGCCCCCTCCAGAAAATGCCTCCACTCCTCAAATGCCCATTTAATGGCCAGCAGCTCCCTATTCCCTATGTCGTAGTTTCTCTCCGTGGGAGAGAATTTCCTGGAGAAGAAGGCACATGGTCTCAGATTAGTGAGGCTGGCAGGACCTTGTGAAAGGACTGCTCCTGCGCCGTCCTCGGACGCATCCACCTCCACAATAAAAGGTTTCTCCTGATCAGGCTGGATCAGAATGGGAGCGCTACTGAATGCCTTTTTTAATTTTTCAAATGAAGAAATGGCCTCAGTAGACCAATTCTCCAAATCCGCCCCTTTCTTAGTAAGGTCGGTCAACGGTTTAGCAATTACGGAAAAATTCATAATAAATTTACGATAGTAATTGGCGAAACCTAAGAACCGTTGTAAGGCCTTTAAGGATGAAGGTCTTACACATTCCTTAATTGCTAGTACCTTACCAGGATCCATCTTGAAGGCGTGAGGAGTCAGAACATGCCCTAGAAACAGAATCTCCTGCACACCAAAGACACATTTCTCTTGTTTAGCGGATAGCTGATTCTCCCTCAACACCTCTAATACTTGTCTAACATGAAACACATGGGATTCGAAGTCAGGAGAGAATATCAAAATGTCGTCAAGATAGACAATAACAAATTTACCTAAGAATTCCCTAAGAATGTCATTCATGAAGTTTTGGAACACAGCTGGGGCATTGCTGAGTCCAAAAGGCATCACCTGATATTCAAAGTGTCCTACCGGAGTATTGAACGCCGTCTTCCATTCGTCTCCCTCCTTGATTCGGATTAGATTGTATGCCCCTTTCAGGTCAATTTTGGAAAACCAGGTTGCCCCCAGGACCTGGTTAAATAAATCCGGAATCAATGGGAGGGAGTATCTATTCTGGACAGTGATTTTATTTAATCTCCGGTAATCGATACATGGCCTAAGACCACCATCTTTTTTCTTAACGAAGAAAAACCCCGCCCCCATAGGAGAGACAGAAGGTCTAATATGCCCTTTACCAAGGCTCTCCTTAATATAATCTTCCATGGCCTTGCGTTCGGGCATAGAAAGATTATAAATTCGTCCTTTAGGAAACTTGGCCCCCTCTACTAGCTCTATGGTACAATCATAAGGTCTATGGGGGGGTAGAACCTCTGGGGTTGGTGATGAGAAAACCTCAGAATATTCTCTAACAACAGAGGGTAAAGTATCAGACTTTACTGAGACCCCAGCCTGTACCACGGACAGGCACGAGTCACACTTAGGCCCCCATCTCACCAACTCCCCATTGGACCAATCTATAGTGGGGTTATGTAGTCGGAGCCAAGGCAACCCTAGTACCACCTCAGCAGGTAGGTTCTCCAGGACTAGAAGCGAACATCTCTCTGAGTGGCACACACCCACGGTTAGAAAAATCTCAGAGGTACATAAGCTCACCGTACCACCAATAAGAGGAGTAGCATCAATAGCCATGACATGGATAGGAGTTGGTAAGGCAAACATAGGAATACCCAATCTAACAGCATACTCAGAGTCAATAAAGCTAGCCGCTGAGCCAGAATCAATAAAGGCCTTACCCGCCCATTTATCTACTCCCAGAGAAATCGTAATGGGTACCGAAAGCTTACATTTAGAAAATTCAGGGTGTACCTCGTCTTTAGGTTGCCTTGCCTTAGGAGACTTGACAGAGAGGACCTTCTTAGGACACTGGTTGATCCAATGGTCAGAATCTCCACAGTAAAAGCATTCTCCACGTCTGCGGCGAAGATTTCCTCGGGTCATGCCAACCTGCATGGGTTCCTCGGTGGAGACCTCAGCATTGTCTCTGGGATAGGCCTCTGGCTGGACCACCATCTGGGAAGAGAACTGTTGTTCCTGTCGTCTCTCTCTAACCCGTCGGTCAAGTCGGACAACAAGGGTCATCATCTCTTCTAAGGTCTCTGGAAGTTGATAACTGACCAGAAGATCCTTTAATTTATCAGACAGACCTGACCTGACTCTTCAGGGCTGGTTCTTTCCATCCTGAGGGGACACACCACCTTCTGAATTGGGTGCAATAATCCTCCGCTGGTAAATTGCCCTGAACCAGTGCCTTTAGAGCCGTCTCGGCTACTAGAGCCCTGTCTGGTTCATCATAGAGGGTACCTAGGGCCTGAAAGAACCCATCCACAGAATATAAACAACTGGCGCCAGCAGGTAAAGAGAATGCCCAGTCCTGGGGATCACCCTGTAATCGGGAAATGATAATGCCCACGCGTTGACTCTCGGGGCCAGAGGACACGGGGCGCAAACGGAAGTAAAGTTTGCAACTCTCCTTAAAAGAGAGAAACTTCTTCCGGTCTCCAGAAAAGGTTTCTGGGAGCTTAATCTGGGGCTCAAAATGCGGACTGGAGGCCTGAGGAGTGGAAGAGCCTTGCCCTAACTCAAAAGAGCTGAGTTTTTCCCCTAACTCCTGCACCATCTGCGTCAGATTAGAGACATAGTCACTCAGGGTCACCAGAGGATTCATAATACAGTGGTTATTGGGCCTGTTAATCTGTAACGGTCGCGTACACACACACACACAGGGGGGAGGGAAGTGACCACTGCGCTCCACTCTTGCCCCTGGCCCTGCCTACTTGCCTCGCGAGTCCTAATGACAGGGGACAACTGGACGGCAATCCCTAACTTGGAGTAAGTGCAGGGATGACAGACAGACAAACAACAGGACGTGAACGGACCGAGTCAATACCAGGAAAGCTGCAAAGTACAAATGGAGCAAGCAGAGAATTGTCAGGAGAAGCCGGGGTCATAAATACCAGGAGAGCAGAGAAGTACAAGAGGAGTCCTAAGAGAGTAGTCAGGTGGGAGCCGAGGTCACAATACCAGGACGGATGCGCAGTACAGGAGGATCAGGCAAAAGGATGGTCAAGGAACAGGATCAGGTAAGTATTCAGCAGTCCAACAAATACCAGGAACCTAGAAATTAACAGGCAACCTGTAGCCAGAAGGCTGCCTGTATTTATAGTGGGGAGTGAGGGTCATGTGACGTGGCCAGCGTCACATGACCGACAGACCAACCAGTCGAGCACCGAGTGATCAGCTCGGCGCTCAAGGCAGACTTAGGAGCAAGGAGCCACCCAGCTAGTAAAGCCGCCCTGGGAATGAGGTCAAACACAGAACCTCATTCCAAAAGCTAAGTAACAGTTCTGCGGGCAATGGGGGACCGAGTGCACCTTCGGAACCCCGTGACAGTAGGCCTGATATAGCAGAAACTACTAATTTTGAGAATGGCAAATTTGGGAATAGTTTTTCAACCCAGAACAAAAACTGTGCTTTTACGGTCACTAAATATAACTTGACCAGCTAAAACTGTACTGATTTGGAAGAATAGAAATGTCAGGCCTATTTTTTAGGTGCTGGGTGACAGGCTCAACTTGCCCCTGATGTAGTATATGGCCAAAAAATAACCACACTATTGATGGTTAAATGCACTTGGGTGACACAGGGTCAGCCTGCACCTAATGTAGTATATGGCCAAAAAATAACCACACTATTGATGGTTAAATGCACTTGATGAAAGCTTGACCCTGATGTAGGATATAGCAAAAAATAACCACACTATTGATGGTTAAATGCACTTGGGTGACACAGGCTCAGCCTGCACCTGATGTAGTATATGGCCAATAAATAACCACACTATTGATTGTTAAATGCACTTGATGAAAGCTTGACCCTGATGTAGGATATAGCAAAAAATAACCACACTATTGATGGTTAAATGCACTTGGGTGACACAGGGTCAGCCTGCACCTGATGTAGTATATGGCCAAATAATAACCACACTATTGATGGTTAAATGCACTTGGGTGACACAGGCTCAGCCTGCACCTGATGTAGGATATAGCAAAAAATAACCACACTATTGATGGTTAAATGCACTTGGTGGTAGCTTGTGCTGGCGCACCACAAGCCACAAAATGGCCACAGATCACCTCAGAAAAAAGTGATATAAAAACGCTCTGGGCAGCCTAAAAAAAGTGAGCAATTCAATATCAGCAATTCAATGATCCACAGCTGGAGATCGATCACTGAATTAAGTCTTTTGGAGGAGTTAATCTGCCTCATCTCGCCCTAACGTCGCAGCAGCAACCTCTCCCTACGCTTGTATCAGCAGAGTGACGTGCAGCGCTACGTGACCCAAGCTTATATAGAGGCTGGGTCACATGCTGCACTGGCCAATCACAGCCATGCCAATAGTAGGCAAGGCTGTGATGGCCTCTTGGGGCAAGTAGTATGACGCTTGTTGATTGGCTGCTTTGCAGCTTTTCAAAAAGCGCCAAGAAAGCGCCAAACACCGAACCCGAACCCGGACTTTTACGAAAATGTTCGGGTTCGGGTCCGTGTCACGGACACCCCAAAATTCGGTACGAACCCGAACTATACAGTTCGGGTTCGCTCATCCCTACTTATGAATAATGACTGTAAAATTCTGGCTAGGATTTTGGCGAAAAGGTCATAGTACACCTGATCCATGAGGACCAAAACAGATTTATTCCGGCTAGGTCTACAACAATAGGCTTGCTTAGGGTCTTTGCAAATATCCAGTTTACAGAGAATAATAAAGAATTGTGCTCTATTCTATCATTAGATGCGCATAAAGCATTTGACTCTGTGAACTGGGACTTTGTATGGGAAGCTATGACAAAATTCGATATTGGCCCAGGATTTATAGACTGGATGAAGATTATATATAAAGACTCCAAAGCCAGAATATCAGTTAATGGTATATTATCTGATAGCTTCCGTATAGAACGAGGGGTGAGACAGGGTTGTCCTCTCTCCCCCTTGGTTTTTGCCCTGAAATAGAAATCCTGGCTATAAAGATCAGGCAGGACGTGGATTTGCGGGGCTTTGGACTAAGGGGGAGTGAGGACAAAATCTCTCTATATGCAGATGATCTGCTCTTCTTCCTGGATGATACAAATAAGGATATGCAACGTGTCATGTCGCTGGTGGAGGAGTTTGGTAGACAATCGGGTATTCTAATTAACTGGGATAAATCGACTCTGCTTCCTCTGAATGACAAGAATGTGATCTCAGAGGCAAAATTAAAGATTCTTAGCCCCCAGGACAGCTTCAAATACTTAGGTCTGGAAATATCTAAGGACCCTAATAAATTTATAGCATTGAACATTAAACCATTACTTGATAAGATGAAGGAGAGGATTAAAGTCTGGAATAAACTACCAATAAACAAAGCAGACCGAATTGGACTAATAAAAATGATGCTGTTACCCCAGTTGCTCTACGTCATTAGAAACAGTCCCATTTACCTGGGGGAATCGGTTTTTCATGACATAGAGAAATTATTCAATGTATTAATCTGGTCAAACAAAAGGGTAAGGAAAAAGATGTATTGGCTTACAAGATCTTTGTCACGAGGGTATCTAGAGCCATGTCTGACTCCGTTATACCCGGGGTCAGGAGGTCGCAGCGGGTGGCTGCGCGCTCTATATCTAAAGATCACGTTGTTTCTTAGTGATTGTTTTCTGTGTTTGCCTTGCTATCCTTTTTGTCTCAATCAGGGATCAGTAGCTTCTCCTCCTCAGCTGTTTCTTGTCTGCCACTCCCAACCTCCTTATATTCTCCCCTCACACTTCTCTAGTTGCCAGTTATAGAGCTTCCTGCCTGGACATCTATACTGACCCACTGGAGTTGTTAATCCTGGTTGTCGTTCCAGAGTGCTACCCTCCGGATCCCTGTTGGGCTTCTTGTTGTCTCCTGTTGTCGCCCACCTGGGATTATATGTTGAGTTTGTATTGTCTGTCCTTCCCTTGGTGTTTTCCTTTAGAGCTAGTGGTGCGGACTAGTGTTCCCACCGCCCTGTTCACTATCTAGGGCTCAGCTTAGGGAAAGCCAGGGCTTTAGGCACGTGATCGGCGTACGGGTGAGGAACCCGTCTAGGGACGTCAGGGCAGTCAGGTGCCAGCCGCTAGGTGAGTCAGGGGTCACCACCTTCCCTCTCACTTGGTCAGGGCCTTCCTTGTTCCCTCCCTCTGTGTCACGTATGTGATAGTCACGCCGACCGTGATAATCTTACGAACAAGGAGGACTAGAGGTCCCAGATATCAGATTGTACTATATGGTAGCTAATATTGCAACAATGATGAATTGGACACAGGTGGACTTTCTGAGCCATTTGGTATATAAGAGTGAGGGTGGCTTACCAGATATATTCACATTACTCGAATCAGGACAACTGGAAAGTACGCACCTATATAAAATCCCATTGGTAAAATTATTGGTGAGGGTATGGAGTAAAGTCAAAAAGTCACTGAATTTAGAGTGGCAGATTAAAGTCACAACATTATGGTATAATAGGAGGTTAGGTAATGCTACCTTTTTGAAAGAGGCCAAATACTGGACTGATAAGGGTTTATGGCATATTTCACAATATTTTCAAAATGAAACACTGAAGGATAGGGACACATTATTAATAAATGTAAGGGAAGATAGACAAAGTTATTTTAGATATATTCAGTTGGTGGATATTGTTAAAACGGTTATAAAAAAGGAAGATATAGTGATAAAACCACATGAGGTGATTAAGTATATACTAGGCTGGAAAGGTAAGCACAAATTGGTGTCAAGCTTGTATAAAAAGATACGAGAAACTAGAAGTGAGGGATTTATTTGTAATAGTAAATCAAAATGGGAGAATGATATAGGGATAATAACAGACGATCAGTGGGGAAAATGTTGGTGTTTAAAACCATATCTGAGGAACCCCTCTCATAGGGTAACTCAGTTTATGATATTACACCGTTTATATATAACACCAAAATGGCTCAAGAAAGTTTCAGCTAAAACGCCCAGACTATGTCCTAGATATATGAATGATAAAGCGGATATTATCCATATGTGGTTGAGGTGCCCAAAGATTCAACCATTCTGGTGCAGTCTGATTGAATTAATCGGGGATATTTTTAGTTTCAAAATTCAATGGACGGCTTCTGTATGTATTTTGGGTGAAACTTCCCATGAGCTATCAAAGGAGAATGAAATTATGTTATATAAATCATGTTTTATAGCTCGTTTATTGATAGCAAGAAGATGGATGCGCCCTGAGATACCAACAATAAAAGAATGGGAAAATTTGATGAACTCCAATTGCATAATAGAAAGAGTAGGATACATTAAGAGCAACATAGGTTATAGACATGAGAAAATTTGGGCTCAGTGGTTAAAATATATCTCATAGAAACATAGAAACATAGAATGTGTCGGCAGATAAGAACCATTTGGCCCATCTAGTCTGCCCAATATACTAAATACTATGGATAGCCCCTGGCCCTATCTTATATGAAGGATGGCCTTATGCCTATCCCATGCATGCTTAAATGTAGGGGATGTTTAGTGCAGGGGGAACGAATACCCTACTACTCTTATCGGTGCAATTGTATTAAGCACACTTACTTCCTCTTGGTTGATGCCTGATGTTTTTTTTTATTTTTTTATTATGTAACTGTTAAATGTACTATTACTGCTCTTTTTGTACTTTATTGGATTAAATAAAAAATATTTTAAAAAATAAATAAAATAAACACCCGTTTTGGGAAAAAATGTTTATTTTGCAGCCTTTGCTGCATTTGTCATTGTGAGATACAGCCTTTACATAATGTGGTTCTGTTCAGTTATTTGAAATACAGCCATTTTGGGCAAACAAATTTAATTGCAGCCTAGTCTGGATCAGTCGGTGTGAGATACACCCTTTTTATACTGTGGTAATATTCTTCTATTAATAAAACACAATTTTTTGGGAAAAATACACAATTTTCATGGCCTTGCACCATTAGCAAGTGTGAAATTCAAGGGTTATATACTGCTGTTATATTTAGTTATAAACCAAACACCCATTTTGGGCAAAAAGGTTTATTTTGCAGCCTTTGCTGCATATGTCATTGTGAGATACAGCCTTTACATACTGTGGTTCAATTCAGTTATTTGAAATACAGCCATTTTGGGCAAACAAATTTAATTGCGGCCTCGCCTGGATCAGTCAGTGTGAGATACACCATTTATATACTGTGGTTATTTTCTTCTATTATTAAAACACAGTTTTTTGGTCAAAATACACAATTTTTCTGGCCTTGCACCATCAGCAAGTGTGAAATTCAAGGGTTATATACTGCTGTTATATTTAGTTATAAACCAAACACCCATTTTGGGCAAAAAAGTTTATTTTGCAGCCTTTGCTGCATATGTCATTGTGAGATACAGCCTTTACATACTGTGGTTCTATTAATTTATTTGAAATACAGCTATTTTGGGCAAACAAATTTAATTGCAGCCTAGTCTGGATCAGTCGGTGTGAGATACATCCTTTATATACTGTGGTTATATTCTTCTATTAATAAAATACCCTTTTTTGGTCAAAATACACAATTTTTCTGGCCTTGCAGCATCAGCCCATTTGAAATTCAAGGGTTATATATTGCTGTCATATTCAGTTATTAAACAAACACCTGTTTTGGGCAAAAAAGTTTATTTTGCAGCCTTTGCTTCATATGTCATTGTGAGATACAGCCTTTACATACTGTGGTTCTATTCAGTTATTTGAAATACAGCCATTTTGGGCAAACAAATTTAATTACGGCCTAGTCTGGATCAGTCAGTGTAAGATACACCCTTTATAAACTGTGGTTATATACTTCTATTAATAAAACACCCTTTTTTGGGCAAAATACACAATTTTTCTGGTCTTGCAGCATCAGCACTTTTGAAATTCAAGGGTTATATACTGCTGTTATATTCAGTTATTAAACAAACACCCGTTTTGGGCAAAAAAGTTTATTTTGCAGTCTTTGCTGCATATGTCATTGTGAGATACAGCCTTTACATACTGTGGTTCTATTCAGTTATTTGAAAAACACCCATTTTTGGCAATATCCTACATATGGTGCCTTTGCAGCATCTGTCAGTGTGACAAACACACGTTTTGGGCAAAAAAGTTTATTTTGCAGCCTTTGCTGCATATGTCATTGTGAGATACAGCCTTTACATACTGTGGTTCTATTCAGTTATTTGAAAAACACCCATTTTTGGCAATACCCTACATCTGGGGCCTTTTCTGCATTTATTAGTGTGACATACAATCTAGAAATACTGCAATAATATTTTAGGTTTAAATAAGCACCCATTTTGGGCTAAATACAAATTTGTGGCCTTGGCTGCATCTGTCAGTGTGAAATACACGCGTTAGATACTGGTGTTCTATTCTGTTATATAAAAAAATGCCCATTTTGGGCAATATCCAAAATTTGGGAGAATGAGGAGAGCGTCGAATTAGGGACGTGGCCCCGGTCGTGGTGCTGCTGTTGGAGCTCCTGTTGCAGGGAGAGGACGTGGTCGATATTTGCCAGCTACACGCACAAGTGAAACACCTTCCTCAGGTGCGACTAAGCGACAGAACCTTCAGCGTTATTTGTCGGGCCTAATGCGACTCTCCGAATGGTGAGACCAGAACAAGTAAAGGTGATAGTAGATTGGGTTGCTGACAGTGCCTTCAATTCCTTCACATTGTCTCCCACCCAGTCTTCTGCTGAAAGATCAGAGTTAGTACCTGCAGCCGATGTCCATCAGTCTTCCACCTCACCCCCTTGCAAATCAGCCAAGTAGTCTGAGCTCCAAGTCATGCAGCAGTCTCTCCTGCTTTTTGATGACTCTGCTAGCAGGGTTTCCCAGGGCCATCCACATAGACCTGCCCCAAGAAGAGATTGAGTGCACCGATGCCTAACCACTTATGTTTCTAGATGAGTATATGGGAGGACCACCACAGCACGTCTCGGATGATGACGAAACACAGGTGCCAACTCAACTGCTGTGGCTTTCTTCAGTGTACAGACCGTCAAGGAGGGCAGGAAGGAAGACTGGGTGGAAGATGATGTGGAGGACGATGAAATTGTATCTCTATTTTCCATGAATTTTTGTGGTACACCTAAAGGATTAACAAAGTTTGTAAAATTAGTTTTGAATACCTTGAGGGGTGTAGTTTCTATTATGGGGTCATTTTTCGGTGGTTTCTATTATGTAAGCCTCGCAAAGTGACTTCAGACCTGAACTGGTCCCTAAAAATTGGGTTTTTGAAAATTTCTGAAAAATTTCAAGATTTGCTTCTAAACTTCTAAGCCTTGTAACATCCCCAAAAAATAAAATATCATTCCCAAAATGATCCAAACATGAAGTAGACATATGGAGAATGTAAATTAATAACTATTTTTGGAGGTATTACTATGTATTATAGAAGTAGAGAAATTAAATCTTGGAAATTTGCAATTTTTTTAAAAATTTTTGTTAAATTTGGTATTTTTTTTATAAATAAAATTTTTGAAGTAAAATATGTGACGAAAAAACAATCTCAGAATGGCCTGGATAAGTCAAAGCGTTTTAAAGTTATCACCATTTAAAGTGACACTGGTCAGATTTGCAAAAAGTGGTCTGGTCCTTAAGGTGAAATAAGGCTGTGTCCTAAAGGGGTTAAATAATTGGGTAACCCATAGGGTTGAGCGAACCCGAACTTTTGGATTTTTAGACCCCGAACCCGAACATTTCTGTAAAAGTTCGGGTTCGGTGTTCGGCGATTTCTTGGCGCTTTTTGAATGGCTGCAGAGCAGCCAATCAACAAGCGTTTAACTGTTTGACCTTAGAAGCCACCACAGCCATGCCTACTAATGGCATGTTTGTGATTGGCCAGTGCAGCATGTGACCCAGCCCCTATATAAGCTGGAGTGATGAAGCGCTGCACGTCACTCTGTTGTGCTTAGTGTAGGGAGAGGATGCTGCTGCTGTGAGGGAGAGAATAGGACAGAATCTTTAATCAGAACTCCAATTGAACTCAGCGATCTACATAGATTTAGTTGTGTGGGTGCAGTGCACAATATTGCAGCCCTTGTTGCATCTGTGATTGTTAAAAACAAGTTTGAAATACTTCAATAATTTTCTGGCTTTGAAAAAACACCAATTTTTGGCAATAACCTTTATTTTGGGCCTCTGCCGCATTAGTCAGTCAGGATAACTTTCTTAGATCCTCCCTGTCACATCCTTAAAGCTTGTAAAAGAGCGGAATCTTGACATAGGGGCCACTTAATATGGTGGATTTGGGGGATATCTGGCTTTCACTGTGTTAAAGACCCATAACTGGGGCTCCACAGTTTTTTGCATATTACTGTTTCCTAGGGAGCTTTGCACTTTGGATTGCTGCGTCGAGACTCTTAAATGAGGCTCCACAGTGTTTTCTGTAGCTGGTCTCCTTAAGATCAGCTATAATTTTCTGAGTTTTAAAAAAACACCCTTTTTGTGCAAAATACACAATTTTACAGCCCTTGCTGCATCTGCACGTGTGAAATTCAAGCGTTATATACTGCTGTCATATTCTGTTATTAAAAAAAACACCAATTTTGGGCAAAAAACTTAATTTTGCAGCCTTTGCTGCATATGTCATTGTGAGATACACCATTTAGATACTGTAGTTCTATTCTGCTATTAGAAAAACAATAATTTGGTGCACAAATCTTTAATTGCGGCCTAGTCTGGATTTGTACGTGTGAGATACACACTTTACATACTGTGGTTCTATTCTGCTATTAATAAAACACCCCTTTTGGGCAAAAATCTTTAATTGCGGCCTAGTTTGCATTTGTTCATGTGAGATACACCCTTTACATATTGTGGTACTATTCTGCTATTAATAAAACAACCAATTTGGAAAAAAATCTTTAATTGCGGCCTAGTTGGGCATCTGTAGGTGTGAGATACACCCTTTACATAGTGTGGTTCTATTCTGCTATTAATAAAACAACCAATTTGGGCAAAAATCTTTAATTGCGGCCTAGTCTGCATCTGTACGTGTGAGATACACACTTTAAATACTGTGCTTCTTTTCTACTATTAGAAAAACACTAATTTTGGGCAAAAAAAATCTTTAATTGCGGCCTAGTGTTTATCTGTACGTGTGAGAAACACACTTTAGATACTATGGTTCTATCTGTTATTTGAAAAACAGTCTTTTTTGGCCAAAAAACCTGAATTGCGGACTAGTCTACATCTGTACGTGTGAAATATACACTTTAGATACTGTGGTTCTATTCTGCTATTAAAAAAAACAATAATTTTAGGCAAAAATCTTTAATTGCGGCCTAGTGTTTATCTGTACGTGTGAGATAAATCCTTTACATACTGTGGTTCTATTCTGCTATTAATAAAACAATTAATTTGGGCAAAAATCTATAATTGCGGCCTAGTTTGCATTTGTACGTGTGAGATACACCCTTTACATACTGTGGTTCTATTCTGCTATTAATATAACAACCAATTTGGGCAAAAATCTTTAATTGCGGACTAGTCTGCATCTGTACGTGTGAGATACAAAATTTACATAGTGTGGTTCTTTTCTATTATTTGAAAAACAGCCATTTTGGGCAAAAAACTTAAATTGCGGCCTAGTCTGCAACTGTATGTGTGAGATACACACTTTAGATACTGTGGTTCTATTCTGCTATTAGAAAAACACAAATTTTGGGCAAAAATCTTTAATTGGGGCCTAGTCTGGATCTGTACGTGTGAGATACACACTTTATATAGTGTGGTTCTTTTCTGCTATTTGAAAAACAGCCATTTTGGGTAAAAAACTTAAATTGTGGCCTAGTCTGGATCTGTACGTGTGAGATATACCCTTTACATACTGTGGTTCTATTCTGCTATTAATAAAACAACCAATTTGGGCAAAAAACTTTAATTGCGGCCTAGTTTCCATCTGTCCGTGTGAGATACACCCTTTACATACTGTGGTTCTATTCTGCTATTAGAAAAAACACCCTATTTGGGCAAGATCCTAAATTTGAGAAATATGAGGAGAGCGTCAAATAAGGGATGTGGCCTCGGTTGTGGTTCTGCTGGTGGAGCTCCTGTTGCAGGGAGAGGACGTGGTCAATCTATGCCAGCTACACGCCCAAGTGAAACCCCTTCCTCAGGTGCGAGTAAGCGACAGAACCTGCAGCGGTATTTGGTCGGGCCTAATGCGGCTTTACGAATTGAGGCCAGAACAAGTACAGGCGATAGTAGATTGGGTTGCTGACAGTGCCTCCAGTTCCTTCATTGTCTCCCACCCAGTCTCCTGCTGAAAGATCAGAGTTGGCACCTGCAGCCGATGTCCATCAGTCTTTCACCTCACCCCCTTGCAAATCAGCCAAACAGTCTGAGCCCCAAGTCATGCAGCATTCTCTTTTTCTTTTTGATGACTCTGTTAGCAGGATTTCCCAGGGCCATCCACCTAGCCCTGCCCCAAAAGAGGAAGATATTGAGTGCACCGATGCCCAACCACTTATCTTTCAAGATGAGTGCATGGGAGGACCATCGCATCACGTCTCGGATGATGACGAAACACAGGTGCCAACTGCTGGGGCTTTCGAAAGCGTGCAGACCGACAAGGAGGGTAGGGGTGAAGACTGGGTGGAAGATTATGTGGAGGACGATGTGGTCCTCAACCCCACATGGAGTCAAGGTCATGCAAGTGACCTTTGTAGTTCGGAGGAAGAAGCGGTGGTCGCACAAAGCCACCAACACAACAGAAAAGAGAGCAGAGTGCAAAAGCGGAGCGGCCGTCCCCTAGACAGTAAGCCTGCTACTGCCCAACGCAGCAAGGGACTGAGCACACCAAAGCCAGCTGCAAGGAGTTCCCTGGCGTGGCAGTTCTTCAGACAATGTGCTGACGACAAAACACGAGTGGTTTGCACGCTGTGCAATCAGAGCCTGAAGCGAGGCATAAACTTTCTCAACCTGAGCACAACCTGCATGACCAGGCATCTAAGTGCAAAGCACGAGCTGCAGTGGAGTAGACACCTCAAAAACCAAGAAAGGTCCTCCTGCTTTCTCTTCTGCTGCAGTCTCGGCCTCTTCATCCACCTCTGGAGTGACAGTGGCACCTGCCACCCCGCAAACAGAGGATCTGCCAGAAATACCCCAATTTGGGTGACCAAGCATCTTCACAGTGTCCCACGGAAGTGTTCAGATCTCCATCTCCCAAACACTGAAGCTGAAGAGGAAGTACCCCTTTACCCACCCGCAATCCCTGGCCCTGAATGCCAGCATTTCAAAATTACTGGCCTTTGAAATGCTGTTATTCCGTCTGGTGGAGACAGATAGTTTTAAAGGCCTTATGGAGGTGGATGTCCGACAGTACGTCGTGCCAAGCCACCCCTACTTTTCCAGCCGACCCTTCCCTGCACAACCAAGTGGGGGACAAAATTAGGTGTACACTGCGCAACACCATCTGTGGCAAGGTCCGCCTTTCTACGGATACGCGGACCAGTAAGCATGGTCAGGGACATTATATCTCTATAACAGCACACTTGGTAAATGCATTGGTGGCTGGGCCTGAGGCGGATAGCAGTTTAGTGCATGTCCTTCCACCACCGAGGATTGCAGGGCGCTTCCCTTTGCCTCCTGTTGCTTCCTCCTCCTACTCCGCTTCCTCATCCTCTACCGCCTCCTCATCTGGTCAGCGTAACACCTTCACCACCAACTTCAGCACAGCCAGGAGTAAATGACAGCAGGCAGTTTTAAAACGTATCTGTTTGGGGGACAAACCCCACACCACGCAGGAGCTGTGGACGGCCATGGAACAAGAGACCGATGAGTGGTTGGTGCTAGTGAGCCTCAAGACCGGCCTGGTGGTGTGCGATAATGGGCGAAATCTCGTAGAAGCTCTGGGACTAGCCGGTTTGATGCACATCCCTTTTCTGGCACATGTGCTGAATTTGGTGTTGCAGAGGATCCTTAAAAATTACCCCGATATTTTAGAGCTGCTACAGAAAGTGCGGACCGTCTGTGCGTGCTTTCGGCGTTCTCACTCTGCTGCTGCTCGCCTGTCAGTGCTGCAGCGTAACTTTAGCCTTCCCGCTCACCTTGCACATGCTGGCCAGACTTTGCGAGCAGCAGTAGGCGATAGTGGAGTTTCAGCTGCAGCCCGCACTGGTGAGTCGCTCTGTAAAAACAGCACCACTTCACCACCAATGACTGGGCCTCCATGCGAGACCTGTGTTCCTTGTTGCGCTGTTTCGAGTACTCCACCAGCATGGCCAGTGCCGATAACGCCATTTTCAGCGTTAATATCCCACTACTATGCCTCCTTGAAAAAACGTTTCTGGCGATGATGGAAGAGGATTTGGCACAGGAGGATGAGGAGAAAGAGGGATCTTTTCATAGAGTTTCGGGCAGTCATTCACCAAGTGGCTACGAGGGTGGGTTCCTGCACCCACAAACGCCTCGAACACAATTTTCCAGCCCGGGTACAGTTCTGGAGGATGACGAGGTGGAGGATGAGGAGGAGGAGGAGGAACCGTGTTCACAGCATGGTGGCACCCAAACCAGTCCATGGCCATCACTGGTGCGTGACTGGGGGGAAACAGAGGACACAGACGATACACCTCCCACAGAGGACAGCTTGTCGTTGCCTCTGGGCAGCCTGGCACACATGAGCAGTGTCTACATGCTGCAGTGTCTCTGCAATGACCGCCGAGTTGCCCACATTCTAACTTGTGCTGATTACTGGGTGGCCACACTGCTGGATCCCCGTTACAAGGACAACGTACCGTTCTTAATTCCATCACTGGAGCGTGATCGTTATATGTGCGAGTACAAGCGCACGCTGGTAGACGTGCTGCTGGTGGCATTCCCACCTGACAGGGGGGGCACAGTGGAAGCACAAGGCGAAGGGAGAGGGAGGTGGAAGAGGTCGCCAAAGCAGCTAGGGCACCACCAGCACTCAGAAGGCAGAGGTTAGCATGGCCAAAATGTGGAAAAGCTTTGTCAGCATGCCACAACAACCAGCACCAGCAGCTGATATGGAACGTCTTAGCAGGAGGCAGCATTTCAGCAACATGGTGGAGCAGTATGTGTGCCACACGGCCTACACGTACTGAATGACGGGTCTTCCCTCTTCAACTTATGGGTCTCCAAATTGGGCAAATGGCCTGAGCTTGCCCTTTACATTTTGGTGGTGCTGGCCTGCCCTGCATCCAGTGTTTTGTCTGAAAGTGTGTTTAGCACGGCAGGGGGCGTTATCACAGACAAGCGCAGCGCCTATCCACAGCCAATGTGGACAAGCTCACGTTCATTAAAATGAACCGGGCATGGATCCCACAGGACTTGTCTGTACCTTGTGCAGAATAGACAGGTATACCGGCCTTACCCAGCCATTGTTATACTACAGCGCAATCGCTCATTGTTATATTTTGGATATTTCCCACTCTTTTGAAGTGTACCCTAATAAAAAAAAAAAATAATAATATTATTAAAACCAAAAAAACAGTGTTGGCTACCTCGTCCTCCTCCACCGCCGCTTCCACCTACACCGCTACATCCACCGCCTCCTCAAACTCCTACTCCATATGGACTTCCACCTCATAAATCAAGATTTTTTTTTTTTATTTGTACGTATTTTATTTTATGTAATTTCACTCATTTGTCTGTTACATTTTTGGGTGAAATTCACAATTTTTTGGCTGTGATATACCACTGCTATAACTAGTAGACAGTTAAAAAAATTCACTAATTTGTCTGTTACCTATTAGGGTGAAACTCACCAATTTTTGAGTGTGATATACCCCTGCTCTACCTAGTAGATGTTACGCTGAGCGCTCCGGGTCCTTGCTGGCCTCGGAGCGCTCACAGCGTATGCCCCAGGCAGCCTCCAGCGTCTCGGCGTGTGCGTCCTCGCTCTCTAGGGCGCGGCACGTGCCGGGACTCTTAGATTCAAAGGACCAGTACACAGTGATTGGTGCCTGGTCCAAAGGGGTTACTTAAGGGTTAAGGTTGTGAGAGGCAGTGCTGACTTAATTAGGCTGCACTGTGCACTGCCCAATTTATACCTTCTCCTCCACAGCCTTCTGCCGGATCTTTGTGCTTTGTGCCTCAGAGAAAGCGGTTCCCTACTATGTTAGTTTGCCTTACCTGTTGCCATACCCGTTGCTACGTCCACTCGCCTTTGAACCTTTGCCGCCTGCCCTGACGCTGCTACGTCCGACTCCGCTCTTACCTTCTCCCTGTGTACCACGCCTTATCAGCTGCCAGAGAGGTCGAGTTGTTACTAGGGGACACGACCTGGTTGTTACCGCCGCGGCAAATCCACCCCGCCTTGCGGCGGGCTCTGGTGAAGACCAGTAACTGCTTAGACACTGTCCTCTAGTACAACCCGCGCCATCGCCCTCTCTGGTCCAGAGGTTCACTACCTGTCCTGCGGTTCGTGACAGTAAGATCCGGCCATGAATCCCGCTGATGTTCCCCTGCCAAGCCTGGAGGACCTCACCACCATTGTGGCCCAGCAGGGTCAACAGCTGGCCCAGTTGACCGCTATGTTGCAGCAGCTCCTGCCATTTCTGCAACAGCCAGCTCCTCCGTCTGCTCCTGCTGCATCACCTCCGCCTGCAGTTACCAATATGACGGAGATCCTAAGCAGTGCCGTGGGTTCTTGTCGCAGTGCTCTCTCCACCTCGAGCTTCTGTCCGACCAGTTTTCTTCTGAGCGAGCCAAGGTAGCCTTTATACTCAGTTTACTGTCCGGGAAGGCCCTGGCCTGGGCTACACCACTATGGGACCGCGCAGATCCTGCCACCGCTTCCGTCCAGAGCTTCTGCCTAGAGTTCCGGAATGTTTTTGAGGAGCCTGCCCGGGTTACCTCCGCAGAGACTGCCTTACTAAATTTGACCCAAGGAGGTTCTTCCGTGCCATTCAGTTCCGCACCCTGGCCTCTGAGCTGAACTGGAACAATGAAGCTCTTTGCGCCACCTTCAAGAAAGGACTTAACAGTGAAGTAAAGGACGTTCTGGCTGCACGTGAGCTTCCTTCCACTCTTAGTGACCTCATCTTGCTGGCCACTAGGATAGACAAACGTTTCGCCGAAAGACAAGAGGAACTCCTCCTTGAAAAGGAAAAAGCTCGCCCTAGACGCTTTCCTCGTCTGGCTCCCGTTTTTCCACAATCAACCTCAACCCGTTACTGGGTTTTCCGCCGTGGAAGCCATGCAGGTGGATCGGTCACGCTTGACTCCACAAGAACGAAGCCGCCGCAGAAACGAGAACCTGTGTCTGTACTGTGCCAGTACCGAGCACTTCCTTAGAGATTGTCCCCTCCGTCCACCGCGTTCGGGAAACGCTCGCACCTAGTAAGCGTGGGAGAGGCGTTGCTAGGTGTGGATTCTTCCTCTCCACGTCTCATCATACTTGTGCAGTTGATCATCTCTTCCAAGTCCTCTTTCTCCGCAGCCGCCTTCTTGGATTCCGGTTCAGCTGGCAACTTCATTCACGCCTCCTTAGTTGACAAGTACCGTATTCCAGTAATCCATCTACCCAAGCCGTTTTTCATCTCTACTGTTAACGGTGAGAGACTCTCAGCCACCATGCAGTTCCGTACCCAGCCTCTGCAGATGGACATCGGAATATTTCATACCGAGACTTTAGAGTTCTTTGTCCTTCCCTTCTGTTCCTCCGAACTCCTCCTGGGTCTGCCGTGGCTTCAACGTCATAGCCCTGTCCTGAATTGGTCCACCGGTGAGATCCTGCGTTGGGGCTCCTCCTGTTCGGACCGATGTCTCAAGCCTGCTCTGGTCAAACAGAACCCGCAAGTTTCTCCGCCTTCTGGGCTGCCCAATCCTTTACGGATGTCTTCTGCAAGAAACAAGCTGAGGTTCTTCCTCCTCACCGATCCTATGATTGCCCGATCGACCTGATACTCGGTTCTACTCCACCTCGGGGCAGAATTTATCCTCTCTCAACCTCCTGAGACTCTTGCCATGTCCGACTGTATACGTGAGAACCTACAGAGAGGATTCATAAGAAAATCTTCTTTCTCCTGCTGGGGCCGGTTTTTTCTTCGTGACCTAAAAAAGACGGCTCCCTCCGCCCCCTGCATTGACTACAGAGGTCTTAATAAATTACCATCAAGAACCGTTACCCTCTGCCCTCTAATCTCTGAGCTATTTGATCGTCTCCGAGGGGCTAAGATCTTCACTAAATTGGAACTTTCAAGGGGGCCTATCAATCTGATCCGTATCCGTGAGGGAGACGAATGGAGACCGCCTTTAACACAAGGGACGGCCATTTCGAGTATTTGGTGATGCCCTTCGGCCTCTGCAACACACCTGCTGTCTTCCAGGAATCGCATGATTTTTCGGGGACTTACTTTACACCTGCGTGGTCGTATACCTGGATGATATCCTCATCTTTTCCTCCAATTTGGAATCCAACACCGGGTCCATGATGCAACATGTTCTTACTCGTCTTAGGAGAAATCGCCTGTACGCTAAACTTGAATAATGTCTTTTTTGAACGGACCTCCCTGCTTTCCTGGGATACATTATCTCAGCCCAAGACTTCAATGGACCAGCCAAACTCTCGGCGGTTCTGGATTTGGCCACGTCCTCTGCTGTCTCCGAGCCATACAAAGATTTCTGGGCTTTGCGAATTACTACAGGCAATTCATCCCTCACTATTCCACTCTGGTAGCTCCTATCGTGGCCCTCACTAGAAAAGGAGCTAACCCCAAATCCTGGCCTTCCCAAGCCGAGGAAGCCTTCCAGTCCCTGAAATCCGCCTTTGCCTCTGCACCCGTTCTCTCTAGACCAGATTCCACCAAGCCCTTCTCTCTTGAAGTGGATGCCTCCTCGGTGGGAGCCGGAGCTGTCCTCACCCAGAAGTCTTCCCGGGGCAAGACTTCAACTTGTGGCTTCTTTTCTAAAACATTCTCTTCCGCAGAGAGAAATTACTCCATTGGGGACAGGGAACTGCTGACTATTAAATTGGCACTGGAGGAATGGAGACATTTACTCGAGGGCGCCACACATCCTGTGTACATCTTCACGGACCACAAGAACCTGGCTTATCTCCAGTCTGCTCAGAGATTAAATCCCCGTCAGGCTCGTTGGTCTCTGTTCTTCGCCCGCTTTAACTTTGAGATCCATTTCCGTCCGGCTTGTAAGAACATTAGGGCAGATGCTCTGTCTCGCTCCTCTGATGTGGTGGGCGACGAGTTAACACCTCGATATATTATCCCTCCAGAACGCCTTATTACAGTCGCTCCCGTGGACCTGCGCCTTCTTCCTCCTGGCAAATCCTACGTACCTCCACGTCAGCGGCTGCGAATTCTCAAGTGGGGCCACGCCTCCCCTTTTGCCGGTCATCCAGGGGTGCTAAAGTCTCTCCAACTAATCTCCCAAAGGTACTGGTGGTCTTCTCTGGAGAAAGATGTCTCGGACTTCGTCCAGGCCTGTACGATTTGCGCCCGGGATAAATCGCCTCGCCAGAAACCAGCGGGTCTCCTCTTGCCTCTACCTGTTCCTGAAGTTCCCTGGTCTCACATCGCCATGGACTTTATTACAGATCTTCCCTCCTCCCATGGCAAGTTCTTTATTTGGGTCGTGGTAGATCGCTTCTCCAAGATGGCTCACTTTGTACCGCTGCCCGGTCTACCCTCTGCACCCATGTTGGCCAAACAATTTTTCCAACACATCTTCTGTCTCCATGGCCTTCCCAAACATATTGTCTCGGATCGTGGGGTACAATTCGTCTCCAAATTCTGGAGGGCTCTATCTGCTCAGCTCGGGATCAAATTGGACTTTTCTTCTTCGTACCATCCTCAGTCTAACGGCCAAGTAGAACGGGTGAACCAGATTTTGAGTGACTATCTGCGTCACTTTGTATCCTCACGCCATGACGACTGGGCTGATCTACTTCCCTGGGCGGAGTTCTCCTACAACTACAAGCAATCCTCTGCCTCTTACAAGTCTCCTTTCCTTGTAGTTTTTGGCCGTCATCCTCTTCCACCTCTGCCGCGGTCTCCCACTCCTTCTTCTGTACCTGCCGTTGACAGTCTTGTACAGGATTTTTCCTCCATCTGGCGAGAAACCCACGCTGCTCTCCTCAGGGCTTCCGCCCGTATGAAGGTTCAAGCTGACAAGAGACGCAGATCTCCACCGGAATTTCGTCCGGGTGACAAGGTGTGGCTCTCCTCTAGGTACATCCGATTTAGGGTCCCAAGTTACAAGTTGGGCCCTCGTTTCTTGGGACCCTATAAAATCAAGAGTCGTATCAATCAAGTTTCTTATCAGTTCCATCTTCCTCCCTCCCTCCGAATCCATAACTCCTTCCATGTCTCCCTTCTTAAACCTGCTGTCTTTAACCGTTTTTCTCCCAAGCTTGTTTCTCCCACCCCTGTCGCCGGTACCTCCGATATATTCTCTGTCAAGGAGATCTTGGCGACCAAGATCTCCCGGGGGAAAAGATTTTTTTTGGTCGACTGGGAGGGCTGCAGTCCTGAGGAGAGGTCATGGGAGCCGGAGGAGAACATCCTGGACCGCAGTCTCATCCGCAAGTTCTTCGGTACCAAAAAGGGAGGGAGACCAAAGGGGGGGTACTGTTACGCTGAGCGCTCCGGGTCCCCTGCTGGCCTCGGAGCGCTCACAGCGTATGCCCCCAGGCAGCACTCCAGCGTCTCGGCATGTGCGTCCTCGCTCTCTAGGGCGCGCGCGCCGGGACTCTTAGATTCAAAGGACCAGTGCACCAGTGATTGGTGCCTGGTCCAAAGGGGTTATTAAGGGTTAAGGTTGTGAGAGGCAGTGCTGACTTAATTAGGCTGCACCTGTGCACTGCCCATTTATACCTTCTCCTCCCACAGCCTTCTGCCGGATCTTTGTGCCTTGTGCCTCAGAGAAAGCGTTCCCTACTATGTTAGTTTGCCTTACCTGTTGCCGTAGCCGTTGCTACCGTCCACTCGCCTTTGAACCTTTGCCGCCTGCCCTGACCGCTGCTACGTCCGACTACGCTCTTACCTTCTCCCAGTGTACCACGCCTTATCAGCTGCCAGAGAGGTTGAGTTGTTACTAGGGGACACGACCTGGTAGTTACCGCCGCGGCAAATCCACGGGCTCTGGTGAAGATGGCGGGCTCTGGTGAAGACCAGTAACTGCTTAGAACCGGTCCTCTAGTACAACCCGCGCCATCGCCTCTCTGGTCCAGAGGATTCACTACCTGTCCTGCCGGTTCGTGACAGTAGACAGGTAAAAAAAATTCACTAATTTGTCTGTTACATATTCGGGTGAAAATCAGCAATTTTTGGGTGTGATATACCCCTGCTCTACCTAGTAGAGAGGTAAAAAAAAAATCACAAATTTTTCTGTTACATATTCGGGTGAAATTCACCAATTTTTGGGTGTGATATGCCCCTGCTCTACCTATTAGACAGGTAAAAACATTTCACTAATTTGTCTGTTACATTTTCGTGTGAAATTCACCAATTTTTGGCTGTCATATACCCCTGCTATACCTAGTATACAGGTAAAAACATTTCACTAATTTGTCTGTTACATTCGGGGTGACATTGACAATTTTTGCCGTGATTAAACCCCTGCTCTGCATAGGTGACAGGGACATATAATGAAAAAAATCGTCTGTTACATGTTAGGTGACATTTTACCAATTTTGTCGTATATAAACCCCTGCTCTGCATAGGTGACAGGGAATTTAATTTAAAAAAATCTTCTTTAATTGACGCGCGCCACCTCCTTTACTGTAAGCTTCGGCTTCAATAATTTGTTCCACTTTTCCGCTCGATCATCATTTAATTTCATCCATTGACCTCCCTTGGATGTGGTATCTCTTTCCCACGCTTCCGTCTCCGGCGTGGAACCCTGATTCGCCGATTACCGTGATCAACATGGTCGACGCAGAAAGAACATCGAAAGTTGATAGAGAAAATATCCAAATGTATTGTGGACGTCACGGGGAAGTGCGATCAGGCAGAAGTTATACTAAGAGTCAACAAAGCAACAGCAGGGGCCTCTCTGTCTAACGTTTCAAAATCCAAAAATACCCCAGTGACATTCCGATAAGTTTGTAATAATCATTTCAATAAACAGGGCATCTTAAGAGTCCTGTATTGTTATTTATCGTCACTACCATCCACAAGTCGAGAGTGGGCAATTGCCGCGCTCGCCCTCCTTATCTTAGAAGATTCTGCTTCAATACTTTGTCCCACATTTCTGCTCAATCACATTGAATTTCATCCATTGACCTCCCTTGGACGTAGTATCCCTTTCTTACGCTCCCTCTCCACGTGGATCCCTTGATTCGGCCGCTATCCGCGATCAACATGGTAGGCGCAGAAAAGAACATCGAAAGTTGATAGAGAAGATATCCAATTGGATCGTGAACATCACGGGGACGTGCAACATTGTTTGGGCAGTATGTGTTCACATGCCTACACGTACTGACTGATGGGTCTGCCCCCTTCAACTTCTGGGTCTCCAAATTGGCCATATGGCCTGAGCTTGCCCTTCTACGCCTTTGAGGTGCTGTCCTGCCCTACAGACAGTGTATTGTCTGAATGTTGTTTAGCATGGACTGGAGGGGGTTATCACTGGTTATTTTTCCCAATGTTTTGGGGTGTACCCTAATTTAAAAAAATTACAAATTAAAACAAAAAAACAGTGTAGGCTACCTCCTCCTCTTCCACCGCCGCTTCCACCTACACCGCCACATCCACTGCCACCTCAACCTCCTACTCCATATGGACCTCGTCCTCCTAGATCAAGATTATTATTTTTTATTTTTACGTATTTTATGTTATTTAATGTCATTTCCCTATCCACATTTGTTTGCAGAGCACTTGACATGCTCTTAACCACATTTTTCTGCCATTTGCAGCCCTCTAGCTCTTTCCATGACATTTTTAGAGCCATTTTAGTGCTCCAAAGTTCGGGTCCCCATTGACTTCAATGGGGTTCGGGGTCAAGTTTGGGTTCCGAACTCGAACTTTTTTGTGAAGTTCGGCCGAACCCGTTGAACCCGAACATCCAGGTGTCCGCTAAACTCTAGTAGCCACTTGTAATTTCTTGCAGATTTCTTGATCAATGAAGGTGACGTCATTCTGGGCATCCAGTAGCGCACAGGCGTATAACTTCTTGTGCCTACTTTTAGGATTTGAAATGCAAACTGGTACAACCATTGATGTGCCGTTGCTTTCTCCTTCCCTCACTCTGCAAGATAATACTGATACTTTCTTTCCTTCTTCAGTATCTTTAGGTATTGAGGATTTATCCTTCTTTGGACGTTCTTCATGTAGTGGTGTAGGATGGCGTCCTTTGCAAACGCTGCATGTGGCCTTTTTCTTACACTCCTTAGTAACATGGCCTTTTCTTAGACATCCGAAACACAGTTGGTTATCCAGTACAAACATTTTCTTTCATCTGGGGACTTCTCCTTCAATTGTTGGCACTTGTGTATGGAGTCAGAGTATGTAGGGGTATGAGGCGGCACTTCCAATCCGTCCCGGCACTCTCAGAGACAGGGAAATGTGCGGCTCAGTCTATCGACATTGTTCAGTGGTGCTCTGCTATCAACAGGAGGTCCACAATAATCATGCAGTAAGTAGAAAGAATAACGATAGCGGCACTCACCACAGTGTTTGCAAGTTGTATCTTTATTCATGTGAAAGTCGAATACACAGTTCAGCGGCTGGGGCGGACAAATGCGTATGTTTGCTGAGTGATCAGCTGGCGACGGCAGTTTCGTGCACCTTGCGCTTCCTCTGGCCTCTGTCCTCATCACGCTACCTGTGGCGCTCCCTTTTTAGCGTATCTCAGTTACCTAGGCAACCACCGGCACTGGAGCATATCAGCAATCAATTGCCTCACTTGCTGAACTAGTACTCAGGTATCGGACTTAAAAACATCCCTGACATCTACTTTTTTTTTACCATATGTGCTAATCTAGATCGTACCTGCTATTCTAATTCACAAATAAACACTCAAATCGTTGCGGCCGTTAACCCCAGGGGTCCCATCGCACCTGTGCGAATAATCCAGTTGGCCTCCCTTTGCATGAGGAGGCGGGTCTCTATCCTCCCCTGCAGTTGGTGCAGGGACATGCTCCAAGGCCCACAAATTTAAATTTTTTTATATTGCCGTTATGCATACTAAGCATGTGTTCAATCAATCTCGGGCACCCTTTTCCTGATCTAACGGAATTAATATGTTCCCTGAACCTCTCATACATAGGCGGATGGTCTTCCTTATGTAGAAAGATCCACAGGAGCATAAAATTAAATAGACCACGTATTTAGTTTTACACGTGGTAAATTGTTTAAGCCTATGTTTGATGCCTGCAAAAAATATGTATTTGCCTTGTACAGCATGTTGGGCAGAAGGAGCAATCACCACATTTGTAACTCCCTACTGGTGTACGTTCAGTGAGCCAATTTTTTGCTTTTGTTTCCCTCAAATCTACTTCTCACTAATTTGTCCCTAATCGTGTGGCACTTTTTTAAAAGTGATCAACGGTTTATTACCTACTAGGTCTTGTAACCCTTCTTCATTCCTGAGAATGTCCCAGTTCCTAAATATGACCTGTTTGATCGTGTCTGCCAAGGGCTATACTTGAAAACAAAAGCGAACCTCTCTGTAGTATTTTTTCTCTGCTATTCCTTTTGTTCCTAAGTAACTCATTCTGTGTGAATTGGCCCTGCTCTTGTCAAGGCAGTGTCCAAATTAGTTTCTGGTATCCCCTAGCTAGTAATCTTTCCTTCAGCTCCTGAGCCTGCTTTATATACCCTGCCTCTGTACTGTTTATACGTTTTAGGCTACTTTCACACTAGCGTTCAGAGCGGATCCGTCTGCTGTCTGCACAGACGGATCCGCTCCTATAATGCAGACGTTTGGATCCGTTCAGAACGGATCCGTCTGCATTATAGCTTAGAAAAAAATTCTAAGTGTGAAAGTTGTTCAGACGGATCCGTCCAGACTTTACATTGAAAGTCAATGGGGGACGGATCCGTTTGAAGATTGAGCCATATTGTGTCATCTTCAAACGGATCTGTCCCCATTGACTTACATTGTAAGTCTGGACGGATCCGCTTGCCTCCGCACGGCCAGGCGGACACCCCGAACGCTGCAAGCAGCGTTCAGGTGTCCGCTTGCTGAGCGGAGCGGAGGCTGAACGCTGCCAGACTGATGCATTCTGAGCGGATCCGCGTCCACTCAGAATGCATTGGGGCAGTACGGATGCGTTCGGGGCCGCTTGTGAGCCCCTTTAAACGGAGCTCACAAGCGGACACCCGAACGCTAGTGTGAAAGTAGCTTTAACCGTATGAATTGACCATACGGAACTGCTTGTTTTACGCTACGTGGATGATAGCTGTCGTAGTGTAATAATGAATTGGTGGCGGTGGGCTTACGAAACCCTGTAGTGACTATGTTGTCCTCCTCTATAGTAACCATTACATCAAGAAACTCTAATGCTTTTCCTCCAAAATTCATGGTGAATTTCATGTTCATTTCATTCTGGTTATTGAGGAATTGGACAAAATCCTCACATAACTGTCTCGGGCCCTGCCAAATCATAAAGATATCATCCACGTAGTGCAAAAATTATTTTATATATTGCAGATACGGGTTAGAGGCAGAGCAAATGTACAGGTTTTCAAACACCGCCAAATACAAGTTGGCAAAGGTGCAAGACACAGGCGTGCCCATGGCCGTACCATAGATCTGCCTGTACCAGCATCCCCCAAACATAAACACGTTATTGCTGAGTACAAAATTAAGTGCTTCCTGGACAAACGAGCAATAGACATCACTCTTGTTGGTTTTGCTCAAAACCTTGATGACCGCCTGTACACCCTTCCTGTGAGGGATGCGGGTGTACAGGCTTTCCACATCAAGTGGCACCAAATTAAATTCATCCTGCCACTGGAAGTGATTCAATGCCTCCAGGAAGGAGTTGGTGTCCTGTAAATATGTGGGAGCATGTGACAAGAGTGGTCTAAGCAACCAGTCCAGGTATTTGGATAGTGACTCAGTCACTGACCCTATCCCCGCTACAATGGGGCGTCCTGGTGGATGGGTCAGTGACTTGTGAACTTTAGGTACAAAATACCAAGTGGGTTTTTTGGGGGATGGTGGCACAAGCCGATCCATGATACGAGCCGTGAAAAAATCCATATCGATGTATCGTGTAAGTAGCTTGCGGAGCTGTACTTGGATAGTGGGGATAGGGTCCTTATCAAGTTTCAGATACACTGAAGTGTCACCAAACTGTTTGTGTGCTTCCTGTAGATAATATTCCTTTGTAAGGAGTACAATATTGCCCCCCTTGTCCGCTAATGCAGACCATTCTTCATTAGTGATGTTATTTTCTACCCTGGGATATACTAAGGCTTTAACATCTCTTAACCACCCCAGGACCGCCGTACGCAGGATTGCGTCTTTGCGACGGCCCTGTTATTCTGGGTGGACGCGCCGGCGCGTCCTCTCGCGAGACACGAGATTTCCTGTGAACGCGCGCACACAGGCACCGGAGGTAAACTAGCTGATCTACAGCCTGCCAGCGCCGATTTTTTTAACCCCTGAAAGGTATATTAGATGCTGTTTTGATAACAGCGTCTAATATACCTGCTACCTGGTCCTCTGGTGGTCCCTTTTGCTTGGATCGACCACCAGAGGACACAGGCAGCTCTGTAATAAGTAGCACCAAACACCACTACACTACACCCCCCCTGTCACTTATTAACCCCTGATCACCCCATATTAGACTCCCTGATCACCCCCCTGTCATTGATCACCCCCCTGTCATTGATCACCCCCCCTGTAAGGCTCCATTCAGATGTCCGTATGTGTTTTGAGGATCCGATCCATGGATCCGCGGATCCACAAAACACATACGGACGTCTGAATGGAGCCTTACAGGGGGCTGATCAATGACATATAGCCCATATAGACTCCCTGATCACCCCCTGTCATTGATCACCCGCCTGTAAGGCTGGCTCCATTCAGAGGTCCGTATGTGTTTTGTGGATCCGCGGATCCATGGATCGGATCCGCAAAACACATACGGATGTCTGAATGGAGCCTTACAGGGGGGTGATCACCCCATATAGACTCCCTGATCACCCCCCTGTCATTGATCACCCCCCTTGTAAGGCTGGCTCCAGTCAGAGGTCCGTATGTGTTTTGCGGATCCACGGATCCTTGGATCGGATCCGCAAAACACATACGGACGTCTGAATGGAGCCTTACAGGGGGGTGATCAATGACAGGGGGGGTGATCACCCCATATAAACTCCCTGATCACCCCCCTGTCATTGATCACCCCCCTGTAAGGCTACATTCAGATGTCCGTATGTGTTTTGCGGATCCGATCCATGGATCCGTGGATCCGCAAAACACATACAGACCTCTGAATGGAGCCTTACAGGGGGGTGATCAATGACAGGGGGGTGATCAGGGAGTCTATATGGGGTGATCACCCCCCTGTAAGGCTCCATTCAGATGTCCGTATGTGTTTTGCGGATCCACGGATACATGGATCGGATCCGCAAAACACATACGGACATCTGAATGCAGCCTTACAGGGGGGTGATCAATGACAGGGGGGTGATCAGGGAGTCTAATATGGGGTGATCACCCCCCTGTCATTGATCACCCCCCTGTAAGGCTACATTCAGACGTCCGTATGTGTTTTGCGGATCGGATCCATGGATTCGTGGATCCGCAAAACACATACAGACCTCTGAATGGAGCCCTACAGGGGGGTGATCAATGACAGGGGGGTGATCAGGGAGTCTATATGGGGTGATCACCCCTCTGTAAGGCTCCATTCAGAGGTCCGTATGTGTTTTGCGGATCTACGGATCCATGGATCGGATCTGCAAAACACATACGGACGTCTGAATGGAGCCTTACAGGGGGGGTGATCAATGACAGGGGGGGTGATCAGGGAGTCTATATGGGGTGATCACCCCCCTGTCATTGATCACCCCGCTGTAAGGCTCCATTCAGACATTTTTTTGGCACAAGTTAGCGGAAATTTATATATTTTTTTGTTGTTTTTTAGTTTTTTCTTACAAAGTCTCATAATCCACTAACTTGTGACAAAAAATAAAATCTCACATGAACTCACCATACCCCTCACGGAATCCAAATGCGTAAAAATTTTTAGACATTTATATTCCAGACTTCTTCTCACGCTTTAGGGGCCCCTAAAATGCCAGGGCAGTATAAATACCCCACATGTGACCCCATTTTGGAAAGAAGACACCCCAAGGTATTCAATGAGGGGCATGGCGAGTTCATAGAAGTTTTATTTTTTTGTCACAAGTTAGCGGAAAGGGAGACTTTGTGAGAAAAAACAAAAAAAATCTATTTCCGCTAACTTGTGCCAAAAAAAAAAACTTATATGAACTCGCCATGGCCCCTCATGGAATACCTTGGGGTGTCTTCTTTCCAAAATGGGGTCACATGTGGGGTATTTATACTGCCCTGACATTTTAGGGGCCATAAAGCGTGAGAAGAAGTCTGGAATCCAAATGCCCTCCTAAAAGATACTCATTGGAATTTGGGCCCCTTTGCGCACCTAGGCTGCAAAAAAGTGTCACACATGTGGTATCGCTGTACTCAGGAGAAGTTGAGCAATGTGTTTTGGGGTGTCTTTTTACATATACCCATGCTGGGTGAGAGAAATATCTCTCTATAATGACAACTTTGTATAAAGAAAAATGGGAAAAGTTGACTTTTAGAGAGATATTTCTCTCACCCAGCATGGGTATATGTAAAAATACACCACAAAACACATTGCCCTACTTCTCCTGAGTACGGCGATACCACATGTGTGACACTTTTTTGCAGCCTAGGTGTGCAAAGGGGCCCAAATTCCAATGAGTACTTTTAGGATTTTACAGGGCATTTTTTACACATTTGGATTCCAGACTTCTTCTCACGCATTAGGGCCCCTAAAATGCCAGGGCAGTATAACTACCCCACAAGTGACCCCATTTTGGAAAGAAGACACCCCAAGGTATTTCGTGATGGGCATAGTGAGTTCATGGAAGTTTTTATTTTTGTCACAAGTTAGTGGAATATGAGACTTTGTAAGAAAAAAAAAAAAATCTGAATTTTCCGCTAATTTGTGACAAAAAATAAAGTTCTATGAACTCACTATGCCCATCATTGAATACCTTAGGGTGTCTACTTTCCGAAATGGGGTCATTTGTGGGGAATTTGTACTGTCTGGCCATTGTAGAACCTCAGGAAACATGACAGGTGCTCAGAAAGTCAGAGTTGCTTCAAAATGCGGAAATTCACATTTTTGTACCATAGTTTGTAAACGCTATAACTTTTACCCAAACCATTTTTTTTTTTACCCAAACATTTTTTTTTTATCAAAGACATGTAGAACAATAAATTTATGAAAAATTTATATAGAAATGTATTTTTTATTTTTTTTTACAATTTTACAACTTTCGTTCAATTTCGATTAATAACAAAAAAAGTTAAAATGTCAGCAGCAATGAAATACCACAAAATGAAAGCTCTATTAGTTAGAAGAAAAGGAAGTAAAATTCATTTGGGTGGTAAGTTGTTTGACCGAGCAATAAACCGTGAAAGTAGTGTATTGCAGAATTGTAAAAAGTGGTCTGGTCATTAAGGATGTTTAAGCTAGGGGGGCTGAGGTGGTTAATATTTGTTTATAGAATGCGTCAATGCTACTCCCAGCGGGCAAGGGGGGACAATATGTAGACTTGATACCCCCCTCAAAGCAACTTGCTTCTGAACTGGGGGCCGGAAGATCACTAAGTTCAATGTCAGCCAAACATTCCAAACAAGCAATTTCCCTTTCACTATAGGGCTCTCCTATGTTATAACCCAAAAGGTTGGTACGGGCCGGGACTTCTCCCTCCCTTTTGGAGCCTAAAGTGAGAGGGGAGTTACTGTACATTTTGTGTAATTGTAATTTGCGTATAGCTTTGAACAGATCAATTTCAAACGTGACGGGGTTGAAATTTTCTACTAAACCGAATGGAGTGGTTCTCTCCACAGAACATACACTTGAAGGTAGTCTGAAGATTTGTCGGTTTTGTCTCTCTACTGATCCCAGTAGTGACTTTGGACTTGCTCTCATAGGTATCTGGACCTTTAGCTGCTGTGTTGGTTGCAAAGCTAGTTGCTCTTGCGTGTCTTATAACTATCACAGGCCTTTCTTCTAAGGATTTTAAGACGTAAGATGCTGTTACTAGATTACACTCTGAACTCAGAGAACTCTTTAAAAATTGGAAAGTCCTTACCTAGATCTAACTGTTCAGCCACATAGCGATTCCATCTAGAAGACACTACTTTAGGTAGCTTAGTTAGCATTCTGTGGTGTTCTAGATAATCGTTCAGACTTCTAGTCCTCGTACATGTGGGATGGCATTGCTGCATGCTTGCAGGAAGTCACCAAACTTTTGGAGTTTGAAGTCTTCTTTAGGACCTATTTTAGGCCAGTTATTCAGTTTTTCTTTAAAGGCTCTTTGTACTAAGAAAGGATGACCATATCTTGCATTCAATTTTTCCCAAGCTTGCTTGTAGGCTTCTTTGTCTTTTCTATAGAAGTTACCTTCAAGAACTTCCTTTGCTTCTCCACCAACATATCTCTGAAGGTAGAATAGCTTGTCAACTGGACTGAAGCAATGATGCTGAATGATCATCTCAAAACTTGCCTTCCACTCTATGAACTTCAGTACATCTCCTGATAATACAGTAGGTTCTGGAACGGTAAGTCTAGCTAGGACTGTTCTCTGTGGTCTTGCTGGGACAATGGTTGTAACATTCTCGAGTATGGCCGGACTAGGGCGCAGCTAAGGGTAGGCCAGCATGATTAGGGTTGGTTGTGAGGGTCAGGGAGGTTAGGGGTTAAGGGATTTGAAAGTGATGCTGAGAAAAGGGGGCGTTGCACAGGTAGGGAGGAGTCCGGGGGGCCATTTATGGGGGTGTTTCAAAGTGAGGGGTGCCATTATGTGCGCAAAGAAAAACTCCGACCCACCATCCCGTGTGTTGCAGGAAGAGGGGGGGGTGGAGTTAGGGTAGTGGATGGAGAATGTGTTTTGTGGATGGTCAGTGTTGGTTTTTAAAATAAAAAAAAATATATATAAAAAAAAAAGCATAAATAATAAGAAGCGGATATAGGGGGTGATTGTTTTTGGGTGGGGGGAAGTTTATGTCATGGCAGTCGAGGCGGCAGGAGGTACTGGAAGCTGGGAGTACGGATCGGGATTTGAGGTTGAGAGGGCCCCTTATGGTGGGGACTGGACTCTCATGGTGGGACTTACCTGTTCGGTTTGGTGAGGCGTCCACCACCGGGTGTCTCCGAGCTAGTATACTGCGGCTGGAGGCAAGGTGGATTTGCCGTGTGGTTGTGTAGGTGGACAATTTGGGGGCTTCCAGGATCTCCTTCGTCTGTGGTTATGTTATATATATGTTATGTATTTATGTTAATAATAAATGGCTGCTGTGGCCAATTAAATCCATTTGAGGAGTTGTGTGGTTATTTTAGGGATGATGGTGGGTGGACCGGGGAAGGACAGGTGGAGCATGGTAGGTAAAGGAGGTGTGGTAAGACCCGGTATATCAACCAATACCTTAATCATGAGCATTGCCATGGCATCTAGGAATAGAATCATCCGGTTCTATTTTCTTACTTAGTTCTGAATTTGGCAAGTCCCTTTCTTCATCTTTTCCGGTAGAGATAGAGGGGAAATTCATACACCTTTTTCCTAACATTGCACTAGGCCTCTCTTTGTTTTTCGGAGCAGGGATGGAAGGATAATGACTTAATCTACAAGCTGGAGATTTCCTTCCATTCTCCTGTGCATATGAAGGAAAGTAGGAGTCTGTTTCTTCACTTAGTACAGATTTGAACCTATGACTACTCTGACTCATATCCTCTTCGTGTACTCTGAGTCTGGCTTCTATCATCTTAACGTCTTTTTGCCTTTCCAGACTTTTTAATTCAGCTTCCATTTGATGGCGCTGCGCCTCCATTTCAGCTTCCATTTGATGGCGCTGTGCCTCAATTTCAGATTCCATCTGATGGCGCTGTGCCTCCATTTCAGCTTCTATCTAATGGCGTAGTGCATCATTTTCAGCCATCAGTTGGCGCTGTGCCTCGATGGCAGCTTCCGTTTCAATTTATGGTCTCTTGACAGCAAGTTGTTCAACTAATTCCTTTCTTTTGGCTGAAGTATTTGAGGATTTGATATATAGTTGGCACTTCTGCTAGCAAAGGAAGTCACACTTGAGATTGTGGTACCACCAAAGGATTTAGCATAGTCTCTCATAAAAAGCTTGTTCATTCTACTTCTTGCTTTACCTTCCTCATAATTAGCTGCAGATGAAAGTTCTCTCATGATTTTTACTAAATCTTTAGTGACTGCAGTACATGTGTCCATGTTCCTTACAATATCCTGGGAAGGCGTTGTAAACGACCGCAGGTTGACATATGCTGCCATAAACTCTGATTCAGATTCTTCTACTGTCTTTACCATATCACTCAAGTTCCTTTTTATACTTTCTTACTTTAGCTTTCTACGAATGTCTTTAATGTATGATTTCCAGTTATCATACATCCGGGCGAACTTTTTCTCTTTAATGCTGCTTCATGCTCCAAATTTTCCAGCATCTTTGAGGTCGGTTTTCTGGCACGTAAGGAACGTCTAAAGCTACTTTCACACTTGCGGCAGAGTGATCAGACAAGCAGTTCCGTCGCTGGAACTGCCTGACGGAATCTGCAATCTGCATGCAAACGGACAACATTTGTAGACGGATCTGGATGCGAATCCGTCTTACAAATGCATTGCAAGAATGGATCCGTCTCTCCGGATGTCATCTGGAGAAACGGATCTGTTATATATTTTTTTCACATTTTTACCGGAAAGACCGGAAAGACGGATCCGGCATTGTGGTAGTTTTAATGCCGGATCCGGCACTAACAAATTTCAATGTAAATTCAAGGCAACTGATCCGGAATTTTGGACGGAGATAATACCGTAGCGTGTTGCAGTATTTCCTCCGTCCAAAACGCCGTTCCGTGACTGAACTGAAGACATCCTGATGCATCCTGAATGGATTTCTCTCCATTCAGAATGCATGGGGATAAAACTGATCAGTTCTTTTCCGGTATTGGGCCCCTATGACGGAACTCAGTGCCGGAAAAGAAAAACGCTAGTGTGAAAGTACCCTTAGTTCATCTGTTTGGGCTTATTTGTTTGAGGCAAGACTACTGCCGCATCAGACTCTTCTACCTTAGACAGGTTCCCTTGCTCTTCAACTTCTACTCTATCTTTGTATCCTCTAATAATGGCATAGTAATACTAGGCTCAGACATTTTACTTTAAATGCTATAACAATCAATACGAATAATAAAGGAACTTTCACTTTAAATGCAATATTGATAAAGGCAGAAATAAATGACTCTCACTTGAAATGCAATAGCAATAGATGCAGGCAATAAATGACTTTCACTTTATTATACACGGACTCTATTGCATTTAAACTGTTCTTTGTCTTTTATTCCTGAACACAAAAATGTCTCTTTATGCCAAAACCTATGTGCAATGATAAGTAATAAAAGGAAAGCTTTGACCTTATTCTGAAGAGCAGGAACAAATGTCAGTCTTAAAGGAGACGTGTCTTTTCTTGTTGTGATGCGATGCTCTGCGCTAACTTGCGATGCTCTGTGCAGACTTGCGATGCACTGGCTTGGATACACTGCTGCAGGCTTTGGGTCTAGTGGCGGGAAACTAGCTGGCTGCAGTACGTGGTCTTTCCGTGGATAGAGGGGCGGGCACTCTAGATCTGGACTTTGGCCTCCCACCATGCGTCTCTTTCTCTCTCTAGGGATCACAGGAGGGTTGGCGCTCTTTTGTTGACTATTTTGCCTTTGCCATTCTGCCACTTTAAGAGTCGGCTGCAGTTTGACTAATGCACACATTCTATGACCTCTATGGTAGCTCCGCTGAGGTGTCTTTGCTTGCTCACTCAGGGAACAGTTGCTGCGCGGCGGTATATGTTGGTGCTCCGCTGCTCTAATGCGCTCTTTTCTGTGCAAGTTGAAGAGCTTTATCGCTTTGCCCTCTGAGGGTAATAGTTCCACTGTGGCAGGCGCAGAACTATGAAGTGTTTTTTGCGCTATGGCATCAGAAGAATTTTGATCTCTTTGACTTTTAGTCTAACCAGACTGTATATTACTCTGTAATACCTCTAGCGCCGTTCTATGGAAACAGTAGGTTTAAAGAGCACACCAAATGCTTCAAATAACTTCTTTATTAACTTCAACTTTTCTTCATATAACATTGCCGCCTCGGCAGCACATAGTCCATGTACATAACACATGTTGAAAAGATATCACAAAATGGCGGTATGCATAAGATGGTGGTTCAACTGTTCAATCTTGTCATTCAACATAAAATGGTGGATATATTTCTCTCTTGAGTATCTGTACTCTCACTTTAAGGTATTTAAGCACTTTATGATCTCTCTGAGAGGTATATCTGAGGTCTAATAGTTCACTTGCTGAATTTTGTCGCAATTTGCAGTATGCAGTAACTATTTGCAGATTGGTTGAGTATGATCTGGTATGGTTGTATGCAATTTGGATTGCAATATGGAATTTGAATTTAGATTGTGAACTTTGTGGTTTGCAATTGGTGGAAGTGTAAGTAAACACATATATAACTAGTTCCGTATACAGTTCTAATCATTATATTAACAGTAGCAACATTATATAACGGTTTAAATACCTATTTTGGCCTCTCTGCTTCCATAAAACATAGCTCTTAGTGGAGTGAATGTCTGTTCAGCTTCTCTCCTCTGGTGTAATGATTCTAACAGCTCCCGCTAGGGGAATTTCCCACACAGGCAGTGTGTGAGGCTGGCTGTGATTGGTCAAAACTCCTGCTGTGTGTGGGGCTGGCTGTGATTGGTCAAGACTCTTCCCCAGCAACAACAGTTTAACTTTATGCTTTCTGTTGTTTCTGCTGTGTCATTAAGCTTACCTTACATTATATCATGAATCTTAAAAGGTACATTATCTTTTTCTGCTTCTGTGGACACAAAATATAACAGTTATATGACATCCAAACATGAAGTCACTGTAAATAACTCTGCTTTTGTCTTTAACACACAAGCATAGGGACTGTATTAAGGTTATTGGCAGGTCTAGCTGTATAAACACACAAGCTATATTAGCAATCTAGGACAGGTCTTAACTAGCCAGCTACACCTGGTGGTGTTCGACAACGGTCAAAATCTCATAGCAGCTCTGGACCTAGCCGGTTTGATGCACATCCCTTGCCTGGTGCATGTGCTAAATTTGGTGGTGCAGAGGTTCCTGAAAAATTACCCCAATATGTCATAGCTGCTGCAGAAAATGTGAGCCCTCTGTGCGCATTTTCAGCATTCTCATGCTGCTGCTGCTTGCCTGTCTGCGACATTCTCACAAGGTGGAATTCCACCTTGCACATGCTGGAGAGACTGTGCAAGCAGCAGCAGGCAATAGTGGAGTTTCAGCTGCAGCACGTACAGTTGAGTCGCTCTGGGGAACAGAACCACTTAACCAACAGCAAGTGGGCCTCTACGTGTGACGTGTGTGCCATGTTGCACTGTTGCTCCACCAATGTTGCCAGCACCGATGACGCTGTCCTGATCGTTAATATCCCACTTCTATGTCTCCTTGAAAAAACTACTTCGGGTGATGATGGATGAGGATAGGGCACAGGAGGAAGAGGAGGAGAATCAGGGATCATTCTCGTGGTTATTAGGCCAATCGTCCACAGTTTGCTCGTAGTTGTAATTTGGCTTCCTTTTCAGAACATAGAAGCCCAATGGCTAAGGTAGGTTTAGCGTAGGACCCGCCTGACTTGAGACCACCTTGGCGCTTGGTTGGCGGGCTTAGATGTGTTTTGATCAAAATATATTGACTAAGTGTCTTAGAGATTATCATATCAGAGTGAGGACCTTGTCCATATATAATGCTTGCATCTACTTTACTAAGTGTGCATTATTATCTTATTTCTGTGGTTTTCTTCAATAATATGGCCAGGGACATCCGCACATTTGTATATCATACCATGCAGGATGTTTTTATCGTAGTTTTTTCTGTGATTTTTTTGTCTATGTAGTATTTGCTTGAGGGAGTGGCACCTTCAAGTGTGAATGCGCACCTATTTTATCTTGGGAGCAGCATTCCTCTGCACTTTTGCTCTTCCTATCCGATAGAGCGCCTTGATTAGGTGGTACATATAGGTGTGCTGGCTCCTCCTCCCATTGGTTGCTTGATGCACATGGAGGTAACTAGGAGCAGCACACCATATGTGCGGCGTCTGCGCTCCTGAACATAGAAGCCCAATGGCTTAGGTAGGTTTAGCGTAGGACCCGCCTGACCTGAGACCACCTTGGCGCTTGGGAGGCGGGCTTAGATGTGTTTTTCTCAAAATATATTGACTAAGTGTCTCAGAGATTATCATATCAGAGTGAGGACTTTGTCCATATATAATGCTTGCATCTACTTTACTAAGTGCATTATTATCTTATTTCTGTGGTTTTCTGGAAGAAAACATTCCTCTATTTTGCTTTAATAGCAAGAGTCTAAAAGCATGCCTATCCAGTAATCATCTGACTGTTTGATGTGGATGATATGCCTGTCAGTGCATAAGCAATTGAGCATAAATGTCACCACTTTGACAAGCATGCTCAAGGAGCCAGTTTTTTTCTGGGTCCACTGCCCACTTAGTCGATTGAGTGTTGTGGCCAGTGTCATAGTCATCCCCCCACTCCTCCTCTTCCAGTGCCACCTCGAAACAACACATGCTTTCTGCTGAGGCAGTCTGTTGTATGAAAAATAAATCATTCATGGCATTCCGCTGCTCATACAGATGCTCTAGCATGTGAAATTTTGAAATCCAGGAAGTTGAAACATTGTGTATTAAGCAGTGTAACAGCAGACCGTTCTGTTGCTGCAAGTCCAGGAGATCATTCCTCGCCACAAAAGGCTGAAATGCAATGACATTGCCAGCACCATGTGCAAGCCACTGTACTTTTTTAAAAAGCATTGCATGACTAAGGCCTCTTTCACACTTGCGTTGTTGGGATCCGGCATGCACTTCCGTTGCCGGAGGTGCCTGCCGGATCCGTAACAACGCAAGTGTACTGAAAGCATTTGAAGACGGAACCGTCTTCCAAATGCTTTCAGTGTTACTATGGCACCCAGGACGCTATTAAAGTCCTGGTTGCCATAGTAGGAGCGGGGAGCGGGGGAGCGGTATACTTACAGTCCGTGCGGCTCCCCGGGCGCTCCAGAATGACGTCTGAGCGCCCCATGCGCATGGATGACGTGATCCATGTGATCACGTGATCCATGCGCTTGGGGCGCCCTGACGTCACTCTGGAGCGCCCGGGGAGCCGCACGGACGGTAAGTATGCTGCTCCCCTGCTCCCCGCTACACTTACCATGGCTGTCAGGACTTTAGCGTCCCGGCAGCCATGGTAACTATTCAGAAAAAGCTAAACGTCGGGTCCGGCAATGCGCCGAAACGACGTTTAGCTTAAGGCCGGATCCGGATCAATGCCTTTCAATGGGCATTGATCCCGGATCCGGCCTTGCGGCAAGTCTTCAGGATTTTTGGCCGGAGCAAAAAGCGCAGCATGCTGCGGTATTTTCTCCGGCCAAAAAACGTTCCGTACCGGAACTGAAGACATCCTGATGCATCCTGAACGGATTACTCTCCATTCAGAATGCATTAGGATAATCCTGATCAGTATTCTTCCGGCATAGAGTCCCGACGACGGAACTCTATGCCGGAAGACAATAACGCAAGTGTGAAAGAGCCCTAAGTTAATGAAGAGCGCCATGCAGGGAGCATGTGTTATTTGCCCCAGGTTCAAACCGACTACTATGTTGCAGGCATTGTTGCTAAAACACCTTGCCCTGTTGAAGTTGGTGGGTGGATAGCCAGCAGGATGTTTGCTGCTTGATGTACTTTAGCAACTGCTCGTCTGTATCTACTCTTGTCCAGATCGATTAGCAACACTACATGGCAACACTTGACTTGACACATGATATGGGAAGTAAGGGAAGCGAGAAGAATGCTGTGCCCTGCTGCTGTTGGAGACAGGAGGGTGTGACTCTCTGCTTTCAGGCAAGTCAACCCCAAGACGGAATAACACTGTCGTATCCGGGAGCTGTGGGGGTGCAGTTGATGTGGAGCAAGACGCAGCAGCAGAAGAGGACTCAGCCGAGGAGGTTAGCGAAGAGGATGGAGTAGGAAATGTAGAGGAGGTGGCAGCAGGCCTGCCTGCAAGTCGTGGCGGTGTCACCAACTCCTCTGCAGAGCCACGCATTCCATGCTTGGCAGCCATCAGCAGGTTTACCCAATGAGCAGTGTACGTGATATACCTGCCCTGACCGTGCTTTGCAGACCAGTTATCAGTGGTCAGATGGACCCTAGCCCCAACACTGTGTGCAAGACATACCATGACTTCCTTTCCACAATAGAGTACAGGTTGGGGATTGCCTTTTGTGAAAAAAAATTTCGGCCGGGTACCTTCCATTGCGGTGTCCCAATAGCTAAATTTTTTTTGAAGGCCTCAGTCTCCACCAGCTTGTATGGTAAAAGCTGGCGGGCTAAGAGTTCCAACAAGCCAGCTGTCAGACGCCGGGCAAGGGGGTGACTCTGTGACATTGGCTTCTTACGCTCAAACATTTCCTTGACAGACACCTGACTGTGGGCAGATGAGCAGGAACTGCTGAAGGTGAGAGACGGAGTGGCGGATGGTTGAGAGGGGGCAAGGAGGACAGCAGTGGTTGACGTGGCTGAAGATGCTGGACCAGGAGGAGGATGGTGGCTTTGAGTTTGTGTGCTGCTTGTACTCATGTGTTGATCCCATAGGCGTTTGTGATTTGAGATCATGTGCCTTCGCAAAGCAGTTGTACCTAGGTGGGTGTTGGACTTCCCACGACTCAGTTTCTTTTGTCACAGGTTGCAAATGGCATCGCTGTTGTCAGAGGCAGACACACAAAAAAAAGCCACACTGCTTAGCTTTGCAATGACGGCATTCTGGTGGTGGCAACAGCATGCGTTGATTGGCGTGCTGTCTGGCTGACCCCGGGTCCCGATGCATGCTGTCTGACTGTGCCACTAGCTCCTTGTGACGACCTCCCCCTGCTTCCAACTCGTCTCTTCCTCCTCTCTGTCTCCCCATCTGAACTATCCCCCTGTTCTTCTTCTTTTCGAGCGGGCACCCACGTGACATCCACGGACACATCGTCATCATCAACCGCTTCACTTGTATCTGATTACTCAGCAAAGGAAGCAGCAGCGGGTACAACATCATCATCATCACACCGTACGTCCATGTGTGTAATGCTGCCTGACTGAGACATATCCCTGTTATCTACATCCTCTGGCAATAATGGTTGCGCATCACTCATTTCTTCCAACTGATGTGTAAATAACTCCTCTGACAGATCAAGTGAAGCAGCTTTGGTGCTAGTGTTGGTGGTGGCGGCAGGCGGGCGAGTGGTAACTTGAGAGGTGCCCGAAGCTGAGCTGGAGGAGGATGGTGCATCAAGGTTCCGAGCGGAAGCTGTAGAAGATTGGGTGTCCTGTGTTAGCCAGTCAACTATGTACGTGGCCCCTGAACACTGGGCATTATTCTAGGGCCAAAAGGAATCACAGCACCACGACCACGACGGCCCCTGCGGGGTGGCCTGCCTCTGCCTGTCATTTTTTTCAGATTAGTTGTACTATGCGGTCAAGCTACTGTGACACCAGATATGAGTGGTGGCACTGTGCACTGGCAGTAGTTGGCACAGTACACAATGTAGGCCTAACACACACGCTTGAACGCAACTAACTGCAATTATATTACAGTCAAAAAAGTTGTTTTGTTTTTTTATGGACTCTACTGTGACACCAGATATGAGTGGCACTGGTGACACTGTGTACTGGCAGTAGTTGGCACAGTCCTGACACACACGCTTGCAGGCAACTTATTAATTATTATTATTTTTTTAAATGCAAGCTACTGTGACACCAGATATGAGTGGCACTGGTGGCACTGTGCACTGGCAGTAGTTGGCACAGTACACACTGTAGGCCTGACACACACGCTTGCAGGCAACTAACTGCAATTATATTACAGTCAAAAAAGTTTTTTTTTTTTTAAATGCAAGCTACTGTGACAGCAGATATGAGTGGTGGCACTGGGCAAGTGGGCACAGTATACGCTGTGTGCCTGACACACATGCTGGCAGGCAACTGCAATTAGATTACAGAGGAAAAGAAAAAGAGAAAAAGAAAAGCAGACTGATGTACTAGCCCTAAAAAGGGCTTTTTGGGTTGCTGTCAGGACGCTGTCCTTACAGCAGATCAGATACACTGGCCTAACTATCGATTTCCCTATTAAATCAGCAGCAGCTGTACTGTCCCTCCTCTCACTAAGACTGCAGCTTCCGAATGAATCTAAGATGGCCTTGCTTTTTGCTAGGAGGTGGGAGGGTCTGGAGGGAGGGTATGCTGCTGATTGGCTGGAATATGTCTGCTGACTGTGAGTTACAGGGTCAAAGTTTGCTTAATGATGACGTATAGGGGGCGGACCGATCTTCGCATATGTTCGTCCGCCGCGGCAAACGCGAACAAGCGATGTTCGCCGGGAACTGTTCGGGACATCTCTACTGATAAGAGCGACCCCTTCCGGAACCTTACCCTATATAAAAATGGCCCTAGTAAGCCCCTAGGCCCCTGACTTCCAGGTGATCACTATATAGATCTATGTGTTTTTGACTCATTATAAAAGTATATTATAAGTATATCGCACCCCTCTGTGTATCACACCTAGCGATAGCACACCTATACCAGTCCTTAAAATTACTTTTGTTGCCCTATCAGCTAGCATTTGGTGTCCCTAACAGCCTGTCTCTGCTCCACACAGCAACCTCTCCCTACACTAGCAAAACACTGAATGTAAAATGGTGGCCATATCAGGTTTATTTATAAGGAAGAGGGTATGTGTCAAAGCCTATGGTGTGCGCTGTGACACTGTTGCCACACTTGCGGTTGCCCGCGGCAACGTGTTGCTGTAAGAGCATGCGGTGGCAGTGTCTCGGCCTTCTGGATGATTGCCGTGACATGGATGCCACGCATGCTGTTGCCGGTGGTTATGTGTTTGGTATGCTTGTGTGTGCACTTCCCCTTTAAGTTGTAGCCTCCCTCTGTCTGGTACTGTAAGGGTTTACTCCCTGACTGGGTGTGGTCTCTTGGCTTATATCTTCTGTGGTTTCCTGGCTGGAGTCAGTTGTACTTCAGCTGTGGTTGGTGCTGGAGCTCTGCTCCAGTCCAGGGTGTCCCATCTGTCCAGTGAGGGCCACCCTTGTGGTCATCAATGTTATCCCGGTGTCTCCTTCCCTTCCTGTCTTTATTTGTATGGAGTGGGTTATGTTTAGGGTGTTTGTTTGTCTAGTTTGGTGTTATATGTCTGGTGGTGTTTGGTGTCCTGTTTACTAGACATTCCCCTGTCTCATGTTTATTGCAGCTATGGGTATCCTGGGTTCCTGTGTGGTTTGTGGTGTGTGCTGTGTCCTTTAATGTAGGTGTGGACAGCAGCACTAGTGCACGGTTTTCAGTCAGTGTGTCTGTGGCAGGTAAGTGTGTTATTGGTTTCGCTTACCTGCCATGTCCTTATGCTGTATGTGTTCCCCTCTCCTTGCAGCCTGGCCTCAGATAGAGACCCCTGTTTCTCCATTACTGGGATGAACAGGTCGTCTCTTCCCTGCTCCTTGGTGAGGGATTACCAGGGCGACTTAGGGTCTCTAGGAATCCTGAGTATGAGTCGTCCTACCATCGGGTCCGCTCATACAGTGAGGAGTCAGGGAGAGGATTAGGGACGCTTTAGGAGGTGACCTGCTCCCTTATTACTCCTTTTGGCCAGGATGATCCCCTTTTACCCTTTGACACCGCACGGTGGGGGTTTCCCCCACTCCCCACCGTGACAGTATGTCCATGTGCTGAAATGTCTCAATTAGCTGTCCTGTACCACCTGATGGATGTGTGCAGCCAGCCAGTAGCGCAGGGGCAACACGTGAGGTGCACAGTGGACCGATGAGGGGCAAAATTATAACACACAGTTCATCAGTTTACTTACGGTTAGCAGAAAGCCTCCCTGGGCTGGCAGCACAGTGTTGAGGTGGACAGCACAAAATCCTCCGGGGAACGCTCTGTGGTAGGGAAGCATCAGCCAAGATGGTGGTTGAGGTGCCCTTGATGTTAGGGGTGCTTAGGGTGCTTGTTGCGGCTTGATGACTCCCTTGATGGTTTTTGTCGTGATGCCAGTACCGTTAATGGTGGTACAACCAATAGTGGTAATAATGAAGTAGACAGTGGTAAGATGCAACTCACAACTTTTACTTTTGATGACTTTGGTTGCAGCAGTACAAAAATGCAGTCTCTTGATGTTACAGAGTTGATTCTGCAAATCCACTGTTTCAGGTTTTAATTTGGAGCAGTGGGTTAGGTATACCTTGTTCCTATTGATGTGCTGGATCCTATTCCATGATTTTTCGCTACAAGCTGAACATTTAGACAGGAAAACTCAACTGTCTGTCAGAAGTATGGTGTGGCTGCCAGAAGCTATAAATCCTCCACCATGCAAAGGTGTCTGTGGCCCTCAATAATGGCTCTTAACACCGATGATTCCTTAGGAAAGCTTGTTTCTTTTCCAGGGAGGCAAACTCTTCTCCTATTGGTCAGGGATGCAAGTCAATATTCCGGCCACAGAAGCAAAACGCTCTTCTGCGTCTCACATCTTAGTATCACCTCCTAGCGAAGTTGGCTCCACTCACTAATCTTTGTCATGGATAGGGATGAGCGAACCCGAACTGTATGAATTTTGGGGTGTCCGTGTCACGGACCCGAACCCGAACATTTTCGTAAAAGTTTGGGTTCGGTGTTCGGCGCTTTCTTGGTGCTTTTTGAAAGGCTGCAAAGCAGCCAATCAACAAGCGTCATGCTACTTGCCCCAAGAGACCATCACAGCCATGACTACTACTGGCATGGCTGTGATTGGCCAGTGCAGCATGTGACCCAGCCTCTATTTAAGCTGGAGTCACGTAGCGCCGCACGTCACTCTGCTCTGATCAGTGTAGGGATAGGATGCAGCTGCTGCTGTTAGGGCGATATTAGGCAGTGATTTACTTACTGAAGTGATCGATATACAGCTGTGTATCATACAACCTCTGCTATTCAATTGCTCACTGTTTTAAGGCTGCCCAGAGCGTTTTTCAGTCACTTTTTTCTGGGGTGATCGGCGGCCATTTAATGCCCTGTGGTGCGCCAGCACAAGCTGCCACCAAGTCCATTTTTAACCATCAATTGTCACAGCCAGACAGCTGAGAAGCACTCACAGGAGCTTCACAGATCCTCCTCCTTGAATTTCTTTGTTTTGGTTTAGTTTCTCATCTCGTTAGTCTATCTCAGCTGTTATGCAGTTGGACTGATTGCTACCCTTTAAGTTCCTCCCCATAATGCAGTAGTGTGCGGCTGATACAACTTCCTGGAGTGTGTGTGCATGCTGTTCCCAGTTCCCAGTTCCCAGTCCTCAGTCATCTGCAAGATAAGTGCTGTTTATGTATTTATGATTTTGTCTTTTCTGGATCCAGGTGACCCTGACTCCCTCCGTGTCAGTGTAGGGAGCCGGTGGTCGTGTCCCTTCACTATTGTAGGGTCTTCAGGTAATAGATAGCCGAGGAACGTGGATATGCGGCCATCCACCTTTGGGGTGTTCGCATAGGCTGAGCAGTGAGGGAGAGCGGCAGGTCTATTGCAGGGGTCTCCCTTTGTTCCTTAGTTGTGGATCCAGAGAGACATTGTTTATATGGTATTGTCTTGTTTCCTGTACACCATCCGTGACATTATCAGCCGCCAAAACCGTCTCAAGCATGGATCCGGTTTCATTTTTGGCTGAACGCTTTCAGGGTCTTTCTTTGGAGGTAGCTGATCTCCGTAAGACTTTTTCTCAGTTTAAGTGACCGGTTCAGCTTGCGTTCATGGAGTTTGTGCTGAGCCTAAGATCTCGCTCCCGGATACGTTCTCCGGGGGTAGTGAGAATTTTGTGCGTTTTAGAGAGGCTTGCAAACTCCATTTTCGCCTTCTTCCCCATTCTTCTGGTGATGAAGAACGGAGGAAGGGGATCATTATATCGCTGCTCAGGGGTAACGCTCAGTCCTGGGCCTTTTCGCTGCCGGAGGGGGCACGGCCCTTTCGTTCAGTGGATGAATTCTTTTTAGCCCTGGGTCAGATATATGATGATCCGGATCGTATTGCTCTGGCTGAGTCTAGACTACGTCTGTTATGCCAGGGTAAACAATCCGCAGAGATATACTGTTCAGAATTTCGGAGATGGGCAGCAGATACGGGTTGGAATGATGCTGCACTCCGAAGTCAATTTTGCTATGGTCTTTCAGAGGGATTGAAAGATGCATTTGCCTTTCATGAAAGACCTACCTCCTTGGATTCTGCTATGTCTCAGGCTGTTTGTATTGACAGGCGTCTTAGAGAGAGAGGAGAGATCTCTCCTTCCTGTCATACTCAGTCCCGGGACAGTGCAGCGGTCTCATTCTGTGCACAGGGGTCTCAGTCGCTGTCAGCCCCTTCTGAGCAGGAGTCCATGCAGCTGGGGTTGATTGCCTCTGACAATAGAAGATTCAGCCCGCAGGGGAGGGTTTGTTTTTGTTGTGGAGGTATAAATCATCTGGCAAATGTTTGTCCCTCTAGGAGATTCAGGCAGTTTTCTGGGAGTAATAAAGAGACAAAAAGGAAAAAATCTTTTAAAAATGTTCCGTCTGTTACTATTGGCAGGGTTGAGGCGGAAATTGAAGGTTTTCCGTTTGCTTGTAGTTCCCGTTTTGTCCTGCCTGCTAGGGTGGCGCTAGAGAGCAAGAGCATTTTTTGTGAGATTTTTGTGGATAGTGGAGCAGCTGTCAACCTCATTGATAATCAATTTGCAATAACTCATGGTTTCCAGGTATGCACTTTGGGAAAGGATATTCCTGTTTTTGCGATTGATTCAGCTCCACTTTCTCAGAAATCATTAAAGGGCATAGTTCACAATATCCGTTTAATTGTGAGTGATGCTCATGTTGAGGATGTGTCATGTTTCGTCCTTAGCGGTTTGCCTACTCCTCTAGTGTTGGGGCTACCCTGGCTCACTAAACATAACCCCACCATTGATTGGCAAGCGAGGCAAATAAATGGTTGGAGTAACTTTTGCAGAGAGAATTGCCTCATAACATCTGTTTCTGAGGTTTCTACTAAGACTGTACCACCTTTCCTCTCTGAATTTTTGGATGTCTTCTCTGAGAGTGGAGTTCAGGGTTTACCTCCGCACAGGGAGTATGATTGCCCTATTAATCTCATCCCAGGCGCCAAACTGCCTAAATCTCGTTTATACAATCTTTCCCAACCTGAGAGGGTCGCTATGCGGGCTTATATCTCTGAGAGTCTGAGAAAAGGACACATACGACCCTCGAAGTCACCTGTTGCCGCTGGTTTTTTCTTTGTTAAGAGAAAAGATGGTTCTTTAAGACCTTGTCTGGATTTCAGGGAGCTGAACAGTATCACTATTCGTGATCCTTATCCGCTTCCTCTGATCCCGGACCTGTTTAACCAGGTTGTTGGGGCTAAAGTCTTTTCCAAATTAGACCTAAGAGGGGCATACAACCTGGTTAGGGTCAGAGAAGGAGACGAATGGAAGACGGCTTTCAATACCCCTGAGGGCCATTTTGAGAATTTGGTTATGCCTTTTGGTTTGATGAATTCCCCAGCCGTTTTTCAGCATTTCGTCAACAGCATTTTTTATCATTTAATGGGAAAATTTGTATTAGTGTATTTGAATGACATTTTGATTTTTTCTCCTGATTTCAAGACTCATAAGGAACACTTACGTCAGGTCTTGCTCATCCTGCGGGAGAATAAATTATACGCGAAACTGGAAAAATGTGTGTTTGCGGTTCCAGAAATCCAATTTCTGGGGTTTCTTGTCTCCGCTTCTGGTTTTCGCATGGATCCCGAGAAGGTCCGCGCTGTGCTTGAGTGGGAGCTTCCTGAGAATCAGAAGGCGCTGATGCGTTTTTTGGGCTTTGCCAATTATTACAGGAAATTTATTTTGAATTATTCCTCTGTTGTTAAACCACTCACTGATATGACCAGAAAGGGGGTAGATTTTTCTTCCTGGTCGGTAGAGGCGCGTAAGGCCTTTTCTAATATCAAGGAGAGTTTTGCTTCCTCTCCCATCCTAGTACAACCTGATATTTCGTTACCCTTCATAGTTGAGGTTGATGCTTCTGAGGTAGGGGTGGGTGCGGTCTTGTCTCAGGGTTCCTCTCCTGCCAAATGGCAACCGTGTGCCTTTTTCTCAAAGAAACTCTCCTCCGCAGAGAGAAATTATGATGTGGGAGATAGGGAATTGTTGGCCATCAAGTTGGCTTTTGAGGAATGGCGCCATTGGCTAGAGGGAGCCAGACACCCTATTACCGTGTTTACTGACCATAAAAATCTGGCCTGCTTGGAGTCAGCCAAGCGTCTGAACCCGAGACAGGCCAGATGGTCTTTGTTCTTTTCAAGGTTTAATTTTGTTGTTACGTTCCGCCCTGGGGTTAAGAATGTGACGGCAGATGCCCTGTCACGTTGTTTTCCGGGAGGTGGGAATTTTGAAGACCCGGGTCCCATTTTGGCTGAAGGTGTGGTGGTCTCTGCTCTTTTTCCTGAATTGGAGGCAGAGGTGCAGGCAGCCCAGTCAGAAGCTTCTGATCTTTGTCCTCCTGGGAGGTTGTTTGTGCCTCTCGCTTTGAGACACAAGATTTTTAAAGAACACCACGACACGGTCCTTGCTGGGCACCCGGGGGCAAGAGCCACACTGGATCTCATCGCTCAGAGATTCTGGTGGCCTGCGCTTCGTAAGTCGGTTGAGGGTTTTGTGGCAGCTTGCGAGACTTGCGCTCGTTCCAAGGTCCCTCATTCACGGCCATCAGGTCCTCTCCTTCCTTTGCCCATTCCTTCCCGTCCTTGGACACATCTGTCCATGGACTTCATAACGGACTTGCCTCGTTCCTCGGGGAAGTCTGTGATTCTGGTGGTGGTGGACCGTTTTAGCAAAATGGTGCATTTTATCCCTTTTCCTGGTTTGCCCAATGCTAAGACGCTGGCGCAGGCATTTATTGACCACATTGTCAAATTGCATGGGATTCCTTCAGACATATTCTCTGATAGGGGCACGCAGTTTGTTTCCAGATTCTGGAAGGCTTTCTGTTCTCGCTTGGGGGTTCGGTTGTCATTCTCTTCTGCTTTCCATCCGCAGTCGAATGGCCAGACAGAGCGCGTCAATCAGAATCTGGAGACATATCTGCGCTGTTTTGTGGCGGAGAATCAGGAGGATTGGTGTTCTTTTTTGTCCCTTGCTGAGTTTGCTTTAAAGGGTTTCTGTCACCCTGCAAAACTCATTCTTTTTTTTTTGGATAGTTAGATTGCTCATAGTGCGATATAGCAGAATATAATGCTCTTACTTACTTTCATGCGGCCGATTCTTTATAAAACGAACTTTTATAATATGTAAATGAGGGCTCTACCAGCAAGTAGGGCGTCTACTTGCTGGTAGCTGCTGCAGAAATCCGCCCCCTCGCCGTGTTGATTGACAGGGCCAGCCGGGATCTCCTCCTCCGGCCGGCCCTGTCAGTAATTCAAAAATTGCGCGCCTCGCGTCATTCGGCGCAGGCGCTCTGAGATGAGGAGGCTCGTATCCTCAGCACTCCCTCAGTGCGCCTGCGCCGATGACGTCTTCTCTTTCGGTGATGTCATCGGCGCAGGCGCACTGAGGGAGTGCTGAGGATACGAGCCTCCTCATCTCAGAGCGCCTGCGCCGAATGACGCGAGGCGCGCGATTTTTGAATTACTGACAGGGCCGGCCGGAGGAGGAGATCCCGGCTGGCCCTATCAATCAACACGGCGAGGGGGCGGATTTCTGCAGCAGCTACCAGCAAGTAGACGCCCTACTTGCTGGTAGAGCCCTCATTTACATATTATAAAAGTTTGTTTTATAAAGAATCGGCCGCATGAAAGTAAGTAAGAGCATTATATTCTGCTATATCGCACTATGAGCAATCTAACTATCCAAAAAAAAAAAAAAGAGTTTTGCAGGGTGACAGAAACCCTTTAAATAACCGTCGTCAGGAGTCCTCTGATAAGTCACCATTTTTTGGTGCATATGGGTTCCATCCGCAGTTTGGGACTTTCTCGGGAGAGGGCTCTTCTGGTTTGCCTGATGAGGACAGATTCTCCTCGTCTTTGTCATCTATTTGGCAAAAGATTCAGGATAATCTAAAGAGCATGAGTGAGAGATATAAGCGTGTGGCGGATAAGAGACGTGTGCCTGGTCCGGACCTGAATGTTGGTGATCTGGTGTGGTTGTCTACCAAGAATATCAAATTGAAGGTTCCCTCCTGGAAGTTGGGTCCTAGGTTTATTGGGCCTTACAAGATCCTGTCTGTCATCAATCCTGTTGCCTACCGTCTTGATCTTCCTCAGACTTGGAAGATCCATAATGTTTTTCATAAGTCCTTATTGAAACCTTATGTTCAACCTATTGTACCCTCGCCTCTGCCTCCTCCTCCGATTATGGTTGATGGAAATCTTGAATTTCAGGTCTCTAGGATTGTGGATTCTCGTCTTGTCCGCGGTTCCCTCCAGTACCTCGTTCATTGGGAGGGTTATGGTCCTGAGGAGAGGATGTGGGTCCCAGTGACGGACATTAAGGCCTCTCGTCTCATCAGGGCTTTCCATAGGTCCCATCCTGAGAAGGTGGGCTCTGAGTGTCCAGAGTCCACTCCTAGAGGGAGGGGTACTGTCACAGCCAGACAGCTGAGAAGCGCTCACAGGAGCTTCTCAGATCCTCCTCCTTGAATTTCTTTGTTTTGGTTTAGTTTCTCATCTCGTTAGTCTATCTCAGCTGTCATGCAGTTGGACTGATTGCTACCCTTTAAGTTCCTCCCCATAATGCAGTAGTGTGCGGCTGATACAACTTCCTGGAGTGTGTGTGCATGCTGTTTATGTCTGCAAGATAAGTGCTGTTTATGTATTTATGATTTTGTCTTTTCTGGATCCAGGTGACCCTGACTCCCTCCGTGTCAGTGTAGGGAGCCGGTGGTCGTGTCCCTTCACTATTGTAGGGTCTTCAGGTAATAGATAGCCGAGGAACGTGGATATGCGGCCATCCACCTTTGGGGTGTTCGCATAGGCTGAGCAGTGAGGGAGAGCGGCAGGTCTATTGCAGGGGTCTCCCTTTGTTCCTTAGTTGTGGATCCAGAGAGACATTGTTTATATGGTATTGTCTTGTTTCCTGTACACCATCCGTGACATCAATAGTGTGTTTTTTTTTTTGCTATATCCTACATCAGGTACTTGGCTGTGCTTGCTATTTTATTGAGGGGTAAAATACAATTGCCAAAATAGCAGTACCCTAAATCTGGTGTTTCAGCTGTGGCTAGCCAATTGCAATACTGTCTGCTGTCTGCCGAAACACAGTTTTTGTTCTGGGTTGAATACAATTCCCAACTTAGCAATTTCCTAAATAATTGTTTTCTGCTGTATCAGGCCAAGTTTAAATCTATCCATAAAAGGGTATATTAGATTGAAGGTGCTGATAGGGTCATCCTCAATAACTTCACACACTACTGTGCATTTCCAAGTCTAATTCTGTCCGTAAACGTATACCTGTCATCCAGGGCCTAAATACTAGGCCTACTATTTATATTCAGCTAAATCTGTCGTTACTGCTGTGCCTGTATTAGTGTAATACGGTACCTAAATAGCTAGCCAGATAGTGTTAGGTGCCTGTAAAAAAAGGCCTGAATTTGAATTCAATACATTGGGCCAAATAATTCTTTTCTTATTGTGGTGAACGGTAACAATGAGGAAAACATCTAGTAAGGGACGCGGACATGGTCGTGTTGGTGTTAGTGGACCCTCTGGTGCTGGGAGAGGACGTGGCCGTTCTGCCACAGCCTCACGTCCTAGTGAACCAAATACCTCAGGTCCCAGTAGCCACCAGAATTTACAGCGATATTTGGTGGGGCCCAATGCCGTTCTAAGGATGGTAAGGCCTGAGCAGGTACAGGCATTAGTCAATTGGGTGGCCGACAGTGGATCCAGCACGTTCACATTATCTCCCACCCAGTCTTCTGCAGAAAGCACACAGATGGCGCCTGAAAACCAAGCCCATCAGTCTGTCACATCACCCCCATGCATATCAGGGAAACTGTCTGAACCTCAAGTTATGCAGCAGTCTCTTATGCTGTTTGAAGACTCTGCTGGCAGGGTTTCCCAAGGGCATCCACCTAGCCCTTCCCCAGCGGTGGAAGACATAGAATGCACTGACGCACAACCACTTATGTTTCCTGATGATGAGGACATGGGAATACCACCTCAGCACGTCTCTGATGATGACGAAACACAGGTGCCAACTGCTGCGTCTTTCTGCAGTGTGCAGACTGAACAGGAGATCAAGGAGGAAAACTGGGTGGAAGACGATGCAGGGAACGATGAGGTCCTAGACCCCACATGAAATGAAGGTCGTGCCACTTACTTTCAGAATTCGGAGGAAGAGGCAGTGGTGAGACCGAGCCAACAGCGTAGCAAAAGAGGGAGCAGTGGGCAAAAGCAGAACACCTGCCGCCAAGAGAGTCCGTCTGCTACTGGCCACCGCCATCTGGGATCGAGCACCCCAAAGGCAGCTTCAAGGAGTTCCCTGGCGTGGCAGTTCTTCAAACAATGTGCTGACGACAAGACCCAAGTGGTTTGCATGCTGTGCCATCAGAGCCTGAAGCGAGGCATTAACGTTCTGAACCTTAGCACAACCTGCATGAGCAGGCACCTGCATGCAAAGCATGAACTGCAGTTGAGTAAACACCTTAAAAACAAGGAACTCACTCAGGCTCCCCCTGCTACCTCTTCTGCTGCTGCCGCCTCGGCCTCTTCCTCCGCCTCTGGAGGAACGTTGGCACCTGCCGCCCAGCAAACAGAGGATGTACCACCAACACCACCACCTCAGTCACCAAGCATCTCAACCATGTCACACGGCAGCGTTCAGCTCTCCATCTCACAAACATTTGAGAGAAAGCGTAAATTCCCACCTAGCCACCCTCGATCCCTGGCCCTGAATGCCAGCATTTCTAAACTACTGGCCTATAAAATGCTGTCATTCAGGCTGGTGGACACAGACCGCTTCAAACAGCTCATGTCGCTTGCTGTCTCACAGTATGTTGTTCCCAGCCGCCACTACTTCTCCAAGAGAGCCGTGCCTTCCCTGCACAACCAAGTATCCGATAAAATCAAGTGTGCACTGCGCAACGCCATCTGTGGCAAGGTCCACCTAACCACAGATACGTGGACCAGTAAGCACGGCCAGGGACGCTATATCTCCCTAACTGCACACTGGGTAAATGTAGTGGCGGCTGGGCCCCAGGCGGAGAGCTGTTTGGCGCACGTCCTTCCGCCGCCAAGGATCGCAGGGCAACATTCTTTGCCTCTTGTTGCCTCCTCCTCCTACTCGGCTTCCTCCTCCTCTTCTTCCACCTGCTCATCCAGTCAGCCACACACCTTCAGCACCAACTTCAGCACAGCCCGGGGTAAACGTCAGCAGGCCATTCTGAAACTCATATGTTTGGGGGACAGGCCCCACACCGCACAGGAGTTGTGGCGGGGTATAGAACAACAGACCAACAAATGGTTGCTACCGGTGAGCCTCAAGCCCGGCCTGGTGGTGTGCGATAATGGGCGAAATCTTGTTGCAGCACTGGGACTAGCCGGTTTGACGCACATCACTTGCCTGGCGCATGTGCTGAATTTGGTGGTGCAGAAGTTCATTCACAACTCCCCCGACATGTCAGAGCTGCTGCATAAAGTGCGGGCCGTCTGTGCGCGCTTCCGGCGTTCACATCCTGCCGCTGCTCGCCTGTCTGCGCTACAGCGTAACTTCGGCCTTCCCGCTCACCGCCTCATATGCGACGTGCCCACCAGGTGGAACTCCACCTTGCACATGCTGGACAGACTCTGCAAGCAGCAGCAGGCCATAGTTGAGTTTCAGACGCAGCACGCACGGGTCAGTCGCACTGCGCAACAGCACCACTTCACCACCAATGACTGGGCCTCCATGCGAGACCTGTGTGCCCTGTTACTCTGTTTCGAGTACTCCACCAACATGGCCAGTGGCGATGACGCCGTTATCAGCGTTACAATACCACTTCTATGTCTCCTTGAGAAAACACTTAGGGCGATGATGGAAGAGGAGGTGGCCCAGGAGGAGGAGGAACAGGGGTCATTTTTAGCACTTTCAGGCCAGTCTCTTAGAAGTGACTCAGAGGGAGGTTTTTTGCAACAGCAGAGGCCAGGTACAAATGTGGCCAGACAGGGCCCACTACTGGAGGACGAGGAGGACGAGGATGAGAATGAGGTGGAGGAGGATGAGGATGAAGCATGTTCACAGCGGGGTGGCACCCAACTTAGCTCGGACCCATCACTGGTGCGTGGCTGGGGGGAAATGCAGGACGATGACGATACGACCTCCCACAGAGGACAGCTTGTCCTTACCTCTGGGCAGCCTGGCACACATGAGCGACTACATGCTGCAGTGCCTGCGCAACGACAGCAGAGTTGCCCACATTTTAACGTGTGCGGACTACTGGGTTGCCACCCTGCTGGATCCCCGGTATAAAGACAATGTGCCCACCTTACTTCCTGCACTGGAGCGTGATAGGAAGATTCGCGAGTACAAGCGCACATTGGTAGACGCGCTACTGAAAGCATTCCCAAATGTCACAGGGGAACAAGTGGAAGCCCAAGGCGAAGGCAGAGGAGGAGCAAGAGGTCGCCAACGCAGCTGTGTCACGGGCAGCTTCTCTGAGGGCAGGGTTAGCATGGCAGAGATGTGGAAAAGTTTTGTCACCACGCCACAGCTAACTGCACAACCACCTGATACGGAACGTGTTAGCAGGAGGCAACATTTCACTAACATGGTGGAACAGTACCTGTGCACACCCCTCCACGTACTGACTGATGGTTCGGCCCCATTCAACTTCTGGGTCTCCAAATTGTCCACGTGGCCAGAGCTAGCCTTTTATGCCTTGGAGGTGCTGGCCTGCCCGGCGGCCAGCGTTTTGTCTGAACGTGTATTCAGCACGGCAGGGGCGTCATTACAGACAAACGCAGCCGCCTGTCTACAGCCAATGTGGACAAGCTGACGTTCATAAAAATGAACCAAGCATGGATCCCACAGGACCTGTCCATCCCTTGTGCAGATTAGACATTTATAACTACCTCCCCTTAACCATATATTATTGTACTCCAGGGCACTTCCTCATTCAATCCTTTTTTTATTTTCATTTTACCATTATATTGCGGGGCAACCCAAAGTTGAATGAACCTCTCCTCTGTCTGGGTGCCGGGGCCTAAAAATATCTGACAGTGGCCTGTTCCAGTGTTGGGTGACATGAAGCCTGATTCTCTGCTATGACATGAAGCCTGAATATCTGCTATGAGACCTCTCTCCTCTGTCTGGGTGCCGGGGCCTAAAAATATCTGACAGTGGCCTGTTCCAGTGTTGGGTGACATGAAGCATGATTCTCTGCTATGACATGAAGCCTGATTCTCTGCTATGGGACCTCTCTCCTCTGTCTGGGTGCCGGGGCCTAAAAATATTTGACAATGGCCTGTTCCAGTGTTGGGTGACATGAAGCCTGATTCTCTGCTATGACATGAAGCCTGATTCTCTGCTATGGGACCTCTCTCCTCTGTCTGGGTGCCGGGGCCTAAATATCTGACAATGGCCTGTTCCAGTGTTGGGTGACGTGAAGCCTGATTCTCTGCTATGACATGAAGCCTGATTCTCTGCTATGATTTGAAGCCTGATTCTCTGCTATGGCATGAAGCCTGATACTCTGCTATGGGACCTCTCTCCTCTGTCTGGGTGCCGGGGCCTAAATATCTGACAATGGCCTGTTCCAGTGGTGGGTGACGTGAAGCCTGATTCTCTGCTATGACATGAAGCCTGATTCTCTGCTATGACATGAAGCCTGATTCTCTGCTATGGGACCTCTCTCCTCTGTCTGGGTGCCGGGGCCTAAAAATATCTGACAATGGCCTGTTCCAGTGGTGGGTGACATGAAGCCTGATTCTCTGCTATGGGACCTCTCTCCTCTGTCTGGGTGCCGGGGCCTAAATATCTGACAATGGCCTGTTCCAGTGGTGGGTGACGTGAAGCCTGATTCTCTGCTATGACATGAAGCCTGATTCTCTGCTATGACTTGAAGCCTGATTCTCTGCTATGGGACTTCTCTCCTCTGTCTGGGTGCCGGGGCCTAAAAATATCTGACAGTGGCCTGTTCCAGTGGTGGGTGACGTGAAGCCTGATTCTCTGCTATGCCATGAAGCCTGATTCTCTGCTATGGGACCTCTCTCCTCTGTCTGGGTGCCGGGGCCTAAATATCTGACAATGGCCTGTTCCAGTGGTGGGTGATGTGAAGCCTGATTCTCTGCTATGACATGAAGCCTGATTCTCTGCTATGGGACTTCTCTCCTCTGTCTGGGTGCCGGGGCCTAAAAATATCTGACAGTGGCCTGTTCCAGTGGTGGGTGACGTGAAGCCTGATTCTCTGCTATGCCATGAAGCCTGATTCTCTGCTATGGGACCTCTCTCCTCTGTCTGGGTGCCGGGGCCTAAATATCTGACAATGGCCTGTTCCAGTGGTGGGTGATGTGAAGCCTGATTCTCTGCTATGACATGAAGCCTGATTCTCTGCTATGACTTGATGCCTGATTCTCTGCTATGACATGATGCCTGATTCTCTGCTATGAGACCTCTCTCCTCTGTCTGGGTGCCGGGGCCTAAATATCTGACAATGGCCTGTTCCAGTGGTGGGTGACGTGAAGCCTGATTCTCTGCTATGACATGAAGCCTGATTCTCTGCTATGATTTGGAGCCTGATTCTCTGCTATGACATGAAGCCTGATTCTCTGCTATGGGACCTCTCTCCTCTGTCGGGGTGCCGGGGCCTAAAAATATCTGACAGTGGCCTGTTCCAGTGGTGGGTGACGTGAAGCCTGATTCTCTGCTATGCCATGAAGCCTGATTCTCTGCTATGGGACCTCTCTCCTCTGTCTGGGTGCCGGGGCCTAAATATCAGACAATGGCCTGTTCCAGTGGTGGGTGACGTGAAGCCTGATTCTCTGCTATGACATGAAGCCTGATTCTCTGCTATGACTTGAAGCCTGATTTAATTCATTTCCCAATCCACATTAGTTTGCAGGGGATTTACCTACATTTTGCTGCCTTTTGCAGCCCTCTAGCCCTTTCCTGGGCTATTTTACAGCCTTTTTAGTGCCGAAAAGTTCGGGTCCCCATTGACTTCAATGGGGTTCGGGGCGAAGTTCGGGTCGAGTTCGGATGCCGAACCCGAACATTTCCGGAAAGTTCGGCCGAACTTCTCGAACCCGAACATCCAGGTGTTCGCTCAACTCTACTCACAATGCATTGGTGATACCATTATGGAGGCATGTGAGAGCCTGGCTGTGAGTTAATTTCTATCTCTGTTCAGACCCTGTTCACACACCACGGGCAGTTTAGTGGTAGGACCCCATGCGTGCTGAGACACCGTGACGTGGTGCATGAGGGGCTATGATATGTTCCTGACTGGAAGATATTGGCAAAGTTCTCCGTTTTTAACATCGGCTTGAGGAATTAGCTAGTATTGTCAGTTGCATATCATTTTCGTGCATTTTTTGTATCCAAATGACCCCAATTGTTTTTTTACTGGATGTGCCCTAGGCACCCTAGTCTTACACTGCACCCAGGCCCCTTTTGAACTTTTTTTGTGAATTTACCATCACCACCTCCTCAGGCAGAGAGTTCCATAGTCTCACTGCTCTTACCGTAAAGAATCCTTTTATGTTTACAAACCTTCTTTCCTCTAGTCGCAGAGGATGTCCCGTCTTCACTGTCCTGGAGATAAATAGATGATGTGAGAGATAATAACTGTATATATTTATATAGTTATAAGATCTCCCCTCAGTCGCCTTTTTCCTAACGTGAATAACTCTAATTTTGATAATCTTTCTGGGTACTGTAGTCTACCCATTCCAGTTATTACTTTAGTTGCCCTGCTCGGACCCGTCTCCAGTTCAGATACTATAGGTATGCCTTGTTCACCGGAGACCGGAACTGTACACAGTACTCCATGTGCAGTCTGACTAGTGATTTGTAAAGTGGCAGGACTATGTTCTATGCCCTTTTTGATGCAACCCATTATCTTATTGGCCTTGGCAGCAGCTGCCTGACACTGGTTTCTGCAGCTTAGTTTGCTGTCCACTGAAATTCCTAAGACCTTTTCCATGTCAGTGTTACACAGTGTTTTACCATTTAGTATGACTTTTTCCTTCCCATGTGCATAACCTTACATTTGTCAGTGTTAAACCTCATTTGCCACTTCTCTGCCCAAGCCTCCAATCTATCCCTCTGTAGCAGTAAACTGTCCTCTTCAGTGTTAATTACTTTACACAGTTTAGTGTCATCTGCAAAAAAATTTATTTTACTGTGCAAGCTTTCTATAAGATCATTAATAAATATATTGAAGAGAATAGGGCCCAATATTGACCCCTGTGGTACCCCACTAGTGACCCAATCTGGAGTGTGCACTGTTAATAACCACCCTCTGTTTTCTATCACTGAGCCAGTTATATACCCACGTACAGACATTTTCTCCCAGATAGATATGTATAGTCTTGTTATATGACATCCATTGATTCGCCGCGGTCCAGTCTACAACTTACCTCCTCATAGAAACTGATTAAATTAGTTTGACATGACCAATCCCTCATGAAGCCATGCTGATATGGTGTTATTTGCTTATTTTCATTGAGGTATTCCAAGATAGCATCTCTTAGAAAACCTTCAAATAGTTTACCCATGACAGATGTTAAACTTACCGGCCTATAGTTTGCGGGTTCTGTTTTTGGACCTTTTTTGAATATTGGCACCACATTTGCTATGCGCCAATCCTGTGGAACACTCCCTGTCAATATAAAGTCTGTAAATATCAGAAATAACGGTCTGGCTATGACATTCTTTTTTTTTCTTAACAGACGTGGGTGTATGCCATCTGTTCCCAGAAATTTGTCGATTGTCATCTGTTTAAGACACAGCTCCACTTCTTCCTGGGTCAGACAGGGGATTTTTAATGGGGAATTTACTTTTACATTCTGTATTTCCTCTGCCAGTTGTTTTCCTCAGTGAATATAATGGAGAAAAAAAAATATAATAGCTTTGCTTTCTCATCGCGGTCTGCAACTCCTCCCTCATCACTATGTAAAGGGCCAACACCTTAAGATTTATACTTTTTCCATTTATATAATGTAAGGGTTCGTTGTACTTGGGGGGTCATTCTCATAAGAATCGTCATCCACTGCAGCTTTCGGGGCCAAACATTGCATTTATTGGGACATTTTTCATACACGGAACAGTCCAGTTAATAATCACTGGGGTGGTGAGGTTCCCACATACATCAAAACAAAACAAATACCTGCCCGGCTGGGCTCTCACTACACCTGTTAACGTGGCCTTGACTCAGCTACAGAACCCTGTTCACACACGGAACCCATATGCGGCTTTTGCTCAGCCCGTAGTTTCTCAGCCTCTCTGGCTGTAATCAGTCCTGTACCTGTATGGGGAAGTGTGGCCCAACAGTCCTCCCAACTCCGGCCTTGCGACCCTTGAATCCCGGCGTCACGGCGTTCCCCAAACTTCAGGCTGTCACAATGGCCTGGTCTCTCAGCCTGGCAAGCTGAGACCACACACAGACTCTCTGCTCTGGGTCTCTGTATCTCACAGCATATCTCTTCCCAGACTGACCTACTCTGATGCGCTTTATGCCAGCCCGATTACAGCATGCCTCACCTGCGATCACATCAGGAATAAAGGAAAACCCTTACTGGAAGGGTGTGGACTGGCAACTCCCTCTACCAAGCCTAGCCACCAGTCCAAGTAAAATCCAGCCCAGAAAATGTATACAAAAATGTCTCAGCAAACTATGCTTTACTGAGACTACTGCCACTCTCTGGATTTTATCTGTCTCACCCATCTGAGGTACCTGAAGTGGGACAACACACCTTCCAGCACTGTTCACATTACCACAATAATTGAAAAACATTTTAGGGTTAGTTTTACTCTCTTTGGCAATGAATCTCTCTGTCTCTAGTTTGGCTGCTTTCATTTGTCTTTTACATATAAAAAAAAAATTCCTTGTAGTTTTTGATGCTTTCTCGCTACCCTCCTTTTTAAGTGATTTAAATGCTTTCTTTTTGTAATTTATTGTTTTTTTTACAATTCTATCTATCCACATAGTTTTTTTCTTGTTCCTTTTATTCCCAGAAGGTATGTACCTCTTACAATTAGAGTGTAACAATGGCAGCAGGCAGCCGCCAGCGTGCAGCGCATCCTGCTATGTACCTCAGTCGAACTGCACACAAGGCTCCTCCTCTCCGCTGCAGGCTCCGGACCCGCGGGCGGCAACAGCTTCAGTTGCACCTTGTAGGAGCCGCACGCGTCCTGTTTCTTTAAGGGTTCGTGCACGCTCCTGATTCTGCCTTCTCTCCAATCCCTGCCAGGCACCACCTTCATAAGAATGCTTCCCCCTTTCTGTGATGCCTGAGCAATATTGTAGTTTTCTACAGCAAAGTTTCCAGCTTGTTGTTCCTGTGTTGTTATCCTGCTTCCGACTTTATCCTGTATCCTGACCTCGTCTTTGCCTGATCCTCCTGTACCTCGCTGCTCTCAAGTGTATGATTTGGATTGTAGACCACGCCTCTGTCTGCTGTTCAGCTTGTTACACCTGCTGCACCTGAGCTATTCAGCTCTGCTGTTCTAACAGCTCCAGCTCTGCTAAATCACTAACTCAGCTCTGCTTCATCTGACTCTGCTGCTGCACTTCTTCCATCCAGTGTCAGCTCGCTCCACCTGCCTGTATCCCCAGTACTTGCACCAGGGCGTTCTGGCCTGTTCGGCTAGCTGCCACTTAACCGGGACCACTCTTGCGGTAGCGACCTGGTGTCTCCCCTGCAGCTAAGACCAGCTTCCGAATCTTGGAGCGGGATAAAGGGTGAATACCAGGGGAACACTTAGATTCCGCTCCCAAGTTTGGCCCAAAGCCAAACCGGTAAGTGGCACAGCGGGTCCACACCCGTTGGAGCGTTACATAGAGATTAAGATGCATTTTAAAATATCCCATTTTGTGACTGTATTTTTAATTTTAGAGGACTTTGTCCCAGTTAGTTAGGCCAAAGGCCTCTCATAGTTGGCTAAAGTTTGCTTGTTTGAAGTTTGGTATTTTTGTCCCTCCTGAAGAAACAAACACTCTTTTGAATGACAATTGGAAGGTTATTATTTTATGGTCACTATTTCCCAGGTGTCCACCAACCTGCACGTCTGTTGTTCTGTCAGGTCTATTGGTTAGTACGAAGTCCAGTATGGCCGTCCCTCTAGTCGGGTCCTGAACCAGTTGGGAAAGGTAATTATCTTTGGTTATTGTCAAGAACCTGTTTCCCTTATGAGATGTACAGGTTTCAGTTTCCCAGTCTATATCTGGGTAGTTGAAGTCCCCCATAATAATGACCTTGCATGACTTTAGGGAGAGAAGAACCTTTGGCTCCACGGAGCCATTACATTTTAATGCTGTACAAGATCGATTCGCTCGATCCGATAATTGACACAAAAAAGAACAGTATACTGCTAAAGATGGATCTGGATAGATTGTAGGTCTGGGCAGAGAACTGGCTAATGAAGTTTAACACTGATAAATGTAAGGTTATGCACATGGGAAGTAAAAATACAATGCATTAGTACTAAATGGTATAACACAGAGTAAGGTTGAATGCACACGGCCGTGAGCGGTCCATGGTAACCCGGCCTGGATTCCTGCTGAGAGCAGGAGCGCACGGCGTCATAGATCATACGAGTGTATTACTGTAGTGCAGCGGCGGCAGGAAGCGCATGGCGTCATAGCAACCAATGACGCCGTGCGCTCCTGCTCTCAGCAGGAATCCAGGCCGGGTTACCATGGACCGTTCACAGCCGTGGAACACGGCCTAACACTGAATGGAAAATGAATTTTAGTTGACAGTAAACTTAACTGTAGCAACCAGTGTCAGGCAGCTGCTGCCAATACCAATAAGATTATGGGTTGCATCAATAGGGGCATAGATGCACGTGACAAGAACATAGTCCTTAAACTTTACAAATCAGTAGTCAGACCTCACATGGAGTATTGAATACAATTCTGGGCTCTTGCGAAAAAGAAAGACATAGCAGAGCTACAGAGGGTTTAGAGGAGGGCAACTAAAGTACTAACTGGAATGGGTGGACTACAGTACCCAGAAAGATAATTAAATCAGGTTTATTTAATTTAGAAAATGACAATTGAGGGGAGATTTAATAACCATGTGTAAACTATCAGTGGCAGTACAGAGATTTCTCCCATCATTTATTTATACTGAGGACTGTGACAGCAACAAGGGGACATCCACCTCGACTACAGAAAAGAAAGTTTATACATCAACATAGAAAGGGATTCTTTAACCCTTTCATGACCAAGGGTCATTGATGCCCCAGTGTCCAGGTCAAAATTTGCAAATCTGACATACGTCACTTTTTGTGGTAATAGCTTTGGAACTCTTTTATTTATCCAAGCCATTCTGAGAATGTTTTCTCGTGACACATTGTACTTCTGAGTCAATATATTTCCCATTTATTTATGAAAAAATCCCAAATTTACCAAAAAAATAGAAAAATTCACAATTTTCTAAATTTCCATTTCTCTGCTTCTAAAACAGAACATCATACCTAATAGAATATTTATTACTTAACATTCCCCATATGTATACTTTCATGGCATCATTTTGGAAATGTAATTTTATTTTTTTAGGACGTTAGAAGGCTTAGAAGTTTAGAAGCAATTCTTAACATTTTTAAGAAAATTTCCAAAACCCACTTTTTAAGGACCAGTTCAGGTCTGAAGTCACTTTGTGAGGCTTACATAGTGGATACCCCCATAAATGACCCCATTGTAGAAACTTCACCCCTCAAGTTACTCAAAACAGATTTTGCTAACTTTGTTAACCCTTTAGGTGTTCCACAAGAATTAAAGGAAAATGGAGATTAAATTTCTAAATTTCACTTTTTTGGCAGATTTTCCATTTTATTACATTTTTTCTTTAACACATTGAGGGTTAATAGCCAAACAAAAGTCAATATTTATTACCCTGATTCTGCGGTTTACAGAAACACCCCACATGTGGTCGTAAACTGATGTAAGGGCGCATGGCAGGGAGCAGAAGGAAAGGAACGCCATATGGTTTTTGGAAGGCAGATTTTGCTGGACTGGTTTTAGATGCCATGTCCCATTTAAAGCCCCCCTGATTCACCCTTACAATAGAAACTCCCAAAAAGTGACCCTATTTTGGAAACTAGGGGATAAGGTGCCAGTTTTATTGGTACTATTTTGGGGTACATATGATTTTTAATTGTGAGGCAAGGTAACTGTTTTTTTTTTGTTTTTTTTACAAGATTCATCTGACAGGGTAGATCATGTGCTATTTTTATAGAGAAGGTTGCTACGGATGCAATTATATCAAAATATGTCTACTTTCTTTGTTTGTTTGTTTCAGTTGTACATAATAAAGCATTTTTGAAAAAGAAATTATGTTTTTGTGTGTCCGTATTCTGAACGCCATATGTTTTTTATTTTTCTGCCGATCGTCTTGTGTAGGGGCTCGTTTTTTGCAGAAAGAGTTGAGGTTTTTATTGGTACCATTTTTGGGTACATAGGATTTTTTGATCATTCATTATTACACTTTATGGGGCAAGGTGACCAAAAAATTGGCTGTTTTGGAACAGATTTTATTTATTTTTACAGCGTTCATCTGAGGGGTTAGGTCATGTGACAGTTTTATAGAGCAGATCCTTACGGACGTGGCAATACCTGATATGTATACTTTTTCTTATTTATTTAAGTTTTATACAATAATAGCATTTCTGAAACCCAAAAAAATGATGTTTTAGTGTCTCCATGGTCTGAGAGCCATAGCTTTTTAATTTTTTGGGAGATTGTCTTAAATAGGGTATCATTTTTTGTGGGATGAGGTGACGGTTTGATTAGTACTTTTTTGGGTGGTCATAAGCCTTTTTGATCGCTTGTGATGTAAGTTGACAAAAATGGCTTTTTTGGCACTGTTTTTATATTAATTTTTTTTACGGTGTTCACCTGAGGGGTTAGGTCATGTGATATTTTTATCGAGCATGTTGTTATGGATGCGGCGATACCTAATATGTATACTTTTTTTTATTTCACTTTAACACAATAATAGCATATTTGAAATGAAAAAATATGTTTTAATGTCTCAATGTTCTAAGAACTATTTTTTTTTTTTTTTTTGAGCGATTTTCTTATGTAGGGGATAATTTTTTGCGGAATGAGGTGACTGTTATATTGGTACCATTTTGTTTGATATACACCTTTTTGATATCTTGGTGTTGCACTTTTTGTGATGTAAGGTGACAAAAATGGCTTTTTGTACACAGTTTTAAAAAAAAATGTTATGGTGTTTATCAGATGGGGTCTATCATGTGATATATTTATAGAGACGGTCGTTACGGACGCGGTGATACCTAATATGTGTATTTTTATTTATTTATTTTTTATAGGAAAAGACAATTTTTTTTTTTTTTTTTTTATCTTTATTATTTTCACTTTTTTTTATCCAGTCCCTCTTGGATCTTGAAGATCCAGTGGGGCTGATGGCTGTACAATACTTTGCAATCCTATTGCATTGCAAAGTATAATACTATCAGAGCCCACTCCCTCTATTAACCCCATGGATCCTGCTACCGTGGCATCTAAGAAGTTACAGCAGAGTGTCAGCATACAGCTGACACTCGCTGCTGATGGCGGCGGCTCAGGAATGGAGCCGCCACCATCAAACACAGCAGGGGGACCGCATCGGGGGCAGGGGGCAGCGCTGGAAAGGGGGGGAGGTACGGCCAGCATTGAGGGGGCACAAATGGGGGCAGGATGAATGTATGGGGCGGGGAGGGGGTGGACCGCATTAGGGGCAGGATACATGAATATGGATTGGTGCGGTGAGGAACTGCATCAAGGGCAGGCGGGGACAGGGGGGGTTGGAGGCGCACGGGGGGGGGCACATATTGGGGGGGCACCAGGACACATTACCTGATTTCAGGCTCTGATCTGCAGAGCGCAGATCAGAGCCTGGAACAGGCATTTTTTCACTGCCCCGATCCGATTGGTTAGTCTGCACTCTGATTGGTCTCTTGCCTTGCTGTCCGTGACAGCAGCAGTGCAAAGACAGAAGCTTTAAACAAAGCGTTTTGCAGTAATTGGATTAAAGAGCTGCCTGACGTCTATACACGTGCTAGCTGTATGGGGCATGTGTAATTAGCACGTATATAGACGGATTACAGTCGGGAAGGGGTTAATGTAAGAGCAATGAAATTATGGAACTCTCTGCCAGAGAAAGGGGTGATGGTGAGCTCACTAATGGAGTTCACTAGGGGCCTGGATGCATTTCTGGAGTATAATATTACAGGTTATAGTTACTAGAATTCTGGTAATATTACAGGTTATACGGTAGTTACTAGAATTCTGGATAAGGGTCGTTGATCCAGAGAGGAGGAAAGATTTTTTTCCTCCCTAAAGTGAGTAAAATTGGCTTCTACCTTTTTTTTTTTGCCTTCCTCTGGATCAACTTTGTGTAAAAAAATACACAGAGGCAGGCACCTCCTGTGCTAGACCATTAAATCTATGTATGTAGATAAATAAGTAGTATTGAGCTTACCTGTATAGATTTTGTAAAACGCAACAGGTGTAGTTGCAGGCTGCATTTCTAGATCGCACAGCGAGCGGTATGGGTGGCTGTCTGGGTCTTTTTGTTCCGGCTCTTCAAATCTCTGTTGGCTGTCTTAGCAGTAGAAAGGAAGAAGAAAAACCAAAACCTGGATGTGGATTCCGGATAGGCAAGTGTAAATTGTTATCCTTTATTTTCAGTTACATGTTTCAAAGGCAGATACCCCTCTTTATCTTTCTAAGCCTGATGAAGAGGACTATCTGCCCTTGAAATGCGTAGCTGAAAATAAAGGATAAGAATGTATACTTACCATTCTAGAACTCACTTCTTGGGGAGAGAACCATAGAGGTTTTGTTCTTTCTTCTTTCTTTCTACTCTGGATCATGTTTTTTTCAGCCTAGGTTACTATATTACTATGTTTTGTACCATAAAACTGGAGTCTACTTAGCAAAGCTCTAACTAAGCCTGGCTAAAGAAAGTCAGTCTTCAGTTTTACTATCTGACTTACACAGTAAACAGTAGAACACTGAAGACAGATTCTCCTTAGCAAGGCTCAGTTAGAGCCTTGCTAAGACTCTTTGCACCCTGTTTTCTAGTAAAACTAAGATTTAGTCTTACTGGTAAATGGTTTTCCAGGAGTCCGACATGACAGCACCACTGGAGGATGTCCAATTGATCTCTGTAGGGACAGGAAGCGAGAGAGATTAAAAGGCCCCTCCCCGCCCCCAATCTTCAGTCTTTATCCAAATTACTACACTGGATATTTGCAACTCATTTATTAGAACTCCAATGTTTAACATCACATTGATATACAGTACAGACCAAAAGTTTGGACACACCTTCTCATTCAAAGAGTTTTCTTTATTTTCATGACTATGAAGGCATCAAAACTATGAATTAACACATGTGGAATTATATACATAACAAACAAGTGTGAAACAACAGAAAATATGTCATATTCTAGGTTCTTCAAAGTAGCCACCTTTTGCTTTGATTACTGCTTTGCACACTCTTGGCATTCTCTTGATGAGCTTCAAGAGGTCGTCCCCTGAAATGGTTTTCACTTCACAGGTGTGCCCTGTCAGGTTTAATAAGTGGGATTTCTTGCCTTATAAATGGGGTTGGGACCATCAGTGGCGTTGAGGAGTGTAGAATAACGTCCTGCATTACTCTATTTTTCAAGAAATGCTTTAGAAGGAGCCCAACAAAATGTGCAAAGTTCGTGATGAAAGATAAAAATTAGAAGGATTTAATTCTCATAAAAAGAAAGTTACAAAGTTTAGAAAGAGAAAAATATATCACAGCAATAAGTCTTGAAAGGTTACAAGCAAGCAATTAAACAATTAAAATAAGTGAAAAAGCTTATCTTAAAGTAACGTGTATGTGTGAGTCTGTGTATGTGTGTGTTGAGAGCAACAGGTGTCAGTCAAAGAATGCTCTGCCTATGTCATGAAACAAAGCCATTTTATAGGTTGACTCTTCATAGAGTTACATTGTATCCTAAATTTACCATTCTAACAGACATATATGGTTAACAAGCAAATTCCCTTACATCATGGTTTTCTACGTATACCTTATTTGTAAAGCTAATAATAATATGCTGAGAAGGAGGATTCCTAATCTTCCCAAATGCTATTGTCGTCTCAACCTGTCAAAAATTGACACTTCAACACAAGTGCTGCCCTTGCATGGTCCTTTAAATAACCCTAGCCTGCTAAAAAAAAGTGTTAGTTTATTATTTTACATTTCCCCCTGATTATGATTTGAAATATAAATCTTCAATCATAACCTCCTAATCTAACGCAATTACTCATCATTCGTAACTCATTCGTATCACATTCACTCATTTATAGCACTTGGTTGTTTGATCAATTTTTGATTCAGTATTCCATATAGAATTGGTATACTGAGTTCTTTTTAACATTTCTTTCAAAATGTTATCTCCTTTGTTAATTTCCTTCTTTATATTACTATATGTTTTCCTAATCCTATACATAACAAAAACTTGATAGATAATACACAAAAATATAATACTAAATATAATAATAATAGTATGGGATAACGTATTCTCAACTGCTGTTTGTGTAGAAGATTTTGACCACATATTTACAGATTTCTTCAATTTTCCCCACCAAGATATTCCATTCATGTTCTATTTCTGATAATTGTCCTTGTTTATGATTAAATGCAATTTCTGCTTCTTTTATTTGTTCACTTAATATTTTTAAAAAACCTTTATCTTTTTTAATTTCTTTTGTCCACTCATCCCACGGAAATTTGTCAATTTGAGTGAGATTAAATTTCATTGGAAGGATTTTCAATTGGGTTGTATTTATGGAAGAAATATTGAGTCTTCCTAAATTCATAGAGATTGCTCTCCAGTCTCCTTCCAAACAATATAAACCCTTGGTTAAATTCTCGTGATGTACACAAGAAGAAAAGAATGCTACAACCTTTTCTTTCTCAGACATCACTTGTACACAAACTTTGTTTGGATCAACTTGAGTTACCAAATCATGAATTGAGTATACATTCTCAATTCGTGCATGGCAAGAAGTTTGATTATGGAAACAAGAATGATAAATCTCCTTATCTTGTTCCGGTAAACAGATTATTTTAGAAACAAAGTGTAAACATGAAGAAAGATCCAATTGTTCTATATGAGTACCATCATATGCAAATTCCGTATATTGCAATTGATAAAAAATCAACTATGTTTCACTCACGGGAATTCCTAAAACAGTTACTGGAACTACCATTTGTTCTCTTCCAGCTACTGGAATCAATGAGGTAGCTATACATGTGTTCTTATTACATCCTAACCACTTATTTACCCATAAATCTATGTGTCTCATCCCACTTTTCCTAATGCTATCTTATCATTTGTGAGATCTCCAGACCATGTAGCTGGCTCATTTCCTTTTATCACAATACTCCAGTATAATACATCTATTGATGTACATTGCCATGAACCAGTTCTATTGTTATGTATGAATGTTCCTTGTAATTGTGTGAACTTTGGTTTGGGTCCTGCTGTTACATGTAATTCAATGTGTGTATCATGTCTGAAGTGTATTTCAATACAACAGCTAGCACCAAAACCCATACAAAGACTTCCGGAAATGTCTCTGGAATTGTCCTGAATTTGTTCTTCCAGAAAATCCTCAAGATGAAATCCTCTTCTTCTTCGTGCAAGGATTGAAGTCTCTTTGTCATGATTACTCTTTTTATCATCAAGGAATTCTGTGAACGTAGCAGTTGTAAATATCATCAACAATGACATTCCCATCATGAAACAGCTTTTCCGAAGATATTCTTGTTTGTTGTGGATTGTGTATAACGTGAAGAGTTTCATTCCCTGTGAAGAAAAGCAGTATCATTATTTTGGTACATACAATTTACACTGATCAACATGTACCCACAGTTTTTGTTGTCTGCGAGTATTCTTTGAAGCATTTGGTGCTCTTCGAACCAAAATCATTACTTGTCCCCTAGTGTCAATTATTTCGAAGGGACCTTCCCAATTGCTTTCCCAAGGTCCACTCTTCCTGAAGGTCTTAATCATTACAAAAGCACCTTTTACAAATTTAGAAGAGTGAGGTGGGATCATGCGTTGCATTTTAGATGCAGCATATGGAAGAATTGTACTTAAATTCTCCTGCAATAACTGTAACCACCTGGACCTTGCTATTGCATCTTTTTGAGGTGTAGACAAGAATGGTTCGTTTGGGAATATTAATGGCATTGTTCTTCCCGTCATTAATTCAAATGGAGTATACTGTGTTGTAGAGGAAACGGTTCCTCTTATACTCATAAGAACAAAGGGTACTGCATCAACCCATGTATTTCCTTTGTCTAATAACATTTTTGCAATTCTTGTCTTAATTGTTCAGTTCATTCTTTCCACAATGCCTGCAGATTGTGGGTGATATGATACATGGAACTGTTGTTGTACTCCTAGAATAGCACAAACTGTCCGCATGATTTTTCCTGTAACATGACTTCCTCTGTCAGAGGTAATCATTCTTGGGATCCCCCAAGTACAAAACACATGATTTACCAATGCCCTTGCTGTAGACAGAGCATCATCTTTCCTGACAGGTAAGATCTCTACCCATTTTGAAAATACATCCACCACCACTAATGCATACCTGAGTCCATGTTTACCTGAAGGTAGAGGACCAATGTAGTCTATCTGTAATGTAGACCAAGGACCATCAGCAGGTGCAATTCGTAAAAGTGGAGGTTTTTGTCCTTTAGGTCGTGGGTTGACTTGAGCACAAATGAGACATGACTGAACAACATCTTGAACAGTCCTCTCCATTTTGTCCCAATAAAATTTCTCTTTGAGAACTCCTAACAATTTTTCCTGACCCAAATGACCTAAACTCTCATGATTGTATTTGGTGAATTCCATTTGTAAATGTTTTGGGACAACAGGACGCAATTCCCCCTGACAGTCATGACACAAAACCCCGTTTTCACAAACAAAGGGAGGTTTTGGATCAACCTGAGAAGCAGCAAGGGACGAATCCTTCGCTTGTTCTTCTGCAAAAGAAGGAAAATGCGTGTCTGTTTTCCTCACTGGTAAAGCTTTCAAAGATTCAATTTCTTCCTTCAACTCTCCTGTCATCGCTGCTTCCTTCGCCAATGCATCTACAGTGTTGTTTCCAATAACTAACTCATGTTCGCCTTTCTTATGTGCTGGGACTTTGACTATAGCATAGCTATTAGGATTTTTTTAAGCTATTTTGAATATGTCCTTGAGTGTATCACTATGCACTAGGACCTTGTTAGAGGAATCTACAAATCCTCTCCTCTCCCACACTGGTAAATAGTCTGTCAGTGATCTCACGACATATGAGCTGTCACTATAAATGACCAAGGGACTCTTGTTTTCTTTCTCATCAATTGTCAGTACTGTCTTGACAGCTTCTAACTCTGCTCTCTGAGCTGAATAGTGTCCTGGCAGTCTATGCTGAACTACATATCCTCTATCAGGATACCAGATAGCATAACCTGTATAATACTTTACCCCTGAACAGTATCTTGAACCATCAACAAATACTGGTTCAGCACTGTTCTCTGCATCTCTCCTAAACAAGCTAGGATATGATTCATAAAATGTTTCTGAACATTCATGAGTTTTCCCTTCATACTGCATTAATTGAGGAAGTACATACTTGGCCTTGTGATCAATCTCAATTTGTTTTGATGATAAGGACAACAACCAATGTGCAAATCTTTGATTTGACACACCTGGGAGGTTTTTCTCAAGGAGAAGTTTTAGTGTGGAGTGAGGAGTCTGCAGAATGATTTTGTTAAATCCAACAATGTGTTCTGTTGCCTTAACAGCAAAATAAACACCCACCAAATGTTTTGCACAAATTTCAAACCCTTTTTCCACAGGTGTGAGAAGCTTAGAGAAATAGCCCAAAATCCGCCATTCTCCCCCTTGCAACTGCAAGAGTACAGCTGACACAGCCGTGTCTGAGGTGTGAACCTGCAAAGCAAAAGGTGCCTGAGTCATAGCTGTTGACAATGCTGGAGACTTTTGCATATCTCTCTTTAGAAGTTTGAATGCCTTCTGTTGTTCCTCTTCCCATGGTCCAAAAGAGTCATCATCATTATTTTTCAAGAGATCATAAAGAGGTTTAGCTTTTTCTGCAAAGCCTTCTATGAATTCTCTGGAAAAGTTTACCAGACCCAAGAAATGTCTCAGAGCCTTGTGTGATGTTGGAATGGGAAGAGAAGCAATAGCCTCAATCCTATCTTGAAGTGGCTGTCTCTTTCCATGACTGATTAACACTCCAAGATATCTCACTTCAGTCTGTAACAGATTGACTTTCTTGGTGTTCAATTTCAAACCTGCTTCGTGCATCAAGAAAATAATTCTGCTAAGAGAGATAAATGCAACTCTCTATCCTCAGTGGCTAAAAGAATGTCATCAACATATTGCAACAGACAATCGGGTCTTGAAAATTTGGACAATACTTTTGCAACTGCCTGATGAAATATGCTAGGTGATAAATGTGCTCCTTGAGGTAATCTGCAAAATACATATTGTTCATCCATGAAATTAAATGCAAATTTGTATTGACAGCTCTTTGCAAGAGGTATGCTGAAAAAACCATTACTGATGTCTAAAACAGAGAAAAACTTTGCCTTAGCATTCAGTCGTGCCATTATGTCATGAGTATCTGCAACAATGGGTGCCACATTTGGGGTATACTTATTCAGCAATCTTAGGTCCAATAACATTCGGTATGAACCATCAGGCTTCACAGTACACCACAGTGGATTGTTTGTTACTGAATTTGCCTTTCTAATGACACCTTGATCAAGCAGTTCCTGTATGATTTTAGACATGGGACCAATTGATTCAGGTGGCAATTTGTACTGCTTTTGGGGAGGAGGGTCTCTCCCCTCCACATTGACTAATACATCTTTCATTGTGCCCACATCATTTCTGAATTGTGCCCACAAAGAAGGAGTACATTGTACAATTTCTTTTAGAACTTCATCATCACCAGTTTCTGGCCACAAATGTTCAGAAGAAACAACTTCTGTTAAGCTAACAGTACCAACATGACTGTATTCAGTGGGATCAATGACTACAGGTTTAGATCCATCAACATCTTTCCAGATCACCTTATTTCCTAAGTCAATGACCCAACCCCATTTTTTCATTAGGTCAGTTCCTATGATGTTTTCAGAATTAGTACTATGCCAAATGTCTATTTTTGTTTTCAGATAGCCTGGTATTTCCAAATTAACATTCTGTGCTAACAGGTGCATTTGGAGTTAGAGGTAAATCCTGATTAGTCACGCTTAATTGAGCTCCTGTGTCAATGAGAAATGTCACCTCTTTGCCCTGAAAAAATCCCTTTACAAAAGGTCTCCCACACTCATCTAATGAAACTGGAGCTACTAATTCCAAAGGACGAGAGGTCATAGTTCGTCCTAGTCATGGGGAAGGTAATAAACCAGTTGTCTCCTCAATTTTATTACCATAAGATTTCCCCTTGTACGAATTATTCAATGTTAATTCTCTAATTTGTCTTATTAAAGGTGCATATGGTGATTGTGACTGATCCTGCTCTGGAGAAGGAGCAGTTGGCACAAAACCATTTTCTTTCCCTGCATTCTATGACTCATTTAGGAATTTCCTACATTGCCATTTTAAATGTCCTATTTTTCCACAATAATAACAAGTAACTTGTCCTCTTTGAAATGACACCTTTCCTTTCTGTTTATATTGGTCTCTTTTCATGGGAGGGTTTGATTTAGGACGATTTGAATTTGTTACCTGATTTTCATCCTTTTTTTGGACTGCAGCAACTTTGACCCTTATACTACTTTGTTTTATCGATCTCCTTATTTGATCAATAAATGTTGCCGCTTCCTGTAACGTAGGCTTTCCTAGTGCTAACTCCCTGGAGACTGGATCAAGATATTTGAACCGTTTTACAAATGACTTTATCATTGCAATGGGTTCAGAATCATCCTCAATTTCCATGACCATTCTATACGCCTGTTCAAATTTTATCAAGAATGCAAATGGATCATCCTGTAAAGTGGGCTTTAACATGTCAAGGATTTCAAATGTAGGAGTAGATTCTCCAGTAGTAAATAAAAGTAGTTGCCTCAATCGATCTGCTGGGGAACTATGTATTATTTCACGCTCATCATTTACTCTTGGTGTCGTCTCTAATCTCCTTGCCATATGTGAAGGAAGCCATAATTTAAATACTTTGTTTTTCTGTTCATTATTTAGATTGAACTTATCAGTATTAGATTCAAAGATATCAGCATTGTGAAATGCATCCATCTTATCAGTATAAGCTGGGATATCTTTACAAATTTTTATTAACTGATCATGTATTTTTAAATTTAACTTGGCCGCCCTGTCATGTAATTTCCTCCTCCTGACTTCCTCAGCCTCTATATCTTCATTTGCATCAGCTGGACTAGTGTCTGGAATGTAGGATGCACCCGTATCTATGCCACTTTTTGTAATAATAGAAACTTTTTTCGTACGATGGCATAATTTTGATATGAGCTGTGTCCTAGTTTCCATCTGATCTTCCAGATCTTCTATGTGTTGTGCCAAAATTTGACACTTTGGACAATCATTAAAATCATCCTCTTCTATGTGTTCCTGTGTGTCTGTATCATGTGTGTCCTTATTATTCACACATATACTATGTGTCTGAGTCTGTGGCTGCCTATCTTCAAGAACTAATGTATTGAATATTTTCACCATATGTAATACATTCCTGAGCTTCTTCTGCAATTTATCCATACACAACAACTTTTTGTCAATTCTTATGTTTTCTTCTTCACATTGACTATATAAACTTGCCCATAATTGTGCATTAGTATGACTACTTACAACTTTAAACTCCAATTTACTTTTATCTGAATAAGAATTAAGAAATTCCATTACTTACTCAGGTACTTGTCCTTGATGTCCTTCTTACGTCTTGTTCCCACAGTCAATGGAAGGATCTCTGTGTAGTTTCTTCACAAGCCTCCGTCTGTAATACGTCTGGGAAGTGACACTTGCAACAGATGTATGTGTGGCTCAACTCTTCTTCTTTAGGTTCGTTGTTGTTGTTTTCCTGAAGCTTGTAATAAAAATAATTACTCTCTTGGGCCCACCTCTTTACAAACTGAAGGAATTCAACAAAAATCCGCTGGCTCGCCAATGTAGAATAACGTCCTGCATTACTCTATTTTTCAAGAAATGCTTTAGAAGGAGCCCAACAAAATGTGCAAAGTTCGTGATGAAAGATAAAAATTAGAAGGATTTAATTCTCATAAAAAGAAAATTACAAAGTTTAGAAAGAGAAAAATATATCACAGCAATAAGTCTTGAAAGGTTACAAGCAAGCAATTAAACAATTAAAATAAGTGAAAAAGCTTATCTTAAAGTAACGTGTATGTGTGAGTCTATGTATGTGTGTGTTGAGAGCAACAGGTGTCAGTCAAAGAATGCTCTGCCTATGTCATGAAACAAAGCCATTTTATAGGTTGAATCTTCATAGAGTTACATTGTATCCTAAATTTACCATTCTAACAGACATATATGGTTAACAAGCAAATTCCCTTACATCATGGTTTTCTATGTATACCTTATTTGTAAAGCTAATAATAATATGCTGAGAAGGAGGATTCCTAATCTTCCCAAATGCTATTGTCGTCTCAACCTGTCAAAAATTGACACTTCAACACAAGTGCTGCCCTTGCATGGTCCTTTAAATAACCCTAGCCTGCTAAAAAAAGTGTTAGTTTATTATTTTACAAGGAGAAGTCAGGTGGATACACAGCTGATAGTCCTACTGAATAGACTGTTAGAATTTGTATTATGGCAAGAAAAAAGCAGCTAAGTAAAGAAAAACGACTGGCCATCATTACTTTAAGAAATGAAGGTCAGTCAGTCAGCCGAAAAATTTGGAAAACTTTGAAAGTAAGGGCTATTTGACCATGAAGGAGAGTGATGGGTGCTGCGCCAGGTGACCTGGCCTCCACAGTCACCGGACCTGAACCCAATCGAGATGGTTTGGGGTGAGCTGGACCGCAGAGTGAAGGCAAAAGGGCCAACAAGTGCTAAGCATCTCTGGGAACTCCTTCAAGACTGTTGGAAGACCATTTCAGGGGACTACCTCTTGAAGCTCATCAAGAGAATGCCAAGAGTGTGCAAAGCAGTAATCAAAGCAAAAGGTGGCTACTTTGAAGAACCTAGAATATGACATATTTTCAGTTGTTTCACACTTGTTTGTTATGTATATTATTTCACATGTGTTAATTCATAGTTTTGATGCCTTCATAGTCATGAAAATAAAGAAAACTCTTTGAATGAGAAGGTGTGTCCAAACTTTTGGTCTGTACTGTATATGTAGAGTCATAAGGGGGGGGGGGGGGGTAATACCGGGTGCTGTCATGTCATACTCCCGCAAAAAACACTTACCGATAAGACTAAATCTTAGTTTCCAGGTCGTCCCTCCATGACAGATCCACTGGAGAACTACCAAATTAGACAGAACTAGGGGGGACCACTGCCTGGAGAATTTTCTGTCCAAATGTCAGGTCCTGATTGGCCAGAACATTAAGTGTGTAATGTCTATTGAAAGTATGAAAGCTTGACCAAGTCGCTGCTCTACAGATCTGGTCTATTGATTCCTCCGTTTACTCTGCCCATGACGAGGCCATTGCCCTGAATGGGCTGTTACAGACATAGGGCAGGATACATTCTGGAGTCCGTAGGCTTATTTGATCACTTATTTTATCCATCTGGCCAGTCTGTTTTGATACTTTGTTGCCCCTGTTCCTCCCATCGAATTGAATAAAAAGATTGTAGGATTTTCTCCAGGTTTCTGTTGCTTGAAGATCTCATGATGGTTCTTCTTACATCCAGACAATGAAACTGTTGTTCCTGATCATTTCTGGGGGAGGCACAAAACAAAGGCACAAATATCTCTTGAACTCTATGAAAGGTGAACACGACTTTTGGTAAGAAAGCTGGATCCAGCCTAAGTATAATTCGGTCATCTAAGATCTTTAAGTATTGTTCCGCAATTGACAAGGCCTAAATCTCCCCTTTTCTACGGGTCGTGGTTATTGCCATCAGGAAAGCGGCCTTCAAGGACAAAAGTCTATCAGATACTTCCTCTATAGGTTCAAACGGTGGATTGCAAAGAGCATTTAAGACTATATTTAGATCCTAGGTGGGAACAATCTGTCTTAAGGTAGGTCTAATCCTAAACACTGCTTTTATTAATCTTTTGATCCATCTATGCTCTGTCAAGGGAGACTCCAAAAAATAAGACAATGCTGAGATTTGTATTTTCAGAGTATTTGATCTGTTGTCAAATCCCTTTACAGGAAATACAGTATATGGCCTATTGATGGGGAAGAGTTTCCTGAGGGATTTAGAGATAACCAGGAATTAAACTTCTTCCATATTTGTTCCATATGCCAGAAGTAACAGGTTTGCGACTACACTGTAGAGTAGATATTACCCAGTCTGAGAGACCTTGCCTTTTCAATGTTTGTCCGGATAGTTTAAAGGACCCTGGAGAAGGAGATCTTGCCTCTTTGGAAGGGACATTGGTTCTCCAATAGACATGTCCTTCAACATCGGAAACCAACTCCTCTTGTACCAAGCTGGAGTTATCAAAATAAGCTTTTTCTGAGCTCCTTCTTAACTTCTTTAGAACCGCAGGTATTAGTAGGAAGGGGGGGGGGAGTGCATAACCCTGATCCATCTCCCATTCTTGAGAAAATGCATCCACTCCCGCCATCTCTGGGGTTCAGAGAGAAGAAATAGTCCGTCTGGGAATTCTCTTTTGATTCGAAGAGGTCCACTTGTGGCCTACTCCACCTTAGACAAATTAGATTTGATTGACACTTGAGATAGCAGGTCATAGTGTGGTCATGTTGTCTGACAGAATCTTTAGGTGCTGGCCGGACAATAAAAGTCCTGCTGCTTTCAGAGTCTCCAGGACTGCATTCAGTTCCCTGAAATTAGATGATTTTATGCTGTCCTGGATTGACCATCTTCCTTGAAAAAGGGAATCCTGAAGATGAGCACCCCAACCCTCCTGGCTGGCATCTGTTGCGATCACTGCAGCTGGAGTCATATTCAAGGGAACACCCCCTTAAAGGTTCTCTGAATTCAACCATCAGGCTAGTGAATTCTTCACTCTTTCCGAAAGGATTAATTTGGTGTTTAGGGAGTGATGGTTTTTGGTCCCATCTTAATAAAACCGACTCCTGTAGAGCCCTTGAGTGATATTGTGCCCATGGAACAACTGGAATGCAAGAAGTCATGGTACCTAGTATTTGCATGGATTCTTATAAGGTACCCCTTCCTCCTTCTCTGAAGGAGGATATTTTGTTTATTATTTTCTCCTGCTTTGAGAGAGGGAGATAGGATCTCTGCTTTATCGAGTCTAGAAGAGTCCTTAGAAAGATCTTCTTGGTGTCTGGATACAGATCAGATTTTTCAGAATTTATTATCCAACCTAAGTCTTTTAGCTGGGATATGGTCTGTCGAAGTCTATGGTGCACATGAACGACCCGGAGTTAAAAGAGGAATATTTGATCTTATGGATTCCATTTTGAATTTGTCATAATGAATCGACTTGTTCAGATACTTTAAATTTATGATCGTCCTGAACGATCCATCTGGTTTCTTTATTAGGAACAGCTTTGAATAATGTCCTTTGTGTTCTTGGAGATGAGGAACCGGAATTATTGCTTCCAGACTGCATCATTTTTGTACATCTCTCACAAGTTGCTCTTGTGCCCTTGTAGAGAAGGGCATTGAAACTCTGTCAATTTGTTTGGTGGAGAGGATCAAAATTCTAGTCTGAATCCTTATATGATTGAATCTAGAATGCATTGATTGTTGGTATTGGTAATCTGCGTCCACGTCCTCCAGAAGAAACAAAGCCTTCCCCCCACCAGCCTGTCGTCATTGCTTCCCTGGATTGGTATTGGAGTTTGGATTGAGAAGGAAGCCTCTACCTCTACCACCTTTAGGGTAACTCCATCTACCTGTTTTTTCTTTTTCCCTGGAAAATAGGTTCTGGAATTGCCTAGTGGGCTTCCAAAATGGCTGAGGTCTCTTTGGCTTGTCCTCCGGGAAACCTTTTTTCTTGTCGGCTGCTCTTTCAAGAATGGTATCTAGAACAGGTCCGAACAGATAGGATCCAAAAAAGGCAATTGCACAGTTTATTTTTTGATGCAATATTCCCCAACCAGGATTTTAGCCAAAGAGCCTGTCTTGCTGTATTTGTGAGAGTCTCATTTCTAGTTAAAAACCGTATGGATTCAGCAGAAGCATCTGCCCTAAAAGCCGTGGCCATTTTTAACAGCGGTAATGATTCCAGGATCTCTTCTCTCAATGTCTTCAGCCTGAGATGATTTTCCAATTGACTTAGCCAGAGACTCATTGCTCTAGCTACAAATGTGGCCGCAATATTCGTGTTTATAGATACCACCGTGGCTTCCCATGCTTTTTTCAATAGTCCATCTATTTTTCGTTTCATTATATCCCTCATCCGAGATAAATCCTCAAAGGGGATTTTGATCTTATTTGCTACTTGAGCCACTTGATTGTCCACTTTAGGGATCTTTTCCCATAACTTTGTTTCATCCGGATTTAATAGTAGTCGACTTTTAAATAAACGTGGTAAATACAGCTTTTTCTCTGCGTCTTTCCATTCTTCTTTTATCAGCTCTCTGAGATTTAAATTAACTGGAAAGAGCCTCTTCTTCTTTGCTCTTAGGCCAAACATTTCATTCCGTATATATGTTCCTGGTCTGCTCTTCATCTTCCACCGCCATAGTCTGTCCAGATCCTCATTAGAAAAATGCAGAATCCAGATCCTCATTAGCAAAAAAGGTATCTTTTCGATTCCTCTGCTGAGATGGAAGGGGAAACTACAGTATATCATCTTCCTCCACTTCTCCCTCAGAGTAATATAAGCCACCCTCCCTCTTCAGAATCCGATTCAATCTGGACTCTGGGTTTTTTGGTGGGTGGCGGAGATGGGGACGGAGGAGGCACAAGGCTAGATACAGACGCCAGCACTTCCTCCCTTATTATTACTCTTAAGTCCAACACAAAAAGAAAGCTGTTCTCTTTAAGGATTTTTGCAATGCAGTCTGGGCAAATCTGCTTTTTGTAAGATTCCAGTAATTCCTTTGAGCATGTTGCACATTTTTTTTGGCCTTCTTTTTTGCCTCCAGATGGGACTTACAGTTGCAAGAAAAAGTATGTGAACCCTTTGGAATGATATGGATTTCTGCACAAATTGGTCATACAATGTGATCTGATCTCCATCTAAGTCACAACAATAGACAATTACAGTCTGCTTAAACTAATAACACACAAAGAATTAAATGTTACCATGTTTTTACCATGATATATAAAAATAGAAATTCAGAAATTTCATCTCCATTTGCCAATAACTCTTGTGGAACACCTAAAGGGTAAACAAAGTTTGTAAAATCAGTTTTGAATACCTTGAGGGGTGTAGTTTCTTAGATGGGGTCACTTTTATGGAGTTTCTACTCTAGGGGTGCATTAGGGGGGTTTCAAATGGGACATGGTGTCAAAAAACCAGTCCAGCAAAATCTGCCTTCCAAAAACCATATGTCGCTCCTTTCCTTCTGCGCACTGCAGTTTGGCCATACAGCATTTTACGACCACATATGGGGTGTTTCTGAAAACTAAAGAATTAGGGCAATAAAAATAGAGTTTTGTTTGACTGTTTACCCTTGCTTTGTTAATGTAAAAAATTGATTAAAGTGGAAAATTTGGCAAAAATAGCTGTTTGGCCATTTTTTTGTCACCTTACATCACAAAAAGTGTTAATAGCAAGCGATCAAAAAGTCATATGCACTCCAAAATAGTGCCAATAAAACTGTCCTCTCATCCTGCAAAAAAATAGCCCCTTGCTAAGACAACTGTCTCAGACTATGGACATACTAATTATTATTTTTTGTTTAAAAAAGGATATTATAGTGTAAAACCTAAATAGATTTAAAAAGTTGACATATTAGGTATTGCAGTGTCCGTAAGAATCTGCTCTATAAACATAACACATGACCTAACCCCTCAGATAAATACAGTAAAAAATAAAAATAAATAAATGGTGTAAAAAAAAATCAATTTTTTACACTGTTTTATTCGATTTTTTTTGACTGTGTTCATCTGAGGGGTTAGGTCATGAGAGCCATAGTTTTTATTTTATTTTTCTGGGTGATTGTCTGTGGCCAAATAGAATTAAAATTGGGGAAGGGGATTATAAATTTAGTACTCCATGGAAGTGTGGTACTCCCTGAAGCAACCGTCAATGCAGAGGCCCAGATGATCAGGACACGTGTCACACTGAGTGGTGGTGTCCTTTCCATATCCTCCTCCTGTGACACACTCTGCACTTTTTTTGCGACCATCCCTTCTTTCCAGTATGGGGGACCACACCTGGAAAGTGTTGGCCAGGGACGATTGGGCGCCTCCAGTTCCCGAGGTACTCCGGCCTGCTCTTTCCCGGTCAGAAAAGATCAGGGCCTTGAGGACTGCCTCATAGAACTGCAGGAATTTCTCTGTGTTGCCAGCACTCCGGGACAGCACAAAAGAGTTGTACAAGGCAACCTGTACCAAGTAGACCGCAACTTTTTTGTACCATGCCCGGGTTTTGCGCATGGCGTTATATGGCTTGAAGACTTGATCAGAGAGATCAACTCCTCCCATATACCGATTGTAGTCAACGATACAATCGGGCTTGAGGACCGTTGCCGCGGTACCTCGCACAGGGACAGGGGTGATGCCGTTACCGTGAATTGTGGACAGTACAAGGACATCCCTCTTGTCCTTATATCTGACCAGGAACAGGTTTTCACTGGTAAGGGCACGGGTCTCACCCCTGGTGATAGGTACATGGAGGGGGTGGGTAGGGAGGACGCGTTGATTTTTCCGCACGGTCCCACAAACGGACGTGGATCTGGCGGCAAGGGACTGGAACAAGGGGATGCTAGTATAAAAGTTATCCACGTACAGCCACCGGACCTAGCCAAAAAGGAGCCGGGGTGTTAAGCAATGAACGGTTGGTCGAACAAGTTTGTTTGCTCCACCATCAGATTCACAAAGTGGTCACTGAAAAAAAAAAAAAGAAAAAAGTCATATTCAGTGATGCCCACTGTGGGAATCTGCATTCCTAGTTGGCCAACAAAGTCCGGAATCACGGGCTCAAAATCCTCTTGGGTACACCAGACAAGTTCACCAGTAGGGGCCTCAGGAGGACTTATCTGGTGGGCCCGGAAAACTAGTACGAGCCCCAAGGTGGCTCATACTAGTGTGGGCCACAGGGTCCCTGGCAAGGGGGTCCCCTTGCTCCGCCTGGTGGCGTCTCCGCCGCCTTGGGGGCTCATCATCGTCACTAGATGATGAGGAGTACGTGAATAACAAGAGGAAAGTAGGGCGTATGCCTCCTCGGCCGAGAACGTCTGGCGGGCCATAGGGGAGTGTGTGTGTGCTTGTGTGTAAAAGTTTATTTAGTGTGCGTGTGTGTGGGGGGACAGGTATTCACGTTCATTACCCTAACCCACCCTAAACCTAAAAAAAAAAAAAAAAAAATTAAGAAAAATGAAAGCCTCAAAAATGTGAAAATTTAAACTCGCTGATCAGCAGTGGGGTGGGTGATGTGCTAACAGTGGCCGGATGCTAAGAGTGCCGGCCACAGTCAGTGCACGCACAAAAAATAAAAATAAACGCTTGAGCCCCAAAAAATGTGTGTGTGGGGGGGGGGCAGGGGAACAAGCTGAAGCACCCCTGGAGAGTCTAGGGTCGCACAGCTGAGTGTGCTGTGGACTCCAGACACCCGATCAGCGTAAAGTCCAAAAATATAACTTTTTTCCCCTAAAGTTTCCCTGCCTAATCTAATCTTTCCCTAAAACCTGTCCCTGCAAATTTTGGTGGCTCACGTGGGGGTGATGGGGTGCTAGGCTGACTGATGGACAACGGGCTCCTCTTTCCATGGAAGCAGTGTGGAGGAGGAGAGCAGAGCTGGGGGAAGTTACCCCCGCCTGCCCGTCCAGCCAATAGGAAGTGATCCTGAGAGGGGATGTCACCGCCACCTCTCAGGAACTAAAGATGGTGATGGGTGGTGTATTATCACACCACCGATCACCATCCTATTACGGGTTATCGGGACACCGGAGACCCGAATGACCTGGAAACGCAGCAAACCACAGATCTGAATTGACCTGCGGTTTGCTGCGATCGCCGATATGGGGGGGTCATAGGACCCCCTTGGCATTGTCACAGAGTGCCTTCTGAATGATTTCAGCAGGCACTCTGTTCCGATCACGCCGTGCGGCGGTGATTGGAAATACACAGGGCGATCCTGTACGCCCTGTGTCCTTAAGGACTAGGACATCAGGGCATACAGGTACGCCCTGTGTCCGTAAGAGGTTAATTATGTAATCTGTGCGAGTAACATGTTCTTTGCCCACTGTATATAGTGCCCCGTGCTTGGTGCCTCTTATAATTAGTGCCACTTATATGCGCCCCCTTCATGTATAGTGCCTCTATTATGTCCAACCTTTGTGTATAGTGCCTCTTTGCTGTGCCCCCTGAATATAGTGTACACACTGTATTACAATACTTGGTAGAAGCTAGAATGGAGTGGATAACAGAAGGTGTGATGTCAATACTTACATGTTGCGGTTGGTCTTGTTGTAAGAGGTATAATAGATACAGTGGTTATATATAGTACTAGCAGAAAGACCCGGCTTCACACGGGTATATTTCATCTATTTCATTTAATGTTTGTGTGTGTCGTTAAAAGATAGACAGTATCCACTATAACAGTGACATTTACAGTACCCCGCCCCCTTAACGGTGACCTCCACAGGCCCCCACCCCTTAACACTGACAGTGCCCCGCCTTCTTAAAATAGGACCTCCACAGCAGCCCACCCCTATACTTTGACCTTCACTGTGAAGCCTACCCCTATAACAGTGAGTTCCATAGCACCCCACCCCCTTAACAGCGACCTCTACAGCATCCCTTTCTTAACACTGACTATAGGTTACAGTCCCCTTAACTGACCTCCACCATTTCTGGTCCCCTAAACAGAGACCTCCACAGTGACTGCCCTTTAAAAGTGACTGCCACAGTACCCAGCTCCCTTAACAGTGACCTCCACTGTACCCTGCTCCCTTAACAGTGTCCTCACAGTATCCCACTGCCTTAACAGTAAACTCACAGTACCACGCCGCCCCTTTAATAGTGGCCTCCACAGTCCCCTCCTCCCTTAACAGTGATCTCCACAGCAGCCGCCCTTTTAACAGTGATCTCCACAGCGGCCTGCCCCCTTAACAGTAACATCCACAGAGGCCTCCCCTTTAACAGTGACCTCCTCATCGGCCGCCCCTTTATTAGTGACCTCCACAGTAGTGATGAGTGGCAGGGGCAATATTCGAATTCGTGATATTTCTCGAATATTTGGGCGAATATTCGCCATATATTCGCGAATTCGAGAATTCATTATCTCCAGTCATTCTTTTCTTGATTGCGGAAATTGGCAATACAAAAATTTGCGATAAAAATTTGCATTACGAAAATTCGCAATCAACACTACTCCTAAAGTCATATTGCAGCCTTCTCATTGGCCCACAAGCTAGAAGCAGGGAGGGATCATGTGTACTGATTTAAAAAAAATCTTGAATATTTGAAATGACGAATATATATCACTATATTCAAAAAATTTGTGAATTTTCAAAGTGCCGATATTTGTGATAAAAATTTGCAATTCGAATATTCATGATCAACACTACTCCACTGTACCCTGTCTCGTTAACAGTGATTTCCACAATAATCTGCCCCCTTAACAGTGACCTCTACAGCAATCTGCCCTTTAACAGTGACATCTACAGCAATCTGCCCCTTAACACTGACCTCCATAGTGGATTTTCCCCTTAACTGTAACCTTCACAGCAGCCTGCCCCTAGGGTGGCCAGAGGTCTGGTTTTAAGCCAGACAGTCTGGATTTCAGACTCCCTGTCCTCCGTCCGGCGCAGGGCCTGGACGGATAAAGGGATGTCCTTTTTGAACAGCTCACTCTCAGACAGCAGCACTGTGCTGTCTGAGTGTGAGCTGCAGGGAGAAAGTTACCCTCCTCCCCACCCCTGCAGCTGACAGAAGTTGATTTTTACCTTCATTTTTTACCTTCATTTTTATGAGAAGGCATGGTCTAACCAGGTCGGGGTGTGGCTTAGAGGGACCTGGGGGCGGGGTTTTTAAGTCCATCTTTTGAGGGTGGCCTAAATGGCCATCCTAATTTGCCCCCTTAACTGTGACCTCCACAGCACTCGGCTCCCATAATAGTGTCATCCACAGCCCCTGCCCCTTTAAAGCTGACCTACAGCAGTGAAGAAAAATGGCTGAGTTGTTATGGAAACCTGGTGTAAAACTGTGTGTATGTGGATACTAAGGGCCTGCGAGCTTCTATTGGCTGATAAGGGACCGTGTGTATGGGATATGAAGAAAGACCTGCAGGCTTCTATTGGCTAATGCATTTTTTGGGAATATCTATGTGCTAGAGAGCTGAGATCCGGTCTAAAACCTCCCCGGACACCTGATGTACCTGTGTGCCAAATTTTGTAATTGTAAATGCGATGGTTCTGATTCCTTTAGCGGATATACACACATACACTCAGCTTTATATACAGTCCTGATCAAAAGTTTAAGACCACTTGATAAATGGCAAAAAATCATATTTAGCATGGCTGGATCTTAACAAGGTTCCAAGTAGAGCTTCAACATGCAACAAGAAGAAATGGGAGTGAGACAAAACATTTTTTGAGCATTCTATTTAATGAAAACAATGAATAAACTGAAACAGGCTGTTTTTCAGCTGATCAAAAGATTAGGACCACACCTCCAAAAAAAAACTAAACCCCCCCAAAACAGAAATCCAACTTCCAAACATGAACTCAGTAATGGGTAGCTTCGCCGTTATTGTTTATCACTTCAAAAATTCATTTTGGCATGCTTGATGCAACCGTTTCCATGAGGTGAGTGGGAACATTTCTCCAAGTGGTGAAGACGGCCGCACAAAGGCCATCTACTGTCTGGAACTGTTGTCCATTTTTGTAAACTTCCCTTGCCATCCATCCCCAAAGGTTCTCAATTGGATTTAGATCATGGGAACACGCAGGATGGGCCAAAAGAGTGATGTTATTCTCCTGGAAGAAGTCTCTTGTCCTGCGGGCATTGTGTACTGTAGCGTTGTCCTGTTGAAAAACCCAGTCGTTACCACACAGACGAGGGCCCTCAGCCATGAGTAATGCTCTCTGCAACATCTGGACATAGCTAGCGGCCGTTTGTCGCCCCTGCACTTCCTGAAGCTCCATTGTTTCACTGAAGGAAAAAGCACCCTAGACCATTATGGCGCCCCCTCCACTGTGGCGCGTAGAAAACATCTCAGGTGGGATCTGCTTGTCATGTCAGTAACGTTGGAAACCATCAATAAAACTTTCTTCCACCTTTGAATGTCCCATGTTTGGTGCTCTCTTGCAAAGTCCAAAGGAGCAGTTCTGTGGCGTTCAAGGAGACGAGGTCTTTGAAGACGTTTTTTGTTTTTGAAGCCCTTCAGTCTCCGATGCCGTCTGATGGTTATGGGGCTGCAGTCAGCACCACTAAGAGCCTTAATTTGGGTAGAGGATTGTCCAGTGTCTTGACGGACAGCCAATTGGATCCTCCGGCTCAGTGCTGATGAAATTTTTTTGGGTCTTCCACTTTACTTTTTTGTTCCATAACGCTCAGGATCATTTAAGAAATTCCAAATGACTGTCTTACTGCGTCCCACCTCAGCAGCGATGGCGCACTGTGAGAGACCCTGCTTATCCAGTTCAACTACCCAACCACATTCAAAAAGGGAGAGTTTTTTGCCTTTGCCATCAAAACGTGTGACTACCTGACAGAAAATGACAATGAATCCACACCTTTGCACAGATTTGGCCTTTTAAAAGCATGTGGTCCTAAAATTTGGATCAGCTGAAAAACAGCCTGTTTCAGTTTAATAGTTATTTTCAATTAATTGAATGCTCAAAATTTTTTTTGTCTCACTCTCATTTCTTCTTGTTGCATGTTGAAGCTCTACTTGGAACCTTGTTAAGATCCAACAATGTAAAATATGATTTTTTCAAGTGGTCTTGAACTTTTGATCAGGACTGTATTAGATATAGGTCTCATGCACACGACCGTTGTTGTGTTCCGTTCCGCAAAATGGGGTTCCGTTGTTCCGTGATCCGTTTCCGTTTTTGTTTCCGTGTGTCTTCCTTTATTTTTGGAGGATCACCAGACATGAAGGAAAGTAAAAAAAAATCTAAGACAGGTTTGCCATGTAAATGATAGGAAAAAAACGGACTCGGACGCGGATGACAATCTTGTGTGCCTCCGTGTTTTTTAGCGTCCCATTGACTTAAATGGGTCCGCGAACCGTTCTCTGCGGAAAAAACAGGTTATATTTGTAACGGACCGTTTCAGCAGACAAGGGGTTAAAATCCGTTTAGGCGATAAGCCCCTTTCTGAGAGACAGGCACAGCTACTGCAGGACACCAACCTCCCGAACTGGATACAAAGTAGCACTCCAAACTGGAACCTCACGAATAGCTGCTAGCAGACGAACAGGAATCAGCTTACACTTCTGGCAATCGGTCTTCTAACAGCATACAGTGAATCCCCCCAATAACGAGACAAGGCTCCGTGTTGAGGGTCAAGCAGTGGTCTGACTGTACTTCACGTACAGCCTCTTTTATTCATAAACCACAAACATAGTACTGCCCACAGGGGTTTGAAATACAACCAATCAGTAATTTACAACACATACAATGTAACTACAGCAACCAATCGTTCACGCCCCCAGAGGACCAGAATGAAGACTGTGACATAGGACAAATACAACATATCCCCACAATGCATCATGGTCTCCTCCTCTCTGTCCCGGAGACAACCTGAGGAGCAATCCAATTATCTCTGAGGACAAAGGGAGATCGCCAATACACATGTGAGGACAACAGAACAGACATCACCATTTAAACACACAATGGGACAATGGCACAATAGAAACACACCCAGCATTTTCCTCCCAAGCTGACAAGTTACACTTATTATAAATTGTTACAACTTTGTGAGTTTACATTGGCCATAAATATAACTTACATCAATCTAAACAGTATAACTTTGGGACAAACCTATCCAAAATTCACTTGAATCGGTTCAGGGGTTTAAAAGTTAGTATATGGCCCATAATCCTGGGGCAAGAGGCCAGCAGCCAGTCCTCTCCAAAACCCAGTGGCGAGGTCGGTTTCGCCACACATCTCCCCCCCCCCCCCAGGGAAGACTAACCAGATACCTGACCTCACGCCGATCGGTACCTGAGTTAGTCTGGCAGCCCACCCACAACCAAATACTGGACCTGTTGACTTTAGTAGCCTGTCTCTGTCCAGTGAGTCCACCAAGGTTATGTTGGAAGCTGGTACTCCCGGTCTCTGTGTTGCTCCCTGGCTTGGAGTCTGGTTGTTGGAGGGGGAGACCGACTGTCTCTACCCCCTGTGCTGTAAGTGCAGAGACCACGGTCCCATCTGCACTGTTGTGGGGCTTGCTGTCTCTCCCTGGTGCGTTAAGCTGCCGCTGGAGAGAGGGGGTAACAAGCTCCTCTCCCATACATACTTCCGGCCGCTGGGGAGGGCGACCGACCGCCTCCGCTCCCAATACAGTGTCCTGTGGCTGGGGAAAGGAGACTGGGCTCTCTATTCCCTGCTTGACACTCTGCCGCTGGGGGACAGGACCGACTGTCTCTGCCCCCTGTAACTCCGCCTGCCGCTGGGGAGGGAGGACGCTGCTCTCCTCTCCCTGCATTTCACACTGCCTTCCCGGCATATCACTCTGCTGCTGGGGGGCAGGAACAACTACCTCTGCCCCTTGTACCTCAGCCTGCCGCTGGGGAGGGAGGACGCTGCTCTCCTCTCCCTGCACTTCACACTGCCTTCCCGGCATATCACTCTGCTGCTGGGGGGCAGGAACAACTACCTCTGCCCCCTGTAACTCAGCCTGCCGCTGGGGTGGGAGGACGCTGCTCTCCTCTCCCTGCACTTCACACTGCCGCTGGGGAATGGAGACTGGGCTCCCAATTCCCTGCAGGACCGGTGGAGAGACCTCGGTCCCATCTCTACCGGCCACCTGGGGTCCTTCCCAGTAACACTCTACAATATCTGCCCAGCTGAATGGGTCTGGATCTGGGTCTGTCACCTTACCGTCCTGCTGAGCCTTCTCAATGGAGTGGAAGAGATCTCGGTAGTCCTGCTCCAGTTCCCACTCCAGGGTTGCTAGGTGAGCCAGGTCTTGCTCTACCTCATGGGGGTCATCCCACTCATGCCTAGACTCCCTCTCATAGAAAATGTCCTGAAGTCTGGACTGTGCAGGGCTCCCGAAGTCAGGCTCTTCAAAGGACTCCCATAACAAGCCAGGACCATCAAACGCCTCTCCCTCTGGCTTGTCATGTTCGGCTGTCCAGGGTATATACTGTGCCATATACCACCAGAGCGCCTGGTAGGCATCCTCCAGCCATAGCTCCTGCCATACCCGGTGCTCTAGTTCCTTCACCCATTCCTCCAGGGGCTGCTCTCCCAGGAAGGGCATCCGCAGGGCCACTTGCTTCTGCAACCGCTGCTCTTCACTGGGGAGACTCTCACCCCGCTGGTATTGTAGATTATCCAGGGCCTGGTACCAGATGCCTTTCCTTAATGCATCCCTTCCATCCAGGTCCTCCTCCTCATATAACACTGCTGGTTCCATCCTGGTGCTTTTAGGGTCGCTGTACTGGGACATGCGTTTTCCTTAAATTGTAGAATCCACAGAAATGGTGTCTCCTGTAGCTGTCCTTCTGGATGTAGGAACGATCCCGCTGCTTGCCACCAATGTAACGGACCGTTTCAGCAGACAAGGGGTTAAAATCCGTTTAGGCGATAAGCCCCTTTCTGAGAGACAGGCACAGCTACTGCAGGACACCAACCTCCCGAACTGGATACAAAGTAGCACTCCAAACTGGAACCTCACGAATAGCTGCTAGCAGACGAACAGGAATCAACTTACACTTCTGGCAATCGGTCTTCTAACAGCATACAGTGAATCCCCCCAATAACGAGACAAGGCTCCGTGTTGAGGGTCAAGCAGTGGTCTGACTGTACTTCACGTACAGCCTCTTTTATTCATAAACCACAAACATAGTACTGCCCACAGGGGTTTGAAATACAACCAATCAGTAATTTACAACACATACAATGTAACTACAGCAACCAATCGTTCACGCCCCCAGAGGACCAGAATGAAGACTGTGACATAGGACAAATACAACATATCCCCACAATGCATCATGGTCTCCTCCTCTCTGTCCCGGAGACAACCTGAGGAGCAATCCAATTATCTCTGAGGACAAAGGGAGATCGCCAATACACATGTGAGGACAACAGAACAGACATCACCATTTAAACACACAATGGGACAATGGCACAATAGAAACACACCCAGCATTTTCCTCCCAAGCTGACAAGTTACACTTATTATAAATTGTTACAACTTTGTGAGTTTACATTGGCCATAAATATAACTTACATCAATCTAAACAGTATAACTTTGGGACAAACCTATCCAAAATTCACTTGAATCGGTTCAGGGGTTTAAAAGTTAGTATATGGCCCATAATCCTGGGGCAAGAGGCCAGCAGCCAGTCCTCTCCAAAACCCAGTGGCGAGGTCGGTTTCGCCACAATATTTTTTTGACGGACTGGAACCACGTATCATGGACGCGGATGAAAACGGTGCATTAGCTGAGTTTTCAACGGACCCATTGAAAGTCAATGGGTCCGCAGAAAATCACGAATGACGAAACAACGGACACGGAATAAAACAACGGTCGTGTGCATGAGGCCGTACTGATATTTTAAGGTACAAGGTACAAATTTATCTGTATCCACTTTATCTATTATATGTTATTATAGATGCAATTTGTACAGATATAAATGATATATAGAAGAGGATATGTGAGGTACTGCACGAGGTATAATAAATGCAGTGTAATTTATTCCTCGTACCTCACATATCAGTGCACTGCAGTATATACTATATATCTGTACACACTGCATCTATTATACAATATAATACATGCAGTGTGTATAGATATAGAGTATATACAGATGAGTACTGATTAGAGAAGTCGCGAACATAAAATTTTCCGTTCGCGAACGGCGAATTTTCGCAAATCTTCGCGAACCGCCATAGACTTCAATAGGCAGGCGAATTTTAAAACCCACAGGGACTCTTTCTGGTCACAATAGTGATAGAAAAGTTGTTTCAAGGGGACTAACACCTGGACTGTGGCATGCCGGAGGGGGATCCATGGCAAAACTCCCATGGAAAATTACATAGTTGACGCAGAGTCTGGTTTTAATCCATAAAGGGCATAAATCACCTAACATTCCTAAATTGTTTGGAATAACGTGCTTTAAAACATCAGGTATGATGTTGTATTGATCAGGTAGTGTAAGGGTTACGCCCGCTTCACAGTGACAGACCAAACTCGCCATTTAACGCACTGCAAACATCCCATTTGCACAACCACAAACTCCCCATTTGCACAAGGTTGGATACCAAGCTAGCCATGTCCCGTTCCTTGTCCTCACTGATGTCATTGAAGGTCTCTTCCTCCACCCAGCCACGTACAACACCAAGGGTCCCCGAAAGATGACAACAAGCTCCCAGGGTCGCCTGCTGTGGTTGGTCTTCCACCTCCTCAAAGCCACTTTCCTCCTCTGACTCCTCTTCTTCAGACTCCTCTCTCTGCGTTATTATAAGGTGTGTTAAGTAGTACTATTCCTATCAGTTTAATCCCTGTTATGTCCCATATCAGGGAACGTGCATATGGCATCGATTTTAGGAACAGGGAGATGGAAAAAGATGCTTGGTCGGTCCTCCTGCTTCAAATTTGGGGCACTGCGCGTGCAATCTAATGTGCCACCAGATAGTTGTGGTGTGTTATGTTGTCCTATTCTTATCAATTTAATCCCTGTTACGTCCCCTATCAGGGGATGTGTATATGGCATCGATTTTAGGAACGGGGAGATGGAAAAATATGCTTGATCGGTCCTCCTAATTCAGATTTGGTGCACTGCGCGTGCAATCTAATGTGCCAACAGATCGTTGTGGTGTGTTATGTTGTTCTATTCTTATCAGTTTAATTCCTGTTATGTCCCCTATCAGGGGAGGTGCATATGGCATCGATTTTAGGAACAGGGAGATGGGAAAAGATGCTTGGTCGGTCCTCCTACTTCAAATTTGGGGCACTGCGCGTGCAATCTAATGTGCCACCAGATAGTTGTGGTGTGTTATGTTGTCCTATTCTTATTAATTTAATCCCTGTTACGTCCCCTATCAGGGGACGTGTATATGGCATCGATTTTAGGAACGGGGAGATGGAAAAATATGCTTGGTCGGTCCTCCTACTTCAGATTTGGTGCACTGCGCGTGCAATCTAATGTGCCAACAGATCGTTGTGGTGTGTTATGTTGTTCTATTCTTATCAGTTTAATTCCTGTTATGTCCCCTATCAGGGGACGTGTATATGGCATCGATTTTAGGAACGGGAGATGGAAAAAGATGCTTGGTCGGTCCTCCTACTTCAAATTTGCTGCACTGCGCGTGTAATCTAATGTGCCACCAGATAGGAGTGGTGTGTTAAATAGTTCTATTCTTATCAATTTAATCCCTGTTACGTCCCCTATCTGGCGACGTGTATGGAATAGATTTTAGACAACCACAAAGAGTTGTCAATAGTTGACACACTCATGACATAAATTTTATACCTCTATGCGTCAATCTTGGTGTAGTTATGACTGTGCTCGTGTGCACGTTTGGGAGATTGCAGGTGATGGGGGTTTTACAAAGCCTATGGTCGTGCTGAGGTAGTTCAGTGACAGTTAAGTGACCCAGAAAACAATGATTCTGCAGTGTGGGCCCATTGTTGGCCTAGTAGGCTTTAATGATCACCTTAGATGATCACAAAGAAAATTAATGTTTTTTCTATGCAAAATTATCCAGCCGATCGCTTTTGGTCTGTTCACAATGAAGCAACGACCTTATCATCTGGGGTGTGCCAACATTGCCATTGCCAACACACTCATAGAGGTGGTCGCTTCATGATACGCAAGCCCCTTCACCACGACAAGGTAACGATCACGAAGGGGAATTGACACATGTATGGGCCTTTTTTTTTGTTTGGTTTTTAAAGCCACAGTGCAGCACCAGAGGCCAGAAAAATTAGGCATGTACACATGCCTGAAAAATGAGGTATTGTTGCAGCCGCTGCTACAGAAAAATTAATGTTTGTTTCCCAGGCAGAAAGTGCCCTAAAACATTGCGTCTTGAACCATAGATGGTGGCGGATAAGTCACGCAAGTCATCCGGCATTCAGAGATAAAATACAGCAGCGTGTGGACCTTTTTTAGCCCAAGGCAGCTCATCTCATCAGGCCTTTTTTAGTCAAATGTATCGCCCACTGTCAGTACCTTCGGGATCCATCCCTCATTCATCTTAATAAAGGTGAGGTAATCTAGACTTTTTTGAACTAGGCGACTTCTCTTCTCAGTGACAATACCTCCTGCTGCACTGAAGGTCCTTTCTGACAGGACACTTAAAGCGGGGCAGGCCAGAAGTTCTATCGCAAATTGGGATAGCTCAGGTCACAGGTCAAGCCTGCACACCCAGTAATCAAGGGGTTCATCGCTCCTCAGAGTGTCAATATCTGCAGTTAAGGCGAGGTAGTCTGCTACCTGTCGGTCGAGTCGTTCTCTGAGGGTGGACCCCGAAGGGCTGTGGCAATGCGTAGGACTTAAAAAGCTCTGCATGTCCTCCATTAACAACACGTCTGTAAAGCATCCTTTCCTTGCCGGCGTGGTCGTGGGAGGAGGAGGATTACTTTCACCTCTTCCCCTGTTAGATTCCCGTTGTGCTGTGACATCACCCTTATACGCTGTGTAGAGGATACTTTTTAATTTATTTTGGAACTGCTGCATCCTTTCCGACTTGCGGTAATTCGGTAACATTTCAGGCACTTTCTGCTTATACCGGGGGTCTAGTAGCGTGGACACCCAGTACAGGTCGTTCTCCTTCAGCCTTTTTATACGATGGTCCCTCAACAGGCACGACAGCATGAAAGACCCCATTTGCACAAGGTTGGATGCCGAGCTACTCATGTCCCGTTCCTCGTCCTCAGTGATGTCACTGAAGGTATGTTCTTCCCCCCAGCCATGTACAACACCACGGGTACCAGATAGGTGACAACGAGCACCCTGGGATGCCTGTTGTGGTTGGTCTTCCTCCTCCTCCTCCTCAAAGCCACATTCCTCCTCTGACTCCTCTTCCTCACAATCCTCTTCCAGCGTTGCCGCAGGTCCAGCAAGCGATGCTGATAAGGCTGTTTCTGGTGGTGATGGTGACCACAACTCTTCCTCTTCCTCTTCACGCTCATCTACGGCCTGATCCAGCACTCTTCTCAGGGAACGCTCCAGGAAGAAAACAAATGGGATGATGTCGCTGATGGTGCCTTCGGTGCGACTGGCTAGGTTTGTCACCTCCTCAAAAGGACGCATGAGCCTACAGGCATTGCGCATGAGCGTCCAGTAACGTGGCAAAAAAATTCCCAGCTCCGCAGAGGCTGTCCTAGCACCCCGGTCATACAAATACTCGTTAGCGGCTTTTTCTTGTTAGAGCAGGCGGTCGAACATTAGGAGTGTTGAATTCCAATGTGTCGGGCTGTCGCAAATCAAGCGCCTCACTGGCATGTTGTTTCACCGCTGGATATCTGAAAAGTGTGCCATGTTCGTGTAGGAACGCCTGAAATGGCCACACACCTTCCTGGCCTGCTTCAGGACGTCCTGTAAGCCTGGGTACTTATGCACAAAGCGTTGTACGATCAGATTACACACATGTGCCATGCACGGCACATGTGTCAACTTGCCCAAATTCAATGCCGCCAACAAATTGCTTCCGTTGTTACACACCACTTTGCCGATCTCCAATTGGTGCGGAGTCAGCCACTGATCCACCTGTGCGTTCAGGGCGGACAGGAGTGCTGGTCCGGTGTGACTCTCTGCTTTCAGGCAAGTCAACCCCAAGACGGCCTGACATTGCCGTATCCGGGATGTGGAATAGCCCCTGGGGAGCTGGGGGGGGTGCCGTTGATGTGGAGCAAGACGCAGCAGCAGAAGAGGACTCAGCCGAGGAGGTTATGGAAGAGGATGGAGTAGGAGAAGTAGAGGAGGTGGCAGCAGGCCTGCCTGCAAGTCGTGGCGGTGTCACCAACTCCTCTGCAGAGCTACGCATTCCATGCTTGGCAGCTGTCAGCAGGTTTACCCAATGCGCAGTGTAGGTGATATACCTGCCCTGACCGTGCTTTGCAGACCAGGTATCAGTGGTCAGATGGACCCTTGCCCCAACACTGTGTGCCAGACATGCCATTACTTCCTTTTGCACAATCGAGTACAGGTTGGGGATTGCCTTTTGTGCAAAGAAATTTCGGCCGGGTACCGTCCACTGCGGTGTCCCAATAGCTACATATTTTTGGAACGCCTCAGACTCCACCAGCTTGTATGGTAAAAGCTGGCGGGCTAAGAGTTCCGACAAGCCAGCTGTCAGACGCCGGCAAGGGGGTGACTTTGTGACATTGGCTTCTTACGCTCAAACATGTCCTTAACAGACACCTGACTGTGGGGAGATGAGCAGGAACTGCTTAAGGCGAGAGACGGAGTGGCGGATGGTTGAGAGGGGGCAAGGAGGACAGCAGTGGTTGACATGGCTGAAGATGCTGGACCAGGAGGAGGATGGCGGCTTTGAGTTTGTGTGCTGCTTGTACTCATGTGTTGATCCCATAGGCGTTTGTGATGTGCGATCATGTGCCTTCGCAAAGCAGTTGTACCTAGGTGGGTGTTGGACTTCCCACGACTCAGTTTCTTTTGGCACAGGTTGCAAATGACATCGCTGTTGTCAGAGGCAGACAAACCAAAGAAATGCCACACTGCTGATCTCTGCAATGACGGCATTCTGGTGGTGGCAACAGCATGCGTTGATTGGCGTGCTGTCTGGCTCACCCAGGGTGCCGATGCATGCTGTCTGACTGTGCCACTAGCTCCTTGCGACGACCTCCCCCTGCTTCCAACTCGTCTCCTCCTCCTCTCTGTCTCCCCATCTGAACTTTCCCCCTGTTCTTCTTCTCTTGTAGCGGGCACCCACGTGACATCCACGGACACATCATCATCATTAACCGCTTCACTTGTATCTGACAACTCAGCAAAGGAAGCAGCAGCGGGTACAACATCATCATCATCACACCGTACGTCCATGTGTGTAAGGCTACTTTCACACTAGCGTTCGGAGCGGATCCGTCTGATGTTTCATCAGACGGATCCGCTCCGATAATGCAGACGTTCGCATCCGTTCAGAACGGATGCGTCTGCATTAAAACTTAGAAAATTTTCTAAGTGTGAAAGTTGTCTGAGCGGATCCGTTCAGACTTTACATTGAAAGTCAATGGGGAACGGATCCGCTTGAAGATTGAGCCATATTGTGTCATCTTCAAGCGGATCCGTCCCCATTGACTTACATTGTAAGTCTGGACGGATCCGCTCGCCTCCGCACGGCCAGGCGTTCACCCGAACGCTGCAAGCAGCGTTCAGGTGTCCGCTCACTGAGCGGAGCGGAGGCTGAACGCTGGCAGGCGGATGCATTCTCAGTGGATCCGCCTCCACTGAGAATGCATTGGGGCCAGACGGATGCGTTCGGGGCCGCTCGTGAGCCCCTTCAAACGGTGCGCACGAGCGGACACCCGAACGCTAGTGTTAAAGTAGCCTAATGCTGCTTGACTGAGACATATCCCTGTTTTGTACATTCTCTGGCAATAATGGTCGCGCATCACTCATTTCTTCCAACTGATGTGTAAATAACTCCTCTGACAGATCAAGTGAAGCGGCTGTGGTGCTAGTGTTGGTGGTGGCGGCAGGCGGTTTGAGTGATAACTTGAGAGGTGCCTGAAGCTAAGCTGGAGAAGGATGGTGCGTCAAGGTTCCGAGCGGAAGCTGTAGAAGATTGGGTGTCCTGTGTTAGCCAATCAACTATGTCCTCAGAACTTTTCGAGTTCAGGGTACGTGGCCTCTGAACACTGGGCATTATTCTAGGGCCAAAGGGAATCACAGCACCACGACCACGACGGCCCCTGCAGGGTGGCCTGCCTCTGCCTGTCATTTTTTTTTTAGATTAGTTAAGTTGTACTATGCGTGCAAGCTACTGTGACACCAGATATGAGTGGCACTGTGCACTGGCAGAAGTTGGCAGAGTAGACGCTGTAGGCCTGACACACACGCTTGCAGACAACTAACTGCTATTCAATCTATTAGTCAAATATATATATTTTTTTTAAATGTGCACCACTGTTACACCAGACATGAGTTGCACTGGTGTGACACTGTGCCCTGGCAGACCCTGAAACGCAAACGCGTGCTGGAAACTGACTGCTATTATATTACAGTCAAAAAAGTATTATTATTTTTTTAAATGCAAGCTATTGTGACACCAGATATGAGTGGTGGCACTGGGCAAGTGGGCACAGTATACGCTGTGAGCCTGACACACACGTTGGCAGGCAGGCAACTGCAATTAGATTACACAGGAAAAAAAAAAAAAAGCAGACGTTCTAGCCCTAAAAAGCAGAGATCGATAAGTCCTTCAGGACTGTAGTGGACACTGAATGCACTAGCCTAGCTATCGATTTCCCTATTAAATCAGCAGCAGCTACACTGTCCCTCCTCTCACTAAGAATGCAGCTTCCGAATGAATCTAAAATGGATGCTGTCCAGGAGGTGGGAGGGTCTGGGAGGGAGGGTCTGCTGCTGATTGGCTGGAATGTGTCTGCTGACTGTGAGGTACAGGGTCAAAGTTTACTCAATGATGACGAACAGGGGGCGGACCGAACATCGCATATGTTCGCCTGCCGTGGCGAACGCGAACAAGCTATGTTCGCCGGGAACTATTCGCCAGCGAACTATTCGGGACATCTCTAGTACTGATATGTGAGGTACAAGGTATAAAATATGTAGTAAATACAGATATATAGTATACACAACAGTTTATTGATATATCTGTACCCACTAAATCTATTATACGTAACATCAGTATACTGCTGTATAAACTATATACAGTTAGGTCCATATATATTTGGACACTGACACAAATTTTGTTTTTATTATCTGTTTACTAAACATATTCAAGTTATAGTTATATAATGTATAAGATATATGACCGCGGCACTCGTTTTTAGTAAACAGTTGTATTTATTATTCCATCCAGAAATAGACGACATATAGGCTAAGGCCAACGTTTCGGTCTCATCCCGAGACCTTGATCACGGCCTGAATATGAGATACGTCTGGTGCGGTGGATGGTCGCACCAGACGTATCTCGTATTCAGGCCGTGATCAAGGTCTCGGGATGAGACCGAAACGTTGGCCTTAGCCTATATGTCGTCTATTTCTAGATGGAATAATAAATACAACTGTTTACTAAAAACGAGTGCCGTGGTCATATATCTTATATATTGATTGCCATTACCGCTGAGCACCGGAACCCTATTACGGAGTGCCGTCCAAAACAACCTGAAAATTGCATAGTTATATAATGGACATGGACATAAAGTCCAGACTTTTAGCTTTCATTTGAGGGTATCCACATTAAAATTGAAAAAAGGGTTTAGGTGTTTCAGCTCCTTTACATGTGGCACCCTGTTTTTAAAGGGACAAAAAGTAATTGGACAATTGATTCAAAGGCTGTTTCATGGGCAGGTGTGGGCAATTCCTTCATTATTTCATTTTCAATTAAGCACATAAAAAGCCTGGAGTTGATTTTAGGTGTGGTGCTTGCATTTTGGAGATTTTGCTGAGAAGTAAACATGCAGTCAAAGGAGCTCTCTCAATGCAGGTGAAACAAGCATCCGTCATCTGCAAAAACAGAAAAAACCCATCCGATAAATTGCTACACTAATAGGAGTGGCAAAATCTATAGTTTGGTACATCCTGAGAAAGAAAGCACTGGTGACCTCAACAATAGTGTTGATCGCGAATATTCTAATCGCAAATTTTTATCGCAAATATTGGCACTTCGAGAATTTGCGAATATCTAGAATAAAGTGCTACATCTTAGTAATCGCGAATATTCTAGATTTTTTTTCATCAGTACCCATGATCCCTCACTGCCTCTTGCTTGTGGGCCAATGAGAAGGCTGCAATATCTTTTACTTTAGGAGTAGTGTTGAATTTTCAGATTGCCGATTGCCGATTTTCGCAATCAAGAAAATAATGACTGGAGATCGCGAATTCGCGAATATATGATGAACATTCGCCCAAATATTCGTGAAATATCGCAAATTCGAATATTGTCCCTGCCGCTCATCACTGCTCAACAATGCAAAAAGCCCTGGACGCCCACGGAAGACAACATTGGTGTAAGATTGCAGAATAATTACCATGGTGAAGAGAAACCCCTTCACAACAGCCAACCAAGTGAACAACACTCTCCAGGATATAGGCGTATCAATATCCAAATCTACCATAAAGAGAAGACTGCATGAAAGTAAATACAGAGGGTTCACTGCACGGTGCAAGCCACTCATAAGCCTCAAGAATTACAAGGCTAGATTGGACTTTGCTAAAAAAAAATGACGAAGGCATGGTACAGCTCATGATCCAAAGCATACAACATCATCTGTAAAACACGGCGGAGGCAGTGTGATGGCTTGGGCATGCATGACTGCCAGTGGCACTGGGTCCCTAGTGTTTATTGATTATGTGACACAGGACAGAAGCAGCTAGATGAATTCTTGGGTTTTCAGAGACATACTGTGTGCTCAAATCCAGCCAAATGCAGCCAAACTGATTGGTCGGCGTTTCATAATACAGATGGACAATGACCCAAAACATAGAGCCAAAGCAACCCAGGAGTTTATTAAAGCAAAAAAGTGATCTGAACCCAAATGAGAATTTCACTTGTTAAAGACTAAACTTCAGACAGAAAGGCCCACAAACAAACAGCAACTGAAAGCCGCTGCAGTAAAGGCCTGGCAGAGCATTTAAAAGGAGGAAACAGCGTCTGGTGATGTCCATGAGTTCAAGACTTCAGGCAGTCATTGCCAACAAAGGGTTTTCAACCAAGTTTTAGAAATGAACATTTCATTTACAATTATTTAATTTGTCCAATTACTTTAGAGCCCCTGAAATGAAGGGATTGAGTTTAAAAAATGCTTTAGTTCCTCACATTTTTGTGCAATCATTTTGTTCAACCCACTGAATTAAAGCTGAAAGTCTGAACGTCAACTGCATCTGAATTGTTTTGTTCAAAATCCATTGTGGTAATGTACAGAACAAAGATTAGAAAAATGTTATCTCTGCCCAAATATATATGGACCTAACTGTATCTGTAGTTACTATCTATTCTACCTCATACCTCACATATCCGTACACTGCTGTATATACTATATATCTGTACGCACTGCATCAATTAAACTTCATACCTGACGTATTTGTATATACTATGTGTCAGATATGAGGTATAAAAGATGCAGTGGGTACAGATATATCTGGACATATTCGGTCACTATGTGAAGTACATGAGGTATTGGGGGTTGTAGTTAAGGTTAGGGTCAGACTTAGGGTTAATATATTAGGGCCAGTATTAGTTTTGGGGTAAATATTAGGGTTAGGATTAGTATTACAGTTAGGAGTCAGTATTAGGGATAGAATTGGTATTGCAGTTATTAATAGTAATAGCATTAGGGTTCATATTAGGATTAGTATTAGGGTTAGGGTCAATATTGTGGTTAGGGTCAGTATTAGGGTCAGTGTTATGGTTAAGGGTCAGGTCAGTTTTACTAGGGTCAGTGTATTAGGGTTAGGATTAGAATTAGAATTAGGGTTCAGTATTAGGCCTAGGGGTCATTATTAAAGTTAGGGCCAGTATTGGGCCAGTATTAGGGTCGGTATTGGGGTTAGGATTAGGCATAGAATTAGAGGTCGCATTAGGGCTAGGGAACAGTTTTACTGTTAGGGGGTCAGTATGAGGGTTAGAGCATATGGAGAGACTATGGAATATGGAAATTGTATCTGTGTCTAGTGGATGCAGATAAAATTTAGTTCAGAGGCTGCTCAAGGGTAAAAAAAAATCGGACTGTTTCTAGGGGGGTCCAGGCCCGTTCGACTCCTCCCCCACCCATGGGTGAACCCCTGCACACACATGCATTTCCTGGTTGGGGTCTGATATGTCAATATATTCCCTCCTGGTTGGCTGACTGCAGGGATTTATTTACAAGCCTGCCGGCCAGGGCACAGACCGTTTTCATGTGATACTCTATCATTTCTGCCCTGCTGTACTGTCTTCTGGTCTGTAAAATAATAAATGTTATTTTGAGCAATTCATTCAAAATGAATTGCTAAAGTTTTGGATTCTCTAGGATCCATATTTTGGGGAAATTTGTAACATATTCTATTAGTTTACAATGAATTCACTCATCTCTGCAAACAAAAGATTGGTCAACATTTAGAATAATAAACTTTACTCCTTGTAATTCTCTACTCACAATGCTCACACTAATGTTCATGGATCTTTAATTTGACGTTTTAATAATTGTTTATGTTTTTCAGGAAACTTTTTTAGAACCATATCTGACGACCACATACTGCGTACACTGATTGAATTTTTAACTTATTTACACCTGAAAGGTAAGTGCAAGTAGACACTGTCTGCTAGCATAACAAAAAATCTAATGATAGCCTCTAGAAGATACTACTGATCAAAACTCATGTTTCTCATGAGCCATAGAGAACTATCTTTGTATGATACCAGTATACCAAAAGGATTTATTTTCATCCAATCACTTATCACTTGAAAAGAGTGAATGCCCTGGCTCTATGTAACCAGTAATGGAATATTTCCAACCCTCTAGCCAAGACCATAAAACAAAAATTTCATCCTTATCTTAAAATAAATTCACAAAAAAATGAGAAACAGTCATATATGCAATCTAAAGCCTTTGCTTGCATAAAACAACACATGCAAGTTATTAGAAGTGTAAATGTAATAAAACCGGTACTCTTCACTTGATTGACCACACAGAGAGCAATATGAGTAAAAAAATATATATATTTATTTGAACCTCGATCATAAAAATATATTGGGAGAAATGTCCCTTAAGTAGAAGGGGGAGGGAAAAGACCGCAAACACAGAGAACGCCGAACAGACCCGAAACACATGGGATGCCAGTGACGTCACACACACGTGGGACGCCGAAGGAGAAAATCCACAGTATACAACCCTGGAAGGCGCATCGGCAGCTGTAACAAGCGAAATCAACGGAGAAGGTATTTTCAGTTAGAGTGTGAGCCTGACAGTGTGTGGTATGCCACACCAGGCATAACAACTGACTGATACATTCACCCTATGTACCTTAATGTACTCTACTGTTTACATGACTGGCATATAACTTAAAATAAGGAGATAACCCAAGTATATTATTAACTTTCCAACTAAGGAAATCATCTCATTAAAAATTATCTGGATCTATCAACGGATCCCTAATTTAGAGACCACAGAACGACATCTATTATTGAATCATCTATTGGGAGATCAATGTATAGGGATATATGGTGGAGATGATCACTGACTGATCATTCTGCACCTATACATTTGTACATTAACTATTTCACGCCGGATTATAGGCTACCATTGAGGAAATCTATATTACTGACGTGGGACTACAAATACGAGGAACCTCCCTCCCCACCAGAAGGGTGAAACTAATACATGCACCTCATATGCATTTTTTAATACATTTTTTTAATAAATTTTCCATTTTTTAACTTGGAATTTTTTACCATCTATGCAATTTTTTTCAACTTTTTATGTATCTATTATATGTATTATTTTTTAGTCCAATCATGGAAGGGTAATACCCACTCCCTTCCCCTTCTACTTAAGGGACATTTCTCCCAATATATTTTTATGATCGAGGTTCAAATAAATATATATTTTGTGTAGAAAATATTGGGATGGCTCACCCTCCAAGTTGCAAGGAAAACAGCATATTATATTAAACTGTATTTAATACATTTTTAAATATTAATACTAAACATTGATTAGCGTTTGGTGTGAATCAGATGTAGGTGTGCCCCTCTTACATATTTGCTTAAATATATATTTTACTTACTCATATTGCTCTCTGTGTGGTCAACCAAGTGAAGAGTGCCGGTTTTATTACATTTATATCCTACTTTCTCTGATTGGGTGAATCAGCTAAACCTGAGCACCTACACACGGTATTGCTTGGTGAGCCACCAGTTATTTACAAATTTATTAGAAGTATTTGAAGTTTCCAAGTCCTATGGACATTTGCATTATTTTTTATTGAACTGTACTGCATCTATTATGTGATAAATAACTTTTGTTACTGGTTTTTCTCAAAAATTCCTAAACGTCTTTCTTCTGCAGCCTGCATGTGTTCACACACAATGTAGGCTGCTTACTCCCGTTCACAGTGAAATCCGTCACAACAGCTCTTTGTAAATATGTCATATTTAGAGAATAATTATTTCATTTTCCAGTAACCGCCTAATCTGTCTTTTGTCCTTTCCTTTCAGAGTCTGGTGCACTTGACAATTTAACCCCCCTGATGTCCTCAGAAGAAACAAACCAGCTGTGAAAAAACAAAATCCTTTGTATTTGATTGTATAATGATGAAATGTTAAGGCCACTTTCACACATGCGTTAAAGCTATTAGGCAAGCTGTTCTGGCCTTTTCCGGATAGGGCCATGCACCGCCGGAGCCCATTGGCTATCATAGGAACTGGTGGGGATTTAACCAGTTACCACCATGAGCTCTGGGTTTCGGCTGGACAAAACTGGTGAGTCAAAGCAGTCTGGTGGTGAATGGCAGTATCAGATACTGTGAACTCCAGCAGGCTGTTTTGCTGGAACGGCTTGCCATATAGCTATAGCACAGGTGTAAAACTAGCCTAATCCAATCAATGTTTTCACTCAATGTCCAAAAAAATGCACTTATAAATATATTCCAATGATATTACAATGTATTTTTGCTTAAGTAAAATGAAGCTATACAATAAAAGATAGCAGCTGCTGTTTGATGTTATTCATATATGATTTGAGTTATCATTAGCTACACGTTATGCTGTACCATAACCATCATTCAATTGGGAGCTATTTTAGTTCACTTGGGAGCTATATTGCTCCATGTATGACACAGAATACAGTATAAGTACAATACAATGCAGTTGAATATTACTTCACAAAACCCCATATAAAAGAAACAGACATAAGTGAAGCCATATTGCAGACAGTAAGAATTGTGGTCACCACAGGACAACTGGGCCCACGGGAAAAGAGAGCCCTACCAGATCCCCGAGGAGGTACCCTGTTTCAACAATATTCTCATCTTCAATGCAGATCCAAATGAAAGCTATGGTGGAGCAGAGAGCCCAGGGGAGTATAATACTGATAGCAATCCCCAGAGTAAATATAGCTGTTCCCCCCACACATGAGACGAGGCTCTATGTTGAAGGTAAAATAGGAACTCACTTTATTGAAGACCAACTCAGTTCAAGAAGTCTAGCATAAATCAATCAACCATAAACAACATGCAAACAGACATTTCCCCCCTCCCCCCCTCCATAATGAATGAATAGGGAGAGAGGAGACACATGTGATGGTATTATCTCCTGAGTGTATCATAGGGTGATCTACTCATCTAGAAGTCGGCTGCTCCTAGAGTCAGCTATCTTAATCCCATCACTAACACAATCAGTGGGAGTCTCAGTGCAGAGTTACCCCCTTTTTGTGTTGCTGAATTCACACTCTGCACCTTTAATGGGCAATAGGAAATATGTGGCATATAAATTCCACACATAAATCAGGGTTCATAGTTCCTTGTAACCCCGAAAGGTCTGAGGGTGTCTCCATAGTTCTGGGTCCATAGTCCGCAGGAAGGAGGCTGGCCCTCAGGCTTATCTAGCAGCCCCAGTGCCGATTTAGTCCGTCACAGAGGACATGTCTGAGCCCGAGCACCGCGCCAAGGTTTCTCAAGTAGCTCGGGACCTAACGCTAAAACCTACCTGGGCTGTATGGGCAATACCAGAAGCCAGTGGGCAAATTACAGGAGCGGAAGGTCCGACTCACAGTCAATCTCCCAGCATCCTCCAGCATGTGACCATGCATACAGTTGGAGGAGGGAGAGAGCTCTGAGCCCCACGCAAGACTGGCTGATATAGCCCAGGCCTCACATGTGCACCAGAATGCTGCCTGTGGATGTAAATAAAGGCACATTCAGACTAGGAGTTTACACACCTCCAAAAAATGTAATATACAAACTATAGATAGCGTGGTATTAAAAAGCAGGAAGTGCTCAAACCCATATGCAGTGGTGCATCTATACAGGGGGGCAGATCCTGCACTTTTGGTCCGCTGCTAATGGCAATCACAAGTACCACAATGGACATCCTACACAGGATAGCAAATGTGTGGATGTGATAAACAGTAAAAATAATATAACAAAAACAAAGATAGGTGCACATTGCGGTCTTACTAACCCCGTACTGGCGTCAGTAGCACCTGTACCATCTCAGGTACGACTTGCTCCCCCGGCCTCCACAACTTTCACCCAGTGTGCCGTCAGGGAAATGTAGCATCCCTGGCAAAAGCGCTTGTAATGTCGCTGACACACCTCCTAATAAAAAAATAAACTGAATGAATGTCACAGATTATTAGGATGCGCACACGTTATACAGGAGGTATAGTGCAAGTAAGGGTCGCTGCCACCACTGCCTGTTAAAAAATTACACTGAATGAATATCACTGATATTTTTTAGAATGTGGCACACGTTATACAGGAGGTATAGCGCTTGTAATGTCGCTGCCACCACCGCCTAATAAAAAATTACACTGAATGAATGTCACTGATTTTTAGGATGCGCACACTTTATACAAGAGATTTGGCGCTAGTAATGTTGCTGTCACCACCGTCTAATTAAAAATTACACTGAATTAATGTCACTGATATTTAGGATTGGCAAACGTTATAATGGAGATGTAGCGCTGGTAATGTCGCTGGCCGAACTAGCAGCAAAAAAATTAGACTGAATGTCACTGTATGTCATGTAGCGCAGGTAATTTAACTGTCGCAGCAGACACCATCTACAGAAAAAGTACACCTGGATGTCAGATATTTTAGACTGTGCACATGTTACACAGAGATGTAGCGCAGATAATGTCGCTTTCACAGCGGCAAAAAAATTACACTGAATGTCAACTGATATTTGGGATGCGCTAACGTTATACTGGAGATGTAGCGCTGGTAATGTCACTGTCCGGCAAGCAAACACAGTGTACGGAAAAAGTAAACTGGATGTCACTGATATTTTTGGGATGCACACACGTTACACAGGAGATGTAGTGCAGATAATGTCGCTGTCTGCAGCAGCCTAACTATCGCACGCTATAGAGCGCAGGATGCACAAAAAAAGATATTCTGCCACACATAATAGTCCCTTAAAAATTTTGGGGGCTGTAAAGTTTTAGCAATTTAGCACAGGTTGTGCTAAAAATGTATATTGCTGCTGCTACACACAACAATAATCCTTAAAAGGACTTTTGGGTCTCTAAAAAGTTTTTCAACTGGAAAAAAACAAATTTCACTCCCTACACTACCTTTCCCTTCTTCAGCACAGCTCTCCCTGACTAATTCTGAGCCAAACACGTGTCATCGGGTGCTATATAGCGTTCCGGCCAGCCAATCACTGTAATGTCTGCAGCCAACATCGCTACGGCATTACAGTGAAGGGAAATACTTTACCTGCACATTTATTGGCTGTGTAGCAGTCAACAAATGTGTGGGGTGGAGACTCGAGCATAGCGCTTGAGCACATGCGGTATTCGGCCGAATACTGCCATGTGCCGAGCATCGAGATGCTCGAGCCGAACTATTGTTCGGCCGAGCATGCTCGATCAACACTAATTATAATGTGTGCCAATGCAAAAAATTCCCCTGATGACAGTCTCGTTGAGCCAATCAGTGCTGCAGCAGGCAGGGAGGTACCCTTGTAGAACATCATTCTGTGTTGGGTTGTAAATGAGGGTGCCAGAAAATTTTTCTTAGGGAGAGAAAAATTCAAACATCCAAATCAAGCTTGGATTCTACTGTTAGGGACAGTGAAGGAAAAGGCTAGACTCACAAAGAAGAAATATTGTGTGCGTAGAATAGGGACAGGCAGTGAAAGCGGTCAGCCAGGGAGTGAGAAGTAAGGAGCTGAGGCTAGCCTTTAGAGATGGCCTTGCGGTTCGCCCGGCGTCGTTTTGTGGTGAACTTTGCTTGTTCGCCGGCGAGGTCCGCCGGCGCCATATTCTTTTACATTGTGCAGAACTTTGACCCATGACACATCCATCAGGTGGGACAGGACAGCCAATTGAGACGTTTCAGCAAATGGACACACCCCCTACCCTATAAATAAACCCGATCTGGCTGCCATTTTACATTCATTATTTTGCCAGTGTAGGGAAAGGTTGCTGTTGGAGCAGGGACAGACTGTAAAGACACCAACGCTAGGTAATAGGCCACAAAAGTTCTTTAAGGACTGGTATAGGTGTGCTATCGATTGGTGTTGACATACTGATGGTGTAATATCTTATAAAATAACTTTCTAACATAGAAAGTAAATTATAGTGCATTTGTATTGGGCAGCAGTTGTGTGCGGTTTCTGCAGCAACACCGCAGCTATGCAGAGGACAAACGCTATTGGAACCACTAATTGCAACTGGTGTGATATAACAGGTGCCCACCAAAAAAACTGTTTGAGGCAGGGGTGTGATATACCTATAATATAATTTCTATAAAGTGCATTTGTATTAGGGGGTTTGATATACCTGCTTCCAGCAAATAATCATTAAGGGGTTCTATATACCTGCTTCCGCAAATACTGCTCATCTATAAGGACTTTGTCACAGGGTCATTTTGAAAATGACAGGCAGAGAAAGAGGCAGGCCATTCCGCAGGGGTGGTAGGGGTCGGGCAGGTGCACCAGGCTGATGCCTAAGTGGGAAGTTGGAGAAGGTGCGTGCGATTATGTCAAAGGACGCACCAGACTTGGTTGAGTGGCTCACTCAGCCTTCCGCTTCTGCACTCTCCTCATCCTCTGTATCAGAACCCTCCCCACTCTCTGCTATGTGCACCCCCAAATACACCACCATAGCTCCTCCACTCGAGTCACAGGAATTATTTTCCCATCCATTCCCAGAACTTAACGATGCGCAGCCAGAGGAGGTAGCAACGGCTGCCACTCAGCGGTCAGAGGGACAGTACCAGATCAGCCAAGGAGGGTGGTCCCAGCTGTTGCAACCTACTCCGAGATCTCTAATGTCAGTGGTGGTGAAGGTGACGATGATGATGTGTCGATAGATGTCACGTGGGTGCCCACAAGAGAGGAAGAGGAGGGGAGTTCAGAGGGAGAGATGGAGCAGCAGATAGTGGGGAAACGGAGGAGAAGAAGGCAGACCTCTTAGTGCACAGGAGGCAAAAAACAGACTGCAAATGTATCTGGAGCGAGCCATATACCATGCATGGTCATATTGTGCGCTCCCAGGATGCCGGCAAATGCTCCGCAGTGTGGGCTTTAACGTGTCAGCTGCTGACAATAGTGTTGCCATCTGCAGCCTGTGCTGTCAACGCATAAGTCGCGGTAAGCCCAACACTCACCTAGGGACGACTGCCTTAAGAAGGCACCTGGCCTCCTATCTCCGAGCCCAGTGGGAGCAACACTGTCAGAACCCACAATACAATACAACCCAAATACAATAGTAGACATTCACAAAATTAGGAAGACCTAACCAAACACTGGAATATCCTCTCAAAAGGATTTTGAAAGATATATTATGTGGATAGAAAGCCTGCCATGCTACCTCAAAGAACATGAAGAAATCAGTGATTGCCGCGATAAATGGTAGAAAATGGTGCTCCCAAGGTCAATTAGAAAAAATCAATACCCCTAGGGGAGCAAAAAAGGGAGCTAAAATATAACTTTTACTGATAATAATTAAAACATAGTTTTTTTTAGCCACAGTCGAGGGGATAATATATATGGTTAAGAAATAAGGAACAGCCCTTACCATTCGACGTAACCCTGATAGGGACAGGCCAAGAGTGGTAGAGGAGAATTCATTCCAACAGCTGCACCAGCTGTTCAATTGGTTTCCCCCCCAGCCACTTGTGGGGTTACCATCTGTAAGGGACCATTGATGTCCCGGTTTGTTTCTTATGGATCCACTGATCTAAGGACGGTTACTTTTACCTATTTGGATTACTTCCCCTGATGATAGATGACTTGAAACGTGACACGTCGGGAACTATCCTATAGGGCACATTAGGGATACCTCCCCATTCTATGGTTAGGTATCCGGACGGTGTCACCCCTTGCGGGGCAGGTACTCTGTATAGACAGGTAGGGCCGTATCAGCAATGTCCCCAATCCCCATTCAGGGATAACTAGGGATACCTGTTCCCTGCGTTGTCTGCACTCTGAATTTACCAACGACCATATCAAGCCACCAGCCTAGACGTGGTGCATCTCCTCTACCACGCTTGGCCTGTCCCTATCGGGGTTACGCCGGAATGGTAATACTGTTCCTTATTTCTTAACCATATATATTATCCCTCGACTGTGGCGATAAGTTTTAATTATTATCAGTAAAAGTTATATTTTAGCTCCCTTTTTTGCTCCCCTAGGGGTATTGATTTTTTTCTAATTGACCTTGGGAGCACTATTTTCTACCATTTATCGCGGCAATCACTGATTTCTTCATAGTTCTTTGAGTAGCATGGCAGGTTTTCTATCCACAGGTTTTGAGGCCAACAATTGGTTGGTATAGGCGAAAGAAAAGTTTTCTGAAGATATATTACCCTCAGGCCCGACTGTTACCTTTAGAAGGGCTCCTACCCTAAAAAAGTTTATTGGCCCCATCGAATCTTAAGAAAAAAGAGAAGAGAAATTGGGTAATTTCCATCAAAAGGAGCTTTTAAAATGTCTTAAAAAAAATGTCAATGTTGCCAGATTATAACCCACAAAAGGAAGGAAATCAGATCCCAGGGTCCGATGAAATATTCTTCTTAAAACACACCATGGATTGCAGTACAAAGAATGCTATATACTATTGGAATGCCCTAGTAAACTCAGCTATGTAGGAAGAACTAACACAATCTTTGAGGAACGAATGACGAGCACCGTTCTAAACATCAACCGAAAACTACATATAGTGTTTCGAGGCACTTTTTTGAACATCATAATAGTGACTCCACTCTCTTAAAAGTCACTCCACTAGAATGGGTCCCACAGTCATATCAGCAATTGTCCTGCAAGGAGATGTATTGGATATATCGTTTAAATACTTTGTCCCCTTTTGGTTTGAATGAAACATTAGAATATACCAACTATTGATCCACCTAGGATATCAGTTATCTACAATATCTCCTTGCTACAATAATATCTCGTATATTCTGTGATTTTATGCACTTAAGATGAAAATGTATTTTTTTATTTTGGTTTTATATACTCAGAGATCTATAGATCTTAGTAAGTATGTGTATAGGTATAGATCTTAGTAAGTATGTGTATATTAGATAAAATTAAATGAAGAACGGGGCATATCTCCCAGCAGTCCGTGTATAGGTAAAAGCATATAAGGCATACACGTCTATACATGTATGCCTATATGCTTTTACCTATACACGGACTGCTGGGAGATATGCCCCGTTCTTCATTTAATTTTATCTAATATATGGCTTTTCATATGTTCATGCCCTTTTTATATATATACAGTACAGACCAAAAGTTTGGACACACCTTCTCATTCAAAGAGTTTTCTTTATTTTCATGACTATGAAGGCATCAAAACTATGAATTAACACATGTGGAATTATATACATAACAAACAAGTGTGAAACAACTGAAAATATGTCATATTCTAGGTTCTTCAAAGTAGCCACCTTTTGCTTTGATTACTGCTTTGCACACTCTTGGCATTCTCTTGATGAGCTTCAAGAGGTAGTCCCCTGACATGGTCTTCCAACAGTCTTGAAGGAGTTCCCAGAGATGCTTAGCACTTGTTGGCCCTTTTGCCTTCACTCTGCGGTCCTGCTCACCCCAAACCATCTCGACTGGGTTCAGGTCCGGTGACTGTGGAGGCCAGGTCATCTGGCGCAGCACCCCATCACTCTCCTTCATGGTCAAATAGCCCTTACTTTTAAAGTTTTCCCAATTTTTTGGCTGACTGACTGACCTTCATTTCTTAAAGTAATGATGGACACTCGTTTTTCTTTACTTAGCTGCTTTTTTCTTGCCATAATACAAATTCTAACAGTCTATTCAGTAGGACTATCAGCTGTGTATCCACCTGACTTCTCCTCAACGCAACTGATGGTCCCAACCCCATTTACTGTATAAGGCATAGAAATCCCACTTATTAAACCAGACAGGGCACACCTGTGAAGTGAAAACCATTTCAGGGGACTACCTCTTGAAGCTCATAAGAGAATGCCAAGAGTGTGCAAAGCCGTAATCAAAGCAAAAGGTGGCTACTTGAAGAACCTAGAATATGACATATTTTTCAGTTGTTTCACACTTGTTTGTTATGTATAAAATTCCACATGGTTAATTCATAGTTTTGATGCCTTCAGTGTGAATCTACAATTTTCATAGTCATGAAAATAAAGAAAACGTTTTGAATGAGAAGGTGTGTCCAAACTTTTGGTCTGTACTGTATATATATTATATTTTTTTATATGTATATTTATATATCTATATAATTTATGAATTTTTAATATATATATATAAATTATCATTTTTATATATATTTATTCTCTGAAGGAATCATGCTTCAATATCTGCAATAAGATTCTATTGAAAATACCCATTCATATACCGATTTTTCATAGGGGGGCATTTATGTGTTTATGTATATTTATGTATACTTGATATGCTTGAACTATACCCCAAGTCGGCTAATCTAATCTATACTAGCTAAGATCAATACATTTTGGGTTTGTTTGTTCCTCCCCATTATTTGGTTCCTTCAAAGTTTGTCGATCAGCTTTTTAACCAGTGGAAACCACAGGGCATGCGCACTGAGGCTGAGCGTTCCAACGGCGGCCGGCACTTCCGCCATGCGCTCTACAACTCAATATCGAATGATTCATCCTTTCTGCGCATGCAAACACGTCTCAGCTTGGACTTAGAGATGCGTTCCACAGACCAGAAGTTAGGTCCAGGCCGAAGCGCATAACCCTTCTTTTTACCAGCGTGAGAATACTTCTTCAGGGCCCACTGACCCACCAATGGTAATAACAGTATTTGAAAATATACTTGATTGATTCCCCATGCATTATGACTTGGTTGTGCCCTTCATATGGCACTTTTTTTTGGGTGACTATAAAGACTCTGAATGATACAATATTGTATATACTTGCTCCTGATGAAGGGGACCTTTACTCTCCCCGAAACGCGTTGAGTTATATATCCTGCTTGTTTATAAATAAAGGAAATTGCAAGAAGAATCCGAGACTCGGGCTGCTGCTTCATCCTAAGATTCTACAGGTGATCCAGCATAGGGAGCATTCCTTTGGGTGTCTTGAGCTTTATCCCAATAGGATATCCTCCCTATGAAGTGAGTAAAGTTCACTACTAAATGGTTTTAATTTGAATGACATATTTTAAGTGATTCTGAATACTTTTAAATGATCTTTAAGGTATATCAGATTTTTTTTTTTATCTATTAGCACCCTTCTTTGAACCTCTTATAGGCTTTGGGTTCGTCCTACAAGGTAATAAGTGGGCATTTACACCCTACTCCTCCTATCTATATTTTACACCTACTTTACTCCTACTATTTGGACTGGCGCCCTTTGGTTTAGTGTGGTTTTAATTTTTTCTTTGAGAACCCACAAAGTCACACTCCCGGCGCTCCACGTCCTGCCTCCTCTCCTTCTCCTCCCAGTTGTCCTCCACTCCACCTTCCACCATGCCATTGTCACGTTCATCTGGCAAAAAGCAGGCTTCCGTGGCCAAAATGTCCGAACGTAAATAGTTGATGACGCCTGATAAGCCTCTTGCCCAATGGCTGACCACGGACTTGTTGGAACTGCTAGCCTGCCAACTACTGCCATATAAACTGGTGGACTTGGAGGCCTTTTGCAATGGAAGGTCCCCGGAAGGAAATATTTCTCCAAGAAGGGCATTCCAGAGCTATATGGCTACGTTCAGTGGAAAGTGAATGTATCTCTGGCGCACAGTGTCGGTGCCAAGATACATCTGACCACAGACATGTGGTCTAGCAAACTTGGGCAGGAAAGGTACATAACTTTTACTGCCCACTGGGTGAACCTTCTAACGGCCTGCTCCCCAGAACCTATTCAACGTGCCAGGTGAGACCTTGCCATGCTGTGCTGCGGCTGTTGTGCCTGGAAGCCAAGAGCCACAACGGTCCTGCACTCCTTTCAGCTCTGAGGTCACAGGCCGATCAGTGGCTAACCCAGCTCAATTTGAAAGTTGGTAAAGTGGTGTGCGACAACGGTGCCAATCTGCTGAGAGCGCTGAAACAGGGAAAAATGACACACGTCCTGAACTTAGTCTTGTAGCGATCCGTTGCCAAATACCCCGTGGTCCAGGCTGTCTTGCGACAGGCGAGGAAAATCTCTGGCCATTTTAGAAGATCATACACGGCCCTGGCTCGCCTTGCTGACGTTCAGCGATGACACCACTTGCCTGTCAGACGTCTGATTTGTGACTGCTCGAAGCGCTGGAACTCCACCTTGTATATGCTTAATAGGCTGCTCCAGCAGAAACATGCCGTTAATGACTACCTGTACAAACTCTGCGGCAGGACAGGTTCTGGGGAGCTTGTTTTTTTCCCCACTGCGCTAGTGGCTGCTCATGCGCGATGCATGCAGACTTCTGCGGCCATTTGATGAGATCACCAAACTGGTCAGTCGCAGCTAGGGCGCCATCAGTGACATCGTACCTTACGCCTTCTTTCTGGAGAGTGCATTGAGTCGTGTCATTGATCAAGTCATCGAGGAGCAGGAGCAGGAAGATGAGGAAGTCACAATGCTGAATGAATTCCAAGGGGTGGCTACTCCATCTGAGACAAGTCAGCAGGAGTCTGAAGAAGAGTCAGAGGAGGATGGTGCCTGGGGAGGAGGAGGAGCAAAAAGAACAGGCTTTAAACTTTTCTGTGATCCCTGGTGTTGTCCGTGGATGGGGGGAGGAGACCGAGGATGACATTCTCCTGGGCGTTGAACAGGAGCCAGGCCGCTCCACCGCTTCCAATTTAGTGCAGATGGGGGCCTTCATGCTCCAGTGTTTAAAGAGTGCCCCCCGTATAAAAAGCATAAAGGGCAAGGACCAGTACTGGGTGGCAACGTACTTAGACCCCCGGTACAAACACAAAATGGCGAACATGTTACCAGCATCAGAGGGCTGTCAGAATGCAGCATTTCCAGGCCTTGCTTCAAGAAATGCTGCATTCTGCTGTTTCGGGCGTTGGCAGAGGAATTTCCACCCACAGAGTTGCAGTTATCAATCCTACCGCGCATGCAAGAAGAGGGAGGCTTGAAGATGTGTTGGGCACTTCAGATATGAGATCATTCTTGCAGAAAACCCATCGACAGCCGCCCTCCGGATCTAGCCTCACAGAATGCCTAGACCGACAGGTGTCGGATTACATCGGGTCAACGGCCGATGTGGACACTCTGAGAAGCGAGGAACCCCTTGACTACTCGTGTGCAGGGTTGACCTGTGGCCAGAGCTGGCACAATTTGCCATGGAACTCTTGGCTTGCCCCTCGTCGAGTGTCCTGTTCAAAAGGATGTTCAGCACAGCAGGGGGGATAGTGACCGATAAGTGCACTCGCCTAGCTCACGACAGTGTGGACTACCTCACATTTCTAAAAATGAATGAGGCATAGATCTCGGAGGAATTCAACACCTGTGACGACCACGAGGATGGATATTGTTAGCCATGTTTTTAATCCAATTATATATTTTTAGTTCTTTTAAACATATGTATTTGACATGTATTTGTACTGGCTTGCAGTAAAATTGATATCCAATGACCATCTAATATACCTCCAGCCACATAATCACTTGATGTTTTCTGTCCGATGAATGCCTAATCCAGTGCAGTTTCTAGGTAAAAATTCTCTCAGGGCAAGTGTCAAAAAAACTCCCCCCCATCAAAACTGCTCGATGAATTTGTTAAAGATGTGTGAATTTTACTGTTAAAGATGTGTGAATTTTATTCTATATTTAGTATCTCTAGGACTGTAATGAGTTAAACTTTTTCTTCTCCAAGTGCCTCCCTCACACCCCTCTCTTTGTCTCAAGCAGGAGAGGAAGGGGGGCAAAGTGCTGTGCTGTGGGCAGTGTCTGATTTCACACCTTTCTGCAGGTGTCCCATAGAGTATGGTGGAATGCGTAAACCAATCACATGACTTGATGATATATGTTGTTCACTGCCTATAGAGAAGCACCTCTTTGAAGTGTCACATATGACGTATGCAGTAGTATTGTTAGACTGTCCACCATTACAAAATAGAGACCCTTAGATGTTTACATTAGCTTAACATTCCAAAGTGGTACCTACTACGCAGATGTTAAGAGTGTTATCTCTGTTTCTCTTATCTCTTCTTAACTTTGACCAATGAAACAATGGTTCATGTCTCAGTGAGGACTGCGCTCTTCTGAAGATATATATATGCTTACCTCATGTAATAAAAGTTAGAGATTGCTTTGACCAACTTCTGTGTCAGTGTTCAGTCTCTCAGCCATGCGTGGATATTAACCCCCTGGGGGGGGTACATTGATTCCGAACACTAGAGTGTATCTAAAATGCCCTAATTTAGGGCTGCTTTAACAAATGGCACCCCAATGTGGGGCCCCAAGGTGAAGGGAGCATCAACAGCCGACACGCAAGAGGCCCCAGGACTTGACGAACGGCAGAGAGGAGATGGCCGGCTTTAATAGAACGGTAAGAATACTCTTACCTGCCTTTCTGCCATTTAGTTCGTCACTTCATGTTGGCTTAGTCTGCTGTGAGGTGGTACCCATGTAAGTATAGTAGTCGGCTGTAATGCTGAAAGCCTGGGGTCCATAGAACCATAGTCTGAAATTATAGATCACTCTGGTGTGTATATGTTTTGTGTGTGTCTGTAATTTATGTGAGGAGTGAGTTGAGCACAGACGGTAAAACCACAGACAAAGGGAGGGGACAGTAACCTCCTGGTTTGGAAGGGGGCGCTGAGGTGTGGGACAAAGAAACTCCGGCTGACCTGACCAGGGAGACGCGTAGAGCCTCATGACTCTTGATCTAAGGGAAGACTGCGGAGACTACCTGACCTGAATCCCAGGAAGACGGTAGAAGCTCATGACTCTTGATCTAAGGGAAGACTGCGGAGATATTCTCTACCTGACCTGACCCCAGGAAGACGCGACGGATCCTCTAGGGGGAAGACGTGCGGGGAGTCCCAGCTGACTAGTCAGACGTGATAGTCAGATTTGAGCAAACCAGTGGGGAGGGTGAATCCTTTGTCTGCGGAGGAAAGGGTTAAAGGTGCTGATCACTCCTCTGTTTTGTGTGTGTGTCAGTTTGAAATACTGTTGTTTTAAGATGGGTCAGCCCCACTCATATTGAGAAGGAGAATATAATGCTCCTCAGATTGTAGCGAGAGAAGAAGGAAGTCAACATGTGAAGAATGATAAGAAGTTAAGGGAGATTATAGGATGTGATATGGAGAATTGAAAGTTAAAATGTGACAAAGAATGTTAGAGAAAGTGTGGCCCCGGACAGAAGGTCGCCCGGCTGGCAACAGGGATGAAAATCTGTAAGAAACTGTGAAGTTAGAGCTTACAGACTGAGGGCATCAGAACTCCGGTGATGTTGAAGGGGGAGTTTTAACGAGTGAGAAAACAGAGTAGTGTCAGGATGATAATTGATGGCATTAGCAAGAAAGAAAGTGCCCCAGTGTCTGCAATCAGAAAGGCGCTTGTGTTAAATGTTCAGAAATGAACTGGTTAAATAGGGAAGATCCTAAAGGAAGGTCAGTTAATGGAACTGTGAAATAGAGAGATTCATTTCCCCCCCACCTTCACACAGAAACATTCCTGAGATAAGAGGAGCAGGGAAAGGGGGGAGGGAATCATGATGGGGGCAGGGAATCATGCAGAGTAAGTGATGTTATATGTGTAAGATTATTATAGAAGATAAAGAATTGTTCAATAACTTTCTTTCTTCTTTCCCAAGCAGTGGAATCCAGCCTTTAAAAAAATGACTGTATGATTATAACATGTATATTGTCTTACAGCGACAGACCATCAGCAATTCTGGGTGTGGTGTGGCTGTTTCCAGGAAAGCTGTGTTTGTCTGTGCTGCAAGTTTTTGGGATGAAAACAGTGTGGCTAGGTAGGAAGACATAAATGATTCAGTGGAATGTGAATGGGTGTGGCTTTGTGACTGATGGATGTTTTTAGCAGAGCTGTGAATGCAATTCATATTTTATGTGTAAGGGTGTGGTTATGAGCTGTTAATGAAAATGAGCACATGAAAATATATATGAATGCGTATGGAGTACGATATTTGTTTTTTAAATAATATGCGCATTGAGGATTTTATTTTATTTTTATGTGCCAGTATTCCCGGTTATATGCCAGTAGCCCCCCTTATGCGCCAGTAGTCCCCCTTATGTGCCAGTAGCCCCCCTATCATGTGCCAGTAGTCCCCCTTATGTGCCAGTAGCTCCCCCTATCATGTGCCAGTAGTCCCCCTTATGTGCCAGTAGCTCCCCCTATCATGTGCCAGTAGTCCCCCTTATGTGCCAGTAGCCCCCTTATGTGCCAGTAGTCCCCCTTATGTGCCAGTAGCCCCCCTTATGTGCCAGTAGCCTCCTATCATGTGCCAGTAGCCCCATTATGTGCCAGTAGCCCCCCTTATGTGCCAGTAGCTCCCCTTATGTGCCAGTAGCCCCCCTTATATGCCAGTAGCCCCCCTTATGTGCCAGTAGTCCCCCTTATGTGCCAGTAGCTCCCCCTATCATGTGCCAGTAGTCCCCCTTATGTGCCAGTAGCCCCCCTTATGTGCCAGTATTCCCCCCTATAATGTGCCAGTAGCCCCCCTTATGTGCCAGTAGCCCCCCTTATGTGCCAGTAGCCTCCTATCATGTTCCAGTAGCCCCCCTTATGTGCCAGTAGCCTATCATGTGCCAGTAGCCCCCCTTATATGCCAGTAGCCCCCCTTATGTGCCAGTAGCTCCCCTTATGTGCCAGTAGCCCCCCTTATGTGCCAGTAGCCTCCTATTATGTGCCAGTATTCCCGCTTATATGCCAGTAGCCCCCCTTATGCGCCAGTAGTCCCCCTTATGTGCAAGTAGCCCCCCTATCATGTGCCAGTAGTCCCCCTTATGTGCCAGTAGCTCCCCCTATCATGTGCCAGTAGTCCCCCTTATGTGCCAGTAGCCCCCCTTATGTGCCAGTAGTCCCCCTTATGTGCCAGTAGCCCCCCTTAGGTGCCAGTAGCCTCCTATCATGTGCCAGTAGCCCCATTATGTGCCAGTAGCCCCCCTTATGTGCCAGTAGCCCCCCTTATATGCCAGTAGCCCCCCTATCATGTGCCAGTAGCCTATCATGTGCCAGTAGCCCCCCTTATATGCCAGTAGCCCCCCTTATGTGCCAGTAGCCCCCCTTATGTGCCAGTAGCTCCCCTTATGTGCCAGTAGCCCCCCTTATGTGCCAGTAGCCCCCGCTTATATGCCAGTAGCCCCCCTTATGCGCCAGTAGTCCCCCTTATGTGCCAGTAGCCCCCCTATCATGTGCCAGTAGTCCCCCTTATGTGCCAGTAGCTCCCCCTATCATGTGCCAGTAGTCCCCCTTATGTGCCAGTAGCCCCCCTTATGTGCCAGTAGTCCCCCTTATGTGCCAGTAGCCCCCCTTAGGTGCCAGTAGCCTCCTATCATGTGCCAGTAGCCCCATTATGTGCCAGTAGCCCCCCTTATGTGCCAGTAGCCTCCTATCATGTGCCAGTAGCCCCCCTTATGTGCCAGTAGCCCCCTTATGTGACAGTAGCCCGCTTATATGACAGTACCCCCCTTATGTGAAAGTAGTTACCATTATGTGCCAGTAGCCCCCTTATGTACCAGTAGCCCCCTTATGTGCCAGTAGCCCCCTCTCATGTGCCAGTAGCCCCCTCTCCATGTGCCAGTAGTCCCCCTTATGTGCTAGTAGCCCCCCTATCATGTGCCAGTAGTCCCCTTATGTGCCAGTAGCCCCCCTAATGTGCCAGTAATCCCCCTATCATGTGCCAGTAGCCCCCCTTATGTGCCAGTAGCCCCCCTTATGTGCCAGCAGCCCCCCTTATGTGCCAGTAGTCCCCCTTATGTGCCAGCAGCCCCCCATCATGTGCCAGTAGCCCCCTTATGTGCCAGCCGCCCCCCTTTTGTGCCAGTATTGTAATTTGTACATATATATAAAAAAAAAATTATACTTACCTCCTCCACCGATGCGATGCAGGCCTCTTCCGGCCTGTGTCCCTCGCTGGCTAAGGTGGCGCGATGACGTCATTGCGCCGCCTGCACCGGCCTCTGATAGGCTGCCAGCCTAGTGCTGGCAGCCTATCAGAGGAACAGGGAGGGGACACACCTCTCCCTCCCCTGCCGCAGCACAGACATTTGAATCGCCGTCCTGAGGACGGGGATACAGATGACTATAGAGATGAGTGAGCGCTTCCATAACGGAAGCGCAGCGCTCATCTCCTGCTGTGCCCTGCCGGCGCCCCCATTCTGACAGCGCCCCGGGCGGCTACCCGGCCCGCCCAGTCCAAGAAACGGCCCTGGCCTAATGTTTGGGGCCTGTACCCCACTGGCCTGCAGTAAAATTGATATCCAATGACCGTCTAATATACCTCCAGCCACTTAATCACTTGATGTTTTCTGTCCGCTGAATGCCTAATGTTTGGGGCCTGTACTCCCGTGGCCTAAAACAAAAAAAATTTAGCGTCCAGCAGGGCACATTTTTGAGAGTTTCCCTTTAAGACGCATAAAAATGGCCCCTGATTAAAATACATATTTTTTGTGGGAATTTTTGATCCCCCTCTGGTGTGTGACTGTCCATGGTGTGGGACTATTCATGCACTTCTAGTAAGTATTTGGTGGCTGCAAATATGACCTGAAGTTTTTCCAGGTTCGCCTGCCATTAAAGTGAATGGGGCCCGCCACGAACTTGCAGTTTGCGAACATTTGATCGCGTTCACAGGATCGCGTTCGTGAATCGTTTGGGCCGATGTTCGTCCATCACTAGCGTTCACACGATCGCGTTCGTGAATCGTCTGGGCCGATGTTCATCCATCACTACTAGCTTTGCCTTCTAGCACAACTGCAGCTGCTGCAGACCTCAAAAGCAACTACCTGCTACACATTTCTTTCATTTTTTTCAATTTTAACAGAAATAATTTTTTTGCTGAGGAGTTGGGGGTGGAATAAGTGCAAAACTGATACTGTATATAATGACATTGTACAATCTGCTCTTTCTGTCAAAACAATAAAATTGTTAATTATAAAAAAAAACCTGTACTGTAACACATTCTACCATCAATGTAGCATTTTTAACCCTTTCTCCCGACAGCCCAACATAAATTTTAACCTTCAGATGCCATTTTAACATTTTTTTTATTTAACATCTTTATTCTATGAAAAGCAAATACACAACGTACAATTAAAGCTTATTAAAAATTTTCTTAACTTTTCCCACTTAACCCCATTATCCCCCCCCCCTCACCCTGCGATGCGTCCACCCCCCCCCCCCCTCAAAAGGAAATAAGGAGAAGGGAAGAGGGAAGAGCGAGAAAAAATAAATAAATAAATATATTTCAGATACGGTCCTATCAGAACTACCAGCCGTCCCATATCTTAACTCATTTCTGTAATCCACCTCTCTGCTTATAAAGAATCCGTTCATAGGTTTTCACCTTATTAACCAGGTTTATCCAATTGTTTACTATTGGCCAGGCTCCTGATTAGTCGGAACTGGTTTGCACGTCATGCCCCAGAGGTAATTTTCTGCCTAGTAGAATCTTTTGGGGTTTATGGCTACTTAATGTGGAAAGATCATTTAGTAAAAACTATTGTGGCTCAAGAGGAATCTGTACTTTTAATTTGGGGTGAGGAGATTGTTAATACCACTCCAGTATGCCCGAGTTCTGGGCATGCCCAGATCATATGTAGATAATCCGCACCATCAGTATCACATCGAGGACACTTGGAGGTATCTCTTATTCCACACTTATTTAACAAATAGGGGTAACATATAATCTGTGATAAATGTTAAACTGTACTATAACATGATTAAGTTATGAGAAAGTACATCTGGATTAGTGAAAATGCTCCCCCACCCTACCATTTGTATATTTGGGCAGTCCCATCTCCCAGGCCTTCTGCCCTGGTGATTGTGTCTCAGAAAACCCTGACTTAATTAATAATTTCAAAGGAATAGATGGGCACTCTAATATCCGGAACACAAATTAATAATGTTTTTACGGCGATACCAGATGTGTGACACTTTTTGCAGCCTAGATGCGCAAAGGGGCCCACATTCCTTTTATGAGGGAATTTTAGACATTTGGATCCCAGACTTCTTCTCACGCTTTAGGGCCCCTAAATGCCAGGGCAGTATAAATACCCATATGTGACCCCATTTTGGAAAGAAGACACCCCAAGGTATTCAATTAGGGGCATGGCGAGTTCATAGAATTTTTATTTTTTTTGGCACAAGTTAGCGGAAATTGATATATTTTATTTTTCTCACAAAGTCTCCCTTTCCGCTAACTTGGGACAAAAATTTCAATCTTTCATGGACTCAATATGCCCCTCACAGAATACCTGGGGGTGTCTTCTTTCCGAAATGGGGTCACATGTGGGGTATTTATACTGCCCTGGCATTCTAGGGGCCCTAAAGCGTGAGAAGAAGTCTGGAATATAAATGTCTAAAAATTTTACGCATTTGGATTCCGTGAGGGGTATGGTGAGTTCATGTGAGATTTTATTTTTTGACACAAGTTAGTGGAATATGAGACTGTAAGAAAAAAATATATATTTCCGCTAACTTGGGCCAAAAAAATGTCTGAATGGAGCCTTACAGGGGGGGTGATTAATGACAGGGGGGTGATCAATGACAGGGGGGTGATCAGGGAGTCTATATGGGGTGATCACCCCCCTGTCATTGATCACCCCCCTATAAGGCTCCATTCAGATGTCCGTATGTGTTTTGCGGATCCGATCCATGTATCCGTGGATCCGTAAAAAACATACGGACATCTGAATGCAGCCTTACAGGGGGGTCAGCAATGACAGGGGGGTGATCAATGACAGGGGGGTGATCAGGGAGTCTATATGGGGTGATCACCCCCCTGTCATTGATCACCCCCCTATAAGGCTCCATTCAGATGTCCGTATGTGTTTTGCGGATCCAATCCATGTATCCGTGGATCCGTAAAAAACATACGGACGTCTGAATGCAGCCTTACAGGGGAGTGATCAATGACAGGGGGGTGATCAATGACAGGGGGGTGATCAGGGAGTCTATATGGGGTGATCACCCCCATCATTGATCACCCCCCTGTAAGGCTCCATTCAGACGTCCGTATGTGTTTTGCGGATCCGATCCATGTATCAGTGGATCCGTAAAAATCATGCAGATGTCTGAATGGAGCCTTACAGGGGAGTGATCAATGACAGGGGGGTGATCAGGGAGTCTATATGGGGTGATCACCCCCCTGTCATTGATCAACCCCCTGTAAGGCTCCATTCAGACGTCCGCATGATTTTTTACGGATCCGATCCATCTATCAGTGGATCCGTAAAAAATCATGCGGACGTCTGAATGGAGCTTTACAGGGGATGGTTAAATAACAGGGGGGTGATCAATGACAGGGGGGTGATCAGGGAGTCTATATGGGGTGATCACCCCCGTCATTGATCACCCCCCTGTAAGGCTCCATTCAGACGTCCGCATGATTTTTACGGATCCGATCCATGTATCAGTGGATCCGTAAAAATCATGCGGACGTCTGAATGGAGCCTTACAGGGGAGTGATCAATGACAGGGGGGTGATCAATGACAGGGGGGTGATCAGGGAGTCTATATGGGGTGATCAGGGGTGATCAGTGGTTCATAAGGGGTTAATAAGTGACAGGGGGGGTGTAGTGTAGTGTAGTGTAGTGGTGTTTGTTGCTACTTTACTGAGCTACCTGTGTCCTCTGGTGGTCGATCCAAGCAAAAGGGACCACCAGAGGACCAGGTAGCAGGTATATTAGACGCTGTTATCAAAACAGCGTCTAATATACCTGTTAGGGGTTAAAAAAATCGCATCTCCAGCCTGCCAGCGAATGATCGCCGCTGGCAGGCTGGAGATCCACTCTCTTACCTTCCGATCATGTGAACGCGCGCGCCTGTGTGCGCGCGTTCACAGGAAATCTCGGCTCACGCGAGATGACGCGTATATGCGTCGCTGAGCGCAGGGTTGCCGCCTCCGGACCGCAATCCTGTGTTAGGCGGTCCGGAGGCGGTTAATGTGGAAAGATCATTTAGTAAAAACTATTGTGGCTCAAGAGGAATCTGTACTTTTAATTTGTGGGTGAGGAGATTGTTAATACCACTCCAGTATGCCCCGAGTTCTGGGCATGCCCAGATCATATGTAGATAATCCGCACCATCAGTATCACATCGAGGACACTTGGAGGTATCTCTTATTCCACACTTATTTAACCAAATAGGGGTAACATATAATCTGTGACAAATGTTAAACTGTACTATAACATGATTAAAGTTATGAGAAAGTACATCTGGATTAGTGAAAATGCTCCCCCACCCTACCATTTGTATATTTGGGCAGTCCCTCTCCCAGGCCTTCTGCCCTGGTGATTGTGTCTCAGAAAACCCTGACTTAATTAATAATTTCAAAGGAATAGATGGGCACTCTAATATCCGGAACACAAATTTGGTTTATTCACACTATTTATATTTATTGATACATATGATAATAATTCCAAGTACGTAAAATTATTCCAGATCAGGAATATATATGGACCGTCTAATTAATATATCCGAAAACCAAAAATCATAAATAAAATGCAGGCCTGTAAATACACAATAAAATGCACAATAAAATGCAATAAAATACTGATAGTATCAATTTGCTGAGATAGCTACACAATAAGTTATTGTGGGTTGAATGGAATGGCTGCTCAGATTAGTTTAGCCAAGTCCATCCAGTCGGCAAACAAATAGAGGCTCCTGCTGCAATATTCTGGTAAGGTGGTGACTGAATATGTGAAGTCAATATGAATCTCCGCCCTGTGGAAAAAAATGAGGAAAAGAACACAAAGTCCAAAAGTGCTAGTAAAAAGTTCTGGTAATACAGAGGTGCCAAAAATAGAAAAAAACACTATTAATCAATCCAAGTCCATCTGTGTTAAAGTAATTTTTTAAACATGCATGGGAATCCACTAGGGTACATTATATTGTGTTGCTGTGCTTAAAACAATAAGTTATTCAGTCACTATAATAGTTCTTGTATTGCCCACAGTCTACAGGGGCTCAGCAATATTGGTAGCAAGATAGTGTTTCACTCGTAGCCGCTTTCCTGGAAATGTAACTATTTACTACAGTGTTGCAATCCAAATGATTTGAGTTCAACACTATAGGCTAACCGCAATTATCTAGCAGGAGAGTTCCATACCGAATGTTCGACAATATTCAGCACTATTTGAATGTCATACGGTGGAGTAGTACTCACGCTTGGTGGTGATGTCCAGTCTGTAGCTTGGGTGAAAGGCAAGCTTACCTTTTAGGAGCAGATTGCAAGATTACCTTACTGCTATATACCGAGTCTGTGTAGTCCGTTTTGGCTGTTGCACAGATCCGGCTGCAGGTCAAAGGTCTCTCTCTGCTTTTGCCATAGTCAATTCACGGTCTAATCCTCTGTTTGAAGTGGGCGTTTCTCATATCCTCCGCATCGCCCGTACAGGTGGTTTGATTGCACCGGCTTCCTGGTGTTATCCGTAGGTTACCAGACTATGGCCAATAGATCTGGAACTCCTTTATTCCGTGAAAGCGCTTTCTCCAGATAACAGCACTGTTATTATTCTAGTTTTGCCGGTTCATTGCCAGAATCAGGTTTCTTATCTTTCCACGCCAGACGCGTATCGAAGGTTATGCTACCTTCTTCCTCAGTAGCTTTGTAAGAACTGTCTGGCTGTCCGTCTTTTATTCCTATAACCTCCAAAAGGGCTCCATATTAACTCTGGGGTGGATCTGGTGGATCTGGCATTATTAAATGGGCTTCTCCTTGCATTGCGGTTTCATTGCGTTTCTTTTGCGTTTTTTTGTGGATTAATGCGTTTTTTGTTCCACAGTATCTTTAGCCTACAAATAATGCTTTCTATAGATTATTTTTAAGAAAGCTATTTGCGTTCTCACACTTTGTGTACTATTATATCAGATAGATATTAAAAGGATGATAGACCAGACTGCTGAACAAAAGACCCCACAGAAGAATTCTCCAGAATATTGACCCAATATTGTGAAAAAGGCCTTGATGATGGGCTATTAACTAAACATGAATCAGATTTCATTTTGGGGACCCAACAGAGGCTACCCGTTTTTTATTGTCTGCCAAAAATACATAAAAATATGATTGATCCACCAGGCCGCCCGATAATATCGGGTATAGAGTCTTTGACATCCAATTTGTCCCAGTACATCGACCAATTAATTCAACCTACGGTCAAGAACACCCAAGCTTACATCAAAGACACCACACAGATTGTCCAAATCTTGGAGAATTTGAAGGTGGAGCCAAATTGGCTGATAGGGACCTTGGATGTGCAATCACTCTATACCGTTATTAATCACGAACAGGGCATAAACAACATGAGATCACAACTTAAAAACCATGGGAACCTAAAGGACAAACAAATAGAATTCTTAGCAGAAGGTGTTAGACATATACTAACACACAATTATTTCTTCTTCAAGGGGGCTTATTACCTCTAGATCTGGGGCACTACCAGATATGCCAACCTTTATATGGCACAATAGGAACAGGAGACCATCATACCCAGGCTGGGGTCGGATCTGGTTCTCTGGCAGCGCTACATCGATGATGTCATTTTTATCTGGCAAGGAGGCGAAAAAGGCCTGCATACCTTCTTAGAAGAGATTAATAATAATATATATAACCTTAAGTTTTCATCTAATATCAACCAAGACCACACAGAGTTTCTAGACATACTTATTACCACCCAAGTAGACCATTACGTATGTACTACTTACCAGAAAAAGGTGGCTAAAAACAGCTTTATCCTCTTCTCCAGCTGTCATCTACCTTCTTGGTTGATGAACATACCCACAGGACAGTTCCGCAGGATTAAGAGGAATTGTACCAATGGGGATAAATTTGAGGAGGAAGCCATCAGTATGAGGAAACAATTTCTGGCTAAAAACTGTCCAGATACAGTGGTCGACAATGCTTTGCCAAAGTCAGGGAAATGGACAGAAATCAGTTTTTTGTGGCTAATCACATTGATGTTGAGAAAAAACCCAGTGAAGATAAATTTCGTATAATACTACCATGTAACGCATAATATAAAAAGATTGAGCGTATTATAAAAAATCACTGGCATCTGATTCATAAGGATAAGATCATAGGCCTTCTAGTCCCGCTAGTACCGGAGATAGTATACACTAAAGCCCCTAATTTGGGCTTAAAAATAGCACCATCTATTAAACATAAGACAAGGGATAATGGATCCATTAACAAATGGCTAAAAAGAAGCGGGTTCCATAGATGTGGGTGTTGTGTTAACTGCAAAAAATACATCCTTTGCTAGAAAAACCACAAGAGTTAACTCAACACAAAACACGTTCTCCCTTGAGATCAAAAATCTCCTTACATGCAATAGTTCTAACGTCATCTACATAATTGAATGCACGTGTGGCAAACAATATATTAGTAGGACTAAGAGACCATTGAAAATTAGAATAGTGGAACATATAAATAATATAAAAAAGGGATATGAAAAGCATGTACTATCCAAGCATTTCAAACTGATGCACAACCAAGACCCAAAAACCCTCAGATTTGCAACATTCGAACAGATAGATTGCCATTGGAGGGGAGGGAATCATATTGCATGAATGTCCAGGGCGGAATCCAGGAGAATTTTTGAGTTCGGCAGTTTGGCGCCAGCGGGGCTCGAAATTTTTGGGTTTCTAAAATTGGGGTGGGCGCCTTCGGTTCATGGGGGGTACCAGTCTGGCTGTTTATCAGCACTGTGACCCCCCCTAACCTGGAGGCCCCCACCCCCATTCCATCATTCGCAGGATCCTAATATATCATCTGTGAATAATCAAAAGACCAATACATTATAACATCAATTTTTTATAGCAAATGACTCCCTGAGGATATATATTTTACTGTATTCCACTCTTGATCCCGTATTATGTATCTGTTTCTAATAAAAAAAATCGCCTGGGGTTATGATCAGGCATTTATGGATTATGATGACAGTTTTCCCGATATATCCATGGAAAGGTTTTTCCATGGTATATACTATAATGGCTACTACGATAGCGAGATATAGCACCATGATGACACATCCTATATCTATATTATTATATTTTTACATTTTGCATGGTTTTAACATTTTCTTAATAAATATTATATACAAGGAATAGGATTTGATATGACCGTTTACCAAATTAATCTATGAAGATATATTAGCTAGAGATGTTTCAAAGTGGAAAATTCACCAATTCCCAAAAAACGCTAAGTAAATACAATTAGCGTGGTAGTGGGTTATATATTTATGGTGATGCACATCTACTATTACACCTTTATAGCTGTATATAACTTTATTTATTATTATTTTCTAATTTTATTTTCATATTTATATATTTTTATATGTAAGAATTAAATATAGAAGTGGGGCACTCTCTATAAGTAAAGGGATCCTTTATTAAACATACAAAATTCAGAGTAAAATTGACAATGTATATCGCAGTAATAAAGTAACAGTATAAAAATCGGCAGAGAATAATCGGTCAATATAATGATAAAAATTCAATAAGGTATTAAAACCTAAAATGATAAAATCGACAAGAAATGGATCCCAGCATACAATTAATATAAAAGACAATGCTTAGAATATTCGATAAATAATCGAGGGAAGATGGTCATAAGAGTCACTGGTAGTTATTCAATGCGTATTTCCTATGCGAAATATTATGAATAATTGCTTTCTGCCGAATAGTTAGAATAATCGGCTCATGGCCAGTCCTTTAACACACATGTATAGTAATAGCCAAACTTCAGCGTGTATGTAGCAAATAAGTAATTGATGTAGACAATGTTTCAATTGCTCATACGCAAAGTGGCGTCCCGCTGTATTTATATAGAGAGCGATCGCTTAGTTGCAAAGTTGGATATGCGCAGTCTTACCAGAAGGTCTTGTTACTGGACTGTAAGCCCTCGACTCGGCGTGTTTTCCTTTGGGATTCCGGTCTCAAGGGCTGCTTATTCAAATTCAAATTTGGCGCCAAAGGGGGTTGTTGAATACACGTGGTCTTGGTATCTTTCGTGTAGTGGTAATTTCTCACTTTGGCGATTCGTTTTTCATGCAATGGTGTCCAGGGCTCCTCAGTCTGGCAATATCCTTTCTCCAGATGGGGGGATTAATACCAGACGCATTTTGGGGTTTTAAGACGGTGACCCCTTCCTCAGTGGTTAACATCCCCCTGCTCATGCTCCATTTTTATAGTGGATGAGGATTGTGTAAAGAACTGGTCTGGAATACGATCTTTTTGGGATTGGGATCTTTAAATGTCGGATTATCCAAAATATATGTATTTCCAATTCCAAAAACATATATTTCTAACTTTAAGGGCATATATTGATAATGTTATTCTTCTCTCTTATACATACAATAATCATACTTCTAAAGATATGCGGATATTATATAAATAAATAAAAACGTCAAAAAACATGATAACAGTTGATTCAATAAAAGGGCTTTCATACAGTTGTTCAACATCCTCTCTGGAATTATATGGTATAAAAAACGCACCAATATCGCATGCGGTTTTGATGCGGTTTAGGTGCGTTTTTTCTAAAAATTGGATATTTCTTGAGATTTTTCAAAAGGGATTCAATTTTCGTGATCCCAACTGTCTTACAGCAATCTAAAAAGGGGTAAAGGCATCTTTAGTTCATTTTATATTTTATATTTTCAAAAACCTTTCATACAGTTGTTCAACATCCTCTCTAGAGTTATATAGTATAAAAAACGCACCGATATCGCATGCGGTTTTAAAGCGGTTTAGGTGTGTTTTTTCCAATTTTTTTTTGTATTTATCAAAAGGGATTCGATTTTCATAATCCCAACTGTCTTGCAATAGTCTAAAGAGGGTAAACACATGCATTACATTGGCTGTAGAGTTATTGGATGGGGGCCAAATGTAGAGGAAAAACTGGACGGATTAATATATCGTCCAGTTAATCATCGACAGATGGCGCCCATCCTATACGGTTGTAATGTATTTAGTTCAAAAATTTGCTTCGTTTCTAGACGTGACATTTTCTTTACGTGGTTCCCACCCCTCCAATCCTTTTGTACTTTGTCAATTGCTGTAAACCTCAAACACGAGGGGTCTTGATTGTGTGTTGTTTTAAAATGGTATGATAATGAGTGGTTTTCAAAACCTTTCCTTATATTGCCGACGTGTTCTGCAATGCGTTTTTTTAAAGTTCTCTTAGTTCTCCCCACATATTGGAGCTTGCTTGGGCATTCGATCACGTATATCACGTCTTCTGTGCTACAGGTGAGGAATTCGCTAATTTTATGGCAATGTTTGTTTGTAGTTGATCTGACTTCTATTGTTTTTTTAGGAAACAAAGTTAATTTCCAATTATTACTTCCGCCACAGCGGAAAAAACCCTGGATATTTGCCCAAGATTGGATTGTGGGAGTACGGGTTCTCTTCTTCTGAACAGTAGGTGCTATTTGTATGCTCAGATTAGGGGCCTTAGTGAAAATAATTTTAGGTTTAGATGGTATCAATGTGTTTAATGTCTTATCTTTTTTCAATAAGTGCCAATGTTTATTAACAATGAATAGAATTTTCCTAAAGTCCCTATTAAAGGGCAAAATCAGACGTAAATTAGAATCCATTGTATTGACTTCCTGTTTTTTTGGGGGGCTAAAAAACTCCTCCCTATCCATTTCTCTTACTTTACTAAGAGCTGAATTTAAAATTTCTATGGGGTATTTTTTTATCTAAAAATTGGTCTGTCATGATTTTGGCTTCCTTTTTAAATTCTACGTTCAATGTAAAGTTACGTTTTGCCCTACATAGTTGTCCTTGTGGGATGTTAACTAACCAATTAGGGAGATGACAGCTATTGAATAAAATATAGCTATTACAAGCTGTAGGTTTGACAAAAGTTGTGCATTGCAGTTTACCCTCTTGATTTAAAATCTTTATATCTAAAAATTCCAGTGATGTTTGGCTAGTATTGCCCGTGAAGGTCAAATTCCACTCATTTACATTAATATCTTCTAAAAATTGATTCAAAGAATCCCTGTCGCCCTGCCAGATAAAAAATATATCGTCAATATATCGTTGCCAGAGCACCAGGCTCGTCCCCAGTTTGGGTTGAATGTTCTCATGTTCCCATTATGCCATGAATAAATTAGCATAACTGGGGGCGAACCTGGTGCCCATGGCTGTCCCTTGCATCTGTATATAAAAGTCTCCTGCAAAATTAAAATAATTATGTGTTAAAATAAAATCTATATACTCAACTACATACTCGATTTGTGTTTGATTCAAGGTCCCCTCTATATACTCAACTACATACTCGATTTGTGTTTGATTCAAGGTCCCCTCCAACGTAAGTTGGGATATAACTGATTTTTTGCCCTGTTCATGTTTGATCACAGTATAAAGTGATTGGACGCCGAGGGTACCCATAATCCAGTTTTCATTGAAATGCAATGATTCTATAGTTTTTATAATCTGTGTGGTATCTCTAACGTATGAAGGGACTTTTTTTACCCTAGATTGTAATATCTTGTCCACATATTTAGATAGATTCGAGGTCAGTGATCCAATCCCCGATATAATTGGGCGACCAGGTGGGTTGAATTTGTCCTTATGGACCTTTGGCAGGCAATAAAAAACAGGGATACGTGGGAATTTGTTGATTAAAAAATTCTGTTCATCTTCATTTAAAATACCAATTTCTCTACCTCTAATGCACAATGTTTTAAGTTCTGCCAAAAATAATTCTGTTGGGTCATTTGGGACTTTTTTGTATGTGTTGCTGTCCGAAAGTTGACATAGACATTCAAAATTGTATTTATCTAAGTCCTGCACCATTATTGTTCCTCCTTTATCCGCAGGGCGGATGACAATATTTTCTTCTTTTTGTAATTCTTTTAGAGCTTTAACTTCCGCATTTGTTACGTTGTTACGTTTATATCTGATTTTTTCTTTTAGTTTGCGGATATCGTGTTCAACACATTCTTTGAAACTCGCCATTTCTTGGCTTATCTCATTTCTTGGATATTTTTGGGGTTCTTTAAAAAATATTTTTTTTAGACAGAGACGTATCATAAATTTTTTCGACACCAATAAAGGTGTCGAACTTATTTAATTTATTGGTGGGGTCAAATTTGAGACCTTTGTGTAATAAAGTGACTTGTGCATTGGTTAGATTTTTTGTGCTCAAATTGATGATAATCATGCACTAGAACACCTTCCTAATTAAAATATACCTTTTATTAATAGTAAACTAAAATCTGGCCTACAGCCGGACTACACATAGCAGGAGAGTCAGCAAGACATACAATACAATACTATAATCAATGAGACAAGGGGTACACTGGTAGTACATGTGACAACATCCAGAAAAGGAATCCTTGACATGTATATGGAAGACGGCTGAGGAATCATTTGCGATACAAAAAACGACAATGATAGCTCAATGATGACCTGATATTGGTGGGGCCATCATAAATAAACAGTAATGCAATATGGTCAATTGACTTGACATATATTCCGCGGTTATACACGGTTTGCTGAATTACTATGCATATATTCCGTGAAAATTCACGCGTTGCTGAAATACTGAAAAAAGGTTTTGTGGTTACTCACGGTTTGCTGAGATATCAGTAGGTATAGAACTTAACGGTTTGCTGAGATGTCAGTGGGTGTAGTTCTCAATAACCAGGTGGGGAACCAACACTGGTGAATGAAGCAATCAGGTAGATATTTAACATTACTGTTAACCAGGATGGTCCGGAGGCCGTAATATTAGTGCAGCTCAGAAACGTAATGTCCAATAAGCAGTCAAATCCTATCCTACATAAATCCCTCCGTGACCCTAATTAAGCTCAGCCCAGGGACACCCCTTAAAGGTAGAGGTTCCCTGTCCTCGTGCCTAATCTGACTCTCCCTGTATGCCCCTATCCTCATTAACCAATAGTATATAACATAACAGACACACTGAAGAAAACAACTGAAAAAAACACAAATCCCAACGTTACGTTTCCCCAGCCAGTATGACTTCTGTCTGGTTCGTCAGGGGAAGTGGAGAACAATACTCCAGCAGCAGTGTCTCACAATGGAGATTTTCAATTTAGCGGCCCTCAATCGAGATTCTCCAGGAATAGGAGCCCAGATGTAGGCAATAGATGACCGGTGTCCCCAGATCCTATTCAAAATCAGCACCTTATAAAGTATCCTCCCCCAGTTAGTCCCTCCCCTTTAGACAATTACTTTCTTAGTATAGATTAGAGAGTGCAAATGATATCATGAGCGATATCTTATAGTATAATTATCAGCCCCCATATGTATAACAATACTGTATTTATAAGGAAAAGATCTTAAAGCACCTTAAAATTGAATGCCCCATTGGTACAGCATGTGAACGCCGATTTGGAACGCATATGCGTTCCAAAGACCGGAAGTGATGTATTAAACTGGAAGTGACGTACCGGAAGTGACGTACATAGTGCTGCTCCGATAACCGGAAGTTGCTCTGGAACGCAAATTGCGTTCCACAATGCGATTATGAGTAGAGTTGAGCGAACACCTGGATGTTCGGGTTCAAGAAGTTCGGCCGAACTTCCCGGAAATGTTCGGGTTCGGGATCCGAACCCGAACCGAACTTAGTCCCGAACCCCATTAAAGTCAAAGGGGACCCGAACTTTTGGGCACTAAAAAGGCTGTAAAACAGCCCAGGAAAGAGCTAGAGGGCTGCAAAAGGCAGCAACATGTAGGTAACTCCCCTGCAAACAAATGTGGATAGGGAAATGAATTAAAATAAAAATTAAAAAAATAAAAATGACCCAATATCAATTGGACAGAGGTCCCATAGCAGAGAATCTGGCTTCACGTCAGCAGAGAATCAGTCTCTTCATGCCATGGTAAGAATCTGGCTTCATGTCAGCAGAGAATCAGTCTCTTCATGCCATAGCAGAGAATCTGGCTTCATGTCACCCACCACTGGAAGAGGCCACTGTCACATATTTAGGCCCCGACACCCAGACAGAGGAGAGCGGTCCCGTAACAGAGAATCTGGCCTTATGTCAGCGCAGAATCTGTCTTCATGTCATAGCAGAGAATCAGGCTTCACGTCACCCACCACTGGAACAGGCCACTGTCACACATTTAGGCCCAGGCAGAGGAGAGAGGTCCCGTAACAGAGAATCTGGCCTTATGTCAGCGCAGAATCTGTCTTCATGTCATAGCAGAGAATCAGGCTTCACGTCACCCACCACTGGAACAGGCCACTGTCACACATTTAGGCCCCGGCACCCAGACAGAGGAGAGGTTCATTCAACTTTGGGTTGCCCCACAATATAATGGTAAAATGAAATTAAAAATAGTATTGAATGAGGAAGTGCCCTGGAGTAGAATAATATATTGTTAAGGGGAGGTAGTTAATATCTAATCTGCACAAGGGATGGACAGGTCCTGTGGGATCCATGCCTGGTTCATTTTTATGAACGTCAGCTTGTCCACATTGGCTGTAGACAGGCGGCTGCGTTTGTCTGTAATGACGCCCCCTGCCGTGCTGAATACACGTTCAGACAAAACGCTGGCCCCCGGGCAGGCCAGCACCTCCAAGGCATAAAAGGCTAGCTCTGGCCACGTGGACAATTTGGAGACCCAGAAGTTGAATGGGGCCGAACCATCAGTCAGTACGTGGAGGGGTGTGCACAGGTACTGTTCCACCATGTTAGTGAAATGTTGCCTCCTGCTAACACGTTCCGTATCAGGTGGTGGTGCAGTTAGCTGTGGCGTGTTGACAATACTTTTCCACATCTCTGACATGCTAACCCTGCCCTCAGAGGAGCTGGCCGTGACACAGCTGCGTTGGCGACCTCTTGCTCCTCCTCTGCCTTCGCCTTGGGCTTCCACTGGTTCCCCTGTGACATTTGGGAATGCTCTCAGTAGCGCGTCTACCAACGTGCGCTTGTACTCACGCATCTTCCTATCACGCTCCAGTGTAGGAAGTAAGGTGGGCACATTGTCTTTGTACCGGGGATCCAGCAGGGTGGCAACCCAGTAGTCCGCACATGTTAAAATGTGGGCAACTCTGCTGTCGTTGCGCAGGCACTGCAGCATGTAGTCGCTCATGTGTGCCAGGCTGCCCAGAGGTAAGGACAAGCTGTCCTCTGTGGGAGGCGTATCGTCATTGTCCTGAGTTTCCCCCCAGCCACGCACCAGTGATGGGCCCGAGCTGCTTTGGGTGCCACCCCGCTGTGAACATGCTTCATCCTATCCTCCTCCACCTCCTCCTCATCCTCGTCCTCCTCGTCCTCCAGTAGTGGGCCCTGTCTGGCCACATTTGTACCTGGCCTCTGGTGTTGCAAAAAACCTCCCTCTGAGTCACTTCGAAGAGACTGGCCTGAAAGTGCTAAAAATGACCCCTCTTCCTCCTCTTCCTCCTGGGCCACCTCCTCTTCCATCATCGCCCTAAGTGTTTTCTCAAGGAGACATAGAAGTGGTATTGTAACGCTGATAACAGCGTCATCGCCACTGGCCATGTTGGTGGAGTACTCGAAACAACGCAACAGGGCACACAGGTCTCGCATGGAGGCCCAGTCATTGGTGGTGAAGTGTGTCTGATCCGCAGTGCGACTGACCCGTGCGTGCTGCAGCTGAAACTCCACTATGGCCTGCTGCTGCTCGCACAGTCTGTCCAGCATATGCAAGGTGGAGTTCCACCTGGTGGGTACGTCGCATATGAGGCGGTGAGCGGGAAGGCCGAAGTTACGCTGTAGCGCAGACAGGCGAGCAGCGGCAGGGTGTGAACGCCGGAAGCGCGGACAGACGGCCAGCACTTTATGCAGCAGCTCTGACATGTCGGGGTAGTTGCGAATGAACTTCTGCACCACCAAATTCAGCACATGCGCCAGGCAAGGGATGTGCGTCAAACCGGCTAGTCTCAGAGCTGCAACGAGATTTCGCCCATTATCGCACACCACCAGGCCGGGCTTGAGGCTCACCGGCAGCAACCACTCATCGGTCTGTTGTTCTATACCCCGCCACAACTCCAGTGCGGTGTGGGGCCTGTCCCCCAAACATATGAGTTTCAGAATGGCCTGCTGACGTTTACCCCGGGCTGTGCTGAAGTTGGTGGTGAAGGTGTGTGGCTGACTGGATGAGCAGGTGGAAGAAGAGGAGGAGGAAGCTGAGTAGGAGGAGGAGGAGACAGGAGGCAAAGAATGTTGCCCTGCGATCCTTGGCGGCGGAAGGACGTGCGCCAAACAGCTCTCCGCCTGGGGCCCAGCCGCCACTACATTTACCCAGTGTGCAGTTAGGGAGATATAGCGTCCCTGGCCGTGCTTACTGGTCCACGTATCTGTGGTTAGGTGGACCTTGCCACAGATGGCGCTGCGCAGTGCACACTTGATTTTATCGGACACTTGTTTGTGCAGGGAAGGCACGGCTCTCTTGGAGAAGTAGTGGCGGCTGGGAACAACATACTGTGGGACAGCAAGTGACATGAGCTGTTTGAAGCTGTGTGTGTCCACCAGCCTAAATGACAGCATTTCATAGGCCAGTAGTTTAGAAATGGTGGCATTCAGGGCCAGGGATCGAGGGTGGCTAGGTGGGAATTTACGCTTTATCTCAAATGTTTGTGAGATGGAGAGCTGAACGCTGCCGTGTGACATGGTTGAGATGCTTGGTGACGCAGGTGGTGGTGTTGGTGGTACATCCCATGTTTGCTGGGCGGCAGGTGCCAACGTTCCTCCAGAGGAAGAGGAAGAGGCCGAGGCGGCGGCAGCAGCAGCAGAAGAGGCCGAGGCGGCGGCAGCAGCAGAAGAGGCCGAGGCGGCAGCAGCAGAAGAGGTAGCAGGGGGAGCCTGAGTGACTTCCTTGTTTTTAAGGTGTTTACTCCACTGCAGTTCATGCTTTGCATGCAGGTGCCTGGTCATGCAGGTTGTGCTAAGGTACAGAACGTTAATGCCTCGCTTCAGGCTCTGAAGGCACAGCGTGCAAACCACTCGGGTCTTGTCGTCAGCACATTGTTTAAAGAAGTGACATGCCAGGGAACTCCTTGAAGCTGCCTTTGGGGTGCTCGGACCCAGATGGCGGCGGTCAGTAGCAGGTGGACTCTCTTGGCGGCGGGTGTTCTGATTTTGCCCACTGCTCCCTCTTTTGCTACGCTGTTGACTCGGTGTCACCACTGCCTCTTCCTCCGAACTGTGAAAGTCAGTGGCACGACCTTCATTCCATGTGGGGTCTAGGACCTCATCGTCCCCTGCGTCGTCTTCCACCCAGTCTTGATCCCTGACCTCCTGTTCAGTCTGCACACTGCAGAAAGACGCAGCAGTTGGCACCTGTGTTTCGTCATCATCAGAGACGTGCTGAGGTGGTATTCCCATGTCCTCATCATCAGGAAAAATAAGTGGTTGTGCGTTAGTGCATTCTATCTCTTCCACCCCTGGGGAAGGGCTAGGTGGATGCACTTGGGAAACCCTGGCAGCAGACTCTTCAAACAGCATAAGAGACTGCTGCATAATTTGAGGCTCAGACAGTTTCCCTGATATGCATAGGGGTGATGTGACAGACCGATGTGCTTGGTTTTCATGCGCCATCTGTGCGCTTTCTGCAGAAGACTGGGTGGGAGATAATGTGAACGTGCTGGATCCACTGTCGGACACCCAATTGACTAATGCCTGTACCTGCTCAGGCCTTACCATCCTTAGAACGGCATTGGGCCCCACCAAATATCGCTGTAAATTCTGCTGGCTACTGGGACCTGAGGTAGTTGGTTCACTAGGACGTGTGGCTGTGGCAGAACGGCCACGTCCTCTCCCAGCACCAGAGGGTCCACAAACACCACCACGACCATGTCCACGTCCACGTCACTTATTAGATGTTTTCCTCATTGTTCCCGTTCACCACAATTTTGAGAATGGCAAATTTGGGAATAGTTTTTCAACCCAGAACAAAAAATGTGCTTTTACGGTCACTACAAATAACTTGACTAGCTAAAACAGTACAGATTTGGTTGAATAGAAATGTGAGGCCTGTTTTTTTTTGCGCTGTGTGACAGGTATAGGTTTAATCACAGAATCAGACTTCTATCTGCACGGTAGCGTGTGTCTTAGGTTTTTCTGAATGACACTATCAGCACCTTCAATGTAAGATATCCTTTTTGGGATAGATTTCAAGTAGGCCTCATATACCAGAAACTAGTTATTTTGAGAATGGCAAATTTGGGAATAGTTTTTCAACCCAGAACAAAAAGTCTGCTTTTACGGTCACTACAAATAACTTGACCAGCTAAAACAGTACAGATTTGGTTGAATAGAAATGTCAGGCCTGTTTTTTTTTGCGCTGTGTGACAGGTATAGGTTTAATCACAGAATCAGACTTCTATCTGCACGGTAGCGTGTGGCTTAGGTTTTTCTGAATGACACTATCAGCACCTTCAATGTAAGATATCCTTTTTGGGATAGATTTCAAGTAGGCCTCATATACCAGAAACTAGTTATTTTGAGAATGGCAAATTTGGGAATAGTTTTTTAACCCAGAACAAAAAATTTGCTTTTACGGTCACTACAAATAACTTGACCAGCTAAAACAGTACAGATTTGGTTGAATAGAAATGTCAGGCCTGTTTTTTTTTGCGCTGTGTGACAGGTATAGGTTTAATCACAGAATCAGACTTCTATCTGCACGGTAGCGTGTGTCTTAGGTTTTTCTGAATGACATTATCAGCACCTTCAATGTAAGATATCCTTTTTGGGATAGATTTCAAGTAGGCCTCATATACCAGAAACTAGTTATTTTGAGAATGGCAAATTTGGGAATAGTTTTTCAACCCAGAACAAAAAATCAGCTTTTACGGTCACTACAAATAACTTGACCAGCTAAAACAGTACAGATTTGGTTGAATAGAAATGTCAGGCCTGTTTTTTTTTGTGCTGTGTGACAGGTATAGGTTTAATCACAGAATCAGACTTCTATCTGCACGGTAGCGTGTGTCTTAGGTTTTTCTGAATGACACTATCAGCACCTTCAATGTAAGATATCCTTTTTGGGATAGATTTCAAGTAGGCCTCATATACCAGAAACTAGTTTTTTTGAGAATGGCAAATTTGGGAATAGTTTTTCAACCCAGAACAAAAAATGTGCTTTTACGGTCACTACAAATAACTTGACCAGCTAAAACAGTACAGATTTGGTTGAATAGAAATGTCAGGCCTGTTTTTTTTTGCGCTGTGTGACAGGTATAGGTTTAATCACAGAATCAGACTTCTATCTGCACGGTAGCGTGTCTCTTAGGTTTTTCTAAATGACACTATCAGCACCTTCAATGTAAGATATCCTTTTTGGGATAGATTTCAAGTACGCCTCATATACCAGAAACTAGTTATTTTGAGAATGGCAAATTTGGGAATAGTTTTTCAACCCAGAACAAAAAATGTGCTTTTACGGTCACTACAAATAACTTGACCAGCTAAAACAGTACAGATTTGGTTGAATAGAAATGTCAGGCCTGTTTTTTTTTTGCGCTGTGTGACAGGTATAGGTTTAATCACAGAATCAGACTTCTATCTGCACGGTAGCGTGTGTCTTAGGTTTTTCTGAATGACACTATTAGCACCTTCAATGTAAGATATCCTTTTTGGGATAGATTTCAAGTAGGCCTCATATACCAGAAACTAGTTATTTTGAGAATGGCAAATTTGGGAATAGTTTTTCAACCCAGAACAAAAAATGTGCTTTCACGGTCACTACAAATAACTTGACCAGCTAAAACAGAACAGATTTGGTTGAATTGAAATGTCAGGCCTGGTTTTTTTTTGCGCTGTGTGACAGGTATAGGTTTAATCACAGAATCAGACTTCTATCTGCACGGTAGCGTGTCTCTTAGGTTTTTCTGAATGACATTATCAGCACCTTCAATGTAAGATATCCTTTTTGGGATAGATTTCAAGTAGGCCTCATATACCAGAAACTAGTTATTTTGAGAATGGCAAATTTGGGAATAGTTTTTCAACCCAGAACAAAAAATCAGCTTTTACGGTCACTACAAATAACTTGACCAGCTAAAACAGTACAGATTTGGTTGAATAGAAATGTCAGGCCTGTTTTTTTTTGTGCTGTGTGACAGGTATAGGTTTAATCACAGAATCAGACTTCTATCTGCACGGTAGCGTGTGTCTTAGGTTTTTCTGAATGACACTATCAGCACCTTCAATGTAAGATATCCTTTTTGGGATAGATTTCAAGTAGGCCTCATATACCAGAAACTAGTTTTTTTGAGAATGGCAAATTTGGGAATAGTTTTTCAACCCAGAACAAAATATGTGCTTTTACGGTCACTACAAATAACTTAACCAGCTAAAACAGTACAGATTTGGTTGAATAGAAATGTCAGGCCTGTTTTTTTTTGCGCTGTGTGACAGGTATAGGTTTAATCACAGAATTAGACTTCTATCTGCACGGTAGCGTGTGTCTTAGGTTTTTCTGAATGACACTATCAGCACCTTCAATGTAAGATATCCTTTTTGGGATAGATTTCAAGTAGGCCTCATATACCAGAAACTAGTTATTTTGAGAATGGCAAATTTGGGAATAGTTTTTCAACCCAGAACAAAAAATGTGCTTTTACGGTCACTACAAATAACTTGACCAGCTAAAACAGTACAGATTTGGTTGAATAGAAATGTCAGGCCTGTTTTTTTTTGCGCTGTGTGACAGGTATAGGTTTAATCACAGAATCAGACTTCTATCTGCACGGTAGCGTGTGTCTTAGGTTTTTCTGAATGACACTATCAGCACCTTCAATGTAAGATATCCTTTTTGGGATAGATTTCAAGTAGGCCTCATATACTAGAAACTAGTTATTTTGAGAATGGCAAATTTGGGAATAGTTTTTCAACCCAGAACAAAAAATGTGCTTTTACGGTCACTACAAATAACTTGACCAGCTAAAACAGTACAGATTTGGTTGAATAGAAATGTCAGGCCTGTTTTTTTTTGCGCTGTGTGACAGGTATAGGTTTAATCACAGAATCAGACTTCTATCTGCACGGTAGCGTGTGTCTTAGGTTTTTCTGAATGACACTATCAGCACCTTCAATGTAAGATATCCTTTTTGGGATAGATTTCAAGTAGGCCTCATATACCAGAAACTAGTTATTTTGAGAATGGCAAATTTGGGAATAGTTTTTCAACCCAGAACAAAAAATATGCTTTTACGGTCACTACAAATAACTTGACCAGCTAAAACAGTACAGATTTGGTTGAATAGAAATGTCAGGCCTGTTTTTTTTTTGCGCTGTGTGACAGGTATAGGTTTAATCACAGAATCAGACTTCTATCTGCACGGTAGCGTGTGTCTTAGGTTTTTCTGAATGACACTATCAGCACCTTCAATGTAAGATATCCTTTTTGGGATAGATTTCAAGTAGGCCTCATATACCAGAAACTAGTTATTTTGAGAATGGCAAATTTGGGAATAGTTTTTCAACCCAGAACAAAAAATTTGCTTTTACGGTCACTACAAATAACTTGACCAGCTAAAACAGTACAGATTTGGTTGAATAGAAATGTCAGGCCTGTTTTTTTTTGTGCTGTGTGACAGGTATAGGTTTAATCACAGAATTAGACTTCTATCTGCACGGTAGCGTGTGTCTTAGGTTTTTCTGAATGACACTATCAGCACCTTCAATGTAAGATATCCTTTTTGGGATAGATTTCAAGTAGGCCTCATATACCAGAAACTAGTTATTTTGAGAATGGCAAATTTGGGAATAGTTTTTCAACCCAGAACAAAAAATGTGCTTTCACGGTCACTACAAATAACTTGACCAGCTAAAACAGAACAGATTTGGTTGAATTGAAATGTCAGGCCTGGTTTTTTTTTGCGCTGTGTGACAGGTATAGGTTTAATCACAGAATCAGACTTCTATCTGCACGGTAGCGTGTCTCTTAGGTTTTTCTGAATGACATTATCAGCACCTTCAATGTAAGATATCCTTTTTGGGATAGATTTCAAGTAGGCCTCATATACCAGAAACTAGTTATTTTGAGAATGGTAAATTTGGGAATAGTTTTTCAACCCAGAACAAAAAATGTGCTTTTACGGTCACTACAAATAACTTGACCAGCTAAAACAGTACAGATTTGGTTGAATAGAAATGTCAGGCCTGTTTTTTTTTGCGCTGTGTGACAGGTATAGGTTTAATCACAGAATCAGACTTCTATCTGCACGGTAGCGTGTCTCTTAGGTTTTTCTAAATGACACTATCAGCACCTTCAATGTAAGATATCCTTTTTGGGATAGATTTCAAGTAGGCCTCATATACCAGAAACTAGTTATTTTGAGAATGGCAAATTTGGGAATAGTTTTTCAACCCAGAACAAAAAATCAGCTTTTACGGTCACTACAAATAACTTGACCAGCTAAAACAGTACAGATTTGGTTGAATAGAAATGTCAGGCCTGTTTTTTTTTGTGCTGTGTGACAGGTATAGGTTTAATCACAGAATCAGACTTCTATCTGCACGGTAGCGTGTGTCTTAGGTTTTTCTGAATTACACTATCAGCACCTTCAATGTAAGATATCCTTTTTGGGATAGATTTCAAGTAGGCCTCATATACCAGAAACTAGTTATTTTGAGAATGGCAAATTTGGGAATAGTTTTTCAACCCAGAACAAAAAATGTGCTTTTACGGTCACTACAAATAACTTGACCAGCTAAAACAGTACAGATTTGGTTGAATAGAAATGTCAGGCCTGTTTTTTTTTGCGCTGTGTGACAGGTATAGGTTTAATCACAGAATCAGACTTCTATCTGCACGGTAGCATGTGTCTTAGGTTTTTCTGAATGACACTATTAGCACCTTCAATGTAAGATATCCTTTTTGGGATAGATTTCAAGTAGGCCTCATATACCAGAAACTAGTTATTTTGAGAATGGCAAATTTGGGAATAGTTTTTCAACCCAGAACAAAAAATGTGCTTTTACGGTCACTACAAATAACTTGACCAGCTAAAACAGTACAGATTTGGTTGAATAGAAATGTCAGGCCTGGTTTTTTTTTGCGCTGTGTGACAGGTATAGGTTTAATCACAGAATCAGACTTCTATCTGCACGGTAGCGTGTCTCTTAGGTTTTTCTGAATGACACTATCAGCACCTTCAATGTAAGATATCCTTTTTGGGATAGATTTCAAGTAGGCCTCATATACCAGAAACTAGTTATTTTGAGAATGGCAAATTTGGGAATAGTTTTTCAACCCAGAACAAAAAATCAGCTTTTACGGTCACTACAAATAACTTGACCAGCTAAAACAGTACAGATTTGGTTGAATAGAAATGTCAGGCCTGTTTTTTTTTTGTGCTGTGTGACAGGTATAGGTTTAATCACAGAATCAGACTTCTATCTGCACGGTAGCGTGTGTCTTAGGTTTTTCTGAATGACACTATCAGCACCTTCAATGTAAGATATCCTTTTTGGGATAGATTTCAAGTAGGCCTCATATACCAGAAACTAGTTATTTTGAGAATGGCAAATTTGGGAATAGTTTTTCAACCCAGAACAAAAAATGTGCTTTTACGGTCACTACAAATAACTTGACCAGCTAAAACAGTACAGATTTGGTTGAATAGAAATGTCAGGCCTGTTTTTTTTTTGTGCTGTGTGACAGGTATAGGTTTAATCACAGAATTAGACTTCTATCTGCACGGTAGCGTGTGTCTTAGGTTTTTCTGAATGACACTATCAGCACCTTCAATGTAAGATATCCTTTTTGGGATAGATTTCAAGTAGGCCTCATATACCAGAAACTAGTTATTTTGAGAATGGCAAATTTGGGAATAGTTTTTCAACCCAGAACAAAAAATGTGCTTTTACGGTCACTACAAATAACTTGACCAGCTAAAACAGTACAGATTTGGTTGAATAGAAATGTCAGGTCTATTTTTTAGGCGCTGGGTGACAGGCTCAACTTGCCCCTGATGTAGTATATGGCCAAAAAATAACCACACTATTGATGGTTAAATGCACTTGGGTGACACAGGCTCAGCCTGCACCAGATGTAGTATATGGCCAAAAAATAACCAGACTGTTGATGGTTAAATGCTCTTCGGTGACACAGGCTCAGCCTGCAGCTGATGTAGTATATGGCCAAAAAATAACCAGACTGTTGATGGTTAAATGCACTTCGGTGACACAAGCTCAGCCTGCAGCTGATGTAGGATATAGCACAAAATAACCACACTATTGATGGTTAAATACACTTGGTGATAGCTTGTGCTGGCGCACCACAAGTCACGAAATGGCCGCCGATCACCCCAGAAAAAAAGTGATCTAAAAACGCTCTGGGCAGCCTCAAAAAAGTGAGCAAGTCGATATTAGCACTTCAATGATCCACAGCTGCAGATCGATCACAGAATGAAGTCTTTTGGAGGAGTTAATCTGCCTAATCTCGCCCTAACGTCGCAGCTGCAACCTCTCCCTATGCTTGAATCAGCAGAGTGACGTGCAGCGCAACGTGACCCAAGCTTATATAGAGGCTGGGTCACATGCTGCACTGGCAAATCACAGCCATGCCAATAGTAGGCAAGGCTGTGATGGCCTCTTGGGGCAAGTAGTATGACGCTTGTTGATTGGCTGCTTTGCAGCCTTTCAAAAAGCGCCAAGAAAGCGCCGAACACCGAACCCGGACTTTTCACGAAAATGTTCGGGTTCGGGTCCATGTCACGGACACCCCTAGCAATATAGCTCATCCCTAGCAATATATGATTACAATCCTTTTTCATAGTTTTTATAAAATATACCTGTTTGCGGTGATTCAACTGGAGCGGTTCAGGCAGTTTGACAGCCCCTAATGTGGATGTTTTCCAGTGGTCTTCCCGACTCTTTCAGGTATGGCAAATGTGTAAATAGAATATGGCATTTATCATGACCCTGTAGGTTTTGGTCCAAACAGACCACTGAGGAAGGGGCTAGGAAAAGACCCCGAAACGCGTTTGGTTTCTAAGACTATACAGTTCGGGTTCGCTCATCCCTAATTATGAGGTTTAAGAAAGCAATGCATGCAGCTTCCAGTCATCCCACTATTTTAATAATAGGAAATACCGATATTTATAGTGTGATGTTCCTCTTTTATATAATATTTCAGTCAGGATCGATCTTATTAGAGGGAGGAATAGAATACCAATTAATCTAGGGGGAATAGGTCTAGCCAGGAAACAATGAGGATTACAATTATTTAAACTTAGGCTGGGTCACACCGGACAGGGCATTTTTTCGGCCATCCATGGGGAAAATTTAATTACAAAATACACCCCATTCCGGCAACATTATATACATTAGAGGATCACTTTTGATCCGATATTTTAAATGATGACATAATTTATAATATCAATAAAGTCACCATTGGTGGTTGGTTTATTTGGATAGAAGAGGGGGGAGCCACCCCAGAAAGCGAGGGCCCCCCAAAAATTGATGATAGAATCATTAGTGATGATCGTGTTTTCTATCTGTGTCTTCTCCCTCTTCTTTCTCCCTCCTCTCTGTATCTTTCTCTTTCCCCGTGATTCCTTGTTCTCATCCGGTGTTCCTGAGTGTTGTAGTGTTCCTGGGTCTGTGTGTTCCCGTTCCTCTAAAATTTCAAATCTATTTTGAACGGGTATAGTGAAGTCATTAGCAAATTTCTCCCTATTGTGTATATCTTCATCTTTTGTGAAATTTAGTGTGTTTGGTCTAGTTGGTGTATCTCGTTGTATTGCCTCAATATCAGAATTTATTTTATTCATTCTACTTTCATAGCTAATTTCTCACTCAATTATATCCAGATTGATGCATAATCTGGACTGAAAGGTCAGAAACTCTGTGTTCTGTGGTAGTTTGTCTACCACTGGACGTAATTCATTTATCTTATTGGATGTTTCTGCCAGAATTTCCAATCTTCTTTTAATAATCAGTTTGATAAGGGAAAGGGAGTGTTCATGTAACATCTCATCCCATTCTCTTATGAAAATCTGGATAGAATTGAGCGAGAAATCATAGACAAAAAAACGAAGAAAATTAGCTATGAAAGTAGAATGAATAAAAGATATTCTGATATTGAGGCAATACAACGAGATACACCAACTAGACCAAACACACAAAATTTCACACAAGATGAAGATATACACAATAGGGAGAAATTTTCTAATGACTTCACTATACCCATTCAAAATAGATTTGAAATTTTAGAGGAACGGGAACATTTTTTAGACAGGACACCACCACACCACAGAACACGGACGAGACACGAATCAACACAAGGGAGAACACGGACACAAAACAAAGAATCACTAATAGACCATCAATACAATTTGAGACACAGACCCCAAACCCCACACGAAATACACAGACCCCAACACTACAGAGTAGAGAGAACACAGACCCAGGAACACTACAACACTCAGGAACACCGGATGAGAACAAGGAATCACGGGAAAGGGAAAGATACGGAGAGGAGGGAGAAAGAAGAGGGAGAAGACACAGATAAAAAACACGATCATCACTAATGATTCTATCATCAATTTGAGCACAAAAAATCTAACCAATGCACAAGTCACTTTATTACACAAAGGTCTCAAATTTGCCCCCAGCAATAAATTAAATAAGTTCGACACCTTTATGGGTGTCGGAAAATTTATGAGACGTCGGGAAATGACAACAATAACACATTTGTCCACACTGATCTCAAGAGAACTTCAAAAAAATATCCAAGAAATGAGATAAGCCAAGAAATGGCGAGTTTCAAAGAATGCGTTGAACACGATATCCGCAAACTAAAAGAAAAAATCTGATATAAACGTAACAACCTAACAAATGCAGAAGTTAAAGCTCTAAAAGAATTACAAAACGAAGAAAATATCGTCATCCACCCTGCGGATAAAGGAGGAGCAATAGTGGTGCAGGACTTAGATAAATACAATTTTGAATGTCTACGTCAACTTTCGGACAGCAACACATACAAAAAAACTCCCAAATGACCCAACAGAATTATTTTTGGCAGAACTAAAAACAATGTGCATTAGAGGTAGAGAAATTGTTATTTTAAATGAAGATGAACAGAATTTTTTAATCAACAAATTCCCACGTGCAAAGGTCTATAAGGACAAATTCAACCCACCTGGTCGCCCAATTATATCGGGGATTGGATCACTGACCTTGAATCTATCTAAATATGTGGACGTGATATTACAATCTAGGGTAAAAAAAAGTCTCTTCATATGTTAGAGATACCACACAGATTATAAAAACGATAGAATCATTGGATTTCAATGAAAACTGGATTATGGGTACCCTCGACGTCCAATCATTTTATACTGTGATCAAACATGAACAGGGCAAAAAATCAGTTATATCCCAACTTACGTTGGAGGGGACCTTGAATCAAACACAAATCGAGTATGTAGTTGATGCTATAGATTTTATTTTAACACATAATTATTTTAATTTTGCAGGAGACTTTTATATACAGATGCAAGGGACAGCCATGGGCACCAGGTTCGGCACCAGTTATGCTAATTTATTCATGGCACAATGGGAACATGAGAACATTCAACCCAAACTGGGGACAAGCCTGGTGCTCTGGCAACGATATATTGACGATATATTTTTTATCTGGCAGGGCGACAGGGATTCTTTGAATCAATTTTTAGAAGATATTAATGTACATGAGTGGAATTTGACCTTCACGGGCAATACTAGCCAAACATCAATGGAATTTTTAGATATAAAGATTTTAAATCAAGAGGGTAAACTGCAATGCACAACTTTTGTCAAACCTACAGCTTGTAATAGCTATATTTTATTCAATAGCTGTCATCTCCCTAATTGGTTAGTTAACATCCCACAAGGACAACTACGTAGGGCAAAACGTAACTGTACATTGAACGTAGAATTTGAAAAGGAAGCCATGACAGACCAATTTTTAGATAAAAAATAGCCCATAGAAATTTTAAATACAGCTCTTAGTAAAGTAAAAGAAATGGATAGGGAGGAGATTTTTCTAGCCCCCAAAAAAAACAGGAAGTCGATACAATGGATTCTAATTTACGTCTGATTTTGCCCTTTAATGGGGACTTTAGGAAAATTCAATTCATTGTTAATAAACATTGGCACTTATTGAAAAAAGATAAGACATTAAACACATTGATACAATCTAAACCTAAAATTGTTTTCACTAAGGCCCCTAATCTGAGCATACAAATAGCACCTACTGTTCAGAAGAAGAGAACCCGTACTCCCACAATCCAATCTTGGGCAAATATCCAGGGTTTTTTCCGCTGCGGCAGATGTAATAATTGTAAATTAACTTTGTTTCCTAAAAAAACAATAGAAGTCAGATCAACTACAAACAAACATTGCCATAAAATTAGTGAATTCCTCACCTGTAGCACAGAAGACGTGATATACATGATTGAATGCCCATGCAAGCTCCAATATGTGAGGAGAACTAAGAGAACTTTAAAAAAACGCATTGCAGAACACGTCGGCAATATAAGGAAAGGTTTTGAAAACCACTCATTATCATACCATTTTAAAACAACACACAATCAAGACCCCTCGTGTTTGAGGTTTACAGCAATTGACAAAGTACAAAAGGATTGGAGGGGTGGGAACCACGTAGAGAAAATGTCACGTCTAGAAACGAAGCAAATTTTTGAACTAAATACATTACAGCCGTCAGGTCTGAACACAGATTTTGAATTATTTGGCTTCCTATAGGATGGGCGCCATCTGTCGATGATTAACTGGACGATATATTAATCCGTCCAGTTTTTCCTCTACATTTGGCCCCCATCCAATAACTCTACAGCCAATGTAATGCATGTGTGTTTACCCTCTTTAGACTATTGCAAGACAGTTGGGATTATGAAAATCAAATCCCTTTTGATAAATACAAAAATTTTTTGGGAAAAACGCACCTAAACCGCTTTAAAACCGCATGCGATATCGGTGCGTTTTTTATACTATATAACTCTAGAGAGGATGTTGAACAACTGTATGAAAGGTTTTTGAAAATATAAAATGAACTAAAGATGCCTTTACCCCTTTTTAGATTGCTGTAAGACAGTTGGGATCACGAAAATTGAATCCCTTTTGAAAAATCTCAAGAAATATCCAATTTTTTGAAAAAACGCACCTAAACCGCATCAAAACCGCATGCGATATTGGTGCGTTTTTTATACCATATAATTCCAGAGAGGATGTTGAACAACTGTATGAAAGCCCTTTTATTGAATCAACTGTTATTATCATTTTTTTTGACGTTTTTATTTATTTATATAATATCCCCATATCTTTAGAAGTATAAGATGATTATTGTATGTATAAGAGAGAAGAATAACATTATCAATATATGCCCTTAAAGTTAGAAATATATGTTTTTGGAATTGGAAATACATATATTTTGGATAATCCGACATTTAAAGATCCCAATCCCAAAAAGATCGTATTCCAGACCAGTTCTTTACACAATCCTCATCCACTATAAAAATGGAGCATGAGCAGGGGGATGTTAACCACTGAGGAAGGGGTCACTGTCTTAAAACCCCGAAACGCGTCTGGTATTAATCCCCTCATCTGGAGAAAGGATATTGCCAGACTGAGGAGCCCTGGACACCATTGCATGAAAAACGAATCGCCAAAGTGAGAAATTACCACTACACGAAAGATACCAAGACCACGTGTATTCAACAACCCCCTTTGGTGCCAAATTCGAATTTGAATAAGCAGCCCTTGAGACCGGAATCCCAAAGGAAAACACGCCGAGTCGAGGGCTTACAGTCCAGTAACAAGACCTCCTGGTAAGACTGCGCATATCCCACTTTGCAACTAAGCGATCTCTCTCTATATAAATACAGCGGGACGCCGCTGTGCGTATGAGCAATTGAAACATTGTCTACATCAATTACTTATTTGCTACATACACGCTGAAGTTTGGCTATTACTATACATGTGTGTTAAAGGACTGGCCATGAGCCGATTATTCTAACTATTCGGCAGAAAGCAATCATTTATAATATTTTGCATAGGAAATACGCATTGATTAACTACCAGTGACGCTTATGACCATCTTCCCTCGATTATTTATCGAATATTCTAAGCATTGTCTTTTATATTAGTGTTATACTGGGATCCATTTCTTGGCGATTTTATCATTTTAGGTTTTAATACCTTATTGAATTTTTATCATTATATTGATCGATTATTCTCTGCCGATTTTTATACTGTTGCCGATTTTTATACTGTTGCTGATTTATTATTACTGCGATATACATTGTTAATTTTATTGTGAATTTTGTATGTTTAATAAAGGATCCCTTTACTTATAGAGAGTGCCCCACTTCTATATTTAATTCTTACACTAATTCTTATCAGACTGGGTGCTGTCTGTTAGTGGGAGAATCTCTGCTGGATCTCCACCCCCTTCTAGTGCGACATTACTTTTTATTTATTATATATTTTTATATGTTAAAATGGTCTATCATCCTTTTAATATCTATCTGATATAATAGTACACAAAGTGTGAGAACGCAAATAGCTTTCTTAAAAATAATCTATAGAAAGTATTATTTGTAGGCTAAAGATACTGTGGAACAAAAAACGCATTAATCCACAAAAAAACGCAAAAGAAACGCAATGAAACCGCAATGCAAGGAGAAGCCCATTTAATAATGCCAGATCCACCAGATCCACCCCAGAGTTAATATGGAGCCCTCTTGGAGGTTATAGGAATAAAAGCCGGACAGCCAGACAGTTCTTACAAAGCCACTGAGGAAGAAGGTAGCATAACCTTCGAAACGCGTCCTGCGTGGAAAGATAAGAAACCTGATTCTGGCAATGAACCGGCAAAACTAGAATAATAACAGTGCTGTTATCTGGAGAAAGCTCTTTCACGGAATAAAGGAGTTCCAGATCTATTGGCCATAGTCTGGTAACCTACGGATAACACCAGGAAGCCGGTGCAATCAAACCACCTGTACGGGCGATGCGGAGGATATGAGAAACGCCCACTGCAAACAGAGGATTAGACCGTGAATTAACTACGGCAAAAGCCGAGAGAGACCTTTGACTTGCAGCCGGATCTGTGCAACAAACAAAACGGACTACACAGACTCAGTATATAGCAGTAAGGTAATCTTGCAATCTGCTCCTAAAAGGTAAGCTTGCCTTTCACCCACGCTACGGGCTGGACATCACCACCAAGCGTGAGTACTACTCCACCGTATGACATTCAAATAGTGCTGAATATTGCCGAACATTCGGTATGGAACTCTCCTGCAAGATAATTGAGGTTAGCCTATAGTGTTGAACTCAAATCATTTGGATTGCAACACTGTAGTAAATAGTTACATTTCCAGGAAAGGGGCTACGAGTAGAGTTGAGCGAACACCTGGATGTTCGGGTTCGAGAAGTTCGGCCGAACTTCCCGGAAATGTTCGGGTTCGGGATCCGAACCCGACCCGAACTTCGTCCCGAACCCGAACCCCATTGAAGTCAATGGGGACCCGAACTTTTGGGCACTAAAAAGGCTGTAAAACAGCCCAGGAAAGAGCTAGAGGGCTGCAAAAGGCAGCAACATGTAGGTAAATCCCCTGCAAACAAATGTGGATAGGGAAATGAATTAAAATTAAAATTAAAAAAATAAAAATGAACCAATATCAATTGGACAGAGGTCCCATAGCAGAGAATCTGGCTTCACGTCAGCAGAGAATCAGTCTCTTCATGCCATAGCAGAGAATCTGGCTTAATGTCAGCGCAGAATCAGTCTTCATGTCATAGCAGAGAATCAGGCTTCACATCACCCACCACTGGAACAGGCCACTGTCACACATTAAGGCCCCGGTACCCAGACAGAGGAGAGCGGTCCCGTAACAGAGAATCTGGCCTTATGTCAGCGCAGAATCTGTCTTCATGTCATAGCAGAGAATCAAGCTTCACGTCACCCACCACTGGAACAGGCCACTGTCACACAATTAGGCCTCGGCACCCAGACAGAGGAGAGCGGTCCCGTAACAGAGAATCTGGCCTTATGTCAGCACAGAATCTGTCTTCATGTCATAGCAGAGAATCAGGCATCACGTCACCCACCACTGGAACAGGCCACTGTCACACATTTAGGCCCAGGCACCCAGGCAGAGGAGAGAGGTCCCGTAACAGAGAATCTGGCCTTATGTCAGCACAGAATCTGTCTTAATGTCATAGCAGAGAATCAGGCTTCACGTCACCCACCACTGGAGCAGGCCACTGTCGCACATTTAGGCCCAGGCACCCAGGCAGAGGAGAGAGGTCCCGTAACAGAGAATCTGGCCTTATGTCAGCGCAGAATCTGTCTTCATGTCATAGCAGAGAATCAGGCATCACGTCACCCACCACTGGAACAGGCCACTGTCACACATTTAGGCCCAGGCACCCAGGCAGAGGAGAGAGGTCCCGTAACAGAGAATCTGGCCTTATGTCAGCGCAGAATCAGTCTTCATGTCATAGCAGAGAATCAAGCTTCACGTCACCCACCACTGGAACAGGCCACTGTCACACATTTAGGCCCCGGCACCCAGACAGAGGAGAGAGGTCCTGTAACAGAGAATCTGGCCTTATGTCAGCACAGAATCTGTCTTCATGTCATAGCAGAGAATCAGGCATCACGTCACCCACCACTGGAACAGGCCACTGTCACACATTTAGGCCCAGGCACCCAGGCAGAGGAGAGAGGTCCCGTAACAGAGAATCTGGCCTTATGTCAGCACAGAATCTGTCTTAATGTCATAGCAGAGAATCAGGCTTCACGTCACCCACCACTGGAACAGGCCACTGTCACACATTTAGGCCCCGGCACCCAGACAGAGGAGAGGTTCATTCAACTTTGGGTTGCCCCACAATATAATGGTAAAATGAAATTAAAAATAGTATTGAATGAGGAAGTGCCCTGGAGTAGAATAATATATTGTTAAGGGGAGGTAGTTAATATCTAATCTGCACAAGGGATGGACAGGTCCTGTGGGATCCATGCCTGGTTCATTTTTATGAACGTCAGCCTGTCCACATTGGCTGTAGACAGGCGGCTGCGTTTGTCTGTAATGACGCCCCCTGCCGTGCTGAATACAAGTCCAGACAAAACGCTGGCCGCCGGGCAGGCCAGCACCTCCAAGGCATAAAAGGCTAGCTCTGGCCACGTGGACAATTTGGAGACCCAGAAGTTGAATGGGGCCGAACCATCAGTCAGTACGTGGAGGGGTGTGCACAGGTACTGTTCCACCATGTTAGTGAAATGTTGCCTCCTGCTAACACGTTTCGTATCAGGAGGTGGTGCAGTTAGCTGTGGCGTGGTGACAAAACTTTTCCACATCTCTGCCATGCTAACCGTGAGGAGCTGGCCGTGACACAGCTGCGTTAGCGACCTCTTGCTCCTCCTCTGCCTTCGCCTTGGGCTTCCACTGGTTCCCCTGTGACATTTGGGAATGCTCTCAGTAGCGCGTCTACCAACGTGCGCTTGTACTCGCGCATCTTCCTATCACGCTCCAGTGTAGGAAGTAAGGTGGGCACATTGTCTTTGTACCGGGGATCCAGCAGGGTGGCAACCCAGTAGTCTGCACACGTTAAAATGTGGGCAACTTTGCTGTCGTTGCGCAGGCACTGCAGCATGTAGTCGCTCATGTGTGCCAGGCTGCCCAGAGGTAAGGACAAGCTGTCCTCTGTGGGAGGCGTATCGTCATCGTCCTGTGTTTCCCCCCAGCCACGCACCAGTGATGGGCCCGAGCTGCTTTGGGTGCCACCCCGCTGTGAACATGCTTCATCCTCATCCTCCTCCACCTCCTCCTCATCCTCGTCCTCCTCGTCCTCCAGTAGTGGGCCCTGTCTGGCCACATTTGTACCTGGCCTCTGGTGTTGCAAAAAACCTCCCTCTGAGTCACTTTGAAGAGTCTGGCCTGAAAGTGCTAAAAATGACCCCTCTTCCTCCTGGGTCACCTCCTCTTCCATCATCGCCCTAAGTGTTTTCTCAAGGAGACATAGAAGTGGTATAGTAACGCTGATAATGGCGTCTTCGCCACTGGCCATGTTGGTGGCGTACTCGAAACAGCGCAACAGGGCACACAGGTCTCGCATGGAGGCCCAGTCATTGGTGGTGAAGTGGGTCTGATCCGCAGTGCGACTGACCCGTGCGTGCTGCAGCTGAAACTCCACTATGGCCTGCTGCTGCTCGCACAGTCTGTCCAGCATATGCAAGGTGGAGTTCCACCTGGTGGGCACGTCGCATATGAGGCGGCTAGCGGGAAGGCCGAAGTTACGCTGTAGCGCAGACAGGCGAGCAGCGGCAGGGTGTGAACGCCGGAAGCGCGAACAGACGGCCCGCACTTTATGCAGCAGCTCTGACATGTCGGGGTAGTTGCGAATGAACTTCTGCACCACCAAATTCAGCACATGCGCCAGGCATGGGGTGTGCGTCAAATCGGCTAGTCCCAGAGCTGCAATGAGATTTAGCCCATTATCGCACACCACCAGGCCGGGCTTGAGGCTCACCGGCAGCAACCACTCATCGGACTGTTGTTCTATACCCCGCCACAACTCCTGTGCGGTGTGGGGCCTGTCCCCCAAACATATGAGTTTCAGAATGGCCTGCTGACGTTTACCCCGTGCTGTGCTGAAGTTGGTGGTGAAGGTGTGTGGCTGACTGGATGAGCAGGTGGAAGAAGAGGAGGAGGAAGCTGAGTAGGAGGAGGAGGAGACAGGAGGCAAAGAATGTTGCCCTGCGATCCTTGGTGGCGGAAGGACGTGCGCCAAATAGCTCTCCGCCTGGGGCCCAGCCGCCACTACATTTACCCAGTGTGCAGTTAGGGAGATATAGCGTCCCTGGCCGTGCTTACTGGTCCACGTATCTGTGGTTAGGTGGACCTTGCCACAGATGGCGTTGCGCAGTGCACACTTGATTTTATCGGACACTTGTTTGTGCAGGGAAGGCACGGCTCTCTTGGAGAAGTAGTGGCGGCTGGGAACAACATACTGTGGGACAGCAAGTGACATGAGCTGTTTGAAGCTGTGTGTGTCCACCAGCCTAAATGACAGCATTTCATAGGCCAGTAGTTTAGAAATGCTGGCATTCAGGGCCAGGGATCGAGGGTGGCTAGGTGAGAATTTAAGCTTTCTCTCAAATGTTTGTGAGATGGAGAGCTGAACTCTGCTGTGTGACATGGTTGAGATGCTTGGTGACGCAGGTGGTGGTGTTGGTGGTACATCCCATGTTTGCTGGGCGGCAGGTGCCAACGTTCCTCCAGAGGCGGAGGAAGAGGCCGAGGCGGCGGCAGCAGCAGCAGAAGAGGCCGAGGCGGCAGCAGCAGAAGATGTAGCAGGGGAGCCTGAGTGACTTCCTTGTTTTTAAGGTGTTTACTCCACTGCAGTTCATGCTTTGCATGCAGGTGCCTGGTCATGCAGGTTGTGCTAAGGTTCAGAACGTTAATGCCTCGTTTCAGGCTCTGATGGCACAGCGTGCAAACCACTCGGGTCTTGTCGTCAGCACATTGTTTGAAGAAGTGCCATGCCAGGGAACTCCTTGAAGCTGCCTTTGGGGTGCTCGGTCCCAGATGGCGGCGGTCAGTAGCAGGCGGAGTCTCTTGGCGGCGGGTGTTCTGATTTTTCCCACTGCTCCCTCTTTTGCTACGCTGTTGGCTCGGTCTCACCACTGCCTCTTCCTCCGAACTGTGAAAGTCAGTGGCACGACCTTCATTCCATGTGGGGTCTAGGACCTCATCGTCCTCTGCATCGTCTTCCACCCAGTCTTGATCCCTGACCTCATGTTCAGTCTGCACACTGCAGAAAGACGCAGCAGTTGGCACCTGTGTTTCATCATCATCAGAGACGTGCTGAGGTGGTATTCCCATGTCCTCATCATCAGGAAAAATAAGTGGTTGTGTGTTAGGGGAAGGGCTAGGTGGATGCCCTTGGGAAACCCTGGCAGCAGAGTCTTCAAACAGCATAAGAGACTGCTGCATAACTTGAGGCTCAGACAGTTTCCCTGATATGCATGGGGGTGATGTGACAGACTGATGGGCTTGGTTTTCATGCGCCATCTGTGCGCTTTCTGCAGAAGACTGGGTGGGGGATAATGTAAACGTGCTGGATCCACTGTCGGCCACCCAATTGACTAATGCCTGTACCTGCTCAGGCCTTACCATCCTTAGAACGGCATTGGGCCCCACCAAATATCGCTGTAAATTCTGCTGGCTACTGGGACCTGAGGTAGTTGGTTCACTAGGACGTGTGGCTGTGGCAGAACGGCCACGTCCTCTCCCAGCACCAGAGGGTCCACTAACACCACCACGACCATGTCCACGTCCGCGTCCCTTATTAGATGTTTTCCTCATTGTTCCCGTTCACCACAATTTTGAGAATGGCAAATTTGGGAATGCTTTTTCAACCCAGAACAAAAGTCTGCTTTTACGGTCACTACAAATAACTTGACCAGCTAAAACTGTGCAGATTTGGTTGAATAGAGATGTGAGACCTGTTTTTTTTTGCGCTGTGTGACAGTTATAGGTTTAATCACAGAATGACACTTCTATCAGCACGCTAGCGTGTGTCTTAGGTTTTTCTGAATGATACTATCAATAACTTCAATGTAAGATTTTCTTTTTGGGATAGATTTCAAGTAGGCCTGAAATACCACAAACTAGTTATTTTCAGAATGGCAAATTTGGGAATGCTTTTTCAACCCAGAACAAAAAGTCTGCTTTGACGGTCACTACAAATAACTTGACCAGCTAAAACTGTGCAGATTTGGTTGAATAGAGATGTGAGACCTGTTTTTTTTTGCGCTGTGTGACAGTTATAGGTTTAATCACAGAATGACACTTCTATCAGCACGCTAGCGTGTGTCTTAGGTTTTTCTGAATGATACTATCAATAACTTCAATGTAAGATTTTCTTTTTGGGATAGATTTCAAGTAGGCCTGAAATACCACAAACTAGATTATTTTCAGAATGGCAAATTTGGGAATGCTTTTTCAACCCAGAACAAAAAGTCTGCTTTGACGGTCACTACAAATAACTTGACCAGCTAAAACTGTGCAGATTTGGTTGAATAGAGATGTGAGACCTGTTTTTTTTTGCGCTGTGTGACAGTTATAGGTTTAATCACAGAATGACACTTCTATCAGCACGCTAGCGTGTGTCTTAGGTTTTTCTGAATGATACTATCAATAACTTCAATGTAAGATTTTCTTTTTGGGATAGATTTCAAGTAGGCCTGAAATACCACAAACTAGTTATTTTCAGAATGGCAAATTTGGGAATGCTTTTTCAACCCAGAACAAAAAGTCTGCTTTGACGGTCACTACAAATAACTTGACCAGCTAAAACTGTGCAGATTTGGTTGAATAGAGATGTGAGACCTGTTTTTTTTTGCGCTGTGTGACAGTTATAGGTTTAATCACAGAATGACACTTCTATCAGCACGCTAGCGTGTGTCTTAGGTTTTTCTGAATGATACTATCAATAACTTCAATGTAAGATTTTCTTTTTGGGATAGATTTCAAGTAGGCCTGAAATACCACAAACTAGATTATTTTCAGAATGGCAAATTTGGGAATGCTTTTTCAACCCAGAACAAAAAGTCTGCTTTGACGGTCACTACAAATAACTTGACCAGCTAAAACTGTGCAGATTTGGTTGAATAGAGATGTGAGACCTGTTTTTTTTGCGCTGTGTGACAGTTATAGGTTTAATCACAGAATGACACTTCTATCAGCACGCTAGCGTGTGTCTTAGGTTTTTCTGAATGATACTATCAATAACTTCAATGTAAGATTTTCTTTTTGGGATAGATTTCAAGTAGGCCTGAAATACCACAAACTAGTTATTTTCAGAATGGCAAATTTGGGAATGCTTTTTCAACCCAGAACAAAAAGTCTGCTTTGACGGTCACTACAAATAACTTGACCAGCTAAAACTGTGCAGATTTGGTTGAATAGAGATGTGAGACCTGTTTTTTTTTGCGCTGTGTGACAGTTATAGGTTTAATCACAGAATGACACTTCTATCAGCACGCTAGCGTGTGTCTTAGGTTTTTCTGAATGATACTATCAATAACTTCAATGTAAGATTTTCTTTTTGGGATAGATTTCAAGTAGGCCTGAAATACCACAAACTAGTTATTTTCAGAATGGCAAATTTGGGAATGCTTTTTCAACCCAGAACAAAAAGTCTGCTTTGACGGTCACTACAAATAACTTGACCAGCTAAAACTGTGCAGATTTGGTTGAATAGAGATGTGAGACCTGTTTTTTTTTTGCGCTGTGTGACAGTTATAGGTTTAATCACAGAATGACACTTCTATCAGCACGCTAGCGTGTGTCTTAGGTTTTTCTGATTGATACTATCAATAACTTCAATGTAAGATTTTCTTTTTGGGATAGATTTCAAGTAGGCCTGAAATACCACAAACTAGTTATTTTCAGAATGGCAAATTTGGGAATGCTTTTTCAACCCAGAACAAAAAGTCTGCTTTGACGGTCACTACAAATAACTTGACCAGCTAAAACTGTGCAGATTTGGTTGAATAGAGATGTGAGACCTGTTTTTTTTTGCGCTGTGTGACAGTTATAGGTTTAATCACAGAATGACACTTCTATCAGCACGCTAGCGTGTGTCTTAGGTTTTTCTGAATGATACTATCAATAACTTCAATGTAAGATTTTCTTTTTGGGATAGATTTCAAGTAGGCCTGAAATACCACAAACTAGTTATTTTCAGAATGGCAAATTTGGGAATGCTTTTTCAACCCAGAACAAAAAGTCTGCTTTGACGGTCACTACAAATAACTTGACCAGCTAAAACTGTGCAGATTTGGTTGAATAGAGATGTGAGACCTGTTTTTTTTTTTGCGCTGTGTGACAGTTTTGGGTTTAATCACAGAATGACACTTCTATCAGCACGCTAGCGTGTGTCTTAGGTTTTTCTGAATGATACTATCAATAACTTCAATGTAAGATTTTCTTTTTGGGATAGATTTCAAGTAGGCCTGAAATACCACAAACTAGTTATTTTCAGAATGGCAAATTTGGGAATGCTTTTTCAACCCAGAACAAAAAGTCTGCTTTGACGGTCACTACAAATAACTTGACCAGCTAAAACTGTGCAGATTTGGTTGAATAGAGATGTGAGACCTGTTTTTTTTTTGCGCTGTGTGCCAGTTATAGGTTTAATCACAGAATGACACTTCTATCAGCACGCTAGCGTGTGTCTTAGGTTTTTCTGAATGATACTATCAATAACTTCAATGTAAGATTTTCTTTTTGGGATAGATTTCAAGTAGGCCTGAAATACCACAAACTAGTTATTTTCAGAATGGCAAATTTGGGAATGCTTTTTCAACCCAGAACAAAAAGTCTGCTTTGACGGTCACTACAAATAACTTGACCAGCTAAAACTGTGCAGATTTGGTTGAATAGAGATGTGAGACCTGTTTTTTTTTGCGCTGTGTGACAGTTATAGGTTTAATCACAGAATGACACTTCTATCAGCACGCTAGCGTGTGTCTTAGGTTTTTCTGAATGATACTATCAATAACTTCAATGTAAGATTTTCTTTTTGGGATAGATTTCAAGTAGGCCTGAAATACCACAAACTAGTTATTTTCAGAATGGCAAATTTGGGAATGCTTTTTCAACCCAGAACAAAAAGTCTGCTTTGACGGTCACTACAAATAACTTGACCAGCTAAAACTGTGCAGATTTGGTTGAATAGAAATGTCAGGTCTATTTTTTAGGCGCTGGGTGACAGGCTCAACTTGCCCCTGATGTAATATATGTCCAAAAAATAACCAGACTGTTGATGGTTAAATGCACTTCGGTGACACAGGCTCAGCCTGCAGCTGATGTAGTATATGGCCAAAAAATAATCAGACTGTTGATGGTTAAATGCACTTGGGTGAAACAGGCTCAGCCTGCAGCTGATGTAGTATATGGCCAAAAAATAACCAGACTGTTGATGGTTAAATGCACTTCGGTGACACAGGCTCAGCCTGCAGCTGATGTAGGATATAGCACAAAATAACCACACTATCGATGGTTAAATACACTTGGTGATAGCTCGTGCTGGCGCACCACAAGTCACAAAATGGCCGCCGATCACCCCAGAAAAAAAGGGATCTAAAAACGCTCTGGGCAGCCTCAAAAAAGTGAGCAAGTCAATAATAGCACTTCAATGATCCACAGCTGCAGATCAATCACAGAATGAAGTCTTTTGGAGGAGTTAATCTGCCTAATCTCGCCCTAACGTCGCAGCTGCAACCTCTCCCTATACTGATCATAGCAGAGTGACGTGCGGCGCTACGTGACTCCAGCTTAAATAGAGGCTGGGTCACATGGTGCACTGGCCAATCACAGCCATGCCAATAGTAGGCAAGGCTGTGATGGCCTCTTGGGGCAAGTAGTATGACGCTTGTTGATTGGCTGCTTTGCAGCCTTTCAAAAAGCGCCAAGAAAGCGCCGAACACCGAACCCGAACCCAGACTTTTATGAAAATGTTCGGGTTCGCTCATCCCTAGCTACGAGTGAAACACTATCTTGCTACCAATATTGCTGAGCCCCTGTAGACTGTGGGCAATACAAGAACTATTATAGTGACTGAATAACATATTGTTTTAAGCACAGCAACACAATATAATTTACCCTAGTGGATTCCCATGCATGTTTGAAAAATTACTTTAACACAGATGGACTTGGATTGATTAACAGTGTTTTTTTCTATTTTTGGCACCTCTGTATTACCAGAACTTTTTACTAGCACTTTTGGACTTTGTGTTCTTTTCCCCATTTTTTTCCACAGGGAGGAGATTCATATTGACTTCACATATTCAGTCACCACCTTACCAGATTATTGCAGCAGGAGCCTCTATTTGTTTGCCGACTGGATGGACTTGACTAAACTAATCTGAGCAGCCATTCCATTCAACCCACAATAACTTATTGTGTAGCTATCTCAGCAAATTGATACTATCAGTATTTTATTGCATTTTATTGTGCATTTTATTGTGTATTTACAGGCCTGCATTTTATTTATGATTTTTGGTTTTCGGATATATTAATTAGACGGTCCATATATATTCCTGATCTGCAATAATTTTACGTACTTGGAATTATTATCATATGTATCAATAAATATAAATAGTGTGAATACACCAAATTTGTGTTCCGGATATTAGCGTGCCCATCTATTCCTTTGATATTAAATTTTTGGTGATCTGAGTGCGACATCAGATTGGTGCACCTTGCTATCCCAAATCAGAGGTAAAGCCGTCCTATACCCCTTTCTTCCAGATTTAATTAATAATTTGTTTATGTTTGACATCTTCATTCTTAGTGGTATCTTCCCAAACCTCTCATTTAACGGAGAAGAATTATCTATTTCTAACAGTGATTTATCCTCCAAACTAAAAAGTGCCGAGCGAAGCTGAAAATACCTAAACCAAGATAGATTTTCTACACAATGTGATAATTCCACAAACGACTTAATTTCTCCGTTCTTAACCACCTGTGCCATATAGAGAATCCCATTCTTATACCATCTAATGTCTGTAAGTGAGTATTGTGCCAGAGAGGCATGAATATAAGTGATCCCTTTACCCCCAACCATCTTCTAGTAATAGCCCACATTTTCAATAGTAATTTTTTAGTCCCTTTATGGCCCCAGTCCCTATTATTCAATAGCCCAGATTCCAAAAGCGTAAATATATTATTATGTACAGAGCTTCTTACTAGGCTGCTTAAAGAAGGACTATTTGGCCATTCATTGCACATCCATAGCTGAGCAGCGATGAAATAGCCTTTAAAGCATGGGAGATTTAAACCCCCCTGCTCCAGCGGCTATAAATATTCTAGTTTGAGTCTCACTCGTTTTCTTCCCCAGATCAAATCATTGATTATTCTTTCCATTAGTTTGAAGTATTTATCCTCTATCCAAATAGGTAAATTCCTAAGGACATAGAGAAATTGGGGTAGAATTACCATTTTAACCAGTGAAACTCGGTCAGCTCTGGATAAGGGAAGCCTCAACCAAATCCCTATTTTTGACCTAGTTTTTGTTATCAATGGTGTCAGATTAAGATGTACAGAATTTTCAACCTTGGGGGATATCGTCATACCTAAGTATTGAAAAGTATCAACAACATCTAACTGGGTTATCAAGGACTCCTCTTGAGACACCAGGGCTATAGTCTTTGACCAGTTTATATCCAGGCCTGATACCTCACCAAATAGTTTAACCATCCGAATCATTCTTGGGACAGTTATCTCTGTATTATCTGCAAAAAAAAGGACATCATCCGCGTATAGAGAAATGCGATCTTCCTCTCCCAATGTTCCAAATCCTTTAATTTGGACATCCTGCCTAATAGCCAAGGCCAGGGGCTCAATATAGATATCAAATAGAAGTGGGGATAGTGGGCAACCCTGACGAGTACCTCTATTTAGATCAAAACTGGCAGTAAGGCTCCCATTGATACTCAACTTGGCCGTAGGGGATCTGTAGAGTGTTTTGATCATATTTATAAATCTCTCCCCAAAGCCCATCCTCGCCAAAACCCTCCTTAGGAACCGCCACTCCACCCTGTCAAAGGCCTTAGAGGCATCTAAGGACAGGATGGAGCGAGCAGACCCCCCAGGAGCCTGTATATTGGCAAAAAGCCGGTGGAGATTATGTTGTGTGCCTTTGTTTGGAATGAAACCGTTCTGGTCCAGGTGGACAATGGAGGAGATAACCCCAGAAAGTCTTGTGGCCAGGATCCTCGCCAGGAGTTTTACATCCGCGTTCAACAGCGAGATCGGTCTATAGGAACCCATATCTATGGGGTCCTTACCTTTTTTTGGAATTAATATTATTACAGCCTCCATCATTGAACCCGGCAGGTTCTCTTCCTTCACCGATTCAGCAAGGACCTCCGACAATCTAGGAAAAACATCCTCTTTATATCTACCATAGAATTCATATGGGAGTCCGTCTGAACCGGGGGTGGAGTTACCCGAACATGGCTTGATTGCACCTTCCAGCTTCTGAATAGAGAGATCGGCCTCGAGTACCTACCTTTGAGCCGGAGTTATAGTAGGAAAGACTATACCATCAAGATAAGAGTCCATTAATTCATCCGTAATCTTACAATCGGCTCTGTAAAGGTCTGAAAAGTAATCAAGGAAGACCTTCTCTATGAAGTCTTGTCCCCTAACCATCCTCCCATTGGCCAATCGTATATTATCTATATTCTTTTTGGATTCCTGACTCGAGATCACCCTAGATAGAAGTTTCCCCGGTCGCCCCGATTCAGTAAAATATTTTTGCCCTTTGAAGAATAAACTCTGTTGTGCCTTCTCCAACAAGAAGTCAAAGTATGCTTGTGCAGTCTTCTGCATATTTTCCCTATTTTCCTCTGTCCTATTTATATAGAAAGATTGTGTGGCTGAGGAGGCTTGTTCTTTTAAATTTTTCTCATTTTTCCCATACTCCTTTCTCAGATTTGCAATATGACTGACCATTATACCCCTCATATAGGCCTTAAAGGTATCACATACCATTTGGATTTTAGTTGACCCGTAATTAGTTGCCCAAAATTGGTTTATTTCCTTTTGTATTATTTCATGATTCTTTATTAGTGATAGCCAGTAAGGATTTAATCTGAAAGGGGACCTCCCTATTTGTATGTCCTGAGACGGGCAGAACTCAAGGAGTATCGGTAGATGATCCGAGAGTGACCTAGTCTCGTACTTCATTCGTGTTACATATCGTACATATTTTTTATTAATCAATGCATGGTCTATTCTGGACATGGATCTACCTCATTTACTAATACATGAGAAGACCCTTCTCCCCTGACCCAGACCTCCCCAGACATCCTCGAACCCGGCCTCGGAGCAGAAACGTGCCAGGGGGGACCCCTGAACAGGGGCGTCTCCCTCCACACCCATAGCAACCCTATCTACTGTCGGATTAATAACACAATTGAAAATCCCAATAATCAATGTGGGGCATTCCGGACATTTTTCAATAAATGTTAGCAAGGAATTAAGCACTGAGAAAGAAAATGGAGGTGGAATATAAACAAATGCCAGAATGCACATCTTCCCGGCCAACTTGCAGTATAAAAAAACTAATCTTCCCTGGTGGTCAACAGAGGACGCCTCGCAAAAAATTAAATCGTTCTGTGAATGAAAACTGTCACTTCCCTAGAGAAGGTCGAGTGATATGTATGCGCAGCCCATCCCCTGGTGACCACCCCGGAAGTCTCCCCAGTAAGATGTGTTTCTATCAGGCATACAATTGCTGGGAGATGTATACGCGTCATATCAAAAACCGCTTGTCTCTTTCTTCTATCCCCCAAACCCCTGACATTCCAGGTAAGAATTCTAATAGACATTATAAGCAATAGTTAGAAGGAGGAGAAGAGAAAGAAGAAAAAAAATAAAAAAAAGGAGAAAAAGGAAACACGCATCGCAGGCACAAACCCAACCCCCCCCCCCCCCACAAGTAATCCACTACATATTGCAGAAGATCTCTAAACTATGATCATCCCTCCCATACTCCCGCCCCTGCTCGGTGCCTCCCCGCTAAGAAAACAGAGAAAGTGGAAAAAAATAAACACCCTCAAACCATTGTTATTCCCAAGCAACCTGGCAACAATTAGATCACATATTGTTTCGTTCGAGCCAATCAGCGGCTTTATCCGGAGTGTCAAAAAACAAAGTTGTGCCTTTAAAAATAATCCGAAGTTTTGCTGGGAAAATAAGTGAGTATTTAATATACCTTTCTCTTAGCCTCTTTTTAACAGTCATAAACGAGCGTCTCTTTTCCTGGATATCCTTTGAGAAGTCAGGAAAGAAGGCCAATCTGTTCCCATTGTATAAAACGGGGGAACATTCCCTCACTCTTCTTAGTATCATATCCCTGTCCCTTGAAACCAGCATCTTAGCAAGGAGTGTCCGTGGTTCTTTCCCGGGGCTGGCCTCCCACCTGGGACCCGATGGGCCCTTTCTACCATAAACATAGGTGAAAAAAGATCCCTCCCAAAAGTCTCCAGGATTAGCTTCTGTGTAAATTCGGGTAGTGTTTTTATCTTCCACACCCTCTGGAACCCCCAAAATTCTCACATTATATCTTCGTGATCTGTCTTCGAGATCCGCCACCTTTCTTTTGAGAGAGTTAAAGGGGTATTCTCATCTTTAAGATCATATCTCATATGATCCAACTGATGCCCTCCGTCATTTTTCTAATTTAATGTCATTAAAAAAAAACTCACCCATGTTCTAATTATTCTGTTTATGTAGTGCAACAGTTGTATCCTGTATCCAAGGGATACGGCCCGCTCCTCTACCGCATCTCTGGGCTGCGGCTGCGCAGAGAGTACCTTTGTTTCACCCAGGCCGCCGGTCTGTTGTTCGGGAGCACGCACGCCGGCTGCCACGCATGCACATTAGAACATTCACGCCGCATCAGCTAGGGAGATGATCGGAGCTGCCGGGACAACAGACGGGGCTCGGCGGGGGGGGGGCTTGTTGCGGGGCTCGGCGGGGTGCGGGGCTTGTTGCGGGGGCAGGCGGGGGTATTGAAGGTGTTCTGCAGGCACTGGGGGTGGCTGATGGAGGCATATTGGGGGCTGCACTTGTCTAGGGCACTTCCTTCATGGTGCCAGCAACTAGCTGTCAATTGTGCCCACTTTTGGTGCTGGTTAGCCATTTGTTCATTATGCTCCTGTATGCCAATTGCCCACAGTACGATGCCAACCAGACGCTGTGGTTTTCTCCAAACTAGGGCAGAAAAAGAACACTTCTGTCAGGGTCTGCTCATTCCAAAAGGTTGAAATCCCTCCCTTTATAGCTATAAGTAAAGATCTTTGGACAGTTCTCTTTACCAGGCTCCAGCACTGGTTATATGTACCGCTGATATTGCCAGTGGTGAGACAACTAACATATGTAGTACATATACACTGCGTGCAGAATTATTAGGCAAATGAGTATTTTGACCACATCATCCTCTTTATGCATGTTGTCTTACTCCAAGCTGTATAGGCTCGAAAGCCTACTACCAATTAAGCATATTAGGTGATGTGCATCTCTGTAATGAGAAGGGGTGTGGTCTAATGACATCAACACCCTATATTAGGTGTGCATAATTATTAGGCAACTTCCTTTCCTTTGGCAAAATGGGTCAAAAGAAGGACTTGACAGGCTCAGAAAAGTCAAAAATAGTGAGATATCTTGCAGAGGGATGCAGCACTCTTAAAATTGCAAAGCTTCTGAAGCGTGATCATCGAACAATCAAGCGTTTCATTCAAAATAGTCAACAGGGTCGCAAGAAGCGTGTGGAAAAACCAAGGCGCAAAATAACTGCCCATGAACTGAGAAAAGTCAAGCGTGCAGCTGCCAAGATGCCACTTGCCACCAGTTTGGCCATATTTCAGAGCTGCAACATCACTGGAGTGCCCAAAAGCACAAGGTGTGCAATACTCAGAGACATGGCCAAGGTAAGAAAGGCTGAAAGACGACCACCACTGAACAAGACACACAAGCTGAAATGTCAAGACTGGGCCAGGAAATATCTCAAGACTGATTTTTCTAAGGTTTTATGGACTTATGAAATGAGAGTGAGTCTTGATGGGCCAGATGGATGGGCCCGTGGCTGGATTGGTAAAGGGCAGAGAGCTCCAGTCCGACTCAGACGCCAGCAAGGTGGAGGTGGAGTACTGGTTTGGGCTGGTATCATCAAAGATGAGCTTGTGGGGCCTTTTCGGGTTGAGGATGGAGTCAAGCTCAACTCTCAGTCCTACTGCCAGTTTCTGGAAGACACCTTCTTCAAGCAGTGGTACAGGAAGAAGTCTGCATCCTTCAAGAAAAACATGATTTTCATGCAGGACAATGCTCCATCACACGCGTCCAAGTACTCCACAGCGTGGCTGGCAAGAAAGGGTATAAAAGAAGAAAATCTAATGACATGGCCTCCTTGTTCACCTGATCTGAACCCCATTGAGAACCTGTGGTCCATCATCAAATGTGAGATTTACAAGGAGGGAAAACAGTACACCTCTCTGAACAGTGTCTGGGAGGCTGTGGTTGCTGCTGCACGCAATGTTGATGGTGAACAGATCAAAACAGTGACAGAATCCATGGATGGCAGGCTTTTGAGTGTCCTTGCAAAGAAAAGTGGCTATATTGGTCACTGATTTGTTTTTGTTTTGTTTTTGAATGTCAGAAATGTATATTTGTGAATGTTGAGATGTTATATTGGTTTCACTGGTAAAAATAAATAATTGAAATGGGTATATATTTGTTTTTTGTTAAGTTGCCTAATAATTATGCACAGTAATAGTCACCTGCACACACAGATATCCCCCTAAAATAGCTAAAACTAAAAACAAACTAAAAACTACTTCCAAAAATATTCAGCTTTGATATTAATGAGTTTTTTGGGTTCATTGAGAACATGGTTGTTGTTCAATAATAAAATTAATCCTCAAAAATACAACTTGCCTAATAATTCTGCACTCCCTGTACAGATGATGTGTCATTCGTCCGACACTGAAGACATGTTTGAATGATATATCAGTAGTCCCACCAGAGGCGATTTGTGCTTGTGATATGTATGGCTCATCTGTCAGTATTCCACCACTGGTAACATGTATGTATGATATGTAAATAGTCCACCGCTGGTGATATGTATGTATGATATGTAAATAGTCCACCACTGATAACATGTATGTATGATATGTAAATAGTCCACCACTGGTAACATGTATGTGTGATATGTAATTAGTCCACTGCTGGTGATATGTATGTATGATATGTAAATAGTCCACCACTGATAACATGTATGTATGATATGTAAATAGTCCACCACTGATAACATGTATGTATGATATGTAAATAGTCCACCGCTGGTGATATGTATGTACGATATGTACAGATGATAACTCAGGAGTCCACCGCTGGTGATATGTATGTATGATATGTACAGATGATAACTCAGGAGTCCACCGCTGGTGATATGTATGTATGTATGTATGATATGTACAGATGATAACTCAGGAGTCCACCGCTGGTGATATGTTTGTATGATATGTACAGATGATAACTCAGGAGTCCACCGCTGGTGATATGTATGTATGATATGTACAGATGATAACTCAGGAGTCCACCGCTGGTGATATGTATGTATGATATGTACAGATGTTAACTCAGGAGTCCACCGCTGGTGATATGTATGTATGATATGTACAGATGATAACTCAGGATTCCACCGCTGGTGATGATGGAGGCATATTGGGGGCTGCTGGAGGCACTGGGGGGCTGATGGAGGCGCTGGGGGGACTGATAGAAGTGTATTGGAGGCACTGGGGGTGGCTGATGGAGGCATAGTGGAGTCTGCTGGAGACACTGGGGGGCTGCTGGAGGCATATGGGGCTGACGGAGGCAATGCGACTGAACCGCTTGATATACTGCACTACTACATCGGTCTATTCACCTCTCCCACCCGCAATGTGGCTGTCTAGCTACATACATTGCCCTGCTGTATATAGTAGACAGAAACAGAAATATACCCCAATAACTAAAGTAAAGCGCTACATCGACATACACAGCTCAGCTGTGTGAAAATGCTGCAGTTAGGGTACTTTCACACTTGCGGCACGCCGGATCCTGTCGGATCCGTCGTGCGCTATTTCGCCTTGCCCGCCGGACGCCGCTCCGTCCCCATTGACTATAATGGGGACGGGATCGGAGCTCCGCCACTGCACGGCAGTGCACGGCGAAAGCTGCCGGACTAAAAAGTCGGACATGCAGTACTTTTAGTCTGGCGGTCTTTCACCGCACACTGCCGTGCAGCGCCGGAGCTCCGACCCCGTCCCCATTATAGTCAATGGGGACGGAGCGGTGTCCGGCGGGCACGGCGAAATAGCGCACAATGGATCCGACAGGCTAAACAGCCTGTGGGATCCGGCGTGCTGCAAGTGTGAAAGTACCCTAATGTGTATGCTGATGTAGCAGCTTACTATACTAGTATAAGTGGGTAGGTTTCAATCTATGACATACAGCAGGGCAGTAGAACTATATGTACAAAGCCATATTGCTGGCTGGGAGAGGGGAATAGACAGATGTAGCAGAGCTGAAACCTTTGCTGGTGGGGGAGGACAGTGACCTTTTACTGTGTAAGAAAAACTTAGCATTGCTCTGAGAGTGAGGATTGAACAGCAGAGGCTGCTTCACATAGACGGCAGGCTGCCAGAGTGATGAGTCATACATTCCTCATGAACGAGCACGCAAGGACTGAGCTCTCAGTGTGATGTCATAAGGAGGCGTGGCCGGCCTTCATTCGAACTGCCTAAGCCCGCCCAGCTTGAGAAGCTTGGAAAGCAGGAAGTGAAATGCAGAGCTGCTGCAGGGGAGGCTCAAATAGCAAGATGAGAATACCCCTTTAATATCTATCTTCAGGGTGGACACCTCGGTATTTATTTTTTGGGATTCATTTTGCATTATAGCCCATTGTTAACTCTATCTCGGATCTTTGACAAATTGTCTGTAATCAGTCCCACATCAGCTTGTATTGACCCGAGGTGGGTTGTAGTTCCTTGTATTAAATCCCCATTCCGTTTTACTGCCAATAGTATTTATTTTAGCGAGGTGGAGTCAACGTTGAACATATCTTCTCCCTCTGTTCCCCCCTCCCCTAAGGGGTACCCAGAAACTTTTTGTGCCTCCGCTTCCGTCCCCTCCGTATTGTCAATTCTTTTAGAACTAGTCTCCTTTTGACCACCTCTGGTATTAACCCTTGGAGACCTTAAGAATTGGTCTATTTTGGTTGCTTCAAAGGATTTCGTAGCTGGTTTCTGAGCAGAGAGATCTGCTGAGCACCTACTAGCTTTTGGGGCCATTCCACGTTCTCTTTTTTTTTTTTTTCTTCCCTTTCCCTCTCCTTTCTCTTTTCCCCTTTTCCCCCTTTTTCCTCCCTTTTCCTTTCTTCCTCTCTTTCTTTTGATTTTGCTCTCCTGCCCCTCCTTTTTTTCTGTTTCCTTATCTTTTTCTCCTTGTCCTCCCTCAGAGATGAGTCATGTAAGATATAAGTTAGCTATAGATTAGTGTCCTTCAATTAGCTATGGTTGGTTTGTTGCTTTGTTAGTCAATTAGTAGTAGAATGGGAGAGCCAGCGAGAGGAACGAAAAAGCAAAAAAATGGAACCGTCTCACCACTTTCAACATGAGGACCGGACAATCGTGGAACCACTAGGCATATGGGAGAGCAGCCGGATGACAGGAGGGGAGCCAGGAGGCACAGCGACACGGCCGAGGAGAATCACCAGTGGGAGCAGCCGAACAGACTCCAAGAACACCACCACAGGCAGCCTGGAAAGGAGCAGGAGATACCGGATACAGCCTGGAGAAGACCCTCAGGAGGAGCAGCCGACGGCCACCACACGCAGCCCAGGACACAAGCACGAGGAGGATCCAGCAGGAGGAGAGGAGCACCTTAACCACGGACCGAGAGACCACGGACCAAGCCGCACCGAGCACCCCGGCCAAGGAGGCAAACAGGAACGGGCCACAGTAGAGGCAGACACACAGTGCGGGCAAGATAAGGTAAGGAGACAATCGAGTAGGGACGGAGGGAGGGAGGGAGAGGGGGAGACACGATCGGAGGCAGAGGCAGGGATGCAGCTAAAGCAGGAAACGGGAGTACATCACTAGTCCCCGGGTCTAGGGAGAGGCGGAGAGGCCGCAGAGACGCTCAGGAAGAGCGAGGGAGCCGAGCCACGGGAGGGGGGAGAGCGCGACGTCCTTCAGATGCCACTTTTAACCCTTCACTAAATGCACTAAACCCTTTTATTTGGGATGCACTAAAACCCAGAAGTACGTGCTTCCTGGTGTGCTCCAGCATTCCCCGGTGGAGATCTGGGGAACCAGAGCATGGGTGCGGCAGCCCCTGTCCTCCTCTGTGACAGGAGGCTGCTGCATATTAGTTTCTATGAAGCCCCTGCCTGTGGCAGGACTCCATAGGAACATAGTAAAATTCTCATTAACTCTCTATGAGACAAGCAATCTCATAATTCCCTATGGGAACTATAAAAAAGTGTAACCTAGTAACAGTTTATAAGGCTGAAAAAAGACATCTGTCCATCTAGTTCAGCCTATTATCCTGCAAGTTGATTCAGACCAAGGCAGACATCCCAACCTGCAAAAACTCATTTCAGGGAGGTGCACGTCTCATTTCAGGGAGGTTTTCATATTTTTTTCTTTCACAAACTTTTTATTACATTTTCCAAACATATGCAGTATCTGCACACTTTGCTCTATGGTGTGGAGGACTGGGCTCATTACCCTGCCCCAAATTATCATATTTATGTATATGATTAAAGGGATTCTGTCACCACCTATAAGCCCTGTGAGCTAAACATATGCTCATGTCCAGGGTAGCATTCTGATTTCTAAGGTGGCCTTATAAAAGCTATTTGTGGCTTTATTCTGCGGAAAAACAGGTTTTACTAACCTGTCAATCATTGAAATAAGGTGCACAAGCAGGGGAGGTCTGTGGATGCATGGTGCACGGCCGCACGCATCGCCGTTCGTGCCCAGCGCCGCCTTCTACTCCTCAGTGCCCCCCCTCCCTCTCCCTCCCTCCCCCTCCACCTGCTTTGAGATCCTGCGCGTGCGCACAGGCTCAGCCTGATGCGCCGTTACGGACTGCTGGCATCGGCTTCTTCTTGCACTGTGCGCACGCGCCGAGAAGGGGACACTGCTACAGGTTGTCGGAAAGGTTTACTGCGAGTAAACTAGAGATGGGAAGTTCGGATCTTTCACATGAATCGGTTCATTCAAATGAACCGATTCATGAATCGAATCTTCGGTTCATTCGCTGAGCTGACAAGAAGCAAGTGAACCGAAGCTTAGGTTGCGCAATGCGCACGCGCGGATGCTTCGATTCACTTGCTGAGTCGGCTCTTGGTCTGAGTCAGGAAGTTTATTCTTTAAAACCCTGTGTGTAATTATCTTACCCCACTGTAGAAAAAAAACAAGCATCCGGGGGGGGGGGGGGGGGGGGGGGTGAATTTAACACTGGGGTAAATAATCTAATTAAAATGGTGGGTTAAATGTGTAAATGTATTTTAAAAAAATACATCTCTCTCAATAGTTATATAGCTACTGAATGAGGCAGAAGAAGGGATGCCTTTAACATATAAATCTCCTTGAGAAGCCAATTTGACCCTAAAGGGTTAATTCAACCTGTAATCTAAACTCTGTGTCCTGTCACTTCTCTTATCTCTCTGCTCTGCTATCAGTAACCTTTCCGGGATATATTGTTTCACATGCGGGTGTCAGGGAGCCACTATCTAATAGCGGGAGACTCCCTGAACGTCCGGGAGACTTGAGATCCCTGCCAAGGCAAAAAAAACTGTGAGGTACAAGCCAATTTTCCTCTTTTTAGGGGGAAAAAATTCCTTCTCGACTCCAATCAGGCAATCAGAATAGCTCCCTGGATCAACAACCCATCTCTAGTAAAGATAACCTGTAATACTATTACACTCCAAAAATACACCCAGGCCCCTCTTGAACTCTTAGTAAAATTACCATCTCACTGCTCTTACTGTAAAGAATCCTATTCTATGTTTGTGTACAAACCTTCTTTCCTCTAGCCGCAGAGGATGTCCCCTCGTTACAGTCACAGTCCTGGGATTAATAAATGATGGGAGAAATCTCTGTACTGATCCCTGAAATAGTTATAAGATCTCCCCTTGTCTTTTTTCCAAAGTGAATAACCCTAATTTTGTCCTTTCTAGGTACTGTAGTCTACCCATTCCAGTTATTACTTTAGTTGCACTTCTCTGAACCCTTTCCAGTTCAGGTACTGTATGTCTGCCTTGCTTGCAGGAGCCCAGAACTGTACACAGTACTCCATGTGTGGTCTGACTAGTGATTTGCAAAGTGGCAGAACTATGTTCTCATCATGGGCATCTATGCCCCTTTTGATGCAACCTATAATCTTATTGGTATTGGCAGCAGCTGCCTGACACTGGTTGCTACAGTTAAGTTTACTGTCAACTAAAATTCCTAAGTCGGTGAATTGAGGCACGAGCACCAAGCGAAGTGGCATGACGTAGGTTTGTGTGCCGCTCTCCTCCTCCTTCCGTCCCTCCCCCCTCTCTCCCTGCCTCCCGCTTTGATGTGGAACGTGGAGCCCAGCTGTGACCTGCTGGGAGCGGCCGTCTGTGGCAAGCCGGGACCCGCCCTCTGTGGAGCGTAGTAGCGCTGGTTTGAAAGCTGGAGTCGGCATGGGCCCTGAGACGCTGCCCAAACTGTTGTGGTCTTACCTTTACCCTGCCTAGCCAGAGAGTGACAGAGCCCGTGGCTTGGATCGGCTGAAGTACAGACGCTTACCTCCGGTGGGTGACAGGGGTCGGTGGGGTTCTCGTGGTCCTGGCGTGTAGGCTCTGCTGCGCCTTTTCCTCTCCTGTGAAAGCGGTGGACCCTGCGGTGGATGCTGGTGGACTGCGTTGCCTAGTCGTGGATGCCGGTGGAATCTTTTGTGGAGGCTGGACTTGGATGCCGTGAGTCTGTGGAGCCGAATCCCTCTGTGTGCTGTGTGCTTGAGAGGGAATGAGATCACAGATGAAGGTCTTCTGCGCTACCTGCGATTCTCAGGTGCCTCTGTTTGTGTGTCTGGACGGATCTGCCCTCTGAATAGGTGTCATGCGCTGGGAGGCTTCTAGCTGGGCGTCTTGACAAACTTGTCTGCTGGGTGGAATTGGCATATTTAGGGGATCCAGCTGGAGGGCGGGACCATGAGGTTTGAGGAGGCCTCTGCCTGATCCACTGCAGGTGATCTATGTGACAAACTCTCATCTAGCAAGATCTTTAGATCTACAGTGTCTTTCGCCTGTAGGCTTTTGTGCTACCTGAACCAGACTGCCATTTGGGGTTAAAGGAGCCCTCCACCTGTATATTGTGATCTTAAAGGGATTCTGTCATCAGAAATGAGCCCTATAAGCTGAACATATGGAGATGTCCCTTGTAATACACAGAATCCTAAAGTGAGTTTATCAAATGCCCCTGTGGCTCTATATTCCTAAAAAGCGGTTTATATCACCTGTCAATCACTTGAAAATGTGTCCAAGGGGACGTCTCATGGTGAAAGGTGCCCGGCTGCAGCCATGTCGTTTAGGTGCCCAGCGCCGCCTTCTGAGCTGAAATCGCCCCCCTTCCTTACTTGCGATCCGCCTTCCTCACTTCATCACTGCCTCTCTACATCTGTGGGAGGGTGTATGTACACAGTTGAATATGTGTCTTTCTCCTTCCTCGCCTATATGTATCCAGCTTCTATGTTTTCCTTCTATATGTACTCAGCTTCTTTGGTTACCAGGTATCATATTTACTTGTGGTAAATCTATGTGCGGGACTTTCATGTCTCTATGAGTACGAAGTAGGCTGTCTGGGTCTTATAGTTAATGCGAGGTATTTCCCTTGCCGATCCGGACTATTAGTGGATCTGGTATTGGAAATCCTTCTGTGTGTCATATTGCCAGGCTCTAATATTGGTTCTCCCCCGTGTGAATTGTGTGTACAGGGCCCCCTAAAATGGCGCCTAAATATCGTAAATCAGGAGGGATGTCCTCGCCGAAAGGTGGTCAGGGGGGAAGCCCCCAGGCTTGCTTAGATACCTAAAACCAGGGGAGGTGTGCAAAGATCTGTCCTACAGGTTGAGCAGGGAGTGGTTAATACGGACCGGACAGATCTGGGTACTATAAAGGCTAGCACGCCCCAGAGTGAAGGTTTTGAGAGTATTAATAAAAAACTTTCGGATATATTGGGAGTAGTAAATGCTACTAACACCTCCGTCGCAGAGTTGGCCCTGTCCCTCTCAGTAGTACAAGGTGATATCACGATAATCAGAGATGAGATGGCTCTTTCACTTCAGAGAATAGTCTATTAAAAAAGAGACTAGAAGAGGTAGATGAAGATCGTTCCTGGCTTAGAAGGAAAGTTATAGATCTGGAGGACAGGTCTCGTAGATACAACTTGCGACTGGTAGGTTTCCCAGAAGGAGCAGAACAGGATAACCCTGCAAACTTTATCCAAAAATGGCTGGTTGATAATCTAGGGCCAGATCATGATGCATCTACTTTTTGCGTGGAAAGGGCCCACAGAATCCCCTCTAAAAAGCTTCCTCCAGGGGCTCCACCTAGGGCAATTCTGGCGAAACTAGTTTGCTCAAAGGACTGGGACTGGGTACTTAGACGTAAAAGAGAAGTATCAGAGATATATTTTGATGGTAATTTGATATCAATATACACAGTTTTTTCGCGAGAGACCCAAATTAAAAGATCTTTTTTTGATGTAAAAAAAAGATTAGCTGCAGCTAACATTCAGTACTCAATGCTATACCCAGCCAAATTGAGGTGGTGCACAATGATTCAGTCCGTTTTTTTTCTACACAGGCGGATGTTGTTCAATGGCTGGACTCGGTGGGGCTATAAAGAAAATATGGGTGTGGGGAGGAGGGAGGCTAAAGGGGGAAGTGGCTTGCAGGGAGGTTTGGTGGATTGAAAGAGGTTGATGGGTAATGTGTTTTTCCTTATCAACCATGGAGGTTTTTTTGGGGGGGTGGGTATAAGGGAGGGATTGGCTGTCGTCACTCGCTCTTTAGGTCTATGTGTCTCTCTCCTAGATGGGGGACCGGCTTTGTCATTTATTCACTGCCTATGCCACTTAATATTATATTCTGGAATGTGAGAGGGTTGGGAGACAGGGTAAAGAGGACGGTGGTGTTTGATCTTGTGGCCCGTCATTTGCCGGCAATCGTGGTATTATTAGAAACTCATGCAACAGTAGACAGGCTGTATACATTGAAAAGAAAATGGGCTTCTTTTGAATATCATGCTTACTTCTCCTCTTATGCAAGAGGGGTTAGTGTATATATTCACGGTGGGATGGAATTTCTACCGGTAGATAACATGATTGACAAAGAAGGGAGATTTGTCTTCTTGTCGTCTTTTCTCTATTATCTAAATACCTAGCCACAAAAAATCCTTGTCCGTTATTAGAAGCCGGAGATTTCAACTCTGTTCTTGATCCTGAGTTGGATCGTTTTTCTACCTCTTCTTGGCAAAGTCGGACTGGATCTCCTTTGAGTTCTGTTTGCCAGGAGCTGGCGCTAGTCGATATCTGGCGCCACCTCTATGGAAACAAGATAATTTTCTCTTGTTTTAGCCAGTCCTATGGGTCAATGTCCCGTATTGATCTGGCTTTTTCAAGTCGTGATTTGAGTCATCAAATTGTGAAAATGAAGTGCGAACCTCATGGAACCTCAGATCACTCTCCAGTCCTGATTTTGTTCAGAGAGGTGGACTTTCCAGCCCCAGATAGAACCTTTAAATTAAATGTGCACTGGTTTGATGTGATAGGGGAGCAAGGTCGGATAGACCAGGATATATAGGAATTCTGGGGCTTCAATGTAGGCTCGACACATATTCATTATGTGTGGGATGCATTGAAGGCCCATATAAGGGGCATATATTTCACAAAAATTAACCAGTATAGACGTGAACTCCGTCAAAGGGAACAACACCTGACAGAGACAATTATGAGATTACAGGGTGTATTGGTTGCTCACCACAATGAGCAACTTATAACCCCATTAAAAGAGGCCAATTCACAGCTTAAGATACTCTTATATAGCAAAGCCCAACATAAGCTTCTCTTCCAGGGTCAAAATCACTTCTGTGAATTGGGCAAAACAGGTAAGTTCTTGGCATGGTTGGTTGCTAATCAGAGGGAGGCTACTAGTATAAGTGAGATTAGGAATTCAAAAGGTAATAGGGTGAGGTCCCCAGAGATGATTAGGGAGGAATTTGTGAAATACTACTCTTCGCTTTACCAGTAGAGATGTCCCGAATAGTTTGCCGGTGAAAAGTTCCCGGCGAACATAGCTTGTTCGCGTTTGCCGCGGCGGGCGAACATATACGATGTTCGGTCCGCCCCCTATTCGTCATCATTGAGTAAACTTTGACCCTGTACTTCACAGTCAGCAGACACATTCCAGCCAATCAGCAGCAGACCCTCCCTCCCTCCCAGACCCTCCCACCTCCTGGACAGCATCCATTTTAGATTAATTCGGAAGCTGCATTCTTAGTGAGAGGAGGGACAGTGTAGCTGCTGCTGATTTAATAGGGAAATCGATAGCTAGGCTAGTGCATTCAGTGTCCACTACAGTCCTGAAGGACTCATATGCTGTAAGGACAGCACCCCAAAAAGCCCTTTTTAGGGCTAGAACATCAGTATGCTTTTTTTTTCTCTGTGTAATCTATTTGCAGTTGCCTGCCTGCCAGCGTGTGTGTCAGGCTCACAGCGTATACTGTGCCCACTTGCCCAGTGCCACCACTCATATCTGGTGTCACAATAGCTTGCATAAAAAAAAAAACTTTTTTGACTGTAATATAATAGCAGTCAGTTGCCTGCACGCGTGTGCGTTTCAGGGCCTGCCAGGGTATAGTGTCACACCAGTAGTGCAACTCATATCTGGTGTAACAGTAGTGCACATTTAAAAAAAAAAAAAAAACTTTTTTGACTGTGAAAAAATAGCAGTCAGTTTCCTTCACATGTGTGCGTTTCAGGGCCTGCCAGGGCACAGTGTCACACCAGTAGTGCAACTCATATCTGGTGTAACAGTAGTGCACATTTAAAAAAAAAAACACTTTTTTGACTGTGAAATAATAGCAGTCATTTTCTTTCACACGTGTGCGTTTCAGGGCCTGCCAGGGCACAGTGTCACACCAGTAGTGCAACTCATATCTGGTGTAACAGTAGTGCACATTTAAAAAAAAAAAAACTTTTTTGACTGTGAAATAATAGCAGTCATTTTCTTTCACACGTGTGCGTTTCAGGGCCTGCCAGGGCACAGTGTCACACCAGTGCAACTCATATCTGGTATAACAGTGGTGTACATTTAAAAAAACAAAACTTTTTTGACTGTGAAATAATAGCAGTCAGTTTTCTTCACACATGTGCGTTTCAGGGCCTGCCAGGGCACAGTGTCACACCAGTGCAACTCATATCTGGTGTAACAGTAGTGTACATTAAAAAAACAACAACACTTTTTTGACTGTGAAATAATAGCAGTCATTTTCCTTCACACGTGTGCGTTTCAGGGCCTGCCAGGGCACAGTGTCACACCAGTGCAACTCATATCTGGTATAACAGTAGTGCACATTTAAAAAAAAAACACACTTTTTTGACTGTGAAATAATATCAGTCAGTTTCCTTCACACGTGTGCGTTTCAGGGCCTGCCAGGGCACAGTGTCACACCAGTACAACTCATATCTGGTCTCAGGGCCGTCTTTAATGTTGATTGGACCCTGGGCAAGAATTTCCTTGGGCCCCCTGAAATGCTAAGGTCCATCTGTCTTCATGAGTGATTATCGCAAGGAAGGCAGGTTAGTTAGTGTACCCGAGCATTCGATTTTAAGATGCCTGTGGCCATAATGTGGCCTGCCAGGGCACAGTGTCACACCAGTGCAACTCATATCTGGTGTAACAATAGTGCACATTTAAAAAAAAAAAACACTTTTTTGACTGTGAAATAATATCAGTCAGTTTCCTTCACACATGTGCGTTTCAGGGCCTGCCAGGGCACAGTGTCACACCAGTGCAACTCATATCTGGTGTAACAGTAGTCTACATTAAAAAAACAACAACACTTTTTTGACTGTGAAATAATAGCAGTCATTTTCCTTCACACGTGTGTGTTTCAGGGCCTGCCAGGGCACAGTGTCACACCAGTGCAACTCATATCTGGTGTCAGGGCCGTCTTTAATATTGATTGGACCCTGGGCAAGAATTTCCTTGGGCCCCCTGAAATGCTAAGGTCCATCTGTCTTCATGAGTGATTATCGCAAGGAAGGCAGGTTAGTTAGTGTACCCGAGCATTAGATTTTAAGATGCCTGTGGCCACCGCGGGGGCACAGGAGGCAGAAGCACAGCTCCCGCACAGCCCGTCTCCCCTTTTCAAATAGAAGACGGGTGGCCCTTAGCAACTCTCATTTCAGAGAGCGCTGCTAAGGGCCATTTCAGCCACAGTTTTCTACTAAAATTACACGTATGTATGGCAGTCCCAGTATCATAGTGCCATCTCCCTCCCCCCCAAAAAAGTGCCAGTATCAAGAGCCTGTCTCCCCCCCATGTCCCAGTATCATAGTGCCATCTCCCCCCCCCAAAAGTGCCAGTATCAAGTGCCTCTCCTCCCCCCCCCCCATGTCCCAGTATCATAGTGCCATCTCCCCCCCAAAAAGTGCCAGTATCAAGTGCCTTTACTCCCCCCCCCATGTCCCAGTATCATAGTGCCATCTCCCCCCCTCCCCCAAAAGTGCCAGTATCAAGTGCCTCTCCTCCCCTTCCATGTCCCAGTATCATAGTGCCATCTCCCCCCCCAAAAGTGCCAGTATCAAGTGCCTCTCTCCTCCCCCCCATGTGCCAGTATCAAGTGCCTCTCTCCTTCCCCCCAAGTGCCAGTATCATAGTGCCCACCCCCCATGTGCCAGTATCAGGTGCCAACCCCCCTCCCCCCCACATGTGACAGTATCAGGTGCCTCCCCATGTGCCTCCCCATGTGCCAGTGCCATGTGTATCATAGTGCCAACCCCCTCCCCCCATGTGCCAGTATCAAGTGCCTCCTGCTCCCCCCATGGCAGGTATTAATAAAAATAAAAAAAACACTTATACTTACCTCCATGTCAGCCTCTTCCTGTGTCCCGCCCTGTATGTCCATATATGGAATCAGTGCTTGTGTATTCTAATTTAGCCTGTATTTCAGAAAAGTTTCTGCCGGGATTCAAACCCACGACCTTCTGTATCAGAGTCAAAGCACCTAACCACACAGCCATAAGAGATGCCTTGCCACTGATTGAAAAAAATATGAGACTTCTACTGTTATAGCTGGCTAAGTGTACAGCTATACACATGACAGCTGCCCTAATACACCCAGCTCTGCTACATCTATACACATGACAGCTGCCCAAACACACCCAGCTCTGCTACATCTAATACACATGACAGCTGCACCAGCACACTCAGCTCTACTATATCTCTATATATGACAGCTTCCCCAGCACACCCAGCTCTGCTACATCTATATATCTCTAAGTATTGCTATACAGTAGATAGATATATAGAGATATAGCAGAGCTGAGTGTGCTGGGGAAGGTGTCATGTGTATAGATGTAGAAGAGCTGGGTGTGTTTCGGCAGCTGTCATGTGTATAGATGTAGCAGAGCTGGGTGTGTTTGGGCAGCTGTCATGTGTATAGATGTAGCAGAGCTAGGTTTGCTCGGGCAGCTGTCATATATAGAGATATAGCAGAGCTGAGTGTGTTAGGGCAGCTGTCATGTGTATAGATGTAGCAGAGCTGGGTGTGTTTGGGCAGCTGTCATGTGTATATATGTAGCAGAGCTGGGTTTGCTGGGGCAGCTGTCATATATAGAAATATAGCAGGGCTGAGTGTGTTAGGGCAGCTGTCATATAGAGATATAGCAGAGCTGAGTATGCTGGGACAGCTGTCATATAGAGATATAGCAGTGCTGGGTGTGTTGGGGCAGCTGTCATGTGTATAGATGTACACTTGGCCAGCTATAACAGTAGAAGTCTCATATTTTTTCAGTCAGTGGCAATACACCTCTTATGGCTGTGAGGGTAAGTGCTTTGCCTCTGATACAGAAGGTTGTGGGTTCGAATCCCAGACACATCTCTCCCTCTCCTGAGGACGGCAATACAAATAACTATGCCTGAGCGTACATACCGTAGAGACGCAAGGGCAGGCCTGGGTCGGAGGTCGGGAGGAGGACCTAGCATGGCACTGGCCGGCAGACTCAGCAGTAAGTAATTGTAATTGACAGACAAGTCCTTCACTAATGCGAGCAGCGAGCCACACGCCGCTCGCTCACAAGTGAATGTGGTAGTCGGGAAACGGAGCTGCCCGGGGCAGCTGCCCCTTTTGCCCTGCGGCAAAGACGGCCCTGTCTGGTGTAACAGTCGTGCACATAAAAAAAAATATAAACTTTTTTGACTGTGAAATAATATCAGTCAGTTTCCTTCACACGTGTGCGTTTCAGGGCCTGCCAGGGCACAGTGTCACACCAGTGCAACTCATATCTGGTGTAACAGTCGTGTACATTTAAAAAAAACAACACTTTTTTGACTGTGAAATAATATCAGTCAGTTTCCTTCACACGTGTGCGTTTCAGGGCCTGCCAGGGCACAGTGTCACACCAGTGCAACTCATATCTGGTGTAACAGTCGTGTACATTTAAAAAAAAAACAAACATTTTTTGGACTGTGAAATAATATCAGTCAGTTTCCGTCACACGTGTGCGTTTCAGGGCCTGCCAGGGCACAGTGTCACACCAGTGCAACTCATATCTGGTGTAACAGTCGTGTACATTTAAAAAAAACAACACTTTTTTGACTGTGAAATAATATCAGTCAGTTTCCTTCACACGTGTGCGTTTCAGGGCCTGCCAGGGCACAGTGTCACACCAGTGCAACTCATATCTGGTGTACCAGTGGTGTACATTTAAAAAAAAAAAAACTTTTTTGACTGTGAAATAATATCAGTCAGTTTCCGTCACACGTGTGCGTTTCAGGGCCTGCCAGGGCACAGTGTCACACCAGTGCAACTCATATCTGGTGTAACAGTCGTGTACATTTAAAAAAAACAACACTTTTTTGACTGTGAAATAATATCAGTCAGTTTCCTTCACACGTGTGCGTTTCAGGGCCTGCCAGGGCACAGTGTCACACCAGTGCAACTCATATCTGGTGTAACAGTAGTGTACATTTAAAAAATACAAATTTGACTGTAATAGATTGAATAGCAGTTAGTTGTCTGCAAGCGTGTGTGTCAGGCCTACAGCGTCTTCTCTGCCAACTTCTGCCAGTGCACAGTGTCACTCATATCTGGTGTCACAGTAGCTTGCACGCATGGTACCACTAATCTAAAAAAAAATGACAGGCAGAGGCAGGCCACCCCGCAGGGGCCGTCGTGGTCGTGGTGCTGTGATTCCCTTTGGCCCTAGAATAATGCCCAGTGTTCAGAGGCCACGTACCCTGAACTCGAAAAGTTCTGAGAACATAGTTGACTGGCTAACACATGACACCCAATCTTCTACAGCTTCCGCTCGGAACCTTGACGCACCATCCTCCTCCAGCTCAGCTTCGGGCACCTCTCAAGTTACCACTCGCCCGCCTGCCGCCACCACCAACACTAGCACCACAGCCGCTTCACTTAATATGTCAGAGGAGTTATTTACACTTCAGTTGGATGAAATTAGTGATGCGCAAACATTATTGCCAGAGGATGTAGATAACAGGGATATGTCTCAGTCAGGCAGCATTACACACATGGACGTACGGTGTGATGATGATGATGTTGTACCCGCTGCTGCTTCCTTTGCTGAGTTGTCAGATACAAGTGAAGCGGTTGATGATGACGATGTGTCTGTGGATGTCACGTGGGTGCCCGCTAGAAGAGAAGATAAACAGGGGGAAAGTTCAGATGGGGAGAAAGAGAGGAGGAGGAGACGAGTTGGAAGCAGGGGGAGGTCGTCGCAAGGAGCTAGTGGCACAGTCAGACAGCATGCATCGGCACCCGGGGTCAGCCAGACAGCACGCCAATCAACGCATGCTGTTGCCACCACCAGAATGCCGTCATTGCAGAGCTCAGCAGTGTGGCATTTTTTTTGTGTGTCTGCCTCTGACAACAGCGATGCCATTTGCAACCTGTGCCAAATGAAACTGAGTCGTGGGAAGTCCAACACCCACCTAGGTAAAACTGCTTTGCGAAGGCACATGATCGCACATCACAAACGCCTATGGGATCAGCACATGAGTAAAAGCAGCACACAAACTCAAAGCCGCCATCCTCCTCCTGGTCCAGCATCTTCAGCCACGTCAACCACTGCTGTCCTCCTTGCCCCCTCTCAACCATCCGCCACTCCGTCTCTCGCCTTCAGCAGTTCCTGCTCATCTGCCCACAGTCAGGTGTCTGTCAAGGACATGTTTGAGCGTAAGAAGCCAATGTCACAAAGTCACCCCCTTGCCCGGCGTCTGACAGCTGGCTTGTCTAAACTCTTAGCCCGCCAGCTTTTACCATACAAGCTGGTGGAGTCTGAGGCGTTCCCAAAATTTGTAGCTATTGGGACACCGCAGTGGAAGGTACCCGGCCAAAATTTCTTTGCACAAAGGGCAATCCCCAACCTGTACTCGATTGTGCAAAAGGAAGTAATGGCATGTCTGGCATACAGTGTTGGGGCAAGGGTCCATCTGACCACTGATACCTGGTCTGCAAAGCACGGTCAGGGCAGGTATATCACCTACACTGCGCATTGGGTAAACCTGCTGACGGCTGCCAAGCATGGAATGCGTGGCTCTGCAGAGGAGTTGGTGACACCGCCACGACTTGCAGGCAGGCCTGCTGCCACCTCCTCTACTCCTCCTACTCCATCCTCTTCCATAGTCCTCTTCTGCTGCTGCGTCTTGCTCCACATCAACGGCACCCCCCCAGCTCCCCAGGGGCAATTCCACATCCTGGATACGGCAGTGTCACGCCATCTTGAGGTTGACTTGCCTGAAAGCAGAGAGTCACACCGGACCAGCACTCCTGTCCGCCCTGAACGCACAGGTGGATCAGTGGCTGACTCCGCACCAACTGGAGATCGGCAAAGTGGTGTGTGACAACGGAAGCAATTTGTTGGCGGCATTGAATTTGGGCAAGTTGACACATGTGCCGTGCATGGTACATGTGTGTAATCTGATCGTACAACACTTTGTGCATAAGTACCCAGGCTTACATGATGTCCTGAAGCAGGCCAGGAAGGTGTGTGGCCATTTCAGGCGTTCCTACACAGCCGTGGCGCACTTTTCAGATATCCAGCGGCGAAACAACATGCCAGTGAGGCGCTTGATTTGCGACAGCCCGACACGTTGGAATTCAACACTCCTAATGTTCGACCGCCTGTTTCAACAAGAAAATAGCCGTTAACGAGTATTTGTATGACCGGGGTGCTAGGACAGCCTCTGCGGGGCTGGGAATTTTTTTGCCACGTTACTGGACGCTCATGCGCAATGCCTGTAGGCTCATGCGTCCTTTTGAGGAGGTGACAAACCTAGTCAGTCGCACCGAAGGCACCATCAGCGACATCATACCATTTGTTTTCTTTCTGGAGCGTGCCCTGCAAAGAGTGCTGGATCAGGCCGTAGATGAGCGTGAAGAGGAAGAGGAAGGGTTGTGGTCACCATCACCACCAGAAACAGCCTTATCAGCATCGCTTGCTGGACCTGCGGCAATGCTGGAAGAGGATTGTGAGGCAGAGGAGTCAGAGGAGGAATGTGGCTTTGAGGAGGAGGAGAAAGACCAACCACAACAGGCATCCCAGGGTGCTCGTTTTCACCTATCTGGTACCCGTGGTGTTGTACGTGGCTGGGGGGAAGAACATACCTTCAGTGTGATCACTGAGGATGAGGAACGGGACATGAGTAGCTCGGCATCCAACCTTGTGCAAATGGGGTCTTTCATGCTGTCGTGCCTGTTGAGGGACCCTTGTATAAAAAGGCTGAAATGGATCCGAATTACCGCAAGTCGGAAAGGATGCAGCAGTTCCAAAACAAATTAAAAAGTATGCTTTACACAGCGTATAAGGGTGATGTCACAGCACAACGGGAATCTAACAGGGGAAGAGGTGAAAGTAATACTCCTCCTCCCACGACCACGCCGGCAAGGAAAGGACGCTTTACAGACGTGTTGTTGATGGAGGACATGCAGAGCTTTTTAAGTCCTACACATCGCCACAGCCCTTCGGGGTCCACCCTCAGAGAACGACTCGACCGACGGGTAGCAGAGTACCTCGCCTTAACTGCAGATATCGACACTCTGAGAAGCGATGAACCCCTTGACTACTGATTGCAGGCTTGACCTGTGGCCTGAACTATCCCAATTTGCGATAGAACTTCTGGCCTGCCCCGCTTCAAGTGTCCTGTCAAAAATGACCTTCAGTGCAGCAGGAGGTATTGTCACTGAGAAGAGAAGTCGCCTAGGTCAAAAAAGTCTAGATTACCTCACCTTTATTAAGATGAATGAGGGATGGATCCCGAAGGGGCTGACAGTGGGCGATACATTAGACTAAAAAAGGCCTGATGAGATGAGCTGCCTTGGACTAAAAATGGTCCACACGCTGCTGTATTTTATCTCTGAATGCCGGATGACTTGCGTTACTTAACCGCCACCAACTAGGGTTCAAGCCGCAATCTTTTAGGGCACTTTCTGCCTGGGAAACAAACATCAATTTTTCTGGCCGCTGCTACAGCAACAATACCTAATTTTTCACGCATGTGTACATGCCTAATTTTTCTGGCCTCTGGTGCTGCACTGTGGCTTTAAAAACCAAACCAAAAAAAAGGCACATACATGTGTAAATTCCCCTTCGTGATCATTACCTTGTCGTGGTGAAGGGGCTTGCGTATCACAATGAAGCGACCACCTCTATGAGTGTGTTGGGAATGGCAATGTTGGCACACCCCAGATGATAAGGTCGTTGCTTGATTGTGAACAGACCAAAAGCGATCAGCTGGATAATTTTGCATAAAAAAAACATTAATTTCCTTTGTGATCATCTATGGTGATCATTAAAGCCTACTAGGCCAACAATGGCCCACACTGCAGAATCATTGTTTTCTGGGTCACTTAACTGTCACTTAACTACCTCAGCACGACCATAGGCTTTGTAAAACCCCCATCGCCTGCAATCTCCCAAACGTGCGCACGAGCACAGTCATAACTACACCAAGATTGATGCATAGAGGTATAAAATTTATGTCATGAGTGTGTCAACTATTGACAACTCTTTGCGGTTGTCTAAAATCTATTCCATACACGTCCCCTGATAGGGGACGCAACATGGATTAAACTAATAAGAATAGAACTACTTAACACACCACTCCTATCTGGTGGCACATTAGATTGCACGCGCAGTGCCCCAAATTTGAAGTAGGAGGACCGACCAAGCATCTTTTTCCATCTCCCCGTTCCTAAAATCGATGCCATATACACGTCCTTGATAGGGGACAAAACAGGGATTAAACTGATAAGAATATAACTACTTAACACACCACTCCTGTCTGGTGGCACATTAGATTGCACGCGCAGTGCCCCAAATTTGAAGTAGGAGGACCGACCAAGCATCTTTTTCCATCTCCCGGTTCCTAAAATTGATGCCATATACACGTCCCCTTATAGGGGACATAACAGGGATTAAACTGATAAGAATAGAACTACTTAACACACCACTCCTATCTGGTGGCACATTAGATTACACGCGCAGTTCCCCAAATTTGAAGTAGGAGGACCGACCAAGCATCTTTTTCCATCTCCCGGTTCCTAAAATCGATGCCATATACGCGTCCTCTGATAGGGGACGTAACAGGGATTAAACTGATAAGAATAGAACTACTTAACACACCAGTCCTATCTGGTGGCACATTAGATTACACGCGCAGTGCCCCAAATTTGAAGTAGGAGGACCGACCAAGCATCTTTTTCCATCTCCCAGTTCCTAAAATCGATTCCATATACACGTCCCCTGACAGGGGACGTAACAGGGATTAAACTGATAGGAATAGTACTACTGTCACGACTGTTACTGATCCAGACAGGTCTGGGAGGAGAAGGTCGCAGCGACTTGCTACTCGCGATAGCTTGTGAGTTTGCTTCGTGGTTCAGGGTATGTCATCCGGGTTTTGCCTTGTGAACCTTTTTGTCCCGACTGGGAGTTTGTAGGCATCCTTCTCAGGTGAGTCCTGTCTGCCACTCCCAGCTACTATATTAGTTTCAGTTTCACTTGCAGTCATTGCCAGATATAGTCCTTACTTCCAGTACTATTCTGACCTTTGAAGGAGATCGTTTGACGGTGTTGCTGTGGAGCTCTTGTCCGGCGTGGACTGTCGTGTTTGGGATCGGCTTCTCTGCTCGTGACTGGATAAGTCTATCTCTGCTATAGATTGTTTGTTTGTTGCTGTCTTCCTCTGTTGTTCTCCTAGATGTGAGTGATGGTGACTAGTGCTCCCATCGGCCTTTCCCCAGTCAAGTCTTGTTAGGGTGACTGAGGGTTTAGGCATCCTGCTTGCCGCACGGGTTCACACCCCGTCTAGGGTATCAGGGCAGAAAGGTGCCAGCTTAGGGTTAGTCAGGGGTGGCCATTCTATTTCCCATCCGTAGATAAGGGTCCCCCTTCCCGTCCGTCTGGTGCGACACGACTGCTGCTGGGATAGCAGTCGTGACAGCATATCTGGCCTTTTAAAAAAAAAAAAAAAAAGTGACATTTCTTTTTTTTTTTTTGCTTGCTGTTTTGCTTTGTATTTTTTCTGTTCCACTATGGATCCGGTTACGTTTTTGGCAAAACAATTACAGGGGTTATCCCTTGAAGTGGCAGGATTAAAAGCAACAGTGCTGCAGCAGCAGCAATCCTTGGGTTCCACCGTTGCTACCTAAAGTGGCTTTACCTGATAGGTTCTCAGGAGGGAGAGACCAATTTGTAACCTTCAGAGAAGCTTGCAAATTGTTCTTCAGGTTACGCCCTAGATCCTCCGGCGGTGAGGAACAACGGGTGGGCATTGTAATTTCTCTCCTGCAAGGAGATCCGCAGTCTTGGGCTTTCTCCCTACCATCAGACTCTCCGGCCTTACGATCAGTGGAGGAGTTTTTTGAAGCCCTGGGTCTCGTATATGATGACCCGGACAGGGTCTCACTGGCTGAGTCTAAACTACGTAGACTTCGGCAAGAGAACCGTTCTGCTGAACTATATTGTTCCGAATTCCGTAGGTGGGCTACTGATACATTATGGAACGACTCGGCCCTTAGGAGTCAGTTCTGCCAGGGGTTGTCTGAAAAATTAAAAGACGCGCTGGCCGTATACGAGGTCCCTGGGTCTCTTGAGGCTGCTATGTCTCTGTCCATAAGAATCGACAGACGACTCAGGGAGAGACTATTAAATTTTACGGAGGCCTCTATAGGGCAGGGATCGGTTTGTTATGAACCAGTCTAACCAATGCAAATAGGGGGCGCCACTAGACGGGTGAATCCTCCTAAGTTCCGCCGTAGGTCAGAGGTTTGTTTTCGTTGTAGGGGGAGGGGTCATTTTGTAAAGGTTTGTCCCTCAGAACCCAAGAGACCACAAACAAAGGAGCTGCCGGAAAACTAGAGTCCCCAGATTGTGCGGAGGATAACAGTCTGGGCGTATTCGTTTCCTCCATACGCATGTCTCAGTTTTTGTTGTCCGCTACCGTTGAGGCGGGCAATAAGACTGAGATCTGTTCCGTCTTTTTGGACAGTGGGGCGGGGGTCAACTTGGTGGATTCACAGTTTGCTCAGGCTCTGGGTTTTACTCCGGAACCGGTACACAGAACTATTCCTGTTTTTGCCATCGACTCCTCCCCTCTTACTCAGAGAGAGTTAACTCACATCATCCATAATATCCATCTGCAGGTAGGGGACCTCCATAAAGAGCATATCTCTTGTTATGTCCTGGACGGTCTTCCGGCTCCTATGGTATTGGGGCTTCCCTGGCTGGTGACTCATAATCCAGTGGTGGATTGGCAGGCCGGGGAGATTGTGGAGTGGAGTGAACATTGTAAGGACAACTGCTTGAGTAGTAGGTGCTCTACACTTTCTGTAACATCTTTACCTGCCTTTCTGTCAGATTTTATGGATGTGTTCTCTGAGAAGGGTTGTCAGGGGTTACCACCTCATCGTCCATATGATTGCCCGATTAATCTATTACCTGGGGCAAAACTACCTAAAGTCCGGTTATACAATCTTTCCGGCCCGGAGAGGAAGGCTATGCAGGATTATATTTCGGAGAGTTTGGCTAAAGGACACATCAGACCCTCTTCTTCACCCGTGGCTGCAGGATTCTTTTTCGTTAAAAAGAAAGATGGGGTCCTGCGTCCTTGCCTGGATTTCCGGGAATTAAACCGGATAACTATCCGAGATCCCTATCCTCTTCCTCTCATTCCCGACCTCTTTAATCAGGTTGCTGGTGCTAAATGGTTCTCCAAAATGGATCTCAGAGGAGCCTATAACCTGGTTCGCATCAAAGAGGGGGATGAGTGGAAAACGACTTTTAATACTCCGGAAGGGCATTATGGAAATCTAATCATGCCATTTGGTCTTACTAATGCGCCTGCGGTGTTCCAACATTTTGTCAACAATATTTTTAGTCACCTTATCGGGAGATTTGTTGTGATATATCTTGATGAGATCCTGGTCTATTCCCCAGATCTCTGGATACACATAAGATCCATGTAAGACAAGTGCTGCAGATATTAAGGGCCAACAAATTGTTTGCTAAATTAGAGAAATGTGTGTTTGCCGTAAAAGAACTGCCATTTCTGGGGTATGTGTTGTCAGATTCAGGTTTCCGCATGGATCCAGAGAAAGTCCGGGCGATTATGGACTGGGATCTGCCTGAAAACCTGAATGCATTGCAACGCTTCCTGGGGTTTGCCAATTTTTATAGAAAGTTTATAAAGAACTATTCCTTGGTGGTCAAACCACTGACGGACATGACCCGAAAGGGATCCGATTTTTCCAAATGGTCACATGCAGCCAAAACTGCCTTTACATCTCTGAAGGAGAGATTCATCTCGGCCCCTATTCTCGTACAGCCAGATGTCTCGCTTCCTTTTATTGTAGAGGTTGACGCATCAGAGGTGGGGGTGGGAGTGGTACTATTTCAGGGCCCGTCCCCTGGTGAATGGCGTCTGTGTGCTTTCTTTTCAAAGAAATTGTCTACTGCAGAAAGGAACTATGATATTGGCAACAGGGAACTTTTGGCTATTAAGTTGGCCTTTGAGGAGTGGCGTCATTTTTTGGAGGGGGCGGTTCATCCCGTCACGGTGATTACTGATCACAAAAACTTATTATATCTGGAGTCTGCTAAACGTCTCACCCCTAGACAGGCTCGGTGGTCGTTATTTTTTACTAGGTTTAATTTTGTAATAACCTATCGCCCGGGGGCAAAAAATACTAAGGCGGATGCATTGTCCCGAAGTTTTCCTGGAGGGGGTGATGTTGATGTACCAGAGCCCATTTTGCAAAAGGGGGTGGTGGTCTCTGCATTACACTCAGGTTTGGAGGGGAGGGTGTTGGAAGCTTAGGGGGACGCCCCGGCCTCCTGCCCCTCGGGTAAACTGCCATTTGGTCTTACTAATGCGCCTGCGGTGTTCCAACATTTTGTCAACAATATTTTTTGTCACCTTATCGGGAGATTTGTTGTGATATATCTTGATGAGATCCTGGTCTATTCCCCAGATCTCTGGATACACATAAGATCCATGTAAGACAAGTGCTGCAGATATTAAGGGCCAACAAATTGTTTGCTAAATTAGAGAAATGTGTGTTTGCCGTAAAAGAACTGCCATTTCTGGGGTATGTGTTGTCAGATTCAGGTTTCCGCATGGATCCAGAGAAAGTCCGGGCGATTATGGACTGGGATCTGCCTGAAAACCTGAATGCATTGCAACGCTTCCTGGGGTTTGCCAATTTTTATAGAAAGTTTATAAAGAACTATTCCTTGGTGGTCAAACCACTGACGGACATGACCCGAAAGGGATCCGATTTTTCCAAATGGTCACATGCAGCCAAAACTGCCTTTACATCTCTGAAGGAGAGATTCATCTCGGCCCCTATTCTCGTACAGCCAGATGTCTCGCTTCCTTTTATTGTAGAGGTTGACGCATCAGAGGTGGGGGTGGGAGTGGTACTATTTCAGGGCCTGTCCCCTGGTGAATGGCGTCTGTGTGCTTTCTTTTCAAAGAAATTGTCTACTGCAGAAAGGAACTATGATATTGGCAACAGGGAACTTTTGGCTATTAAGTTGGCCTTTGAGGAGTGGCGTCATTTTTTGGAGGGGGGCGGTTCATCCCGTCACGGTGATTACTGATCACAAAAACTTATTATATCTGGAGTCTGCTAAACGTCTCACCCCTAGACAGGCTCGGTGGTCGTTATTTTTTACTAGGTTTAATTTTGTAATAACCTATCGCCCGGGGGCAAAAAATACTAAGGCGGATGCATTGTCCCGAAGTTTTCCTGGAGGGGGTGATGTTGATGTACCAGAGCCCATTTTGCAAAAGGGGGTGGTGGTCTCTGCATTACACTCAGGTTTGGAGGGGAGGGTGTTGGAAGCTTAGGGGGACGCCCCGGCCTCCTGCCCCTCGGGTAAACTGTTTGTGCCAGAAAATTTACGCCTGGAGATACTAAAAGAACACCATAACTCCACACTGGCAGGACACCCAGGTAGTAGGGCAACCTCTGAGTTAGTGTCTCGTCGGTTCTGGTGGCCTAAGTGGCACCAGGAGGTGTTGAATTTTGTGTCTGCATGTGCTACCTGTGCTCGTTCTAAGGTAGATCATACTCGCCCGGCAGGGCGTCTTTTACCTCTGGCCATCCCCAACAGGCCTTGGACGCACCTATCAATGGATTTCATTACGGATCTACCAGTATCAGCGGGGAAGACTGTTATTCTTGTAGTTCTTGACAGATTCAGTAAAATGGTGCACTTTATTGCTCTTGCCGCATTGCCTAATGCTAACACACTGGCTCAGGTTTTTATTGACCACATCGTGAAGCTTCACGGGGTCCCTTCCGATATTGTTTCGGATAATGGTACCCAATTTGTTTCAAAATTTTGGAAAGCTTTTTGTTCTCGTTTAGGGGTTCATCTGTTGTTTTCTTCATCTTTCCATCCACAGTCCAACGGTCAGACTGAACGTACCAATCAAAACCTAGAGACATATTTGAGATGCTTTGTTTCCGAAAATCAGGAGGAATGGTCATCTTATTTACCGTTAGCCAAGTTTGCCATTAATAATCGTCGTCAAGAGTCCACCGATAAGTCACCATTTTTTGGTGCGTATGGTTTCCATCCTCAGTTTTGTACGTTTAGTGAGGGGGGGCTGTCTGGGATTCCCGAGGAGGAACGATTTGAGTCTTCACTTTCTTCAGTGTGGCAGAGTGTGCAAGAAAGTTTGAAGAGAATTGGTGGTAGATACAAACGTGCGGCTGATAGGAAGCGCTCTGAAGGTCCGGACCTTGGGGTGAATGACTTGGTGTGGTTGTCTACCAGAAATATCAAGTTGAAGGTTCCCTCGTGGAAATTAGGTCCGAGATTTATTGGTCCTTATAGGGTAATTAAGATCATTAACCCGGTGGCTTTTCGTCTGGAGCTACCTCAGACTCTAAGGATCCATAATGTCTTCCATAGATCTCTGCTTAAGAGATATGTAGAACCTCCTGAACCATTGCCACTACCGCCTCCACCGGTGGTTGTTGATGGCAGTCTTGAGTTTCAGGTAGAAAAGATTGTTGATTCACGATATGTTCGCCGCTCTCTTCAGTACCTGGTGCACTGGAGAGGTTATGGTTCCGAAGAGAGAATGTGGGTTCCAGCATCAGAGATAAAAGTGGACAGACTCATTCGGGCTTTTCATAGCTCCCATCCGGAGAGGCCTGGTCTTGAGGGTCCAGGGGACCCTCGTAGAAAGGGGGGTACTGTCACGACTGTGACTGATCCAGACAGGTCTGGGAGGAGAAGGTCGCAGCGACTTGCTACTCGCGATAGCTTGTGAGTTTGCTCCGTGGTTCAGGGTATGTCATCCGGGTTTTGCCTTGTGAACCTTTTTGTCCCGACTGGGAGTTTGTAGGCATCCTTCTCAGGTGAGTCCTGTCTGCCACTCCCAGCTACTATATTAGTTTCAGTTTCACTTGCAGTCATTGCCAGATATAGTCCTTACTTCCAGTACTATTCTGACCTTTGAAGGAGATCGTTTGCTGTGGAGCTCTTGTCCGGCGTGGACTGTCGTGTTTGGGATCGCCTTCTCTGCTCGTGACTGGATAAGTCTATCTCTGCTATAGATTGTTTGTTTGTTGCTGTCTTCCCCTGTTGTTCTCCTAGACGTGAGTGATGGTGACTAGTGCTCCCATCGGCCTTTCCCCAGTCAAGTCTTGTTAGGGTGACTGAGGGTTTAGGCATCCTGCTCGCCGCACGGGTTCACACCCCGTCTAGGGTATCAGGGCAGACAGGTGCCAGCTTAGGGTTAGTCAGGGGTGGCCATTATATTTCCCATCCGTAGATAAGGGTCCCCCTTCCCCTCCGTCTGGTGCGACACGACTGCTGCTGGGATAGCGGTCGTGACAACAACTTAACACACCACTCATATCTGGTGGCACATTAGATTGCACGCGCAGTGCCCCAAATTTAAAGTAGGAGGACCGACCAAGCATCTTTTTCCATCTCCCTGTTCCTAAAATCGATGCCATATACACGTCCCCTGATAGGGGACATAACAGGGATTAAACTGATAGGAATAGTACTATTTAACACACCTTATAATAATGCAGAGAGAGGCAACGCAAAGAGAGGAGTCTGAAGAAGAGGAGTCAGAGGAGGAAGGTGGCTTTGAGGAGGTGGAAAACCAACCACAGCAGGCGTCTCAGGGGGCTTGTTGTCACCTTTCGGGGACCCTTGGTGTTGTACGTGGCTGGGTGGAGGAAGAGACCTTCAATGACATCAGTGAGGACAAGGAACGGGACATGGCTAGCTTGGTATCCAACCTTGTGCAAATGGGGAGTTTGTGGTTGTGCAAATGGACTGTTTGCAGTTGTTTGCGGTGCGTTAAATGGGGAGTTTGGTCTGTCACTGTGAAGCGGGCGTAACCCTTACACTACCTGATCGATATACCTGATATACCTGATGTTTTAAAGCACGTTATTCCAAACAATTTAGGAATGTTAGGTGATTTATGCCCTTTATGGATTAAAACCAGACTCTGCGTCTACTATGTAATTTTCCATGGGAGTTTTGCCATGGATCCCCCTCCGGCATGCCACAGTCCAGGTGTTAGTCCCCTTGAAACAACTTTTCCATCACTATTGTGGCCAGAAAGAGTCCCTGTGGGTTTTAAAATTCGCCTGCCTATTGAAGTCTATGGCGGTTCGCCCATTTGCGAACATTTGCGGAAATTCGCGTTCGCCGTTCACGAACGGAAAATTTTATGTTCGCGACATCTCTATTTACCAGTGTGACATTACGCTTAGTCGGGATGATATGGACCAATACTTACAACAACTAGGGCTACCCCAGTTAGATCTACAGGATAGGGAAATGTTGGATCAGCCTATTTGTCTGGAGGAGTTGCGATCGATACTTCCATTGCTGAAATTTAATTCGTCCCCTGGCCCTGACGGTTTGCCGTTTGAACTCTATAGGAACCATGCTAAATCGCTCCTTCCAATTCTTTTGCGGGTCTTGAATAGAGAATGGCGAACGCGAATTTCCTCAAATGTTCGCGAACGGGCAAACCGCCATAGACTTCAATAGGCAGGCGAATTTTAAAACCCACAGGGACTCTTTCCAGCCACAGTAGTGATGGAAAAGTTGTTTCAAGGGGACTAACACCTGGACTGTGGCATGCCGGAGGGGGATCCATGGCAAAACTCCCATGGAAAATTACATAGTTGACGCAGAGTTGGGTTTTAATTCATAAAGGGCATAAATCACCTAACAATCCTAAATTTTTTTGAACATCATGGTTTAAAACATCCAGTGTGTGTATACGATCAGGTATGATGTTGTATCGATCAGGTAGTGTAAGGGTTACGCCCGCTTCACAGACATTGACAGACCAAACTCTCCTTTTAATGCACTGCAAACAACCGCAAACAGTCCATTTGCCCAACCACAAACTCCCCATTTGCACAAGGTTGGATACCAAGCTAGCCATGTCCTGTTGATGTCATTGAAGGTTTCTTCCTCCACCCAGCCATGTACAACACCAAGGGTCCCCGAAAGGTGAATTGAATTGATTTTTCGAACGGGGAGATGGTTAAAAAAAATGCTGGCTCCCTCCCCTTTGTTTGAATCCACGGTCACTGCGTCTGCGGCGTGCAATTTACTCTCACACCCGATATGAGTGTTATTTTCTGTAGTTCTCTTCTCATCAGTTTAATCCCTGTTACGTCCCCAATCTGGGGTCCATTTATTGAATAGATTTTTCGCACGGGGAGATGGTTAAAAAAACGCTGGCTCCCTCCCCTTTGTTTTAATCCACGGTCACTGCGTCTGCGCCGTGCAATTTACTGTCACACCCAATATGAATGGTATTTTCTGTAGTACTATTCTCATCAGTTTAATCCCTGTTACGTCCCCTATCAGGACGTGTATTGAATGGATTTTAGACAGCCGCAAACAGTTGTCAAAAGTTGACAAACTCCTTGCAGAAATGTGATTTATCTGTGTGCATCCGTCTTGTTACTTCCAATTTGGGGCACGGCGCGTGCGCCGTGCAATGTACTCTGCCACACGGTATAAGTGGTGTGTTAACTAGTACTATTCTTATCAGTTTAATCCCTGTTACGTCCCCTATCCGGGGACTTGTGTTGAATTGATTTTAGGAACCGGGAGATGGAAAAAGCAGCTTGGTCGGTCCTCTTACTCCAAAGTTGGGGCACTGCGCGTGCACAGAGCAATGTGCTGTGACACCCTATATGAGTGGTGTCTTAACTAGGACTATTCCTATCAGTTTAATCCCTGTTATGTCCCATATCAGGGATTGCCTTTTGTGAAAAAAAATTTAGGCCGGGTACCTTCGACTGCCTTCACAGTTACAGACCAAACTCTGATACACCAAACTGAATTGATTTTAGGAACCGGGAGATGGAAAAAGCAGCTTGGTCGGTCCTCTTACTCCCAAGTTGGGGCACTGCGCGTGCACGGAGCAATGTGCTGTGACACCCTATATGAGTGGTGTCTTAACTAGTACTATTCCTATCAGTTTAATCCCTGTTACGTCCCCTATCCGGGGACGTGTGTCGAATTGATTAACCATTGTAAATTTAACGAACCATTACGACATCCTAAAATTTATGTTTTTTCTATGAAAAATTATCCAGCCGATCGCTTTTGGTCTGATCATAATGCAGCAATGGCCTTATCAACTGGGGTGTGGCAACATTGCCAACACACTCATAGAGGTGATGATCGCTTCATTGTGATACGCAAGCCCCTTCACCACAACAAGGTAACGATCATGAAGGGGAATTGACACTTGTATGTGCCTTTTTTTTTTCAGCCACAGTGCAGCACCAAAGGACAGAAAAATTAGGCATGTACACATGCCTGAAAAATAATGGTATTGTTGCAGCCGCTGTTGTAGCAGCGGCCGGAAAAATTTATGTTTTCCAGGCAGAAAGGTGACTAAAACATTGCGGCTTGAACCCTAGTTTGTGGCGGAGAATTCACGAAAGTTATCCGGTATGCAGACATTAAATACAGCAGCGTGGGGACCATTTTGAGGCCAAAGCAGCTCATCTCATCAGGCCTTTTGTTACTCAAACGTATCCCCCACTGTCAGTCCCTTCGGGATCCATGCCTCATTCATCTTAATGAAGGTGAGGTAATCAACACTTTTTTGACCGAGGCGAATTCTCTTGTCAGTGACAATGCCTCCTGCTGCACTGAAGGTCCTTTCTGAAAGGACACTTGAAGCGGGGCAGGCCAGAAGTTCTATCGCAAACTGGGATAGCTCAGGCCACAGGTCAAGCCTGCACACCCAGTAGTCAAGAGGTTCATCGCTCCTTTAGAATGTCGATATCTGCAGTTAAGGCGAGGTAGTCTGCTACCTGTCGGTCGAGTCGTTCTCTAAGGCTTGATCCCGAAGGGCTGTAGCGATGTGTAGGACTGAAAAAGCTCTGCATGTCCTCCATCAACAACACATCTGTAAAGCGTCCTGTCCTTGCCGCCGTGGTCGTGGTAGGAGGAGGATTACTTTCACCTCTTCACCAGTTAGATTCCCGTTGTGCTGTGACATCCCCCTTATAAGCTGTGTAAAGCATATTTTTTTGTTTGGTTTTGAACTGCTGCATCCTTTCCGACTTTCGGTAATTTGGTAAAATTTCCGCCACTTTCTGCTTCTACCGGGGGTCTAGTAGCGTGGCCACCCAGTACAGGTCGTTCTCCTTCATCCTTTTTATACGAGGGTCCTTCAACAGACATGACAGCATGAAAGACCCCATTTGCACAAGGTTGGATGCCGAGCTACTCATTTCCCGTTTCTCGTCCTCACTGATGTCATTGACGGTCTGTTCTTCCCCCCAGCCACGTACAACACCACGGGTCCCAGATAGGTGACAACAACAAGCACCCTGGGATGCCTGTTGTGGTTGGTCTTCCTCCTCCTCAAAGACACATTCCTCCTCTGACTCCTCTTCCTCATACTCCTATTTCAGCGTTGCCGCAGGTTTGGCAAGCGATCATGACAAGGCTGTTTCTGGTGGTGATGGTGACCACAACGCTTTCTCTTCCTCTTCACGCTCATCTACAGCCTGATCCAGCATTCTTCGCAGGGCACGCTCCAGGAAGAAAACAAATGGGATGAGGTCGCTGATGGTGCCTTCGGTGCGACTGACTAAGTTTGTCACCTCCTCAAAAGGACGCATGAGCCTACAGGCATTGCAAATGAGCGTCCAGTAACGTGGCAAAAAAATTCCCAGCTCCGCAGAGGCTGTCCTAGCACCCCGGTCATACAAATACTCGTTGGCGGCTTTTTCTTGTTGGAGGAGGCGGTCGAACATTAGGAGTGTTGAATTCCAACGTGTCTGGCTGTCGCAAATCAAGCACCTTACTGGCATGTTGTTTCACCGCTGGATATCGGAAAAGTGCGCCATGGCCGTGTAGGAACGCATTAAATGGCCACACACCTTCCTGGCCTGCTTGAGGACGTCCTGTAACCCTGGGTAAGACACAAAGCGTTGTACGATGAGATTCAACACATGTGCCATGCACGGCACATGTAACAACTCTCCCAAATTCAATGCCGCCAACAAATTGCTTCCATTGTCACACACCACTTTGCTGATCTCCAGTTGGTGCAGGGTCAGTCACTGATCCACCTGTGCGTTCAGGGTGGACAGGAGTGCTGGTCCGGTGTGGCTCTCTGCTTTCAGGCAAGTCAACCCCAAGTCAGCGTGACACTGTCGTATCCGGGATGAGGAATAGCCCCTGGGAAGCTGGGGGGGATTCAGTTGATGTGCAGCCAGAAGCCACAGCAGAAGAGGACTCAGCCGAGGGGGTATTCGAAGAGGATGGAGTAGGAAGAGTAGAGGAGGTGGCAGTAGTCCTGCCTGCAAATCGTGGCGGTGTCACCAACTCCGCTGCAGAGCCACGCATTCCATGCTTGGCAGCCGTCAGCAGGTTGACCCAATGCGCAGTGTACGTGATATACCTGCCCTGACCGTGCTTTGCAGACCAGGTATCAGTGGTCAGATGGACCCTTGCCCCAACACTGTATGCCAGAGATGCCATGACTTCCTTTTCAATAACCGAGTAGTGGTTTGGGATTGCCTTTTTTGAAAAAAAAATTTGTCCGGGTACCTTCCACTGTGGTGTCCCAATAGCGACAAATTTTTTGAAGGCCTCAGACTCCACCAACTGGTATGGTAAAAGCTGGCGGGCTAAGAGTTCCGTCAAGCCAGCTGTCAGACGCCGGGCAAGGGGGTGACTCTGTGACATTGGATTCTTACGCTCAAACATTTCCTTGATAGACACCTGACTGTGGGCAGATGAACAGGAACTGCTCAAGGCGAGAGACGGAGTGGCGGATGGTTGAGAGGGGGCAAGGAGGACAGCAGTGGTTGACGTGGCTGAAGATGCTGGACCAGGAGGAGGATGGTGGCTTTGAGTTTGTGTGCTGCTTGTATTCATGTGCTGATCCCATAGGCGTTTGTGATGTGAGATCATGTGCCTTCGCAAAGCAGTTGTACCGAGGTGGGTGTTGGACTTCCCATGACTCAGTTTCTTTTGGCACAGGTTGCAAATGGCATTGCTGTTATCAGAGGCAGACACACAAAAAAAATGCCACACTGCTGAGCTTTGCAATGACGGCATTCTGGTGGTGGCAACAGCATGCGTTGATTGGCGTGCGGTCTGGCTGACCCCGGGTGCCGATATATTCTGTCTGACTGTGCCACTAGCTCCTTGTGATGACCTCCCCCTGCTTCCAACTCGTCTCCTCCTTCTCTCTGTCTCCCCTTCTGAACTTTCCCCCTCTTCTTCTTCTCTTCGAGCAGGCACCCACGTGGCATCCACGGACACATCATCATCATCAACCACTTCTCTTGTATCTGACACCTCAGCAAAGGAAGCCGCAGCGGGTACAACATCATCATCATCACACTGTAAGTCCATCTGTGTAATCCTGCCTGACTGAGACATATCCCTGTTATCTACATCCTCTGGCAATAATGTTTGCGCATCACTAATTTCATCCAACTGAAGTGTAAATAACTCCTCTGACGGATCAAGTGAAGCGGCTGTGGTGGCTGTGGTGGTAGTGGTGGTGGTGGTGGTGGCGGTTTGGCGGGAGAGTGGTAAGTTGAGATCAGGTGACCGAAACTGAGCTGGAGGAGGATGGTGCGTCAAGGTTCTTAGCGGAAGCTGTTGAAGATTGGGTGTCCTGTGTAAGCCAGTCAACTATGTCCTCAGAATTTTTCGGGTTCAGGGTATGTGGCCTCTGAACACTGGGCATTATTCCAGGGCCAGTGGAAATCACAGCACCACGACCACGACGGCCCCTGCGGGGTGGCCTGCTTCTACCTGTCATTTTTTTTTAGGTAAGTGTTACTATGCGTGCAAGGTACTGTGCCACCCAATATAAGTGGTGGGCAGTGGGCACAGTACAGTCTGTGTGGGCCTGACACACACTGGCTTGCAACTGCGATTATATTTAGTACAGAGAAAAAATAAATTGACTTTAGTTTTATCTGCAAGGTATTGTGACACCCTGTAATGGTATGAGTGGTGACCTGGCCAGTGGCCACAGTACAGTCTGTGGGCCAGACACTCACTGGCTTGCAACTGCGATTATATTTATTACAGAGAAAAAAAAAATTGACTTTAGTTTTATCTGCAAGGTATTGTGACACCCTGTAACGGTATGAGTGGTGGCCTGGCCAGTGGCCACAGTACAGTCTGTGGGCCAGACACTCACTGGCTTGCAACTGCGATTATATTTATTACAGAGAAATAATACATTTACTTTAGTTTTATCTGCAAGGTATTGTGACACCCTGTAACAGTATGAGTGGTGGCCTGGCCAGTGGCCACAGTACAGTCTGTGGGCCAGACACTCACTGGCTTGCAACTGCGATTATATTTATTACAGAGAAATAATAAATTTACTTTAATTTTATCTGCAAGGTATTGTGACACCCTGTAACGGTATGAGTGGTGGCCTGGCCAGTGGCCACAGTACAGTCTGTGGGCCAGACACTCACTGGCTTGCAACTGCGATTATATTTATTACAGAGAAATAATAAATTTACTTTAGTTTTATCTGCAAGGTATTGCGACACCCTGTAACGGTATGAGTGGTGGCCTGGCCAGTGGCCACAGTACAGTCTGTGGGCCAGACACTCACTGGCTTGCAACTGCGATTATATTTATTACAGAGAAAAAATTTATAGACTTTAGTTTTATCTGCAAGGTATTGTGACACCCTGTAACGGTATGAGTGGTGGCCTGGCCAGTGGCCACAGTACAGTCTGTGGGCCAGACACTCACTGGCTTGCAACTGCGATTATATTTAATACAGAGAAAAAAATTAATTGACTTTAGTTTTATCTGCAAGGTATTGTGACACCTTGTATGAATGGTGTGCACACAGTACAGTCTGTGAGCCTGCAGCCGCTCACTGTCTGGCAACTGCGATTATATAAAAAAAAAATATATATATTGACTTTTCTTTATCTGCAAGGTACTGTGACACCCTATATGAGTGGTGTGCACACAGTACAGTCTGTGGACCTGCAGCCTCTCACACAAGGGCAGGCAACTGCAATATATATATATATATATATATATATATATAAAAAAGCAGACTGATGTACCAGCCCTAAAAAGGGCATTTTGGGGTGCTGTCAGGACGCTGTCCTTACAGCAGATGAGTCTGTGGACACAGAACACTGCCCTAGCTAACGCTTTCCCCGTGAACTGTTCGCCAGCGAATAGTTCGGGACATCACTAGTCTTGAATGAATCCTGTGTATCTGGCTCTTTGCCTCCATCATTCAGAGAGGCAGTGATTACCTTGGTGTTGAAAAAGGATAAAGATAGATGCGATATGGGATCATATAGACCCATATCGCTCTTAAATACAGATTACAAGATCTTTGCAAAAATATTGGCTAACCGCTTGAAAAAGGTCATAGCCTTTCTGGTACATTCCAATCAGACGGGATTCATTCCGGGCCGACAAATACAGATGAGTCTCTATAGGGTGTATTTGAATCTTTCTGTTGGGGGTAGTATAAACCACTCCATCCTGTCCTTAGATGCCGCAAAGGGGTTTGACAGGATGGAGTGATCTTTTTTGCGGTCTACTATGTCTCATTTTGGATTGGGGACTGTATTCATAGAAATGACCCAAATGTTATATGAACAGCCGTCAGCACGTATTAATATTAACGGCACTGGTTCTTCCCCCATTATGATGCGGCGAGGGATGAGACAGGGATGCCCTCTTTCTCCCCTTCTTTTTGCTCTATTCATTGAACCATTGGCCTGTAAGATCCGTTCAGATAACAGCATAGAGGGCTTTGAGGTGGCAGGAGTGAACGATAAAATAAGCCTCTATGCCGATGATGTTATTTTGTTTTTGGACTAGGGATGGAAAATCCTCTCTTATGTGATGGCAGTAATAGAGGAACATTTTCGGGCTATCTGATTAATTGGTCCAAGTCATCGCTCCTCCCGCTGAACCGCAAGGCCGTAGATGAGGGGAGTGGAGTCCGGGTCCTTGCTCCCAATGAAACCTGGACTATATGGGGGTTAAGATTGGGGTTCCTATAAAGAGGTTTTATGAGCTTAAGTTAGTCCCGATTCTGAATAAAGTTAAGTCTAAAATATGCGCTTGGCGGAAATTGATGCTGGCACAGACGGATCGAATAGCGCTGGTCAAGATGATTATCCTGCCTATGGTGATGTACCCGATGTGTGCCTCCCCTGTTTGGATCGATGATATCTTATTTTATAGATTGGAGACTCTTAATAACGATCTAATATGGGGAAGGAAGAGGGTGAGAATAAAACAAAGGTATTTATGGCTGTCGGAATCAGATGGTGAGCTATCATTTCCTTTCTTTCAAGGATATTATTTATGTGCACAGGTTCAGCGTTGTTGTAATTTTAAAGAGAGTGTATTAGCATAATATTTGTCGCAGGTTATGGAAAAACCAATAGAGAATATTTTTACATGTTTGGAATCTGGTTATCTGGGGGTGAGGAAGTCCCTATTGATTCCTTGGACCCTACAAATGGTTTGGAATAAGCTTAAGAGGATTTTGAAAGTCTCCTACTCTTTTGCTTTCACCCCTTTGTGGGAGAACAGGAATCTGATGGAATTCTCAAAATCACAGACTTTGTCTATTGGTTACGTAGGGGGGTGGTTAATGTGTGTCATCTTTTTGTGTGTGGACACTTTAAATCCTTTTCGGACTATAATTTCACTGATAGTACATTATTAGATGTGTTTATGCATTCACGTTTAAAACACGTGTATGAGGCTTCTAGGAATAAAGGTTATATTTTTCCACGGGAGAATGTTTTTTTAAATTATTGTTATGCCCAGACAGATGAGAGGGTTAAGATAGCTAGTTTATACAGTAAACTTTGAACAGCACTGGCAACTGTAATTACTCTATTTAAAAGCGCAAGTAAGTGGGAGCAAGAGCTGCATTGCCCACCATTACAATGGTCTAGTATATATAGGAATGTAAGAAAGGCTACACTCTCTAATGCCCATAGATTAATCCAATTTAAGATCCTCCATCGGTTGTACTATACGCCAAAAACCCAAGCGAAATTTCCCCAAAATAAAGGCTGAGACTGTTGCTGCCCTAAATGTGGATATATGAACACGGATTTCAGGCATTTACTTTGGGAATGTAGTAAAATAAAAAGGTATAGGGAACAAGTTTTTGTAGCCCTACAAAAGGAGTCCTCTTCGACATATAGCCCGGGGATGATGACATTATGCTCCAGTTATGGAAGTTCCGGCCCGGGTCAGACAGATCTGGATGAGGGGTCTGATGGTGGCAAAAGCTATTTTAGTCAGATATTGGGGTTCTGTCTCCCCACCTTCGTTGAATAGATCCTGTACCTTCAACAAATTAAAGTTTATGAGGATATGGAAAGGAAACGGAGAGCGGAACGTGTGACTGTTCAGACATAGTTACTAGGGTATTTATGTCGGTTGGAGTATTTATGTCGGGTAGAGTTGGAGTGACGACAGCCAATTGGGGGGGGGGGGGGAGGTTATAGTGTTATTGTGTCTAGTAATTGTGAATTTACAGTGCTTTTTATAATCTTTGTAGGATTTTGTGGTATGTTATAGGATAGTTGACTATTGTTTTATAGTGGCTACCCTGTATTGGCTGTTTTTTCTATTATAATATGTGTTGTTTTGTATTATGAAGAAAACGAAATAAAATGGAATTAATAAAAATAAAAAATCCTAAGTCATTTTCCATTCAGTGTTAGGGCTCGTTCACACGAACGTTTTTTGCGTTCCGTATATGGGCCGTTTTCTGCTATCCGCATCCTGTGCTCTGTTCCATGGCCCCGCAAAAATTATTGCATTTTGCGGACAAGAATAGGCAGAAAATTGCGGAAGGCACACGGGCGGCATCCATTTTTTGCGGATCCGCAGTTTGCAGACCGCAAAAAAAAAACGGCAAGGTCGTGTGAACAAGCCCTTACTCTGTGTTATACCATTATACCATATACCATTTAGTACTAATGCATTGTATGTTTACTTCCCATGTGCATAACCTTAGATTTATCAGTGTTAAACTTCATTAGCCAGTTCTCTGCCCAAGCCTCCAATCTATCCAGATCCATCTTGATGCAACCCATTATCTTATTGGCCTTGGCAGCAGCTGCCAGACACTGGTTTCTACAGCTTAGTTTGCTGTTCACTAAAATTACTAAGTCCTTTTCCATGTCAGTGTTACCCAGTGTTTTACCATTTAGTATGTACTGGTGACTTGCATTATTCCTTCCCATGTGCATATCCTTACATTTGTCAGTGTTAAAACTCATCTGCCACTTCTCTGCCCAAGCCTCCAATCTATCCAGATCCCTCTGTAGCAGTATACTTGTAAGATCCTCACCTGCTTTGCACTCCAGGGGAACCAAGAGGGGTCCTCGTGGAGTTGCGGGACAGGTTATGCGTGTCTCTGATGCACCAGCGCTGACCCCTTTGCGAGCCAGTGCGGGGATGCGTTCGCGTGGACATCGGAGGGGAGGACCGTCGGAGTCCCGGGGACAGAGTGGCCAGGCGAGTGACAAGACGCCGCGGCCAGGGTTGTCTCCGGTGTCTCCTGCGACTTCCGTTTCCGCATCTGGGTCTACGCGCTCGCGTACTCGCGCTGAGTCAATCATGCGTCCGTGCGTACGCACGAGGGCAGGTTCGCAAAGGGATACACGGTCGCGAGTACGCGCTTCTTATGCGCTTCGTCGACCAGTGGCGCATAATATACTGACTCACAAGAGCAAAGTGGATTAGGGAGCCAGCCATGGGTTAATCAACTTGTGATTGCCTTAGGCCATGTACTCAGGTGCAGGGCAATTTGTTCACCTATGGTAGTGGACACTTGGCACCCTGGGATTGGTCAGCAGGCATTTAAAAGGAGGTCTCTCAGGGTGATCAGTGCCCACTGTTATTTTCCCTCAACCAGGTATAGGTCACAACTGCTAGTGACTGAAGACTGCCAGGAACTTTGTCCTTTGCAGCGGACCCAAGATCTGGAGTGACTCGACTGCCAAGTGCACAGCATCATTCAGCACTGGTTGGGACTATTCCTGGAATCTCCTTGCCTGGTTTTTGTTATTATTCCTTGTTACCAGCAAGTGTCCTGGACGTTTATGTTTCTGGTGAATAAACACCTTTTTGCTTTCATCACTGGTCTGTTTGTTGGTGCCTTGCATTACAATACTGTCCTCTTCTGTGGTAATTACTTTACATAGTTTCGTGTCATCTGCAAAAATTTATATTTTACTATGCAAGCCTTCTACAAGATCATTAATAAATATACTTAAGAGAATAGGGCACAATACTGTGCTTTTGTATAATACCCATTATCCCTGTGATACCCCACTAGTGACAGTGACCCAATCAGTGTGTACCGTTAATAACCACCCTCTGTTTTCTAGCCAGTAACTTATCCACATACAGACATTTTCTCCCAAGTCCAAGCATTCTCATTTTATATACTAACCTTTTATGTGGTCCAGTATCAAATGCTTTGGAGAAGTCAAGATTAGTGATGATCGAGGACAAAAGTGCTCGGGTGCTCTGGATGAGCACCCAAGTATAATGGAAGTCAATGGGAGAACCCGAGCATTAAACCAGGCACCCCCTGCTCTAAAGAGGGGAGGGTGCCTGGTTCATAGGAAAAGGTCAGAAATTGATGGAAACACCACCAAAATGGTTCGGGAACAGCATGGGGGGATGACTCGATGCATCTTGGACTCCCAGGTCGCTGCTGGGAACCATGTTGTCCGAGTAGTACACCACTTTTAAAGACTGACAATATTACACACAAAACCGGAAAAAAAAAATATTTGAGGAAAAATTGTTAAGAATTTTTTTCCCTGTATATTTACTTGTATATAAAGTGCAAGTGCTGCCAAAAATTTCAAGGAAGAGGTACCCCCATACAACCTGTATATCACATAATGGAGGGCCTCATTCACATTGTGGTACAATAGTTCAGGTAGTAGGACTCCTACACTCATAAAGCCTATGCATTGAAAGGTGAAAGGGCTGCCAAAAATTACAATGAACCGGCACTCTAAAACACCCTTCATTACACATAAAGGAGGGCATCATACACACTCTCGAAAAATTATGATTGATGGCCTGCTGGTGACCATCTAAAATCTTAGGGGCGAGGGTCTGCTGCCTCATTGGTGACTCTAGATAACCTCTGGGCGATTGCACGTCCCCGTGACGGTGACAATCCATATGGATGTCTGCCCTATCAACTTTCGATGTTCTTTTCTGCGCCTACCATGTTGATCATGGGTAACGCGGAATCAGGGTTCAATGCCGGAGAGGGAGCCGGAGAAAGGTCTACAACATCCAAGGGAGGTCAATGGTTGAAATCTGATTAGCTGTTGTTGCCTTGCCCCTTTTTTTCCTAATTGTGAACCACCCAGAGCGTGTGGGTCAAGTTATTAAAGGACAAGCATCCAAGGAAGGCAGCAGGCGCGTGGCAATTACCCACTCCCGACTCGGGGAGGTAGTGATGATAAATAACAATACAGCACTCCTAAGCGGCCCTGTTATTGGAATAAGTACACCTTCCGTTAACAAGGCTCTATTGGAGGGCAAGTCTGGTGCCAGCAGCCAACTTGCTAGTGGCCTCCACAACGTTTACCCAGTGTGCCATCATGGTGAGGATTGTGTTGACCAGACTCTTGGCTACTGAGACTGGACTTGTATGTGAGGGCCTGCTGCCACTTTGTTGACTCTAGATAACTTCTAGGAGATTGCACGTCCCCATGATGGCGACGATCCATTTGGATGTCTGCCCTATCAACTTTGGAGCAATTTTTGAACAAGGACCTTCTGGTATAGTACCATTTTGCTTGTCCTCTCAACCAGTAATCCATGTTGTCTAAAATTCGTATAACCTGTGGGTCGTGGGAAAGGCAGCCTAACATGAAGTCAGCCATGTGTACCAGAGTACCAACAGGCAAGACTTCGCTGTCGTTATCAGAAGGTGAGCTGACCCTGTAAAAGATTGTAGGTGAGGGCCTGCAGGTGAGCTGACCCTGTAAAACATTATATGCGAGGGCCTGCAGGTGAGATGACCCTGTAAAACATATGCAAAGTCCTGCAGGTGAGCTGACCCTGTAAAACATTATATGCGAGGGCCTGCAATTGAGTTGACCATGTAAAACATTATATGCGGGGGCCTGCAGTTGAGCTGACCCTGTAAAACATTATATGTGAGGGCCTGCAATTGAGCTGACCCTGTAAAAAATTATATGCGAGGCCTTTGTTCATCCGCTTTCCTCTGGTGGAGTCGAGAAGTCTGGTGCAATCCAGACCTTGTTCATTTTTATAAGAGTCTATGTAACCGCCAGACATCTGAGAAGCTCTGACAGACGTTCTTCAGAACCTCCTGCTTGGGGTTCTTTTGTTTTGCTTTCCTTTTGTCATCTCGTTTCCCTCTCTCAGCTGTCATCTAGTTGCACTGATTGCATCCCTTTAAATCCCCTCCCATACTGCATCACTTTGCGGTTTATACAACTTTCTGGAGTGTGCTGATGCTAGAAGCTGTTACTACTGCATCCACAAGATAAGTCTGTTTCTTTATTTCTGTTTTCCTGTGGGCTTGATCTTAGGTGACCCTGACTCCCTCCGTATTAAGTGTAGGGAGCCGGTGGTCGTGTCCCCTCACTATTATAGGGTGTTCAGGTGTCATACAGTTGAGGAACGAGGGTGTGCAAATTTCTACCATTGAGATTTTTGCATAGGCTGAGCAGTAAAGGAGAGAGCTAGCGTTGTTACAGGGCTTACCCTTTTGTCCCTTAGTTTTAGATCAAGTCAGTCGGATCTTCATTTGTGTCTTCTAGTTTTCTGTAACACCATCCGTGACATTATAAACCGCCAAAACCGTCTTAAGCATGAATCCGGTTTCAACCTTGATTGACCGCATGCAGGGTCTTTCACTGGAGGTAGCAGATCTCCGGAAAACTGTCTCTCAGTTTGAGGTGACCGTTTCTGCTTGCGTTCATGGAATTTGTTCTGAGACAAAAATCTCGCTTCCGGATACGTTCTCCGGGGGTAGTGAGAATTTTGTTCGTTTTAGTGAGGCTTGCAAACTCCATTTTCGCCTACTACCCCATTCCTCTGGTGATGAGGAGCGGAGGGTGGGGATCATCATCTCGCTACTCGGGGATAACGCTCAGTCCAGGGCCTTTTCGCTGCAGGTGGGGGCACGGCCCCTCCGTTCAGTGGATGAATTTTTTTTAGCCCTGTGTCAGATATATGATGATCTGGATCGTATTGCTCTGGCTGAGTCTAGACTACGTCTTTTATGCCAGGGTAAACAGTCCGCAGAGATATACCGTTCAGAATTTCGGAGATGGGCAGCTAATACTGGTTGGAATGATGCTGCACTCCGAAGTCAATTTTGCCATGGTCTTTTAGAGGGATTGAAAGATGCATTTGCCTTTCATGAGAGACCTACCTCCTTGGACTCTGCCATGTCTCGGGCCGTTCGTATTGACAGGTGTCTTAGAGAGAGAGGAGAGATCACTCCTTCCTGTCATACTCACTCCAAGGACAGTGCGGCGGTCTCTTTCAGTGCGCAGGGGTCTCAGTTTCTCTCAATCCTCTCTGAGCAGGAGCCCATGCAGCTGGGTTTGCTTGCCTCTGACAATAGAAGATTCAGCTCTCAGAGGAGGGTTTGTTTCTGTTGTGGAGGTATAAATCATTTGGCAAATGTTTGTCCCTCTAGGAGATTCAGGCAGTTTTTTGAGAGTAATAAAGAAACAAAAAGAAAAAAATCCTCTAAAAACGTTCCATCTGTTACTATTGGCAAGGTTGATGCGGAAATTGAAGGTTTTCCGTATGCTTGTAGTTCCCGTTTTGTCCTACCTGCCAGGGTGGCGCTAGAGAGCAAGATTTTTTTTTTGCTATAAAACATGGTTTCCAGGTATGCACTTTGGGAAAGGATATACCTGTTTTTTCTATTGATTCAGCTCCACTTTCTCAGAAATCGTTAAAAGGCATAGTTCACAATATCCGTTTGATTGTGAGTGATACTCATGTTGAGGATGTGTCATGTTTCGTCCTAAGCGGGTTGCCTACTCCTCTAGTGTTGGGGCTACCCTGGCTCACTAAACATAACCCCACCATTGATTGGAAAGCGAGGCAAATAAATGGTTGGAGTGACTTTTGCAGAGAGAATTGCCTCACGACATCTGTTTCAGAGGTTTCTACTAAGACTGTACCATCTTTTCTCTCAGAATTTTCGGATGTGTTTTCTGAGAGTGGTGTTCAGGAGCTGCCCCCTCACAGGGAGTACGATTGCCCTATTAATCTCATCCCAGGCGCCAAGCTGCCTAAATCTCGTTTATACAATCTCTCCCAACCTGAAAGGGTCGCTATGCGTGCTTATATCTCTGAGAGCCTGAGAAAGGGACATATACGACCCTCGAAGTCACCTGTTGTTAAGAAAAAAGATGGTTCTTTAAGACCATGTCTGGATTTCAGGGAGCTGAACAGTATCTCAATTCGTGACCCTTATCCGCTTCCTCTGATCCCGGACCTGTTTAACCAGATTGTTGGGGCTAAAGTTTTTTCCAAGTTGGATCTAAGAGGGGCATACAACCTGGTCAGGGTCAGAGAAGGAGACGAATGGAAGACGGCCTTCAATACCCCTGAGGGCCATTTTGAGAATTTGGTTATGCCTTTTGGTTTGATGAATACTCCAGCCGTCTTTCAGCATTTTGTGAACAGCATTTTTTATCATTTAACCGCCTCCGGACTGCCTAACGCTGGATTGCTTTCTGGAGGCGGCAGCCCTGCGCAGAGTCACGCATATACGCGTCATCTCGCGAGACGCGAGATTTCTTGTGAACGCGCGCACACAGGCGCGCGCGTTCACAGGATCGGAAGGTAAGCGAGTGGATCTCCAGCCTGCCAGCGGCGATCGTTCGCTGGCAGGCTGGAGATGCGATTTTTTTAACCCCTAACAGGTATATTAGACGCTGTTTTGATAACAGCATCTAATATACCTGCTACCTGGTCCTCTGGTGGTCCCTTTTGTTTGGATCGACCACGAGAGGACACAGGCAGCTCAGTAATATGTAGCACCAAACACCACTACACTACACCCCCCCTGTCACTTATTAACCCCTTATTAACCCCTTATTAACCCCTGATCACCCCTGATCACCCCATATAGACTCCCTGATCACCCCCCTGTCATTGATCACCCCACTGTCATTGATCACCCCCTTGTAAGGCTCCATTCAGATGTCCGTATGGTTTTTACGGATCCACGGATACATGGATCGGATCCGCAAAACACATACGGACGTCTGAATGGAGCATTACAGGGGGGTGATCAATGACAGGGGGTGATCACCCCATATAGACTCCCTGATCACCCCCCTGTCATTGATCACCCCCCTGTCATTGATCACCCCCCTGTAAGGCTCCATTCAGATGTCCGTATGTTTTTTACGGATCCACGGATACATGGATCGGATCCGCAAAACACATACGGACATCTGAATGGAGCCTTATAGGGGGGTGATCAATGACAGGGGGGTGATCACCCCATATAGACTCCCTGATCACTCCCCTGTCATTGATCACCCCCTGTAAGGCTCCATTCAGATGTCCGTATGTTTTTTACGGATCCACGGATACATTGATCGGATCCGCAAAACACATACAGACGTCTGAATGGAGCTTTACAGGGGGGTGATCAATGACAGGGGAATGATCACCCCATATAGACTCCCTGATCACCCCCCTGTCATTGATCACCCCCCTGTCATTGATCACCCCCCTGTAAGGCTGCATTCAGATGTCCGTATGTTTTTTTATGGATCCACGGATACATGGATCGGATCCGCAAAACACATATGGACATCTGAATGGAGCCTTATAGGGGGGTGATCAATGACATGGGGGTGATTACCCCATATAGACTCCCTGATCACCCCCCTGTCATTGATCACCCCCCTGTAAGGCTGCATTCAGATGTCCGTATGTTTTTTACGGTTCCACGGATACATGGATCGGATCCGCAAAACACATACGGACATCTGAATGGAGCCTTACAGGGGGGTGATCAATGACAGGGGGGTGATCACGCCATATAGACTCCCTGATCACCCCCCTGTCATTGATCACCCCACTGTAAGGCTCCATTCAGACATTTTTTTGGCCCAAGTTGGCGGAAATTATTATTTTTTTTCTAACAAAGTCTCATATTCCACTAACTTGTGTCAAAAAATAAAATCTCACATGAACTCACCATACCCCTCACGGAATCCAAATGCGTAAAAATTTTTTGACATTTATATTCCAGACTTCTTCTCACGCTTTAGGGCCCCTAGAATGCCAGGGCAGTATAAATACCCCACATGTGACCCCATTTCAGAAAGAAGACACCCCAAGGTATTCCGTGAGGGGAATATTGAGTCCATGAAAGATTGAAATTTTTGTCCCAAGTTAGCGGAAACTGAGACTTTGTGATAAAAAAAAAATATAAAATCAATTTCCGCTAACTTGTGCCAAAAAAAAAAATGTCTATGAACTCGCCATGCCCCTCATTAAATACCTTGGAGTGTCTTCTTTCCAAAATGGGGTCACATGTGGGGTATTTATACTGCCCTGGCATTTTAGGGGCCCTAAAGCGTGAGAAGAAGTCTGGGATCCAAATGTCTAAAAATGCCCTCATAAAAGGAATGTGGGCCCCTTTGCGCATCTAGGCTGCAAAAAAGTGTCACACATCTGGTATTGCCGTACTCAGGAGAAGTTGGGCAATGTGTTTTGGGGTGTCATTTTACATATACCCATGCTGGGTGAGATAAATATCTTGGTCAAATGCCAACTTTGTATAAAAAATGGGAAAAGTTGTCTTTTGCCAAGTTATTTCACTCACCCAGCATGAGTATATGTAAAAAGACACCCTAAAACACATTGCCCAACTTCTCCTGAATACGGCGATACCACATGTGTGACACTTTTTTGCAGCCTAGGTGGGCAAAGGGGCCCACATTCCAAAGAGCACCTTTAGGATTTCACAGGTCATTTTTTACACATTTTGATTTAAACTACTTACCACACATTAGGGCCCCTAGAATGCCAGGGCAGTATAAATACCCCACAAGTGACCCCATTTTGGAAAGAAGACACCCAAAGGTATTTTGTGATGGGCATAGTGAGTTCATGGAAGTTTTTATTTTTTGTCACAAGTTAGTGGAATATGAGACTTTGTAAGGAAAAAAAAAAAAAACATTTTCCGCTAACTTGTGACAAAAAATAAAAAGGTCTATGAACTCACTATGCCCATCAGCGAATACCTTAGGGTGTCTACTTTCCGAAATGGGGTCATTTGTGGGGTGTTTGTACTGTCTGGTCATTGTAGAACCTCAGGAAACATGACAGGTGCTCAGAAAGTCAGAGCTGCTTCAAAAAGCGGAAATTCACATTTTTGTACCATAGTTTGTAAACGCTATAACTTTTACCCAAACCATTTGTTTTTTACCCAAACATTTTTTTTTTATCAGAGACATGTAGAACAATAAATTTTGAGAAAAATTGATATATGGATGTCGTTTTTTTTGCAAAATTTTACAACTGAAAGTGAAAAATGTCATTTTTAAAAAAATAAATCGTTAAATTTCGATTAATAACAAAAAAAGTTAAAATTTCAGCAGCAATGAAATAAGACCAAATGAAAGCTCTATTAGTGAGAAGAAAAGGAGGTAAAATTCATTTGGGTGGTAAGTTGCATGACCAAGCAATAAACGGTGAAAGTAGTGTAGTGCAGAAGTGTAAAAAGTAGCCTGGTCATTAAGGGTGTTTAAGCTAGGGGGGCTGAAGTGGTTAATGGGGAAATTTGTACTAGTGTATCTAGATGACATTTTGATTTTTTCTCCTGATTTCAAAACTCATAAGGACCACCTACGTCAGGGCTTGCTCATCCTGCGGGAGAATAGATTGTACGCTAAACTGGAAAAATGTGTGTTTGCGGTTCCAGAAATTCAATTTCTGGTGTTTCTTCTCTCCGCTTCTGGTTTTCGCATGGACCCCGAGAAGGTCCGCGCTGTGCTTGAGTGGGAGCTTCCTGAGAATCAGAAGGCGCTGATGCGTTTTTTGGGCTTTGCCAATTATTACAGGAAATTTATTTTGAATTATTCCTCTGTTGTTAAACCACTCACTGATATGACCAGAAAGGGGGTAGATTTTTCTTCCTGGTCGGTAGAGGCGCGTAAGGCCTTTTCTAATATCAAGGAGAGTTTTGCTTTCCGCTCCCACCCTAGTACAACCTGATATTTCGTTACCCTTCATAGTTGAGGTTGATGCTTCTGAGGTAGGGGTGGGTGCGGTCTTGTCTCAGGGTTCCTCTCCTGCCAAATGGCAACCGTGTGCCTTTTTCTCAAAGAAACTCTCCTCCGCAGAGAGAAATTATGATGTGGGAGATAGGGAGTTGTTGGCCATCAAGTTAGCTTTTGAGGAATGGCGCCATTGGCTAGAGGGAGCCAGACACCCTATTACCGTGTTTACCGACCATAAGAATCTGGCCTACTTGGAGTCAGCCAAGCGTCTGAACCCGAGACAGGCCAGATGGTCTTTGTTCTTTTCAAGGTTTAATTTTGTTGTCACGTTCCACCCTGGGGTTAAGAATGTGAAGGCGGATGCCCTGTCACATTGTTTTCCGGGAGGTGGCAATTTTGAAGACCCGGGTCCCATTTTGGCTGAAGGTGTGGTGGTCTCTGCTCTTTATCCTGAATTGGAGGCAGAGGTTCAGGCAGCCCAGGCAGAGGCTCCTGATCTTTGTCCTCCTGGGAGGTTGTTTGTGCCTCTCGCTTTAAGACACAAGGTTTTTAAGGAGCACCACGATACTGTCCTTGCTGGGCACCCGGGGGGTAGAGCCACAGTGGATCTCATCACTCGGAGATTCTGGTGGCCGGCGCTTCGTAAGTCGGTTGAGGGTTTTGTGGCAGCCTGCGAGACCTGCGCTCGTGCCAAAGTCCCTCATTCACGGCCATCAGGTCCTCTCCTCCCGTTACCCATTCCTTCCCGTCCTTGGACACATCTGTCCATGGACTTCATTACGGACCTACCTCGTTCCTCGGGGAAGACTGTGATTCTGGTGGTGGTGGACCGTTTTAGCAAAATGGCACATTTCATTCCTTTTCCTGGGTTGCCCAATGCTAAGACGCTGGCGCAGGCATTTATTGATCACATTGTCAAATTGCATGGTATTCCTTCAGACATAATCTCTGATAGGGGCACGCAGTTTGTTTCCAGATTCTGGAAGGCTTTCTGTTCTCGCTTGGGGGTTCGGTTGTCATTCTCTTCTGCTTTCCACCCACAGTCGAATGGCCAGACGGAGAGCGTCAATCAGAATCTGGAGACATATCTGCGCTGTTTTGTGGCGGAGAATCAGGAGGATTGGTGTTCTTTTCTCTCCCTTGCTGAGTTTGCTTTAAATAACCGTCGTCAGGAGTCCTCTGATAAGTCACCATTTTTTGGTGCATATGGGTTTCATCCGCAGTTTGGGACATTCTCTGGAGAGGGGTCTTCTGGTTTACCTGATGAGGAGAGATTCTCCTCGTCTTTGTCAACTATTTGGCAAAAGATTCAGGATAATCTAAAGAGCATGAGTGAGAGATGTAAGCGTGTGGCGGATCACCAACATTCAGGTCCGACAAGGCACACGTCTCTACGTGTGCCTTGTCGGACCTGAATGTTGGTGATCTGGTGTGGTTGTCTACTAAGAATATCAAATTGAAGGTTCCCTCCTGGAAGTTGGGTTCTAAGTTTATTGGGCCTTACAAAATTTTGTCCGTCATCAATCCTGTTGCCTATCGACTTGATCTTCCTCAGACTTGGAAGATCCATAATGTTTTTCATAAGTCCCTATTAAAACCTTATGTCCAACCCATTGTACCCTCCCTCTTTGCCTCCTCCTCTGATTGTGGTTGATGATAATCTTGAATTTCAGGTCTCTAGGATTTTGGATTCTCGTGTTGTCCGCGGTTCTCTCCAGTACCTCGTTCATTGGGAGGGTTATGGTCCTGAGGAGAGGATGTGGGTCCCAGTGACGGACATTAAGGCCACTCGTCTCATCAGGGCTTTCCATAGGTCCCATCCTGAGAAGGTGGGCTCTGAGTGTCCGGAGTCCACTCGTAGAAGGAGGGGTACTGTCACCGCCAGACATCTGAGAAGCTCTGACAGACGTTCTTCAGAACCTCCTGCTTGGGGTTCTTTTGTTTTGCTTTCCTTTTGTCATCTCGTTTCCCTCTCTCAGCTGTCATCTAGTTGCACTGATTGCATCCGTTTAAATCCCCTCCCATACTGCATCACTTTGCGGTTTATACAACTTCCTGGAGTGTGCTGATGCTAGAAGCTGTTACTACTGCATCCACAAGATAAGTCTGTTTCTTTATTTCTGTTTTCCTGTGGGCTTGATCTTAGGTGACCCTGACTCCCTCCGTATTAAGTGTAGGGAGCCGGTGGTCGTGTCCCCTCACTATTATAGGGTGTTCAGGTGTCATACAGTTGAGGAACGAGGGTATGCAAATTTCTACCATTGAGATTTTCGCATAGGCTGAGCAGTAAGGGAGAGAGCTAGCGTTGTTACAGGGCTTACCCTTTTGTTCCTTAGTTTTAGATCAAGTCAGTCGGATCTTCATTTGTGTCTTCTAGTTTTCTGTAACACCATCCGTGACAGTCAACCTGTCAGCATTATTAGTTGACAGGTGGATACGCTTATCTGTTATAATGCCACTAGCAGCACTAAATACCCGCTCAGACAAAACGCTGGCAGCAGGGCAGGCCAGCACCTCCAATGCGTAGAGCGCCAGTTCATGCCACGTGTCCAGCTTGGACACCCAGTAGTTGTAAGGCACTGAGGGATCACTGAGGACGCTGACACAATCTGCTACGTACTCCTTCACCATCTTCCAAAACGATTCACTCCTTGTGACACTAGGCCGCGCATCAGGGTGAGGGTGCTGGCGGGGTGTCATGAAATTGTCCCAGGCCTTGGACAGTGTTGCCCTGCCTCTGTTAGAACTGCTGTGTGTTCCCCTTGTCTCCCCTCCTCGGTTGCCCAAGGAAGTATGGACTCTGCCACCAGCGTTGTCAGATGGAAATTTTTGGAGCAATTTTTCAACAAGGACCTTCTGATATTGCACCGTTTTGCTTGTCCTCTCCATCTGAGGAATGAGAGATGAGAATTTCTCTTTGTAGCGGGGGTCGAGAAGGGTGAACACCCAGTAATCCATGTTGTCTTAAATGCGTATAACGCACGGGTCACGGGAAAGGCAGCCTAACATGAAGTCAGCCATGTGTGCCAGAGTACCAACAGGCAAGACTTTGCTGTCATCATCAGGAGGATCACTCTCAATCTCCTCATCCTCTCCCTCCTCTTCTGCCCACCCACGCTAAACAGATGGAATTAAACTTCCATGGGTACTACCCTTTGTAGCGGAGGCAACCGTCTTCTCCTCCTTCTCCTCCTCTTCATCATTCAATTCGCGCTGAGAAGACCGACTTAAGGTGGTCTGGCTATCACCCTGTGTAATGTCTTCCCCCATTTCCACCTCTTCTACATGCAAAGCGGCGCCCTTAATTGTGAGCAGCGAGCACCTGAGTAGACACAGAAGTGGGATGGTTACGCTGAAAATAGCGTTATCGCCGCTCACCATCTGTGTTGATTCCTCAAAGTTTCTTAAAACGTCACAGAGGTCAGACATCCATGCCCACTCCTCGCTTCTGATTAGCGGAAAGGCGACGACCATGTTGCAGCTGGTAATCCACTACTGACCTCTGCTGCTCACAAAGCCTGGTGGTGGTGAGGTTGCTAGTGTTCATGACCCGGCTCATTTTGGTGTGGCACAGGGTGCAAACTACTATTCTTTTGTCGTCCACACTTTCCTCAAAAAAGCGCCATACTGCAGAACACCTACCCCTTGGCAAGAAAGATTTACGCAATGGAGTGCTCCATAGAACAGTTGCGGGCCTGTTTGGTGTGGCCCGCGTTCTTCCTTTTGCCACCCCACTGCCTTTTCCAGCCTGTTGCGGTGCTGCAGACCCTTCCCCCTTTGTACTGCTGTCCTCGCTCGGCTTTCCACCTTTCGAGGTAGGGTCAGTGACCTCATCGTCCACCACCTCCTCTTCCACTTCCTCACTCTGATCATCCTCTTGATTTGTTGATCTAACCACAACCTCAGTGATTGACAACTGTGTGTCATCCTCTTAATCAACATCTTGAGACAGTAATTGTGGTTCACTCATTGGCTACTGTGTTTCATCATCATCCACCTCATTAAACACTAATTTCCGTTCCCCACCGTCATGTTCTTGTGACTGTGGATGCTAAAGAGGTTGGGAATCAGGGCACAAGATCTCATGTCCCTCTTCAAGCGTACTTGGCGAGAGGGCCAAATCAAGTAATGGCGATGAAAAGAGATCCTTGGAATTTCCGAGTGTGGGATCACTTGTTTGGCCAGACTCTCCATGGTGGGAGAAAGGAGGATCAGGGAGAGGATTCTGTTGACTAGACTCTTGGCTACTGAGACTGGACTTGGTGGAAGACAGGGTGGTGCCTAACCGACTGGAAGCATTATCTGCTGCAATTCAACGGGTCTGACTTCAAGAGTTTTGTCCTGCGACGCCCTGCAAACTGGGACATGAAACTAGGTATCGTGGATGATTGGTTTTCTTGCGCTCTGGCAGCAGGCACAGTTTCAACGCACCCAGGGCCACGGCCTCTGCGTGAACCATCAGCATCACGGCCACTTCCCCGTCCCTTACTGCTCGCCTTGCGCATATTAAATGTTATATGCACGCTTGACACATAAGATGTGGCGCGGATGTCACAGTTCACAGCAAGCACAGTATATGGAAAAAGGAAAATAGATTTCAGTTATATTTCTCCAATATCTGGGCCTGACACACAGAAGGTATAATACAGATGTCTCTTGTCACTGCAGACACCCTCTATATGAAAAGTATTGAAAATGATGGAAAAAATATAATTTTTTTTGTTATATTTCTCTAATCTCTGGCCCTGTCACATAGAAGGTATTGGACAGATGTCTCTTGTCACTGCAGACACCCTCTATAGAAAAAGTATTGCAAATGATGGAAAAAATATAGTAATTTTTAGTTATATTTCTCCAATCTCTGGCCTGACACACAGAAGGTATTGGACAGATGTCACTAGTCGCTGCAGACACCCTCTATAGAAAAATTGTTGAAAATGATGGATAAAATATAGTAATTTTCAGTTATAGTTCTCCAATTTCTGGCCTTGACACACAGAAGGTATTGGACAGATGTATATAATCACTGCAGACACCCTCTATATGAAAAGTATTGAAAATGATGGAAAAAAATATATTAAATTTCAGTTATATTTCTCCAATCTCTGGCCCTGACACACAGAAAGTATTGGAACCGATGTCTCTAGTCACTGTAGACACTTGCTGAAGAAAAATTATTGAAAATGATGGAAAAAATATAGTAATTTTCAGATATACTTTTCCAATCTCTGGCCTTGACACACAGAAGATATTGGACAGATGTCTCTAGTCACTGCAGATACCCTCTATATAAAAAGTATTGAAAATTATGGAAACAAAATATATAAATTTTCAGTTATATTTCTCCAATTTCTGGCCCTAACACACAGAAGGTATTGGACAGATGTCTCTAGTCACTGCAGACACCATCTATATAAAAAGTATTCAAAAAGATGGAAAAATATATAAATTTTCAGTTACATTTCTCCAATTTCTGGCTTTGACACACAGAAGGTATTGCACAGATGTCTTTAGTAACTGCTGACACCCTCTATAGAAAAAGTATTGAAAATGAAAAAAACTTACACTTACCAGTAATCGGATTTTCCAGACCCCACGACAGCACCACAGAGAGAGGGATCCACCCCTAGGGACAGGAAACCTACAGAATAAAAAAGGTGGAGCTTCTCTACCTCATTAGTGGATTTCAGAGCAAGAGAGGGACTCCTACTTATATCGAACAATTAATCAAGCAAAAACATAAAATATTTCATATATATTTTTATTTAAAAAAAAAATTGTGCTCAGAAAATAACCCAGAACTACAGACAGGGAGGGAATAAGGAAGGGTGCTGTCGTGGGGTCTGGAAAATTTGATTACCCGTAAGTGTAGTCATCATTTTTCCCCTCCCCACGACAGCACCACAGAGAGAATTACAGAGGAGAACGCCCTTCCTTAGGGAGGGACCACCACTTTTAAAAACTTCCTACCAAAAAAAAGATTATACAGTATATATGTGTATATATATATATATATACACTCACTTAAAGAATTATTAGGAACACCTGTTCTATTTCTCATTAATGCAATTATCTAGTCAACCAATCACATGGCAGTTGCTTCAATGCATTTAGGGGTGTGGTCCTAGTCAAGACAATCTCCTGAACTCCAAACTGAATGTCAGAATGGGAAAGAAAGGTGATTTCAGCAATTTTGATCGTGGCATGGTTGTTGGTGGCAGACGGGCCGGTCTGAGTATTTCACAATCTGCTCAGTTACTGGGATTTTCATGCACAACCATTTCTAGGGTTTACAAAGAATGGTGTGAAAAGGGAAAAACATCCAGTATGCGGCAGTCCTGTGGGCAAAAATGCCTTGTGGATGCTAGAGGTCAGAGGAGAATGGGCCGACTGATTCAAGCTGATAGAAGAGCAACGTTGACTGAAATAACCACTCGTTACAACCGAGGTATGCAGCAAAGCATTTGTGAAGCCACAACACGCACAACCTTGAGGCGGATGGGCTACAACACCAGAAGACCCCACCGGGTACCACTCATCTCCACTACAAATTGGAAAAAGAGGCTACAATTTGCACGAGCTCACCAAAATTGGACTGTTAAAGACTGGAAAAATGTTGCCTGGTCTGATGAGTCTCGATTTCTGTTGAGACATTCAAATGGTAGAGTCCGAATTTGGCGTAAACAGAATGAGAACATGTATCCATCCTCTGATGGCTACTTCCAGCAGGATAATACACCATGTCACAAAGCTCAAATCATTTCAAATTGGTTTCTTGAACATGACAATGAGTTCACTGTACTAAAATGGCCCCCACAGTCACCAGATCTCAACCCAATAGAGCATCTTTGGGATGTGGTGGAACGGGAGGTTCGTGCCCTGGATGTGCATCCCTCAAATCTCCATCAACTGCAAGATGCTATCCTATCAATATGGGCCAACATTTCTAAAGAATGCTATCAGCACCTTGTTGAATCAATGCCACGTAGAATTAAGGCAGTTCTGAAGGCAAAAGGGGGTCCAACACCGTATTAGTATGGTGTTCCTAATAATTCTTTAGGTGAGTGTATATATATTTAAATTGTAAATTGTAGCCTCTTTTTCCTATTTGTAGTGGAGATAAGTGGTACCCGGTTGGGTCTTCTGCTGTTGTAGCCCATCCGCCTCAAGGTTGTGCGTGTTGTGGCTTCACAAATGCTTTGCTGCATACCTCGGTTGTAACGAGTGGTTATTTCAGTCAACGTTGCTCTTCTATCAGCTTGAATCAGTCGGCCCATTCTCCTCTGACCTCTAGCATCCACCAGGCATTTTTGCCCACAGGACTGCCGCATACTGGATGTTTTTCCCTTTTCACACCATTCTTTGTAAACCCTAGAAATGGTTGTGCGTGAAAATCCCAGTAACTGAGCAGATTGTGAAATACTCAGACCGGCCCGTCTGGCACCAACAACCATGCCTCGCTCAAAATTGCTTAAATCACCTTTCTTTCCCATTCTGACATTCAGTTTGGAGTTCAGGAGATTGTCTTGACCAGGACCACACCCCTAAATGCATTGAAGCAACTGCCATGTGATTGGTTGACTAGATAATTGCATTAATGAGAAATAGAACAGGTGTTCCTAATAATTCTTTAGGTGAGTGTGTATATATATATATATATATATATATATATATTTCTGTTGCTATTATCTCACTTCATATTAATTATACCACAGTACAGTACTGTAATGTACTTCTATTTCTTTAAAAAACAAAAACATCATAGACACAGCTCCCACAACATGTATCCCGGAAAATGCGACATCCTCTGGGATAACAAGTGCTTGTTCCGATTTATTGTAAATAAATAATAGATAGATACATGCTGGGAAGTGGTAGTTGCGGCTGCCGAGTGGTATATACTGTATCCACAGTATACAGTATGGACAGAGTCCTACAATTACTGTACAGTAGATTCTTCAATGCGATCAGGTGCAGGGACTTCCTAAAAAATCACTGAGCATTTGTTAATGTTGCCTTTCTCCAGTGCTCAATTGCTCACCATCTCCCTGTACCGTACTACTGTATATAAAGACCCCAGTTTAGAACTAGAAGATGCCGTAATGCTGTTGCTAAGAGCAACCAACCACGACAGCAGGCAGCTGTCCGGCAACAGAGAGAGTGCTGCTGGAGATGTCGCCAAGTGGGAATGTGTGCACCTGATTGTCCTATGACCAGGAATCCAAGATGGGAGGTTCCCAACATCCCGGAGAAGGAAGATGACTGCTGGGGAGACGTGCGTACAGCACTTGGAAGCGCCAAACCCGTGACTGGTGTGGGTAAGAGCGTTCCAGTTGTTTCTTATACAGCAGTCAAAGTGACAGGGAGCAGGGCTCTGGAGGTTGGGCATGTTGCTGACCAGTGCCCTAATGCCTCAGTACCCCTGTGCTGTTGTATGAGCCGGCAGCAGTTGCTATCTGCCGAGCCAGTCGGTGTGAAAACACCCGGACTAGAGACTGCTTCACCAATGTGTGACCTTGTGGAGAAGGGCAGTCCAGTCCAGGCGTTGTTGGACGCAGAGAGCCAGGTGGTCCTGGTACCTGCCAGCCGGATGGCTGAGAACTATGTGCAGGAATTTCATGGAGTTAGCATGGACTGTCCGGTGGCTCTCCCTGAGTGTGAGACTCCAGTGCAATCTGGGACTTGTGAACTTCGTGATGCAGTTTCATGTATACCTAATGTGTTATTAGGCCGTGATATCGTTTTGTTGCTGGGGGGTAAGGTAGACACTTCTGCAGATAGTGACAAAACTCCTGCAGAACCTGTATCTGTCCTTTTAAGTGAAGATCTAAGGGAGCTGCACATTGACCTCCATGGGGAAAGAATGTTGACCATTGAAAACAATGGTGCTGGTAAAGTGCAAAGTGATGGTGACAAGAGTGCGGAAATGCATAATGAAAATATGATGTCATATGAAATATGTGGTGACAGTGATATACCTTTTCCGTTGCAGGTTGTGGTCAGGGGAGAAGTGCCCCCTGGTGGTAAAAATTTAAATGATGATTAAGCTTTATTTTCTACATCTGCTATTTTTCATGAAGATCTATATGACTTGATCAAAAGATTTGAAGAAATGCATATAAGTAGTGTGGAGCAAAGCACAGCTCCAGCTTAGTGTTTGAATGTGCAGGAGAATATGATAGGGCTAGAGGGTGTACCGCACGTACCAGAGGTGGATATGCAGTCGCCACAGTGTTTTTTGGTTATTAAGGAAGTGTCCCAGGTGGAGGTTAGCTCATCGGTGCCCCGAGAGATCAGGATTGATAATGACCCGAGCAGTATATATGACCGATGTGCTGTGACCGATGAGAACTCAGAGAAAGAAGCTACCAGGTCAAGGTCTTGGCGAAATTAAAGTAGTTGCTAGTAGCGACCAGACAACAGTTATACCTGACGTGACGAGAGTTAAGTGGGGAGACGTCAGCCTAGTGACTGAGACCTATACCCAGGCAGTGGTAGATGACCAGACGTGTCAATACAGCTGAAATCAGAAGGAGATAAGTGAGCTGAAGGATCTACTGCCTGATATCCAGGTGACATTAGAGCAGCTGAAGGGTGGTTTAAAACTGACCAGCCGGATCTCCAACAAAAGGAGGAGGCGGGAGCTCCCCGTGGAAAACGCGGCTGTAAAGGTTGCGGAAGTTAAAGGTTGTGGGCCTAAGAAGAAATCTAGAAAAGAAGCAAGCCAGAAAGCTAAGAGACTGAGGAGGCCCTTAGACACTGTAGTCTAGGTAGGAAGGCAGTGTTTATGACAAACCAAGCTCTGATGGACTGGGTCTGGCAAAATAAATGGAAGCATGTGACGCTGGCCATCTCTTCCAGGGGGAACGTTGAGCCGGAAGATGGCAGTATAATGCGGATGCCCTGTCACGAGCATCCAGTTGGTACATGTGTTCATCCCCACCGATTTGAACAGAGGAGGGGGATATGTGGCAATGTGAACATTGAGGTGTTGTTTCCCCAGGTTTCAGTCCGGGACTTAGGGCATGCTCATGTCCAGGGATCCTATGGAGTGTTTGGTGAAGCAGAGTCCTGGTGAGGCTCTGTGTGAGTGGTCTCAGCCGGGTGGGCTGAGGGGCCACGAGGCTAGGTGATAGCCTGAACTTTGGTGACGCGGTGACGCCTGTGAAACAAGGATTACGAGGCCAGAGTCGGGAGGACTACTGGGCCACAATCCCCCAAAAGGTATTGAAGTGTCACAGCCTGGAGGTTGCTGGACTGAATGGCTGAGGAAAGCCGCATTTGTGTTCCATGTGTGAACAGGGCTCTCTAGGTGAGTCAGGGATAAGCTTATGTGTTTAGTTAGAGCCTAGCCGGGCAAGGGTTTGATATTTTGTGTGGATGTCACACGTGATAAGTTGAAGCTGCGACTTCATAACCTGTTTTGCTGAAACGTCCGGAATAAAACACGAGTTTGGACATTCTACCCTTGTCTGGTGAAGTAATCTGTGATGGTGACCCCCTAAAAGTAAACTATCCCTTACTATATATATATTTTTTCAGCATAAAATAGTTTATTGCTGTAAATAACAGTGCATGATGCTGTATATAATATATACCAAATCAAGCAATATATAGAGTTGAGCGAACACCTGGATGTTCGGGTTCGAGAAGTTCGGCCGAACTTCCCGGAAATGTTCGAGTTCGGGATCCGAACCCGACCCGAACTTCGCCCCAAACCCGAACCCCATTGAAGTCAATGGGGACCCGAACTTTTGGGCACTAAAAAGGCTGTAAAACAGCCCAGGAAAGCGCTAGAGGGCTGCAAAAGGCAGCAACATGTAGGTAAATCCCCTGCAAACAAATGTGGATAGGGAAATTAATTAAAATAAAAATTAAAAAAATAAAAATTAACCAATATCAATTGGACAGAGGTCCCATAGCAGAGAATCTGGCTTCACGTCAGCAGAGAATCAGTCTCTTCATGCCATAGCAAAGAATCTGGCTTCATGTCAGCAGAGAATCAGTTTCTTCATGCCATAGCAGAGAATCTGGCTTCATGTCAGCGCAGAATTAGTCTTCATGTCATAGCAGAGAATCAGGCTTCACGTCACCCACCACTGGAACAGGCCACTGTCACATATTTAGGCCCCGGTACCCAGACAGAGGAGAGAGGTCCCGTAACAGAGAATCTGGCCTTATGTCAGCGCAGAATCTGTCTTCATGTCATAGCAGAGAATCAGGCTTCACGTCACCCACCACTGGAACAGGCCACTGTCACATATTTAGGCACCGGCACCCAGACAGAGGAGAGAGGTCCCGTAACAGAGAATCTGGCCTTATGTCAGCGCAGAATCAGTCTTCATGTCATAGCAGAGAATCAGGCTTCACGTCACCCACCACTGGAACAGGCCACTGTCACATATTAAGGCCCCGGCACCCAGGCAGAGGAGAGAGGTCCCGTAACAGAGAATCTGGCCTTATGTCAGCGCAGAATCAGTCTTCATGTCATAGCAGAGAATCAGCCTTCACGTCACCCACCACTGGAACAGACCACTGTCACATATTTAGGCCCAGGCACCCAGGCAGAGGAGAGAGGTCCCGTAACAGAGAATCTGGCCTTATGTCAGCGCAGAATCAGTCTTCATGTCATAGCAGAGAATCAGGCTTCACGTCACCCACCACTGGAACAGGCCACTGTCACATATTTAGGCCCAGGCACCCAGGCAGAGGAGAGAGGTCCCGTAACAGAGAATCTGGCCTTATGTCAGCACAGAATCTGTCCTCATGTCATAGCAGAGAATCAGGCTTCACGTCACCCACCACTGGAACAGGCCACTGTCACACATTTAGGCCCCGGCACCCAGGCAGAGGAGAGAGGTCCCATAACAGAGAATCTGGCCTTATGTCAGCACAGAATCTGTCTTCATGTCATAGCAGAGAATCAGGCTTCACGTCACCCACCACTGGAACAGGCCACTGTCACACATTTAGGCCCCGGCACCCAGGCAGAGGAGAGGTTCATTCAACTTTGTGTTGCCCCGCAATATAATGGTAAAATGAAAATAAAAATAGTATTGAATGAGGAAGTGCCCTGGAGTAGAATAATATATTGTTAAGGGGAGGTAGTTAATATCTAATCTGCACAAGGGATGGACAGGTCCTGTGGGATCCATGCCTGGTTCATTTTTATGAACGTCAGCCTGTCCACATTGGCTGTAGACAAGCGGCTGCGTTTGTCTGTAATGACGCCCCCTGCCGTGCTGAATACACGTTCAGACAAAATGCTGGCCGCCGGGCAGGCCAGCACCTCCAAGGCATAAAAGGCTAGCTCTGGCCACGTGGACAATTTGGAGACCCAGAAGTTGAATGGGGCCGAACCATCAGTCGGTACGTGGAGGGGTGTGCACAGGTACTGTTCCACCATGTTAGTGAAATGTTGCCTCCTGCTAACACGTTCCTATCAGGTGGTGGTGCAGTTAGCTGTGGCGTGGTGACAAAACTTTTCCACATCTCTGCCATGCTAACCCTGCCCTCAGAGGAGCTGGCCGTGACACAGCTGCGTTGGCGACCTCTTGCTCCTCCTCTGCCTTCGCTTTGGGCTTCCACTGGTTCCCCTGTGACATTAGGGAATGCTCTCAGTAGCGCGTCTACCAACGTGCGCTTGTACTCGCGCATCTTCCTATCACGCTCCAGTGTAGGAAGTAAGGTGGGCACATTGTCTTTGTACCGGGGATCCAGCAGGGTGGCAACCCAGTAGTCCGCACACGTTAAAATGTGGGCAACTCTGCTGTCGTTGCGCAGGCACTGCAGCATGTAGTCGCTCATGTGTGCCAGGCTGCCCAGAGGTAAGGACAAGCTGTCCTCTGTGGGAGGCGTATCATCATCGTCCTGTGTTTCCCCCCAGCCACGCACCAGTGATGGGCCCGAGCTGCTTTGGGTGCCACCCCGCTGTGAACATGCTTCATCCTCATCCTCCTCCACCTCCTTCTCATCCTCGTCCTCCTCGTCCTCCAGTAGTGGGCCCTGTCTGGCCACATTTGTACCTGGCCTCTGGTGTTGCAAAAAAACTCCCTCTGAGTCACATCGAAGAGACTGGCCTGAAAGTGCTAAAAATGACCCCTCTTCCTCCTCTTCCTCCTGGTCCACCTCCTCTTCCATCATCGCCCTAAGTGTTTTCTCAAGGAGACATAGAAGTGGTATTGTAACGCTGATAACGGCGTCATCGCCACTGGCCATGCTGGTGGAGTACTCGAAACAGCGCAACAGGGCACACAGGTCTCGCATGGAGGCCCAGTCATTGGTGGTGAAGTGGGTCTGATCCGCAGTGCGACTGACCCGTGCGTGCTGCAGCTGAAACTCCACTATGGCCTGCTGCTGCTCGCACAGTCTGTCCAGCATATGCAAGGTGGAGTTCCACCTGGTGGGCACGTCGCATATGAGGCGGCGAGCGGGAAGGCTGAAGTTACGCTGTAGCGCAGACAGGCGAGCAGCGGCAGGGTGTGAACGCCGAAAGCGCGAACAGACGGCCCGCACTTTATGCAGCAGCTCTGACATGTCGGGGTAGTTGCGAATGAACTTCTGCACCACCAAATTCAGCACATGCGCCAGGCAAGGGATGTGCGTCAAACCGGCTAGTCCCAGAGCTGCAACGAGATTTCGCCCATTATCGCACACCACCAGGCCGGGCTTGAGGCTCACCGGCAGCAACCACTCGTCGGTCTGTTGTTCTATACCCCGCCACAACTCCTGTGCGGTGTGTGGCCTGTCCCCCAAACATATGAGTTTCAGAACGGCCTGCTGAAGTTTACCCCGGGCTGTGCTGAAGTTCGTGGTGAAGGTGTGTGGGTGACTGGATGAGCAGGTGGAAGAAGAGGAGGAGGAAGCTGAGTGGGAGGAGGAGGAGACAGGAGGCAAAGAATGTTGCCCTGCGATCCTTGGCGGCGGAAGGACGTGCGCAAAACAGCTCTCCGCCTGGGGCCCAGCCACCACTACATTTACCCAGTGTGCAGTTAGGGAGATATAGCGTCCCTGGCCGTGCTTTCTGGTCCACGTATCTGTGGTTTGGTGGACCTTGACACAGATGGCGTTGCGCAGTGCACACTTGATTTTATCGGATACTTGGTTGTGCAGGGAAGGCACGGCTCTCTTGGAGAAGTAGTGCCGGCTGGGAACAACATACTGTGGGACAGCAAGCGACATGAGCTGTTTGAAGCTGTGTGTGTCCACCAGCCTAAATGACAGCATTTCATAGGCCAGTAGTTTAGAAATGCTGGCATTCAGGGCCAGGGATCGAGGGTGGCTAGGTGCTAATTTACGCTTTCTCTCAAATGTTTGTGAGATGGAGAGCTGAACGCTGCCGTGTGACATGGTTGAGATGCTTGGTGACGCAGGTGGTGGTGTTGGTGGTACATTCCATGTTTGCTGGGCGGCAGGTGCCAACGTTCCTCCAGAGGCGGAGGAAGAGGCCGAGGCGGCGGCAGCAGCAGAAGAGACCGAGGCGGCGGCAGCAGCAGAAGAGGTAGCAGGGGGAGCCTGAGTGAGTTCGTTGTTTTTAAGGTGTTTACTCCACTGCAGTTCATGCTTTGCATGCAGGTGCCTGGTCATGCAGGTTGTGCTAAGGTTCAGAACGTTAATGCCTCGCTTCAGGCTCTGATGGCACAGCGTGAAAACCACTCGGGTCTTGTCGTCAGCACATTGTTTAAAGAAGTGCCATGCCAGGGAACTCCTTGAAGCTGCCTTTGGGGTGCTAGGTCCCAGATGGCGGCAGTCAGTAGCAGGCGGAGTCTCTTGGCGGCGGGTGTTCTGATTTTGCCCACTGCTCCCTCTTTTGCTACGCTGTTGGCTTGGTCTCACCACTGCCTCTTCCTCCGAACTGTGAAAGTCAGTGGCACGACCTTCATTCCATGTGGGGTCTAGGACCTCATCGTCCCCTGCATCGTTTCCACCCAGTCTTGATCCCTGACCTCCTGTTCTGTCTGCACACTGCAGAAAGACGCAGCAGTTGGCACCTGTGTTTCGTCATCATCAGAGACGTGCTGAGGTGGTATTCCCATGTCATCATCTTAAGGAAAAATAAGTGGTTGTGCGTTAGTGCATTCTATCTCTTCCACCCCTGGGCAAGGGCTAGGTGGATGCCCTTGGGAAACCCTGGCAGCAGAGTCTTCAAACAGCATAAGAGACTGCTGCATAACTTGAGGCTCAGACAGTTTCCCTGATATGCATGGGGGTGATGTGACAGACTGATGGGCTTGGTTTTCATGCGCCATCTGAGCGCTTTCTGCAGAAGACTGGGTGGGAGATAATGTGAACGTGCTGGATCCACTGTCGGCCACCCAATTGACTAATGCCTCTACCTGCTCAGGCCATACCATCCTTAGAACGGCATTGGGCCCCACCAAATATCGCTGTAAATTCTGCTGGCTACTGGGACCTGAGGTAGTTGGTTCACTAGGACGTGCGGCTGTGGCAGAACGGCCATGTCCTCTCCCAGCACCAGAGGGTCCACTAACACCACCACGACCATGTCCACGTCCACGTCCCTTATTAGATGTTTTCCTCATTGTTCCCGTTCACCACAATTTTGAGAATGGCAAATTTGGGAATAGTTTTTCAACCTAGAACAAAAAATGTGCTTTTACGGTCACTACAAATAACTTGACCAGCTAAAACAGTACAGATTTGGTTGAATAGAAATGTGAGGCCTGTTTTTTTTTTGCGCTGTGTGACAGATATAGGTTTAATCACAGAATTAGACTTGTATCTGCATGGTAGCGTGTGTGTTAAATTTTTCTGAATGACACTATCAGCACCTTCAATGTAAGATATCCTTTTTGGGATAGATTTCAAATAGGCCTCATATAGCAGAAACTAGTTATTTTGAGAATGGCAAATTTGGGAATAGTTTTTCAACCCAGAACAAAAAATGTGCTTTTACGGTCACTACAAATAACTTGACCAGCTAAAACAGTACAGATTTGGTTGAATAGAAATGTCAGGCCTGTTTTTTTTTGCGCTGTGTGACAGGTATAGGTTTAATCACAGAATTAGACTTGTATCTGCACGGTAGCGTGTGTGTTAAGTTTTTCTGAATGACACTATCAGCACCTTCAATGTAAGATATCCTTTTTGGGATAGATTTCAAGTAGGCCTCATATAGCAGAAACTAGTTATTTTGAGAATGGCAAATTTGGGAATAGTTTTTCAACCCAGAACAAAAAATTTGCTTTTACGGTCACTACAAATATCTTGACCAGCTAAAACAGTACAGATTTGGTTGAATAGAAATGTGAGGCCTGTTTTTTTTTGCGCTGTGTGACAGGTTTAGGTTTAATCATAGAATTAGACTTGTATCTGCACGGTAGCGTGTGTGTTAGGTTTTTCTGAATGACACTATCAGCACCTTCAATGTAAGATATCCTTTTTGGGATAGATTTCAAGTAGGCCTCATATAGCAGAAACTAGTTATTTTGAGAATGGCAAATTTGGGAATAGTTTTTCAACCCAGAACAAAAAATTTGCTTTTACGGTTACTACAAATAACTTGACCAGCTAAAACAGTACAGATTTGGTTGAATAGAAATGTGAGGCCTGTTTCTTTTTGCGCTGTGTGACAGGTATAGGTTTAATCACAGAATTAGACTTGTATCTGCACGATAGCGTGTGTGTTAAATTTTTCTGAATGACACTATCAGCACCTTCAATGTAAGATATCCTTTTTGGGATAGATTTCAAGTAGGCCTCATATAGCAGAAACTAGTTATTTTGAGAATGGCAAATTTGGGAATAGTTTTTCAACCCAGAACAAAAAGTGTGCTTTTACGGTCACTACAAATAACTTGACCAGCTAAAACAGTACAAATTTGGTTGAATAGAAATGTCAGGTCTATTTTTTAGGCGCTGGGTGACAGGCTCAACTTGCCCCTGATGTAGTATATGGCCAAAAAATAACCACACTATTGATGGTTAAATGCACTTGGGTGACACAGGCTCAGCTTGCACCAGATGTAGTATATGGCCAAAAAATAACCAGACTGTTGATGGTTAAAAGCACTTCGGTGACACAGGCTCAGCCTGCAGCTGATAGAAATGTGAGGCCTGTTTTTTTTTGCGCTGTGTGACAGGTTTAGGTTTAATCAAAGAATTAGACTTGTATCTGCACGGTAGCGTGTGTGTTAGGTTTTTCTGAATGACACTATCAGCACCTTCAATGTAAGATATCCTTTTTGGGATAGATTTCAAGTAGGCCTCATATAGCAGAAACTAGTTATTTTGAGAATGGCAAATTTGGGAATAGTTTTTCAACCCAGAACAAAAAATTTGCTTTTACGGTTACTACAAATAACTTGACCAGCTAAAACAGTACAGATTTGGTTGAATAGAAATGTGAGGCCTGTTTCTTTTTGCGCTGTGTGACAGGTATAGGTTTAATCACAGAATTAGACTTGTATCTGCACGATAGCGTGTGTGTTAAATTTTTCTGAATGACACTATCAGCACCTTCAATGTAAGATATCCTTTTTGGGATAGATTTCAAGTAGGCCTCATATAGCAGAAACTAGTTATTTTGAGAATGGCAAATTTGGGAATAGTTTTTCAACCCAGAACAAAAAGTGTGCTTTTACGGTCACTACAAATAACTTGACCAGCTAAAACAGTACAAATTTGGTTGAATAGAAATGTCAGGTCTATTTTTTAGGCGCTGGGTGACAGGCTCAACTTGCCCCTGATGTAGTATATGGCCAAAAAATAACCACACTATTGATGGTTAAATGCACTTGGGTGACACAGGCTCAGCTTGCACCAGATGTAGTATATGGCCAAAAAATAACCAGACTGTTGATGGTTAAAAGCACTTCGGTGACACAGGCTCAGCCTGCAGCTGATAGAAATGTGAGGCCTGTTTTTTTTTGCGCTGTGTGACAGGTTTAGGTTTAATCAAAGAATTAGACTTGTATCTGCACGGTAGCGTGTGTGTTAGGTTTTTCTGAATGACACTATCAGCACCTTCAATGTAAGATATCCTTTTTGGGATAGATTTCAAGTAGGCCTCATATAGCAGAAACTAGTTATTTTGAGAATGGCAAATTTGGGAATAGTTTTTCAACCCAGAACAAAAAATTTGCTTTTACGGTTACTACAAATAACTTGACCAGCTAAAACAGTACAGATTTGGTTGAATAGAAATGTGAGGCCTGTTTCTTTTTGCGCTGTGTGACAGGTATAGGTTTAATCACAGAATTAGACTTGTATCTGCACGATAGCGTGTGTGTTAAATTTTTCTGAATGACACTATCAGCACCTTCAATGTAAGATATCCTTTTTGGGATAGATTTCAAGTAGGCCTCATATAGCAGAAACTAGTTATTTTGAGAATGGCAAATTTGGGAATAGTTTTTCAACCCAGAACAAAAAGTGTGCTTTTACGGTCACTACAAATAACTTGACCAGCTAAAACAGTACAAATTTGGTTGAATAGAAATGTCAGGTCTATTTTTTAGGCGCTGGGTGACAGGCTCAACTTGCCCCTGATGTAGTATATGGCCAAAAAATAACCACACTATTGATGGTTAAATGCACTTGGGTGACACAGGCTCAGCTTGCACCAGATGTAGTATATGGCCAAAAAATAACCAGACTGTTGATGGTTAAAAGCACTTCGGTGACACAGGCTCAGCCTGCAGCTGATAGAAATGTGAGGCCTGTTTTTTTTTGCGCTGTGTGACAGGTTTAGGTTTAATCATAGAATTAGACTTGTATCTGCACGGTAGCGTGTGTGTTAGGTTTTTCTGAATGACACTATCAGCACCTTCAATGTAAGATATCCTTTTTGGGATAGATTTCAAGTAGGCCTCATAAAGCAGAAACTAGTTAGTTTGAGAATGGCAAATTTGGGAATAGTTTTTCAACCCAGAACAAAAAATTTGCTTTTACGGTTACTACAAATAACTTGACCAGCTAAAACAGTACAGATTTGGTTGAATAGAAATGTGAGGCCTGTTTCTTTTTGCGCTGTGTGACAGGTATAGGTTTAATCACAGAATTAGACTTGTATCTGCACGATAGCGTGTGTGTTAAATTTTTCTGAATGACACTATCAGCACCTTCAATGTAAGATATCCTTTTTGGGATAGATTTCAAGTAGGCCCTTATATAGCAGAAACTAGTTATTTTGAGAATGGCAAATTTGGGAATAGTTTTTCAACCCAGAACAAAAAGTGTGCTTTTACGGTCACTACAAATAACTTGACCAGCTAAAACAGTACAAATTTGGTTGAATAGAAATGTCAGGTCTATTTTTTAGGCGCTGGGTGACAGGCTCAACTTGCCCCTGATGTAGTATATGGCCAAAAAATAACCACACTATTGATGGTTAAATGCACTTGGGTGACACAGGCTCAGCTTGCACCAGATGTAGTATATGGCCAAAAAATAACCAGACTGTTGATGGTTAAAAGCACTTCGGTGACACAGGCTCAGCCTGCAGCTGATGTAGGATATAGCAAAAAATAACCACACTATTGATGGTTAAATACACTTGGTGATAGCTTGTGCTGGCGCACCACAAGCCACAAGATGGACGCCGATCACCACAGAAAAAAGTGATCTAAAAACGCTCTGGGCAGCCTCAAAAAAGTGAGCAAGTCGATATTAGCACTTCAATGATCCACAGCTGCTGATCGATCACAGAATGAAGTCTTTTGGAGGAGTTAATCTGCCTAATCTCGCCCTAACGTCGCAGCAGCAACCTCTCCCTACGCTTGTATCAGCAGAGCGACGTGCAGCGCTACGTGACCCAAGCTTATATAAAGACTGGGTCACATGCTGCACTGGCCAATCACAGCCATGCCAATAGTAGGCAAGGCTGTGATGGCCTCTTGGGGCAAGTAGTATGACGCTTGTTGATTGGCTGCTTTGCAGCCTTTCAAAAAGCGCCAAGAAAGCGCCGAACACCGAACCCGAACCCGGACTTTTACGAAAATGTTCGGGTTCGGATCCGTGTCACGGACACCCCAAAATTCGGTACGAACCCGAACTATACAGTTCGGGTTCGCTCATCCCTAGCAATATATGATTACAATCCTTTTTCATAGTTTTTATAAAATATACCTGTTTGCGGTGATTCAACTGGAGCGGTTCAGGCAGTTTGACAGCCCCCAATGTGGATGTTCTCCAGTGGTCTTCCCGACTCTTTCAGGTATGGCAAATGTGTAAATAGAATATGGCATTTATCATGACCCTGTAGATTTAGGTCAAAACAGACCACTGAGGAAGGGGCTAGGAAAAGACCCCGAAACGCGTTTGGTTTCTAAGACCCACACATCAGCTGATGAATAAGTCTTGATCCCCACATCCTGGACTTGGATCTTCATCCTGTTAAATCTTAGATTTTTCTGGGCATACAGCGAATATTTTGACCTAAATCTACAGGGTCATGATAAATGCCATATTTTATTTACACATTTGCCATACCTGAAAGAGTCGGGAAGACCACTGGAGAACATCCACATTGGGGGCTGTCAAACTGCCTGAACCGATCCAGTTGAATCACCGCAAACAGGTACCGCCGGCCCTGACACCATCAGCCACGGTGGACGCCACTGTGAGCTTTAGTCAGAAGGCAATCGTAAGTGTAATCATTGTATGCCATACAGGAGACATATGTCGAATATGCTTAAATCGAATGGAATTTATTGAACTTTGTCTGGACATCCATTCGAATAAATATTGAGCACTTTATCGACAAATACTTATCGACTTTTTAAATATCGATTTTCATAACATCGAATTCCAATCGATTATATTCATCCTTAAGGGCTCCACACTTTTGAGTCTCTCATAGCACCCTGTATTATGCAGTTTATAAATCTTATGCATGATTAGATATTTATGATGCTGTTTTTACCCTGAATTGTTCTCAGTTATTTTATTACCCACTGTTCTTATTTGTTATATATTATTGTTTTAGCATTTTATCGCTGAATCTGCATTAGGTGTAATAAACATTGTCACCATTATTTATCTTGTCTGTATCTCTGTGTGGTCCAAGTGTGAGTGCTCAGACTCAGACTCTCTACAATTTCTATAGTTTTATAATTTAGCCATCTCTGCCACCTCTTGGCGAACATGTGTTTTTTCTTGGGTGATGTTAAATAAAATTTCTCTCCGACTAATGAGAGTTCTCCCATTCCATAAGTGTAGGGGTGGTGTTAGCTCCCCAGTGTGCTACAATACATTTCCTCACGTAGAAAAGTAACTTGGATACTACTTCCCGTTCGTTAGCCTTTTCTATATTATCAGTGATGCCCAAAATACAAATCTCGAGCGAAGATGAAACTTTGAAGAAATGATATTCCTCTATTTTTTCAATCACTACCCCCCAAAATTTCTGGATCTTTATACACGTCCAAAGTATATGAAAGTCATCCACACCTTCTTCCCCACATTTTTTACATCTGAATTGTTTGGATTTATAGCATTTCATTAATATCTTGGGGGAATAATACAGGCGATATAGAATGTTAAACTGAGTCATTCTAAAAGCAAAACTATTTGACACACTGTTTTTTGCTTGTATAACCTTTTCCCCAAATTTTTGTCGTTGTACCCCCTAAACATCTTGCCATCTATGGTTTAGCAAAGTGATAGCTTTATCTTTTGTCAACTGATGTAACAGACTTCCGTATACTTTCGATATAATTTTCCTCCCTATTGATAAATTCACGAAATTAGCGGAAAAGGAACAATTTGCTTTCCTTTCCCTATCTCTACTCGCAAGGCATGTTTTAATTGAAGGTAATAAAAGCTAAAATCTTTGTTATTTTTTACATATTCCTTTTTGAGTTCTTGATAAGTGATTATGTCTCCCTCCCTCCATATCTGTCCCAATTAAAAAATTCCATATTTCCACCAGACTTTTTGTTCAATTGATTTTAATTCCGTAAGATATATATTTCCCCATAACAAAGTATCTGCATGTCTTCCCTTATACAGCTAAAGATCTTTTACCTTATTCCAAGTCTTAATCCACATATCCATTAGGGGTATTTTCTTGAGTTGTTTTTGAAACAGAATATCTGTTTCTATCAGTTGAAAGATGTTACAGTTCTCTAAGCATTTATTAATCCCAGTTACCATCATCTTATATCTATATGTGTGACTCCATATTATCATGTTTCTAATCTGTCCAGAAATGGAATACAGCTCTAAATTTGGAAGTGAGAAGCCACCCTCTTTCTCATGGATATGCAATATCTGTGCTCTTATTCTCGGTTTCTTGCCTCGCCATACCAGACCTGTTATTAAAAAGGCTATTATTTTAACCGCCTAACGCAGGAATGCGTTCCGGAGGTAGTCGTTTTGTTCCTCCTTGATGCGCCGGCGCGTCATCTCGCGAGACGCGAGATTTTGGGCAGAGCCGTCCCGCGCATGCGCATTGCGGGCCGGCAAAAGTTAAAGCAGTATTTTGTCACCAGCCTGCCAGCCAATGATTGTCGCTGGCAGGTTGGTGATTTTCACAAAATTGAATCAGAAGCCATTTAACACCTTATATTTATAAATATTAGGTGTTAAATGGCTTCTGTGATCCTCTGCTGGTCCTTTTCGTCGGTTGGTCCCAGCAGAGGAGCACACATCACTGTGAGTACACACCAAACACTTCACTTAGCCCCAGATCACACCCCAATTAACCCCTTGATCACCCCTGTCAATCACTAGTGAAAGGGGAAAAAGTGATCAGTGTAAACTGTCACTTTTTTTCCCCACTAGTATTGATGGTTAGGTTTAGGATAGTTTAGGCCCCTTTGTTAGGTAGTTAGTGTCGGTTAGCGCCCAGCCAGCCGCACCGCAGTCACTGATTCGCTGATTAGCGTATCGCTAATCAGCATTGGGACTTTTATAGTATCTGTAAGTGATCAGAACTGATCACAGTCAGATCTATAATAGTATTAGTGTCACCTTAGTTCACCCACGCCCGCCCCGCCGCAGTGACAACAATTCAAATTTTTTTTTTATCACTGCACAATCACTTCACAAGCGCTGCGGCGATAAAAAAAAAAAAATCAGTTTTGATATTTTTTATCAATCGCAGGGGCTTCCGGTACTTCGCTAGCCTCCCATTTGTAAGACAGGCTTGCTTTTTTTCTTGGGTAGTCTCAGGGAATACCCCCTAAATTTAGTTGACCAAATGGCAAGTAAGTTCTGACCCAGTCGGATGAGGAATGGGAACCCTCATCTGACGAATCCAGCGGGTCAGAATACGAACCTGTAGAAAGCAGTGGCAGTCTGACCTAAAGTTGGGACGAGGAGGTTGAGGTCCCTGATACCACCAGGCGTACCCGGCCCCGTGTTGCTAGACCACAGGTTGCGCAGGATCCGCTTCAAGGGCAGCAGAGTAAAGTCCCTGAGGTGCTGGCAAACCCTGATTGGCAGCCCCCAACTTCAGCCGCACCTGTAGTTCCCCCTTTCACCGCCCAGTCTGGAGTTCGGGTTGAGACAGCTCAGATCGGATCGGCACTGGGGTTTTTTGAGCTGTTCTTGACTGCGGAGCTCTTGGACTTAGTCGTGGCAGAAACAAATCGGTATGCCACTCAATTTATAGCCGCCGACCCGGGAAGCTTTTATGCCCAGTCTTTCCGGTGGAAACCCGTCCAAGTTTCCGAATTTAAAACTTTTCTGGGCCATCTCCTCGCCGGGGCTTCCCCCAATGGCTCGTTACCACCCGTCTTGCAAGGGGGGAGAGGGCTGCCTTGTGTAATGAAGAACTGCTCGCGGTGAAATGGAGAGACAATCGTGACGTTTACAGCCTCTCCTCCATTCACGCAGACACGACAATACAAATAGAACGGGCAACCAGTGTCATTGAAAAGCCCCTCTCAGTCCACGACTATAATTTGCTCATGGGAGGGGTGGACTTCAATGATCAGATGTTGGCTCCTTATTTAGTTTCCCGATGCACCGGACGCTGGTATAAGAAGGTGTCTGCATATTTGATTCAATTGCCTCTGTACAATAGTTTTGTTCTCTACAGTAAGGCTGGGAGAACAGGATCCTTCCTCAAATTTCAGGAAGAGATCATCGAGAACCTCCTGTATCCAGGAGGTTCCGTGGCCCCATCCACCAGTGTAGTGAGCTGTCTACACGAGCGAAATTTTCCCGATGTCGTTACTGGTACCTCAACCCAAGCGCCACCCCGAAAAAGATGTTGTGTCTGTAGCAGGAGTGGAATAAGGCGTGACACCCGCTATTTCTGTCCTGACTGCTCTGACCGCCCTGCCCTATGCTTAGGGGAGTGTTTCCGGAAGTACCACACACAAGTACACTATTAGCATAGAGATTGCTTGACACAGGACAGGCACACAGGGCTATTAGGGCCCTTTCACTCACAGCTGCTGCAAACCTCTCCTTTCACCTGGGACAAAGTGCATAATGTACTTCGCCACATCTCTGGGCGATTTGCGCTTTGCACATTGTCCCATGGGGAAGGAGAGGTTTGTCCTATAAAGGTAAAAAAAAAAAAAAAAAAATCACTGGTAAGCAAAAAAGTTCATGTTCTGTTCCAAAAGTTCAATAAAGTTTATAAAAGTTAATGTTCTGTTCAAATGTTATATAAAGTTAATGTTAATAAATTTATTGTGTTGCGGCCTGTTTTTTTTTACCTTCTAGGTGGACCAACCGATGAACGAGCTGCAGCACTGATGTGCATTCTGACAGAAGCATTGTACTACTGTCAGATTACACAAAAGTCAGTGTATGCGGCGCTGCAAGACGAGATTTCTCCTCTGCAGTAAAAGATAAGTTTGCCGAGGCATATGAGCTGATAGCTCACATGCTTTGGCAAACACTTTGTATAAAAAATAAATAAAAATCCCGGCAATGATTTATTCATCCACATCGATTGATATGAATGGAGAAATCGGGTTTGCCAGGGCATACGGGCTGAGTGGGTTTGGATGTTGGGCGGAGCTCCTATGTCCTGGCAGACGCCTTTCCCCTCTTTTTTTTTTTTTGGCAGAGATTTTTTCATCCACATTGATCGATGCGAATGAAGAAATCTGTGCCGTTCATTTTTTCTTTCAGCCCAGAGGCTGAACGAAAACAAAAAATCTCATTACCCGTATGCTCAATATAAGGAGAATAGCAGAAACTCCTAATGCTGGCCATACATGTAATGATTGCGGAGACCCTCAAATGCCAGGGCAGTACAAACACCCCACAAATGACCCCATTTTGGAAAGAAGACACCCCAAGGTATTCGCTGAGGGGCATATTGAGTCCATGAAAGATTGAACTTTTTGTCCCAAGTTAGCGGAAAGGGAGACTTTGTGAGAAAAAACTAAAAAAATCAATTTCCGCAAACTTGTGCCAAAAAAAAAAAAAATCTTCTATGAACTCGCCATGCCCCTCATGGAATACCTTGGGGTGTCTTCTTTCCAAAATGGGGTCACATGTTGGGTATTTATACTGCCCTAGCATTTTAGGGGCCCTAAAGCGTGAAGAAGTCTGGAATCCAAATGTCTAAAAATGCCCTCCTAAAAGGAATTTGGGCCCCTTTGCGCACCTGGCTGCAAAAAAGTGTCACACATGTGGTATCGCCATACTCAGGAGAAGTTGGGCAATGTGTTTTGGGGTGTCTTTTTACATATACCCATGCTGGGTGAGAGAAATATCTCTCTAAAATGACAATTTTGTATAAAAAAAATGGGAAAAGTTAATTTTTAGAGAGATATTCTTATCACCCAGCATGGGTATATGTAAAAATACACCACAAAACACATTGCCCTACTTCTTCTGAGTACGGAGATACCACATGTGTGACACTTTTTTGCAGCCTAGGTGCCCAAAGGGGCTCAAATTCTAAAGAGCACCTTTAGGATTTCACAGGGCATTTTTTAGGCATTTGGATTCCAGACTACTTCTCACGCTTTAGGTCCCCTAAAAGTGCTTTTATATAAGGTTATGGTATTTTATATTTATTCTGGATAATAAATGTGGATATATTATATATAAAAAGCCGGCCATTTATTATTTATTGAATAAGCAGCTAAGTGGTATAGCAGCCCAAGCTATATTTCAGTGAGCTCCCTTTCTTGATATTATTACTGTAGTAGATTCACCAAAACTGCTGGCACACTACCAGATCTGCCCACACACTCTCTGTAATTGAGAGCCAAAGGAGTGACCCTACTGCGAGAAGATCATAAGCACTGACATCCCGGGCATCTGCACATCCCGGGCACCCTTTCACAAACCACCACCGAAGTGACAAGGCCCCCCCATCCCCTCCAGTACCAAGCACACACCAAAGGAAACACAGACATAATGTACAGTGATTTATTAATTTATTTATTCAGAGATCAATAACAAAACATGCATTAGGGCTATATGAGGTATAAATGTAACTTATTCAGTCCATAAACTGTAAACTCTATGGCCTCTTTCACACGGGAGTCATGTTTTTGGCCCGAATAAGATGCAGGTGCGTCACAGGAAAATGCGCATTCACTTCTATGGGGCCTGCGTTGTGTGGAAAACGCACAAAGAGGAGCATGCTGCAATTTTCACGCAACGCACAAGTGATGCGTGAAAATCACCGCTCTTCTGCATAGCCCCATAGAAATAAATGGGTCCGGATTCAGTGCGGGTGCAATGCGTTCACCTCACACATTGCACCCGCTCGGAAATCTCGAAAGGGGCCTAAAGGGTTAAAATATGAAAGGCCCATTTTATATGCTATACACTTTCATAAATGCTGTTTCAGGAATTATACGTTTAATCAATAATATTACAACTTAACAAAACTAGATAATCTTGTAATGATCACTTTCCTGACTGCCAGGCAAAACCACAGGTACAGTAAGTATCATCTATTTTAGCAGAATATAATTCATGTAGAGTCTGTGAATAACAGACAAATTGCAAATTATCACATACTAATCTGACATACTAATTTAATAATAAATATCTGATATAATACCCATAGCATAATTACATGAATTATAACTTATGTCGGTAAAATGTTCCTGTTTGGATGTAATCACTCTAAATTTTTTAAATTCAGATCGATAGATAAATAAATAGATAAATAAATAAATAAATAAATAAAAAAGAGCTCTGTTACCGGCTTCAGAGCACAATGTTACTTATAGATACATTTACATTTGCTAGCTGCATCTTGCTTTTATATTTATACTGTATCTAGATTTTTTTTTCTGCAGTGGTTCTTGTGCATTTTCTTTTTATATCTGGACGATTGTTCAGAAATATATGACAGATTATAATAAATTCTAATAAAAATGTTTCCTATTAAGAATAAATGTCATGACAATTTCCTACAAGTTGTGCCTTCACCTGAGCTGAGGAAGGTAAAGAAGGTGCACTCATTTACCTGGGTTGGTTCCCTGCTGCACTCATGTCTGAAAAGCCAAAACGTCAGATGGATTGATTAAAAGTTGAATACACAGAGGCAAAGATGATGGGGGTGGAAAGCGCGACAGCTATTAATAATTAGTAATTCCAATTAGTGAAAACCTTGAATGCTTTTGATTTAGAGGAACCTTGGCTATTATTATTGTGCAGATTACTGAAGGCACCCAAGCCCCATATATATATATATATTTAAAATGGGTAAATTTAAATTCCTTTTTAAAACAAAAATTGTGTGTGTATATATAATAAATTTATAAAAATTTCTATTGCAGAGCCTAAACGTCGTTATTGCCTCTGAGGTGACTAAAGAGTTTTTTTTTGTTTTATTTCTTTGGAGTGCTGCCTTTTTCCTACGTATTGTTGTGGGATTGGCTTTTTCCCAGCGGGCCGTGCACCCATAATTGGCTTTAGGCTGTGCTGCCTTTTTTTTAAATTGTGTGTATGTGTGTGTGTGTGTGTGTGTGTGTGTGTTTGTATATATATATATATATATATATATATATATATATATATATGCACTATATCATTAGCACAGGATTGTCCCCTACGAGAACAGCTAGTTGCCAAATAACAGGAACTGCTATATGCCATTCCTGTAATTTGGCAGGTAGCCTTTTTTGTAGTGGACAATTCAGTGCAGTTAGTAATATAATATAACATGCATATCTCTATATATATATATATATATATATATATATATATATATATAATTAATTAACACTGTTTTGCACCTGTAATATATGAGGGGGAGTAACACTAATTATGCATGTAATACTGGGTTATAACTGACTCGTATATATGTACTAGATATGGACACTATTATGGTCCACATATATTGACACACTGCAATATTTTATGAAGAAAGAACTATATTTTCACTGTTTTATACTCTTGTTTACTGAATATGTCCTTAATGAACAATTATGCTATTGTAATGAGCTTCACCTATATAATGTATTGAGAGCACTGGATTCACTAGCTTGACAAAGGCTCCATTGAGAGGGCTGAAATGCTGCATTGCGTTTGGGTGTGAATAAAATATCACCTATTTTCTACCACAAGACCGGAGTGCTGCTCATTTTCTTCATCTTCCTATATATATATATATATATATATATATATATGCACTATATCATTAGCACAGGATTGTCCCCTACGAGAACAGCTAGTTGCCAAATAACAGGAACTGCTATATGCCATTCCTGTAATTTGGCAGGTAGCCTTTTTTGTAGTGGACAATTCAGTGCAGTTAGTAATATAATATAACATGCATATCTCTATATATATATATATATATATATATATATATAAATCCAGAAAATGGACGGCACTCCAGCTGGATAAAAGTGAAGTTTTCTTTATTCAACCATACGGTGCAACGTTTCGGCTAGGATTCCGTTCGTGTCAGTCTATAGTGAACTTAGCCCCTCAATCAATAAAGTACTTAGGAAACATTGGGATCTCCTGGGATCTTGTTTCAAGGAGATACCAGAGTTTCAATATCCACCATTGTTCTCCTATCGGCGCTCAAGGAATCTCCGAGACCAGTTGGTCAAGGCAGATATTGGCTCTAAGGGGTCCTCCAGACAAACTGCATTGACGCAGCCGGGCTTGGGCTGTTTCCCCTGCCTGGGGTGCGTCAATTGCAGATACATCCGAAAAGGGAAAACATTCATACATCCCCACACGGGTGAATCCTATAACATTTTGTTTCATCTCACATGTAATTCAAGCTACGTTATTTACGTGCTGTCCTGCCCATGCAATCTGCTCTATGTGGGTGAAACGACGACTGACCTCAAGACCCGCTTGAACAATCATCGATTGAGCATCCGGAAGAAACGCCTCGATCTACCGCTATCTAAGCATTTCTCTGAGGCTAGACACAGGGAGGGTGATCTGATGGTTTGGATCCTCGACCATGTGCCTCAGCCCAGACGTGGCGGAGATAGGTCAAGGCTACTTAAGCGTAAGGAACTAGGTTGGATCCATAGGCTGAATAGCCTGAGAGCAAATGGATTGAACATAGAATTTAATTTTGGGGATGTTGTATGAGGTGTGGCTTGCCTCTTGTGTCTAGCAGGTTGTGCCACGATGGTTTTGTGTACACACTGAGAGAATGTATTTATTTCAAGAATCTGTTGTTTCAACAGCAATTTTATCTTTTTCTGTTTTTTATTCACAGATCACTCGCACTCACTATCTGGAGGGTTGGAGCTTAAAGGGACTCTGTCACCACTTTCTAACCCCCCCTTTTAAAAGTATTGTTCTCTCCATGGCGCCCTTGTGATTTCAAAGGTGTTGTTATAACATAAATTCGCCGTCTCGTTTTGATAAAAATACCTTTTGTCTAACCTGTCAATCTTGTGGATAAGGTGCCCAGGGCGTTTCTGAAGTTCTGAAGCTGCCGCCCGCCGCCGTTGGTGCCCAGCTCCTCCCCTGATCCTTTCAGCGCCGCCTGAATGTAAAGAAATCCACCTCCGGCTCTCGCTCAGTGCCCCCTCCTCCTTTTCAAAGATCCCGCGCGTGCGCACAGGCCTGTGCCTGATGCGCCCGTGTGGACATTTAGAATCAGCCTCATTGAGCGAAGTGCGCATGCGCGCACTTCGCTCAACCTCCTCATAAGACGAGCACTGCAGCCAGCCACTCAGAGCCTGCCAAGCGCTGTATGGAGCCGCAGGCTCTGAGTGGCTGGCTGCAGTGCTCGTCTTATGAGGAGGTTGAGCGAAGTGCGCGCATGCGCACTTCGCTCAATGAGGCTGATTCTAAATGTCCGCACGGGCACATCAGGCACAGGCCTGTGCGCACGCGCGGGATCTTTGAAAAGGAGGAGGGGGCACTGAGCGAGAGCCGGAGGTGGATTTCTTTACATTCAGGCGGCGCTGAAAGGATCAGGGGAGGAGCTGGGCACCAACGGCGGCGGGCGGCAGCTTCAGACCTTCAGAAACGCCCTGGGCACCTTATCCACAAGATTGACAGGTTAGACCAAAGGTATTTTTATCAAAACGAGACGGCGAATTTATGTTATAACAACACCTTTGTAATCACAAGGGCGCCATGGAGAGAACAATACTTTTAAAAGGGGGGGTTAGAAAGTGGTGACAAAGTCCCTTTAAGGATAAAGTGGACGCATTATTTTATACGGGAGGGTGACATTCCTAGAAGCTATGCGTTTCTTTTCTTTGTTGGTCTTATATATTTGTACTTTTTTCACTACCGGACCCGGCGTGCACCTGGGGACTGTTTTATATATATTTTGTTACAATAGACGTGATGGTGCTGTTGAAATTATTCCATCCTTCTGGTATAGATTTGCCCCCTGTGACACCTGTGCACCTGTAGGAGGAGAACCCTCTTGGGTATGACAGCGACCTGACACCCTTGACAGATACCCCTTTCTATACCGCGGCTTTCCGTGGGGTCAGTGGGTTCTGGTCTGGGTATAGTATGTGAACGATCTGGTTTCCAGGCTGTCCGTACTAGTCTAGATCGCGACACCCTGATTTACAACAGGTCTGGTGTTGGAACACAGGGTATGGGCAATTCTCCAGCTTCCAAGATGGCGTCTTGAGACCGGATGAACACTGGGCATGCGCCGCAACGCACCTAGGCTGTATTGAGTGGCGCTGTGATGACGCAAGAGCAGAGGCCGGTTCTGATGATGCTCGGCGTCCTCCAGCTGCCACCGGTCCCGGATTGATGTTACGCCGCGCCTGAGTAGTGGTATGTTTACCATGCTAAATGATCAGATAGAATGGGCCCCTCTCCGCTCATATGTGTCCTCCTGATCGTCCCTTTGCTCCTCCCTCGGTATGTTTTATACTCACCGGACGCATCCATCGATTGTTTACCTCTATATGTACCTGATCGATGGGTCTGTCCTTTCACTTATGTATGCAAATGTCAGATATGTGTACCTGATCGATGGGTTTGTCCCTTAGGTTATGTATGCAAATGTCAGATATATATAATCATTTCATTTGCCTTATTATGCACTATTACCATTGTATTTTATCATGATTTTGATGTTGACACTTTTGTAACACGCCCACTGGGTGTGGTATTATCACATGATCTGTATTCTGATTAAGTCACCTATATATTTGCTTTCACTTGGTTTGTATCTCTGGTTGAGAAAGGCTCATTTTTGGAGCCGAAACATTGCACCGTATGGTTGAATAAAGAAAACGTCACTTTTATCCAGCTGGAGTGCCGTCCATTTTCTGGATTCATTGATTGGGGTAAGCGGTCGATGCCCCTGGAACGTGCACCCACCTTTTCTGATTGCAGTCAGTGCCGCCATTTTTCTTTTATATATATATATATATATATATATATATATGTAGGAATGGCTCAAGTTCGGCCATTCATATAATTTCATAGATAGACGTTCTTGTGGTGGACAAATCTGTACACTTAATATTATATATTTATACCTATTTTATTACTGTCTACTACACTATAATTATGAAATAGAAATATACTATATATAATATAATATAATATAATATAATATAATATACACTGCTCAAAAAAATAAAGGGAACACAAAAATAACACATCCTAGATCTGAATTAATTAAATATTCTTCTGAAATACTTTGTTCTTTACATAGTTGAATGTGCTGACAACAAAATCACACAAAAATTAAAAAATGGAAATCAAATTTTTCAACCCATGGAGGTCTGGATTTGGAGTCACACTCAAAATTAAAGTGTAAAAACACACTACAGGCTGATCCAACTTTGATGTAATGTCCTTAAAACAAGTCAAAATGAGGCTCAGTAGTATGTGTGGCCTCCACGTGCCTGTATGACCTCCCTACAACACCTGTGCATGCTCCTGATGAGGTGGCAGACGGTCACCTGAGGGATCTCCTCCCAGACCTGGACTAAAGCATCTGCCAACTCCTGGACAGTCTGTGGTGCAACGTGATGTTGGTGGATAGAGCGAGACATGATGTCCCAGATGTGCTCAATTGGATTCAGGTCTGGGGAACGGGCGGGCCAGTCCATAGCATCAATGCCTTCGTCTTGCAGGAACTGCTGACACACTCCAGCCACATGAGGTCTAGCATTGTCTTGCATTAGGAGGAACCCAGGGCCAACCGCACCAGCATATAGTCTCACAAGGGGTCTGAGGATCTCATCTCGGTACCTAATGGCAGTCAGGCTACCTCTGGCGAGCACATGGAGGGCTGTGCGGCCCTCCAAAGAAATGTCACCCCACACCATTACTGACCCAATGCCAAACCGGTCATGCTGGAGGATGTTGCAGGCAGCAGAACGTTCTCCACGGCGTCTCAAGACTCTGTCACGTCTGTCACATGTGCTCAGTGTGAAACTGCTTTCATCTGTGAAGAGCACAGGGAGCCAGTGGCGAATTTGCCAATCTTGGTGTTCTCTGGCAAATGCCAAACATCCTGCACGGTGTTGGGCTGTAAGCACAACCCCCACCTGTGGACGTCGGGCCCTCATATCACCCTCATGGAGTCTATTTCTGACCGTTTGAGCAGACACATGCACATTTGTGGCCTGCTGGAGGTCATTTTGCAGGGCTCTGGCAGTGCTCCTCCTGTTCCTCCTTGCACAAAGGCGGAGGTAGCGGTCCTGCTCCTGCTGCTGGGTTGTTGCCCTCCTACGGCCTCTTCCACGTCTCCTGATGTACTGGCCTGTCTCCTGGTAGCACCTCCATGCTCTGGACACTACGCTGACAGACACAGCAAACCTTCTTGCCACAGCTCGCATTGATGTGCCATCCTGGATAAGCTGCACTACCTGAGCCACTTGTGTGTGTTGTAGACTCCGTCTCATGCTACCACTAGAGTGAAAGCACCGCCAGCATTCAAAATTGACCAAAACATCAGCCAGGAAGCATAGGAAATGAGAAGTGGTCTGTGGTCACCACCTGCAGAACCACTCCTTTATTGGGGGTGTCTTGCTAATTGCCTATAATTTCCACCTGTTGTCTATTACATTTGCACAACAGCATGTGAAATTGATTGTCACTCAGTGTTGCTTCCTAAGTGGACAGTTTGATTTCACAGAAGTGTGATTGACTTGGAGTTACATTGTGTTGTTTAAGTGTTCCCTTTATTTTTTTGAGCAGTGTATTATATATATTACAAAAAGTCTACCTGCCAAATTACATGAATGGCATATTAAACAATACCATACATAAGGAAATACAAGGGGAACACATATCCATGAGACATTCATTATATAGTGTATATATATTTTTATTGCACAACAGACACATCATAGATCAAATTTTATTTCCTATGAAAAAATTTATGAAACCAATTTTTTTTTTTATAGGCTGACTGTATGTGTGTGTGTGTATATACAGTACAGACCAAAAGTTTGGACACACCTTCTCATTCAAAGAGTTTTCTTTATTTTCATGACTATGAAGGCATCAAAACTATGAATTAACACATGTGGAATTATATACATAACAAACAAGTGTGAAACAACTGAAAATATGTCATATTCTAGGTTCTTCAAAGTAGCCACCTTTTGCTTTGATTACTGCTTTGCACACTCTTGGCATTCTCTTGATGAGCTTCAAGAGGTAGTCCCCTGAAATGGTTTTCACTTCACAGGTGTGCCCTGTCAGGTTTAACCACTTCAGCCCCCCTAGCTTAAACACCCTTAATGACCAGACCACTTTTTACACTTCTGCACTACACTACTTTCACTATTTATTGCTCGGTCATGCAACTTACCACCCAAATGAATTTTACCTCCTTTTCTTCTCACTAATAGAGCTTTCATTTGGTGGTATTTCATTGCTGCTGACATTTTTACTTTTTTTTGTTATTAATCAAAATTTAACGATTTTTTTGCAACAAAATGACATTTTTCACTTTCAGTTGTAAAATTTTGCAAAAAAAAATACATCCATATATAAATTTTGCTCTAAATTTATTTTTCTACATGTCTTTGATAAAAAAAAAAATGTTTGAGTAAAAAAAAAAATGGTTTGGGTAAAAGTTATAGCGTTTATAAACTATGGTACAAAAATGTGAATTTCCGCTTTTTGAAGCAGCTCTGACTCTCTGAGCACCTGTCATGTTTTCTGAGGTTCTACAATGGCCAGACAGTACAAACACCCCACAAATGACCCCATTTCGGAAAGTAGGCACCCTAAGGTGGGCATAGTGAGTTCATAGAACTTTTTATTTTTTGTCACAAGTTAGCGGAAAATGATGATTTTTTTTATTTTATTTTTTTCTTACAAAGTCTCATATTCCACTAACTTGTGACAAAAAAAAAAAAATTCCATGAACTCACTATGCCCATCACGAAATACCTTGGGGTGTCTTCTTTCCAAAATGGGGTCACTTGTGGGGTAGTTATACTGCCCTGGCATTTTAGGGGCCCAAATGCGTGCGAAGTAGTTTGAAATCAAAATCTGTAAAAAAAAATGACCTGTGAAATCCTAAAGGTGCTCTTTGGAATGTGGGCCCCTTTGCCCACCTAGGCTGCAAAAAAGTGTCACACACATGTGGTATTGCCGTACTCAGGAGAAGTTGGGCAATGTGTTTCGGGGTGTCATTTTACATATACCCATGCTGGGTGAGATAAATATCTCGGCAAAAGACAACTTTTCCCATTTTTTTTATACAAAGTTGGAATTTGACCGAGATATTTCTCTCACCCAGCATGGGTATATGTAAAATGACACCCCAAAACACATTCCCCAACTTCTCCTGAGTACGGCGATACCAGATGTGTGACAATTTTTTGCAGCCTAGATGCGCAAAGGGGCCCACATTTCATTTAGGAGGGCATTTTTAGACATTTGAATCCCAGACTTCTTCTCACGCTTTAGGGCCCCTAAAATGCCAGGGCAGTATAAATACCCCACATGTGACCCCATTTTGGAAAGAAGACACCCCAAGGTATTCAATGAGGGGCATGGCGAGTTCATAGAATTTTATTTTTTTGCCACAAGTTAGCGGAAATATTATTATTTTTTTTTTCTTCTCACAAAGTCTCCCTTTCCGCTTACTTGGGACAAAAATTTCAATCTTTCATGGACTCAATATGCCCCTCAGCGAATACCTTGGGGTATCTACTTTCCGAAATGGAGTCACATGTGGGGTATTTATACTGCCCTGGCATTTTAGGGGCCCTAAAGCATGAGAAGAAGTCTGAAATATAAATGTCTAAAATTTTTTACGCATTTGGATTCCGTGAGGGGTATGGTGAGTTCATGTGAGATTTTATTTTTTGACACAAGTTAGTGGAATATGAGACTTTGTAAGAAAAAAATAATAATTTCCGCTAACTTGGGCCAAAAAAATGTCTGAATGGAGCCTTACAGGGGGGTGATCAATGACAGGGGGGTGATCAATGACAGGGGGGTGATCAGGGAGTCTATATGGGGTGATCACCCCCCTGTCATTGATCACCACCCTGTAAGGCTCCATTCAGATGTCCGTACGTGTTTTGCGGATCCGATCCATGTATCCGTGGATCCGTAAAAAACATACGGAGATCTGAATGGAGCCTTACAGGGGAGTGATCAATGACAGGGGGGTGATCAGGGAATCTATATAGGGTGATCACCCCCCTGTCATTGATCACCACCCTGTAAGGCTCCATTCAGATGTCCGTACGTGTTTTGCGGATCCGATCCATCTATCCGTGGATCCGTAAAAAACATACGGACATCTGAATGGAGCCTTACAGGGGAGTGATCAATGACAGGGGTGTGATCAATGACAGGGGGGTGATCAGGGAGTCTATATGGGGTGATCACCCCCCTGTCATTGATCACCCCCTGTAAGGCTCCATTCAGATGTCCGTACGTGTTTTGCGGAACCGATCCATGTATCCGTGGATCCGTAAAAAACATACGGACATCTGAATGGAGCCTTACAGGGGGGTGATCAATGACAGGGGGGTGATCAGGGAGTCTATATAGGGTGATCACCCCCCTGTCATTGATCACCCCCCTGTAAGGCTCCATTCAGATGTCCGTATGTGTTTTGCGGATCCGATCCATGTATCCGTGAATCCGTAAAAAACATACGGACGTCTGAATGGAGCCTTACAGGGGGGTGATCAATGACAGGGGGGTGATCAGGGAGTCTATATAGGGTGATCACCCCCCTGTCATTGATCACCCCCCTGTAAGGCTCCATTCAGATGTCCGTATGTGTTTTGCGGATCCGATCCATGTATCCGTGGATCCGTAAAAAACATACGGACGTCTGAATGGAGCTTTACAGGGGGGTGATCAATGACAGGGGGGTGATCAGGGAGTCTATATGGGGTGATCACCCCCCTTTAAGGCTCTAGTCAGACGTCTGTATGTGTTTTGCGGATCCGATCCATGTATCCGTGGATCCGTAAAAAAAACATACGGACGTCTGAATGGAGCCTTACAGGGGGGTGATCAATGACAGGGGGGTGATCAGGGAGTCTATATGGGGTGATCACCCCCTGTCATTGATCACCCCCCCTGTAAGGCTCCATTCAGATGTCCGTATGTGTTTTGCGGATGCGATCCATGTATCCGTGGATCCGTAAAAAACATACGGACGTCTGAATGGAGCCTTACAGGGGGGTGATCAATGACAGGGGGGTGATCAATGACAGGGGGGTGATCAGGGAGTCTATATGGGGTGATCACCCCCGTCATTGATCACCCCCCTGTAAGGCTCCATTCAGACGTCCGTATGTATTTTGCGGATCGGATCCATGTATCAGTGGATCCTTAAAAAACTTACGGACGTCTGAATGGAGCCTTACAAGGGGGTGATCAATGAAAGGGGGGTGATCAATGACAGGGGGGTGATCAGGGAGTCTATATGGGGTGATCAGGGGTGAATAAGGGGTTAATAAGTGACGGGGGGGTTTATTGTAGTGTGGTGCTTGGTGCTACTTATTACTGAGCTGCCTGTGTCCTCTGGTGTTCGATCCAAACAAAAGGAACCAGCAGAGGACCAGGTAGCAGGTATATTAGACTATGTTATCAAAACAGCGTCTAATATACCTAAACGATCGCCGCTGGCAGGCTGCAGATCCACTCGCTTACCTTCCGATCCTGTGAACGCGCGCGCCTGTGTGCGCGCGTTCACAGGAAATCTCGCCTCTCGTGAAATGACGCGTATATGCGTCCACCCAGAATAGCAGGGCCGCCGCCAGGACGCAATCCTGCGTATGGCGGTCCTGAGGCGGTTAATAAGTGGGATTTCTTGCCTTATAAATGGGGTTGGGACCATCAGTTGCGTTGAGGAGAAGTCAGGTGGATACACAGCTGATAGTCCTACTGAATAGACTGCGTATTGTTGTGAGATTGGCTTTTTCCCAGCGGGCCGTGCACCCATAATTGGCTTTAGGCTGTGCTGCCTTTTTTTTTAATTGTGTGTATGTGTGTGTGTGTGTGTGTGTGTGTGTGTTTGTATATATATATAGATCAGGGCCCGGAACCTACCGGACCAGACGAGGGGGCAGGAGACAACAGAAGTGGCGTAAAAACAGGGCAGGTGAAACAACAGAGAACCATGAGAAAGAGACAACTGTGGTAAATATATCATCTGTTATATTGACCCCTATGCAAATATCTGTTTTAGAAAAGGGATTGTCTTTTTGTCCGTTTAAGAGTATTGACTGGTTCCAGCTGGAGATTGATCTATACAGGTTTTTTAGAGCCATTAAGCTTAAAATTTGGTTTGACAAACAGCCCACAGAGGCCGGGCTTGCTGGCCCCGCTAGTAACTCGGAGCTGACACTCACTGATGTACAGTTACATTTGAAAAGTGATTTTACACCAGTTATCAATCATGTGGCGTTTGACACCTTTGTAAATGCGGTCAGATTGGACCTAGAGGCCTTGAAAACATCAGGTCAGGATGAAATGTGTGTTAAGAGAAATATGAAACGGGATGAAACCAATGCCCTGAAAGAACTCTCGGACAACCCTTGTCTGACCATTAAACCGGCAGACAAGGGTGGGGCGGTGGTGGTTATGGACACAACAGATTATGTGAATGAGGTCTATCGTCAATTGAATGACCCTGATGTATATCGCAGACTCTCAGGTGATCCTAAATTTGAGTTTTTAAAGAGAATCCATAAGGTCCTTGATTCTGCTAGAGAGGAGGGTGTAATTGATGACAAATTGCACTCCTTTCTCTATGTAGAACGACCAAGAACTCCTGTGATATACATGCTACCTAAAATTCACAAATCACTTGTTTCCCCACCAGGCCGCCCGATAGTATCGGGCATTGGTTCACCCTTTTCTCAGATTGCTGTCTTTTTAGATAGGATCCTATCACCATATGTTGTAAGATCCAAATCATACATAAGGGACACTACACATTTCTTAAATGAGATCAACAAGGTTCGACTTCCAGCGCACACCATTCTAGCATCATTCGATGTGGTCAGCTTATATACATCCATTTCACATGTTAGGGGGGTGAGTGCGGTCAAGGAATGTTTGGCTGACTCATCATACTCCTTGAAATGTAAGGAATTTTTGATCACACTCTTGGACATCGTGCTCACCTGTAATTATTTTTTATTTCAGGATGAGTACTTTGTCCAATTACGCGGGACCGCTATGGGCTCAAACGTAGCGCCAAATTACGCTAACATTTACATGTCACATCTAGAGGAGATGTACGTCTATGTTAGCCACCACTTCAGACAAGTTCTGGGGTGGTGGCGTTACATAGACGACATCTTCCTAGTGTGGACGGGCTCTATTGAGGAACTAGGCCAATTTGGCAATTTTCTCAATGAGATCGACCCTGAGGTCAAGTTCACACTGGTTTCTTCTGAGACCAGAATCGAGTTTCTCGATGTGACCGTTAGTAGACAGGGTGATTGTTTGCACACTGATCTTTTCACTAAAAAAACGGACAAGAACACACTCCTGAGGTATGACAGTTGCCACCCTAAAAGCATGGTCAGATCATTACCCTATAGCCAGTTGCTTCGTGTCAGAAGAATAGTGCAAGGGGAGCAGGAGACAGTGGACAGGCTCAACACTATGGGCCGTAAATTTATTGAAAGAGGGTACCCTAAAAGACTGGTGGAACAACACACAGCGAAGGCCATGCAGCAGTCCAGAACAACCTTATTAGCAAAAGAGGTAGATAGGACTAGGGACACTAAACGTATCCCATTCATTACACGGTTCTCACCTCTGAGCAACAAAATTGGTGACATCTTGAAGGGACATTGGCCCATTTTGGGTAGTAACTTCAAATGCATTCCCGAATTTGCCAATCCTCCACTGATGTCGTATAGGCGTACACGCAATATCAAAGATCAGCTAGTACGGGCAGACATCGGGACTAATAAGATCTCCTTCAGCACATACTTTGGTGCATCCAGAAAAGGCTGCTTCCCCTGCCATGGATGTGTGAATTGCCCACTTATGTTAAGGGGGACTTACTTCACACACCCCCAGACAGGAGAAGAGCATAAAATTAAACATCATGTGACCTGTGATTCTTCCTACGTAGTGTATCTATTGGAATGTCCCTGTCGTCTTCTCTATGTGGGAGAGACGACATGGGACGTCAAGACAAGATTGAATAACCATAGATACTCAATTAGGAAAAAGAGACTGGATCTACCGGTGTCAAAACACTTCGCTGAAGTCGGACATACTGAGAAGGACCTACGCTTCAGGGTCATAGACCAGGTCACCATGCCACGACGAGGGGGTGACAGGTCACTGACACTGAAGCAACGGGAACTATATTGGATTTACAAATTACAAACTTTGAAGCCTCGTGGACTTAATGTTGACTTTAGAGTGACCTAATTTTGTACCAGTGGGACTCTCTTGACCTTTTTCTGAAAGTGTGAAAGGACAAGATTGTGCTCTTTATTTATCTCTTTTTTTCATTTTTTTCAGATCATCATCATTTTTTCAGATTATCTCAATGGAGATCATTGTCTTAACTGAGAGGACATCGCCCGATATGAAATCCCTATGCGATCTACATATATTGTTTGTGCCCATATTATCTATTTTGTGGACTTCTCCCTGTATTTAACTATTATAAGACATGCTGAGGGGATTTGAGACCTGTATATAAAATACTATCCAGTTCTGGAATAAGGTGGAGGTTTGTGTATGGGTCAGAGGGGGAGGTGTGTTGATGTTAGGTGGGAGAGCGAGGGACATGTGACATGAGAATGTCACGGTCCCCTGTTCCGAATAGGTCCAAGCACTCAGAAATGACTGCGGGTCCTGTGTGTAACACCGGCATCCTCACTACCCCCGTCTAATGTTGCTGGAAGCGGAGGAGCAGTGATCGGAACCTGGGTCTGGATTGGCCTAAGGATCTGGCTGCAGTCAACGTTTTTTATGCATTCACTGATCCTTCATACCTCACGTTAGCACGGTTACCATGGTCACATTGTGACAACTAAGGTCTCTAACCTCCTGATTATGCGTAGTAAGCTGTGTGCGCTTGCGCGAGATTTTGGGAGAAGCCGCGATCTTTGGAAGCATCCCAGCACTGACGCACTGTATTGTGCGCATGCGTGGGTGGCCACGGGATCTGGAGAGAAGCCGCGAACATTGGAAGCATCCCAGCGTTTGTGCACATGCGCGGGATGTTGCGGATTCTCGCGATCCGTAGATGTTAGCCGGAGCCTGCGCAGTACACACTAGAAGACGCCAATATCGGATCGCACTATGGGATTTCGTACTGTGGGTTTGTCCCTCTTTTAATTTATAATTAATTAACACTGTTTTGCACCTGTAATATATGAGGGGGAGTAACACTAATTATGTATGTAATACTGGGTTATAACTGACTCGTATATATGTACTAGATATGGACACTATTATGGTCCACATATATTGACACACTGCAATATTTTATGAAGAAAGAACTATATTTTCACTGTTTTATACTCTTGTTTACTGAATATGTCCTTAATGAACAATTATGCTATTGTAATGAGCTTCACCTATATAATGTATTGAGAGCACTGGATTCACTAGCTTGACAAAGGCTCCATTGAGAGGGCTGAAATGCTGCATTGCGTTTGGGTGTGAATAAAATATCACCTATTTTCTACCACAAGACCGGAGTGCTGCTCATTTTCTTCATCTTCCTATATATATATATATATATATATATATATATATATATATGCACTATATCATTAGCACAGGATTGTCCCCTACGAGAACAGCTAGTTGCCAAATAACAGGAACTGCTATATGCCATTCCTGTAATTTGGCAGGTAGCCTTTTTTGTAGTGGACAATTCAGTGCAGTTAGTAATATAATATAACATGCATATCTCTATATATATATATATATATATATATATATAAATCCAGAAAATGGACGGCACTCCAGCTGGATAAAAGTGAAGTTTTCTTTATTCAACCATACGGTGCAACGTTTCGGCTAGGATTCCGTTCGTGTCAGTCTATAGTGAACTTAGCCCCTCAATCAATAAAGTACTTAGGAAACATTGGGATCTCCTGGGATCTTGTTTCAAGGTGATACCAGAGTTTCAATATCCACCATTGTTCTCCTATCGGCGCTCAAGGAATCTCCGAGACCAGTTGGTCAAGGCAGATATTGGCTCTAAGGGGTCCTCCAGACAAACTGCATTGACGCAGCCGGGCTTGGGCTGTTTCCCCTGCCTGGGGTGCGTCAATTGCAGATACATCCGAAAAGGGAAAACATTCATACATCCCCACACGGGTGAATCCTATAACATTTTGTTTCATCTCACATGTAATTCAAGCTACGTTATTTACGTGCTGTCCTGCCCATGCAATCTGCTCTATGTGGGTGAAACGACGACTGACCTCAAGACCCGCTTGAACAATCATCGATTGAGCATCCGGAAGAAACGCCTCGATCTACCGCTATCTAAGCATTTCTCTGAGGCTAGACACAGGGAGGGTGATCTGATGGTTTGGATCCTCGACCATGTGCCTCAGCCCAGACGTGGCGGAGATAGGTCAAGGCTACTTAAGCGTAAGGAACTAGGTTGGATCCATAGGCTGAATAGCCTGAGAGCAAATGGATTGAACATAGAATTTAATTTTGGGGATGTTGTATGAGGTGTGGCTTGCCTCTTGTGTCTAGCAGGTTGTGCCACGATGGTTTTGTGTACACACTGAGAGAATGTATTTATTTCAAGAATCTGTTGTTTCAACAGCAATTTTATCTTTTTCTGTTTTTTATTCACAGATCACTCGCACTCACTATCTGGAGGGTTGGAGCTTAAGGATGAAGTGGACGCATTATTTTATACGGGAGGGTGACATTCCTAGAAGCTATGCATTTCTTTTCTTTGTTGGTCTTATATATTTGTACTTTTTTCACTACCGGACCCGGCGTGCACCTGGGGACTGTTTTATATATATTTTGTTACAATAGACATGATGGTGCTGTTGAAATTATTCCATCCTTCTGGTATAGATTTGCCCCCTGTGACACCTGTGCACCTGTAGGAGGAGAACCCTCTTGGGTATGACAGCGACCTGACACCCTTGACAGATACCCCTTTCTATACCGCGGCTTTCCGTGGGGTCAGTGGGTTCTGGTCTGGGTATAGTATGTGGACGATCTGGTTTCCAGGCTGTCCGTACTAGTCTAGATCGCGACACCCTGATTTACAACAGGTCTGGTGTTGGAACACAGGGTATGGGCAATTCTCCAGCTTCCAAGATGGCGTCTTGAGACCGGATGAACACTGGGCATGCGCCGCAACGCACCTAGGCTGTATTGAGTGGCGCTGTGATGACGCAAGAGCAGAGGCCGGTTCTGATGATGCTCGGCGTCCTCCAGCTGCCACCGGTCCCGGATTGATGTTACGCCGCGCCTGAGTAGTGGTATGTTTACCATGCTAAATGATCACATAGAATGGGCCCCTCTCCGCTCATATGTGTCCTCCTGATCGTCCCTTTGCTCCTCGCTCGGTATGTTTTATACTCACCGGACGCATCCATCGATTGTTTACCTCTATATGTACCTGATCGATGGGTCTGTCCTTTCACTTATGTATGCAAATGTCAGATATGTGTACCTGATCGATGGGTTTGTCCCTTAGGTTATGTATGCAAATGTCAGATATACATAATCATTTCATTCGCCTTATTATGCACTATTACCATTGTATTGCTGACAACAAAATCACACAAAAATTAAAAAATGGAAATCAAATTTTTCAACCCATGGAGGTCTGGATTTGGAGTCACACTCAAAATTAAAGTGTAAAAACACACTACAGGCTGATCCAACTTTGATGTAATGTCCTTAAAACAAGTCAAAATGAGGCTCAGTAGTATGTGTGGCCTCCACGTGCCTGTATGACCTCCCTACAACACCTGTGCATGCTCCTGATGAGGTGGCAGACGGTCTCCTGAGGGATCTCCTCCCAGACCTGGACTAAAGCATCTGCCAACTCCTGGACAGTCTGTGGTGCAACGTGACGTTGGTGGATAGAGCGAGACATGATGTCCCAGATGTGCTCAATTGGATTCAGGTCTGGGGAACGGGCGGGCCAGTCCATAGCATCAATGCCTTCGTCTTGCAGGAACTGCTGACACACTCCAGCCACATGAGGTCTAGCATTGTCTTGCATTAGGAGGAACCCAGGGCCAACCGCACCAGCATATGGTCTCACAAGGGGTCTGAGGATCTCATCTCGGTACCTAATGGCAGTCAGGCTACCTCTGGCGAGCACATGGAGGGCTGTGCGGCCCTCCAAAGAAATGTCACCCCACACCATTACTGACCCAATGCCAAACCGGTCATGCTGGAGGATGTTGCAGGCAGCAGAACGTTCTCCACGGCGTCTCAAGACTCTGTCACGTCTGTCACATGTGCTCAGTGTGAAACTGCTTTCATCTGTGAAGAGCACAGGGAGCCAGTGGCGAATTTGCCAATCTTGGTGTTCTCTGGCAAATGCCAAACATCCTGCACGGTGTTGGGCTGTAAGCACAACCCCCACCTGTGGACGTCGGGCCCTCATATCACCCTCATGGAGTCTATTTCTGACCATTTGAGCAGACACATGCACATTTGTGGCCTGCTGGAGGTCATTTTGCAGGGCTCTGGCAGTGCTCCTCCTGTTCCTCCTTGCACAAAGGCGGAGGTAGCGGTCCTGCTCCTGCTGCTGGGTTGTTGCCCTCCTACGGCCTCCTCCACGTCTCCTGATGTACTGGCCTGTCTCCTGGTAGCACCTCCATGCTCTGGACACTACGCTGACAGACACAGCAAACCTTCTTGCCACAGCTCGCATTGATGTGCCATCCTGGATAAGCTGCACTACCTGAGCCACTTGTGTGTGTTGTAGACTCCGTCTCATGCTACCACTAGAGTGAAAGCACCGCCAGCATTCAAAATTGACCAAAACATCAGCCAGGAAGCATAGGAAATGAGAAGTGGTCTGTGGTCACCACCTGCAGAACCACTCCTTTATTGGGGGTGTCTTGCTAATTGCCTATAATTTCCACCTGTTGTCTATTACATTTGCACAACAGCATGTGAAATTGATTGTCACTCAGTGTTGCTTCCTAAGTGGACAGTTTGATTTCACAGAAGTGTGATTGACTTGGAGTTACATTGTGTCGTTTAAGTGTTCCCTTTATTTTTTTGAGCAGTGTATTATATATATTACAAAAAGTCTACCTGCCAAATTACATGAATGGCATATTAAACAATACCATACATAAGGAAATACAAGGGGAACACATATCCATGAGACATTCATTATATAGTGTATATATATTTTTATTGCACAACAGACACATCATAGATCAAATTTTATTTCCTATGAAAAAATTTATGAAACCAATTTTTTTTTTTATAGGCTGACTGTATGTGTGTGTGTGTATATACAGTACAGACCAAAAGTTTGGACACACCTTCTCATTCAAAGAGTTTTCTTTATTTTCATGACTATGAAGGCATCAAAACTATGAATTAACACATGTGGAATTATATACATAACAAACAAGTGTGAAACAACTGAAAATATGTCATATTCTAGGTTCTTCAAAGTAGCCACCTTTTGCTTTGATTACTGCTTTGCACACTCTTGGCATTCTCTTGATGAGCTTCAAGAGGTAGTCCCCTGAAATGGTTTTCACTTCACAGGTGTGCCCTGTCAGGTTTAACCACTTCAGCCCCCCTAGCTTAAACACCCTTAATGACCAGACCACTTTTTACACTTCTGCACTACACTACTTTCACTATTTATTGCTCGGTCATGCAACTTACCACCCAAATGAATTTTACCTCCTTTTCTTCTCACTAATAGAGCTTTCATTTGGTGGTATTTCATTGCTGCTGACATTTTTACTTTTTTTGTTATTAATCGAAATTTAACGATTTTTTTGCAAAAAAATGACATTTTTCACTTTCAGTTGTAAAATTTTGCAAAAAAAAATACATCCATATATAAATTTTGCTCTAAATTTATTTTTCTACATGTCTTTGATAAACAAAAAAATGTTTGAGTAAAAAAAAAAATGGTTTGGGTAAAAGTTATAGCGTTTATAAACTATGGTACAAAAATGTGAATTTCCGCTTTTTGAAGCAGCTCTGACTCTCTGAGCACCTGTCATGTTTTCTGAGGTTCTACAATGGCCAGACAGTACAAACACCCCACAAATGACCCCATTTCGGAAAGTAGGCACCCTAAGGTATTCGCTGATGGGCATAGTGAGTTCATAGAACTTTTTATTTTTTGTCACAAGTTAGCGGAAAATGATGATTTTTTTTATTTTATTTTTTTCTTACAAAGTCTCATATTCCACTAACTTGTGACAAATAAAATAAAATTCCATGAACTCACTATGCCCATCACGAAATACCTTGGGGTGTCTTCTTTCCAAAATGGGGTCACTTGTGGGGTAGTTATACTGCCCTGGCATTTTAGGGGCCCAAATGCGTGCGAAGTAGTTTGAAATCAAAATCTGTAAAAAAAAATGACCTGTGAAATCCTAAAGGTGCTCTTTGGAATGTGGGCCCCTTTGCCCACCTAGGCTGCAAAAAAGTGTCACACACATGTGGTATTGCCGTACTCAGGAGAAGTTGGGCAATGTGTTTCGGGGTGTCATTTTACATATACCCATGCTGGGTGAGATAAATATCTCGGCAAAAGACAACTTTTCCCATTTTTTTTATACAAAGTTGGAATTTGACCGAGATATTTCTCTCACCCAGCATGGGTATATGTAAAATGACACCCCAAAACACATTCCCCAACTTCTCCTGAGTACGGCGATACCAGATGTGTGACAATTTTTTGCAGCCTAGATGCGCAAAGGGGCCCACATTTCATTTAGGAGGGCATTTTTAGACATTTGAATCCCAGACTTCTTCTCACGCTTTAGGGCCCCTAAAATGCCAGGGCAGTATAAATACCCCACATGTGACCCCATTTTGGAAAGAAGACACCCCAAGGTATTCAATGAGGGGCATGGCGAGTTCATAGAATTTTATTTTTTGCCACAAGTTAGCGGAAATATATATATATTTTCTTTTCTTCTCACAAAGTTGGATTCCGTGAGGGGTATGGTGAGTTCATGTGAGATTTTATTTTTTGACAGAAGTTAGTGGAATATGAGACTTTGAAAGAAAAAAATAATAATTTCCGCTAACTTGGGCCAAAAAAATGTCTGAATGGAGCCTTACAGGGGGGTGATCAATGACAGGGGGGTGATCAATGACAGGGGGGTGATCAGGGAGTCTATATGGGGTGATCACCCCCCTGTCATTGATCACCACCCTGTAAGGCTCCATTCAGATGTCCGTAAGTGTTTTGCGGATCCGATCCATGTATCCGTGGATCCGTAAAAAACATACAGAGATCTGAATGGAGCCTTACAGGGGAGTGATCAATGACAGGGGGGTGATCAGGGAATCTATATAGGGTGATCACCCCCCTGTCATTGATCACCACCCTGTAAGGCTCCATTCAGATGTCCGTACGTGTTTTGCGGATCCGATCCATGTATCCGTGGATCCGTAAAAAACATACGGACATCTGAATGGAGCCTTACAGGGGAGTGATCAATGACAGGGGTGTGATCAATGACAGGGGGGTGATCAGGGAGTCTATATGGGGTGATCACCCCCCTGTCATTGATCACCCCCTGTAAGGCTCCATTCAGATGTCCGTACGTGTTTTGCGGAACCGATCCATGTATCCGTGGATCCGTAAAAAACATACGGACATCTGAATGGAGCCTTACAGGGGGGTGATCAATGACAGGGGGGTGATCAGGGAGTCTATATAGGGTGATCACCCCCCTGTCATTGATCACCCCCCTGTAAGGCTCCATTCAGATGTCCGTATGTGTTTTGCGGATCCGATCCATGTATCCGTGAATCCGTAAAAAACATACGGACGTCTGAATGGAGCCTTACAGGGGGGTGATCAATGACAGGGGGGTGATCAGGGAGTCTATATAGGGTGATCACCCCCCTGTCATTGATCACCCCCCTGTAAGGCTCCATTCAGATGTCCGTATGTGTTTTGCGGATCCGATCCATGTATCCGTGGATCCGTAAAAAACATACGGACGTCTGAATGGAGCTTTACAGGGGGGTGATCAATGACAGGGGGGTGATCAGGGAGTCTATATGGGGTGATCACCCCCCTTTAAGGCTCCATTCAGATGTCCGTATGTGTTTTGCGGATCCGATCCATGTATCCATGGATCCGTAAAAAACATACGGACGTCTGAATGGAGCTTTACAGGGGGGTGATCAATGACAGGGGGGTGATCAGGGAGTCTATATGGGGTGATCACCCCCTGTCATTGATCACCCCCCCTGTAAGGCTCCATTCAGACGTCCGTATGTGTTTTGCGGATGCGATCCATGTATCCGTGGATCCGTAAAAAACATACGGACGTCTGAATGGAGCCTTACAGGGGGGTGATCAATGACAGGGGGGTGATCAATGACAGGGGGGTGATCAGGGAGTCTATATGGGGTGATCACCCCCGTCATTGATCACCCCCCTGTAAGGCTCCATTCAGACGTCCGTATGTGTTTTGCGGATCGGATCCATGTATCAGTGGATCCTTAAAAAACTTACGGACGTCTGAATGGAGCCTTACATGGGGGTGATCAATGAAAGGGGGGTGATCAATGACAGGGGGGTGATCAGGGAGTCTATATGGGGTGATCAGGGGTGAATAAGGGGTTAATAAGTGACGGGGGGGTTTAGTGTAGTGTGGTGCTTGGTGCTACTTATTACTGAGCTGCCTGTGTCCTCTGGTGTTCGATCCAAACAAAAGGAACCACCAGAGGACCAGGTAGCAGGTATATTAGACTATGTTATCAAAACAGCGTCTAATATACCTGAACGATCGCCGCTGGCAGGCTGCAGATCCACTCGCTTACCTTCCGATCCTGTGAACGCGCGCGCCTGTGTGCGCGCGTTCACAGGAAATCTCGCCTCTCGTGAAATGACGCGTATATGCGTCCACCCAGAATAGCAGGGCCGCCGCCAGGACGCAATCCTGCGTATGGCGGTCCTGAGGCGGTTAATAAGTGGGATTTCTTGCCTTATAAATGGGGTTGGGACCATCAGTTGCGTTGAGGAGAAGTCAGGTGGATACACAGCTGATAGTCCTACTGAATAGACTGCGTATTGTTGTGAGATTGGCTTTTTCCCAGCGGGCCGTGCACCCATAATTGGCTTTAGGCTGCGCTGCCTTTTTTTTTAATTGTGTGTATGTATGTGTGTGTGTGTGTGTGTGTGTGTGTGTGTTTGTATATATATATATATATATATATATATATGCACTATATCATTAGCACAGGATTGTCCCCTACGAGAACAGCTAGTTGCCAAATAACAGGAACTGCTATATGCCATTCCTGTAATTTGGCAGGTAGCCTTTTTTGTAGTGGACAATTCAGTGCAGTTAGTAATATAATATAACATGCATATCTATATATATATATATATATATATATATATAAATCCAGAAAATGGACGGCACTCCAGCTGGATAAAAGTGAAGTTTTCTTTATTCAACCATACGGTGCAACGTTTCGGCTAGGATTCCGTTCGTGTCAGTCTATAGTGAACTTAGCCCCTCAATCAATAAAGTACTTAGGAAACATTGGGATCTCCTGGGATCTTGTTTCAAGGAGATACCAGAGTTTCAATATCCACCATTGTTCTCCTATCGGCGCTCAAGGAATCTCCGAGACCAGTTGGTCAAGGCAGATATTGGCTCTAAGGGGTCCTCCAGACAAACTGCATTGACGCAGCCGGGCTTGGGCTGTTTCCCCTGCCTGGGGTGCGTCAATTGCAGATACATCCGAAAAGGGAAAACATTCATACATCCCCACACGGGTGAATCCTATAACATTTTGTTTCATCTCACATGTAATTCAAGCTACGTTATTTACGTGCTGTCCTGCCCATGCAATCTGCTCTATGTGGGTGAAACGACGACTGACCTCAAGACCCGCTTGAACAATCATCGATTGAGCATCCGGAAGAAACGCCTCGATCTACCGCTATCTAAGCATTTCTCTGAGGCTAGACACAGGGAGGGTGATCTGATGGTTTGGATCCTCGACCATGTGCCTCAGCCCAGACGTGGCGGAGATAGGTCAAGGCTACTTAAGCGTAAGGAACTAGGTTGGATCCATAGGCTGAATAGCCTGAGAGCAAATGGATTGAACATAGAATTTAATTTTGGGGATGTTGTATGAGGTGTGGCTTGCCTCTTGTGTCTAGCAGGTTGTGCCACGATGGTTTTGTGTACACACTGAGAGAATGTATTTATTTCAAGAATCTGTTGTTTCAACAGCAATTTTATCTTTTTCTGTTTTTTATTCACAGATCACTCGCACTCACTATCTGGAGGGTTGGAGCTTAAGGATGAAGTGGACGCATTATTTTATACGGGAGGGTGACATTCCTAGAAGCTATGCGTTTCTTTTCTTTGTTGGTCTTATATATTTGTACTTTTTTCACTACCGGACCCGGCGTGCACCTGGGGACTGTTTTATATATATTTTGTTACAATAGACATGATGGTGCTGTTGAAATTATTCCATCCTTCTGGTATAGATTTGCCCCCTGTGACACCTGTGCACCTGTAGGAGGAGAACCCTCTTGGGTATGACAGCGACCTGACACCCTTGACAGATACCCCTTTCTATACCGCGGCTTTCCGTGGGGTCAGTGGGTTCTGGTCTGGGTATAGTATGTGGACGATCTGGTTTCCAGGCTGTCCGTACTAGTCTAGATCGCGACACCCTGATTTACAACAGGTCTGGTGTTGGAACACAGGGTATGGGCAATTCTCCAGCTTCCAAGATGGCGTCTTGAGACCGGATGAACACTGGGCATGCGCCGCAACGCACCTAGGCTGTATTGAGTGGCGCTGTGATGACGCAAGAGCAGAGGCCGGTTCTGATGATGCTCGGCGTCCTCCAGCTGCCACCGGTCCCGGATTGATGTTACGCCGCGCCTGAGTAGTGGTATGTTTACCATGCTAAATGATCACATAGAATGGGCCCCTCTCCGCTCATATGTGTCCTCCTGATCGTCCCTTTGCTCCTCCCTCGGTATGTTTTATACTCACCGGACGCATCCATCGATTGTTTACCTCTATATGTACCTGATCGATGGATCTGTCCTTTCACTTATGTATGCAAATGTCAGATATGTGTACCTGATCGATGGGTTTGTCCCTTAGGTTATGTATGCAAATGTCAGATATACATAATCATTTAATTTGCCTTATTATGCACTATTACCATTGTATTTTATCATGATTTTGATGTTGACACTTTTGTAACACGCCCACTGGGTGTGGTATTATCACATGATCTGTATTCTGATTAAGTCACCTATATATTTGCTTTCACTTGGTTTGTATCTCTGGTTGAGAAAGGCTCATTTTTGGAGCCGAAACATTGCACCGTATGGTTGAATAAAGAAAACGTCACTTTTATCCAGCTGGAGTGCCGTCCATTTTCTGGATTCATTGATTGGGGTAAGAGGTCGATGCCCCTGGAACGTGCACCCACCTTTTCTGATTGCAGTCAGTGCCGCCATTTTTCTTTTATATACAGTCTTGTGAAAAAATTAGGACACCCTTTGAAAGCATGTGGTTTTTTGTAACATTTTTAATAAATGGTTATTTCATCTCCGTTTCAACAATACAGAGAGATTAAAGTAATCCGACTAAACAAAGAAAACTGAAGAAAAGTCTTTTCAAGATCTTCTGTAAATGTCATTCTACAAAAATGCCTATTCTAACTGAGGAAAAAGATAGGACACCCTTGCCCCTAATAGAAAGTGTTACCTCCTTTGGCTGAAATAACTGCAGTGAGACGGTTCTTGTAGCCATCTACCAGTCTTCGACATCGGTCTGAGGAAATTTTACCCCACTCCTCAATGCAGAACTTTTTCAGCTGTGAGATGTTTGAGGGGTTTCTTGCACGTACAGCCCTTTTCAAGTCACCCCACAGCATCTCAATGGGATTCAAATCTGGACTTTGACTTGGCCATTCCAGGACTCTCCATTTCTTCTTTTTCAGCCAATCTTTGGTTGATTTACTAGTATGTTTTGGGTCATTGTCATGTTGCATGGTCCAGTTCCGCTTCAGCTTTAATTTTCTAACTGATGGTCTCACATGTTCTTCAAGCACCTTCTGATACACAGTAGAATTCATCGTGGATTCTATGATGGTGAGCTGACCAGGTCCTGCTGCAGCAAAGCAGCCCCAAACCATGACACTTCCACCTCCATGCTTCACAGTTGGTATGAGGTTCTTTTCTTGGAATGCTGTGTTTGGTTTACGCCAAACATGTCCTCTGCTGTTGTGTCCAAATAATTCAATTTTGGACTCATCTGTCCAAAGAACATTATTCCAGAAGTCCTGGTCTTTGTCAACTTTATCGCTGGCAAATGTCAGTCTGGCCTCGATGTTTCTCTTGGAAAGCAAAGGTTTCCTCCTTGCACACCTCCCATGCAAGTTAAACTTGTACAGTCTCTTTCTGATTGTAGAGGCATGTACTTCTACATCAACAGTAGCCAGAGCCTGCTGTAGTTCTCGAGATGACACTTTAGGGTTTTTGGATACCTCTTTTAGCATCTTGCGGTCTGCTCTTGGGGTGAACTTGCTGGGGCGACCAGTCCTGGGCATGTTGGCAGTTGTTTTGAAAGCCCTCTACTTGTAGACTATCTTCCGGACAGTGGAATGGCTGATTTCAAAATCTTTTGAGATCTTTTTAAATCCCTTCCCAGACTCATAGGCTGCTACAATCTTTTTTCTGAAGTCCTCTGACAGCTCTTTTGCTCTCACCATGGTGCTCACTCTCACTTCAACAGTCAGGAGCACACCAAACTAAATGTCTGAGGTTTAAATAGGGCAAGCCTCATTCAACATGCAGAGTAACGATCTACTAATTATGTGCACCTGGTGTGATATACCTGTGTGAGATCTGAGACAATTTAAGAGGGAATACATGTGAGGGTGTCCTATCTTTTTCCTCAGTTAGAATAGGCATTTTTGTAGAATGACATTTACAGAAGATCTTGAAAAGACTTTTCTTCAGTTTTCTTTGTTTAGTTGGATTACTTTAATCTCTCTGTATTGTTGAAACGGAGATGAAATAACCATTTATTAAAAATGTTACAAAAAACCACATGCTTTCAAAGGGTGTCCTAATTTTTTCACATGACTGTATATATATATATATATATATGTAGGAATGGCTCAAGTTCGGCCATTCATATAATTTCATAGATAGACGTTCTTGTGGTGGACAAATCTGTGCACTTAATATTATATATTTATACCTATTTTATTACTGTCTACTACACTATAATTATGAAATAGAAATATACTATATATAATATAATATAATATAATATAATATACACTGCTCAAAAAAATAAAGGGAACACAAAAATAACACATCCTAGATCTGAATTAATTAAATATTCTTCTGAAATACTTTGTTCTTTACATAGTTGAATGTGCTGACAACAAAATCACACAAAAATTAAAAAATGGAAATCAAATTTTTCAACCCATGGAGGTCTGGATTTGGAGTCACACTCAAAATTAAAGTGTAAAAACACACTACAGGCTGATCCAACTTTGATGTAATGTCCTTAAAACAAGTCAAAATGAGGCTCAGTAGTATGTGTGGCCTCCACGTGCCTGTATGACCTCCCTACAACACCTGTGCATGCTCCTGATGAGGTGGCAGACGGTCTCCTGAGGGATCACCTCCCAGACCTGGACTAAAGCATCTGCCAACTCCTGGACAGTCTGTGGTGCAACGTGACGTTGGTGGATAGAGCGAGACATGATGTCCCAGATGTGCTCAATTGGATTCAGGTCTGGGGAACGGGCGGGCCAGTCCATAGCATCAATGCCTTCGTCTTGCAGGAACTGCTGACACACTCCAGCCACATGAGGTCTAGCATTGTCTTGCATTAGGAGGAACCCAGGGCCAACCGCACCAGCATATGGTCTCACAAGGGGTCTGAGGATCTCATCTCGGTACCTAATGGCAGTCAGGCTACCTCTGGCGAGCACATGGAGGGCTGTGCGGCCCTCCAAAGAAATGTCACCCCACACCATTACTGACCCAATGCCAAACCGGTCATGCTGGAGGATGTTGCAGGCAGCAGAACGTTCTCCACGGCGTCTCAAGACTCTGTCACGTCTGTCACATGTGCTCAGTGTGAAACTGCTTTCATCTGTGAAGAGCACAGGGAGCCAGTGGCGAATTTGCCAATCTTGGTGTTCTCTGGCAAATGCCAAACATCCTGCACGGTGTTGGGCTGTAAGCACAACCCCCACCTGTGGACGTCGGGCCCTCATATCACCCTCATGGAGTCTATTTCTGACCGTTTGAGCAGACACATGCACATTTGTGGCCTGCTGGAGGTCATTTTGCAGGGCTCTGGCAGTGCTCCTCCTGTTCCTCCTTGCACAAAGACGGAGGTAGCGGTCCTGCTCCTGCTGCTGGGTTGTTGCCCTCCTACGGCCTCCTCCACGTCTCCTGATGTACTGGCCTGTCTCCTGGTAGCACCTCCATGCTCTGGACACTACGCTGACAGACACAGCAAACCTTCTTGCCACAGCTCGCATTGATGTGCCATCCTGGATAAGCTGCACTACCTGAGCCACTTGTGTGTGTTGTAGACTCCGTCTCATGCTACCACTAGAGTGAAAGCACCGCCAGCATTCAAAATTGACCAAAACATCAGCCAGGAAGCATAGGAAATGAGAAGTGGTCTGTGGTCACCACCTGCAGAACCACTCCTTTATTGAGGGTGTCTTGCTAATTGCCTATAATTTCCACCTGTTGTCTATTACATTTGCACAACAGCATGTGAAATTGATTGTCACTCAGTGTTGCTTCCTAAGTGGACAGTTTGATTTCACAGAAGTGTGATTGACTTGGAGTTACATTGTGTCGTTTAAGTGTTCCCTTTATTTTTTTGAGCAGTGTATTATATATATTACAAAAAGTCTACCTGCCAAATTACATGAATGGCATATTAAACAATACCATACATAAGGAAATACAAGGGGAACACATATCCATGAGACATTCATTATATAGTGTATATATATTTTTATTGCACAACAGACACATCATAGATCAAATTTTATTTCCTATGAAAAAATTTATGAAACCAATTTTTTTTTTTATAGGCTGACTGTGTGTGTGTGTGTGTATATACAGTACAGACCAAAAGTTTGGACACACCTTCTCATTCAAAGAGTTTTCTTTATTTTCATGACTATGAAGGCATCAAAACTATGAATTAACACATGTGGAATTATATACATAACAAACAAGTGTGAAACAACTGAAAATATGTCATATTCTAGGTTCTTCAAAGTAGCCACCTTTTGCTTTGATTACTGCTTTGCACACTCTTGGCATTCTCTTGATGAGCTTCAAGAGGTAGTCCCCTGAAATGGTTTTCACTTCACAGGTGTGCCCTGTCAGGTTTAACCACTTCAGCCCCCCTAGCTTAAACACCCTTAATGACCAGACCACTTTTTACACTTCTGCACTACACTACTTTCACTATTTATTGCTCGGTCATGCAACTTACCACCCAAATGAATTTTACCTCCTTTTCTTCTCACTAATAGAGCTTTCATTTGGTGGTATTTCATTGCTGCTGACATTTTTACTTTTTTTGTTATTAATCGAAATTTAACGATTTTTTTTGCAAAAAAATGACATTTTTCACTTTCAGTTGTAAAATTTTGCAAAAAAAAATACATCCATATATAAATTTTGCTCTAAATTTATTTTTCTACATGTCTTTGATAAACAAAAAAATGTTTGAGTAAAAAAAAAAATGGTTTGGGTAAAAGTTATAGCGTTTATAAACTATGGTACAAAAATGTGAATTTCCGCTTTTTGAAGCAGCTCTGACTCTCTGAGCACCTGTCATGTTTTCTGAGGTTCTACAATGGCCAGACAGTACAAACACCCCACAAATGACCCCATTTCGGAAAGTAGGCACCCTAAGGTATTCGTTGATGGGCATAGTGAGTTCATAGAACTTTTTATTTTTTGTCACAAGTTAGCGGAAAATGATTATTTTGTTTTATTTTATTTTTTTCTTACAAAGTCTCATATTCCACTAACTTGTGACAAAAAAAATAAAATTCCATGAACTCACTATGCCCATCACGAAATACCTTGGGGTGTCTTCTTTCCAAAATGGGGTCACTTGTGGGGTAGTTATACTGCCCTGGCATTTTAGGGGCCCAAATGCGTGCGAAGTAGTTTGAAATCAAAATCTGTAAAAAAAAATGGCCGGTGAAATCCGAAAGGTGCTCTTTGGAATGTGGGCCCCTTTGCCCACCTAGGCTGCAAAAAAGTGTCACACATCTGGTATTGCCGTACTCAGGAGAAGTTGGGCAATGTGTTTTGGGGTGTCATTTTACATATACCCATGCTGGGTGAGAGAAATATCTTGGCAAAAGACAACTTTTCCCATTTTTTTATACAAAGTTGGCATTTGACCAAGATATTTATCTCACCCAGCATGGGTATATGTAAAATGACACCCCAAAACACATTGCCCAACTTCTCCTGAGTACGGCAATACCACATGTGTGACACTTTTTTGCAGCCTAGGTGGGCAAAGGGGCCCACATTCCAAAGAGGACCTTTTGGATTTCACCGGCCATTTTTTACAGATTTTGATTTCAAACTACTTCGCACACATTTGGGCCCCTAAAATGCCAGGGCAGTATAACTACCCCACAAGTGACCCCATTTTGGAAAGAAGACACTCCAAGGTATTTCGTGATGGGCATAGTGAGTTCATGGAAGTTTTTATTTTTTGTCACAAGTTAGTGGAATATGAGACTTTGTAAGAAAAAAAAAAAATAATAATAATAAATCCTCATTTTCCGCTAACTTTTGACAAAAAATAAAAAATTCTAGGAACTCGCCATGCCCCTCACGGAATACCTTGGGGTGTCTTCTTTCCAAAATGGGGTCACTTGTGGGGTAGTTATACTGCCCTGGCATTCTAGGGGCCCTAATGTGTGGTAAGTAGTTTGAAATCAAAATGTGTAAAAAATGACCTGTGAAATCCTAAAGGTGCTCTTTGGAATGTGGGCCCCTTTGCCCACCTAGGCTGCAAAAAAGTGTCACACACATGTGGTATTGCCATACTCAGGAGAAGTTGGCCAATGTGTTTCGGGGTGTCATTTTACATATACCCATGCTGGGTGAGATAAATATCTCGGCAAAAGACAACTTTTCCCATTTTTTTTAATACAAAGTTGGAATTTGACCGAGATATTTCCCTCACCCAGCATGGGTATATGTAAAATGACACCCCAAAACACATTCCCCAAGTTCTCCTATATACGGCGATACCAGATGTGTGACAATTTTTTGCAGCCTAGATGCGCAAAGGGGCCCACATTTCATTTAGGAGGGCATTTTTAGACATTTGAATCCCAGACTTCTTCTCACGCTTTAGGGCCCCTAAAATGCCAGGGCAGTATAAATACCCCACATGTGACCCCATTTTGGAAAGAAGACACCCCAAGGTATTCAATGAGGGGCATGGCGAGTTCATAGAATTTTATTTTTTTGCCACAAGTTAGCGGAAATTGTTTTTTTTGGTTTTTTTTTCTCACAAAGTCTCCCTTTCCGCTAACTTGGGACAAAAATTTCAATCTTTCATGGACTCAATATGCCCCTCAGCGAATACCTTGGGGTATCTACTTTCCGAAATGGAGTCACATGTGGGGTATTTATACTGCCCTGGCATTTTAGGGGCCCTAAAGCATGAGAAGAAGTCTGGAATATAAATGTCAAAAAATTTTTACGCATTTGGATTCCGTGAGGGGTATGGTGAGTTCATGTGAGATTTTATTTTTTGACACAAGTTAGTGGAATATGAGACTTTGTAAGAAAAAAATAATAATTTCCGCTAACTTGGGCCAAAAAAAATGTCTGAATGGAGCCTTACAGGGGGGTGATCAATGACAGGGGGGTGATCAGGGAGTCTATATGGGGTGATCACCCCCCTGTCATTGATCACCACCCTGTAAGGCTCCATTCAGATGTCCGTACGTGTTTTGCGGATCCGATCCATGTATCCGTGGATCCGTAAAAAAACATACGGAGATCTGAATGGAGCCTTACAGGGGAGTGATCAATGACAGGGGGGTGATCAATGACAGGGGGGTGATCAGGGAATCTATATGGGGTGATCACCCCCCTGTCATTGATCACCACCCTGTTAGGCTCCATTCAGATGTCCGTACGTGTTTTGCGGATCCGATCCATGTATCCGTGGATCCGTAAAAAACATACGGACATCTGAATGGAGCCTTACAGGGGAGTGATCAATGACAGGGGTGTGATCAATGACAGGGGGGTGATCATGGAGTCTATATGGGGTGATCACCCCCCTGTCATTGATCACCCCCTGTAAGGCTCCATTCAGATGTCCGTACGTGTTTTGCGGAACCGATCCATGTATCCGTGGATCCGTAAAAAACATACGGACATCTGAATGGAGCCTTACAGGGGGGTGATCAATGACAGGGGGGTGATCAGGGAGTCTATATAGGGTGATCACCCCCCTGTCATTGATCACCCCCCTGTAAGGCTCCATTCAGATGTCCGTATGTGTTTTGCGGATCCGATCCATGTATCTGTGGATCCGTAAAAAAAACATACGGACGTCTGAATGGAGCCTTACAGGGGGGTGATCAATGACAGGGGGGGTGATCAGGGAGTCTATATGGGGTGATCACCCCCTGTCATTGATCACCCCCCCTGTAAGGCTCCATTCAGACGTCCGTATGTGTTTTGCGGATGCGATCCATGTATCCGTGGATCCGTAAAAAACATACGGACGTCTGAATGGAGCCTTACAGGGGGGTGATCAATGACAGGGGGGTGATCAATGACAGGGGGGTGATCAGGGAGTCTATATGGGGTGATCACCCCCGTCATTGATCACCCCCCTGTAAGGCTCCATTCAGATCCATGTATCAGTGGATCCTTAAAAAACTTACGGACGTCTGAATGGAGCCTTACAAGGGGGTGATCAATGAAAGGGGGGTGATCAATGACAGGGGGGTGATCAGGGAGTCTATATGGGGTGATCAGGGGTGAATAAGGGGTTAATAAGTGACGGGGGGGGTTAGTGTAGTATGGTGCTTGGTGCTACTTATTACTAAGCTGCCTGTGTCCTCTGGTGGTCGATCCAAACAAAAGGAACCACCAGAGGACCAGGTAGCAGGTATATTAGACTATGTTATCAAAACAGCGTCTAATATACCTGTTAGGGGTTAAAAAAATCGCATCTCCAGCCTGCCAGCGAACGATCGCCGCTGGCAGGCTGGAGATCCACTTGCTTACCTTCCGATCCTGTGAACGCGCGCGCCTGTGTGCGCGCGTTCACAGGAAATCTTGCCTCTCGTGATATGACGCGTATATGCGTCCACCCAGAATAGCAGGGCGGCTGCCAGGACGCAATCCTGCGTATGGCGGTCCTGAGGCGGTTAATAAGTGGGATTTCTTGCCTTATAAATGGGGTTGGGTCCATCAGTTGCGTTGAGGAGAAGTCAGGTGGATACACAGCTGATAGTCCTACTGAATAGACTGTTAGAATTTGTATTATGGCAAGAAAAAAGCAGCTAAGCAAAGAAAAATTAGTGGCCATCATTACTTTAAGAAATGAAGGTCAGTCAGTCAGCCGAAAAATTGGGAAAACTTTGAAAGTAAGGGCTATTTGACCATGAAGGAGAGTGATGGGGTGCTTCGCCAGATGACCTAGCCTCCACAGTCACCGGACCTGAACCCAATCGAGATGGTTTGGGGTGAGCTGGACCGCAGAGTGAAGGCAAAAGGGCCAACAAGTGCTAAGCATCTCTGGGAACTCCTTCAAGACTGTTGGAAGACCATTTCAGGGGACTACCTCTTGAAGCTCATCAAGAGAATGCCAAGAGTGTGCAAAGCAGTAATCAAAGCAAAAGGTGGCTACTTTGAAGAACCTAGAATATTACATATTTTCAGTTGTTTCAAACTTGTTTGTTATGTATATAATTCCACATGTGTTAATTCATAGTTTTGATGCCTTCATAGTCATGAAAATAAAGAAAACTCTTTGAATGAGAAGGTGTGTCCAAACTTTTGGTCTGTACTGTAACTGCAGTATTTAAAGCTTGTAATTGACTGTTACAAATGCAGCAAAGGCTTTAAATGTAGGTTCTTACACAAAAAGGGGTGTTTTTTTAAACCCAGAATATAACTGCAGTATTTAACGCTTGTATATGACTGTCACAAATGCAGCAAAGTCCCCAATTATATACATAACAAACAAGTGTGAAACAACTAAAAATATGTCATATTCTAGGTTCTTCAAAGTAGCCACCTTTTGCTTTGATTACTGCTTTGCACACTCTTGGCATTCTCTTGATGAGCTTCAAGAGGTAGTCCCCTGAAATGGTTTTCACTTTACAGGTGTGCCCTGTCAGGTTTAATAAGTGGGATTTCTTGCCTTATAAATGGGGTTGGGACCCTCAGTTGCATTAAGGAGAAGTCAGGTGGATACACAGCTCATAGTCCTACTGAATAGACTGTTAGAATTTGTATTATAGCAAGAAAAAAGCAGCTAAGTAAAGAAAAACGAGTGGCCATCATTAATTTAAGAAATGAAGGTCAGTCAGTCAGCCGAAAAATTGGGAAAACTTTGAAAGTAAGGGCTATTTGACCATGAAGGAGAGTGATGGGGTGCTCCGCCAGATGACCTGGCCTCCACAGTCACCGGACCTGAACCCAATCGAGATGGTTTGGGGTGAGCTGGACCGCAGAGTGAAGGCAAAAAGGGCCAACAAGTGCTAAGCATCTCTGGGAACTCCTTCAAGACTGTTGGAAGACCATTTCAGGGGACTACCTCTTGAAGCTCATCAAGAGAATGCCAAGAGTGTGCAAAGCAGTAATCAAAGCAAAAGGTGGCTACTTTGAAGAACCTAGAATATGACATATTTTCAGTTGTTTTACACTTGTTTGTTATGTATATAATTCCACATGTGTTAATTCATAGTTTTGATGCCTTCATAGTCATGAAAATAAAGAAAACTCTTTGAATGAGAAGGTGTGTCCAAACTTTTGGTCTGTATTGTAACTGCAGTATTTAAAGCTTGTAATTGACTGTCACAAATGCAGCAAAGGCTTTAAATGTAGGGTCTTGCACAAAATGGGTTTTTTTTTTAAGCCAGAATATAACTGCAGTATTTAAAACTTGTATTTGAATGTCACAAATTCAGCAAAGGCCCCAAAGTTAGTGCCTTGCACAAAATAGATGTTTTTTTTAAACCTAGGATATACCTGCAGTATTTAAAGCTTGTATTTGAATGCCACAAATGCAGAAAAGGCCCCAAAAGTAGGGGCTTGCACAAAATGTGTGTTTTTTTTTACCCAAAATATAACTGCAGTATTTAAAGCTTTTATTTGACTGTCACAAATGTAGCAAAGGCCCAAAATGTAGGTCTTGCACAAAATGGGTGTTTTTTTAAAGCCAGAATATAACTGCAGTATTTAAAACTTGTATTTGACTGTCACAAATGCAGCAAAGGCCCCAAAGTTAGTGTCTTGCACAAAATGGGTGTTTTTTTTAAACCTAGGATATACCTGCAGTTTTTAAAGCTTGTATTTGAATGCCACAAATGCAGAAAAGGCCCCAAAAGTAGGGGCTTGCACAAAATGTGTATTTTTTTTACCCAGAATATAATTGCAGTATTTAAAGCTTGTATTTGACAGTCACAAATGCAAAAAAAGGCCCCAAATGTAGGTCTTGCACAAAATATTTGTTTTTTTAAACCTAGATTAGAACTGCAATATTTAAAGCTTGTATTTGACTGTCACAAATGCAACAAATGCCCCAAATGTAGGGTTTGGCACAAAATGGGTGTTTTATTTAAACCCAGAATATAACTGCAGTATTTAAAACTTGTTTTTGACTGTCACAAATGCAGCAAACGCCCCAAATGTAGGGGCTTGCACAAAATGGGTGTTTTTTTCAAACCTAGAATATAACTACAATATCTAAAGCTTGTATTTGACTGTCACAAATGCAGCAAAGGCCACAAATATAGGTCTTGCACAAAATGGGTGTTTTTTTAAACGTAGAATATAACTGCAGTATTTAAAGCTTGTATTTGACTGTCACAAATGAACAATATAACTGCAGTAAAAGGCCCCAAATGTAGGGTCTTGCAGAAAAAAATGGGTGTTTTTTTTAAACCAACAAAATAACTGCAGTATTTAAAGCTTGCATTTGACTGTCACAAATGCAGCAAAGGCCCCAAAGTTAGTGTTCTGCACAAAATGGGTGTTTATTTAAAACCCAGGATATAACTGCAGTATTTAAAGCTTGTATTTGACTGCCACAAATGCAGAAAAGGCCCCAAAAGAAGGGTCTTGCACAAAATGAGTGTGTTTTTTTTTACCCAGAATATAATTGCAGTATTTAAAGCTTTTATTTGACTGTCACAAATGCAGCAAAGGCCCCAAATGTAGTTTTTGCATAAAATGGGTGTTTTTTAAACACAGAATATAACTGCAGTATTTAAAGCTTGTATTTGACTGTCACAAATGAACAATATAACTGCAGTAAAAGGCCCCAAATGTAGGGTCTTGCAGAGTAAAAATAGGTGTTTTTTTTAAACCCATAATATAACTGCAGTATTTAAAGCTTGTATTTGACTGTCACAAATGTAGCAAAGGCCCCAAATGTAGGGTCTTGCACAAAATGGGTGTTTTTTTTAAACCCAGAATATAACTGCAGTATTTAAAGCTTGTATTTGACTGTCACAAATGCAGAAAAGGCCCCAAATGTAGGGTCTTGCACAAAATGGGTGTTTTTTTAAACCCAGAATATAACTGCAATATTTAAAGCTTGTATTTGACTGTCACAATGCAAAACATGTCCTAAATGTAGGGTTTTGCACAAAATGGGTGTTTTTTTTAAACCCGGAATATAACTACAGTATTTAAAACTTGTATTTTGCTGTCACAAATGCAGCAAAGGCCCCAAATGTAGGGGCTTGCACAAAATGAGTGTTTTTTTTTAAACCCAGAATATAACTGCAGTATTTTAAAGCTTGTATTTGACTGTCACAAATGCACAATATACCGTATTTTTTGCCCCATAAGGCACACTTTTTCCTCCCTAAAAATGGGAGGAAAATGTCCCTGCGTCTTATGGGGCGAATGCTGACAGTTTTAACATCGCTGGATGCGATGTACGGAGCGGGGGCCGGGGGAGGGACTGGGAGGAGGAGCTGGGGGCCGGCAATAGCTGTGGAGCGGTGCGGTCACTGTACTATAGCCCGCCCCACCGCTCCGGTATTCTAATATAAAATGTATTATTGAATTAAAGTTAATAAACATGCCCCCCTCACTCCTAATAGTACCGTATATCCTAATTGCTTCTGTATAATGCCGGCAGGCAGGCCGGGCGGGCGGCAGCGTAACTCACTGATGTCACGTGCCTGCGCCGCCTCCTTTATGAATGAAGCAGGCGGCGCAGGCAAGTGACGTCAGTGAGTGACGCGCCGGCCGCCCGGCCTGCCTGCCTTCATTATACAGAAGCAATTAGGATATACGGTACTATTAGGAGTGAGGGGGGCATGTATAATAACTTTTAATTCAATAATACATTTTATATTTGTATACTGAGGGGGCGGGGGGGGGGCGGTGGGAGGGGGGGCACACGGAATCTGTGGATGGCACAGTTAAGAGGTGGGGGTCTGTGGATGGCTTTGTTATGGGCTGGTAGGGGTCTGTGGATGGCACTGTTATGGGGTGGGGGGTCTGTGGATGGCACATATATAACAGTGCCATCCACAGATCCCCCCTGTAACAGCGCCATCCACAGATCCCCCCCTGTAACAGTGTCCATCATCCACAGATCCCCCCATAAGTGTCAGTCATCCACAGATCCCCCCATAAGTGTCCGTCATCCACAGATCCCCCCATAACAGTGTCCGTCATCCACAGATCCCCCCCATAACAGTGTCTGTCATCCACATATCCCCCCATAACAGTGTCCGTCATCCACAGATCCCCCCATAACAGTGTCCGTCATCCACAGATCCCCCCCATAACAGTGTCTGTCATCCACAGATCCCCCCATAACAGTGTCCGTCATACACAGATCCCCCCATAACAGTGTCCGTCATCCACAGACCACCATTAGTTCCAAACCTACCAAAAGCACACCTTTTGGTTAAAAAATTTTTTTTTCTTATTTTCCTCCCCAAAAACTTAGGTGCGTCTTATGGGCCGGTGCATCTTATAGGGCGAAAAATACAGTAACTGCAGTAAAAGGCCCCAAATGTATGGTCTTGCACAAAATGGGTGTTTTTTTTAAACCTACAATATAACTGCAGTATTTAAAGCTTGTATTTGACTGTCACAAAAGCATCAAAGGCCCCAAATGTAGGGTCTTGCACAAAATGGGTGTTTTTTAAACCCAGAAAATAACTGCAATATTTATTTGACTGTCACAAATGTAGAAAAGGCCCAAAATGTAGTGTCTTGCACAAAAGGGGTGTTATTTTAAACCCAGAATATAACTACAATATCTAAAGCTTGTATTTGACTGTCACAAATGCAGCAAAGGCCACAAATATAGGTCTTGCACAAAATGGGTGTTTTTTTAAACCTAGAATATAACTGCAGTATTTAAAGCTTGTATTGACTGCCACAAATGAACAAAATAACTGCAGTAAAAGGCCCCAAATGTAGGGTCTTGCAGAAAAAAAATGGGTGTTTTTTTTTAAACCCACAATATAACTGCAGCATTTAAAGCTTGTATTTGACTGTCAAAGCAAAGGCCCCAAAGTTAGTGTCCTGCACAAAATGGGTGTTTTTTTTAAACCCAGGATATAACTGCAGTATTTAAAGCTTGTATTTGACTGCCACAAATGCAAGAAAAGGCCCCAAAAGTAGGGGCTTGCACAAAATGGGTGTTTTTTTTACCCAGAATATAATTGCAGTATTTAAAGCTTTTATTTGACTGTCACAAATGCAAAAAAGGCCCCAAATGTAGGTCTTGCACAAAATGGGTGTTTTATTTAAACCCAGAATATAACTGCAGTATTTAAAACTTGTTTTTGACTGTCACAAATGTAGCAAAGGCCCCAAATGTAGGGGCTTGCACAAAAAGGGTGTTTTTTTTAAACCCAGAATATAACTGCAATAAATTAAAGCTTGTATTTGACTATCACAATGCAACAAATGCCCCAAATTTAGGGTTTGCACAAAATGGTTGTTTTTTTAAACCCAGAATATAACTACAATATCTAAAGCTTGTATTTGACTGTAACGATTGCAGCAAAGGCCACAAATTTAGGTCTTGCACAAAATGGGTGTTTTTTTAAACCCAGAATATAACTGCAGTATTTAAAACTTGTTTTTGACTGTCACAAATGTAGCAAAGGCCCCAAATTTAGAAGCTTGCACAAAATGGGTGTTTTTTTTAAACCCAGAATATAACTGCAATAAATTAAAGCTTGTATTTGACTATCACAATGCAACAAATGCCCCAAATGTAGGGTTTTGCACAAAATGGTTGTTTTTTTAAACCCAGAATATAACTACAATATCTAAAGCTTGTATTTGACTGTAACAAATGCAGCAAAGGCCACAAATATAGGTCTTGCACAAAATGGATGTTTTTTTAAACACAGAATATAACTGCAGTATTTAAAGCTTGTATTTGACTGTCACAAATGAACAATATAACTTCAGTAAAAGGCCCCAAATGTAGGGTCTTGCAGAATAAAAATGGGTGTTTTTTTTAAAACCATAATGTAACTGCAGTATTTAAAGCTTGTATTTGACTGTCACAAATGCAGCAAAGGCCCCAAATGTAGGGTCTTGTACAAAATGGTTGTTTTTTTAAAACCCAGACTATAACTGCAATATTTAAAGCTTGTATTTGACTGTCACAATGCAAAACATGCCCCAAATGTAGGGTTTTGCACAAAAGGAGTGTTTTTTTAAACCCGGAATATAACTACAGTATTTAAAACTTGTATTTTGCTGTCACAAATGCAGCAAAGGCCCCAAATGTAGGGGCTTGCACAAAATTATGTTTTTTTTTAAACCCAGAATATAACTGGAATATTTAAAGCTTGTATTTGACTATCACAAATGCACAATATAACTGCAGTAAAAGGCCCAAAATGTAGGGTCTTGCACAAAATGGGTGTTTTTTTTTAAACCTACAATATAACTGCAGTATTTAAAGCTTGTATTTGACTGTCACAAAAGCATCAAAGGCCCCAAATGTAGGGTCCTTGAACAAAATGGGTGTTTTTTAAACCCAGAAAATAACCTGCAATATTCAAAGCTTGTATTTGACTGTCACAATGCAACAAATGCCCCAAATGTAGGGTCTTGCTTAAAATAGGTGTTTTTTTAAACCCAGAATATAACTGCAGTATTTAAAGCTTTTATTTGACTGTCACAAATGTAGCAAAGGCCCAAAATTTAGGTCTTGCACAAAATGGGTGTTTTTTTAAACCCAAAATATAACTGCAGTATTTAAAGCTTGTATTTGACTGTCACAAATTCAGCAAAGGCCCCAAATGTAGTGTCTTGCACAAAAGGGGTGTTTTTTTAAACCCAGAATATAAATGCAGTATTTAACGCTTGTATATGACTGTCACAAATGCAGCAAAGTCCCCAAATGTAGCGGCTTGCACAAAATGTTTTTTTTTTTTTAAGCCAGAATATAACTGCAGTATTTAAAACTTGTATTTGACTGTCACAAATTCAGCAAAGGCCCCAAAGTTACTGCCTTGCACAAAATAGATGTTTTTTTTAAACCTAGGATATACCTGCAGTATTTAAAGCTTGTATTTGAATGCCACAAATGCAGAAAAGGCCCCAAAAGTAGGGGCTTGCACAAAATGTGTGTTTTTTTTACCCAAAATATAACTGCAGTATTTAAAGCTTGTATT